>NC_092709.1:178909297-180109297 GCF_047496885.1 Scyliorhinus torazame
GAGTTCCAGGAGTTCAGACAGAAACTCGATGTGCTCTGCTTTGGTGTCTGTCTGCAGTAATAGGTTGTCCACATACTGGACAAGACATTCGGGGAGAGAAAATGTTGATAATCCATTTGCCAGCTGTTGGTGGAAAATGGAGGGGGAGTTGTGGAATCCTTGTTGGAGGCATGTCCACATGTACTGCTGACCTTTAAAAGTGAAGGCAAATTTGTAGTGGCATGCTTTTGCCAATGCAATGGACCAGAATCCGTTACTGATGTCCAAAACCGTAAAATATCGTGAGTTGAGTCCCTGTTTGAGCATGGTCTCGGGACTTGTGGCTACCGTGGGGGCTGCTGCGGGGGTGACTTTATTGAGTTCCCGGTAATCGATGGTCAGTCACCATGATCCATCGGGCTTTCTCACTGGCCAAATCGGGGCATTATTAGTAGAGGCTACTGATCTAAGTACGCCCTGCTCTAATAAGCTATCGATAACTTTTGAGATTTCTCCCTCTGCCTCTTGGGGAAATCCGTATTGCTTTTGGGGTCTCGGGTCAGGTCCTGTGATTTGAACAGAACCAGTCATCCGGCCACAGTCGTGTTTGTGGGTCGCGAATGCTGTCCTGTGCTTCTGCAGAACTGCCCTAACCTGCTTGTCTGTGCTAATTGTGGTTGGGTCAAACCAGAAATCGCCGACTGTGCTAATCTTGTTTGCATACTCACCTACTGTGAGCGTTGCGGGGGCTCGTGCGGATTTTGCCATTTTCCAGACACATTGGTTTACTGGATCAAATGAAAGGAGGTGGGAGTTCATAAAATCAATGCCCAAAATGTGTTCTGCTGTGTGGGGTAGATCGACTAAAACTATGGGGTGTCTTGTCGTAATATTGCCAATTCGAATGGGTACAGGGGCTGTGATGTGTCCCTGCTGTGAGTGGCCTGTGAAGCCGCTGAGGGTGATTGTGGCTGTAGTGGGCCACGTGTCTTTTTGGAACATGGTGGAGGAATTAATTGTGGTGCGGGACCCTCCTGTGTCCCAGAGAAATTCGATGGGCTATCCCCGTATTTTCGCTGCAACAACTGGTCGGCCCGACCTATCCCAAAGGGTGTCACAGACACAGGTGGGGAAGCGCGAACACCGTCAGTCAGTTCCGTTCATGTCTGCCTGGTCTGAACGGACGTTCACACTATGTATGGGTTCTGTCCTGTTCTTATTCAGAGTGCCTGCCTGCTGGGCTCTCTGTGGCTTTCGTGGGGCATTGCACCCTCGTGCAAAGTGACCTAATTCTCCACAGTTGTAACACTCCTGTGGTTTCTGTGGGGGGCTGTTCCTGCCTTTGTTTACCCATGCGGGGTTCTGGTGCGTCTTAACTGCGTGGATATCTGCCTCTGCCGGCTGTTCTTCGGGTTTCTTAATTACGGGTTTGTTTTGGACAGATTGCTCCCAGAACGGGACAATCTTTTTAAAACCCACTTTTTGTTGTGCGCTTCTTCTGAGGGGTCATAGTTGCTGCTTTTTGTCCTGCCTCTGTGGCATGGAAGATAAGGGTGCGGGTCCATTTGGCCATACCGTCTTGGGACAAATGGGCGCGGTCTAAGTTTCCAAAAACGGCTGTAAAATGAATCCACAGGCGTCCAGCAGACGCTGTGGGGTGTTCTGTCTTTTTCTGCCTGCACTTCTTCAAGCCTTCTACTGGGTCACCTCTGTTGTAACCGATCGCATCTTGGATCGCTGTGTGCATCTCTGCAAGGATGCCTCCTCCTACATTCTGTGGGTCGTGAAGGGCTACTACGACCGAAGGGTCTAAACTCAAAACTGTGAGCTTCACTTGCTCACGCTCATCCAGGCTGTACATGGTCGCCTGCTGCTTTACTATTGCAAAGAAGTGGTGGGGGTCTGAGGTGTGGAGGAATGGTGTGATCTTTTTGCACGCGTCCCATAATTGGGTCACGGTTAAGGGGGTAGTGTAAAGGAATTCCGCGTCTCCTTCCAATGTGACTGTGCGGTGGGTGGTTACTGGATTCATGGGTGCCTGAACTATCTGTTCTGTGGGGGGTTGGGGTGCTTTTCTCCTTTGGAGCTTTCCTTGCGCACATGTTCCCTGAACATACCTATGTGTGGTCTCATTTAATTCTTGCCAACCAGGGCCGTCTTCCTCATCTAATTGGGATCCAAAGGTGCTTTGAAACCCATTTTGCACAGAAAGCAAAGACTGCAGTTCCACAATCTGCTTCCTGCATTTCGGATGATCTAATGAGCTTTATCTATGCTCCGTGGTGGTAGCATGGAGTGCTCTTAACGCTGCTTTTAAATCGCTGCACTGCCTTTGCAATGCCTCTACCTGTTTCTCTGTCTCTTCTCTTACCAGGACTACACGTTGCGTGTCCTGACAGGCCTTTTCATATTGGGTTTGGAAGCTGCTCAGATGCGCTAGATAAGACTGGTGTGTTCACTTAGTACCATCCACCTCTCCGTCCTTTGCTGCCAACTTCCTTCTCAACTCTATATTCTCTTTCTCGATCTCGCTAACACCGACTTTGCTCATTCGATGTGTCTCCTCTATCTCTTTGCGGAGCGTCCAAACGACCTCCTCTGTGCCTCGCAATTGTGCCAGACAGGACACGATTGCCATCGGCTTGCGAGCCTTCCCTAAGCTCTTCTTGTGGATCTCTGACAGGTTCTCCCAGCAAGTATGTCCTATACTCCCGGGTCCTGTTTCCTCATTATCACAGAATTCACTCCAAAGGGGCCATCCTTTCCCTTTGAGATATTTCCTGATCTCTTCTTCCCAAATGGGACACTGTCCTACTCTGCTGCTGGTCGCTGCAACCACAAATTCTTGAGGGTTCATGAGGCGTTCCATTGCCTTCATTGCCATTTTTCCGATCTGAATGCTCTTTTAAATTTGGAACGAGGGATACTAAGGCGGTGCTGTAAACACAGGTACAGCGTTCGCTACTTTCCGGAATACAAACTCCCGACAGTTTTTCGCACAAAAATCTATCAGTTTTACCTTATAGCCCTGTTAGTTACGCATGCATTAACACGCTTCCGAATTATGAGGATTGATCAGAACTGCTTGAACACTTGTGACTGTTTCTGTTCCCAATTGAATTCTAAATTCAAATTTTGGGTTCTCTCGGAGTGGTTAGGCCACTTCTAAGTCGAGTCCCGTCAGAGTTTGCCACTAAATATTGCTAACTTTTGGTTGGCTCTTAAATGTTTCCCGTTGCGTCTTTCCTTAATTTGCTCTGTTTCTATCAGCTTTGCTCTAGAGTCGCCAGGTATTGATACCGTCATGAGGTTCAAGTTCAAGTACTGATCAATAACTCGACACACCAATCAGTAAGATTCAAATCAAAACACATTTATTATACACAGTCAATCACTACTCATGCATAAACTCTACTTACTAGGCTATCTCTATCACTAAAAGGGCCAAACTTAGCTTGGAACTGACCCACCAGGTCAGGGGAACAAATGGCCTTTCGTTCGGGTTCAGAATCTGCAGGATTCAAAGCTGGTATGGACTGGTAGCTGGGAGCGCCTATCTCATAGCGTGCGTTGACTGGAGACTTACTTACTTGATGCGGCAGCTTAGGCAGTTCACTGTCAAGGATTGGTTCGCTGCTGAGTGACCCTGCCAAGAAGAACGATTTGAACTTGGGGACTCTACTTTATAGTCCCCAGGGGCTTCCCTCCCCCTTGGACGGACCCCGTACCTGGTTGCAAGTGATTGAACTGCGTTCCGATCACTTGGATCGATTTCTCCAATACTGGAGCCGTTCCCTGATCGCTGGGCGGTCCCTAGATGTCCATTGGCCTTCCTTTGTCTTGTTCCTGCAGGCGCCGAGGAGTCTGGCTTGGCCTTGTTTCTCTCAAATGTTTCAATTGTTCCCGAGGATCGCTCATGATTATGCAGCTGGTCGGTAGTTTCAGTGCTGCCTGGGTTTCTGCAAAGTCTAATACACAGGAAACTTTGCACCTGCTAGTTTTTGCCTGTGTTGGCTGAATTTCCCTGCAGCCATTGCAGATCTCCATTTTAAGTCGGGAAGTGGCCAACTCAGGTGGCTACATGGTCTCTTCACTACCACAACAATCATTTATGGCAAAAATACTCAAGGACCATTTCCTCAAAGGTCCAAAGATGGGGAGATCTGATCAAGTAAAGGAAACTAGTTAATATCTGTTGCAGGGAGCATTTTCAAAATCTTTTCAATCACAAATCAATTGTTAAAGAGAGTGCTTTCAACTCCATCCCACAGCATCTGGTTAGAGACGAGCCTGGAACTCGGAAGAAGTGCAACATTCTCATCAATTCCTGGGAGTCCATCACCTTGGGCAGGACCAAATGGTATCTCTGGAAAGAATCCGAACATTGTGAGAGCCAACGATGACAAAGTCAAGAGGACAAGTGAGAGTGGAGAATGGAACATGCTATGACCTGAACCGATAATACGTGACCATTCATCACACATAGCAAGATAGATCCATCATGCCATAAAATCTGCAGATCACAAATTGGCCGCATTAGCCAACATCATGTTCATGGAAGGCACGCATCCTTGCTTGCGATAGATAGCCAATAATAATTAGAATGGTGCCACACATCACAATGAAGGGTATCCTCAATATGAATATAGGACTTTGGGTGGGATTCTCCAGCCCCCGCTGGGTCGATGAATCGCCGGGGGGGGAGGCGTGAATCCCGCCCCCACTGGCTGCCGAATTCTCCGGTGCCGGGGATTTGGCGGGGGTGGGAATCGTGCCTCGCTGGTCGGCGGCCACTAGCAGTGGACCCCCCGGCGATTCTCCGGCCCGCAATGGGCCGAGTGGCCACCCGTTTTTCTGCTGGTCCCGCCGCCGTAAATTTGAATAGGTCCTTACTGGCGGGACCTGGCGGCGCGGGCGGCCTCCGGAGTCCTCGGGGGGGGCGCGGGGGGATCTGACCCCAGGAGGTGCCCCCACGGTGGCGTGGCCCGCGATCGAGGCCCACCGATCCGCAGGCTGGCCTGTGCCGTGGGGACACTCTATTCTTCCGCATCAGCCGCTGTGGTCCTCCGCCATGGCTGACGTGAAGAAGATCCCCCTGCGCATGCACTGGGATGACGCCAGCACAAGCTGGTGCTCCCGCGCATGCGCCAACCCGCGCTGGCTGGCGGAGGCCCTGTGGCGCCGGTTGGCATGGCACCAAGCCCCTTCCACGACGGCCGGCGCGGCGCAAACCACTCCGGCGCCGGCCTAGCCCTTGAAGGTGCGGAGGATTCCGCCCCTTTAAGGCGGCCCGGCGACGGAGTGGTTCACACCACTCCTTCCCGCCAGAGTTGCCCGCCTCGCCAATTACCACAGAATCCTTTGGCCTGTCCACCAACTTTTCCGTCCTGACCACTATAATTCCAATCATGATCTGGATTGGAAAATACCGGCTGTGGCGTTATCATAAGTGTAAGAACTGCAAGGGCTAATGAAATGTCTAGATCAGCCACTAGAGGGAGCTAGAGTTATAAGTATATACAACATTGATGCTAAGCCTTGTCGGGAGAGAAGTGAAGGAGTTAGCTGGAGCATAGACTGAAGGAAAGATAGTGTGAGTAAGAGCAGATCACATTTTTTAATAGTGTAGAGGTTAGTTGCAGGTGAGTGTAAATTATATCTTAATTATCAACTGCTTATTATTTAGGAGTATGTGTCGAATCCAAATTAGTAATGTTAATAAATTTATAGCTTTGTTCAAGTTAAAGCTATTTTGTGGTTGTTGTGAACACTACAGCACCCATCCTGAATTTAGCAACACAAAGAACAACACACTACCTCTATGTACAGAGCCAGTGTGGTAGCCAAGTCCTTCAGCACTCAGCCATCTCAGTCTGTGGTGGTGCTACTGAGCCACTCTTGGTGATAGACTTTGAAGGCCCCCACCCAGAGTACATTCTGTGCCCGTTCCATACTCAATGCCTCTTCCAAGTGGTATTCAACATGGAAGAGTACTGATTCATCAGGTGAGGGTTTGGGGGAGGATAGGTGAGGGTAGGTGAGGGGAGAGTAACTGCCCTTGACATGAAGGCACCATATGACTGAATGGGGAATCCGGGATCCCTCGCAAACCTGGAGCCAATGGGAATCAGTGCAAAAATGCTCTGCTGGCTGGAGTCATGCCCAACACAAAGGAAAATTGTTGTGGGTGGTTGGAGGTCAATCATCTCAGTTCCAGTACATCATTGCGGGAGTTCTTCAGTGTCGTTCCCTAGGTCTAACCACCTTCATCAACTTCATCAACGACTTTCTTTCCATCATAAGGTTGGAAGCGGGAGTGTGCTAATGATTGCATAATGTTCAGAACCATTTGCAACTTTTCAAATACTGAAGCAGTCATGTCGAAATGCTGCAAGACGTGGACAATATTTAGGCTCGGCCTTACAAGTGGCAAGTAACATTCACACCACCTTCGTGCAAGTTTTTTTTTCAATTTAGAAAAAATGTATTTTTTCCAATTAAGGGGCAATTTAGCGTGGCCAATCCATCTACACTGCACATCTTTGGGCTGTGTGGGCGAAACCCACACAAACTCTGCACGGACAGTGACCCAGAGCCAGGGTCGAACCTGGGACCTCGACACCATGAGGCAGCAGTGTTAACCACTGCACCATTGTGCTGCTCTACCTTTGTACAAGTTGGCATACAGCAAATAAGATTTGAGAAATAAATGCATGGCTCAAAGACTGACCTGCGAGATGGTGGTTCCGCTTTGTGTTACACTGACACCAACACCGTGTGGAAAAATGGGAGCTATACAGTTGGGATGGTTTGGGGCTGATTTTCAAGTGAGCATAACTAAGGAAGCAGAGAGAGTTTAAACTAATTGGTGAAGGCAAGGTATCAAATTTAGGAAAATGTGGTATGCCAAATAGTAGAGACAAGGCAAGAGAGAAATGTACCAATATGGGAAATGATAAACAGACTGTGCCAGGAAGGGACACAGGGTGTAAGTCTAAGAGTCTATCAGCCCGTAAGGTGAGATGCTGAAAAAATAATAAAAGTACGAAACTTAAGGCTCTGTATCTGAATGTGTGTGGCATTCAAAACAAAGCAGATGAATTGAGAGTGGAAATAAAAATTAATAAGTGTGATCTGATAGCTATTGTAGAGACATGGCTACAGGATGACATAGATTGGAACCAAAATATTGAAGGGTATGTGACATTTAGGAAAGACAGGAAGTTCAGAAGAGGTGGAGGGGTGGCTCTGCTAATTAATTACGGTGTTAGCACATTAGAAATGGATGACCCAAGTTCAGGAAACCAGAATATGGAAGCAGTTTGGGCTGATATGAGAACTATTATGTATTTTATTTTCATTTTTGTTTCTTTTCATGTACTAAATGATCTATTTCAGCTGCTCGCAGAAAAAATACTTTTCACTGTGCCTCAGCAAGAAGTCATTTGTGGGAATAGTGTACAGGCCCCCTAATTGTAACTACATGGTAGGACAGAGTATAAAAAAAGAGATACTGGGAGTTTGTCAGAAAGGTACTGCAATAATCATGGGGAATTTTACTTTAAATGTAGATTGGAAAAATCAGGCGAGCTAAGGTAATATAGATGAGGAGTTCAGAGAATGTTTTCAGGATAGCTCCTTGGAAGAATACATTATGAAGCCAAACAGAGGCCAGGCTATACTAAACCTGAGGTGTCACCAATGATAACCACATAGTGAAAGCACCCCTAGGTAGCAGCAATCATAATATGATTGAATTTTCCATATGATTTGAGGGAGAGAAGCGTGTTCCAGGACTAGTATTTTAAACTTAAATAAAGACAATTATGAAGGCATGAATGTAGAGCAAGCTAAAGTTAACTGGTTCTGAAAGAACTGAGATGGTTGATGCATTTGTTTTAATTTTCCCAAACTCCCTAGATTCGGGAAAGGTTTGATTAGATTGGAAGATCGCAAATGTAACTCCTTTATTCAAAAAGGGAGGGAGACAGAAAGCAGGAAAATATTGTCTGGTTCGGGAAAATGTTAGAAGCCATTATTAAAGATGATATCGCAGGGCACTTGGAAAAATTCAAGGCAATCAGGCAGAGTCAACATGGTTTTGTGAAAGGGAAATAATGTTTAACGCCAATTTATTGAAGTTATTTGAAGGAGTCACCGATGCTGTGGATATGAACTGTACTTAGGTTTCCAGAAGGCATTTGACAAGGAGCTAAATCAAAGGTTACTACATTGAATAAAAGCGCATGGTGTCCAGGGTAACATATTGGCATGGATTGAAGATTGGCTAGTTGACAGGAAACAGAGTTGGCATGAAAAGGTCACTTTCTGGTTGGCAGGATGTGATGAGTGGTGTGCTACAAGGATCAGTACTGGAGCCTCAACCTTTTCTAATTTATATAAATTACTTGGATGAAGGAACTGAAGGTATGGTTGATAAATTTGTTGATGACACAAAGGTAGGAAAGTAAATTGTGAAGAGGACGTAAGGAGGCGGCAAAGTGATATAGATAAGTTAAGTGAGTGGGCAAAAATTTGGTAATTAGAATATAACGTGGGAACATGTGAAATTGTCCATTTTGACAGGAAGAATAAGAAAGGTTATTCTCGAACAATGAGAGATTGCAAAGCTCTGCGGTACAGAGGCATCTGGGTGTTCTAGAGCATGAATCACAAAAGGCTACTATAACAGTTACAGCTAATAATTAGGAAATTAAGACATGGATAAGACAATATTTTCTCTCAGAGGGTCATGAGTCTCTGGGACTCTCTTCCTCAAAAGTCAGTGGAAGCAGATTTTTTGAATATTTTTAAGGCAGAGCCAGATAGATTCTTGATTAACAAGCAGGTGAAAGGTTATCAGGGAAGGCAAGAATTTGGGTATAAAGTTACACTCAGATCAACCATGGACTTCTTGAATGGCAGAGCAGGCTCAAGGGGCTGGGTGGCCTACACCTGCTCCTAATTCATATGTTCGTTCATTCACAAAAGTGGCAGGCAATTATCATCTCCAACAAGAGAGGATCGAAGCATTGCCCTGGACATTCAAAAGCATTACCATCACTGAGTCCCCCACTATCAGCATCCTGATGCTTACCATTGACCAGAGACTGAACAAGACTAGCTATATAAATACTGTGGCTACAAGAGCTGGTCAGAGGCTAGAACTCCTGCAGCGAGTAACTTTTTCCTGACTCCTCAAAGCATGTCCACCATCCACAAGGCACAAGTCAAGAAGTGTGATGCAATGCTCTCGACTTGCCTGGATGAGTGCAGCTCCAACAACACTGAAGAGTCTTGAGATTATCCAGGATAAAGTAGTCCAGTTGATTCCTTCTTCTTCCATAAAACTCCCTCCACCACTGATCAGCAATAGCAGCAATTCTATCAATAAGATGCACTGCAGGGCTCACCATGCTCCTGAGGCAGCACCTTGCAAACCCACAACCGCTGCCACCATGCAGGGCAAGGGCAGCAGATCCATTGGAACAGCATCATCGGCAATTTGCTTTCTAAGTCACTTACCATTCTGACTTGGAAATATATTGCCGTTCCTTCACGGCGGCTGGGTCAAAATCCTGGAATTCCCTCCCGAACTGATGTGTGGGTGTGCCAGCACCTCAGAGATGGCAGCAGTTCAAGAAGGCAGCTCACCCCCACCTTCTCAAAAGCAACTAGTAATGGGCAATGTAGCCACGTAAAATGGCTGCGTTCCGATTAATCTGGCCAAAACCCAGTTTGAAATGGCTAACCCGAAAGACTGCTGGGAAAAGCAGCTAACAAGACACAAGCAGGCAGCTGCAGACAGTATTGCATATTCGGCTCTGGGGAAGTTAGCCCAGATCGGTACTCAGGGCTATCAACAGCCCATCAACCCAGGTATTTGCAGTTACATTCAGGACTGTTTGTAGCCCATCTATCCAGGCATCTGCAGTTAAATTGGCTATCCCCGGGAACAATTGCAACATATTAGCAATTGAATACCGGGCCAGACCTGTCGGCGCCTGCAGTGGCCGAAACAAAGACAGGTGAACGACCACCCCCTGATCGAGGAATCGCCTCACCATTGGACACATCGGCCCCAGGGATTGGGGACAAATCCAATCACTTGGGACTCAGGGTCAAGGGCCGCCCCAGGAGGCGGGAAGCCCCTGGGCCCTATAAAAGCGAGGGGCCAAGTTCAGGTCTCTCTCTCTCTCCTCTTCACCTGCTCGAGACCTTCGCAAGAACAGCAACCGGCAACTGTAAGTTTGAATCCAGCGATCGCTATCCGGTAGAGACACCTAGCCACCGACCTGTAGCAGCCTTTTGAATCCCGCGGGCCAGATCTGATTGGACAAGCCATTTGTTTCCCTGACCTGGTGGGCTCTTCCTAAGTTAAGTATTGGCCAGTAGTGATAGGTTTATTATATAGATAGTAGTATTAGTGTATTAATATTGCTTGTTGTATATAATAAATGACCGTTGTTTTAATCCTTACTAAGCGGTGTGCTGTATTATTAATCATAACCTGAACTTGAACCACGTGGCGGTATCATAAAGTTACCTGGCGACTCATGAGCAAAGGTCACGTAATCAGAGCAAATAAACTCAGGTTAAAAAGAGCAACAGCAATAAATGTTGATGTGGCGAGCAATGTCCACATCCTGTGAATGATATTTTTAAAATCCGCAGGAGTTTTCCTTGCCTATATTTGATCTGATTGCATGGCAATTCAAGGGATCCAGGTTCAATGTTGCGAATTCCTCATAATACAACTACCTCCCACTGTATGCTGCTGTGAAAACACCTGTGGTGTGCCTACCTTGCCAATGGGACAGGACATACACAGGGATTGAGATGGTGGTGTTTGGGTCATGGTCTGTAAGATATTATTAACTGAGTTTGACTCTATCAGGCTTTTGCTTGACTATTCTGTGGGACAGTTCTCCCAATTTCTGGCACACACCAATGAATGCTAGTTAAGAAGACTTTGCAGGGTTGGCAGGGCTGGGTGTGCAGCTGTCATTTCCAGTGCCTTGGTCGATGCCAGGTCGTCTGTCCAGTTTCACTCTTTCTTGACTTTCCTGCAGCAACGGAGTGGCTTGCAAGGCCGTTTCAAATGGCATTCAAGAGTCAACCACATTGATGTGAGTCTGGCGTCACATGTGGGCCAGACTAGGTAAGGATGGCTGATTTCCTTCCCTGAGGACAGGAGTGAACCAGATGGGTGGGAACGGTATGATTTGAACCTGTTTCTGAAAAGCATTAACCTGTACCTCTGGATTGCTAGCCCAGTGACATTACACTAAGGCACTGCTTCCCCTCCCCCACCCCAATAAATATTCTCCCCTACTTAAATCGTTTTTATAAATCAATGATGGTGAAATTGGGCAACAGTCCAAGTTTGAGACAGTGAATCGGCAACACGTTTTACAATCTGCCTGATTTTCAGGTTCCATGAAACCAAGACAAATTGTACTTGCAAATGTTTTTGAAGTACATTTTTATTTTGAGATTTGACATTTGAATGAGTAGCTGGGAGGAATCCAAGAAAATATGTGCTACTATTAGTCATGACTGTACAGTTTATTCTCAAACTCTTTGAGTGAACCATTAATGCGACATGCTCCTTATGTTATATAGCTATTCGAGCTAGGTGGTACATCCAAAGTTACAGCTGTAAGAAAACACTGAAAGTTAAGTATTTTAAACTTATTAGGAAATCAGAAATCATGCAAACTTGATTACATAGAACAAAAACAGTTCTACAGGGAACCGGAGAGATGCTCAAAGTTAATTTGATTTAGCTGGGACTAAAATTCATTTATTCTTTAAACTATGCTTTTCACTGTCCCTGATATGCACTTCTTCCATTCAAAGTACATTACAATAATGACTAGAATAATTCAGAGTCTAAGGGAAAACAAAATTCTGGTGGTTTAATTGTTACATGAGGTGATTAATTTTCAGTGGACGATTCCACCATCAACCTGTCAAGTTAATTATCTTGTGGTAGCTGGGTTCACTACTCGACATTAAAACGTTTCTCTTCACACGTATCATATCAAATGGCTTTCTCGGGATCATTATATTAGTATAACTGCAGCATTCTAATCTTCTCAACATGAGCACTTACAGTGTTGGAAAGAGGGTGGCAAAAAGGTGAAGAGAGTGCTGTGATATTGTAGATGATGAGAGTGGTACAGCAGGGCAAGCTGAGGTCACTGCTCTAATAGCTCATAAAATGTATCTCAAGACGGTTATTTTAGTTTTCACTTGGGATGTCTTTTGACTACACAGGACATTCTTCACTGCACTTTCTTCAGTTATCAAAAGAATAAATTGAGACTTCAGTATAAATAGAAGGATTCCATTTAAGTTGCAGAGATGTGCAATGATGTAGGGTGACTCTGAATGTTGAACGTCATTTACTAACTCAGCCTTAGTCAAGTCTATTTGTATGCCTAACAGCATACCCTGTGAAGTTCCTTTTGCATCATGATCAAACTGTGCATTTTAACTCCTTCAGGCTGTTTTTTTAATTAGATTTGGTCCTCTGTTACTTTGACCATTTTGTCACAACTCAGATGCCCATATAATTTCTGGGGATTCAATTTGTTTCTTTAAAATTTCTGAAATGTTCCAAACCAGTCAACTGGGCTTTGTTCTTTCATGAGAAAATAATACTAACTGTGCCAACCGAAAACCCCTTTTACAACTTTCTATAAATTGTTATGTTCTCCAATCATTAACATAAAGGGCACAAAATTCAGATCCTTTTTTTAGGTGCTTGTAGCGCACAAAGACTCCGTGAGACGAATAGAGTGAAGTCGATGAGGCTTTATTAAGCGTGTCTGTTCCACCGCATCTCAATCGTAGAATGGCCTGCGGGGGAGGACTCCGGCTTCTTATACTTCGCCTTCAGGGCGGAGCTAGAGGTCAACGGCCAACCAGGACCCGGGATCTGTCAGCCAATGACATTAGGGCTTCCAGTCCCACATGACCCCTAATACATACTACCACATTCACCCCTTGTCATAAATGAACCCGGCGGGGTGATGCTTTGTATGGTGGTAAGGGTTTACAGGGCTGGTCCTGGGAGGAAAAAAACATTCACATGGCAATACAGTATTGTACAATTTTGTCCTGTTTCAACTATTTACAGAAGGTATCGGGAGAAAAGCAAAATGTTCTTGTGAAAAGTCCATATATTGATTTAGATCGACGCCACGAGTCGGTCGGGCGGTCTGGTCGTCCGTGTCGATCGCCTCGGCACCGGTGGTGGTGGTGGTGGTGCTTGTACCGGTGTTGTCGTCTCCGGGAGCCTTACGGTTTCCGCTTGGGCTTTATTCTTGGTCGGGCCTGAGGGGAGGGGAACCGATCCTCCTGGGAAGGGGGCGGTCGCGGGGTGCGGCGGTGGCAGGAAGGGGGGGGGGGGGGTTGGGTGAATGGTGTCGGGGGGGGGGTGTGTGTTGCCGGCGGGCGCCAGATCCCACAGGGAGACCGTGTCCTGTCGGCCGTCGGGGTACTCCACGTAAGCGTACTGCGGGTTCGCGTGGAGGAGGTGAACCCTTTCGACCAACGGGTCCGCCTTATGTGCCCGCACATGCTTTCGGAGCAAGATGGGTCCTGGGGCCGCCAGCCAGGTCAGCAGCGACGTTCCAGAGGAGGACCTCCTAGGGAAGACAAGGAGACGCTCATGAGGCGTTTGATTAGTGCTCGTACATAATAGCGACCGGATGGAGTGGAGAGCGTCCGGGAGGACCTCCTGCCACCGTGAAACTGGGAGGTCCCTGGACCGTAGGGCCAGTAGGACGGT
Source organism: Scyliorhinus torazame (assembly GCF_047496885.1). Taxonomy (NCBI): domain Eukaryota; kingdom Metazoa; phylum Chordata; class Chondrichthyes; order Carcharhiniformes; family Scyliorhinidae; genus Scyliorhinus; species Scyliorhinus torazame. The sequence continues at coordinate 178,923,078 of NC_092709.1, forward strand.
CTTCCAGACCGTGCCGTTCTCCCTCTCTACTTGCCCGTTTCCCCGGGGGTTGTAGCTGGTCGTCCTGCTCGAGGCTATGCCCTTGCTGAGCAGGAACTGGCGCAGCTCGTCACTCATGAAAGAGGACCCCCTGTCGCTGTGGACATATGCGGGGCAACCGAACAGTGTGAAGATGGTGTTCAGGGCTTTAATGACTGTGGCCGCGGTCATGTCAGAGCAGGGAATGGCGAATGGAAAGCGGGGGTATTCGTCCACCACATTAAGAAAGTATGTTTTGCGGTCGGTGGAGGGGAGGGGCCCTTTGAAATCGAGACTAAGGCGTTCAAAGGGGCGGGAAGCCTTAATCAGGTGTGCACCATCCGGCCTGAAAAAATGCGGTTTGCATTCTGCGCAGATGTGGCAGTCCCTTGTGACTGTACGGACCTCCTCTAAAGAGTATGGGAGGTTGCGGGACTTGATAAAGTGGAAAAACCGAGTGACCCCCGGGTGGCAGAGGTCCTCGTGGAGGGTTTGGAGGCGGCTAATTTGTGCGTTGGCACATGTGCCGCGGGATAGGGCATCGGACGGCTCGTTCAGCTTTCCGGGACGATACAAAATCTCGTAGTTGAAGGTGGAGAGCTCAATCCTCCACCTTAACATCTTGTCGTTTTTGATTTTGCCCCGCAGTGCATTATCGAACATGAAGGCTACCGACCGTTGGTCAGTCAGGAGACTGAATCTCCTGCCGGCCAGGTAATGCCTCCAATGTCGCACAGCTTCCACTATGGCTTGGGCTTCCTTTTCCACTGAGGAGTGGCGGATTTCTGAGGCGTGGAGGGTCCGGGAGAAAAAGGCCACAGGTCTGCCCGCTTGGTTAAGGGTGGCCGCTAGAGCTACGTCTGAGGCGTCGCTCTCGACCTGGAAGGGGAGGAACTCGTCGATGGCGCGCATCGTGGCCTTTGCGATATCCGTTTTGATGCGGCTGAAGGCCTGTCAAGCCTCTGTCGACAGAGGGAAGGTAGTGGTTTGTATTAGGGGACGGGCCTTGTCTGCGTACTGGGGGACCCACTGGGCGTAGTATGAAAAAAACCCCAGGCAGCGTTTCAGGGCTTTGGAGCAGTGCGGGAGGGGGAATTTCATGAGGGCGTGCATACGTTCAGGGTCGGGGCGTATTATCCCATTGCGCACTACGTAGCCCAGAATGGCTAGCCGATTGGTGCTAAAAACGCACTTGTCCTCGTTGTACGTGAGGTTCAAAGCTTTGGCGGTCTGGAGGAATTTTTGGAGGTTGGCGTCGTGGTCCTGCTGGTCGTGGCCGCAGATGGTTACATTGTCGAGATATGGGAACGTGGCCCGCAACCCATGTTGATCAACCATTCGGTCCATCTCCCGTTGGAAGACCGAGACCCCGTTTGTGACGCCAAATGGGACCCTTAGGAAATGGTATAATCGCCCGTCTGCCTCGAAGGCTGTGTACTTGCGGTCACTTGGGTGGATGGGGAGCTGATGGTAGGCGGACTTGAGGTCCACGGTGGAGAAGACTTTATATTGGGCAATCCGATTGACCATGTCGGATATGCGGGGTTGAGGGTACGTGTCTATTTGTGTGTACCTGTTGATGGTCTGGCTATAGTCTATGACCATCCTTTGTTTCTCCCCTGTCTTCACTACTACCACCTGCGCTCTCCAGGGACTATTGCTGGCCTGGATTATGCCTTCCTTTAGTAGCCGCTGGACTTCGGACCGAATGAAGTTCCGGTCCTGGGCGCTGTACCGTCTGCTCCTAGTGGCGACGGGTTTGCAATCCGGGGTGAGGTTCGCAAACAAGAACGGGGGTTGCACCTTGAGGGTTGTGAGGCCGCAGATAGTGAGTGGGGGTATTGGGCCGCCGAATTTGAACGTAAGGCTCTGTAGATTGCATTGGAAATCTAATCCCAGTAAGGTGGGGGCACAGAGTTGGGGAAGGAAGTTTAGTTTGTAGTTTTTGAACTCCCTCCCCTGCACCGTTAGGGTAACTATGCAGAATCCTTGGATCTGTACGGAGTGAGATCCTGCAGATAGGGAAATCTTTTGTGCGCTGGGATAGGTGGTCAAGGAACAGCGTCTTACCGTGTTGGGGTGGATAAAGCTCTCCGTGCTCCCGGAGTCGACTAGGCATGGTGTCTCGTGGCCGTTTATTAGCACCGTTGTCGTCGTCGTCTGGAGTGTCCGGGGCCGAGCTTGATCGAGCGTAATTGAAGCGAGACGTGGTTGTAGTAGCGGAGTGGGGTCCGTTGTTGCCGTCCAAGATGGCGTCGGGGATGAACAAAATGGCCGCCCCCATACATCGCACATGGCTGGGGGTCACAAGATGGCGGCGGGGGTGGACAAAATGGCCACCCCCACGCGTCGTAGAGGTTTGGGGTGGTCCAAGATGGCGGCGCCCTTCCTCCCCTCGTGGTGGCCGGGACCCAAAATGGCGGCGCCTGTAGGTCGCACATGGGGCGCTGGGGGGGTTGGGGAGCGTTAGGACCGCGCAGGGCTCCCTCATCTCTGGGGACAGCGGTGGTCGGGACCCAAGTTGGTAGCGCCGGCGGGTCAGACGTGGGGCGCGGGGGGGGTTAGGGGGGCGTTAGAGACGCCCAGAACTCCCTCTTCTCCGTGGGGTGTGGTGGTCGGGACCCAAAGTGGTAGCGCCGGTGGGTCATACATGGGGTGCGGGGGGGGGGGGGGGTTGGGGAGCGTAAGCGGCGTGCAGGGCTCCCTGTTTTCCCGGGACCGCGGTGGTCGGGACCCAGATCGGCTGCGCCTGCGGGTCGTACATGGGGCGCTGGGGGGGTTGGGGAGCGTAAACGGCTTGCAGGGCTCCCTGTTCTCCCGGGACAGCGGCGACCTCGCGGGACCGGCACACAACCGCAAAATGGCCCTTTTTCCCGCAGCTCTTGCAGATCGCTGCGCAGGCCGTGCAGCGCTGTCGGGGGTGTTTCGCCTGGCCGCAGAAATAGCAGCGGGCGCCCCCGGTGCGACTTGGCGTTTGGACCGCGCAAGCCTGTGAGGTGTCCGGGGGGGGGGTGGGTTTGTCGCGACGGGTACGTACGGAGCCCAATGGGCTGCCGCGCGGTCGGGGCCGTAGGCGCGGGTATTACGCGCGGCCACGTCTAGGGAGGCTGCTAGGGCCCGGGCCTCTGAGAGTCCTAGCGACTCTCTTTCTATAAGTCTTTGGCGGATTTGGGAGGAATTCATACCTGCCACAAAAGCATTGTGCATTAACATGTCCGTGTGTTCATTTGCGTTCACCGAAGGGCAGCTGCAGGCTCGTCCCAAAATCAGCAGCGCGGCGTAGAATTCGTCCATTGATTCTCCGGGACCATGCCGTCTCGTCGCGAGCTGGTAGCGAGCGTAGATTTGGTTAACTGGGCGGACATAGAGACTTTTCAGTGCTGCGAACGCCGTCTGGAAATCCTCCGAGTCTTCGATGAGGGAGAAGATCTCCGTGCTTAACCTCGAGTGCAGGACCTGTAGTTTTTGGTCTTCTGTGACCCGGCCGGTGGCCGTTCTGAGGTAGGCCTCGAAACAAGTCTGCCAGTGCTTGAAGGCTGCTGCCGCGTTCACTGCGTGGGGGCTGATCCTCAGGCATTCCGGAATGATCCTGAGCTCCATAGTCCTTTTTAGGCACGCTTAATAAATTGTAGCGCACAAAGACTCCGTGAGACAAATAGAGTGAAGTCGATGAGGCTTTATTAAGCGTGTCTGTTCCCCCGCAGCTCGATAGTAGAATGGCCTGCGGGGGAGGACTCCGGCTTCTTATACTCCGCCTTCAGGGCGGAGCTAGAGGTCAACGGCCAACCAGGACCCGGGATCTGTCAGCCAATGACATTCGGGCTTCCAGTCCCACATGACCCCTAATACATACTACCACAGTGCTACAAGTGACATTCGAGGCCCGAGGTGTGCACTTACATTTCTTGTGCATATTGTATAGCTTTCGAGTGACTGTGTGGAATTTGTGCATTCTCCCGATGTCTGCGTGGGTTTCACCAGGTACTCCGGTTTCCTCCCACAGTCGAAAGATGTGCAGGTGGATTGGTCATGATCAATTTCCCCTTGGTGTCCAAAAGGTTAGGTTGACTTACTGGGTTATGGTGTTAGGCTGGGGCCTGACCTTAGGTAGGATGCCCTTTCAGAGGGTCATTGCAGACCCAATGGGTCAAATGGCCTCCTTTTGCACTGTAGGGATTCTAAAGGCTCAACTACTACTTTAATAAAATCATGGAATTATAGAATTATTACTGTACAGAAGGAGACCATTCGGTCTGTCCTGTTGATTCTCTCCAGGATCACCTCAGCTATGTCTTAGAATCCCGAACCTTTTCCCTGTAGGCCTGCAAATTTTTATTTTCAGATAACATTTCAATTCCTATTAGAAAGGCACAGTTGAATCTGCCTCCCACCATGCTCTCAGGCAGTGCATTCCAGGTCCTAACCAATCGCTGCATAAAATGTTTTTCCTCATGAACCTTTGCTTATTTTGTCACTCACCTTAAACCTGAAATTCCTTGTTCGCAAAATTTCCACCTTTGGGAAGTTCCTCCATATCTACTCTGTCAAAACCCTCAAAATTAGTTGCTGAATGATTTTAATTGAGATAGAAGACAAGGATACATTCAGGTCAGGTGGATTGGCCATTCTAAATTGCCTTAGTGTCCAAATATGTTAGGTTGGGTGATGGGGATAAAGGGGATAGGGTGGCGGCGTGTAGCTGTAGGGTGCTCTTTCCAAGGGCTCGTGCAGACTCGATGGGCTGAATGGACTCCTTCTGCACTGTAAATTCTATGAAATTCTATGAAAATTTTACGAAACACACTCCAAGAAATTGGGGGGAAAATGTTCATTTATGGGGCGTGGGCATCGCCGACTAGGCCAGCATTTGTTGGCCATCCCTAATTGCCCTTCAGAAGGTAGTGATGAGCTGCCTTCTTCAACTGGTGCAGTCCCTGAGGTGTAGCTAAATCAACAGTGCTGTTAGGGAGGGAGTTTCAGGATTTTGACCCAGTAACAGTGAAGGAAGAGAGATATATTTCCAAGTCAGGATAGTGAGTGACTTGGAGGGCAGCCTCCAGGTGATAGGATTCCCAGATATCTGCTTCCCTTCTCCGCCTCGATGTCAGTGATCGTGGGATTGGAACGTGCTGCCTAAGGAAGCTTGCTGAGTCTCTGCAGTGTACCTTGTAGATGGTAGACACTGCTCCCATTGATGGTGGGATAAGGGAATGTTTGTGAATGTGGTGCAATCAAGTGGATTTCTTTGTCCTGAGTGTTGTTGTGCTTCTTGTCTGTTGTTGGAGCTGTGGACCTGAATTGGCTCTTTCCCAAAGAAAGTGATGAGGAAGAACCCATTGCAGCACTGAGTGATCTTTTGGAGGATGAGGTCCAAGAGAATGGCCTGCCTTTCCAGTCGATAGACACAACATATGAAGTCTCTGTTGTTTTTTTCCTTTCAGGAGACAGCCGTGTTTCTAGCAGCTGAGCAGCATTCTGATTTTTTACTCACTTGGTCGTACACAACCAATTTTTTTTATTTTTTGTTAAAATTTAGAGTGCCCAATTCATTTTTTCCAATTAAGGTGCAATTTAGCGTGGCCAATCCACCTATCCTGCACGTCTTTGGGCTGTGGGGGCAAAACCCACGCAAACACGGGGAGAATGCGTACACAACCATAATGTTGCTGAATAAAGTGTTGTGCTATCAGAGCTTTCCGTCTTACACTTATCAGTATAGCTCACAAGAAATTGCCAAGCGTAATGGGGGATCAACAATTTATTCTGCATGAGAAGAGAGAGAAGATTGGTTGGCAGCTGGACTCTGATTAATGGTGGTGTTGCTGTGAAGAATGAAGCATGGAACAGTTAACTGCGCAGCTTTGTTCAAATTCAAAGAAGGCAGGTCAACTCTGATCAGTCAAAGCATTGCCCAGGGGAATGAGCTGGGAATGGTTGTCCCCAAACTTTTGTTTAGTTGAAAAATACGAAATGCGTGGATGTGTTCTTTCTATTTGCAAAGCACAGGGCACTGTGTGTGAAAATTTGTGTAAATTCTAGCATGAATAAGTGAGTCACACTGTGACCTAGAATGATAATCTTAAATTGGTTTTCAGTGTAATTCCTTAAACAAGCAGTGGAATTACATCTAATGTTGGACACTGTGACCGGAATTCTCTGTTCCCGCTGAGAATCCTGATCTGGCGGAGAAAGGAGCGTCCGCCGATAAACTATATCGGCGCCGGGCAGCAGACCCGTCCCCAGTCTCCGATCCCATGTTATCGCCCCGAGTGGGCGGCCCACTTACGCTGGCGGGAAAACGCAAATTGCTGAACTGCATGCATCAGCATGCAAATAATGGTTGGAAGCGTAAAACTCTGCCCCCTCCCCCATTCTGCCAGCCTGTGCTCCGTTCCCACAGCGGAAAGTCCACCAGGCGGGCTTTGGTGTCGGTAAGGCCAAGTGCAGCCCTGGAATGATGGACACTGAGGGGGGAGGTTCAAGGGGATCATTTCTTAGCTAAAGTGCTCCTCTTCCATTGTCAGGCTGCAGAGAGCGGAATCCCCCAAGGGTCTTTGGTATTGTGTGGGTTCAGACTGTGGGTGAGGGGTTGGCCTTGGACCTTCGCCCAGTAGCACAATGGTTAGCAAAAGTTTGATTCCAGCCTTCGGTAACTACTTGTGCAGAGTTTGCACATTCTCCCTGTGTCTGCCTGGGATTTCTCCGGGTGCTCTGGTTTCCTCCCACAGTCCAAAGATGTGCAGGTTAGTTGGATTGGACATGCTAAAGTGCCCCTTAGTGTCCAGGGATATGCAGTTTAGGTTACGGGGATAGGGTTGGGAGATTAGACAGGGATAAAGTGCTCTTTCGGAGTGTCAGATGGGCCAAATGGTCTCCTTCAAAACTATTATGAGGATCTCATGTCTACACTGACCTTTCCAGCCCTGGGCAACCTGAAGATTTCCTTTGGAATAGTGATCTCAGGCAGCTTTCTGTTTAACAGCATCATCCTGGTTTGACTTTTAAAATTCTGAAGTGGCCTCCTCACCCTGAGCTTCTCTACCTGACAACTGATGAACTGTCAGGAAGTCCAGCGAAGAATCAATGCAGAAACACTTTCTCTTTCATCAGGCAAATGCCTTTAACACTGCAGCTTTTTGAAGTGTCAGAGGCTTGCTCAAAACCGACAACACTTGAAAAGGCTGAGTATCGCCTGAGATCCTTTGAAATGCTGTGCATCCATTCAATTTCACAAAGCAACACCTTTCACCAGCCTGTAATGTTTCAGGCACAGCTGCCAGAGAGCTTGTTTATTTATAATTCCCTTCATACTTGAATGTATCTCAAGTTGCCTGCTTTGATGCTAACCACAATATTTAATAATAATTTATAAACACTCTTGCTATGATTGACAGCTCAAAACACTTAGGTGCCTTGATGTGGTATACCCCATCTGCCTGCTTGTGTAGATATCAAAATCCCATTATTTTGAAGAACTGGGGAATTATCCCAGGTGTCCTGGCCACCTAATCAACACCACCTTCTCAATGCCAATTAGGGATGGGCAATTAATGTTGGCCTTGCCAGTAATGGCCACATCACATGAAAGAATCTTGAAAGAAAATCAGAAAGACATTGGAAGGGATTCTCCCGCTGCATTCGCCTGTTGACGGGAGAATCCCACCCGAGGCCAATGGATTTTTCCATTGTCGTCGTCTCGCCGGTGGCGTTCTTGCGGCGAGCGGGGTGAAGAATCCAGCCCATATTATTTGATCATCTCATCGCTGTTTATGTGAGCTTGTTCTTCATGAATTGGCTGTTGCCTTTCCTGCATTTTCACAGTGCCTACACTTCAAATGTTCTTCATTGACTGCAAGTGCTTTGTGACACCTGATGATCATGAACAGCGTTAGATAATTGCAAGGCTATCTTTTCTTTCATTGAGCACCTCACCACTGCTGGTTGGGAAGTTGACATTGGGCTCAGCCCACACATGGAAAAAGCAGCCAGAGGAAGGAACATGTTGGCAAAGTGATCCACCTTGTTTTCTACAATTTTGCTCATCTGTGCTCCACCTCCACCCTAACTCCGAAGTCACCTCCAAATGCCTGGGTAAAAAACCCTCCCAGCGTTTCAGTTGCCTGAGCCGCTCTCGAGGAACCTGGCTGTCCTTGGCAGAGCAGATTTCAAAGGTTGTCTGGGCTGCTCATGTTAAACAACCTGACCCATCATAAGGGCACATTGCATTTGGCACCAGTTGAGGAGCAGGGGGAGAAAGAGGTGGATGTGGAGAAGGATGAGAAAAAGGAAATGGTCGGGTGGAGGCTTCCCAAGTGCAATTTAGGGATCCGTATTGTGAGTTTCTGGTGAAATGCATTAGTTAATTAAAGTAACACTGAACACAATTAATTTACATGCCGTGTCATTGTAACAAAAACATTTGTTACCACTTGATATTTAATGATATTCTGAATATTATTGAAAATAATATTGAAAATGACAGGGTTAATTTTAACCTAACCCACAATGTGAGAAACACACAATTTGAACGTATGGTGTACAACCAGGCGGCTGAGCTGATCAGATCATTTTCCCACTGGATGGATTGGGTTAAAGTTCCCGCCCCCCCCCCCTCCCCCCATAATATGTCTATTAAAATATATTAGCTTGCTTCATAGGCACGAGGTTCATTTGATTCTAATCAGAAGATTCTGTAACACTGGCAGAAGTTCAGACAAACAGACAAGCTTTTTATTGTTTTTTTTCTCACTTTAAACAGACTTGCTTGTAGGCAGCTTGACATTGCTATCAGTCTGGGAATTTTCTTAAAATATTGTCACAGATTCTGTTGACTGTTGGCAAGTTGGTGATGTTCCATCGAGATTGAAATGCATTTGATTTATTGAAGCCATCTGTGAATTAGGTGATGACATGTGTTGTGGAGTGCTTTTGCAGTAGGTTGCAAGAAGATCTTCACTCACTAAATTGCCTTCTGGTAGTAATACAAAGGAACAGATACTACATTGACTTACAGATTTATAACTTCCTTTCAAGTGAAACTTTCGGCAGTCACAAATTATCACCTGGCAAATCACTTTATAGTAAGACAGATGCCCTTTTATTTCCCATTATGGGTAGTTTCGAACAACAGGGTTTGGGTCAGCCATGGACAGAATTGTGAAACTCATAAATTCCAAAATACATGCTAATTGTCGGGGTTGGTGGAGGGGGGTGCGGGGGGGGTGTGTGGAGAGTCCTGTGATGCACTTGCAATTGCAAGGCCACTTATTCTTCATTATTCAGGATTTGAGTCCTATTAACTATTTATTCAGCTGCCTGTGGGAGTATTTTCATGTGGAATGCAGCTGGCTGAGAATTTAAAAACAGGTTCCAGCGCATATTTAACCAGCTGCAATTTTACCTGTAGGACAAAGGGAAAGCTAGGGGCTTGAATTGCCAAATTCTTGTCTCACAGCGGGTTCCTGCACATCGGGGCAGCACAGTAGCATAGTGGTTAGCACTATGGCTTCACAGTGCCAGGGTTCCAGTTTCGATTCCCGGCTTGGGTCACTGTCTGTGCGGAGTGTGCACATTCTCCCCAGTGTCTGCGTGGGTTTCCTCCGGGTGCTCCAGTTTCCTCCCACAAGTCCCGAAAGATGTGCTGGTAGGTGAATTGGGCATTCTGAATCCTCCCTCTGTGTACCCGAGCAGGCGCCGGAATGTGGCGACTAGGGGATTTTCACAGTAACTTCATTGCAGTATTAATGTAAGCCTACTTGTGACAATAAAGATTATTATTATTATCCATAGATTCACGGATACTGCTCCTACCAGCTCTCTGAATGGAATGTACCAAATGGAAACCTTTCCTCTTTGCCCCCTCACCCCAGAAAAAGTGTATGCAACAAGAGTGTGCAGGAAATAACTGGCATGGCGATGGCAGGAACACACAGAGGACCTCACTGCAAAGGTGCCATGAAAGAAATACACTCAAGGAAAGCTATCAAGACTGCCTTACAGCCTGCTATATCTAACAACTGCCTGCGGTTTCCTGGCAAAAAATATGTTTCTTCAAAACTTGTTGCTCCTTTACATCCAGTGTTTTCATGTTGCCTTGCAGCCCTTTGAAAGCTACCATGCATGACAATACAGTGAGCGCACAAATACAAGCTGCAATTTGTAATTGAACTGTTAAAAGAGTCTTAACACATCATAGCTTTCCAACAGAGTCTAACTGCATAATGCATGTACTTTTCCTGGTACAGAAAATGGGCTACAGGATGGTGGTTCTTATTTTGAAACTTGCGATGCATGACTACTTTTCACCCTGTAGAAGAAGATGGCTTACAACAGAAGTGAACAAATTGAAACGGGACGTGGGAGTAGAAATTTCAAATGCTTGACCATCCTTGAAGAGATCATGTTAAGATGATTGACTCTGAAAACAGAGGGCGTGTAAAGCTCTGTTCATATGTGAGAAAAACTAAGTAGTGTTGGCTAAAGGTCATTCAGTTTGGAAATAGCTAAACAGGGAGGGCCTCTGTAACTTCCCAGTTTCCCGTGTATGCAGAACAGTAGACATTGGCTGCAATTCTCCATTTGGGAGACTGGGCTGGATTCTCCGTTTCAGCGGCTAAGTGCCGGCTTGAATGGAGAATTCACGAGCGTTTTATGACCAAAAAATCGGCACGGAACCCCCTCCCCATTCTGGGACCGGTGAGGGGCTAGCAGCGGCGCCGGATGAAACTCCTGGCTCCCGCTTCGAAAAGAGCCAGAGAATGGCCAGGTCCCTGATGCATATGTGCACGGCGACGACATGCAGCAATCACGCCATACCACATGGCGCTAGCCATGCACGGACCCGATCTGCCATCTGAGACCCCACAGGCCACCCCCTGGCCACCCCTGGCCACCCCCCACCAGTACCCCCTGTCCTCGCGGGAGCCCCCCAGGCCAGCGGCACAGATCCCGGCCGAGTGTGGCGGCACTGGACACAGTGCGTGGCTTCCATGCCGGGTTCCCGACCGCTGAGACCACAGGTGTCCCATGCGGTCGGGACCGCAGCCCAGCGGCAGTGGAGAATCACGGGAGGGCCTGCCGATGATGCGTCAGCGCCAATGCAATGGCGCACGGCGTGTGATGCGCTGACGCCATTTCGGAGGGGGCAGAGCATGGATGACCTGCGTCAACCTGGCACGGTCCAATTTGAGCATCGTAGTCAATTCTCTGCCCGATCGCGGATTATGATATAGGCTTCAGGCAACGAGAACCCCGTCCTATGTTCTCCCATTGGAGATGAATTGCACCTGAATTGCGTTCTTGCTGGGAGTGCAAATCCGGAAGTGATTCACATCCCTTGTCATGCACATTTATGCATGGCAGGGATTGCGACGGATGCTCTAGCCCAGCGCCGATCCCATTTTTTGCCCTTCGCTGGGTTCTCCGTCGTATTGGGAACTTCACTCCCACCGGCAGGTGGCGGAGATCCAGCCCATTGTGAGAAAACATCTTACAGAAGCTTGAAGGGCACATATGCAGCTGCTTCATACTCATGGTATATTCTCTGGCATGCAAAGATTCTTCATAACTGACAGTGGAACCAATAATGCTTTGCTTACTGCCTACAGCATTGATGTCACGTGAGTGCAGGTTACTTGTGTTATCAGATGCTGAGGTCTCCTATGTGTCTATTATTTGAACTTGCTTCCTTCAATGATACTCTGTTTCAGGCACCTGGCTGGGTATTTTTCTCTCTCCATTACATTTTGGAGGGAAGAATGGCCTGCCACAGTATCCAAGGGAATTAGAAGTGAAAGTACATCATAATACTTCAGCCTCGTAAGAGCCATTGCCACTGAACAGGTGGAGAAGAAAAGTAGATGTCTCAACCAACGGCAGAAAATAACCCTGCGTGATTCTGTGCATATTCAGTATGCAGGAATCACAGACTGGCTTCATGCTGTCATTTGTTCCTTGTCACTTTTCATTGGCCACAATTCAAATACATTGGATACATACTAGAATAGAAGGACTATAAAAGCATAGAATAGTATAGTCCATGACTGGTTCTCAACACGAGCTTGGTTCAATTTCCTTCAATATGCTCTTTAAAAGCTATCTCTCTGACTAAGTTTTGGTCACTTGTCACGCTATGTTCATATGTAGCTCAGTGTCAAAGTTTGCCTTGAGATGCTAAACCATGTTAAAGGTGCTATACAGGTAGATGAGCAGATGATAATGAGTGTGTTTTAATCCCTGTCTTACAGCAAGCCTGGTCTCCAGTTGTCTCGGATCTCCCTGCCACTGGGCGAAGTCCTCGCTCTGCTGGGACCCTGTGGTGGTTGGTGCGCAATGACAACCCCAAGTGAAAAGAATCCACGCACAGGCATCTTCCACCCAAACCAGAAGAAGAATGTCATTAAAAACAAGTTGGTCAGATGTCTCAACGAACCCCCCCTGTGGGGTGAGTGAACGACTCATGACCCTACGGCTCACGCTCGCCCCAAAACAGCACATCACAGCTGTTGGTGCCTACACTCTGTTGTGTTTGGTCATTTATACCTCACGAAGGAATCCACCAAACACCTCAACTTGTCCAAACCAGAACCCTTTATTGAGTCTCGTGTGTTACAGAGCACATTATCATGGAATCTGCTTATTACTCCTCTGCAATCTGCACCTAGCACTGACCAGTCACTTGTATGTCTTATTACCCTCTCGTTCATCTTCGCCAGATGGCTGGATGTGCCTCCCTGATATGGGAGACCCTGGTCACATGACCTTGGCCTAGAGACTGCATGGTGTGGCTGCACCACCACCTGCTGGTTGGAGGCCAAACAACATCCACCTATTATATAGCCCAGAGGCATAGCACCACACACCCCAACACTAAATGCAATGGACAAGGCAAAAGAAACATTCTACTCCAGCCTCAGACAATCGCTGTCCTGCATCCCAAAGGGAGAGAAGCTGATCTTCGGTGACAGACCAGAGACAGAGTTGGAAAAGACAGAAACCTTTGGAAAGATGTGTTAGGCAGGGAAGGCGCAGGGAAAACAAACGCCAATGGAGTTATCCTCCTGACAAAATGTTTAGAATATGACCTGGTCATTACGAACACCCTGTTCCGCCAGAGGGACAAACAGAAAACCACATGGCAACACCTCCATTCCAAGCACTGGCACCTGTAGCCATCTGGGATGGCCACTTCCTGATTACAAAATGGACACTTTGCAAAGATTGCAGGGAAATTGGACACTGCTGAGAAAACAAGCAGGTTCAGAGCTTTTCTGTATATTGGAGCCGCAGCTCCCAGACAAGACCAAAACTATAGGCCCATTAGCATACTAATGGCCCATCTCCGGGAACAAAAGAGTAACATTTGAGTAACCGATACTAAGGCAGACACCCCGGCGCCAGAGGAGACCGAAACAAAGCAGGCCAACGGCCACCTAGGACATGCCCAGCCATCAAGGCGCCCACCCCTTTATTGAATGAAATCAATAGGAATGATCAAGAAATGGCCCAATTGATTGGGGCCAAGTTCAAGGCCCGCCCAAAAGAGCGCGAAGCCCCTTTGGGTATAAGAAGAAGGCCCCGAGAGAGAATCGCTCTCTTGGAATTGGCTCTCACAGAGAGCCAAGCTGTCCACCAGCTGCACCAGAAGCAAGTAAGTTCCAAGGTCAAAGCTCGGTACCAGACGGACGACCTTAGCTGTTCCCCTTCACCACTTCGACCCCAGCAGCCTCAGATCCGAACAACTGCCATTGTTCCTCTGGCAGAGGATGCCCAAAGCTAAGTATAGGCATTAGCAGTAATGATAGTTTAGCCTGTAGTATTTGTGCATGAGTAGATATTACTGTGTGTGTAAATAAATAAGTATTGACTATGAACTAACTAACTGGTGTACCGAGTCTTTGATCAGTATTCGGTTTTGAACCTTATGGCGGTATCGAAAGATACCTGGCGACTTTAGAGCAAACGTAATTAGAATTAAGGAAGGCGACCATATTGACAGCCATATTCAGGGCCAAACAAAGAGAGCAACATTTACTGGCGACCTCTGATGGGACTCGACCTAAAAGTGGCCTAGTCATTCCGAGAGAACCCAAATTGGAATTGGAATCCAATTGGAAACAGAAAAACCACAAGTGTGAGAACGATACTGATCAAACCTCCGAGATTCGGAAGTGTGTTAATGCATGCGTACTAACAGGGATATAAGGTAAACCTGAGAGATTTTGTTGCGTAAAACTGTCGGGAGTTTTGTAGGCCGGAAAATAGCGTAAGCCGTACCCGTGTTTACATCACCACTTTATCACCCCCTGTTCCAAACTCAGTAGAGAACCCAGAAATAGAGAGAAAATGGCAACGGAACACCTTATGAACCCCCAAGAATTTGAGGTGGCAGCGACCAGTAGAGTAGGACAGTGTCCCGTATGGGAAGAAGAAATCAGAAAATATCTCAAAGGGAAAGGATGGCCCCTTTGGAGTGGATTCTGCGCCAATGACGAAACAGGTCCCGGGAGTATAGACATACTTGGTGGGAGAACCTGTCAGAGATTCATAAAAAGTGCTTGGGGAAAGCTCGCAAGCCGATGGCAATCGTGTACTGCTTGGCACAATTGCGAGGCACAGAGAAGGTCGTTAGGACACTCCGTAGAGAGATTGAGGAGAGAGAAAGAAATAATGAGGGAGATGTGAGCGTATTTGAGAAGGATAATAAGGTGTTAAGAGAACAGTTAGCAGCGAGGGACAGAGAGGTGGATGATGCCAAGGGGGCACACCAGTCTTGTCTCGCCCATTTGAGTAGTTTTCAAACCCAGTACGATAAGGCCTACCAGGACACACAACTTGCGGTCTTGGTAAGACAAGAAACCGAGCAACAGGTACAGCAATTGCAGAAACAGTGCAATGATTTGAAAGCAGCCCTATGAGCGCTCCACACTTCCACGACGGAATAAAGGTAGAGCTCAGTAGAGCACGCAAAGTGCCGGAAGCAAATTGCAGAATTGCAATCTCTGCTTTGTGTCCAGAATGGGATTCAAAGTACGTTTGGACCCCAGTTAGACCAGGAAAACGGCCCCGATTGGCAGGAGTTAAATGAACCTGCCCACAGATATGTACATGGGACATGTATGCAAGAAAAACCCCAGAAAAGGAAAGCACCCCAACCCCTGACTGTACAGGCAGAACACACCCCCATGAACCCTGTAACCACCCAGCGCAGGGCCACAGCAGAAGGAAACTCAGATTTCCTATATACAACCCAGTTAACCATGACCCAATTACGGGACGCGTGTGGAAAAATTACACCGTTCCTTCCCACATCAGACCCCCACCAGTTTTTCGCTAGAGTTAAACAGCAGGCTACCATGTACGGCCTGGACGAAATGGAGCAAGTGAAGCTCACAGTTTTAAGCCTCGACCCTTCAGTCGTGGCAGCCCTTCCCGACACACAGAATGTAGGAGGAGGCACATTCCAAGAAATGCACACAGCGATCCTGGATGCCATAGGCTGCAACGGAGGAGACCCCGTAGAAGGCCTAAACAAGTGAAGGCAAAAGAAAACACAGCACCCCACAGCGTTTGCCGAATGCTTGTGGATACATTTCACAGCAGTATTTGGAGAGTTAGCCCGCGCCCATTTGTCTGCGGATAATATGGCCAAATGGACTTGAATCCTAGTCTCTCATGCGACAGAGGCAGGACAGAGAGCTTGTGCAAATTACGACCCCTCAGACGAGGCCCACAACGAGAAATGGGTTTTGAAAAGATTGTCCCGCTCTTGGGAACAATCCGTCCAAGGCAAAGCCGCATTTGCAAAACCAGAGGAAGAGCAGGCAGACATGAATCCAGTCAGGACGCACCAGGACCCCGCATGAGTAAATGAGGGCAGGAACAGCCCACCGCAGCCTAAATCCCAGGAATGCTACAATTGTGGACAATTAGGACACTATGCACAAAAGTGCAACGCACCCCAAAAGCGGCAGAGAAACAAACAGACAGGCACCCTAGATATGAATAGGGCAAAGCCAATCCATAGTGTTAGTGCCCGCTCAGAGAACGCAGACATTCACCGACTGACGGTGTTCGGGCTCCCCAACTTGGGTCTGTGACACCTTTTGGGACAAGTCCAGTAAACCGGTAATAGCAGGCAAATCCGGGGACACCCTGTAGAATTTCTTAGGGACACAGGAGGGTCCCGCACCACGCTCAATTCCTCCACAATGTTTCAACGAGACACGTGGCCCCACAACAGATACCATCACAGTCAGAGGCTTTACAGGTCATTTACAACAAGGACACATCACAGCCCCAGTAGTGATACAAATAGAGAACATTACGACTAAACACCCCGTAGTTTTGGTTGACCTACCCAGACAGCTGATCACATCCTAGGAATCGACTTAAAAGCTTTCACAACCTCTCATTTGATCCGGTAAATAAATGTGTATGGAGAATGGCAAATGTAGCACGAGCCTCCGCCACGCGCACAGTTGGAGAGTATGCAAACAGAATCAGTGCAGTAGGAGACTTCTGGTTCGACCCTCGAGCCATTAGTCAGGACAAACAGGTTAGGGAAGTCCTACAGCAAACAAAGCAGCATTTGCACGGCACATGCATGACTGTGGCAAGATAGCTGGCGTAGTAAATATTACAGGTCCCGATCCCAGAACCCAAAAGCAGTACGGTTTTCCCCATAGAGATCTCCAAAGTAATAGAGAGTCTGCTTGATCAAGGCGTACTCCGATCAGTAGGCTCCACAAACAACGCACCAATCTGGCCCGTCAGGAAACCCGATGGATCATGGCGACTAACCATTGATTACTGGGAACTGAACAAAGTACCCCCAGTAGCAGCCCCCACCGTAGCCACGAGTCCTGAGACCATGCTCAAACAGGGACTCCAGTCAAAATTGTTTTCAGTTTTGGACATTAGCAACGGCTTTTGGTCCATTCCATTGGATAAAGCATGCCAATACAAATTCGTCTTTACATTCCAAGGTCAACAATATACGTGGACAAGCCTTCCACAATGCTTCCACAACTCCCCCTCCATTTTCCACCGACAGCTGGCAAATGGATTAACAAAATTTTCCCAACCCGATTGTCTGGTCCAGTATGTAGATGACTTGCTACTACAGACAGACACAAAGGGGGAGCACATTTCGATTCTCGCCGAACTCCTCGGACTCCTAAAACAGATTGGATGTAAAGTCAACCCCAAGAAGGCCCAGATTTTGCAGGAAAAAGTGATTTACTTGGATACAGTAATTACTCATGGTAAACGCGAGATCGAGCAAAAGAGAATTGACTCAATCATCAAATTTCCCCTTCCCCATAATGTCTCAGCCCTCTGGTCATTTCTCGGACTGGTTGGCTACTGCAGAAACCATATCGACGGTTTCGCCAAAAAAGCAGCGCCCCTATCCGACCTTCTCAAGAAACAAGCACCTCGGGAATGGCTTCCACAGCACATGGATGCCGTGGATGCTTTAAAGAGAGCCCTCAGCACACCCCCCGCATTCCCAGATCCACTTTCCGCGTATGCAATCGAAGTAGCAAGCACCGACCGAACCCTTTTGGCCGTGCTCCTCCAGGAACGCCATGACCGATTAGGCCCCGTGGCATACGCCTCACGCGTGTTAGATCCAGTCAAGCAAGGATTTTCTGCCTGCGAAAGGCATCTGCTCACAGTTTTTTGGGCAGTACAGTACTTCGCCTACATTACAGGACTCAACCCCATCACCATTCTCACTGAACACACCCCAACACAGCTATTACTAGACGGTCGACTTAAAGTCAGCCAAATTCACGCAGCCCGTTGGACCCTTCATTTACAGGGATGGGACATTACAGTTAAAAGAACCAAAGTCCACACTTTCCTAGCCGACAATTTGCAATATGCAGGTACCCCACATGAGTGTGAGATCATCACCATAAACCATAATTCAGGCCCATCTATACCTACGTCAGCTCCCAGGAAAGCAGGTAATACACCTCAGAGACCCCAGCCCACAGACACATGCGCACCCCTGAAAATGTATGTGGATGGCTCCTCCACAGTTTTGAATGGAAAGAGAATCACCGGTTGCGGCATTTATGTAGAGGACACGCAGGGACATGCCCTTGAAGAGATTTCATTAAAGTTGCCAGGACATCTAGGCTCGCAGGCAGCAGAACTGGCAGCCATAGCTTACATTGTTGATCACCCTGACTCGTTTCCGACCCCAGCAGACATATATTCGGACAGTTTATATGTCTGCAATAGTTTATGAGAATTCCTACCCCTGTGGGAAACTAGAGGATTAATTTCCGCTGACGAAAAGACCCTACCCTCAGCCCCATTACTCCGGCATATCCTAGAGACAGCTAAAGATAGGAAATATGGTATCATTACGGTTCGCAGTCATCACCGTTCTTCCCCCCCGGTAACGTTAAAGCAGACGCCTAGCGAAATCAGGTTCTAGACATGGTTATTTTTGGAACACCCCCGAGAGCACCCCAGTACATGCGGTTCAGGTCTCACAGACCAACATTCAAGATCTAGCGAAAGCCCAAAAGGAAGATGAAAAGCTCAGGGAAGTTTTAAAAGGAACCTTCCCAGCCCCGTACGATAAGTTTAAGAACGCAATAACCACACATGACGATGTGATTTTGAAAGATGGCATTTATGTAGTCCCCAGCCAGGACAGGAATCAGATTATTTGTCAGTCCATGTCAATCATGGACACCAAGGCATTGAACCCACCCTAACCCCCCTCAGACCTCTCTGCTGGTGGCCTGATTTAAAAGCCGATGTAACCCATTACATTGAAAATTGCTCGATCTGTGCCCAGAACAATCCGGCCAGATATGCAGGAAAGGCTCAGCTTAGTCACACCCGCCCCGTTAATGGCCCCTGGACGAATTTGCAGATAGATTACATAGGACCCCTACCCCCCTGCAAAAAATGTATCAAGTATGTGTTGGTGGTCATCGACACCTTCACAAAATGGGTGGAAGCTTTTCCATCCAGAACGAATATGGCCAAAACAACAGCTAAAATCCTAACACAGCACATCTTTACAAGATGGGGCCTCCCACGCAGTATAGAGTCTGATCAAGGCTCCCATTTTACAGGACGAGTAATGAAGAACATCCTCACAATTTTCAGAATTAGGTAGAAGTTTCACATAGCCTACCACCCCCAGTCAAGAGAGGATGAACAGAACTCTAAAAGCCACTCTAAGGAAAAAGGTGCAACAGAACAACAGCACCTGGGATTCAGTTCTCCCATTTGCTTCAATGTTCTTATGAAACACGGTATCCATGTCCACAGGATACACCCCCCACACCTTCATGACCGGACGCCCCATGAAAGGGACAGAGTATTTATTAGGACTGGATTTGGCCAGCCCCGCAGTCACCGCCCTCACGCATGAAAATGCTGTACAGCAGCTTATTCAGAATATAAAGGCAGCCCAGCTTGCAGCAGCTGTGAGACTTGGGACCAGGAGGAAACAAAGCAAAGCTTGTTTCGATAAAACGTTACACACCACTGAGTTGTAGTCGGGCAGCAGGTGATGCTTTCCCTATACAACACTAGTGCATTCCTTTCCCCCAAATTTTCAGGACCAAATTTCAGACAAAGTCAGCCCCTCGGTATGCAAGATCACATATCCCAACAGCAAGTCTGCGTGATTTTACATAAACCAGCTTAAGGCTTATGGCTCGCAGAACAACCATGCACACCACATCTCGCTCGGAGCAGCAGACGAGCACGCCTCACCCACAGATGACGCATTCCAAACCCTCCCCCAGCCAGTCCAGCCCGTCCTCAGACACATCTTCAACTCCACCCCCAGAGGCACGAATCCACCTCTCCCTTCCTTCAACCAGCAGCGACAGCGACAGTGATAGCGATAGCAATGACGACAGCCACATCACACCACATTATGATTACACCCCTGCACCAGGCCCCACTCCCAGCGAATCCGAGCATGATTCCAGTGACCCCTTCAAAATCACATACATCAAAGCCCCTGACCCAGACCCACTGCCCGATGATTACGGATTGAAACCTAGTAGCTCCAACCTCGACACACGATTAAGGCACCGAGACAATTTGTTCAGGCTCATCCGGAATGATGAGATGGACCCCAATTTGCCCCAAGCAGCTGTAGCCAAACTACCCCAGTCAAGAGTCTGGCAGCTGGGAGAGGATGATGACATGGAGTCTGACTCCCACCAAACAAATCCCTTTGCAACCCTGTTCGCTACTGAGCAATGAGGTGTTCACATGATGGAAAAAAGGAACCGATGGAGAGACACGGTGTCCTTTCTGATGGAACCTGCACCATGTTTGTCATATGTTTAATGTACATGTTAAATGGTGTTTGTGAATTTAAAAGTTTCATGGTCCCACGCCACTCTTTTAACACCCACTGGCAGTTAATGGAACAAGTTTGTCGACAGACAACCGTTCAGAGGAACTAATTTGTCGGCAGACAACCAATCATAGCTACTCTCGTGATTTGAAGGTAATCACGAGAGGCAGCCCCCACGACGACCACATATTCGTTCTGTTCTTGCCGATCGCTCAGGCAGTGGAGAAACGGCACCGGTCCCCGCCCTGCCTGAAAACCCCCCTCTGGTCAGCTACGCTCGGTAGAGCACAAACGGCACTGGTCACCGTCCTACCCGGGGATTCCACCC
Organism: Scyliorhinus torazame; assembly: GCF_047496885.1. Taxonomy (NCBI): domain Eukaryota; kingdom Metazoa; phylum Chordata; class Chondrichthyes; order Carcharhiniformes; family Scyliorhinidae; genus Scyliorhinus; species Scyliorhinus torazame. The sequence goes on from NC_092709.1 coordinate 178,943,774, forward strand.
AATCTTACCCGCGGCGGCCCCTACGCACCCCATTTTAGGCACTCTTAGTTCAAAACTATTTTTGTTTGTTTCTGGCAACCCTTAGGTTGCGTCTGTATACTATTTACATCCTCAAACACTAGGATGGTCGATCACACAGGCTGCAAACGGCTCACAGTGTCAGTATTTTTCTCGGATGTCGTGTCCAAATATTTGGTTTAAAAATAAATAAATGAGGGAGTCACTGATGGTGACCAATTATAATGGGTAATTGGCAATAAGAGGACAGACAGACAGACATACGAGATCTTAAGCAAGATAATAACAGATATTATGCTTGCATCCACAGAACTCTGGAACTTCAGGAACCCTAGAAGAAGAAAAAGAAGACCGACAAAAGGAAAGATGAAGACAACCTTCATGTTGTTCACCTAGATCTTAGCGGGATCCCTTCAGTTGCGCGCGGACGCTACTCCCCTGACCCCTACCACACAGGCCGTGAATGATTCCCACCCCTGCCATACACTGTACCCCGAGATAGTTAGCCCCGAGACAGTTACTGACACCCCAACCTGGTGTGACAGGTTTATCACCTGGTATTCACTACAAGCACTCGTACAAGCATTCGTACAAGCACATCGTACAAGCACTCTCAGTACTGGCGATACTCTGCAGTGTCATGCAGACACTTAGACTCAGAAAATGGCAGAGGAGAGCCTCCCGCAACCGCACTCCGGTATACACATTTAGATCCCCTATATTCGGACTCCAACAAACCGCCAACCCCTTTAAGTGAATTAAAGTGCATCTGTTTTTTTGTGTGTGTTTTTTTTGCTTAATAAAGAAATGTAAACCTCTGTGCTTGACTGCCAAGCCAGAGAGACTTGTGTTGCTGCTATTTGTGCAGTTTAAAATGTTGTAGATTATTTTTGATTGTTTAAGTGAGGATAGTTTATTTAGGATAGTTAGGGGTTCCAGTTTTTTATTTTGTAATGCATGCCTGAATATCATAGCGACCCGTAGACCTTTATAATGATGTATGTATATAAAATAATTTATGTAAAAGTTTCAATTCATAGCATAGGGCAGTGAAGAGCCTGTGAAGTGCTTATGGGTGCCCAGCTTGGTCAGAGAACGAAGACGACGCGGTGATGTGATCCTTCACGCTTCGCGTGAGGATCACAAGGAGGGTGTGTAGCCATCTGGGATGGCCGCTTCCCGATTACAAAATGGCAACTTTGCAAAGATTGCAGGGAAAATGGACAGTGCTGAGAAAACAAGTAGGTTCAGAGCTTTTCTGTACATTGGAGCCACAGCTCCCAGACAAGACCAAAACTGTAGGACCATTAGCATACTAATGGCCCATCTCCGGAAACAAAAGAGTAATATTTGAGTAACCGATTCTAAGGCAGGCACCCCCGGCGCCAGAAGAGACCAAAACAAAGCAGGCCAACGGGCACCTAGGACATGCCCAACCATCAGGGCACCCACCCCTTTATTGAATGAAATCAATAGGAATGATCAAGAAATGGCCCAATTGATTGGGGCCAAGTTCAAGGCCCGCCCAAAAGAGCGCGAAGCCCCTTTGGGTATAAGAAGAAGGCCCCGAGAGAGAATCGCTCTCTTGGACTTGGCTCTCACAGTGGAGAGACCCATCCACCAGCTGCACTAGAAGCAAGTAAGTTCCAAGGTCAATGCTCGCTACCAGATGGACGACCTTAGCTGTTCCCCTTCACCACTTCGACCCCAGCAGCCTCAGATCCGAACAACGACCATTGTTGCTCTGACTGAGTGGGCTCCCGAAACTAAGTATTGGCTTTAGCAGTAGTGATAGTTTAGCCTGTAGTGTTTGTGCATGAGTAGATATTACTGTGTGTGTAAATAAATAAGCATTGACTTTGAACTAACTAACTGGTGTACCGGGTCTTTGATCAGTATTCGGTTTTGAACCTTGTGGCGGTATTGAAAGATACCTGGCGACTCTAGAGCAAACGTAATTAGAATTAAGGAAGGCGACCATATTGATCGCCATATTCAGAGCCAACCAAAGAGAGGAACACACCTAAGAGACTGTATCATCATCCGAGAAAGATTGGACCGCAGAAACATTCCGCGCCATGACTGGAATCCATGGCTGCTGTACTGACCGCCGATTAATCCACTCTAATATCTGGTCCCATAACTCTGGCCCCAAACCGGCACAAGCAGAAGAAACTCTGTTTCAGGAGACTCAATATTGTTGGATTCAAAGACCCCAAGAAGAAAAAGCTACTCAGTAAGTGCCTCACAGCTAACCTGGCGACAACCAATGGGCCAGAGCCGCAGAATGCCCACAGAGCCTGGTCCGGCTTAAAAGCCAACATAGTCAGCACCTGTGTGGAGACATTCGGGTTTTCGGCCAAGAAACACCAAGCCTGGTTCAACGAGAATGATCAGGAGACCTCAAGCACAAGGAGTTCCTGAACTGGCAGCTCCACCAAAACACGAGAGGAAACAAGCCTACAGGCAATTGAAGGCCGAGGTGCAATAAAGAACCCGTTACCTAAAGAACTGATGGTGGGTGGAAAGAGCACAGGAGACTCAGCAACTCGGCAATCAAAACCATCTACAGTCCGCGTACCCAGGAATCCACCCCACTGAGAGCCAAAAACAGACAGATGCTCAACAAAGTCAGAGAGAGCACTTTGAGATACAGATCAAGATACAGCTTTCTCCTCAATCAAGATACAGCTTTTGACACAAGTGTCCTCAACACCATCCCGCAACACGCTAACTGCCACCATCTGCGTGCAAGCCCAGTTCGTCGTGAGATCGCAAAAGCCACTTGACAGCTGAAAAACACCAAGGCCTCTGGCTCAGATGAAATCCCTGCGGAAGAATTAAAATGCGGCGGCGAGGCACTCTTGACAAGAATCTACAACCTCATCACCCTTGCCTGGAAGGAAGAGAGCATGCTGGGTGGTCTCTGAGACGCCTTAATTGTGACCAATTAAGGGAGGCTGAAGAGCTCCTCCCTGAGTCTCAGTGCGGCTTCTGCCCATGAAGAGACTCAATGGACATGATCCTCAGTGCACAACAAATCCAGGGAACGTGCACAGAGCAGCATCAACCTCTGTACATGGCCTTCTTCGATCTTGCAAAGACCTTCGACTCTTCAATCATGAGGGACTGTGGAGCATCCTCCTCAAATTCGGCTGCCCGCAGAAATTCGTCACCATTCTCCGCTTGCTCCACGATGACATGCAAGCCGGGATCCAAAGCAACGGAACCACCTCAGACCCAATACGTGTGCAAACTGGAGTCAAACAGGGCTGCATCATCACACCAATGCTCTTCTCCATCTTGCTCGCAGCAACCCTCAACCCCTTTGACCTGAAGCTCCCTGCTAGAGTGGAGCTAACCTACCGGACAAGCAGGAAACAGTTCAACCTGCAATATCTCCAGGCCAGAACCAAGACTACCACAACCTGTATCATCGAGCTGCAGTACGCTGATGACGCCTATCTGTGTGCACATTCAGAGACCGAGCAACAAACTATCGTTAATGCATTCACTGGGGCATATGAGCAAATGAGCCTCAGACTAACCACCCGGAAAACAAAGGTTCTCTACCAGCCCACTCCTGCCACACAGAACTGTGCCCCAACTGTCAAGATCCACCGTGAACCCCTGGACAATGTGGATCATTTCCCATTCCCAGGGAGCCTCCTCTCGGTGCAAGCAAACATTGACGACAAAATTTAGCATTGACTCCAATGCGCCAGTGCAGCCTTCAGAAGCCTGAGAAATAGAGTATTCGAAGACCAAGACCTCAAACCCAGCACCAAGCTGATGGTCTACAGAACAGCCGTGGTGCCTGCCCTCCTGTATGCATCAGAAACATGGACAATGTACAGCAGACACCTCCAATCCTTGGAGAGATATCACCAACGCTGCCTCTGCAAAATTCAGCAAATCCACTGGCAGGATAGGCCTACCAATGTGAGCATTCTCTCCTAGGCCAATATCTCCAGTATCGAGGCACTGGCCACGTTCGACCAGCTGTGATGGGCGGACCACATTGCCCGCATGCACGCCACAAGACTCCCAAAACAAGTCTCTACTCCGAGCTCCGCAATGGCAAGTGGTCACTAGGAGGGCAGAGGAAATGCTACAAGGACACTCTGAAAATCTTTCTAAATAAGTATAACATCCCCATCGACAAGTGGGAATCGCTTGCCTTAGAATGCACAAGCTGGAGAAAAAGCATCCATGAAGGTGTCAATCACCTCGAGCGTTGTAGGGTGGAGCAAGCGGAGGTCAAGGGTAAACAGCGAAAGAAAAGTGCAGAACCCAGAGCATCTCCCCCACCAACCTCATCAACACCACCTGCCGAACCTGTGGCAGAGTCTACGGATCCAGGATCAGCCCCCACAGAACCCCCCTCCCCGGAGTGGAAGCAAGTCATCCTCAACACTGAGGGTCTTCCCAAGAAGAAGAAGGCTGGACAAAAGCAAGTTATTGTGAACCAGCTTGAAGTTGTATCTTGAATTGTTCAATATTTAAACAGTGTTTATGAAAAAAAACAACAAATTATGGATTATGATGCATAAATAAATGAATAAGGCAGTCTCCTGTCCATGATTCAGTAAGTTTTAAATTCATGAAATTCAGAAACTGAAGACCGTGTTACCTGCATGTGAAAGTGGTGCAATTTATAGTAATTTATAATAACTGGGCGGCATGGTGGCACAGTGGTTAGCACTGCTGCCTCACATCGCCAAGGATCCGGGTTCCATCCCGACTCCAGGTCACTGTCCGTGTGGAGTTTTCACATTCTCCCCATGTCTGCGTGGGTCTCACTCCCACATCCCAAAGATGCGCACGGTAGATGCACTGGCCACGCTAAATTGCCCCTTAATTGGGGAAAAAAATGAAATTAATAAACAATAAAGTAATTCATAAGAACTCAAATTTCATGATCTTCCTCTTTGCTGGTCAGAAACACTTCTTACTTGGCTGCGTATTCTGAATCAGTAACATTCACCACCAGTAAAGCACATTACAATCTGTGCTCTTGGTTTTCTTTTCAGCTTTATCAGTTAGTTGTATTTCTGAATATTTTCTGTTACTACATTTTATCATACCTCCATTTTACTTGCATCCTGCATTGTTGCATGATTTTAGTAGCATGCACAGAACACTGATCATTTATTCCTAGCTGGTTTCAAAGAGGAAAGTGATGGAAATGTATTTATCCCACAAATAGGACTTTACGTAAATAACAACCCTAACTGCCTGTGGCGAGTTGAATTTGTTTTCCCATTGCGATGGGAGCAATTTCTATACACTCGGGGAGGACGATGGTGAGCTATTGTTTATGCGAGGCTAACAGCAGAGTGGGAGAAATCATCTTGTGGTGATTTGCAACTCATGGCATCTGTCCTCCTCACCACAAATTGTTCTCTTTCATTAAAACATAATATTGTGGACTCACCATTATTTTTGCAGCAAATTTAGGGTCAAAGATTTGAAGGAGTATAACCAAATCATTAACAACAGTCTGCAAACACTTTTTAGTTTTGTTATAGCAAAGCGGCTGTGTGAGCATATGGAGGAAGGGAACAGTAAGCACATCCAGTGGAAGATTGGCAGCAATAACAGCACAACAGGCTGAATGCCCTTGTTCTGGGCTGTACTGTAGTTTTACTGTACACTGAACGAACAATATATTCTCCATGACCTGAAGATGTTTCAATCAGCAAGAAATATCAGATTTGTTTCCCCCAGCTTTCTTCTGCTTCTTTGGGTGAGAGCCACAGATAAAATTTTCTATTGACATTGCACGTTATTTTATATGTTTTCAATCAATTTAGCGAAGGCAGAAATCCATTCATTATTCTCATAGTTTGTTGATTTCCATGTTTTATTTTGGAATGGAAAATGAATGCAGAATATTAAATATCATATCAGAGTGTCGGGATGTCGCACTCTGTTCATTTGTAGGGAGACTGATCAATTCCATAATCTAATTAATTGTAGACAAAATTACGCTCATATTTGTGCAGTTAGGAGAGCGATACTGACCCCAAAATTGTTCAGTTGTACCGGATGGCTCCCAATTTAAGTCTGGCAGCAAATTTAACCGTGACCAGGGTGCATCAACTCCTCGTCTACGACTAATGAAAAGAGAAATGAATGAATGGCTTCCAGAAGATCTGAGGGGGTATGAACACACCTGACTGGTTTCCTCTTTCCAGGAATTGACAGGTGTTGCTTTCTGTGTCTGAACCAGCAGTGGCATTGCCCAGGTGAGTGTTAAAACAGTAATCTTTTTCACTGCCTCTGTCTTGGCTGCTCTCTAGCTTCCAGACAGGGGTCTCTCTTCTGGGGGGCTTCGTGACTGGGGTTTCTGTTCTGAATGGTCAGTGGGGAGATCTCCTTCTGTAGGGGCCTCAGTGGGGAGGTGCTTTATATAGGGGTTGTCTGTGGGAGTATCCTTATTTAGGGAGTTTCTGTGGGAGTATCCTTATTTCACGGGTGTCTGTGGGGAATATCTTTATTTAGGGGGTGCCTGTGGAGGGTCTCCTTATTTAGGGGGTAACTGTGGGAGTATTCTTATTTAGGTGGTGTCTGTGGGGGATCTCTTTATTTCAAGAATTTAGCCCAATATTAAAACAGAGTTCAAAAGTAGAAAACATCAAAAGCTCCCTGGCACCCTGGCAGAATTCACCATTCCTGAGACTAAGGGTGGGATTCTCCGCTTGCTGCGAATCCCTCCCCCCGGCCCGGGGTCTAATCATGCATCTGTCTTGTGTCTTGAAGGGCCTGCTGGTGATGGCATGGGTCCTTCTGGTGTCCCCTTCCCCAGTCACAGCCACAGCCACAGCCCAGGGTGTCGAGCAGCGACGAGGATGATACTGGCACAGACGGGAGCCATATACCTGAGACTCAGGACATCCCAGAGTTCGAGTCCGAGGATGACACGGATTTCCTATCACAGCTATCTCCAACATCCTCTACCATCTCAGAGACACTCACCTCAGTTGGGCACGCTAGTGAAGAAGCTCCTGGGACACTATCTGGTGCTCACCACACAAATGCTCCAGTACATCAGGTGGAGGTCGGAACTCCCGAGGGGACGGATGGTCGGAAGGGGTCTAGCTGCAGTCCAGACACATTTTGGGCTTCTGGAATGGACAGTCCCATCAATCGTGTAGACGCAGTCGCAGAGCCATGGACTACATGATAGGTTGTTGGCAAGCATCCAGCACCTGTAGGTGCAGATGGAGGAGTCCAACCATGTACAGGTGCAGGAGGTGGTGCCGGCCATGCGTCTTACTCAGGCCAACACCGCACGGGGGAATCCATGGTGCAGGCCTTGGGGGCGAGGGTTTCGGCTATGGATCAGCATGTCCAAGGCCTGGGGCAATCTGTGCAGGCGGTGGCCGAGGCCCAGGACAGGCTGCCCTCTCATAGGCAACCATGAGCCAGAGACACCTGGATGGATATTGCAGCAGCGCTCCGCAGAGTGGCCCAGTCACAGCGGGTTATGGCTGAGAGATCAGCAGCATTGCCCAGTCCCAGAGGGAGATGGCTCAGTCACTGGCTGATGTGGCACAGACCCACAAGGTGGTGAGGTGTGAACCTAGGTCTCAAGATCATTAGGCCTCTGAAATACTTGTCCAGTAACATAACCACTATGCTATCACACCACCACCTCCTGCGCTTGTGACAATGGAAACTACAGCAGAGTCAGTGGAAGAGTCGATACCCAACTGCTCCAAATGGACTTTCTAAGCTATTGTACAGTCACTTTTGTGTACTTTAAGACATTTTATCTGAATAGTTATTGCATGAAATATACATAGAGGCTTGCTACATACCAAATGTGTTCTTGCAATTATGAGATTTTTCAAAGCTATCAGCCTCGTTAGATGTTGCAACACAATTTGGAGCTTGTTGAGGCATTTTGAATCCACTGGCTGAATTGAGTGCCCTGGCATTTGCTAAAGTTTAAACAAACAAGATTTCACAGTGATTTTTCTTGTATTTATTGAGTTATTTAAAATGGTTTTGTCTGTTGTACAAGCTTTCCTTGAAATAGGGGATTTGGGACTTCCGGGTGCGGCGATGACCAGCTGAGTCGCACGTTTCGGCAGCTCCCGCTGAAACGGACTTTTGGGCTCTTGATAGGAGCCCCAACGGCAATTTTGACGGCTAAAAACACTGTGCGGTAAACCAGAAGGGAATCCCCCCTGGATACGGATGAAAAAAGGAGGAGAAAGTGGCCGGATTGCAGTGGATCCTTTAGAACAGCGGCAAGGAAGGCAAGCAAAAACCAAGGTGGCGTCGGAAGGTGGCAGTTTAACATGGGGCCCTGAACAACAAGAGTTCTTGAAATGCTGTGTGGAAGAGCTCAAAAAGGAAATGAAGAAAGAGCTGTTGGCCCCGATACTACAGGCGATCGAAGGGCTAAAGGAGGAACAAAAGACCCAGGAGCGGGAGCTTCGGGTCGTGAAGGCAAAGGCAGCCGAGAATGAGGACGACATACAGGGCCTGGTGGTGAAGACGGAGACGCATGAGGCACATCAGAAACGATGTGTGGAAAGGTTGGAGTCACTGGAGAACAACGCAAGGAGGAACAACCTGAGGATTCTTGGTCTTCCTGAAGGTGCGGAGGGAGCGGACGTCGGGGCATATGTGAGCACGATGCTGCACTGGTTAATGGGAGCGGAGGCCCCGGCGGGTCCGTTGGAGGTGGAGGGAGCATACCGAGTGATGGCGCGAGGACCGAGAGCAGGGGAAATTCCCAGAGCCATAGTGGTGAGATTCCTCCGTTTTAAGGATAGAGAAATGGTCCTTAGATGGGCAAAGAAAACTCGGAGCAGTAAATGGGAGAACGCGGTGATCCGCGTTTATCAAGACTGGAGTGCGGAGGTGGCGAGAAGGAGGGCGAGCTTTAATTGGGCCAAGGCGGTGCTTCATAAAAAGAAGATAAAATTTGGAATGCTGCAACCGGCAAGACTGTGGGTCACATATCGAGGGAGGCACCACTACTTTGAGACGGCGGATGAAGCGTGGACTTTTATTGTGGAAGAAAAACTGGAATGAGCGGGCTATTAAAAAGAACGTTTGAACAAAGTGGTGGGGCGAATGTGGGGGGCGATGAGGGGGGTTAAAAAGGGGGGAAAGAGGAGTTTTATGTACTAATCCTGCGATGTGGTAACTTTTCTCTCTTCCACAGGTGGTGATGGGGGGAGGAGGGGAGGTGGAGGAGATGGGGCGTTGGCCATTGGGGGCGGGGCCAAGGGAGAAGCGCGGGCTTGGTTCCCGCGCTATGATAATCATGGCGGGAATAGAGAAGCAGGAAGGAGGGGGCGTCGCACGGTGCGAGCCGAGGTCACGGGGGGAAGCCGAGGTCGGCCAGAGTTTGCTGACTTCTGGGAGCAACATGGGGGGAGTAATTACGCTAGCGGGGGATCTAGCGGGGGGGTGTGGGAGGGGGGAATTACTGGGTTGCTGCTGCTGGGGAGAGGGGGGAGCTGGTATTGGAGGGGATGGGCGGGGGAGCACCGCCTGGGGGAGATACAGCTGCGTGGGAACCGGGTGAGGAGCTGGAAAAAGGGGATGGCTAATCGACAAGGGGGGGGGGGGGGTAGGAAGCCCCCCAACCCGGCTGATCACGTGAGAGGGCTTAACGGGCCGATAAAGAGGGCACGGGTACTCGCACACCTTAAGAAACTTAAGGCAGATGTGGTTATGTTACAGGAAACGCACCTGAAACTGATAGACCAGGTTAGGCTACGCAAAGGATGGGTGGGGCAGGTGTTCCATTCGGGGCTAGATGCGAAAAACAGGGGGGTGGCTATATTAATGGGGAAGCGGGTAATGTTCGAGGCAAAGACTATAGTGGCGGATAACGGGGGCAGATACGTGATGGTGAGTGGCAAACTACAGGGGGAGACGGTGGTTTTGGTAAACGTATATGCCCCGAACTGGGATGATGCCAATTTTATGAGGCGGATGCTAGGACGCATTCCGGACCTAGAGATGGGAAAGCTGATAATGGGGGGAGATTTTAATACGGTTTTGGAACCAGGGCTGGATAGGTCGAAGTCCAGGACTGGAAGGAGGCCGGCAGCAGCCAAGGTACTTAAAGATTTTATGGAGCAGATGGGAGGTGTAGACCCGTGGAGATTTAGCAGACCTAGGAGTAAGGAGTTCTCGTTTTTCTCCTATGTCCATAAAGTCTACTCGCGAATAGACTTTTTTGTGCTGGGAAGGGCGTTGATCCCGAAGGTGAGGGGAACGGAGTATACGGCTATAGCCATTTCGGATCATGCTCCACACTGGGGAGACTTGGAGATAGGGGAGGAAACAGGAGGGCGCCCACCCTGGAGAATGGACATGGGACTAATGGCAGATGAGGGGGGGTGTCTAAGGGTGAGGGGGTGCATTGAAAAGCACTTGGAGCTCAATGATAATGGGGAGGTCCAGGTGGGAGTGGTCTGGGAGGCGTTGAAGGAGGTGGTTAGAGGGGAGCTGATATCAATAAGGGCACATAAAGGGAAGCAGGAGAGTAAGGAACGGGAGCGGTTGCTGCAAGAACGTTTGAGGGTGGACAGGCAATATGCGGAAGCACCGGAGGAGGGACTGTACAGGGAAAGGCAAAGGCTACATGTAGAATTTGACTTGCTGACTACGGGCACTGCAGAGGCACAATGGAGGAAGGCACAGGGTGTACAGTACGAATATGGGGAGAAGGCGAGCAGGTTGCTGGCACACCAATTGAGGAAAAGGGGAGCAGCGAGGGAAATAGGGGGAGTGAGGGATGAGGAAGGAGAGATGGAGCGGGGAGCGGAGAGAGTGAATGGAGTGTTCAAGACATTTTATAAAAAATTATATGAAGCTCAACCCCCGGATGGGAGGGAGAGAATGATGGGCTTCTTGGATCGGCTGGAATTTCCCAAGGTGGAAGAGCAGGAAAGGGTGGGACTGGGAGCACAGATCGAGGTAGAGGAAGTGGTGAAAGGAATTAGGAGCATGCAGGCGGGAAAGGCCCCGGGACCGGATGGATTCCCAGTCGAATTCTATAGAAAATATGTGGACTTGCTCGCCCCGGTATTGACGAGGACCTTTAATGAGGCAAAGGAAAGGGGACAACTGCCCCCGACTATGTCTGAAGCAACGATATCGCTTCTCTTAAAGAAGGAAAAGGACCCGCTACAATGCGGGTCCTATAGACCTATTTCCCTGCTAAATGCAGATGCCAAGATCCTGGCCAAGGTAATGGCAATGAGAATAGAGGAATGTGTCCCGGGGGTGGTCCACGAGGACCAAACTGGGTTTGTGAAGGGGAGCCAGCTGAACACGAATATACGGAGGCTGTTAGGGGTAATGATGATGGCCCCACCAGAGGGGGAAACGGAGATAGTAGTGGCGATGGATGCCGAGAAAGCATTTGATAGAGTGGAGTGGGATTATTTGTGGGAGGTGTTGAGGAGATTTGGTTTTGGAGAGGGGTATGTTAGATGGGTGCAGCTGTTGTATAGGGCCCCGATGGCGAGCGTGGTCACGAATGGACGGGGATCTGCATATTTTCGGCTCCATAGAGGGACAAGGCAGGGATGCCCTCTGTCCCCATTATTGTTTGCACTGGCGATTGAGCCCCTGGCGATAGCGTTGAGGCGTTCCAAGAAGTGGAGGGGAGTACTTAGAGGAGGAGAAGAACACCGGGTATCTTTGTATGCGGACGATTTGCTACTATACGTGGCAGACCCGGCAGAGGGGATGCCAGAAATAATGCGGATACTTGGGGAGTTTGGGGATTTTTCAGGGTATAAATTGAACATGGGGAAAAGTGAGTTGTTTGTGGTGCATCCAGGGGAGCAGAGTAGAGAAATAGAGGACCTACCGTTGAGGAAGGTAACAAGGGACTTTCGTTACCTGGGGATCCAGATAGCCAAGAATTGGGGCACATTGCATAGGTTAAATTTAACGCGGTTGGTGGAACAAATGGAGGAGGATTTCAAGAGATGGGATATGGTATCCCTGTCACTGGCAGGGAGGGTGCAGGCGGTTAAGATGGTGGTCCTCCCGAGATTCCTCTTTGTGTTTCAGTGCCTCCCGGTGGTGATCATGAAGGCTTTTTTTAAAAGGATTGAAAAGAGCATCATGGGTTTTGTGTGGGCCGGGAAGACCCCGAGAGTGAGGAAGGGATTCTTACAGCGTAGCAGGGATAGGGGGGGGCTGGCACTACCGAGCCTAAGTGAGTATTATTGGGCCGCTAATATTTCAATGGTGAGTAAGTGGATGGGAGAGGAGGAGGGAGCGGCGTGGAAGAGATTGGAGAGGGCGTCCTGTAGGGGGACTAGCCTACAGGCTATGGTGACAGCCCCATTGCCGTTCTCACCGAGGAACTACACCACAAGCCCGGTGGTGGTGGCTACACTGAAGATTTGGGGACAGTGGAGACGGCATAGGGGAAAGACTGGAGCCTTGGGGGGGTCCCCGATAAGAAACAACCATAGGTTTGCCCCGGGGGGAATGGATGGGGGATATGGAATGTGGCAAAGAGCAGGAATAACGCAACTGAAAGATCTGTTTGTGGATGGGAAGTTCGCGAGTCTGGGAGCGCTGACCGAGAAATATGGGTTGCCCCAAGGGAATGCATTCAGGTATATGCAACTGAGGGCTTTTGCGAGGCAACAGGTGAGGGAATTCCCGCAGCTCCTGACACAAGAGGTGCAGGACAGAGTGATCTCAAAGACATGGGTGGGGGATGGTAAGGTGTCAGATATATATAGGGAAATGAGGGACGAAGGGGAGACTATGGTAGATGAACTAAAAGGGAAATGGGAAGAAGAGCTGGGGGAGGAGATCGAGGAGGGGCTGTGGGCAGATGCCCTAAGCAGGGTAAACTCGTCGTCCTCGTGTGCCAGGCTAAGCCTGATTCAGTTTAAGGTATTACACAGGGCGCATATGACTGGAGCACGGCTCAGTAAATTTTTTGGGGTGGAGGAGAGGTGTGCGAGGTGCTCGAGAAGCCCAGCGAATCATACCCATATGTTTTGGTTATGCCCGGCACTACAGGGGTTTTGGATGGGGGTGACAAAGGTGCTTTCAAAAGTAGTGGGGGTCCGGGTCGAACCAAGCTGGGGGTTGGCTATATTTGGTGTTGCACAAGAGCCGGGAGTGCAGGAGGCGAGAGAGGCCGATGTTTTGGCCTTTGCGTCCCTAGTAGCCCGGCGCAGGATATTGTTAATGTGGAAAGAAGCCAAGCCCCCGGGGGTGGAGACCTGGATAAATGACATGGCAGGGTTTATAAAGCTAGAGCGGATTAAGTTCGTTCTAAGGGGGTCGGCTCAAGGGTTCACCAGGCGGTGGCAACCGTTCGTCGAATACCTCGCAGAAAGATAGATGGAATGGAAAAAAGAAGGCAGCAGCAGCAGCCCAGGATCGGGGGGGGGGGGGGGGGGGGGGTAAGGGGGAGGGCGGGGGGAGGAGGAACCAGAAGGACTCTCAGGGTTGTTAATATATACTGTATAATATGTATAGGTCGTTGCTACGGATAATTATATATTGGACTGTTAAATTATATTTTTGGAGAGTGTTACTTATGATAAGGCAGTTGCCAATTAGGGTTAGTTTTCATTTTTGTTATTTATTATTTATTCATTTTTTTTGTTTGTTTATAAAATAGGTCATTGTTATTTGTGTTGTTATAATATTGTGTAAAGGATGCACAATGTACTGTGTTGGTTGACCAAAAATTTTCAATAAAATATTTATTAAAAAAAAGAAATAGGGGATTTGCCTTTGTCTTGCAATAGTTAACAAAGATTAATTTAAAAGCAGTTTGAGAAAAGCTGACAATAAAGTTAAAGGTAGTTGAGGTATTGGCTCAATGGTTAAACTTAAGGATGAAATGACTAACCCAGGTAGCATTCCAGTTTAGTTGGCTAGGATTCAGTTGCAATGAATAACGTCAGTTAGAATTCCAAAGTGAAAAAAATAAATAGAAAAAGGAAAAGGAAAGAAAAATGCAAAAACTTGGTTTAGAATTCCAGAGGGAAGGATGGAAAAGATAAATAATTGTAAAGAGTAAAAGCAGGGTAAGTGTTGAATTACAAAGAGAGAGGAAAGCCACAATATTTTTATTTCGCAAGGAATATTCGTCTAGTGCCGAAAGTCAGTGGGGAAGGAGTTGAAATGTATTTTGTATAAAATGAGAAAATTGCTACGAAGTTTCAGTGGCTATTGTAATATGCCTTTAAGGGTTAGCAGCATGCTATCAAATGAAGGGAAGTGTCATTTAATCCATTCTCAGTGTCACTTCAACCTGGAACAGAGCACAGACACACAGCCCTGCAGCTCTGATGTCCTCAAACTTTCTATCCATCTATATATGTTCATATATATGTCTTAATAAATTAATCCACATCATGTTTGCACAATCCCTTATGAGTGGTTGGTGTTTTTACATCATTATAACACGTACAACAGCCATGAGAAATTTGAAAAATCCTGTTATAAAGTGTTTTGGTAGGAAAAGCTTTTGCCACTTTTAGATGTACAATCTGCAGATTATGATCTGGTTAATTCTGCTGTCTTTAATGCATGTGAGTTGGTCCAGAGGGTAGTAAACAAATAATTAGAGACTTGGGACTTGAGGAGGAGATGGAGTCAGAATTTGCGGGATTTGGCAGGAAAAAAAGAGATTGGGTGGGGTTCTCCGGCCACGTGCTTTTTGGCTGCGAGATTCTCGGGTCCCACTGCTGTCAATGGGAATTCCCATTACAGCCACCCACACTGCGGGGAAACACATGGCAGGAGTGCGCTGTTTTCAGAACCAGAGGATCCCATCAACCTAAACAGCCGGAGAATTCCAGCCACTATCTACAATCCAGGGTGTAGGTCAATGAATCGGCGGATGGATTTTGAAAACTTTAAAGAGTTGTTGTTAATGAAGGAATTCAAGCATAGTGTTCCTTTTGGAATCAACTCCCACCTCGAAGAATGTAAAATTTTGAATAAAAAGGGCAGCATCTGTTTTAGCTGAAAGCTATGAGCTATTCCATAGACACATCGAGGGCAGAAACCCAACGTTTGGAAACATATAAAGAAGCTGCAGATTAAGTCATGTGATAATGAGCAGAACATTAATTACAAAGAGCACTCAAAAGACAGATGTTTCTCTGAGTAGTAAAAGAGACAATATAGAGGATAGGAATGATTCAAGGACACCAACGAGGTTTTTTTTCATGAGACAAGGCAGGTAAAAGCTGGCTGCTGGAGTTTAGGACCAAAGCCAGTCGCGTTTTTGAGTGTACCTAATATTTCTGCAGCTGTACCAGTAGATGGAGCGGGTGAAAAATCAATACCATCTAATGTATTTATATACGGAGTAAATAGTCGATGGTACGCATCCTGCAGCCATTTAAGGATTCTTGGAAATTTCGTCTGGCATGGTCAGGAGGAAGAATAACCATTGGAGCAGGCCCTACTGCTGGTAATAGATTCAAGACACTCTCTGAAAACTGAGGAAAACACCTGGTGATGTTCACTTGAAGTTAATTCTTGGCAGCACGGCAGCATCGTGGATAGCACAATTGCTTCACAGCTCCAGGGTCCCAGGTTCGATTCCGGCTTGGGTCATTGTCTGTGCGGAGTCTGCACGTCCTCCCCATGTGTGTGTGGGTTTCCTCCGGGTGCTTCGGTTTCCTCCCAGGTTAGGTGGATTAGCCATGATAACTTGCCCTTAGTGTCCAAAATTGCCCTTAGTGTTGGGCGGGGTTGCTGGATTGTGGGGATAGGGTGGCGGTGTTGACCTTGGATAGGGTGCTCTTTCCAGGAGCCGGTGCAGACTTGATGGGCCGGGTGGCCTCCTTCTGCACTGTAAATTCTATGAAATTCTATGAAAACAGGGATCTGGAAACCCATTTGAAGTGGAGCAACTGTTGGAGACAAAACATTCAATTATATCCGGAAATATTGAACTTTAAATAAGACCTATATGTTTTTTTTAAAAATGTATATACAAGCCCAAAATGCCTGAGGATGTAAAGTCCGTCACTGGCTGGATTGCTGGTGGGTGATAATCTGAGAGAGATAATGGAACCCTGCCCTGTTTCTAGATATACATACTTCTAAAGCATCCAGAAACTAATTGCCTTCTCCAGGAGCAACATAGAAGATAATGGGAGATGTGTATCATATCAGTGAGTATCATCTCAGCAAGAAGTATCCTTCCAAGAATAGATAAAAACTGGGATAAAAGCCAACTGAAAAGACAGCCCAAGTGCTCTCAAAACCAACCATTTGTCTGTTGGAGTCAGAGCTGCTGGAAACACGAATCACCACACTCAATCATCTACTCCTCATGAGTCAAAAACTATCTTGTATATTTTTTTTAATATTCTCCCTTTGGACTCAATTCTCATTTCTAATCTGTATGAAAGTATATGCATATGTTTTATAATTTTCTTGTATTTAGTAGTTAATAAACTGACTTGGTCTTTAACTCAAGAAAGCTTGGTTAAATTGGCTCCTTGGAAAGCATAAATGCCGTGACTGGGAAAAGGTATCTGCAAGGGAGGAATTCTTTTTTGATTAATCTTGTGATCATCAGAGGGGATTGAATAAAAAAAGGGAACCAGTCCAATCCTCCTCATCCAAGGCATAACTATTTGGGGGGAATCAAGCGACAACAGATTGCACTTATTCATAATTTTAATTTGGTTCCCACAGAGGAGACAGAAGTTAACCATTTGAGGGATCTCCTCTGGGTTGACTAATTTAAGGAACCTCAGGCTGGATTCTCCGCCCCGCCGCGTTACATTTCTGCCCCGACTGGCCGGCGGGATTCTCCATTACGCCAGCCGGTCAATGGGGTTTCCCATTGTGGAACAGCCCCACGCCGTCGGGAAACCCCCGGGTGCCGGCAAAACGGAGAATCCAGCCGGCGGAGAATCCCGCCCCTCACCTGGGGACCAGTCAGAACACTGTGGACTGTAGGGGTGGCATGGTGGTGCGGTGGTTAGCAATCCTGCCTCTTGGTGCCATGAACCCGGGTTCAATACCAGCCCAGGGTCACTGTCCGTGTGGAGTTTGCACATTCTCCCCATGTCTGCGTGGGTCTCACCCCCACAACCCAAAGTTGTGCAGGGTCGGTGGATTGGCAATGCTAAATTGCCCCTTAATTGGAAAAATTAAAAAAAGAACACAGAGAACTATTTATTAAAAGAACTGTACAATGGGTCACAAGTATGCAAGGGAAATGCCACTTTCTGTGGTTAAAGGATAAGTAGTCCCAATATTTCGCTTTTAGATATTTGTTGCAGTACACGTTTTAAAGCATGAAATCTTAATGTGCCATTCTTTCAGCTATGAACTATAAGTTTGAGTTTTTTAAGTCATAGCAGTGCTCCTCAAATATTTTAATAGTTTACTCAGTGGAAAACTGTTCTACCTAGCACCATAAACAAATGCAAACATATTGCAGAGAAGTCTATTTTATAAAAGACATATTTCTTTCTTTTTCTGATGCACGGCAGCAGTTTGGTCAGCTTTTGTTTCAGTAGCCAAGCTGGCTGTTCCAGTTTGATCCTCCCTTTGGTCTTTTCATATGTCAGTTTAAAATCTGATGCTAAAATTGTGCATACATTGCCATTGTGGATATATCAGTGTCTTCTTGCTCAAGAAAAAAATGTTTTTTTCACACTACGGAAGAACAAAAGAATACACAATCACCAATGCATTTTTTGTTTAGTAGTGGATTATTAGACACAGTAATACCATGCTGATTTTGTTAGTGTTGTCTTTACATTTTGGAAGTTCACCCCACCTGGAAATATCTGGAAATTAGCAAAAATCTGCACTCAGTATACATTTTGTGCACTCAAGGTGACGGCCAGGATTCTCCAATCCCGCGGCCAAGTTCTGACGCTGGCGTGAAAAGCAGCGCCAACCACTCCAGCGCCAATGGACCCCGATAATCAGGAATGCTCCCTTCCTAGGGGGTTATGTCAGTGCCGGAGTCGTCCTCGCAGCTCGAGCCAGCGTGGTACGGCCGGCGCGAGTTCGCGCAAGCGCGCTACAGCTGGTGTTATTTCACGCATGCGCGCTACGGCCGGCATGATTCCGTGCATGCACGTGGGTTCCCGTCTCCGTGCCGGCCCCCGGGCAATGTGGTGGAGCCCTACAGGGGCCCAGCGTGGAAGAACATAGGCCCCCACGGAACCAGCACACCCGCTGATCGGTAGGCCCCGATCGTGGGCCAGGCCACCATGCAGGCCCCCCCCCAGGGTTGAATCCCCCCACCCCCTCCAGAAGGCCCTCACAGACACACCTTCCAGGTCCAGCCGTGTGGGACCTGAGTAACACACACCGGCGGGACTCGGCTGAACTCGGTGGCCACTCGGCCCATCAAGGAGGATCAAGGCGAATCGCCAGGGGGGCCGCTTTCAACTGCCCCCCACCGGCATGGTGGCGATCCCGTGGGCCCCCAAGAATCAGTGCCAGAGAGGCGATGTGTCATCGTGGTGGGGCGCGATTCTCACGTCCCCCTGGTGATTCTCCGACCTGGCGCAGCGTCGAAGAATCCCGGCCGTGGAATTTCAATCTTTTCCGTATCCTCAAAATAGTAACTGCCTTGACTGAGGCATTGTCAATAAAGATCATTCATCAGGAAGCATTGATGGAATAATAAGGTAGGCTTACATTAACACTGCAATGAAGTTACTGTGAAAATCCCCTAGTCGCCACACTCCAGTGCCTGTTCGGGTACACGGAGGGAGGATACAGAATGTCCAATTCACCGAATAAGCACGTCTTTCGGGACTTGTGGGAGGAAGCTGGAGCACCAGGAGGAAACCCACACAGACACGGGGAGTGTTGCTCTTATTAGCCTTAGTTTTATTAGCTCTAATTCTGTCACCTTTGCTCAAGAGTCGCCAGGTATCTTTCTGATACCGCCACGTGGTTCAAGCTCAAGTAATGATTAATAATGCAGCACACCGTTTAGTAAATGTTAAATCAACGAACATTTATTATATACAGCAATAAATACTTATACAATAATCCTACTTCTAGACTATTACCTACCAGTAAAGGCCAATACTTAACTTTGGTGATGGCCCACCAGGTCAGGGAAACGAATGGTCTATCGAATTGGGTCTGGCCTGCGGGATTCAAAAAGGCTGGTACGGGTCGATAGTCTGGAACACCTATCTGGTAGCGATCGCTGAAGTAAGACTTACTTGTTCTTTCGTCGAAGGGTCTCGAAGGTTGCGAATAGGAGAAGAAGGGCCGATCTGAACTTGGCCCCTATTTTTATAGTTCCTAGGGGCTTCCCGCCTCTCGAGGCGGACCTTGACCCTGGTCCCAAGTGATTGGACTTGGTCCCAACAACGGGGTTCAATATGCTCCAATAATGGGGTGATTCCTTGATCGGGGGGTGGTCATCCACCTTTCTTTGTCTCAGCCACTGCTGGCGCCGAAAGGTCTGGATCGGCTTTCAATTGCTAATTTGTAGCAATTGTTCCCGGGGGTGGCCGATTAAAATGCAAATGGCTGGGTTGATGTGCTGTTAATGGTTGCAGGAATCGGTCTGGGCCGACTTCCCCAGAGCCGAATACACTGCTCTGTCTGCAGCTGTCCGTTTGAGTCCTGTTGGCTGATTTTCCCATCAGCCTCTTTCGTTAGCCATTTTACATCGGGGTTTGGCCATTTTACTCGGGAATCAGCCATTTTAGGTGGCTACAGGAGTACCTGCAGACTCCGCACCGACAGTGACCCAAGCCCGAATTGGACCAACAGTACTAACCACTATGCTACCGCCCTAAGTGACTCAGACTGAATTAAATCAAGATTTGCAGTTTTCCAGGTTGGAAATCATTGTGAATAATTTAGAAATCCATCAAACTTTTCAAATGCAGACTATGTGGTATGCATATGGACTTTTATTAAAATTTAATGAAGCATATGCTGAAAATATTTTGCTTCCCACAGATTTTATTAAAATGCCTGCTGGTATTTATTTATAGACAAAGTCTCTTGTTTACAACGAAATTGGAACAATGCACAAAGTAATACTGCCAAATTTTAAAGGAGAAATTCACCAATTTTCTCATTGGACGGTGGCAAATAATATTGGGAGTCACCACATTTCTTCTTTTCTGATCAGAGGTTAGGGTTCGGGTTCATTTTATGGGTCACGGAGAGTCCACACCGAGTTGTCTTAAAGAAAAACAGGTTTATTTACAAGGCTATAAACACAGCTTCCAGTAGATACCAATCTGGTCTCAGCGGACGATGCCGAACTGGCCGACCTCATATGCAATATGGAGAGGGTATACCCCACCCCCTGAATGAGGGAGCTCAGACTCGGTGAGGGACACGGTGAAGCCAATCATTCTCACCCGTACGTTCCATGCAGTGGGTAATGACATCCTCCCTCTCAAAGTCTTAAGAAGCCAATGACAGCCAATGGATGAGGAGGCTGAGGAGGATGCCAGATCTTCTTCAGTGCAGATGGAGCATCGTGCATTTGAGGCGCAGGGTCTGGAGACATATACCCCGAATGGGAATGCCGTTTCCGACAGGAATGCTAGAGCAGACAGTCGAATCCACATATGAGACCGCAGAAGCCTGTGTTCCCATATTAGAATTGGAAGACAGGACAGCCCGCAATGTCTTATTGGGACATTCTTGGGGCTCCCCAATGGGCTGATCCGCTACCGGGTCTGGTCCAACCAGGTGGGTCACACAGAAGGAACCTTATGAAGAAGCAGTCTTCGCGATTGAATATGATCCAGATGTCTTTTCATTAGTTGGCCGCAAACTTGAACCTGGAAGGAGACAGGTCCCGTCAGACAAAAGACAGTCCCTGAGAGACATCGGCCCATGAGCATTTCAGCCGGGGCAACCCCAGGCACTGCGTGAAATGTGGTCCAGTAGAAGAAAAGGAAGTGAGTCAGCCTTGTATCCATCGAACCCGAAGTGTGCTTTCGAAGCCTTCGCTTAAACGTCTGCATGACACCTTCTGCCAACACGTTCCTCACCGAGTGGTACGGGGCAGTACGCTCATGTCGAATCCCATCATCAGCAACACTGAGAACGACTCACTTGAGAATGAAGCATCATGGTCCGTGACAAGGACCTTGGGAATGCCGTGCGACGAGAAAAAGACACGCAGCCGTTCAAGGGTCACACGGGAGGTGATTGCCTTCATCCTGTGGACCTTCAACCTCTTGGAATGGTCATCTTTTATATGAAGAAGCATCGAGCCCAGGAACGAACCAAAAAAGTCGGCACTCGAGCCCAAGGGCGACCCGGCCACTCCAAGGAGTGAAGGGTTGCATCCGAAGGGAGCTTTTGGTGCTCCTGACAAATGGAACACTGTTGATCCATATTTCCGATGTCTGTATCCATGCTCGGCAGCCAAACATAGCTCCACGCCAACATCCTCATTTTGGGTGTCCACTGTGAAGGTTTTTCAAGGTGAGTCCCTGGCCCTTTGCCAGGATAACAACTCATGTGATCCATAGGAGTACACCATCTTCCACACTTGGCTCAGACAACTGTGAGGAGAATGTCTGCAGCTCTTTCGACAGCTGTCGATGCTGGTCACCAAAGACCACTAGATGCCGCACCTTAGCCAGAATGCGGTCCGCCTCCATCCAGTGGCAGACACATGGTGCGGTGACCGGCAGGGTGTCCATGAAATTCAACACTTTTTACAACATGGAGTGGTTGAGGGGGGTGGGGGCATCATTGGCCGGCAAGGGTAGATGGCTCAGTGCACCAACATGCGCAATGTGTGTGCCCGGCCGATGTTTGGACATGTACTCATAACAGCTAGTGTTGCTAACTTTTCGGTTGGTTTAATTGTTCTGTTTTATTACCTTTGCTCTCGAGTCGCCAGGTATCTTTATGATACCGCCACGAGGTTCAAGTTCAAGTAATGATCAATAACTCAATACACCGATTAGTAAGATTCAAATCAAAGCACATTTATTATACACAGTAATCACTACTCATGCACAAATTCTATGTCTAAGCTACTTCTACAACTAACAGGCCTATACTTAACTTCGGACTGGCCCACCAGGTCAGGGGAACAAATGGCCTTTCGTTCGGGTTCTGAGTCTGCGGGATTCGAAGTTGGTACGGATTGGTAGCTAGGAGCGCCTATCTCGTAGCGAGCGTTGAATTACGACTTACGATCTTTCGGCGGTCACTGCACCGGTCACGGTCAAGGTTGGTTCGCGTTGCTGGGTGACCCGGGCAGGAAGAAGAGAGCGAGTTGAACTTGGGGGCTTAACTTCATAGTCCCCAGGGGCTTCCCGCCTTTCGGGGCGGACCCTGTACCCGGTCCCAAGTGATTGGACTTTGTCCCAATTGCTTGGTCCGATTTCTCCAATACTGGAGCGGTTCCCTGATCGATGGGCAGTCTTGAGGTGTCCGTTAATCTCTTTTGTGTTGGCTCCTGCTGGCGCCGGGGAGTCTGGCTTTGCTTGTTTATTCCAAATGTTTCAATTGCACCCGGGGATTGCGCATTAGTATGTAGATGGCTTTCTACATTATTCTGCTGATGGTCGCTGGTATCGATGCTGTCTGGGCTTTTGCAGAGTTTTAATACACAGCAAACCTGTACCTGCTGGTTTCTGCCTGTGTTGGCTGAATTTCCCTTCAGCCTTTGCTGTTCGCCATTTTAAATCGGGAGTTGGCCAACTTAGGTGGCTACACTAGCAACAGGGCTCATAGCTAGATTCGTGCAGAGACAATGGGCGGGATAACCATGTCCTTGTGAAAAAGGCCTAGCAAAGGCTTATGGTGCGTAACGACGAAAAGATGCCGGCCATAGACGTATTGAAACTTTTTCACCGCGAAAACCACCAGCATACCCTCCTTCTCAAACTGAGAGTATCCGCATTCGGCCACTGCCAGTGTACGAAAGACAAAAGTGATCTGACCATCTGGCGTCCAAAGGGCCTGAATGGCCCCAATGCCACAAAGGGATGCATCACAAGTGAGGATCAAAGGCTGGTCCAGATCATAGCGGGTGAGCACCCCCGAGGACGACAACGGCCGGTTGACATGCTGAAAAACTGTTTCTTGGGCAGCGCACAACCCAGCTTTGATGCTTCTTAAGGAGCAGATACAAAGGAGCCAGTGTGGTGCAAATTTCCCATAGAAATTGACCAATCCTAGAAATGAACAAAGCCCCATGGCATATTTTGGGGCGGGGCCATCTGGGTGGCCTGCACTTTCTCAGCAACTGAGTGTCAACTATTCTGGTCCACGTGATACCCTGAGTAAACTACCTCCTTCGCGTGGCACACACACCTCGCAGAGCGCAGGCCGACGCCATATTCCGGGAAACAGTACGACACTGCCTCACGGTTCTCTAAATGTTTCTGGTCAGTAGCCTCCGTGATCAATATGTCATCCAAATGCACTTCACTGGCGGCAAGCCCTGCAGGGTATTTTTCATGGCTCATTGAAAGATTGCACATGCTGAAGACATTCCAAAAGGCAGCCGGGTGCACTCGTAGAGTTTCTTCTACGTATTTATCATAGCGTACTTGCAGGAAGACTTGTCAAGTTTGAATTTAGATATGCGTTACTCATATCTAGCTTCATGAATGTGAATCCACCAGCCAACTTAACATAAATATGGGGCACAGGGTGGCAATCCAGCCGGAAGGCAGTACACAAATGGACCATTCTATCCAGTTTCATGACAGGGACCACCGGCGCTGCCCAGTCTGTGAAGCGTATGGGTCGAATAATTCCCAATCTCTTCCACTTGTCAAGATCAATCACCACCTTCTCCACAAAGGAGGAGGAAACCTGGTGCACCCGGAAATAGCATGGTAGATCCTGCAGGTCAACCTGGGTCTTGGCCATGGCCCCTTTTCTGGTCCCCAAACTGGTTTGAAAGACTTCGGGGTACTTGCCGAGTACCTCGCACAGGCCACCAGACCCCACGTGAAGAATACGCTGCCAACCTCAAATCGAGTGACCAATCGCGATCTAACAGGCTAGGGTCATTCCCTTGAATGATGATGAAAGGGAGATGAGCTGAGTGGCATCCATAAACCTCCGGGGTCAATGTCATCCCAACAATATTCAGCTACTCCCCTGTATACGTAGCCAACCGAGCCGCTGTATCTGCCAAGGTCAATGTCTGTATGCCATGTTTTATGTGGTCAGAGGTGCGCTGTGCCACAACACAAACCGCTGTCCCCGTATCCAACTCTATGTTTAATAAATGGCCGTTCCTGCACGAGAACCTGAATGAGAGCCACACGGGGCACCACCACAACTGCATCACGGCCTCTTCATTTGGCTCATCCAGAAGAAAGGTCCAATTCCGAGGCAGATATCTACCCCTATCGGGGTGCCTGGCTCGCTATAACCCTGGATGTCAGCGGTCATGCTGGGCCGGCAGCCGTATGTCGCACATGGAACCAAATCACCCTCAGCAGAATCTGGAGTCTATTTGGCTGTCTGACCAGGTGAGTTGAGCTGTGTAGGACAGACCACGCTCTGATGCCTTCACCTCTATTCCCTGTATCTCCTGTATGCCATCCTCAACACTCTCACGGAATAGGGAAACCTGTTGTGCGAGTTGCAGACTCAAGGAGGATCCAGCCACGAGCTTTCGCTGTTTCGCCACATTGTTTTTACCACAGACCAGATGATCATGCATCATCTCAGATAAAACAATACCAGACTCGCAGACCTTAGCAATTTTTCTTAGTTGAGACACAAACTTGGTGGACGACTCACCCGGCGATTTTTCTGCCGCGTTGAAACAATACCGCTGAACGATAACAGACGCTGTGGGGTTGAAATGCTGATAGACAAGCGTCACGAGCTGGTTGAAGGTGTGGGCATCAGGTGCCACCGGGCATGTAATATTGAATTACTCCGTAAGCATGGGCGCCACAAGTGGTCAGCAAAATCATCATCTTGCAGTCATTCTCCGCGATGTTATTCACACAAAAGAAATAGCGCATCCGCTCTGCGTATTGGTTCCTGTCCTCAACCAGAGCGTCAAATGCATCCAACCATCCGAACAGAGGCATGGTGAAAGGAACAGGTTCCAACCTGGATCCACTAAGTCAGGGAGGTGGCTCAACCGATAGGGCTGCAATGCCGACAGGAAACCAATTTACTCAAAAAACAGATGGATATATATTTGAAAGTTCCAGGGACTCTGTTTAGCATTTCTCACAGAATTAAAAAGGTGAGTATGAAGAAAATGTTTCAGTTTTTCAGAATTGCAATAGAATGGTGTTTCCTCTCTATGCTTTGACTTTTACACAGGGACATAACTCTCCTCAATTAGTCACCCTATCAGTTTAATATTTCCATTCTCTGTACTATTTACTACAGCCTCCCTGAATGATTTCTAAATGTTATCAACTGAATGTTAAATAATGATCAGAATTTCAGCTCTCCTATTACTCACCAAGAGCTGGAAGGGTGTCACTGTTTAAAAAAATATATACTACTTTGTATTTAAAATCACATGCCCCAGCATCATTTTTTTCAAATCATGCCAACCATAATCATACTCAATTGATATTCTTATCAATAGAACAGCTGATATTCACTATGTTCATAGAAAGAATGCTTAAAACGTGTATTACAATTATTAATGGATATGAACACAAAATTGACATAGCAAGAGGCATTCCAATGTGTTGAGAATGAGGAAAGTAAATTTACAAGCAACGTCAAAACAAACAGCAATCAATCTACAATGCTCCTGCAAAAACTGTTTATATTCCCACTCTTCTCACATAGATAATAAGCCATTTTATCTCAAAGTTCTGAGGTGGAAAATGCAGAAGACCAGTTAAAAATAAGTCAACAACATTACAAAGGTAGCTCCAGCTAACAGGCTCTGCATTGTTGGGGTGATGAGAAAGAGATGGCACAATATTCCTAATGTGTTACAGACATGAGACAATCACAAGAGAAAGCCACATGAAGTGTACAAAATAAATTGAAGACTCTATCTCACGGTCATTCATTTCTCATTTCCCAAATATTGAAAACATACACAGCACCCAGAGAAAAATAACGAGGATGATAAACAGCTCACTCATTGATTGCAAATGTGTCAAAAAGAAAAGAATAAAGGGGATTTTATACAGCCTGAAAGGGGTGGTGGTCAGTCTGTTACAAAAATGAAGGGCCTAAAAGGTGGTGTCAGTACTGTCCAAATGTGTGACCATCTCAGGGTGCTGGCTAGCAAAGTTCTCACAGGGTTTTGAGTTCGCCCACAACATTTCAATTATCCTTGCTCTTGGATAATGTCCTTCGCAACGCAGAGAAGGGAGGACCAACTGAGCCTGCAAGGCATGTCCCACAGAGTTGCGGACACTAGCATGAGCATCGAATAAACAGTGATCACAAAAACACATTATTGATTCTTCCCCAATAAAGGAAATATCCCGAGCTCCCCTGTAAATATCAGTGAGAGCCAATCATGGGATTAGCCAGTATATTTAGCTCTGTCACAATAAATAATGTTGGTGCAACATAAATAAAGTGAAATCAATGCAAATATTCGCAAGTGCAATTTTACTTTGAAAAACACCCGTGCTACATTTGTGCTCTGAAGTTCTTATGCTACTGGTGATGTAGTTGAGCAGGAATTTTGTGCTCATGATGCAGAGACTCCCTGTTTGATCAGGATGCATTTTTACAGCTTGCCCATGATCTTTCGACCCCGGGTCGTGACCTGCTGACCCCTCCAATGCCCCAACACACCTAAAGGAGGTCTTTGGGCCAGGGTGCCAGACTGGCAGTACCAAGGAGCTCGGGTGACACGAGCAGTGCCAGGGTGCCAGCATAGCCAAAGGCCAAGCACCACGCGGTCTTCAATCGCCTGGAGACCAGCTTTTGTGGACCAGCATTAATCGGCGCTCGGCTGGGGCCTCCTCGGCAAGGCCGGTACATCCCGGGAGCCGGTTTGATCTAGTTAAGTGGGCTTTTAAGTCTGGGTCCTGCCCATTGCGAACAGGATCGGGATTGCGACGTCTCAAAAGATCTGGTTCGATCTCGTGATGTTTAATGATCATCAGGAAACCCAGGAGACACTGGTGCCTCTGCCAATCTCATTGCGCGGTCTGACCTCCAAAGCCTTCGTGTCAAACCAGACATACTCCCATCAGCCTGCCAGCTATTAGATTATAATGGCAATGCCATTGCTGCCAATGGCTCGTGTCAGCTCGAAGTGACGCACAAGTCATGCAAAGCCATCCTTCCCTTTGAAATCGTGGGCTCCTCGAAAGTTTCCCTGCTTGGCGCGCAGGCATGCGAGCTGTTGAACCTAGTTCAGAGAGTTCACTCTCTCTCTCCTGCTGACGCGTCTGCCTTTCAGGACACCGACTTCAGGGCGCAGCTCGACGCCATTTACAACCAGTACCACAAAGTCTTCGAGGGCATGGGCACGCTCCCGTACACCTACAAGATTTTATTAAAACCGAATTCCACGTCTGTGGTGCACGCACCTCGAAGGGGCCCAGCAACCCTTAAGGACTGCATCAAGCAGAAGCTGCAGGACCTCCAGAACCAAGGAGTGATTTCCAAAGTCACGGAACCGACCGACTGGGTCAGTTCCATGGTATGTGTAAAAAAGCCTTCTGCGAATTGAGAATTTGCATTGATCCCAAGGATCTAAATCGCAATATCATGAGGGAGCATTATCCAATTCCCAAGCACGAAGAGCTCACATGTGAGATGGCTCGCGCCAAGCTCTTCACCAAACTCGTCGCCTCAAAAGGATTCTGGCAAATCCAGCTCAATAGATCCAGCAGGAAACTTTGCACATTTAATACCCCCTTTGGCAGATATTGTTACAACAGGATGCCGTTCGGGATCATATCTGCATTAGAAGTGTTCCATAGGATTATGGAACAAATGATGGAAGGCATTGAAGGTGTTTGTGTCTATGTCGATGACATAATCATTTGGTCCACCACCCCGCAGGAGCATGTTAGTCGCCTCCAGCGCGTATTCAGAGTATACATGAGCATGGCCTCCGCCTCAACAGGGCCAAATGCTCTTTTGGTCAGACGCAACTCAAGTTCCTCGGGGACCACATCTCCCAATTGGGTGTGCAGCCGGATGCGGACAAGGTAGCTGCCATCACAGGTATGAAAACACCCGAGGACAAGAAGGCGGTCCTCCGATTTCTGGGCATGGTCAATTTTTGAGGGAAATTTATCCCTAACCTCGCCTCCCATACCACGGCTCTCAGGAACCTGGTCAGGAAGACGACAGACTTCCAATGGCTCCCTGCCCAAGAGCGCGAATGGAGAGAGCTCAAAGCAAAACTGACCACGGCCCCAGTCTTAGCTTTCTCTGATCCAGCAAAGGAGACCAAAATTTCGACCGATGCCAGTCAATTTGGCATTGGGGCAGTGCTCCTTCAACGTGATGAGGCCTCATCATGGGCCCCCGTTGCATATGCGTCACGTGCGATGACCTCTACGGAGCAGCGCTATGCGCAGATAGAAAAGGAGTGCCTGGGCCTTCTGACCGGTGTGGTTAAGTTTCACGATTATATCTATGGACTTCCTCAATTCACCGTCGAGACCGACCATCGCCCACTGGTCAATACAATACAGAAAGACTTGAACGACATGACGCCTCGCCTCCAGCGTATTCTTCTCAAGCTCTGGCGATATGACTTCCAGCTGGTATATGCCCCAGGCAAAGACCTCATCATTGCTGACGCTCTCTCCAGGGCAGTCAAAACTCCATGTGACCCAGCAGGATTTGTCTGCCAGATTGAGGCCCATGTGGCATTTGCGGCCTCCAATCTACCTGCCACAGATGAACGCCTCGTCCAAATTCGCCGCAAGACGGGGCTGACCCCTTGCTACAGCGTGTCACGTGCCACCTGACGGATGGGTGGCTCAAGGGCCAATGCCCTCAGTTCTATAATATCAGAGATGATCTGGCGGTAGGAGATGGGGATCTTCTAAAACTGGACTGCATTGTCATCCCGCATAGCATGCGCCAACTTGTCCTGGAACAACTACACGAGGGCCACCTTGGCATGGAAAAGTGCCGCCGACGGGCCCGAGAGGCAGTGTACTGGACCGGCATTAATGAGGACATAGCCAACACAGTGCTCAACTGCCCCACTTGTCAGCGCTTCCAGCCGGCCCAACCATGTGAGACCCTGCAGCCCCATGAGTTGGTCACGTCACCATGGGTCAAGGTGGGCATCGACCTGTTCCACGCGCTGGGTACAGACTATGTCCTGATCGTGGACTACTTTTCGAATTACCCGGAGGTGATACGGTTGCACGACATCACCTCGTCTGCCGTCATTCGTGCATGTAAAGAAACATTTGCTCGCCACGGCAACCCGCTCACGGTTATGTCGGACAATGGCCCCTGCTTCGCCAGCCAGGAATGGTCCAACTTTGCCAGGTGGTACAATTTTGCCCATGTGACATCCAGTCCCCTGTACCCCCAATCCAATGGCAAAGCGGAGAAGAGAACACATAGAGTCAAACGGCTCCTTTGCAAGGCTGCCGATGCTGGGTCCGATTTCCACCTTGCCTTGCTGGCCTATCGCTCCACCCCGCTGTCCACTAGCCTGTCGCCAGCCCAGTTACTCATGGGTCGTACCCTGAGGACGACGGTGCCGTCCATCCATGTCCCAGACCTCGACCACGTTCCGGTCCTTCGCCGGATGCAGCTGTCTCATGCACAGCACAAGGCGGCTCATGACTCCCGTGCAGCTGATCTCCCTGCTCTGGCTCCAGATGACAACGTCCGCATCCATCTTCCGGTTGGGGGCTGGTCAGCGACCGCTGTTGTCCTTTGGCAGGTGGCCCCCCGCTCGTTCCTGGTTCGTCTACTGGATGGCTCTATTCTGCGCCGCAATCGACGCGCCCTTTGTCTCGTTCCACACTCGCCACGTGATCCTCCACTGTCGCCTTGCCCTCCTGCTGACCCTGCCATGGGCTATGCAGAGCTCCCTGTCACTCTGCCTCCCCCTGACTCCTGAAACGGCGGCTCTCGACCCACCCTTGAGGCGGTCAACCAGAATTCGTCGCCCACCTCAGAGACTTAATTTATGAACTTTGTGGACTTATAGACTCTCTGAATTGTTTTGTTGCTTTGTTTGATCGTTTCCCTGGTTTGTATATCGTGTTGATCTCATTATTCTTGTTGCATACTGCTTCTCTGCACCAGGCACCTTCCCAAGCAAATAGCTTAGTTCTCATGTACGTAGTCCTGTAAATATGTCTTCGCACCCCACACGTAGTTAGGAACATTCTCACCATACATTATTTATTGCCACACACATACATTCTTTTATAAAAGGGGGTTGTCATGATATTCACCAATATATCATGGTTCAGATACACACACACTGATGGACACACAGCAAGACCAATCAACACACACAACACCACAGCCAATCACCAGTTAGAGCACACTCACTATAAAGACAGGGGGCATCAGAGTTCCGGCTCATTCGGGATGCAGCTTCTCAGAAGGACAGAGCTTACAGCGTACAGCACAGATCCTCACCATGTGCTGAGTGCATAGACTGGTTCAGACAGGCATAGGTCTTTAGTTTAATCTAACATCGTGTTAACCCACAGTGAAAGTATGTTCAACAGTTTCTAACTTAATAAAATAGTGTTGTACTATGTTAAGTGTTGGTGGCCTGTGTGTGTTCCACGGATCCAGAGCACCCAACACATCACATCCCATTCCGATTCTGATGGGACATGGCCAGTAAATCGCACCCAATGTCAGGAATGGCTGCTCACAAACTCCTAGCCACAGTGTTCACTTGCAGAGGGTATGGAAGAACTGGGCAATGAGGTTATATACCTATCTGTATTGGTTAGTCCAATGCTAGTTCTTGTCAAAGTGTACTTAATGGAGTGCCTGTTAACACAATACTTCAATTGTTTCTTTATTGAATCAGTACAAGGCTAAATAGAAGACATTGGAGCCCACCTATTGACCAAGACAGTACCTGTTAAAGGTCATGCCTCTGATGCATTACAAGCTCCTAGGTTTTCTTTCATTTCCAGCATGGTTGCTGCAACTACATTCTCAGTTAAGCTTTATATTATTAGTTGATCCTTTACTGCGAACATCACTTCACATTTATAATTCAGGTGAAAGTTTCCAGAAAATATTTATTATGCAAGTCCCCTCCATCAGTGTCCGGTGTTGTACTATTTGTACTTTTATAGTACAATGTATTAATCAAAGAGTGCACTTTTGTAAGGTTTTCTAATTCTGGTAACCAAGGAAACCAATTTATATCATGGAAGTGACTTGCAGAGATTAACCTGGATTTTCATAATTGAGGCAGGTAGGGAAAGTCAGGACAATTCCCAGCTTGGCTCATCAGCGTCGTGAGAAAGTGCTTGCAAAGGCAGGATCTTCATTTCTGGGAGAAGGGTGTGGGCTGATGCCAGGCCAACTGACCCAGAAAGAAGTGCGAAGGCAGCCACAGGGGCTGCTAGATGTGTAGGTGGGCTGCTTAATAGGCCTTGGGTGCCGTGGGACTTTGTCATTACAGCTTGTCAAAAGCTGAAAGAGAAAACACTATTTTCTTGTTATTTCTTGCTAGTGCTGTTGGCAGAGATTTGTGAACTAGGAGATAATATCAAAGAGAAATATCAAGGATCACAGAATCTTTGGATGGCTCGCACGAGAGATAGCTAGCTCTAGGCTAGGAAATACTAAGTTATGAGGTGGGGTCAGAAAAATGGAGAAAGTAATACAATCTAAACAGGATTACTGTGCACACACATGAATGTCCTAAGTGTGGTAAATACGATTGGTGAGTTACAGTTGCAGATTAACATGTGCAAGTACAATGATGTGACTATAATAGAGACTCTGGCTCGATGAAGGGCAGGAATGGGTGTTAAATATCCCTGGATATAAGGTGTTCAGGAAAGTTAGGAAACAAAGAAAAGGGGAGAGGTGACGGTATTGAAAGAGGAGAGTACTGAAGTGCTGAAGGAAGAGGATGTTCCAGAGGGATCAAGGACAGAATCTATTTGGCTGGAGCTGAGGAACAATAAAGGTGCAACTAAATTGCTCAGTGCAGTCTGCAGGCCACCAACTAGTGGGAAAGATGTAGTGGAACAAATTTATAAAGAAATTACAGATAGCTACAGCAATAATAGAGTACTTATAATGCGTGATTTTTATTCCCTAAGTAAAGGCTGGGATTTTCCCCAATATCGACAAAAGCCGATGTTAACCTGGAAATGGCATTGAATCCGTTGACGGAAATAGTGGCTTTCTCTGCCATATTGTGCAGCACGTTAAAAAAGAAGTTCAAGTCACAGTCCCATGATGTTGGTGGCACAGTGGCTAGCACCGCTGCCTCACAGTGCCAGGAACCCGGGTTCGATTCTGACCTTGGGGGAATGTCTATGTGGTGTTTGCCCATTCTCTCCAAGTCTGCATGGATTTCCTTTGGCTGCTCTGCTTTTCTCCCACAGTCCAAAGATGTACATGTTAGGTGGATTAGCCCTGCTAAATTGTCCCTTAGTGTCCAAAGGTTAGGTGGGGTTACAGGAATAGGGTGGGGATTGGGCCTGGGGAGAGTGCTCTTTCAGAGGGATGGTGCAGACTGGTTGGGCCAAATGGCCTCCTTCTGCACTGTTGGAATTCTATGGATTCTATAGATTCCATGAACATGTTGCTATCGGGGTGCCCTCTGATCCACCTGCCCCGCCATCAACTTAGACACGCAGTGATCTGGGGTGCCAGTTAGTAAACAAACCAGTTCATCCAGTTGCACCTTAGCAACCTCACTGGTACCCCCTAGCATTCAGCTGGCACTCTTGATACTGCTCTGATGTCAAGTTGGCACTATCTGGGCAGTACCCAGGCAGTACACTCTCCCCTTTGAGTGATGAATCCACATGAGCTCCCCGTGAGGTCTGCTTGCCAGGTGCACACCTTTGGAGACCACTTGTGCTTCATGCCGTTCTGCCAGTATGCTGCCGTGGATGGATTTTTGACATGGCAGGATGATTCCATCATAGGCCTGATAATGATATATAAATTTATCAGAATGATGGGCAAAATTCTCCCCCAACGGCACGATGTCCGCCGACTGGCGCCAAAAACGGCGCCAATCAGACGGGCATCGCGCCGGCCCAAAGGTGCGGAATGCTCACCATCTTTGGCGGCCTAGGCCGACGCCGGAGGGATTTCCGCCCCGCCAGCTGGCGGAAATGGCCTTTGTTGCCCCGCCAGCTGGCGCGGAAATGCGGCGCATGCGCGGGAGCGTCAGCGGCCGCTGTCAGTTTCCCGGCGCATGCGCGGGAGCGTCAGCGGCCGCTGTCAGTTTCCCGCGCATGCCCAGTGGGGAGAGTCTCTTCCGCCTCCGCCATGGTGGAGGCCGTGGCGGAGGCGGAAGGGAAAGAGTGCCCCCACGGCACAGGCCCGCCCGCGGATCGGTGGGCCCCGTTCGCGGGCCAGGCCACCGTGGGGGCACCCTCCGGGGTCAGATCGCCCCGCGCCCCCACCCAGGACCACGGAGCCCGCCCACGCCGCCTGGTCCCGCCGGTAAATACCAGGTTTGATTTACGCCGGCGGGACAGGCAATTTCTGGGCGGGACTTCGGCCCATTCGGGCCGGAGAATCCAGCGGGGGGTCCCGCCAACCGGCGCGGCCCAATTCCCGCCCCCGCCCAATCTCCGGTACCGGAGACTTCGGCGGGGGCGGGGGCGGGATTCACGGCGGCCAACGGCCATTCTCCGACCCGGCGGGGGGGTCGGAGAATGACACCCCATGTTCCCGACATTCAGCTGATATTAAAACAGAAAATACTTCACATTCTCAGCAGGTCTGACAGCATCTGTGAAGAGAAAAGGGAGCTAACATTTTGTGTTGCACGACTCTTTGTCAAAGATGGCATCGGAAGAGACAAAGAATGAAATGAAACTGGGAACAAGTGGGTGCATATGTCAAGTGGGTGCATATGGCGGCGAATGGTACTGAGCATGGATCTCAGAATGTGGCGTCAACAACAGTTTGAGGAATATTGGGCTGGATTCTCCCAAAATGGGACTATGGGCGAAATTCTCCCGAAACGGCGCGATGTCCGCCAACTGGCGCCCAAAACGGCGCCAATCAGACGGGCATCGCGCCGCCCCAAAGCATCTTTGGGGGCCGAGCCCCAACATTGAGGGGCTAGGCCGACGCCGGAGGAATTTCCGCCCCGCCAGTTGGCGGAAACGGCCTTTGTTGCCCCGCCAGCTGGTGCGGAAATGACATGTCGGGGCGGCACATGCGCGGGAGCGTCAGCGGCCGCTGACAGTTTCCCGCGCATGCGCAGTGGAGGGAGTCTCTTCCGCCTCTGCCATGGTGGAGACCGTGGCGGAGGCGGAAGGGAAAGAGTGCCCCCACGGCACAGGCCCGCCCGCGGATCGGTGGGCCCCAATCGCGGGCCAGGCCACTGTGGGGGCACCCCCCGGTGCCAGAGCGCCCCGCGCCCCCCCCAGGACCCCGGAGCCCGCCCACGCCGCCTTGTCCCGCCGGTAAATAGGTGCTTTAAGTTACGCCGGCGGGACAGGCAATTTATCGGCGGGACTTCGGCCCATCCGGGCCGGTGAAGCGAGCGGGGGGGCCCGCCAACCAGCGCGGCCCGATTCCCGCCGCCGCCGAATATCCGGTACCGGAGACTTCGGCAACCGGCGGGGGCGGGATTCACGGCAACCCCCGGCGATTCTCCAACCCGGCGGGGGGTCGGAGAATGAAGCCCCTGGTCTCTGTCGTGTTATTCACCCTGGGGTAACACGGACTGCAACAGGATGCAGATGAACTGTAAAGCATACACCAAATGTAGGCGTTGGTTCAATACGATTTATTGAACTTCTGTAACAATGCACACAGCTGGCTGTGAGTTGACACTCTACTACTCTAAGTGTACTAACTCTAACTTACGAGACCAGGCTAGCTCTGATCCACGTGTAGAAGGTGCTGACTGATACATACACCCTGACTGTCACTACAGTTGTCACCAGTGGAAAGAGGCAGAGTGCTGATGCCTCGTGTGTTTTATAGTTTGAAGCCCCCCTCTGGTGTTCTGTCTGGTGATTGGTTGTGTTCTTCCCTGTATGTTAATTGGCTAACCTGTGTGTCTGTCACTGCCTGTTTTTACCTCATGATGTGCATATTATGACAGTCTCCACGCCGGCGTAAAAACACTGGACGTTTACTCCAGAGATTCCTGTAAAAAAGTGGAGCTAATTCAATGCCCTGCAGGGGTCTAGCAGGGACCTGGAGTAAGTCTTGCAGCTTTAGCTGCGGATACAGGCCCCCGCACTTCCGGTTTGGAGTCTGCGCATGCGCATGGTGCTGGCCTCCAGCGGCCACGCCGAGCTCCATGGTGGACTTAGACCGCGGAGCCAGATGCAAAAATTAGAACCCCCCCGATCGGCCGCGCGCCCAAGTATCTAACCATGCGGATCTAACCCCCGGCCGCCTATAAGGCCCCCCCCCCTCCCGGTGTCCGATCCCCCCAGCCCCACACCAGGGCGGCCGCGGACTGAGTCCGCAGCCGCCACGCGAGCATCCTGACTGGCAATAGCAGGTTAGTCCCACAACGTCGGGACTTTGGCCGGGCGGGAGCGGAGGATCGCTGGGTGGGCCTCTGGCTATGGGCCCCCAGCCGCGAGGCGTACTCTGCGACCATGCCGATTTTCGGTTCCCGGAGAATCACTGGACCGGCGGCGGGCCCAATTTCGGCGTGAAAGTGGATTCTCTGCCCCCACGCCGAACACGATTTTGGCGCGGGGCTGCGGAGAATCCAGCCCGTTGTATGTCCTGGACATACCTGTAATCCTAGGTGGTTCAAAACATGAGGGGTGGAATTTGAACTGGAATCAACGTGGGGTAAGTCAGAGACGCAGACTGCCCCTGAGGATGGAAATATGGCTGTGCAAGCGAGTTTTGGCAAACACCTTGTCAAACACTAAGAGGGAAATGGAAAACAAAGAAGGTGGTTAGGGCAAAACAGACAATCTTTGACAAATTCACATAGCCTCGAAATTTTTGCTCCCTTTTCTCTCTACAGATGCTGTCAGACCTGTTGAGATGGTCCAGTATTTTGAACTGATATTATTGGGGGAGGCGCCAAGTGTGTCATACTTTCACGCCGGCTGAAATGTGACTTTGCAAATCTCGCGATAATTTTTTCTCCTGTTACAGAACCCGTCCAATGCAAACCAGTGCAGAAAATTGTGATGAAGTATAGAGGACATTGCTGGCTGTGGATTTAGAAACATTGGCCAGAATTCTCCGTCTGCTGTGATTCACTTCGCCTGCTGACAGCGCATCCCCGCCAATGGGTTTCCTGGAGGCTTGGGATGGTTAAAATGGGAAATCCCATTGACAAGTAGTGGGAAGGTAGATCCCAACACCAGCAAATGGTGTGCAGACAAGAAACACGTGGCTGGCAGACCGGAGAAACCAGCCCATTGAGTTATTCAGGGAGCTGAGTAGGGTCAGTCACTCTACATGGCACCTTGGTATCCTCTGCTAAATAACTCAATTGAGATAAACTCAGCTGTCCATGGGTAAAATTTGCAGGTTAGGGAGGCTGGGAGGTTAAGTTGCTTTTCGGATAGAGTGCCTGCAATTAGTTGGAATCAGCGAGTTGGAACACTAAGAGATTGAAATTCAAGTGAGCACTTACTCT
Organism: Scyliorhinus torazame; assembly: GCF_047496885.1. NCBI lineage: Eukaryota > Metazoa > Chordata > Chondrichthyes > Carcharhiniformes > Scyliorhinidae > Scyliorhinus > Scyliorhinus torazame. Next base: position 178,980,477 of record NC_092709.1, read on the forward strand.
TATTGCTGCTGTATCGACTCTATTCATTTGAACACAGCTGGGGCCATTGACAAGTTAGGTTGATGGATTCCACTTGGAGTGGGTCGTCATTTTGATAAAAAGCTATCAAAGGAGTCAGACAATTTAAAAGACAATTACAAAATTTAGATACAGTCAGGCAGCAAAGAGCTGTGAGAAGGATGGCAAATGGAAGAGGGAAGTTAGCTTTAAGACAAACAAGAATATTTTTAAAGTGCAGAGAGAAGTACGACCACATTTTTTCAAAGTGTCAGGCTCAGGTTCAAAACACGCAATAGCTCCACAGCTGCACAGACCAGCGTCTGGGTTCTCTGCCCCGCCGCGCCACTTTTCTGTCCTGACCCGCCGGCGGGATTCTCCGTTACGCCTGCCGGTCAATGGGGTTTCCCATTGTGGGGCAGCCCCATGTTGTCGGGAAACCCTCGGGAGCCGGCAAAACGGAGAATCACGCCGGCGGCGAATCCCGCCCAACTTTTCTCTCCAGATGTTGAGCCTCTTTCAAGTAGGAAAAAAGGCGGGATGGGACCTGATGGAGCCAGCACCCAGCTCCGCAGAGATATGTGCGCCATCTTTAAAGGGCTCTCCTATCAGAACTGACAGTTTACTGTCCCACCTCCCCCACCATCACAGACTTATTGGGGCACCCCTGCCGTACAAACATCGGGGACTTGCCTTTCTCACCACCGCGGATGTATTCTTGGCATTCTCTCCCCTCAGTGGCTGCTCCCCCGGTGCCTGCAAGTTCCCCCTCAATGCCCGCTCTCCCCCATGATAGATAAATGGAAAACCCTCCTCCATGGGGATGCCATGAGAATACGTCACTGGCACTGCCCCGACACCGGTTGGCACTGACAGGCTGGCACCTCCAGGTTGACACTGCCAATGTGACACTGCCAGGGTGACAGTGCCATGGTGGCAGGGCCAACCTGATAGTGTCAACCAGTGCCGGGGCAGTGCCAGGGCATGTCCTTTTCCCCCCAGGGGTCATACTTACCTTATGCCCCTTGACTGATTCACATTTTAAAAAAAGCTGTTGCAAATATTTAGAATATATAGTGAGGGAGGTCTTAGGCGGGATTCGCCGACCCCCCGCCGGGTCGGAGAATCCCCGGGGGGGCGGCGCAAATCCCACCCTGCCCCTCCGACACCCGATGGCGTATTCTGTGGTTCGCGAAAAAGTCCGCCGACGGGAATCGCGCCGCGTGCCTCGCAGAATGGCGAGAATCGGCACGACGCGATGGTCGGCGGAGCTGCTGCAAACTCCGGCCCGGATGGGCAGAAGACCCACTGACGTGACCGCAGGTCACGCCAGTGTAAATCAAATTAGGTCTGAAACGGCGTCAACCAGTCATACTGGCTGACTCCGGCGAGCGAGGAGGTAGGGGTCGGTGTTGGGTGGCCACTGGAGAGGAGACTGCACGGCCGTGCTGGGCGGAGGTTACGGGTGCCGGTGGAGGATGCTCCCCAGGGCCTGGGATGGGAGTGCTGGCGATCGGGGTCGGCGCCAGCTGTGGGGGTGCTGTGGAGGAGATTGGGGGTGCCGGAGATGGGAGTGCTGGGGATGGGGGTTGGGGGTGCCTGGGATGGGAGTGCCAGGGGTGGGGGTGGGGATCGGGGGTGCCGGGGATGGGAGTGCTGGGGATGGGGGTGCCAGGGATGGGGCTGCCGGGGATGGGGTGCCGGGGATGGGGTGCCGGGGATGGAGGTGCCGGGGATGGGGTGCCGGGGATGGAGGTGCCGGGGATGGGGGTGCCGGGGATGGGGTGCCGGGGATGGGGGTGCCGGGGATGGGGGTGCCGGGGATGGGGGTCCCGGGGATGGGGGTGCCGGGGATGGGGTGCCGGGGATGGAGGTGCCGGGGATGGGGGTGCCGGGGATGGGGGTGCCGGGGATGGCGGTGCTGGGGATGGGGGTGCCGGGGATGGGGGTCCCGGGGATGGGGGTGCCTGGGATGAGGGTGCCAGGGATGAGGGTGCCGGGGATGGGGGTGCCGGGGATGGGGGTGCCGGGGATGGAGGTGCCGGGGATGGGACTGACGGGGATGAGGGTGCCGGGGGTGGGCGTGCCGGGGATGGCGGTGCCGGGGATGGAGGTGCCGTGGATGGGAGTGCCGGGGATGGGGGTGCCGGGGATGGAGGTGCCGGGGATCGGGGTGCCAGGGATGGAGGTGCCAGGAATGGGAGTACCGGGGATGGGGGTGACGGGGATGGGGGTGCCGGGGATGGGTGTGCCGGGGAGGGGAGTGCCGGGAATGGGGGTGCCGGGGAGGGGAGTGCCGGGAATGGGGGTGCCAGTGATGGGGGTGCCGGGGATGGAGGTGCCGGGGATGGGACTGCTGGGGATGAGGGTGCCGGGGATGGAGGTGCCGGGGATTGGAGTGCCGGGGATGGGGGTGCCGGGGGTGGGTGTGCCGGGGATGGAGGTGCCGGGGATGGGAGTGCCGGGGTTGGGGGTGCTGGTGATGGAGGTGCCGTGGATCGGGGTGCCAGGGATGGAGGTGCCGGGATTGTGAGTGCCGGGGATGGGGGTGCTGGGGATGGGGGTGCCGGGGATGGAGGTGCCGGGGATGGGAGTGCCGGGGATGGGGGTGCCGGGGTTGGGGGTGCCGGGGAGGGGGTGCCGTGAATGGGGGTGCCGGTGATGGGGGTGCCGGGGATGGAGGTGTCGGGGATCGGGATGCCAGGGATGGAGGTGCCGGGGATGGGAGTGCCGGGGATGGGGGTTCCGGGGATGGGGGTGCCGGGGATGGAGGTGCCGGGGATGGGAGTGCCGGGGATGGGGGTGCCGGGGATGGGGGTGCCGGGGATGGGAGTGCCGGGAATGGGGGCGCCGGTGATGCGGGTGCCGGGGATGGAGGTGCCAGGGATGGAGGTGCCGGGGATGGAGGTACCGGGGTGGCAATGCTGGGGTGGGGTTGCGGGGGGTGGGGGTGCCGGGGGTGAAGGTGCCGGGGATGGGGTTGCCAGGGATGGAGGTGCCAGGGATGGAGGTGCCGGGGGTGGCAATGCCTGGGATGAGGGTGCCGGGGATGAGGGTGCCGGGGATGGGGGTGCCAGGGATGGGGGTGCCGGGGATGGGAGTGCCGGGGATGGGGGTGCCGGGGCTGGGGGGAAGGGGGGTTTGCCTGGCCAGGCGCCAGCTGGCAACAGTCACGACCATGCAGCCCATGCCACCTGGCTGCGGAGGGGGGTATGGGCAATGATGACATGCTGTCTACCCCCACCCCCTGCAGGCCGTTATGTTTGGGCATCACCCAGCGATGTTGGCCACCATGGCGGGAGCCGTCCTTCTATATGTTGCCCTATGGGAGCTGGAGCAGAGGCGTGCCAGGAAGGCGGCGGAGGCTGCCGCATAGGAGCGTGCCGCACAGGGGCAGGTGGCAGCCGCCCAGGCTGGTGAGCCCCCCGCCCGACAGGACGAGAAGGAGGAGGAGGAGGTGGTGGTGGTGCCACGGCAACGGAGGCGCCCGATGAGGCCCCGTGTGAACCGGCGCCGCTCGTCGTACCAGGACATCATGGACCGGGCATGCAGGAGGAGACTCAGGATGACAGTCGCCTATATCTGCCACCTGATGGCAGACCTGGCACTGCGTGGGACTGGGGGTGGACATCCTCTCCCGGTGGCCGTCAAGGTGATGGTGGCCCTGAACATCTATGCCACGGGGTCGTTCCAGTTGCCGAGTGGGCACCTGCCAGTATTTCGCAGACATCAGTGCACCGGTGCATCCGTACAGTGACTGACGCCCTGTACGACATTGCGGACCAGTACATCCAGTTTCCTGTGGACCGCCATCACCAGGATGCCAGGGCAGTGGGCTTTGCTGCCGTGGCCAGGATGCCCATGGTACAGGGCGCGATCGATGGGGTGCACGTCGGCATGCTGCCACCAGCGGATAACAGGGCCGTGTTCATGAACAGGAAGGGGTACCACTCCATGGACATTCAGGAGGTCGGCGACCACCGCATGAAGATCCTGCACGTCTTCGCCCGGTACCCGGGCAGTGTGCATGACTCATTCATATTGGCACAATCGTTCATCCCTGCCTTGTTCGAGGGAAACCTCCCCCCCCCCCCCCCCCCACCCCCCCACGACCGCATGGCTGAGGGACTGGTTGCTGGGCAACAAGGGTGTTTGCATAGGTGTTTCCTGTGCGTCTGTTGATGTGTTGGGTACTCTGCTACACAGACGAACCAACACGGTTGCGAATGGTACAACTCAGTTTTATTACTAACATTTATTTCCAGTGGTAAACTGGTTACTGAGGTTCGATCATAGCCCTAGAATCTGTGGACCTATTCCTAATACTATCTTGTAGTGGCACTCAGCACATGGTGGATGTCTGAGTGGCTTGCTATGAGCTCTGTGCCCTGAGCTGTCTCTTGCTGGAATGCCCAGGAAGCGTTGTGTTCCCTGTTTTGTACTGTGTATGCTCTTGCCTGTGATTGGCTGTGGTGTTGTGTGTGTGTTGATTAGTCCGTTGATCTGTCCATCAGTATGTATGTATGTTTGTGCTATGATGTTTACCTGAATATCATGACATCTGTCTCCTGTCTGTGGGTGTCCTGGGTGGTTGTGTCCTTTGTGTCAGTGTCCTGGGTGGGTGTGTTCTGTGTGTCAGTGTCCTGGGTGAGTGTGACCTGTGGGTGGGTATCCTGGGTGGTTGTGTCCTGTGTGTCAGTGTCCTGGGTGGGTGTGTCCTGTGCGTGGGTGTCCTGGGTGGTTGTATCCTGCGTGTCAGTGTCCTGGGTGGGTGTGTCCTGTGCGTGGATGTCCTGGGTGGGTGTGTCCTGTGTGTCAGTGTCCTGGGCGGTTGTGTCCTGCCTGTCAGTGTCCTGGGTTGACTGGGATGGGGGCCTGTTGGTGTGGCAGCCTTCCCCATCGCTGGATGTGGCCCTATAGTGTCGCCGAACTGACACTAGATGGGGCGGCAGACGCCTGATGGACCGGGTCTATCCCTGGCTCGTGGGTGCCCTGGCACTGAGTGGGAGCGTCGTATGCCTGACGGCCCAGGTCAGTCCCTGTCCTGTGGGCGCCCTGGCACTGGGTGTGGGAATCGTATGCCTGACGGGCCGGGTTTATCCCTGTCACGTGGGCGCCCTGGCACTGGGTGGGGGCACCGTATGCCTGACGGCCCGGGTCATTCCATGTCTTGTGGGTGCCCCGGCACGTCCTGGGGGCTGTCGGCATCCTCAGGGATGGGTGGGTCAATGATTGGTCCTGCAATACAATACAGCATGCATGGTTAGACATGCAAACGCGGGGGCGGGGGGGCGGGGACGGGGGAATGGGGGGGAAGGGAGATGGGGGGATGGGGGGAAGGGGGGATGGGGGGATGGAGGGAAGGGGGATGGGGGGTTGGGGTGATGAGTGATGGGGGAAAGGGGAGATGTGGGAATGGGGGAAGGGAAGGGGGGATGGGGAGATGGGGGGAAGGGTAGATGGGGAAAGGGGAGATGGGGAAGGGGAGATGGGGAAGGGGAGATGGGGAGAAGGGGGAAGGGGAAAAGGGGGATGCGGAAGGGGAGGTGGGGGGATGGGGGAAGGGGGATGGGGGAAAGGGAGATGGGCAGATGGGGGAGATGGGGGAAGGGGAATGGGGGAAGGGGGAAAGGGGGCAGGCAGTGGGGGGTCTCACTTGGTGCTGCACTGCTTGACCTCTGCTTCCGCAACCTCCCGGTCCTCGCGTCCCCCTGCAAGGTCCAGGGCCCTCTCCTCATGAACGGTGAAGGGGTGCAATTCAGGTTGACCTCCTCCCGTCTTCTCACGCTCCCGGTTGTTATGGCCACGCTTCTCCTGGGGGATGGGGGGCAGGGGGAGGGGGGGGTGGGTGGATGGTGACAGAGATAAAGGGCAACAGTGTTAGATGGACATATACTTGCAGACCAGCGGTTTTGTGTATGTTGGCATAGGTTCACAGCCCATCCTGCCAATGCAGCCTGCATGGGTGGGTACAGCCATGTTGGTTTCAGTTAGGGTTATGCCGTCAATCCTGGAGTGGGGTGGGAATTGGGGGGGGGGGGGGGGCGGGCGGGGGGGGGGGTACTCACCCTAGCTCCCTGACTAGGTCATTGACCTTCTTGTGGCACTGGTTGCATGTCCTGGCGGTTACGGCCACGGCGCTGACGGCCTCTGCCACCTCCCTCCACAGGCGCCGGCTGACGTGTGGTGCGACCCTGCGGCCGTGTCCGGGATACAGCGCCTCCCTTCTCTGCTCCACTGCCCATGAATCGGCCCTCCCCTGACTCTGGTGGCGTCGGACTGAGTCTGCAGCCGCCATGGTGAATTCGCGGCGGGTGAGATCATACGTGTCTCATGCCGTCATGAACCCGGCCGGTCAGGGATGGAGTATCGGGGGGTGGGCCTCAGGCAATGGCTTGAGGCCGTGAATAAGGCACTCGGCGTACACTCTGAAAACGCCGCTTTTCAGGGGGTGGAGCATGGCGAAAGCGGCGCTGTCCCCGATTTGGGCATCATCAGGGATTCTCCCCCCCTCGTCGAACGCGATTTTGCCGTCTGGGATCGGAGAATCCAACCCGTGATCTCTCCCATGTTGCCATTCTCTCTGACGGCAATTGCAGGTTGAAAATCCAACATTTTTGTTTCATTACATGAAAGGCAAGTTTTATTGAATAAAATGAATGATTATAATCATAACTCCTGTTGTGTATGTTTACCTCAAGAGAAATAAGACAGCTTAATGGTTCATTTCGTAACAAATATCTGATCAATGTTAACTTTCTCCATATTCATAAAAAAGGAAGAAAAACTTACGTGGAAAACAAGTATCCAGTCCAGATCATTCGTAGATCCTGTCTTCCTTGCTGAAGAGAGTATATGTAAATATATAATTTTTGGTCTCTCAGGGAATGAAGGGATATGGGGAGCAGACAAGAAAGTGGGGTTGAAGGCTGAGATCAGCCATGATGGTAATGGCAGAGTAGGCTCAGTGGGCCATATCGTCTAATCTTGCTCCTACTTCCTATATTCTTAGTCTTCTTAGACTATTAGTTATTGTTACAGAAGAGTGTGAGTCAAAACTCATAACAGTAAGACAGTCAGACTGCTTGAGAGAGTTGCTGATGCCACTTGAACCCAGAAATCTGACAGAGCCAAATTGTAACAATGGTCATCATTGACACAGCACATTTGATCCATAATGCCTATGACTGCCAGATCTTTGGTGGAGATTTTAGTCTCATCCCCCTGATCGTTCCCCACAAAACTGCAAATGTTTTATCCTTCAAGTATTTACCAAATTAACTTTTGTATTTTACTGTTGAATTTTGCTTCCACTGTACTTTCAGGCAGTGCATTCCATATCACAATGCATTGAAAAACCAAATCCTCATGTGGCTTCTCCTTTTTTCCCATCACCTCTAATTTGTGTTCTCTCGTTACCGACCCTTTCTGCCACTGGAAACAATGTCTAATTATTTAATCCGTCACAACTCATGATTCTGAACATCTCTATCAAATCTCTACTTTTCTACTTCAGTCTCTCCACATCACTGACGTACCTCAGCTTTGGTACCAAATAAATCTGTTGCATACCCTCTCGAATGCAGTTTTGTCCCCAGAATTGATCACCATACACCATCTGAGGCCGAACCTGAATTTTCTAAAGGTACAATACTTAAGATATCTTTGTATTCATTGTTTCTATTAATACAGCCAAAGATCCCACATACTTATCTTTAACAATCTTCTCAACCTGACCTATCACCTTCAAAGATATGTGCCCCTGTATTACCAGGTCGCTCTGTCATGAATCTCCTTTAAAATTGTACCATTTAGTTCACATTCCCTTTCCCCTTTCTCCCGACCAAAATCTATCACCTCACAATGCTTTGAATAAAATGTTATCTCTGAACTATCGTCCACTTCAACATTCTCTCAATGCCCTCATGTGAGTTTGTTGTTATTCTCATCATTCCTCACTACAGTTCGGAGTTTCATTTAGCTGTAAACTTTAAAATTATGGCCTAAAGTGCCAAGTCCAGACCATTAATATGTATAAGAAATCAGGGGTCTTAATATCGACCCCTGGGTAACACTGCTGTATACTTCCCTCCATTCTGTAAAACAACTGTTCACAACCATTCTCTGTTTTCCATGTCTTAGCCAACTTTTATCCATGCTGTCTGTCTCCTTATTCTCATGCACTTTGATTTTACTAACCAAGCTATCATATAGTACTTTATCAAATGCCTTTTGAAAATCCATATACATATTGCTTACTGCACAGATTGATACTCAATTGAATTTTTCCTCTGCATTTATCATATCCCACTTTTTTTTGTTTCATTTCAATATCTATGACTGCATAGCAGCACTGGTGGCAGTGCTAAGGAAGCCCCGAATACATAAAATGGTGTTGGCCACGCTACCAGTCACTTCTGGTGTGGTTTGCAGGACACTCCATGTTGGGAAGGATGGTGTCGTGGAAATGCCATGTGTGTCCCTGTAACTTGAGGTGAGCTCTGAGAGTTACGTCAATCAGCTGTTTTAGTTGACTTGCTTTACGTTGCTGAAACCTTGACAGTGGAGGTCCATTGAATTCCTCTGCTCCATTGAAATGCCTCTGCTAAGCTGTACATGCATTCAGCTGCACATGGAAACCCAAAGTCACAAACCCCCAAACATCCAACCCCGCCCCATTCTCCACTAGTTCTACACATAGGGGCAGGGATCCAATTTGCAGGTGAAATTATTTTGATTGCTATTGCAAAATTTGTGGAAGTACTGTGACTTGTTTTTTTCATAAATTTCGAGTACCAACTTTTTTTCCAAATAAGGGAAATTTAGAGTGGCCAACCCACCTAGCCTGTACATCTTTGGGTTGTGCGGTGAGACCCACGCAAACATGGAGAGAATGTGCAAACTCCACACAGTGAGCTGGGGCCAGGATCGAACTCAGGTCCTCAGTGCTGTGAGGCAGCAGTGCTAACCACTGCACCACTTTGCCATCCAGCTGTAACTTGTTTATGTACATCTATTGGTGAGGTAATGCTTCCATTCATTGAGGGAAGAAGATTTGGCCACTTTTAGTTTGAAATAGTTGTGGGAGCTGTTGTTGCAACAAAAGCGGAAAATGACTCCTTACACAAGACCCTGTCCACCTTAGGCTTTGTGAGAACAATTCCCATACCAACATCTGAGCCAGGAGCAATGCCTGAGGTAACCAAGAAGCTGGATATAGAACTGTGCCATCTCCTTCAACACAATCTGGAGCTTCACATCATGATGAAGACAGTGGTATCAGTGGCTGTAAATGTCAAAGCGGCATTAAACTTCGATGTGATCGGACATTTCCATGTGGGAGAGGGTGATAATAATAATTGCTCATTGTCACAAGTAGGCTTCAATTAAGTTACTGTGAAAAACCCCTAATCGCCACATTCCGGCGCCTGTTCGGGGAGGCAACATCTCTCAGTATGCCAACCTTTGATACATCTGGTTGGTGAGGGAACCTGAAGAGAGATGATTATATTGTGTTGTCCCTGAGGAGGAAGAAACCGGATGAGCAAGCACATAGCATTGCCAGGATAATGGTTTTCCCAATGGTGCAGGGAGCTATTGACTTGTGGCTCTACAGGTCGCAATGTCAGCAGAAAGTGAGATAGAAAATTCAAAGGTTACCATTCCATTCATGTAAAATTCGGGTGTGACCACACCAGTACATCATATAGGTGCATGCCCGCTACCCTGGCAGCAACCACAATGCCTTCATTCTGAGAGAGATGATTCTCAGCATCATAGTGCCATCTCTGACAGGGCTGATATTATTCGACATCACTGAGCACATGGAGGAATGTTACAATCTCAGTTGATGTTATAACTGGATGGGAAGATACCAGAATGGAACTCTGGCTCAAAAGAACATAATTTATATTTATATTATATTTATATTATGAAATGTGGAGGAACAGAGTCACAGGTCTGCTAATTAGTCTTAACAACAAGAAAAACACATTTCTTAAATTGGATTATGATAGAATAGGCCTTTAAGCCAGCCTTAGTTCAACAATTACACACAGGTTTTAGGATTAACATGGGTTACAAAGTAAATCTTAATCTACAATGGTCATATTAACACAAAGTGCCTTTAAGTACACACATTTACTGTGGGCAAATACACTTTCCTCTCTGAACTCAAATGAATGTTTGTGGATATCTCCTCAGAATCCTCCCAGATGATTAACACATGAGAGTTTCCAAACTCTACTTCCAAAAACACATTTTAAATCTTCTCATTCTGAAGTCAAGACCAGGTTTTTCAAGTGACACTTTAAAATAAAGTTTCCACTCCACGTTTAACAATGAATCTTGTCCAGAATTTTACACCAACCCATTTTGGATTTATTTTTCTCGACTGCTGTGCAAACTGCTTACAATTGCTTTAACTCTCAATTCCTAGACTGTATTAACATGGCATCAGGTGTTTGATTTACCTTTGAAAGCTGCTGTATCACTTTAAATCTAGTTACTGCAATTGTCTCTTTAACTCAGAACATATTGTTTACTTTTCCTTGAATTCTTCTGAACAATACCTTGGTCTCTGCTCACTTAATTCCAGTCATCTTAAACATTTTTTTCAGTCCCAATTCCTTGATTATTTGAACTGTAATTTGAACTTTAGAAAGTCTGCCTCTTTGCGGCTCCTGTCCTATCCAATCTTTCTACTGGCAGAGTTGAAAGATGTGCACTCCCTGAGGTCCTGTCTCCAACTATCCACAAATTCAGCTAAAACTAAAACTTAAAAGCTACTCTACCATACAAGGCCCCTGTTGCTAGGCAGCACCCACATACCTCTGCTGGTTGATTTTTCACACCACAACCCTCTCGAAGCACAATAGAAACACAGTTGGAATTAAAAGCTACCCCCATACATACAAACACCTGTGTTCATCATGAATCTAATTACAGGTTTACACATCCAGGTACAGAGACATTAAATTAACCCACTTTAACTATCCCTTATTTCTAATGTTTACCAGTTCAAATGTAAATCTTTTAAAATGATCTTTGTTTCTCCACACCTCCTCCTTTAAAGGAAATAAGTCTTCATAATCATGGATATTTCTTTGCACTGGTGTTACATCCTCATGACAAATATCTAACCAGATAACCTATTACATTATACCAGCACAGTTTTCTTAGTTCACAATTACATATCTCATATTATATAATTACAATCATTTAACAAAGAGAATGGCCGACATTCTCTGTCAGTCGACGGCGGAATCGGGAAACGTGATTGGGCGGAAAATTGGTTCCGATGCCAAATTCACGCCAAATCGCAATTCTCTGTTGGCTCAACAGTGGCGTCAGTGCGTTCCAGCATGCATGTACAGTAAACGCCATTGGCATATCATTAACGGGCCCGACTCAGTATTCTCCGGGGCTTCCGTGATTCCCTGGCTCCAAGGGGCCAAATTCCCGATGGCGAAGTTCACTTGTGCGTTTAAAAAGCATGAAACAGATGCCGTGGCTGCTGAGCGAGAGAGTGGGGGTAGGGAAAGTGTCCTACATCACCATAATTTGCTGACAGTTGTGCCGCTGGCCAGGGGGCATCTGCCAGTGCCGGGGAAAGTAGCGTGGGTTGGACAGGAGGTGGGCTGTGGGGTCGGGGTGGACGGCCATGGAACATAATTGCTGCAGCCCACAAGGCAGCCATGCAGCTGCACATTCCACTGACTGCCCACTGTGAATTTGAGGCCATGGTTCATCTGGGTGTCACCCCAGGCCAACCCCCCCTCGGTGCCCTCTGGCCCGAGCCAACCCATCAGCGAGAGGGGCATGCTCCAGTGCAACCATGCCATCTTGTTGGCTGGGATGATGTGTGTGGGGAGTGAAGTGTGTATATGTGGCTGCAGCTTGTAGGCCTCTTGAGTGGCAATTGTGAATCCAACAAATCCGGCACCATTTCTCATTGGAATTGATTGTGTTTCACGTGGCACCAGTGCTAACGCTTTAACAGTCACTGAATTGGTCCTGGTGCAGTGGCAGTTTTGCTATTGTGGTATTCCATAAATCCTGCCCCGGCATCGTCTCAGGAACAGAGAATCCAGCCGAATAACTTTTTTAAAAAATTAATTTAAAGTCCCCGATTCTTTTTTTCAATTATAGCGTGGCCAATCTACCTACCCTGCATATCTTTGGGTTTGTGGGGGTGAGACGCACGCAGTCACAGGGATAATGTGCAACAGCCGAATAACTTTAACAATATTATCAGACTCTATACATGGTAGCGTTAGCATAACTCAAGTCTTCTGTGTTTCTTCTCCTGATTTCCAGTTTTCAATTCAGAAATGAATGTTTGATTTAAGTCCACAGTGCTCCCTTTTCATCACTTGTAGGCATAGTTCCATTCTCAAGCCCACTTTCCAAATTAACTTGTGGTAATTTTGATTTAACAGTCAAAACATTATTTTGGGCATTAACATCTCTTTTCTTCTGCTGTCAAAATCTCTTTTGGCTGTTTCACGAATGTTGTTGAGGTGCTTATTGTGGTCACTCAAAATAGTATTGTACCCTTGCTTTGTTTGGTCTTTGAATTTTTTGTGATCTGGGGCGAAATTCTCCCCCAACGGCGCGATGTCCGCCGACTGGCGCCAAAAACTGCGCCAATCAGACGGGCATCGCGCCGGCGCAAAGGTGCGGAATGCTCCGCATCTTTGGGGGCCGAGCCCCAACATTGAGGGGCTAGGCCGGCGCCGGAGGGATTTCCACCCCGCCAGCTGGCGGAAATGGCGTTTGTTGCCCCGCCAGCTGGCGGAAATGGCGTTTGGTGCCCCGCCAGCTGGCGCGGAAATGCGGCGCATGCGCGGGAGCGTCAGCGGCCGCCGACAGTTTTCCGCGCATGTGCGGTGGGGAGAGTCTCTTCCGCCTCCGCCATGGTGGAGGCCGTGGCGGAGGCGGAAGGGAAAGAGTGCCCCCACAGCACAGGCCCGTCCGCGGATCGGTGGGCCCCGATCGCGGGCCAGGCCACCGTGGGGGCACCCCCGGGGTCAGATCGCCCATGCCCCCCCAAGGACCCCGGAGCCCGCCCACGCCGCCTGGTCCCGCCGGTAAATACCAGCTTTGATTTACGCCGGCGGGACAGGCAATTTCTAGGCGGGACTTCAGCCCATCCGGGCCGGAGAATTGAGAGGGGGGTCCCGCCAACCGGCGCGGCCCGATTCCCGCCCCCGCCCAATCTCCGGTACCGGAGACTTCGGCGGGGATGGGGGCGGGATTCACGGGCATTCTCCGACCCGGCGGGGGGTCAGAGAATGACGCCCCTGGTTCTTTCTCCCAGTCCCATTTCAAATGAGTTTCTGTTTAAGCCATGTCAACCGCTTCCTCTCTCTGAAGTTTCATCGTTCATCCTAACCCTTGAACATTTTTGCACAATTTCTTTTTTTAAAATAAATTTAGAGTGCCCAATTATTTTTTTTTCCAATTAAAGGGCAATTTAGCGTGGCCAATCCACCTAACCTGCGCACCTTTGGGTTGTGGGGGTGAAACCCACACAGACACGGGGAGAATGTGCACACTCCACACAGTCAGTGACCCAGGGCCAGGATTCGAACCCGGGTGCTCAGCGCCGCAGTCCCAGTGCTAACCACAGAGCCACATGCCCCCCACGGGGAGAATGTGCACACTCCACACAGACAGTGACCCAGGGCCGGGATTCGAACCTGGGTAATCAGCGCCGCAGTCCCAGTGCTAACTACAGAGCCACATGCCGCCCTATTTTTGCACAATTTCTGAACTATCTCAGTCCCTGTTCTCAATGGAGTTTGAATGGCCTTTGACAAACTGTTCACTTGTCTTTCTTCTAACCATTACATGTTGATGTAGTATCACCGAGAAGCATTTTTAAATCTGGTCATAGACTCAGTAAGATCATTTTGAAATTTCAATACTTATGGTTGACAATTCATACTTGTCAATTATGGAAGCACTTTTCTTGTTTCCTTATTGTTCATTACTGACTTTGATACATCAGATATATTACTTGGATCAGTTCTTTGCTCCACTGTATCAGTATTCCACAAGGAGTGTTTATTCACTGGAACAACTTTCGAATTGAGACACTCCATACCATCCATCTTCTTCTTCATTTCCTCCATTTTGCTTTGAGGTGCAAAAACTTGGGCTGGGTTCTCCGATCACCGACGCCGAAATCGTATTCGGTGATGGGGCGGAGAATCCCCGATGACAACGAAATCGGGGGTGGTGCTTTTGAGATGCTCCTCCCCCTTAAAAGCAGACGCTGTATCCACGGCCTCAGGCCATTGCCTGAGGTCCGCCCAGCGATGCTCCGCCCCGAGCGGCCGAGTTCCCGACGGCGTGGGACACGTGTGGTCTCACACTTCGGGAGCTCAACGTGACAGCTGCGGACGAGGGAGGAGGAGGGCCGACCCGCAGGCAGAGGAGGCATTATTCAGGGCTAGGGGCACTGTGGTGGGGGGGGATACGGGGCGCGCGAGCTGGCCGGAGGGGGGGACTATTTTATGCGTCTGCGGGCTGCATCCGCCATGAAGCACGGCATGACCGCTGCAGGCCACTTCCATGCGCATGCGCGGCCTCGGACCCGGCAATGCTCCAGATTTATCGGCAGCTAGAGCTGGGAGCTCTATGCTGCCTGGCTGCTAGCAGCCCCCCCCCCCCCCCCCCCCCGCCTCCGGAGCAGGGAATCGGTGGCCATTTTGCGTCAGTTTTCATGGCGTAAAACACCACCGTTTTCACACTGGCGTGGGGACTTAGTCTCCCAAATGGAGAATCCAGCCCGTTATTGTTCTTTTCACAACAAAGTTCAACAGTTCGTTAGTTTTGCTTTTTAATTCTGCATTCAACCAATTATTCTCATTTACCAGAATCTCCTTTTCTTGTTCAAGAAAATATCTCATAAATACTTCTGATGTTTGGAGTTCATCAGGCTTTAACTGAGGATCAACATTTACTGAGTTTACTATTTCAAGTTTATCTTTTGGACAGGTTAAACCCTCAGTCAAATGTTCGACTTTCGCTGACTGATTGTCAATCGTTCCCACCAGTTTTCTTTTGTCATTCACAAACTCCTCTTTCATACATGAAAGTTGATTTTCTGTTTTAATCAGGTTTCTGTCCAATTTTCACATTAATAATGGTAAGCACTGATAGCCTCATCATTATTCTACCTCAAAATCTGGGCCTTTGTCCACTCCATTCCTTTTCCCCCTCCCAATATTTTGATTACCCACAGAATACACAGAAAACAAAGGAAACTCAACAAGGAAGCCAATTATAAAACTAACAGACAATTCTGCTGTTCACGATGAATCCCCCCTCAAGTTCCTGAAATCTCTTCTGCTTTATGAATCTTCCTATCAGCAACCACCATGCACATGCACATTCCTATACCTGGAGGCAGATTTTCAATCATCATGTACACTTATGTCTAGAAATCTGGGCGGCAATTTTACAGGTGCAAGCCTTAAAGGCTTATAATGGAATAGCACTCCAGACAAGTGAAGCAACTTACAAACATGATAATGCACTTGCTTTACTCTCAGCAGCTTTTTGATGTGTGCCGTTCGTGAAATGCTGAAAACAAATCATTGCAGAGTTGTGGTTACAACCAGTTGGTGCTTTAACAAACACCGACAGGCAAATTTGCTGATTCTGCTCGTCCAATGGGGAACAATAATTAAAAAGACCAGGGTCCACACACCATCCTGACTTATATCAGTTTCTTCACTGTCACTGCGTCAAAAACCTGGAACTCCTCCCTAACAGCTCTGTGAGTGAAATTATACCACATGGACTACATCAGTTCAAACTGGTGACTGGCGATCACCAACTCAAGGGAAATTAGATCGGCAGTGAACGCTGGCATTGTCAGCAAAGCTCACACACCATGGAAAACATCTACTCAATATAGTAAATACAACACCCTTAATTACTACCTCTATTCCCAATTAAACAAGAAAAAAAACCGTAAAGCTCTCCACCCATCCTACAGAGTAATACCTGTTTTCCAGAACAGATTTGGCTCCTGTTAGAATCTCTCCAGACTCTGACTGGATGTCTTCAAAAAGCTGTTTTTCAACTGGCTTGTTTCAGCTTCCCCCTTGTCAAAGAAGAAAGAACAATGCCCCACAGGAACAGGCCCTTCGGCCCTCCAAGCCTGCGCCGATCACGTATCCTATCTAGACCAACCGTCTGTATCCTTCTGTACCCCGTCTGTTCATGTGCCTATCCAGATAAGTCTTAAAGGTCGCTAACGCATCTGCCTCAACCACCTTACTTGGCAGTGCATTCCAGACCACCACCAACCTCTGTGTAAAAAACTTACCCGCACGTCTTCACTGAACCTTTCCCCCTCACCTTGAACTTGTGCTCTTTTGTAATTGTCATTTCCACCCTGGAAAAAAGCCTCCAACTGTTTACCCTAACTATACCCCTAATAATTTTATAAACTTCTGTCAGGTCGCCTCTCAGCCTCCGTCCGTCTAGGGAAAAGAATCCCAGTTTATTCAATCTCTCCTCACAGCTAACACCCTCAATACCAGGCAACATCCTGGTAAACCTTTTCTGTACTCTCTCCAAAGCCTCCACGTCCTCTGGTAGTGTGGTGACCAGAATTGGACACAGTATTCCAAATGTGGCCTAACAAACGTTCTATATAATTGTAGCATAATTTTTGAGCTTTTATACTCCATACCCCGTCCTCTGAAGGCAAGCATACCATCTGCTTCCTTTACCACCATTTCCACCTGTCCTGCCACTTTTAAGGATCTGTGGACCTGCGCGCCCAGATCTCCCCGTGTCTCTATGCTCCTGATGGTTCTGCCATTTATTTTATAGCTCCCACCTGAATTGGATCTACCAAACTGCATCACCTGAGATTTATGCTGTTACTCTGGTGTTCCTGCTGATCTTTCACCAATGTCATAGGAGGACATTGAGGAACCCTTACAGAAATCCCACCTGATTATATCTTGCTTATATTTGCCCACACCCAAATGCTGCCAGCCACTCAAAGGGCTGGCATGTTTTCAGTCTCAGCAATGCTACCAAGAGTGATGTTCACTGCTGGAACTGTAGCTGCCAAAAATGGACACTCCCCACAAGGTAAGTGGGGTCCGGTGACATCAGCCAAACAGCATGGGTGGAAAATGGAGGTTGGTGAAGGCGAATGGTTTCTGCGAGAAGGGCTTCTCTGTGCATCACAGGATATGCAATTAGGAGGGGCCCCCTCACTCTCCAGCCCCGAAAAGTTCAACAGATTTTGTTGCATGATTACCCCAAGTGATGGGAATGGGCAGGGGGGATGGAAGGGGAGGGGGGGTGCGGAGGAGGGGGGGTTGGTGCTCTCCAGCCACTGGTAAAATGCCAGTGGCAGCAAGAAGAGGTGTTTAGTGGCCCTTAATTGCCACTCGAGGGCCTCAATCCTTCACCTTCCGTGCCACTGATAAAATGATATGGCATCAGGAAGACATCGGGCACTCCGCCCCTTGCCTTGTCACCCCCATCCCCTGCTTCACAGCCTGTCCCTAGATAGCTGATAAAATTCAGCCCACTGTGTGTCGTACCTTGGCAGTTATGCTAGTTGTAACTGTTTAACACACTTTTTTCTATTCTTTTTAAACATGGGATGCTGTGATTTGCATCAGCTGAAATCATCACATTAGAAGGAAGACAATGGGATAGATTCTTGTCTTCACCATTTGAGTGGATCAACTGCCATCTCAGAACTCGCTCAGACTTTCAAGATGAAAATGTGCTATTTGGCATGTGGCCCAGTAATGCCTTCTGCAAGAATATCGGCTCATGAGAGTATACACTGGAAGATTAAATGAACCTTTAGCATTTTGCTAACACTGCTCTAATGCAAAACCCACTGATTTTGGACTTTTGGTTTTTGGCTGACGCTGGATAACTTAGGATGACAAGTATCCCTGTTATTGCAAAGACAAAGTGTCATTGCGAGAAGGGAGGAAAGAACAGAGGAAAGGATAATCCGTCAGCGGATGCCGGAATCAGGAAACCCGATTGGGCGGATAATCGGTTTTAAAGTCAAAATTGTGGCGGACGCCTGTTTCACGCCAAATCGCTATTCTCCGGGGCCTATGTCAATCGGGAGAATATGAGGGCTCCCCGGCCCTCCGGGCTTGCTGGACCCTCGATGCTGCTGCCTGTCCTGGAGTCTCCAGCTGGCCCTCTGGTTCCTCCCTGGGCTCGTCTTCCATCGCCTGCTGGTCCAGCACCACCTCATCATCCTCATCCTCCTCCTCCTCTGAGATTGCCAATCACCAACCTCCATATCGCCGCCCCATTGCTGTGCCAGGTTGTGGAGGACACAGCAGACCGCCTGAAAGCGGACGACCCATCGGGAGGTGTACTGGAGTGCACCATAGGAGCGGACGAGGCATCGGGACCGCATCTTGAGTGCGATGCACCTTTTAATCACAGTCTGGGTGGCCACTTGGTCCTCGTTGTACCAGGTCTCTGCTTCGGTCTCCGGCCTCCATACTGGAGTCATTAGCCAGGTTATCAGTGGGTACCCCTTATCCCTGAAGAGCCAGCTGCTCATCCTTGGGTGACCAACTGCCCCAGGATGTAGCTGTCGTGGAAATTCCCCGGGAAGAATGCACGCAAGTGCATAATCTTCATGTGGTGGTCATACACGAGCTGTATTTGGAGGGAGCGGAACCCTTTTCTGTTAGCGTAAGGCACTCCCAGATGGCCCGGTGAGCGCAGGGCAACATGCGTGCCAGCCATTACCCCCTGAACCTGTGGCATCCCGGTGATGGCAGAGAATCCTGCTGACTGGGCATCTTGCTGGGCTTGGCCCATGTCAAAGTTGATGTAGTCTTCCGCCAGGTCAAACAGGGCATCCGTGACTTGTCGGATACACCTGTGGGCTGTGACCTGCGAGATACCACATAGGCCCCTGCTCCAACCCTGGAAAGATCCTGAGGTGTAAATGTTCAGGGCTGCGGTGACCTTGACGGCCACAGTGTCCTCCTCCTCCACGTGGTGCCAAGTCTGTGAGGACATGGAACAGATGCCGTACCATCGCCTTGTTGAAGCCCTTCTGCCAGGGTCACGTTTTTAAAAAGGAGTACTAATCGGGGTCAGCGCGACCACTTGCTGGGGTGGTTGATGAATCACAGGAGGCTGTTGGATATGGGGTGTCTCCTGTTAATTGTATGGAAATAGGGATAAAGTGGTGATAATTGGTTTCTCGTCATGCTACAGCAAGATTCCGGCCGATCCCCACCCTTCACTGCCTGCCAGCACACATACCGGCCACCATGGCCGCCTGCGAGGGCCACGAAGGCCACCAGCCACCCACCCTCTGGACACCTGAGCAGCTGTCCGACCCATCCACGCACGGCTGCCCCAGAAGGTGGCTGCTAAATGGTCCCAGGTCACCCGGCGAGAATCGCAGCAGACTGCTTCCACTCCTGGGGCGGGATTCTCCGATATCGGCGTGATGTCCGTCGACCGGCGCCAAAAACAGCGCAAATCAGTCCGGCATCGCGCCGCACCCAAAGGTGCGGAATCCTCCACATCTTGACCGGCCGAGCCCTAACCTTGAGGGGCTAGGCCCGCGCTGGACTGATTTCCGCCCCGCCAGCTGGCGGGAAAGGCCTTTGGTACCCCGCCAATGGCGTGGAAATGACATTGCCGGGCGGCGAATGCGCGGGAGCGTCAGCGGCCGTTCACGGCATCCCCGCGCACGCGCAGTGGAGGGAGTCTCTTCCGCCTCCGCCATGATGGAGACCGTGGTGAAGGTGGAAGGAAAAGAGTGCCCCCACGGCACAGGCCCGCCCGCGGATCGGTGGGCCCTGATCGCGGGCCAGGCCACTGTGGGGGGCCCCCCGGGGCCAAATCGCCCCCCGCCCCCCCCCAGGACCCCGGAGCCCGCCCGCGCCACCGTGTCCCGCCGTCCCAAAGGTGGTTCAATCCACGCCGGCTGGCGTGGGTTGACAGCGGCGGGACTTCGGCCCATTCGGGCTGGAGAATTGCTGGGGGGGGGGGGGCCCGCCAACCGGCGCGGCGCGATTCCCATCCCCGCCGAATATCCGGTGCCGGAGACTTCGGCAACCGGCGGGGGCGGGATTCACGCCAGCCCCCGGCGATTCTCCGACCCGGTGGGGGGTCGGAGAATCGCGCCCCTGATGTTCCGCCTGTGGATCTACCAAGGCAAAGCGTTCGGACCCCTAAGACCAGAAAAATAGACACCAGTTAAGTTGGCATGATTACCCCCTGGACCCGGGAGATCTTGGTGAAGACAGCGAGCCCTGCTGCCCGGGCATCCTGGTGGGCTTGGTCCTTGAATTTGATATATTGTGGCGAGTGTATAGCGCCTCCGTGACAGCACGAATGCACCTGTGCACCAAGCTACGTGAAGTTCCGGATAGATCCCCACTCGGCGCCCAGAAGGACCCCGTGGCGTAAAAGATAAGGTGAACGTCACCTTGATGGCCAGCGGGAGCGGGCCCCATTTCCCCGCATTGCCAGGTGCGCCATGATTCCACAGATATGTCACACAGTGCCCCTGCTCAGTCGGAGTCTTCGACAGCATGCCCGATCCTGCACTTCCTCGAATGCCAGGAGCTGCTGGTACACACTGGGCCTCATGAAGTGCTTCCCTTGTACATCCTCCCCCTCCTCGGCTTGTTGGGTGGCTGGCTCTCCATCCTCACCAGCTGCTTTTGTTCCTCTGGGGCAGACCCCGCTGTTACTGGGTCCTCTTCAAACTGCTTTCGTTCGTAGCACTTCAGTGCACTCCCCAGGGCTGCGGCAATTAGGATTAAGTGCCACCATTCCTGATTAAATTCCGAAGCCCATTGTCTGCAGGAGTGAAGGTCAGACATGTTACCATGGTGCACAACCTCATGCCCAACCTGGCCGCTTCCCCTGGCACCCGACCAACCACACCCCTGGCTCCATCTGTGCCTTGCACCATGGGGGCCTCTGGCCCGAGTGCATGTCCCGGCTGCCAGGTGTACTGTTGACTGGCGCTTCCCATGTCAGCAGTATGCTCCGTGGCCCCCATCTGGCGCCTTCCTGCAGGGGCTATTGTGGCCACTGCTACTTGCGTGGGCCGCGTGTTGCCCCGCCAGTGGGTGGCAGCTGGTTGGGAGGGGTAGGGTGTTGGTGGGGGGATGGGGTGGAGCCGGGGTGCAGGGGGTTGGGGGCACTCATGCAGCCGGAGACTCGGAGGACGGTCAGTGGGCTGCACAACAAGATGGCTGCCTTGTCGGCTGCAGCAATAGCAGTTCTTGCCTGGACACCACAGTTCTGTGGCGGAGGTAACATGACCACCAAGGCCCATCCCCGGGTCACCCTCCGTCATCCTCTGCTGCATCCCGAGGCCTGGAAGAGTCCCCCACCCCAGCCAGTCCTGCCAATGACAGGACCAGCAGCCATGGTCATGCCTCAGCTCATCCTATGTCCTCTCTCTCCCTCATCAGCCACGGCGCCTGTTTCCCAATTTTTAAAACTACTAGTGAATCTCACCATCGGGAATTCCCCTCGGTGGAGGCAGTGCATCGCAGAGGCCCTGGAGAATACTGCCTAGTAATGATATGCTAACGCCGTTTACTGGATGTGCAGAGTAGAACACATTGACACCTGGAGCACGGCAACTGGCATGTGCCCGGCACCCACCACAATTTTGCCTTCACAACCGATTCTCGCCTTTCTAGATTTTGTTGGCCGACGGAGAATCCCACCCAAGATTTCACAAACCCAAGGGGCAGATTACAATGAAATTTAGGCATGGAACATAGAACATACAGTGCAGAAGATTGGGTCAAGAACAATTGATTAGTTGATGGTGAAGTTGCGGGTACGGATCTGGGGCGTCATTCTCCGATCCCCCGCCGGGTTGGAGAATCGCCGGGGGCTGCCGTGAATCCCGCCCCCGCCGGTTGCCGAAGTCTCCGGTACCGGACATTCGGCGGGGGCAGGAATCGGGCCGCGCCGGTTTGCGGGCCCCCCCCGCTGGATTCTCCGGCCCGAATGGGCCGAAGTCCCGCTGCTAAATTGCCTATCCCGCCGGTGTGGATTAAACCACCTTTTGAACGGCGGGACAAGGCGGTGTGGGCAGACTCTGGGGTCCTGGGGGGGCCGCGGGGCGATCTGGCCCTGGGGGGTGCCCCCACGGTGGCCTGGCCCGCGATCGGGGCCCACCGATCCGCGGGCGGGCCTGTGCCGTGGGGGCACTCTTTCCCTTCCGCCTCCGCCACGGTCTCCACCATGGCGGAGGCGGAAGAGACTCCCTCCACTGCGCATGCGTGGGAAACTGTCAGCGGCCCTGACGCACCCGCGCATGCGCCGCCCCGACATGTCATTTCCGCGCCAGCTGGCAGGGCAACAAAGGCCGTTTCCGCCAGCTGGCGGGGCGGAAATTCCTCCGGCGTCGGCCTACCCCCTCAATGTTGGGGCTCGGCCCCCAAAGATACGGAGCATTCCGCACCTTTGGGGCGGCGCGATGCCCGTCTGATTGGCGCGTTTTGGGCGCCAGTCGGCGGACATCGCGTCGTTTCGGGAGAATTTCGCCCCTAGATTCTGAAATAATTTGAAAAGAATTGTTAACATTGGGAGATAGTGAAAATGGACTTTTGTTTCAGAATCTTGTGCATTGTATTTTTCTGAATGCTATTGATTGTTTTAGAATGTGTGGGTTATCTTAAGCATTGTGGTGAAATTTGTCACAGTGGTCAAATGTGAGCAAAGCTTTCATAACAAGTTTTTTAAATAGTAATTTACAGGATGTGGGCATTGCTGGTTATGCTAACATTTATTGCAGAAGATGGTAGTGAGCTGCCTTCTTGGACTGCGGCAGTCCATGTGGTGTAGATACATCCACACTGCTGTTAGGGAGGGAGATTCAAGATTTTGACTGAGTCAGGATAGTGAATGCGTCGAGGACAACTTCTAGGATATGGGGCGAAATTCTCCGTTATCGGCGGAAACTCCGCCGATCGGCGCAAAAAACGGCGCAAATCCCACTTGCGTCACGTCATAAAAATGGGCCGATAGTCTGCGGCCCGAAATGGGCTAGCAGCGACGTAACGGGATCCGCGCTTGCGCAGTGGTTCACGCCATGCAGCGTCATACGCGCTGCACGGCGTGACGGCTCATAAGGCCGCGCAGCTCCCCCCCACCCGACCGCAACACCCGACTTGATGGCTGGCCGTCGCTCAGCCCCGAGGTTCGAGTCACGCGATGTGGAGGCGCTCCTGGACGCGGTGGAGCAGAGGAGGGACGCCCTGTATCCTGGGCACGGCCGCAGAGTTGCCCCACGCCACAGCCGGCGTCTGTGGAGGGAGGTGGCAGAGGCCGTCACCGCTGTGGCCCTAACACCACGGACAGGCACCCAGTGCCACAAGAAGGTGAACGACCTCGTCAGAGCAGGCAGGGTGAGCCTCCCCCATATCCCCCATATCCCCCATATCCCCCCTCCCCCATATCCCCCATATCCCCCCTCCCCCATATCCCCCCTCCCCCATATCCCCCATATCCCCCCTCCCCCATATCCCCCCTCCCCCATATCCCACATATCCCCCCTCCCCCATATCCCCCCTCCCCATATCCCCCATATTCCCCCCTCCCCCATATCCCCCCTCCCCCATATCCCCCGTATCCCCTCCCCATATCCCCCCCTCCACCATATCCCCCATATCCCCCCTCCCCCATTTCCCCCCTCCCCCATATCCCCCCTCCCCCATATCCCCCCTCCCCCATATCCCCCCTCCCCATATCCCCCCTCCCCCATATCCCCCCTCCCCCATATCCCCCCTCCCCCATATCCCCCCCTCCCCATATCCCCCCTCCCCCATATCCCCCATATCCCCCCTCCCCCATATCCCCCCTCCCCATATCCCCCCTCCCCCATATCCCCCCTCCCCCATATCCCCCATATCCCCCCTCCCCATATCCCCCTCCCCCATATCCCCCCCTCCCCATATACCCCCTCCCCCATATCCCCCATATCCCCCCTCCCCATATCCCCCCCTCCCCCATATCCCCCCTCCCCCATATCCCCCCTCCCCCATATCCCCCCTCCCCCATATCCCCCATATCCCCAAGTGAATCCAGCCCTAACCTTAACCTCTGCAATGCACGCGAAACCGATGGTGTGCATTCATATACCTGCCTAACACTGTTGCCTTTTACCCCTGCCACCACCCCCCCCCCCCCCCCACAGGAGAAGCGCGCACAGAACAATAGGGAGCATGTGAGGACTGGAGGAGGGCCCGCTGATGAGAGGCCACTGACCGTACACGAGGAAAGGGCCCTGGAACTGGCTGGCGGACCTGAGGACCGGGAGGTTGTTGATGCAGAGGTCGGGGGCCCACGAGCAAGTGAGCCACCAACAGCCCGTCCCCATATCCCCCCTCCCCTATATCCCCCTCCCCCGTATCACCTGATCACTGCCTGATGTCTAACCATGCATGCTTCATTGTGTATCGCAGGACCAAACGTCCAGGCACCCATCCCCGCAGATGCACACCGCCCGCAGGATGCCCCTCGGAGACCACAGGAGACGGAGAGACCCGCACCCTCCAGCATGCGACGCCCGCAGGATGCCCCTCGGAGACCACGGGAGACGGAGAGACCCGCACCCTCCAGCATGCGGCGCCCGCAGGATGCCCCTCGGAGACCACAGGAGACGGAGAGACCCACACCCTCCAGCATGCGACGCCCGCAGGATGCCCCTCGGAGACCACAGGAGACGGAGAGACCCGCACCCTCCAGCATGCGACGCCCGCAGGATGCCCCTCGCACACCACGGGAGACGGAGAGACCTGGAGCAACAGGGAGACGACACCCCCGTCACGTGCGGGAGCGACCACCCAGCGATGAGGGGGGCAGCCACAGGCCCCCGTCACATCCGAGCCAGGACACCACTACCCAGGACACCACTATCCAGGACACCCCTACCCGGGACACCACTACCCAGGACACCCCTACCCGGGACAGCACTACCCGGGACTGCACTACCCGGGACAGCACTACCCAGGACACCCCTACCCGGGAAGACGAAATACCGGACAGTGACTCAGAGTGGATGGTTGGAGACGAACCCCCACCCCAAAGTGCCATGGACTCAGAGTGGGACGAAGAGCACGACACAACGCCACTGCTGTCACCAACACCCTCCACCATCGCAGAAATACTCACCACGGTTGGGCACTTTAGTGATGAGGCGTCTGGTACACTCACTGGTGCGCACAACACAGCCGTCCCGGTACAGCAGGTGGAGGTAGGAGCAGCAGAGGGACCGGGCGGTCGGAGGGCAGCCCAGGCCAAGGGAACATCTGCCGCCCAGATGGATCCCGGTTTCCTGCAGTTACCACACCCACACATAGATCTGATGCAACCACCGACACGGAGACGAGCGAATAGGGTGACGGGTGGCTTGCGGCGGCTGCGGTCGCAGGTGGAGGAGTCCACCCGCGTCCAGGAGCTGGGAGTGGTCCCGGTCATGCGTGCCACCCAGGTTGACACCGCACGGGTGGCGTCCGCGGTGGAGGCAATGGGTGCGACGGTGTCAGACATGGGGAACGGTTTGCGAGGCCTGGGGCCTTCCGTGCAGGCGGCGTCTGTGGCCCAGGAAATGGCTGCCCTCTCACAGGAGGCCATGAGCCAGTGCCAGCGCCAGATGGCAGAGGCGCTCAACGCCATAGCCCAGTCTCAGCAGGCCATGGCCCAGTCTCAGCAGGCCATGGCCCAGTCTCAGCAGGCCATAGCCCAGTCTCTGCAGGCCATGGCCCAGTCTCTGCAGGCCATGGCCCAGTCTCAGCAGGCCATCGCTGAGGGCATCGGCGCCAGTGGCCATGTGCGAGCTGGCGTCGCACTGCCGCAGACAGGGTTCGACAACCCCCTGGGCTCCATGGCTGCAAACCTGCAGACCCCTGTCGATACCAGCACGGGCCTCCAGGACTGGCAGCGCCAGATGTCGGGGGCGCGTCGGATGGCCAGTCCGTTCGCATCCCCCACCCATGTAGAGGCCTGGGGGCCATCGGGCACCCCGAGGGAGGAGGAGGTGGTGTGGTCCGTCCCGGCTCCCTCTGTAGGGGAGGTCCCGGTACACCGCGACACCTCGGACTCCCCCCCTTCCGTCCCAGGTGCATCGGGTGGGCAACGGGCAGGACAGGCTGGCAGCTCGCCATCCCAGTCGCCCGGGCCGCAGCCTGGCCCATCTAGGCCAGGACGCCTCAGGAAACGGCCGCCAAAGGGATCCGGTGTCAGAGGGCAGGAATCACAGGAGTCCACCTCCAGTTCTGCTGTACCGTCTGGGGAAGCACGTAGACGTAGTCAAAGGGCCCGTAAGGCCAAACAATTAGACACTGAGTAAGTTGGCACGGGTGCAGGGCACAGATGAGTTTTAGGGGCTAGGGCACGTGCATGAACTCCTTTGGTTATTAAAGTCAATGTTACACCTACCGAAGCTGTCTTTGTGCTCTGTCCAAAGTGTGCGGGCGTGTCATGTACGTTGAGCGCAAGTATGTGTGTGACGGGTGGTCTTACCTCAGCCCCAGGTGAGTCTGCCCCCTTCCCCCTGGGCCGCCATCAACATCCCCCGGGCAGAGGACAGGACCGTGCGCTGCAGTGTCACAGCCGCATGCAGGGATGGTCCGGGTGGATGGTGGTACTGTGGCCATGGGTCAGACATAGTCCAACGATGTAGAGCCAGGAGCTCATCGGAGGTCGGTTGTCATCATCCTCCATGGCCTGCGATAGACACGCGTCCACCCGTAACTGGGTGAGCCCGGCCCGTTGTGCCGCCGGTGGATCGGCAATTGGGGGTGGGGGGTGGTGTGCATGCGGGTGGGGTGTGTGGGGTTGGGGAGGGGGGTGAGGGTGCTGGGTGGGTGGATGGGTGGGGGGTGTGGGTGGTCGGCTGTTGTCATGGTGTGCGGTCTGTGGCCATACTACCCGATTCCCACGCCCATCTAGTCAGTGAAGCGGGCGTCTATCAGTCTGTCCCGTGCCCGCTGGGCCAGCCGGTAACGGTGGACAGCCACCCGTCTGTGTCTACCCCGTCTGCCCTGACCATTGCCCCCATCCCCCTCATCTGGGGAGGACTGGGCCTCTTCCTGCTGCTCCTCCACTCCGCCCTCCTCTGCCTGCGGCACATCGCCCCTCTGCTGGGCTATGTTGTGCAGGACGCAGCACACCACAATGATGCGGCCGTCCCTATCTGACCGATACTGGAGGGCGCCCCCAGAGAGGTCCAGGCACCTGAAACGCATCTTCAGCACGCCAAAGCACCTCTCGATCACTCCCCTTGTCGCTACATGGGCATCATTGTAGCGGTTCTCCGCCTCATTGCGTGGCCTCCGTATAGGCGTCATCAGCCACGATCGCAATTGGTAGCCCCTGTCGCCCAGCAACCAGCCCCTCAGCCGGGGATGGCGTCCCTCGTACATGCCGGGGATGGATGACCGCGACAACACGAATGAGTCGTGTACACTGCCTGGGTGACGGGCGCAGACGTGCAGGATCATCATGCGGTGGTCGCAGACCACCTGTACGTTCATTGAATAGGTCCCCTTCCTATTAGTGAACACGGCCCTGTTACCTGCAGGTGGCCGCTCGGCGACGTGCATCCCATCGATCGCGCCCTGGACCATGGGGAACCCGGCAACGGCAGAGAAGCCCACGGCCCGGGCATCTTGGCTGGCCCGGTCCACGGGGAAGCGGATGTAGCGGTGCGCCATGGCATAAAGGGCATCTGTCACTGCCCGGATGCACCGATGCACCGATGTCTGCGATATGCCGGACAGGTCCCCACTCGGTGCCTGGAATGACCCCGTTGCATAAAAGTTCAGGGCCACCGTAACCTTGACGGACACGGGGAGAGGGTGTCCCCCGCCAGTGCCACGCGGTGACAGGTGTGCCAGCAGGTGGCAGATGTGTGCCACGGTTTCCCGGCTCATCCGGAGTCTCCTCCTGCATTCCCGGTCCGTGAGGTCCTGGTATGACTGCCGGGGCCGGTACACACGGGGCGCCCTCGGTGCCTCCGTTGCCGTGGGGCCACGACGTCCTCCTCCCCCTCCTCGACCTGTCGGTCAGGTGTCCCTCCAGCCTGGGCGGCTGCCGCCTGCCCCTCTGCGGCAGCCTGCGCCGCCTCTCTGGCACGCTCCTCCTCCTCCTCCTCCTCCTCCTCATCCAGGGCAACATAGACATGAGCGGCTGCCACCACGGCGGCCAACATCGCTGGATGGTCTGAAAACATGACGGCCTGGTGGGGGGGGAGGGGAACGACGACATGTCACCATTGCCCATATCCCCTCCTCCCCCCAGCCAGGTGGCATGGACCGCATGGGTCCAACTGTTGGAGGCTGGCACCTGGCCAGGTGGACCAACTCATTTGCCCTCCCATCACCCACCCCTGCACGGACCCCCTCCCCAACCCCCAACCTCCACCCCAGCACGGACCCCCCCCCCCAACCTCCACCCCGGCACGGACCCCCTCCACAACCCCCAACCTCCACCCCGGCACGGACCCCCTCCCCAACCTCCACCCCAGCACGGACCCCGCCCAACCTCCACCCCAGCACGGACCCCCCCCCCAACCTCCACCCCAGCACGGACCCCCTCCCCAACCCCCAACCTCCACCCCAGCACGGACCTCCCCCCCAACCTCCACCCCGGCACGGACCCCCTCCCCAACCCCCAACCTCCACCCCAGCACGGATCCCCCCCAACCTCCACCCCGGCACGGACCCCCTCCCCAACCTCCACCCCAGCACGGACCCCTTCCAACCTCCACCCCAGCACGGACCCCCCGCCCAACCTCCACCCCGGCACGGACCCCCTCCCCAACCCCCAACCTCCATCCCAGCACGGACCCCCCCCCCCAACCTCCACCCCGGCACGGACCCCCTCCACAACCCCCAACCTCCACCCCGGCACGGACCCCCTCCCCAACCTCCACCCCAGCACGGACCCCCCCCCCCAACCTCCACCCCAGCATGAACCCACCCCCCCCCAACCTCCACCCCAGCACGGACCCCCCCCCCAACCTCCACCCCAGCACGGACCCCCTCCCCAACCCCCAACCTCCACCCCAGCACGGACCCCCTCCCCAACCTCCACCCCGGCACGGACCCCCTCCCCAACCCCCAACCTCCACCCCAGCACGGACCCCCCCCCCAACCTCCACCCCGGCACGGACTTCCTCCCCAACCTCCACCCCAGCACGGACCCCCCTCCAACCTCCACCCCAGCATGGTCCCCCCCCCCCAACCTCCACCCCGGCACGGACCCCCTCCCCAACCCCCAACCTCCACCCCAGCACGGACCCCCCCACCCCAACCTCCACCCCCGCACGGACCCCCTCCCCAACCCCCAACCTCCACCCCAGCACGGACCCCCCCCCAACCTCCACCCCGGCACGGACCCCCTCCCCAACCTCCACCCCAGCACGGACCCCCCCCCCCAACCTCCACCCCAGCACGGACCCCCTCCCCAACCTCCACCCCAGCACGGACCCCCCCCCAACCTCCACCCCGGCACGGACCCCCTTCCCAACCCCCAACCTCCACCCCAGCACGGACCCCCCCCCAACCTCCACCCCGGCACGGACCCCCTCCCCAACCTCCACCCCAGCACGGACCCCCCCCCCAACCTCCACCCCGGCACGGACCCCCTCCACAACCCCCAACCTCCACCCCGGCACGGACCCCCTCCCGGCACTCCCCCGGAGCCCAGCCTACTCTAACCACCCCCCCCCCCCCCCCCCCGCCGCACACACACACAAGCCGAGACACACCTCTCCTCACGCAATCAGTCTGCGGCCACGCCATTTCCTGCCCAGAGCCAACCCCCCAGGCCGTCACTCACCTCCTCGCTGGTCGGCGTGAGCCTGGAGCACCGGGTCACGCCGATGAAAAGGAGGTTTGATTGACGTCGACGTGAACGGTCATCACGTCGACGGGACTTCGGCCCATCCGGAAGGGAGAATATCGGCAGCCCGAAAATCGGCTGCCTTGCGCAGACCCGTGACATTCTCCGCGGCAGCGGCGCCATTAACGCCCCGCCGACTTCTCTCCCTTCGGAGACTTCGGCGGGGGCGGGGGCGGGATTCACGGCGGCCAACGGCCATTCTCCGACCTGGCTGGGGGTCGGAGAATGACGCCCATGGTATTCCCTTGCTACTGATGCTCTTGTCTTTCTCGATGGTACAGGCCATGGGTTTATAAGTTGATGTCAAAGGAGCTTTGGTGAATTCCTGCAGTACACATTGCACATGGTACACAATAACATCACTGTGTATCAGTGGTGGAGGGAGTGAATCTTTTGTGGATGGGGTACCAATCAAATGGTCCGCTTTCTCTTGGATGGTATCAAGCTTCTTGAGTGTTGTTGGATCTGCAATCACCCAGGTAATGGGGAGTATTCCATTACATTCCTGACTTGCGCCTTGTAGATGGTGGACAAATATGTGGAGTGGGACTCTCTGTCCCGGGACTCCCGGATCGCGTTCCCCGGATGGGGACGGAGAATAGGGCATCAGGGCAAAATCAGGATCACTTGTGGTTTTTACCAGCATGGCTCTGACATCCTGAACCTCGCAAGGTCCACGGGTAAGGGCCACGCTGGTAAAACATGCAAGCCCATCTGAGGGCCAACCCTCCCCCCCCCCAACAATACACTGCCTACCAATGCCTCCTCTATCTGACCCCCCCCCCCCCCCCCGCCAAGCTCTCCCCCCCCACCCCACAGGGACCCCTGTACTAGGGGGACCTCCACAGGGATTTGTGTAATAGGAGGACCCCCCAGAGACTCCATCCTAAAGGAACCACCTCCCCCCCCCCCTCCACAGATCCCTCACATGCAGAAAAGGGACCCTTGTCTTGAAGCTAGAGCGGAGTCCAGACTGGGGCAACAGGAAGCATTATAATCTAATACTTACCTTGCAGCTCCAGTGTCCATTCCTCAAATAAGAGCAGCTGCGCCTATATCTGCTTCCCACAGATCCATTAGCTGCAAGCCATTCATATCTTTTGAGTAGCTGCTTTGATCCATTCATATTCCTTCACAGTTCAGAGGCCTGAGCGGTGAAACCACAATGTTTGTAAACATTGACCACATCAAAGTGCATTCCAAGAACTAAACACATTCCAATCTATCCAGCATGTGATTTCACTGCACTTACCTCTCTTTAATGTGGTCAATGTTTACAAACATTGTAGT
The DNA here is from genome assembly GCF_047496885.1 of Scyliorhinus torazame. Lineage (NCBI taxonomy): Eukaryota > Metazoa > Chordata > Chondrichthyes > Carcharhiniformes > Scyliorhinidae > Scyliorhinus > Scyliorhinus torazame. Next base: position 179,011,695 of record NC_092709.1, read on the forward strand.
TTCACCGCTTAGGCCAATGAACTGTGAAGGAATATGAATGGGTCATCCCCTTCCTTGGGGGTTGGCTGTGCCCAGGCAATCTGGGGGTGGGGCTGCTGTGCAGTGGGCGGGGGAAGGCGGTCAGCACCGATTTACAGTGGTACGGGTCGGTGTCGATTTGCGGTGTAGGGGGGGATAGGTGGCCAGCCGTGGGACCTCACTATTGGGCCGCCTGCCCAAGGTGGCAGACTGAGAGTGAGATTCCTGGGAATCCCTGGTATTCCATGCCAAGCATAAATTTGCACAGCATTGAACACTGAATTGCATCCTGCTTTATGACCCCAAGGGGATTGCAAAACTGATGCAATTCAGCTCTGCTGGAAGGACATCGGGCAGGATTCTCCGTTGCTCAATGTCGAAATGGGGAATGGCGATTGGGCAGGGAATGGCTCCTGACGTGGAAATCTGGGCAGAAGTCATTTTGACACCGGGTTGTGATGCTCCACCCCCTCCAAATTGGCATCATCGGGACGCAAGCCATGTGCAGTTGCAATCCCGTTGAAATATCCTTGGCCGCCTCACCCACAATGCTCCATCTCTGATGGGCGGGGTTCTCGACAGCGGGAGCCACGTGTGGTCTCAGCCGTTGGGAGCCTGGCATGCCGGCTGCGGGGAGAGAGAAAACGTGTGGGCAGTGTCCAGCGCCACCACATTCGGCCAAGATCCATGCCGCTGGCCGGGAAGGCTTCTTCCAGGGCTGGGGCAAGTGGTGGGGGGTGGCCAGGAGATGGGCTGTGGGTTTGGAGTTGGCGGGAACGCTGTCCAGCGTTGTCTGGCGCGATCGATGCATGTGTGGAGAGCTGTAAGCGTGTGCGTGGCTGCAGCTCGTCAGCCCTGCGCATATGCAGCATGGGACCCGGCGATTCTCCAACTATTTTCCACGTGTCCCACGGGTGTTTCACATGGCGCCGATGCTAGCCCCTCACCGGAAGCGGAATTGGTGAGGGTTCCTCGCCGATCTTTCTATCGTGAAATGCCATGGACCCTCTGTTTGCGTCGGCCCTCAGCCTCAGGAAAGGAGAATTCAGCCCATAGCCTCCCAAAAGTAGAATCCAGCCCATGGAGACAGCAAGTGAGTTAGTCTCCGCAGGATTCTTAGCTTCTGACCTGCACTTGTAGCCACAGTATTTGTATGGCTAGTCCAGTTCTATTTCTGGTCAATAGTAACCCCTAAGATGTTGATAGGGAGATTTTAGACAGATATTTGGATGAGGATTGGCCTGAAACTTCCTTGGTGAGATGAAAGCTGTTAATAAAAATATTTATTTTTGTAATTACAAAGCATCAGCCAGGTAGGGGAAAACCTCAACACAGAGTTGTGCACTTGTAATAACGTTGATTTATGTACTCCACTGAGTGCCCTGCGTACTTGTTTGTCATTGTTTGTTGGAGGCTAGGGGCATGGCTCAGGTATTCAATGAATACTTTGCAAACGTCTTTACCAAGGAGGTAGATGCTACCCAGGACATGGTGACAGATGAGGAAACTCTGTTCATGGAAGGGTTTAAAATTGATAAGGAGGAAGTGCTGAATAAATTGTCAGTACTGAAAATTGACAAGGCACAGGGACCGGAATAGATGCATCCAAAAGTAAACAAGGAAGTGAGAACAGAAATTGCAGGAGCACTCGCCATAATCTTCCAACCTTCTCTAGATGCAGGGGAGGTACCAGAGGTCTGGAGAATGGCAAATGCTATGCCCTTGTTCAAAAAAGGATCAATCACAGGCCAGCTAGTTTAACCTCAGTGTTGGACAAGCTTCTCGAAACAATTATTCGGGATAAAATTAGTAGTCATGTAATAAAATATGTGTTTATCAGGAAGAGCCAGCATGGTTTTCTAAAGGAGAAATCGTGATTAACTAATTTATTGGAGCTTTTTGAGGAGGTAACAGAAAGGGTCAATGAGGTGAATGCTGTGATGTGGTGTACATGGTCTTTCAGAAGGGATCCAGTACAATGCCACACAACAGACTTGTGAGAAATGATATAACTCATGAATAAAATGGACAGTAGGAACGTTGTAACAAAATTGCTGAATAATAGGAAGCCAAGAGTAATGGTCAATGGATATTTTTCATGTTGGAAGAAGGTTTGCAACCGGTGTTCCCCAGAGGTCAGTATTGGAACCCTTGCTTTTTCTGATATATATTCACGACCTAGATTTCAGTGTGCAGGCGAAAATTTCAAAGTTTGCTAATGACACAAAACTTGGAAGTAATACAAACTCTAAAGAGGACAATACAGAATATCAAAGGACATAGACAAGTTGGTGGATTGGACAGACAGGTGGTAGATGAAGGTCAATGCAGAGAAGTGTGAGGTGATACATTTTTGGAGGAATAACAGGGAGAGGCAATATAAAATAAGAGGTAAAATTCTTGAGTGGGTGCAGGCGCAGAGGGACCTGGGTGTCTATGTGCATAGATCATTAAAGGTGGCAGGACTGGTGGCGAGAACAGTTAATAAATCATGCAGTATTCTGAGCTTTATCAATAGGGACATAGAATACAAGAGCAAAGAGGTTAGGCTGAACTTATATAAGACACTAGTTATACCTTATTGTGTACAGTTCTGGGTGGCACACTGTAGTCAAGATGTGAACACAGTAGAGAGAGTGCAGGTGAGGCTTACAAGAATGGTCCCAGGGATGAGAAACTTCAGTATGGAGGATAGATTGAAGAGGTTGGAACTGTTCTCTTTAGAGAAGAAGGCTAAGATGAGATTTGGTAGAGATGTTCAAAATCATAAGGGGGCTGGAGAGAGTTGATGGTGTAGAGGGTGCCATCTCCGCTACTCCACTACTGGGCCGATATCTGGGGTTTGAATATCTGTGTGTGTCTCTCTCCAGCTGGCACTGAAACTTCAGAGGCCAGGGGATGTCGCACTGGAACACTTCCACTGAAGAGAGCACTGATTCAAGCCTGCCGTTTATTCCTAACCGACAGCCTGAGACTTATATCACACAGATCTCCAGACCCCTACCAATACCCAGGTGATTCTCTCTCTTGCCGGTGGTGCAACAGCCACCCGGTTCCTACTCCACTAGAGTAGCTTTCCCAAGAGAGAGAATAGGACACTGCTGTTTATTCCCTAACCAGCAGTCTGTCCTGAGTGAATCGCTCAAGATGACCCTCGATTCCTGAACCCGGAATTAAGGTGAGGAGTATTTTAACAATGACTTGGTCAGAGGTCGCTGGTGAAAGATTGAAGAATTTAAACGACTCCAATTGTCATCAAATCAAGGTTTATTGTAAAACCCAGGTCAAAATCATCAACAGAAGAAACACAATACAATCTTATGCTCTAATATACACTATGTCTATTCAAAAGTAATATAGCGGACACAATGAAAATTCTTATGCTTACACAGCTTTTAGCAATATCACAAGGCACAAAAACAAGTTCCCTTCCCCAAAGCCTCAACCACTATTAAAGTCAAGGGAGTTTCGTAAGCTGCTGCGGAGTACTTACGGTCACAGGCTGCAGAGGTCAAGTCAGGGGTGCAGAGGTCGAGCCACGAACGAAGAGACCCTACTCGAAAACACAGCCCCTTTTATATAGTTATACCTGGCTTTGTTCTGTGATCGGCCAGCCCCTTTTGCATTGAAAAGGTAAGTTTAAAAGTTCCCGCTGGTCCCGCCCCCTTTGAGCCGGTCAGAGCTGTATGTTTCCGGGTATTCCTTGCAGGTCCGCTTCTTCCAGCTAGGCAGACCTGCGCGATTTGAATTTGGCGCTGGCTCCGCCCCCTTCTTTCAGTGAGTTTCTGCCGGCAGCTTCTGTCAAGCTTGGAGTACCTCCCCCAGGTCCGCCTCCAACTTGGTTTTTCTGCCGGTAGCTTCTGTCAAGCTTGGAGTACCTCCCCCAGGTCCGCCTCCAACTTGGTTTTTTTCAGACCTGCGCGATTTGAATTTGGCGCTGGCTCCGCCCCCCTCCTCCCAGTGAGTTTCTGCCGGTAGCTCCTGTCAAGATTGGAGTACCTCCCCCAGGTCCGCCTCCAACTTGGTTTTTCTCTACCGCTGATTTTCTAGGGGCTTTTCCAGCGCAATATGCTGGACTCAGACAGTCTGATTTCTAGTTTAACGAGGTTAGGCTCTTCTGTGGAGAATTTCAGTGTCTTCCAGCTGCTCCGGAGATGGCTGCTATTCTCACCTCGTTATGTTGATGGGGTGTTAATTGGATTCTGCTCTGGTGGAGGCCAGGTCATTTACATTTGCATGGGGCTATGACCATCCCATTGTCCTGCTTGCATGCAAGCCTCCTGTGTATTCCCGTGCCCCTTTGTCTGTGTTTTGATGTTATCTTGTTGTCTGGCTCCTTCTTCCTTGTAGCTCCTAGGGGGGTGTTTTGGAAATATTTATGTATTTATGTCCCTACTCAGCTCAGCGGGCCAAGCCTGCTGGGAAAACTGGTTCTGTTCCCTTGGCTGGAAAGTCGGTTTCCAGTCTCTGAGTTTCTCCAAAAGGGCCGAATTGCCCGAAAACCTTACAATGGGGAGAAAGTGTTTCCATTCATGAAAGAATCAAGAACGAGAGGGGATAGATTTAAAATGATTTGCAAAAGAAGCAAATGTGATGTGAGAAAAAACATTTTCACAAGCGAGTAGTTCGGGTCTGGAATGTACTACCTGGAAGTGTGCTGGAGACAGGTTCAATCAAGGCATTCAAGAGGGTATCTGATGATTATTTGAATAGAAACACTGTGCAGGGGTATGGGGAAAAAGGGAATGGCACTAAGTCATTGGGCTCATTTGGAGAGCCGGTGCAGACGCGATGGGCCAAATGGCCTCCTTCTGCGGGGTAACAAACCAGTAATTCTGTAATATGTTTGTTTTTCTCTCCGTTAAAATTAGGGAATGGAAATGTTGACCTTGATTTTATTTACAGATAGAACTCTTTTTGTTTTCAAGGCCCACAGTCACGACATTAACTGTAAAAACAGAACATAAGAAGAGAAAAAGCAGATAAGTGGGGCATTTGGCTGGGGAGGTGTTGGTGGAGTGGGGAAGGGGGGAGTTGGGGAGAAGCGACGCTCATGCTATGGCAAAGTGTATATGCCCTAACATAGAACTTTTATGAGTAGATTGATTTTTCCCTAATTATGTTTGATGTGGCATGAGTCAATCTCAATGCAGGAAAGCCAAGGAGGACAGTTGTACAAGAGTATGTGCATATTCTTACGTGGCAAATGACACCTTGGGCGCAATTCTCCCATCGGGAGTGTAAGTCCCGACGCCGGAGTGTTTCACTCGGGCGTCGGAGGCCGTTCCCAGCCCCCTAGTCTCCCGCCCCCGGGGGGCTAGGAGCGGCGCCGCGTCATTTACGCGCGCGGGGCCTTGGCGCCGCGTAAATGCGGCTCCGGTAAATGACGCGACAGGCACTGCGTAAATGATGTCACTCGCGCATGCGCGGATTGACGGTGCCAACCCACGCATGCGCGGTTGCCGTCCTCCCCGCAGCTGCCCCGCAAAAAGATGGCGGATCGACCTTGCAGGGCAGCGGAGGCAAGGAGGTCCCCCTTCAGAGAGGCCGGCCCGCCGATTGGTGGGCACCGATCGCGGGCCAGACCCCTTTTGAGCCCCCCCCCCGGTGCAGGAGCCCCCCTCGCCCCCCCACAGGCCGCCCCCCCCCCCCAGCATTTCCGCGCTATTCCCGCCGGCAGTGACCAGGTGTGGATGGCGCCGGCGGGAACCTGTCATGTTGGGCAGGCCGCTCGGCCCATCCGTGCCGGAGGATCGCCGCTCGGCCATTCCCAACGGCAAGCGGCGATTCTCCCAGCGGCCAGCCTTGATTCACGCCGCGCCGGTTTGGAGGGGGGGAGAATCGCGTGCGGGCATCGGGACGGCGTGGCGGGACTCGTGCGGTGCCGGGGCGATTCTCCCACCCGGCGTGGGGGGAGAATTCCGCCTCTTGTTCTTTCAAAACATTCCCTCTCCAAGACAGCAGCAATCTTGTTTTAAACTTAGAATTAGCAGCAGCTGTGTTGAGAATAAAACTCCACTTCTCTCCACTGGGACAGTCACATCCAAGATTGATGTTCACTGGGACACTGACTGTCACGCATGCCACTATATTCACCATGTCCTCTTGGCATCCGTCATTGCAAGATTTTGTGAAACCTGCCAAAATATGGAATTATATTTTCCAGTTTTGAAATGTCAGGTTGAGATGAAACTGGAACAAGATAATTTTTTCATTGCAATTGACCATTATACTTTCCCCACCATCCTCTGGTTTAATTATTTTCCAGTGACAATCATTAATAATTCTTGCAAAAACACGATGATTTACTTTTATTAACTCAATTGTATTTTGCATTGAATGCAAAGTAACGACTGTGGAGGAACAATAAGAAGGTCAAACAAGGCTAATGGAAAATCAACTAGATTAACAGTGGTAACTGAAGAGAACTTATTGATGATGACTTTTGAAATGAGATTATGCTCAACAAAGAACAAAACAGTAAAACCTTTAAGCCCAGACATTAAACATAAATATATTTAAGTTGCATTTTTTCTTTGTTTGAGACATACAAGCTGCATCCAACAAAAACTTAAAGTTTTATTCAGTGAATATTGAATCTGCACATTTAAATTGCAGGACAAAAAATAACTCAAGTAGTCCGTATAACAGATAAGCAACCCTCCGTCTACACCCAGGCAATTTAATATTTCCAGGCGTAATGGCAGTCTCAGGCCGAGAATTACTTTTGCTGCCAGAACAAAGCATTGAATATGGTAAGTGTAACATAAGCACTCATTTGGTATTGGAGGTATGCCATCTGCCACATTAAACAGTATGTGTACAGTATTAGTCTCCATATTTAAGGAAGGATGTAAATGTATTGGAAACAGATAATTAAAGATTGACTAAATTAATGCTTGGAGTGGGAGGCTTGTCTTATGGAGAAATGTTAGGCAGGCGAGGCATGTGTCCGTTGGAGTTTAAAAGAGTAAGAGACAAATTGAATGAAACATAAAAGATCTTGACAGGGTCTTGACAGGGTAGATATGGAGAGCTTGTTTCCTTTTGTGGAAGGATCTAGAACTAGGGGGGTCACAGATTAACATAAGGGGTCGCCAATTTAAGATAGAGATGAGGAGAATGTTTTTCTCTCTAAGGTTCTTGTGTCCCTCAAACTCTCTTCCTCAAAAGGTGGTGGTCTTTGAATATTTTTAAGGCTGAGACATGTAGATTCTTGATAAGCTAGGAGCGAAAAGTGGTAGTAGGTGAGAATCAGGAATTGAGGTTACTATTAGATCAGCCATGATCTTATTAAATGGCAGAACCGAGAGGATGAGTGGCCTACTCTTGCTCCTTAATTGTATGTTTATATGTTCATGTTGGGTTAGGGCTGCTCTGTAAGCATCTAGAAAGTAAGTTAAACCCTGATTAAAATGTTTACTCATGTTCTGGAGGATAGCTTTGTGATTTTGGTCAGCTCCAGCACCTGAATCATCATGTAATAACATCACCATATGTTAACCCCGCAGCGCAATTTGTAATACTTAAAGGAAAGATCCTACATAAGCATATTTAAAGGACTCAGCTGCTGCATACTGGTCATTTGTTGGTTTGTTCATCAAGGCATTGATGTTTTTTGGCCTGTTTTTTGACCAATAAAATGTAATTCTGACTTGTAAGAAGACAAGTGCTCCACTGCTTTTTCCTGGCTTCAGAACAGTTGCCCTTCCATTCATGGGTGATCTGGTAGGGCAACCCTTGTGGTTAGCAGGGTAAGGGGAGCAGCAAAGAAGGCCGGAGATACCAGCCGATCTCCTGGGAAAGGAGGGGAAGAAGTGTAGGACATTGAATAGGAGGCCATAGCCATGACGAGTCTTCATTTAGTGGTTCTTAATTCTACTTGAACTTCACTGACAGGCAGCGTCTCACGCATCTCTTTTTCACAAAGAGTTATCTCACCCACTGCAGCCACAATTTGAGCCTTTGCCTGGGAAATGAGCAGCATTGCCCGTGGTTGTTGAGATCACTACAGCCTTCAACATTATGCAATAGGCTCCTCCATGGCTGCAGCAGATGCTTTCAGCAATATCTGCCAAATTGCTAACTACTGATGCAGCAGGGAGCTCACCTCCAGAAGAGACACGGACATCATTTTTCAGTGGATAGTTTAAAGCAGGGTAAGTGGGCTTTAGACATCAACGGAACTGCAGGCTTCTCCAAGGTACACAAAGCTGTGGAAGTCACCCACATTACTTTTCCTACTCTGCATTGCCATCTTAGCATCATTCTGCATGGAAAAGAATTCCACTCACCCACCTTCCAGCTTGTTTGGCACCACAGGAACACATAAATTAGATCTGCACCCAGTATCCTGGCAACATGCCTGATTAATTTATCCCACATGATTCCTCTGCACTATTTTTATTCTAAACATCTTACCAAGGTTATCAGCTGGCTACCTAGTTTCAAGGATTATTACCTTCAGTCTTGGCTCATGACTTTTGTCTGAAACCTGGGCACAATTCCATTGCTTGCATGGTCCACATCGCTGTGCCATTTGGAGATGCCAGCCCCCGTTAGCACCTGGACAGTAAGCAGCTCAGGAGGAGATGAATCAGGAGTAGAAGGGGGATACGCTGCATAAAGAGAATGAAGGGCTGAAGCAGCAGGATCGGCAGTACGCTGAGCCCCCAAAGAGTCGTTCATCAAAGAATGTTTCATGCATCTATTTTGTATCCTCAATAATACACAAGTTCCACAATCTTTATCAGCAACTTCTTCAATGCCATCATCCAAATGTTTTCCTACAGTCCAGCTTAATGCCTTCGCTTCACTTCAAGTATAAATGACATGGCTCACCCCCGCCTCACCGGACTGTACCATACAACCTGAAGGCTTCTCAATTCACCGGGCGAACTGCACGGCATCATCTGGCAAAGCGAAGGGTGGAGGGTTTTGCCTCATCAACTCCTCCTGGTGCTTGGATGTGGCGACTCTGGCGACCTACTGCTCCCCAGACCTGGAATACCTGACCGTGAAGTGCCGCCCATATTACCTTCCACGTGAGTTCACTTCAGCCATTATCACAGCTGTCTACATCCCACCCCAGGCAGAAGTGAGGAAGGCGCTGGACGAACTATACACAGTGATAAACAATTACGAAACAGAACACCCGGAGGCCTTGTTAATCGTGGCTCGAGACTTCAACAAGGCCAACCTCAAGAGTGGACTGCCAAAATTTCACCAGCACATTTCCTGTCCCACCAGGAGCGACAACACTCTTGACCACGGCTACTCAAAAATCAAGGGCGCTTACCGTTCCATCCCCCGACCGCACTTTGGGAAATCCGACCATAAGACGGTGTTCCTTCTTCCGGCATATAAGCAGAAACTCAAGCGGGAGAATCCAGCTAAGAAGGTTGTGCAGTGCTGGTCCGAGGAGACAGAAGAGCTCTTACGTGACTGTTTAGAGACAGTGGACTGGTCCATATTTAAGAACTCAGCGACCAACTTAAATGAGTATGCCACCACCGTCACAGACTTCATCAGCAAATGTGTGGACGACTGCGTGCCAAAGAAAGCAGTACATGCGTTCCCCAACCGGAAACCATGGCTCAATCACGAGATTGACTCCCTACTGAAGGACAGATCTGAGGCGTTCAAGGCAGACGACTCTGACCTATACAAGAAATCCAGGTACGACCTCCGCAAAGCCACCAGATATGCCAAGAGAGAATATCAAACCAAACTAGAGTCACATACAGACTCTCGGCGGTTGTGGAAAGGACTAAACAACATAACGGGCTACAAAGCGAAACCGAACAGTATCCCCTCCCCGATGAACTCAATGCATTCTGTGCTCGGTTCGAGCAGGTAACCAACAATCCGCTGTCGAGTGCCCCAGCAGCCCGGTACCAAAGAAGAACCAGGCAACGTGCCTCAATGACTACCGGCCCTCGATGTTGCGCCAACCTGTGAAACCAATCTAAAACCCATCTACAGAATTCCCTCATCGTCCATATGTCTATCCAATGACCATTTGAATGCCCTTAGTGTTGGCGAGTCCACTACTGTTGCAGGCAGGGCATTCCACGCCCTTATTACTCTCTGAGTAAAGAACCTACCTCTGACATCTGTCCTATATCTATCTCCCCTCAATTTAAAGCTATGTCCCCTCATGCTAGACATCACCATCTGAGGAAAAAGGCTCTCACTGTCCACCCTATCTAATCCTCTGATCATCTTGTATGCCTCAATTAAGTCACCTCTTAACCTTCTTCTCTCTCACAAAAACAACCTCAAGTCCCTCAGCCTTCCCTCATAAGTTCTTCCCTCCATACCAGGCAACATTCTGGTAAATTTCCTCTGCACCCTTTCCAATGCTTCCACATCCTTCTTATAATGCGGGGACCAGAATTGCACGCAATACTCCAAATGCAGCCGCACCAGAGTTTTGTACAGCTGCAACATGACCTCATGGCTCCGAAACTCAATCCCTCTACCAATAAAAGGTAACACACCGTACTCCTTCTTAACAACCCTATCACCCTGGGTGGCAACTTTCAGGGATCTATGTACATGGACACCGAGATCTCTCTGCTCATCCACATGACCAAGAATCTTATTATTAGCCCAATACTCTGTCTTCCTGTTATTCCTTCCAAAATGAATCACCTCACACTTTTCTGCATTAAACTCCATTTGCCACCTCTCAGCCCAGCGCTGCAGCTTATCTATGTCCCTCTGTAACTTGTAACATCCTTCCGCACTGTCCACAACTCCACCGACTTTAGTGTCATCTGCAAATTTACTCACCCATCCTTCTACGCCCTCATCCAGGTCATTTAGAAAAATGACAAACAGCAGTGGCCACAAAACAGATCCTTGTGGTACACCACTAGTAACTGAACTCCAGTCTGAACATTTCCCATCAACCACCACCCTTTGTCTTCTTCCAGCTAGCCAATTTCTGATCCAAACTGCTACGTCACCCTGAATCCCATGCCTCTGTATTTTCTGCAATAGCCTACCGTGGGGAACCTTATCAAACGCTTTACTGAAATCCATATACACCACATCAACTGCTTTACCCTCGTCCACCTGTTTGGTCACCTTCTCAAAGAACTCAATAAGGTTTGTGAGGCACGACCTACCCTACACAAAACCGTGTTCACTATCTCTAATCAAATTATTCCTTTCCAGATGATTATACATCCTATCTCTTATAAACCTTTCCAAGACATTGCCCACAACAGAAGTAAGGCTCACTGGTCTATAGTTACCGGGGTTGTCTCTACTCCCCTTCTTGAACAAGGAGACAACATTTGCTAACCTCCAGTCTTCTGGCACTATTCCTGTAGACAAAGATGACTTAAAGATCAAAGCCAAAGGCTCAGCAATCTCCTCCCTAGCTTCCCAGAGAATCATAGGATAAATCCCATCCGGCCCAGGGGACTTATCTATTTTCACACTTCCCAGAATTGCTAACACCTCCTTCTTATGAACCTCAAGCCCTACTAGTCTAGTAGCCTGAATCTCAGTATTCTCCTCGACAACATTGTCTTTTTCCTGTGTGAATACTGACAAAAAATATTCATTTAGCACCTCTCCTACTCCTCGGACTCCACGCAAAACCTCCTACTACTGTCCTTGACTGGATCTACTCTTACCCTAATCATTCTTTTATTCCTGACATATCGATAGAAAGCTTTAGGGTTATCCTTGATCCTACGTGCCAAAGACTTCTCATGTCCCCTCCTGGCTCTTCTTAGCTCTCTCTTTATGTCCTTCCTAGCTAACTTGTAACTCTCGAGCGCCCTAACTGAACCTTCATGTCTCATCTTTACATAAGCCTCCTTCTTCCTTTTGACAAGTGTTTCGACTGCTTTAGTAAACCATGGTTCCCTAGCTCGACCGCTTCCTCCCTGCCTGACAGGTACATACTTATCAAGGACATGCAGTAGTTGTCCCTTGAACAAGCTCCACATTTCCATTGTGCCCATTCCCTGCAGTTTACCTCTCCATCCGATGCATCCCATGTCTTGCCTCATCGCATCATAATTGCCTTTCCCCCAGATATAACAATTGCCCTGTGGTACATACCTCTCCCTTTCCATCACTAAAGTAAACGTAATCGAATTGTGGTCACTATCACCAAAGTGCTCACGTACCTCCAAATCTAATACATGTCCTGGTTCATTAACCAGTACCAAATCCAATATGGCCTCGCCTCTCGTTGGCCTATCTACATACTGTGTCAGGAAACCCTCCTGCACACATTGGACAAAAATAGACCCATCTAAAGTACTCGAACTATAGCGTTTCCAGTCAATATTTGGAAAGTTAAAGTCCTCCATAACAAATACCCTGTTGCTTTCGCTTCTATCCAGAGTCATCTTTGCAATCCTTTCCTCTACATCTCTGGAACTCTTTGGAGGCCTGTAGAAAACTCCCAACAGGGTGACCTCTCCTTTCCTGTTTCGAACCTCAGCCCATACTACCTCAGTAGACGAGTCCTCATCAAACGTCCTTTCTGCCACCGTAATATAGTCCTTGACTAACAATGCCACCCCTCCCCCTCTTTTACCACCTTCCCTGAGCTTACTAAAATATCTAAACCCCGGCACCTGCAACAATCATTCCTGTCCCTGCTCTATCCATGTCTCTGAAATGGTCACAGCATCGAAGTCCCAGGTGCCAACCCATGACGCAAGTTCACCCACCTTATTCCGGATGCTCCTGGCATTGAAGAAGACACACTTTAAACCACCTTCCTGCCTGCTGGTACACTCATGCAACTTTGAAACCTTACTCATTACCTAACTACTCTCAACCTCCTGTATACTGGAGCTACAATTCAAGTTCCAATTCCCTGCTGAACTAGTTAAAACCCTTCCGAAGAGCATTAGCAAATTTCCCCTCCAGGCCGGTTTCCTCCCACAGTCCAAAGATGTGCAGGTTAGGTGGATTGGCCATGATAAATTGCCCTTAGTGTCCAAAATTGCCCTGAGTGTTGGGTGCGGTTACTGGGTTATGGAGATAGGGTGGAGGTGTTGACCTTGGGTAGGGTGCTCTTTCCAAGAGCTGGTGCGGACTCGATGGGCTGAATGGCCTCCTTCTGCACTGTAAATTCTATGTATGTAAATGATATTGGTACCCCTCTGGTCCAGGTGTAGACCATCCCATTTGTAGAGGTCCCACCTACCCCAGAATGAGCCCCAATTATCCAGAAATCTGAAACCGTCCCTCCTGCACCATTCCTGTAGCCACATGCTCAATTCCTCTCTCTCCCTATTCCTCGTCTCGCTGGCACGTGGCACGGGTAACAACCCAGAGATAATAACTCTGTTTGTCCTAGATCTTCATTTCCACCCTAGCTCCCTGAATTCCTGCCTTACATCTCTACCCCTACCTATGTCGTTGGTACCTATGTGGACCACGACTTGGGGCTGCTTCCCCTCGCCCTTAAGGATCCCGAAAACATGAACCGAGACATCACGGACCCTGGCACCTGGCAGGCAAGACACCAACTGCGAGTCTATCTCATTCCCACAGAATCTCCTATCTGCCCCCCTAACTGTGGAGTCTCCAATGCCTAATGCTCTACTCCTCTCCCCCCTTCCCTTCTGAGCAACAGGGACAGAGTCTGTGCCAGAGACTTGTACCCCATGGCTTACCTCTGGTAAGCCCCCCCCCCCCCAACAGTATCCAAAGTGCTATACTTGTTACTAAGGGGAACGACCACAGGGGATCCCTGTACTGACTGCTTCCTCTGAGCCCCTCTAACCATCACCCATCTATCTTTATTCGTCGGAGTAACTACATCCCTCAAGCTTCTATCTATGACCACCTCTGCCTCCCGAATGATCCAAAGTTCATCCAGCTCCAGCTCCCTAACGCGGTTTCTGAGGAGATGGAGATGGGTGCACTTGCCACAGATGCAATCAGCAGGGACACTGACGGCATCCCTCACCTCAAATATTCTGCAGGAGGAACATTGCACTACCTTCCCTGCCATCCCCTCTAGATAAAAAAAAAGAAAGAAAGAGCTTACCTGTTATTCACTCTACCCATTAGGTGAAAGGAGATGGAAGGGTGGGGGACACTACAAGTGTAGTGTCTAGGGTTTAGAAATTTCCCAAATTAAATACAGGTAAAAATAAAACAGTTAACCAGCAACCACTGTGCCCCACACAAAAATAGCAATCAGCTGTTATTGGCCTGTGCAAACAGTTTAAATCTTTACTGCTTGCCCAGCAGTCACTCTGACCAGTGCTTTGTTGTCAAGTGACACTTGACAACAGCTCCTCCACAAACCACCTTCAAGTTAGGGTGACCAAATTGCACGTATGCAAATCTCCCCCACAAAAGCCAATCAGCAGGTCTGCTCTACGGCCCTCTGCTGGATGCTTGCCTTCACTTGAACACCTAGGGTCTCTTCCTCAGTTGCACCTTCAAGTTAGGGTGACCAAATGGCACGTATGTAAATCTCCCCTTCAACAGCCAATCAGCAGGTCCACTCTACTGCTCTCTGCTGGATGCTTGCCTTCATTTGAACACCTAGGGTATCTTACTCAGGTACATCTTCAAGTTAGGTTAACCAAATTGCACGTACGCAAATCTCCCCGCAACAGCCAATCAGCAGGTCCGCTCTACTGCCCTCTGCTGGATGCTTGCCTTCATTGAACACCTAGGTTCTCTTGCTCGGGTACACCTTCAAGTTAGGGTGACCAAATTGCACGTATGCAAATCTCCCCGCAACAGCCAATCAGCAGGTCCGCTCTACTGCCCTCTGCTGGATGCTTGCCTTCACTTGAAAACCCTAGGGTCTCTTGCTCAGGTACACCTTCAAGTTAGGGTGACCAAATTGCACGTATGTAAATCTCCCCCACAACAGCCAATCAGCAAGTCCGCTCTACTGCCCTCTGCTGGATGCTTGCCTTCACTTGAACATCTAGGGTCTCTTGCTCAGCTACACCTTCAAGTTAGGGTGACCAAATTGCACATATGCAAATTTCCCCCACAACAGCCAATTAGCAGGTCCACTCTACTGACCTCTGCTGGATCCTTGCTTTCACTTGAACAGCTAGGGTCTCTTGCTCAGGTACACCATCAAGTTAGGGTGACCAAATTGCACAGATGCAAATCTCCCCCACAACAGCCAATCAGCAGGTCCACTCTACTGCCCTCTGCTGGATGCTTGCCTTCACTTG
Source organism: Scyliorhinus torazame (assembly GCF_047496885.1). Classification (NCBI taxonomy): domain Eukaryota; kingdom Metazoa; phylum Chordata; class Chondrichthyes; order Carcharhiniformes; family Scyliorhinidae; genus Scyliorhinus; species Scyliorhinus torazame. The sequence continues at coordinate 179,026,907 of NC_092709.1, forward strand.
AACACCTAGGGTCTCTTGTCCAGATACACCTTCAAGTTAGGGTGACCAAGTTGCACATATGCAAATCTCCCCCACAACAGCCAATCAGCAGGTCCACTCTACTGCCCTCTGCTGTGCATTCTGAATTCTCCCTCTGTGTACCCAAACAGGTGGAGTGTGGCGAGTAGGGGATTTTCACAGTAACCACGTTGCAGTATTAATGTAAGCCTACTTGTAACAGTAATAAAGATTACAAGCCTGCTGACCTTTGTCAAGTGAGAGTACCCTTAAGAAATGGGTGTTTATTACTGCAGTGATGTCAGAGAGTGCTTGAGCTGGGCTGTCTGTCAGCTTTTTACTTTCGTTTCAGGCTGTTTACTGCAGGTTGTGTTTAGTTTTGTTTTCAGTGTTGGAGCTGAAGCCAGACAGAGCAGGTGTACTGTTGATCTCTCTGCCATGAAAATACTATCTCTTGATCATTTGGTGAATTCAGAATTATAAATGTTCTCAGTAGTGAATATAAACCTAATGTGCGTCTGTTAAAAGGTGTTTCTTTTGTCTTCTGGATGTTGTTTGATTGGAACAGCCTTTCCCACATCTACATCATGTATAGCCATTTTAGTACTTCCCAATTTATCTCTACAAACTTGCCCATGTGATATCAATAACTCTTTCAGGTCATTTCGTTTTTCCTCTGGAAGGTAACTCAACAATTTATCCCAATTTTTAAGAACACCCTGATTTTCCAATTTAATTTGAGGTATGTCAAATTTACAGACATCTGGATTTGGTTTGTCACTTTGAGTTAGAATCATTAAAACCTCCTCCTTTTTCTCTCCTTCCCTTTCAAAGTACCTTTTGAGCATATTCAAATGTCACACTCGGTGAGTCTTCCTTCTAACTGGTGTTTTTACCACATTATTCACCTCACTTAATTTCCTTTCAATCTGATAAGGTCCATAAAACATTGCTTTTAATGGTTCACCTTCCACTGGTAACAATACTAAAACTTTATCCCCACTGGCAAAACTACGAACTTTGGATTTCTTGTCCGCTACCCGTTTCATCACATTTTGTGCAACTTTTAAATGTTGTCTAGCCAATTCACCTGCTCTATTTAATCGTTCCCTTAAATTTGACACGTAATCCAATAGTGTAATTTCCGATTTCTCACTCACCAATTTTTCCGTAATCAATTTAAGTGGTCCTCTTATCTCATGACCAAAGATTAGTTCAAAAGGACTAAATTTGGTTGACTCATTCGGTGCATCCCTAATTACAAACCGTACGAATGGAATTTCTTTATCCCAATCCTCTGGATAATCTTGACAATAAGCCCTCAACATTTTCTTTTATGTCTGATGCCACCTTTCTAATGCTCCCTGCAATTCCGTCTGATACGCAGTTGATTTAAATTGTTTTATTCCTAAGGCATCCATAACGTCTTTGAATAACCTGGAGGTAAAATGTGATCCTTAATCCAATTGTATTTCTGTGGGTAGTCCATATCTAGTAAAGAATTTAAGTAACTCCTACAAAATCTTTTTAGCTGTCCTATTACGTTCTGGAATGGCCTCTGGAAATCTAGTAGACACATCCATTATTGTCAAAAGATATTGATACCCACTTTTTGTTTTAGGAAGCAGTCCTACGCAATCAATTAGGACCCTTGCAAAAGGTTCCTCAAATGCTGGAATGGGTATTAAGAGCACTGGTTTTATCACTGCTTGAGGTTTCCCTATCACTTGACATGTGTGACATGATTGACAAAATTTAACTACATCTTTATGCAGTCCAGGCCAATAAAAATGTTTCTGGATTTTAGCTTGAGTTTTCTTATTCCCAAATTACCTCCCATTGGTACCTCATGTGCAACTCGCAACACCTCCTTTCTATACCCTACCGGAATACTACTTGATGAACTTCTGCCCACTTTTCATCCGCCTGCATATGTAAGGGTCTCCATTTTCTCATCAAGACATCACTTTTATGGCAATAACATTGTGGTATACACTCAGATTCCTCTTCCTTGTATGCTTCCTGATACATCCGTTTTATTTCTATATATTTTTGTTGTAACTCCGCCAATTCTCCTGAACGAAAAATAAGGTCCACAAAACCTTGCTTTTAAAGGTTCACCTACCACTGGTAACAATACTAAGACCTGGGGTGGGATTCTCCAACCCCACGCATCGGTCGGAGAATCGCCGGGGGCTTGCGTGAATCCCGCCCCCGCCGGTTGCCGAATTCTCCGGTGCCGGATATTCTGCGGGGGCGGGAATTGCGCCGCCCCGGTCTGGGGGCCCGCCCTGGCAATTCTCCGGCCCACGATGGGCCGAAGTCCTGCTGCTGGAATGCCTGTCCCGCCGGCGAGAATCAAGCCACCTCTCTTATCGGCGGGACTAGGCGCCGCGAGCGGGCTCTGGGGTCCTGCGGGGGGGACGCGGTGCAAGGCGATCTGGCCCCGGGGGTGTGCCCCAACGGTGGCCTGGCCCGCGATTGGGGCCCACTGATCTGCGGGTGGGCCTGTGCCGTGGGGGCACTCATTTCACTCTGCCTCGGCCACAGCCTTGATCCTTGATCCGATTGTTTTTCTGCGGGTAGTCCATACCTTGCAAAGAATTTAATAACTCCTCCATAATCTTTTTAACTGTAATATTACGTACTGGAATTGCCTCTGGAAACCTAGTAGACACATCCATTATCGTCAAAAGATACTGATTCCCATTTTTCGTTTTGGGAAGCGGTCCTACGCAATCAATTAGAACCCTTAAAACAGGTTCCTCAAATGCTGGAATGGGTATTAAGGGTACTGGTTTTATCACTGCTTGAGGTTTCCCTATCACTTGACATGTGTGACATGATTGACAAAATTTAACTACATCTTTATGTCGTCCAAGCCAATAAAAATGTTTCTGGATTTTAGCTTGAGTTTTCCTTATTCCCAAATGAATTCCCACTGGTACCTCATTTGCAACTCGCAACATCTCCTTTCTATACCCTACCGGCAATACTACTTGATGAACTTCTGCCCACTTTACATCCGCCTGCATATGCAAAGGTCTCCATTTTCACATTAAGACTTTTCTTTTACGGTAATAGCACTCTGTATACACTCAGATCCCTCTTCCGTGTATGCTTTCTGATACATCCATTTTATTTCAACATCTTTCTGTTGTAACTCCGCCAATTTTCCTGAACTAAAAATATCCGCCTCATCCTCCACCTGTTCTTTTCCAACCATCTGCTCAAAAATCGTTTCTGATAATTGCACTTCACCTTTTTCTTCACTCTCTGATTTCTCCTCTTGTCTTAACCTGTGACTTTGCAACCTTGTTACTACACAATCGGGAAAAATCTCAGGATATTCATCCTTCAACACTTCAGTTGTCTGATTCTCCACTGGCTTATCAACCACAGTAGGTATCACTCCCACCTGCGATCCAGCTATATCATTACCCAAGATAAACTGTATTCCCAGACAAGATAGTTTCTCTATTACTCCTACTACCACTTCACCACTCTTCACTGGACTTTCCATCCTTACCTTATATAATTGAACACTACTCCTCTCACCCTGAATTCCACATATTACTACCTTTTCTGGTAACATTCTTCCCAAACTACATGACTCCTCATCTATTACCATTAAAGATTGACTAGCTCCCATATCTCTTAAAATTGTGACTTCTTTACCTGCTCCTCCTGATACACATGAGTAAACTTTACCCACAAAAGTAATTTCTTCAAAGAGATCTGGCACCTTCTTATCAATCACCTCTTAATCAGGCTGTACAATCTTTTCCACCTCCTTCGCTTCACTTGGGCTTTCCTTTACCACTTTAACAAACCCCACTGTCTTATCCTGTTTGACAACAACAGCCTTCCCAGTGCTTCTCTTCAACCACCAAAACTGTGACTTTACATGGCCTAGTTTATTACAGTGAAAACATTTGAAACTTTTCATTTCTTTTCCACCCTCCTGGATTTCTTTTTTAATCTGAGGTACACTCTCCTTATTATCTCCCATCAGATCACCTTTACCTTTACCACTTGAGTATTTCTCATGTCCCCAGTTTCTATCCCTTGCAGGCTGAAACTGATGTCAGAAACCAAGCTTTGATTTTTGAACGAATTCATAATCATCTGCCATTTCTGCCGATAACCTTCCAGTTTTAATCCTCTGCTCTTCCACATGAGTTCTCACTACATCAGGAATTGAATTTTTAAACTCCTCCAAAAGTATAATTTCTCTGAGAGCTTCATACGTTTGGTCTATTTTCAAAGCCCTTAGCCACCTATCAAAATTACTCTGTTTGAGCCTTTCAAACTCCATGTATGTTTGACCAAATTCTTTCCTTTAATTTCTAAACCTTTGACTGTAGGCTTCAGGCACTAGTTCATATGCACCTGAGATGGATTTTTCAGGACAGCACGGTGGCCTACTGGTTAACACATTTGCCTCACGGCGCTGAGGTCCCAGGTTCGATCCTGGTTCTGGGACACTGTCCATGTGGAGTTTGCACATTCTCCCCGTGTCTGCATGGGTTTCGCCCCCACAACCCAAAAATGTGCAGAGTATGTGGATTGGCCACACTAAATTGCACCTTAATTGGAAAAAATAATTGGGTAATCTAAATTTTTTAAAAAGATGGATGTTTTCACCTCCTCATTCGTCGCAGATACCTCCTCCAGTAGTGATGCAAATACTTCACTAGCCCTACCTATCAACTTTGTTTGAATTAGTAATACCCACATGTCCTGTGGCCATTTCATTTGTTTAGCGACCTTCTCAAATGAAATGAAAAAGGCTTCTACCTCCTTCTCATCAAACCTTGGCAATGCTTGGACATATTTAAATGGATCCCCACCAATCCTTCGACTTTGACGCTCTTTCGCACTATCCTCATCGCGATCCTCAAACTGTACATTTCCCTTTATGTCTGCCAATTTTAACTGATTGTCATGTTTCATGGCCATTTTCTGAAGTTCCAACTCTATCTCTTTATCTGTTTGCCTGATCTGTATCTCCCTTTGTCTTTCTTTTTGTTCTACTAGGGCTATTCTTTCTTTTCTCCTTTCTTCTCTCTCCTTTTCTTTTACCTCTCTCTCTCTTTCATTTTCTTTTGCCACTCTCTCTTTCTTTTTCCTCCCTTTTGTATTCAAGCTGCTTTAATTCTTTCTCATGTTCCATTTGTTTAATTTGTAACTGCATTTTTTCCATTTCCAAAGAGTCAAATTGTATCTCAGGCAACTTTAAATGCTTAGCCACCGCCATACTTACCTCATCATTTCGCATTTTGTCAGGCAATGTTAACTGCAATGTTTTTGCCAAATCTAACATTCTGCTTTTAGTCTCTGTCCGCAAGGTACTGCGTGTGACCCTCTCCACCACCAAAAACATCAAAGCCTCTGAAAGAGCCAAATTTCCACAACACACTCCCCACTTAAACTAAAATACCATATAGACTTAACATCCATATCGACTTAACCCTTTAAAATTGGCACAGGTTAACAAAGAGCTTGAGAGTATGCTTAAAAATGGCACAATTGAAGTGGGTTGCAGGCAATGGAGCTCACCCATAATGATAGTGCCTAAACCAGATGGGACCCAATGGTTGTGTGTGGACTATAGAAAGGTTAATGCAGTTACAAGAACAGACTCTTATCCTATCCCACGTTTGGAGGATTGCATTGAGAAAGTGGGACAATCAGCTTTTATTTCTAAACTGGGTTTCCTTAAAGGTTACTGGCACGTACCTTTATCCGAAAGGGCGAAGGAGATTTCAGCTTTTGTGACTCCAGATGGTATATACCAATTCAAAGTTATGCCATTTGGCATGAAAAACGCACCAGCCACATTTCAATGGTTAACGAACAAAGTTGTTTCAGGATTACCTAATTGTGCGGTATACATCGACGATCTGGTAATTTTCAGCCAGACATGGACAGAAAATTTGAAACATCTGATAGAGTTACTTGATCAACTTCAGGAGGCGGGTTTGGTGATAAACCTAGCCGAAAGTGAATTTGGAAAGGCCCAAGTCACTTTGCTTGGCCATACAATCGGACAGGGTCGAATGGTCCCATGGGATGTGAAAACAAAAGATCTTGGGGAGTTTCCGATACCCTCAACACGACGGGAAATAATGCGATTTCTTGGTATGAGTGGATTTTACTGGAAATTTGTAACCAATTTTAGCAGTGTGGTCGCTCCACTGACGGTCTTGCTCAAGAATCGTAACAAATTCCATTGGACAGCGGAGTGTCAACAGGCATTTGATGGCCTGAAGGCTGTGATACCCACTGCTCCTGTGATAGCTATCCCAAATTATACGAAACCATTCAAAGTGGCGGTTGATGCGAGTGATGTGGGTGTAGGTGCGGTGCTTCTACAAGACAACGATGTAGGGCTAGAGCAGCCGTTTGGTTATTTTTCAAAGAAATTGAATTCTCACCAGAAATTCCACGATTGAGAAGGGGACTTCGAGATTGGTGCTGGCTTTGCAACATTTTCACATTCATGTGACCAGCAATCCGTCTGACACCGTTATATATACTGATCATAATCCGTTGATGTTTTTGGCGCGATTCCAGAATAACAATGCAAGTCTGTTTCGCTGGAGTATATTGTTACAGCCATTTCATTTAAAAATAGTATATGTGGCAGGACGAGAAAACGTGATAGCCGATGCTTTGTCACGAATGTGATGAACAGATGCAGTTTCAGTTGGAGGAAGAACCACCCAAAAAAAATGGACCATATTATTATACCTGTCTGCGTGTATTGTTTTTTGAAACATAAAAGTATATTTACTGTGTGCATTTGTTAAAGGATAGTGAAAAGGTGAAAACTGAAACCATCTTGAAGTTGATGGTTTATTTTTTTTTCTTGGGGGGAAATTCACTGCAACTTTTATAAAATACTCTTTTGAACAGAGCTTCCACTTCACTTCTACCAGTGTATCCATTCTACTTCTGCCAGCGAATCCACGCCAGGATTTAGAACATAGAACATAGAACAATACAGCGCAGTACAGGCCCTTCGGCCCACGATGTTGCACCGAAACAAAAGCCATCTAACCTACACTATGCCATTATCATCCATATGTTTATCCAATAAACTTTTAAATGCCCTCAATGTTGGCGAGTTCACTACTGTAGCAGGTAGGGCATTCCACGGCCTCACTACTCTTTGCATAAAGAACCTACCTCTGACCTCTGTCCTATATCTATTACCCCTCAGTTTAAAGTTATGTCCCCTCGTGCCAGCCATATCCATCCGCGGGAGAAGGCTCTCACTGTCCACCCTATCCAACCCCCTGATCATTTTGTATGCCTCTATTAAGTCTCCTCTTAACCTTCTTCTCTCCAACGAAAACAACCTCAAGTCCATCAGCCTTTCCTCATAAGATTTTCCCTCCATACCAGGCAACATCCTGGTAAATCTCCTCTGCACCTGCTCCAAAGCCTCCACGTCCTTCCTATAATGCGGTGACCAGAACTGTACGCAATACTCCAAATGCGGCCGTACCAGAGTTCTGTACAGCTGCAACATGACCTCCCGACTCCAGAACTCAATCCCTCTACCAATAAAGGCCAACACTCCATAGGCCTTCTTCACAACCCTATCAACCTGGGTGGCAACTTTCAGGGATCTATGTACATGGACACCTAGATCCCTCTGCTCATCCACACTTTCAAGAACTTTACCATTAGCCAAATATTCCGCATTCCTGTTATTCCTTCCAAAGTGAATCACCTCACACTTCTCTACATTAAACTCCATTTGCCACCTCTCAGCCCAGCTCTGCAGCGTATCTATATCCCTCTGTAACCTGCTACATCCTTCCACACTATCGACAACACCACCGACTTTAGTATCGTCTGCAAATTTACTCACCCACCCTTCTGCGCCTTCCTCTAGGTCATTGATAAAAATGACAAACAGCAACGGCCCCAGAACAGATCCTTGTGGTACTCCACTTGTGACTGTACTCCATTCTGAACATTTCCCATCAACCACCACCCTCTGTCTTCTTTCAGCGAGCCAATTTCTGATCCACATCTCTAAATCACCCTCAATCCCCAGCCTCCGTATTTTTTGCAATAGCCTACCGTGGGGAACCTTATCAAACGCTTTGCTGAAATCCATATACACCACATCAACTGCTCTACCCTCGTCTACCTGTTCAGTCACCTTCTCAAAGAACTCAATAAGGTTTGTGAGGCATGACCTACCCTTCACAAAGCCATGCTGACTATCCCTGATCATATTATTCCTATCTAGATGATTATAAATCTTGTCTCTTATAATCCCCTCCAAGACTTTACCCACTACAGACGTGAGGCTCACCGGTCTATAGTTGCCGGGGTTGTCTCTGCTCCCCTTTTTGAACAAAGGGACCACATTTGCTGTCCTCCAGTCATCTGGCACTATTCCTGTAGCCAATGATGACATAAAAATCAAAGCCAAAGGTCCAGCAATCTCTTCCCTGGCCTCCCAGAGAATCCTAGGATAAATCCCATCAGGTCCCGGGGACTTATCTATTTTCAGCCTGTCCAGAATTGCCAACACCTCTTCCCTACGTACCTCAATGCCATCTATTCTATTAGCCTGGGGCTCAGCATTCTCCTCCACAACATTATCTTTTTCCTGAGTGAATACTGACGAAAAATATTCATTTAGTATCTCGCCTATCTCTTCAGACTCCACACACAATTTCCCATCCCTGTCCTTGACTGGTCCTACTCTTTCCCTAGTCATTCGCTTATTCCTGACATACCTATAGAAAGCTTTTGGGTTTTCCTTGATCCTTCCTGCCAAATACTTCTCATGTCCCCTCCTTGCTCGTCTTAGCTCTCTCTTTAGATCCTTCCTCGCTACCTTGTAACTATCCATCGCCCCAACCGAAACTTCACACTTCATCTTCACATAGGCCTCCTTCTTCCTCTTAACAAGAGATTCCACTTCCTTGGTAAACCACGGTTCCCTCGCTCGACGCCTTCCTCCCTGTCTGACCGGTACATACTTATCAAGAACACGCAGTAGCTGATCCTTGAACAAGCCCCACTTATCCAGTGTGCCCAACACTTGCAGCCTACTTCTCCACCTTATCCCCCCCCAAGTTATGTCTAATGGCATCATAATTGCCCTTCCCCCAGCTATAACTCTTGCCCTGCGGTGTATACTTATCCCTTTCCATCAGTAACGTAAACGTCACCGAATTGTGGTCACTGTCCCCAAAGTGCTCTCCTACCTCCAAATCCAACACCTGGCCTGGTTCAATACCCAAAACCAAATCCAACGTGGCCTCGCCTCTTGTTCGCCTGTCAACATATTGTTTCAGGAAACCCTCCTGCACACACTGTACAAAAAACGACCCATCTATTGTACTCGAACTATATCTTTTTCAGTCAATATTTGGAAAGTTAAAGTCTCCCATAATAACTACCCTGTTACTTTCGCTCATATCCAGAATCATCTTCGCCATCCTTTCCTCTACATCCCTAGAACTATTAGGAGGCCTATAAAAAACTCCCAACAGGGTGACCTCTCCTTTCCTGTTTCTAACTTCAGCCCATACTACCTCGGAAGAAGAGTTCCCATCTAGCATCCTCTCCGCCACCGTAATACTGCTCTTGACTAGCAGCGCCACACCTCCCCCTCTTTTGCCTCCTTCTCTGAGCTTACTAAAACACCTAAACCCCGGAACCTGCAACATCCATTCCTGTCCCTGCTCTATCCATGTCTCCGAAATGGCCACAACAGCGAAGTCCCAGGTACCAACCCATGCTGCCAGTTCCCCTACCTTGTTTCGTATACTCCTGGATTTACAGCAACTTCTTTTCGGATTTCTTTGCTTTGACTGCTTTTACACACACATTCCAATGTCCAGCCACCAATTGCTCCACAATTAGTTCAGTTAGCCTCTCACAAATAGTAATAAGGCCGGGATTCTCCCCTACCCGGCGGGGTGGGGGGTCCCGGCGGGATGGAGCGGCGTTAACCACTCTGGCGTCGGGCCGCCCCAAAGGTGCGGATTTCTCCGCACCGTTAGGGGCCAAGCCCTCACCTTAAGAGGCGAGGCCCGTGCCGGAGTGGTTGGCGCGCTGCTGGGCTGCGGGAAAGGCCATTGGCGCCACGCCAACCGGGACTGAAGGGATGCGCGGGAGCGTCAGCGGCTGCTGATGTCATCCCCATGCATGCGCAGGGGTGGGGGGTCACTTCTGCTTGGCCATCGCGGAGGCAATGGCCGAGCGGAAGGAAAAGAGTGCCCCCCACGGTACCGCCTGCAGATCGGTGGGCCCCGATCGCGGGCCAGGCCACCATGGGGGCATGCCCCGGGGCCAGACCTCCCGCGCCCCCCCCCCCCCAGGACCCCGGTGCCCGCCCGCGCCTCCAGTGCCGCCGGTAAGGTCGGTGGTTTGATTCACGCCGGTGGGACTGGTATGACAGCAGCGGGACTTTGGCCCATCGCGAGCCGGAGAATCGCCGGGGGGGGGTGGGCCCGCCAACCGGTGCAGCGCGATTCCCTCCCCCGCTGAATGTTCGGTGCCGGAGAATTCGGCGGCCGGCGGGGTCGGGGGCGGGATTCACGCCGCCCCGGTGGGGGGGGGGGGGGAGTCGGAGAATCCCGCCCAAGATGTCACAAATCTGAGAACCATTCAAATATCTTTCTGACTTCTCACGAGTCAGTTTGTTTACAGTTTTGTGACCTTAAATGAACAGTACCCTGTTCAGATCCCAGTTCATCTTTGTTTTTTTAACTTCAGTCTCCCTGGAAACTCCTCTTTGTTTCTCTAGTTTCTTTAAGTAGTTGTCCTTTTGATTCCTGGCACAGGCTTTCTTAACTATGACTTGATTGCATGGCTTTACTTCTAGCAAATCTGAGAGAGATGTCCCGTCTCTAGCTACCTGTCTCCAAAGCTATAGTTTGCAGCTAAAACTAAAGAACAGAAAAATTATTTTTTTTCTTACAACAGTCTCCAGTTGCCAAGCAACTATATTTACTCTTCACACCGTAGCTCCCTCTGTCACAGTTGGAACTTAACAAACACCCCCACACCTTTGTCCAACATGAATATAACTATCGGTCCCTTCCAGGCTTAGAAACATTAAATTAAACTGACTTAAAATTGTACCATATTCTTAATGTTTGCTAATACAAATATAAGTCCCGTAAAACTAAATTTGTTTTCCTAACATATCGCTGTTTATTTTGAGTTAATCCATCAGTTAATGAAGCAATACTGTGTGAGCTCATTGAGCTTTCATCTGCTTATATCCTACATGATAATCTCTGGGTTTAGTCTTCCCTTTCTCGATTTTCTCAGTTAATAATGTGACAGAATATTTTTGTTTATTCTAAAGAAGAAAAAAAGTCATCACAGATATAAATGAGAAACTTGGAAATTGAAGTGGAACTGTAAAGTTTATTTTGTATTGTTTGGTTTAATTTTCTGTGACCTGAGGCTTGTTTTCAAAGCTCATTTGTTTTAATTTTTTGTCATAATTACTCATTCAAGTTACTGATAATCATCATATTTGGCTGAAATACTATTTGGAGCATATGCTTGTCTTCAATTTTAGTGTTGGTATCACAAGCTTCCTGTTATTTGATCACTCAATTCTTTTGTCACAAATTTGAAAAACAAATCTTTTTAACAGCCAAGAAATGACAGCTTTAATTTTCATGATATCGTTATCCAATAGTTATTACTGTCCCAGAGTCTGATGATTGATTAAATTTTGTGATTTTATCAAAACATCTAGTTGTGAATGGTGGTGGACAATTAAATAACTAACAGTAGGAGTAGAATCCACAAATATACCCATCTCAATGTCTGGGGGAGCCCGGAATGTCAGTGAGAGCTGAAGCATGTTCAACAATCTTCAGCCGAAGTGCTGGGTGGATAATCCATCTTGGCCTCCTCCTTATCTCCTAACACCACAGAGAAATAGGAAAAAATATTTGCATCACAGAAGTGCCAGGCAATGACCATCTCCAACAAGACATAATTCAGCACTCTCCCCATGACATGTGGGATGGGATTCTGCAATAATGGGTCTATGTCCCCAGGTCGCGAGAAAACGGACGCAAATCACTCCAGACATTTTTTTAGAAAGCCCGGAGTGATTCTCCATTTTTAAGGGGGATGCAGGGCCCAGAGTGCTCCACGCAGCTCCAGCAGCTGATATGGGGCCCTGCACTTCCGCCCGCAGGTCCGCACATGCGCATGGCGGCCGTCTGCGACACCGGCCCCGCGCGACATGGCGGACCCAAACAGCGGGCTGGCGCCAAAGAAGTTGGCCCTCCCCCCCAGATCATGCGCGCCCACCGATCGTTGGCCTGGCTGTCGTGGAACCCCCCCCGGTGACGGATCCCCCCGCCTCCCACTAGGACGGTCACCGCAGCCGCGACTCCGAGCTCCCGCCGGGTGAAACCATACGTGAACCATGCCAGCGGGAACTCGGCCGTTTGTCCATTGAGAATCACCGTGGGGGCCACTTTCAACGGCCCCCGACCGGCGCACGTCGACCGCTCGCGCGCGACTGGTGGCGATTCTCCGGTCGCCAGAGAATCGCAGGAAGGCATCCCATTCTCCGCCCCAGCTCCTGGCGCGATTGCGGCGGGGAGGCTTGTAGAATCCCGGCCGTGATTTCATTACCATTGCTGATTCTCTTAATATCAACATCTTGGAGGTTACCATTGACCAGAAACCACACTGGACTAGCAATATAAATATTGTGGCTACAAGAGCAGGTCAGAGATTATGTGGAGATTAATTTACCTCCTTGCTCCCAGAGGCTGTCCACGATCTACAAGGCCTAAGTTAGAAGTGCGATGGAATACTCTCCGGTTGCCTGAATGAGTGCAGTTCCAACAACAATCATGCAGCTTGACATCATCCAGGACAAAGCAGCTTGCTTACCTGGTATCCCATCCACTGCATCAAACATTTACTCCCTTCACTGCCAACATAAGTGGCAGCTGTGTGTTCCATCTGCAAGATGCACTGCAGCAACTCACCAAGGTTCCTTCAACAGCACCATCCGAACCCACGGCTTTTACCACCTAGAGGGAAAAGGCAGCAGATGCATGAAAACACCAGCACCTGCAAGATCCCCTCCCACACACTATTCCGACTTGGAATTATTTTGATTTTCTTTCACTGTTGCTGGGTCAACATCCAAGCATCCCTTCCTGGCAGCACTTGGGGTATCGACACTGCATGGACTGCCACGGTTGAAGAAGGCAACTGATTACCATCTCGTGAAGGGAATTAGGGATTGGCCTTGTCAGTGATGTCCACATCATGGGGATACATAAATAAGGGAAAGAAGAATATAAAACATGCATTAAGACAACTATTAACTTTCAAAGTAGTTACCACATTTACAGAAAATACTGGACAATCTCAGCAGCACTGGCAGCATCTGTGGAGATAAAAGGGAACTAACGTTTTGAGTCTTTGTCAATGCAGTTGACAAAGAGTCATCCAGACGTGAAACGTTGGTCAGATTTCTCTGGTCGTAGCGATTCACTTTTCCCGCACACAGCGCACCCACGCCTATGGGTTTCCCAGCGGCATGGAGTGGTTACAATGGGAAATCCCATTGACAAGTGGCGGGAAGATAGAATCCCGCCACCAGCGAATGACACGCGGCCGAGAAAGGCGGAGCTGGGAACGGGAGAATCCCACCCATTAGCTCCCTCTCTCCACAGGTGCTGTGATGCTGTCAGACCTGTGATTGTCTAGTATCTTTTGTATTTGTTTCAGATTCCAGCATCTGCAATAATTTGCTTTTGTCACATTTACAAATGTCTGCAAATCCAGGAGTACAGTGGTTGTCCTCTAACACCTTGAGAAATAATCCAAATGTAGACACACCTGGAAAAACTATTTTACATAATCTAGCTAAATAAGTGGTGGTCTTGTGGTGCAGTGGGTTGCGTCCCTGCCTCTGAGCTAAAGGTTCGTAGTTCCACGCCAGGTCTTGCTCGCCAAGGATGATACATTCATTAAATAGTCATGCAAGTTGAATATCAACCTGTAAATCCTTCCAACATATGACAATGGCAAGTAGTAAGAGCAGCCATGTGATGGAAATAAAATTGGAGCCTCTACCATTTATAAGATTTTGATAATTCTACTAATTTTTATGTCTGTAGCAGCTATGAAATTTATTCCATAGCCACTTTTTAAATGGTTCAGTTTGAATTTCTGCTAGTTGGGAAAAAAAGAAGTTGGTTGCTTCTGAGAATGCCATAAAATTCCGTCCGTCCACACCGGCGGGAACCTTCAAAGGCACACCCCGTTCAACGGGAAACCCCATTGACAATGGCGGTACCAGAAGATCCCACCGTCATCTAATTGTGAGCCACCTCTGCAAAACACACGGCGCGGGTTGTGAGGAAAACCCCACCCAATGGATTTATGACTTCAGCATTGCCTCTGGGTCTGAGTTCAAGACGTTGTCTGCTTTCAAGAAATAGTCAAAAGGGTAGAGTTCAACAGTCTGAAATTAGGATGACACCTTTGTTTTACCAGAACCCATGCATTAATTAACTATATTTGTAGGGAAGGACATTTGAATCATAGAATTTCTACAATGCAGCAGGAGGCTATTGTGTCTGTGCTGACCCTCTGAAAGAGCACCCTATCTAGGCTCACTCCCCACTCTATCCCCGTTACCCCACCTAACCTGCAAATCATTTGGATACCAAGGGGCAATTTAACATGGCCAATTCACATCCTGGGATTTTGGGAGGAAACCAGAGCACACGGAAGAAACCCACGCAGACACGGGGAGAACGTACAAACTCACACAGACAGTCACCCAAGGCCGAAGTGAACCCGAGTCCCTGGCTGTGAGGCAGCAGTGCTAACCACTGTGCCGCCCCAATTAGGGAAACTTTTCATCTTTTCTGACTTGATGGTATGAAATGTTATTAACAAGATGATCTGACTTTGTAACTGCTCTGTATCTCAAGGAAATGTATTAGTTGTTTCCAATGCGATTTAAATGCTGAGGTGCCTGGGGAAAGTAATGAGCATTTGTCTTTCATCTATGTGGCTCTCATCACAGAGCTGGGTGACACAAAATAACTTGCATCCTAAACCATTGGAAGAGTGAATTTGAACTATTTCCAAATAAGGGAGGACGAATAATGGGAAGTGGGGATAACAGTTGGAAATTTGTAATTTTTGTTGGAACAGTGTTATCATGGGCGGGATTCTCCAACCCCCCGCCGGGTCGGAGAACACCAGGGGGCTGGCGTGAATCCCGCCCCCGCCGATTGCCGAATTCTCCAGCACCGTCTATTCGGCGGGGGCGGGAATCGCGCCGCGCCGGTCGGCGAGCCCCCCCCCCGGCAATTCTACGGCCCACGATGGGCCGAAGTCCCGCTGCTGGAATGCCAGTCCCGCCGGCGAGAATCAAACCACCTCTCTTACTGGTGGGACAAGGCGGCGTGGGCGGGCTCCAGGGTCCTGGGGGGGGCGCGGGCGATCTGGCCCCGGGGGGTGACCCCACGGTGGCCTGGCCCGTGATTGGGGCTCACCGATCCGCGGGCAAGCCTGTGCCGTGGGGGCACTCTTTTCCCTCCGCCTCGGCCACAGCCTTCACCATGGCCGACGCGGAAGTGACACCCCCCCGCGCATGCGCGGGGATGAGCAGCTGCTGACGCTCCCGCGCATGCGTGGATTTCCGCCGGCCGGCAAAGTCCTTTTGGCCCCAGCTGGCGTGGTGCCAAAGGCTTTCCCGCCGGCCAGCGGCGCACCGACCACTCCGGCGCGGGCCTAGCCCCTCAAGGTAAGGGCTTGGACCCTAAAGGTGCGGAGAAATCTGCACCTTTGGGACGGCCGTACGGCGGAGTGACTTCCCGCCGTGCCGGTTAGGGGAGAAACCCAGCTCATGTCTCTTCTGAACACAATTCAACATCAATTCAAAGACACAGAGGAAAGAGACAACACTTCAGTTGCTCAAGGACTCTTAAGAACTTGAGAGATAAGGAACTTCTATGTAATCTTCACTGTTGCATGTTAGTCATACATAAAATATTTTTTTAATGATTGAAATGCACCATTTTGCATTTCCAATATTCCAAAATTATAATGAAATTCTTAAGTACAGAATATTGAAAGTAAACCTCCATTATCTGCAATAAGGAGCCCTCATCCCCCTCATTAATCAATGGCGATTGCCTAATTATTAACCATTTATACATTTTTTGACAATCTCCGAATAGCCCCTTGCGGGCCTTGGTGTCAAATCCATTCAACCCCCTATGTAATGACATCTTGCTATGTTACAGGCACAATATAAATGCAAATTAGTATTGTTGTTTACACCCTAGGCCAAGAATTGAAGGCGACATATAATGTAACAGTATAAATTGAATTTAATGTTTCTTGTATTAGGAAGTTGACTTGGTTCAGACAGGAGGAGACCGTGTGTCAGATTACACAAAGCTTTGTTGCCCAACTTGCTATTTTCAGCTTCTATATATTTCACTTTCTTTCTTTTTAATAATCTTTATTGTCACAAGTAGGCTTACATTAACACTGCAATGAAGTTACTGTGAAAATCCCCTAGTCGCCACACTCCGGTGCCTGTCCGGGTACACTGAGGGAGAATTCAGAATGTCGAAATTACCTAACAGCACATCTTTCGGGACTTGTGGGAGGAAACCGGAGCACCCGGAGGAAACACACGCAGACACGGGGAGAACATGAAGACTCCACACAGTGACCCAAGCCGGGAATCGAACCTGGGACCCTGGCGCTGTGAAGCCATAGTGATAACCACTGTGCTACCGTGCTGCCCACTGAAGCACATACAGCAGCACAAGTGACTCCACCAACCAGCACGAGGTAAAGAGATCATCCAATTTTTACAATCATTTAAATTTATAACACATAAGGAGATCATTTGGTCTATCGTGCTTGT
Organism: Scyliorhinus torazame; assembly: GCF_047496885.1. Lineage (NCBI taxonomy): Eukaryota > Metazoa > Chordata > Chondrichthyes > Carcharhiniformes > Scyliorhinidae > Scyliorhinus > Scyliorhinus torazame. The sequence goes on from NC_092709.1 coordinate 179,043,843, forward strand.
GCAGATACCTAATTCCACTTCCCACTTTTTAGGTCAGCAGCCTTTATGGTACTTAAAGTGCACATCAAAGTAATTTTTAGATACAATGAAGGATTTTTGGTTCCCAATCCAGTGAAGAATCAGACCTCGGGCTAAAAATGGGATCGGCGCCGGATCCATTATTCTGGTCCCCTGCCAGCTGCAGCAGCGAGCAACAGGGGGACATTGGAAATGGATCATTAGGCTTCCAACAGAGGCCCACACATCAGACATCCCCATCAGACACCCCCATCAGACACCCAAAAACCACAACAACCCCCCCTCAGCCCCCATATGACCCCCCTCAGACCTCCCCAACAGAGACTCCCTCATCAGACCCCTCCCCACCAGACTCCCCCACCAGACTTCCCCATCCGACCCCAAACAGATCCCCAACAGAGACCCCCCCCCAATGCTTCCTGCTGTGAAAAAGAGGAAGCCAAAGCACTTCATTGCTTTTGATGTGGTGAGGACCTGTCAATCATAGTAAGAGTGTTTATAAACATTATGGTTCACATCAAATATGGGGAGATGCATTCAAGTGTGAAGGGTAGATCAATAAACAGCTGCCTCTGGAATAATAAAACTGTCATCCACTGGCAAATGCAATGTATTGCTGTGTGAAATTGAATGGAAGGTCTGCATTTCAAAGGCTGTCAAGATATTTAAAGCCCTTTGAAATATATTGGGCTTTCGGGGAAGTTGCTGATTTGAACATTTCTGTCTGAGGCAGCAGATGTTAGAAACGGGTAAGTGAAAATGCAGTGATTTTTCAACTACTGCCTGGACTGCTCTTCAGCTTTCAGGCAGGGGTCACTGATCATAGAATTTACAATGCAGAAGGAGGCCACTCGGCCCAACGAGCCTGCACCGGCTCTTGGAAAGAGCACCCTACCCAAGGTCAACACCTCCACATAACCCAGTAACCTGACCCAACACTAAGGGCAACACTGATCTCTGTTGGGCGCCATGTTGGGGGTCTCTGATGGGGGTGTCACAGTTGGGGGTCTGATTGTGGGGTATGTTACATCAGAACATAAGAACCAGGAGCAGTAATAAGCCATCTGGCCCTTCGAGCCTGCTCTGCCATTCAATGAGATCGTGGCTGATCTTTTATGGACTCAGCTCCACTTTCCCACCCAAACACCATAAACCTTTATTTCTTTATTCTTCAAAAAACTATCTATCTTTATCTTGAAAATGTTTAATGAAGGAGCCTCAACTGCTTCACTGGGCAGGGAATTCCACAGATTCACAACCCTTTGGGTGAAGAAGTTCCTCTTAAGCTCAGTTCTAAATCTACCTCCCCTTATTTTGAGGCTATGCCTCCTAGTTCTGCTTTCACCCGCCAGTGGAAACAACCTGCCGCATCTATCCTATCTATTCCCTTCATAATTTTATATGTTTCTAAAAGATCCCCCCCCGCAACCTTCTAAATTCCAATGAGTACAGTCCCAGTCTATTCAACCTCTCCTCATAATCCAACCACCTCAACTCTGGGATTAACCTAGTGAATCTCCTCTGCACACCCTCCAGCACCAGTACGTCCTTTCTCAAGTAAGGAGACCAAAACTGAACACAATACTCCAGGTGTGGCCTCACTTACACCTTATACAATTTCAGCATAACCTCCCTAGTCTTAAACTCCATCCCTCTAGCAATGAAGGGCAAAACTCCATTCGGCTTCTTCATCACCTGTTGCCCCTGTAAACCAACTTTTTGCGACTCATGCACGAGGACACCCAGGTCCCTCTGCACAGCAGCATGTTTTAATATTTTATCATTTAAATAATAACCCCTTTTGCTGTTATTCCTACCAAAATGGATAACCTCACATTTGTCAACATTGTATTCCATCTGTCAGACCCTAGCCCATTCGCTTAAACTATCCAAATTCCTCTCCAGACTTTGCTTTACTATTCATCTTAGTGTCGTCAGCAAACTTAGTCTCGGTAATACTGATGATGATTATTGTAAAAACAAATGCCCATTAGGGAATGAAATCTACCAGACTTACCGAGCCTGATCTACACTTGACTTCAGACCCACTTCCCTATGAAGTGGCCCAGTAGGTCACTCAGTTCCAGGGCAATTAGTGATGGGCAACCAATGCTGGTCTTGCCATTTATGACCACATTTCATGAAAAAATAGATTAAAAAAGAGGCTAGAGAGTTCCAAACTGAGTTATAGCTGACATAGCAGCATAAGCTTTCATAAGCGGCAAGTAATAGACAGAGCTATGTGATTCCACAACAAAAGCATCAGATCTAAGCTCTGCAGTCCTGTCACGTCCAGCCGTGAATGGTGGTGGACAATTAAACAACTCACTGGAGGAGGAGGATCCACAAATAGCCCCATCCTCAATGATGGATGAGCCCAGCACATTTGTGAAAAAGCCAAGGCTGAAGTATTCATAATTAACTCCAGTCAAAAGTGCCAAGTGGATGATCCATCTCAGTCTCCTCCAGAGATACCCAGCATCACAGATGTCAGTCTTCCACCAATACGATTCACTCCACGTGAAATCAAGAAATGGCTGAAGGCACTGGATACAGCAAAGGCTATGGGCCCTGACAATATTCCGGCAATAGTACTGTAGACCTGTGCTCCAGAACTTGCCGCACCTCTAGCCAAGCTCTTCCTGCACAGCTACATCACTGGCATTTACCTGGCAGTTTTGAATATTGCCCAGGTATGTCCAGTACACAAGAAACAGGATAATTCCAACCCAGCCAATTACTGCCCTATCAGTCTACTCTCCATCATCAGCAAAGTGATGGAAGGCGTCATGATTCGTACTATCAAGCGGCACTTACTCAGCAATAACCTGCTCATGGACATTCAGTTTGGGTTCCACCAGGGTCTCAGCTCCTGACCTCACTACAGCGTTGGTTCAAACATGAACAAAAGAGCTGAATGCCAGAGGTGAGGTGAGGGTAACTGCCCTTGACATCAAGGTTGCATTTTGACAGAGTATGGCATCAAGGAGCCCTAACTAAACTGGAGTCAATGGGAATCAGGGGAAAACTCTCCGCTGGTTGGAGTCATACATGGCACGAAGGAAGATGGTTATGGTGGTTGGAGGTCAATTATCTCAGCTCCAGGATATCACTTCAGGAGTTTTTCAGGGTAGAGTCTTGTGCCCAACCATCTTCAGCTGCTTCCTTAATGCCCTCCCTTCCATCACAAGGTCAGAAGTGGGAATATTTGCAGAAGTTCAGCATCATTTGTGACTCCTTGGATGATGAAGCAGTTCATGTTCAAATGCAGCAAGACCTGGACAATATCCACGCTTGGGCTGATAAGTGGCAAGTTACATTCACGCCATACAAGTGCCAAGCAATAACCATCTCCTACAAGAGTGGCTCTAACCATCGCCCCATGACATTCAATAGTATTACCATCGCTGAATCCCCCACAATCAACATCCTGGAGGTTAACATTGATCAGGAACTGAACTGGACTAGCCATAGGCTAGTTCAAAGGCTAGGAATCCTATGGTGAGTAACTCACCTTCTGACACCGCCCTCTCCCCGCCCCAAATCTGTGCCTACAAAGCACAAGTCATGAGTGTAATGAAATACTCTCCTCTTGCTTGGATGAGTTCAGCTCCAACAACACTCAAGAAGTTCGACACAATCCAGGACAAAGTAGTCCGCTTGATTGCTATGACTTCCACAAACATTTAAACCCTCCACCACCGCTGATCAGTGCCAGCCATGTGTATCATCCTCAGGATGCACTGCAGGAACTCACCAAGGTTCCTTAGGCGACACCTTATAAACCCACAATCACTACCATTGAGAAGGACAAGAGCAGCAGATACCTGTGAACCCCATCGGTTCCTTGGAGGTTCCCCTCCAAGTCACTCACCACCCTGACTTGGAAATATATTGCCATTCTGGAGCTCATTTCCTGACAATAATGTGGGTGTACATATACCTCAGGAACGGCAGCGGTTCAAGAAGACAGCTCACCACCACTTTCTGAAGGTCAGTTAGGGGTGGGCAATAAATGCTGGATTATCCAGCGACTCCCACATCCTGTAAATGAATACAATAAAGAATACAGCTCAATTTAATCTCCTCTCAGCCTTCTCTGTTCCACAATTCTAAATCTATCCAATCTTTCCACCACTTCCAGCACAATCCATGCAAATCTCATCTGTACCCACTCAAGTGTGAAGATTTCTCGTTTATAAAACGATGACCAGAACTGTCCAAAGTACCTTTGGCCTAAGTAATGCTTTCTTCACTTCCTTGTTTTATATATTATGCCTTGGTCAATAGTAAAATCTGAATTTTCTCAACCACCTTATCTACCTACCCGGCTGCCTTCCATGACGCTTGGAAACGTTGTCTACTTCTCTACACATCTCAGTTATCAATAACTTGCATTTACATTCCTTTCCCTTGCCTTATTTGCTCTCTCCAATGTTGTGATTTATTCTCACCCACTAACCCATCTAAATGGCAGGTCTCCCTGAAATGTTGTTTCAATCGTTTCTATGACAAAAAGGTGAGGTATTTTTACAGCTTTACTGAAAGGAAGCTACCCTTATAATTCCTACTCTTTGAATTCAACATGTAATTGAAACCCCAGAGGTAAAGTAAAATATTGATAGCTCTAATAATAATAAGGGTGCAAGACTATGTTCTCTGATGATTGAGCCAACGTCCTCTCCAGCACCCATGCTCATTGGTACTTAGCAGTAGTCACCAGGTAGCAATGGCTATAGTAGTCCTGAAATAATTTTACACCAGACCCAAATAAACCAAGAAAAATGTTTGTGTCTTGACTGACAATCTTAGTAAGCCTGCTAACTGCGCTTATGATCGATCACACCTTTCTGATCGAGTCCCTGGTCACTAATTCACAAAGTCACTTTGCCCACTGATTCATCAGTAAACATATATGCAAGGGAAAGAACCCCGGAATAATTTTAAACAGACTACACATAAATCAGAAAATACAACAGCTTGTTCAACAGAAGTAGTTTCCTTCTGCCCTATTTTGTATTTTCTTTTTCTTTTCTTTTATTTTCATGTACTGAATGATCTGTTTGAGCTGCTCGCAGAAAAGTACTTTTCACTGTACCTTGCTAGACATGCCAATAAACAAATCCAATCCAATCCAATCCAATCCTCCTTGTTCAGGAATCGTATACAACATCACACAACACAATTGTTGAATTGAGTTGGTTTTCAAATCATCGGTACATTTTGAACCTGTGCACAGTTTCACACCAGGATTCAATTTTGTGGACATTTCCGTCCTCAGGCCTGATCTACTTAACTGACAAAAATGATCCCTGCATTGGAGAGCTTGATGTGATACATGGTTTACATGCTGCTCAGTTTTTATAATCCCGCAATCCATTGAGTCAGCATCGCAATCTGTAGCCTTATCCTATTAACTAGTCTTATAAGTTGGAGGAAATGGTGCTTATCATTGCAAAAATGATGCCCAGCAGATAACACAGATATGGAATGCATTTTGTATGTATAGTCTCGCATAAATTTGATCTTCTATGACTAATTAATAATATTATAACATACAGCTCAATAATATTTAACGTTCTGTAATTTCTATACACACTGGGAATGTGTTTTACAAACTGCTATGATTTTCTACGCTGATTCAGTTTCAGATATGGATCTAACAAAGCAGTAATGTTTCGATGCATTGGATTCTAAGCCTCCGATTGAACGGTAAACATAGCACGGTAGCATAGTGGTTAGCACAGTTTCTTCACAGCTCCAAGGTCCCAGGTTCGATTCCCAGCTTGGGTCACTGTCTGTGCGGAGTCTGCACGTTCTCCCCGTGTGTGCGTGGGTTTCCTCCGGATGCTCTGGTTTCCTCCCACAGTCCAAAGATGTGCGGGTTGGGTGGACTGGCCATGCTAAATTGCCCTTAGTGTCCAAAAAGGTTAAGTGGGGGTTACTGGGTTACGGGGATAGGGTAGAGACCTGGGCTTGAGTAGTGTGCTCTTTGTAAGAGCCGGTGCAGATTCAATGGGCCGAATGGCTTCCTTCTGCACTGTAAATTCTATGTAATAGCTAATTTTAGGTATGTTGTAGTTTCTAAACATTTTTCTGGTATACAATCTGAGAACATAAATCAGAAATGAGTTGGAAGGAAAAAAGGCAGGTGTGTGCTTCCATAGAGGATGCTGTGGGGAGAAAACCGGGTGTTCGGGGTGATTGAGGAGTGGAACAGGGTATTGCAGAGGGAATGGTCAGTTGAGAATACTAAAAGGGGAGGGGAGGATGTGTTTGGTGGCTGCATCATGCCAGAGAATGATCTGTGAATTGTGGAGATGGGTGGAGTGGAAGATGAGGGCCTATCCAATCACAGTTCTGGGAGGAATGAGAGCAGTAGGGCAGGAAATGGAACATGTACTGTATCTGGGAGATTAAGTTGACTAACTTTAGACTACCATTCTCCTCCACCTTAACCCCTTTTTTTATATCTCATACATTTTTGTCTCAATGCAAAAACACCCCTTCCCCCTCTGCTGCCCCCCTGCACCTGGTCACCTATGTCTTGTTTTTAAGGCTGCTACACTTTTGTTGTAATCTCTTCCAGCTACAGTATAATATCTAACAGAATTTCCCTCTCTCTCAGTCCTGATGAAGAGCCAAATGCACTTGAAACTTTAACTCTGTTCTCTCTCCCCACATGAGGTTTTCCAACATGCTGTTTTTTTCAGATTCCAGCATCCACAATATTTTGCTTATTGCAGCAACAACATCCTGTCTTGACAATGAGGACACCTTCAGCCTTGTTGTGTTGCAGTCCGACCACGTGAAATGGCTAAATGAACAAAAGTTCTTGCAACGCAAAAAAATGGGCATTCAAGAGGCGTTGTGGTCCATCCGCAGCAGCAGAATTGTATTCCACCACAATATGTAGCCTCGTAGCCTGCTGTATCAGGGGATAGACAGAATATCAATCCTGGTTCAATGACAAGTGTAGGGGACCATGTCAGGGGCAGCAGCAGGAGAATCTGGGAATGAGGTGTCAACCTGCTGAAGTTGTAACACAAGACTGAGTGCATGCTAAATAGAAGAAGCAGCATGTTGCCGATGGAGCTAAGTGATCTGACAAACAATGGAACTGCTCAAAGCTCTGCAGTCTGCCTCACCCAGTCATGGCTGACAATTAAACAACCAACTTAGACAGGGGGAATGGAAAAGCAGTACATTATTTAATTGGAGAGAATGCAAACATTAAAGTACAGAAGGATCTAGGCATATCCTGGTATATGAATCCCAAAAAGTTATATGCAGGTACAACAAATGATTAGGAAGACAAATGGAATGTTGTTGTTAGGGCAGCACGGTGGCACAGTGGTTAGCACTGCTGGGGTGGATTCCACCTGTGGCCTAGTGGCATAGGTCACTGAGCTGGGGATTCACAAACCTAAAGCAATGTGCTGGGGTCCCGGGTTCACATCCCTCCACAGTCAATGGTCCATTTGAATTTCATAAAATAAACCTGATTGGTTGGGTGTGATCAGCAACAACATTTTGGGGTGGCATTGTGGCACATTGGTTAGCACTGCTGCCTCGAACACCAGGGACCCGGGTTCAATTCTGACCTCAGGTGACTGTCTATGTGGAGTTTGTACGTTCTCCCTGTGTCTGTGTGGGTTTCTTCCAGGAGTTCTGGTTTCCACTCACAGTTCAAAGATGTGCAGGTTAGGTGAATTGGCAATGCTAATTGCCCCTTAGTGTCCAAAAGGTTAGGTGGGGTTACGGTGATAGGCCGGGGGTGTGGGTCTGAGTGGGGTGCTCCTTTGGAGCGCTGGTGCAGACTGGACGGGCCAAATGACCTCCTTCTGCTCTGCAGGGATTCTATGAAATGAAATGAAAATCGCTTATTGTCACAAGTAGGCTTCAAATGAAGTTACCGTGAAAAGCCCCTAGTCGCCACATTCCGGTGGCTGTTCGGGGAGGCTGGTACGGGAATTGAACCGTGTTGCTGGCCTGCCTTGGTCTGCTTTAAAAGCCAGCAATTTAGCCCAGTGTGCTAAACCAGGGTGCTCCAGTTTCCTCCCACAGTCCAAAGATGTGCAGGTAATGTGGAGTTATGAGGTTATGGGATAGGTTGGGGGAGTGGCACTAAGCAGGGCTCTCTTTCAAAAGGTTGGTGCTGTCTCCTTCTGCACTGTAGGGTATCTATGGATTTTAGGAGGAGGAGGGTCGATGAACAACCCAATTCACAATGATGAGGGAGTCTATTATATTATTGCAAAAGACAAGACTGAAGCTCCTTTTGCAATTGCTCAGATATGGAAGCAATCTATGTTGATATGGAATGAACATGTGGGAGGCAGTGGTATGCTGGTAGTGTCACAGAATGAGTAATCCAAAGGCCCAGGTTGATGCTCTCGAAACATGAGTTCAAATCAATCAATAAAACTGGAATTTTTAGAAAACGTTAGTCTCATTAATAATGACCCATGAAACCATTGTCAATTGTCATAAATACTCAGTTGTTTTTTCTAATTTCTTTTCTGGAAGGAAATCTGCCATCTTTTCTTGGTCTGGTGCACATGTGACTCCAGGCCCAAAACAATGTGGTTGACTGTTGAATGTCCTCTGAAATGGTCAAACCATTATAAAGTATACATAAAGGAATGTAGCCAGACACATATCCGAGCATCGGCGTAATGAACAGAAATAACAACAGTAAACCTAACTCTGTCGACCCTCCAAAGACCTTTTTTCTGATATCTGAGGCCTTGTGCCAAAATTGGGAAAGCTATCCCTCAGACTTGTCAAGCAACAGCCTGACAGAGTAATGCCTTAGAGACAATATCCCAGACTCCAACATTACCATCCCTAGGTATACCCTGTCCCACCAACAGGACAGATGCACCAGAGATGGCAGCACAGTGCTGTACAGTCAGGAGTGCCCTTTGAGATCTTAAACTTGACACTGGATCCTCTGACATCTTGCATCATCAGGTCAAATATGGGCAAGGAAATCTCCTGTTGGTTAATGCCTGATGCCCACCCTCAGCTGGTGAATCAGTACTCTTCCAGGTTAAGCGCCACTTGGAGGAAGCACTGAGGGCGGCAAGGGCAGAGAATGTACTCTGGGTGAGGGGCTTAAATGTCCATCATCAGGGGTAGCTCAGTAGCACCGTACTGACTTAACTGGATGAAAGCTAAAGGACAAAGCCTCTGCATTGGGTTTGCAGAGGTTGATGAGGGAATCAAAATGAAGGAAAAATACACTTGATATCATCCTCATGTCCTTTTGATTTCACTTTGTTCCCATTTCTTTTATTTTTATTTTCATTATTTTTGGTCCGGGGACCCATAATTGGAGTGCGCCTTTTAGCAGTGGACTTAAACTGAGCTAGTCGGGACAGTGCATTTGAGGATTTGGTTTTTGGAGAGGAGCAAGCAGACTCACCGGCACCGAGGCAAACTTAAGAACCAGCTTGGGTGTAAGTTGGTTCAATTGGCTGGCTGGCAACCTGTGGGTTGACCAGCAATCGTGTTCTGGCTGACAGGAATCAGTGATTGGCTCCTGCAGGGTGCTTCTGAGAAAGCTGGCCAGGAGTGATTAGACCTTGAATAAAGAAGGAAGTCTTTCTCTCTCTCTCTCTCTCTCTCTCTGCTGAAGTAAGGGACTGCTTTATTGTTCTAAAGCCAGCAAGTGCCTGAAACATCTTTACTATATAATTGGAATAATCTTGAATTAACAAAGGAAGTAGACAACCTTGTCAGAGAAAACCTCTGAAGCTTAGAAGGACGAAGCATCAAAGCGAAAGTTTGAACCCCTGAAAGACTTTTACAGGAAATCATCATCGTGCATTCTCCATAGCCCGATGGCTAAATCGGGAACGACGATCGGACGGAGAATGGCTCCCCACGCCGAAATCGCATAGGCGCCCATTTGACACTGGGTCACGATGCTCCGTCCCCTCCAAATCGGTGTCATCGAGACGTGCACAAGTCGCAGTCGCAAACCCGTTGGAATGTCATTAGATGGCCCACCCGCAATGCTCCGCCTCCGATGGTCTGAGTTCCTGACGGCGCGGCCACATGTCGTCTCAGCGGTCATGAGCCTGCGGAGAGAGAGATTAGAATGTGTAGTACACCGTGGCAAATATCTGGCAATGCAAAGGTTCATCCCTTAACCCATGACTGCATGCACCTCTCATTGCACAATGGTTTCCCATTGTGCCTCAGCTAAGCTGCTGAAGTGCTAATGTAAAGTTGGGCCCCTGCAATGATGACAAGATCTCTCTGGCTCTCTATCTGACCATTACTTAATCAGCTATTAATTGATAATTGTTGGCTGCCTGTCACTGCTGGTCTGCTAACCACTGCTAATTCTCACCCATCTCTGGCAAGAATGCCAGGAGGCATGAACTGTAGCATTGACCCATTACGCTTTTTCCTGATCTTACTCCAGTTCCCCCTTCAAAGCCACCTCCACGGGACCAGAAAGATTTTGCCCGTCAAGGGCGAATTGCTATCTGTTCTAAGATGTGATGCAGATATGAAGCAGAAAGAGCGAGAATACAATACTAGATAACAAGCCCAGGTGAAATGACAGCTGATGGGAGAAGTGGATCAAGTAGATGAGATGATTTGTGAGCTTGGCAGTGTGTAGTAGTAAGCTATAGGACACATTTTTAATGTGGCACGTAACATCCATTTTATTCTGGTGCTTTTGAGAAGCACCTTCAAAATGTTGTCCCACGTTAAAGGTATTATGTAAATGCAAGTTGTTGTTGTTATAATTTGTGTGTATATGCATATATATATTTAAATAGGAAAGCAATGCTTTTATTTGGGATGATTTCCAAAGTAGGTTACTGGGGAGGAGGCATTTTTATCATAAACACACACACACCAACTCCAGTAATGCAATCGGCAGATGACCTTAAAGCTTCAGGAAATTAAATTCTTTCAACACTCTCCTGACTTATGGTGACCAATTTATCCAATTTCCATTTTTCCAGCTGAGCTGTATTTATTTCAGGATGTTTGTAATAAGCATAGCTCGAACCATCATGTAGTCTATTATTCTAAGGTCAGTTGAGTCATCTTAAGGTTGAGTAAAGGACTGTTAGTAGGACTTCCTCTTATAACATCAATAAACATTCTGCAAATTCATTTCCTATGGTGATGTTTAATGAAAACACAGGGCAAAAGGTTGAAAAGCTGAGTGAATGAAACTCCCGCACAGATAGTAGTTTAGTTAACCTTCTATTGACTGTGGGACCTTTGTTACTATTATGTTTCAAGGCTAACTTCAGAAGGCATAATATAGAGTTCATAATGATAGCTTTCTAATATTTTAGATTTTAGAGAAAATAATCACTAACGTCATACCATCAAAAGTAGAACACCTGCACATTAAAACATAAACACGCATTTAATATACAAAAACAGATGGACGGACTTGCTGCAAGTGCAACTTATGCACATTGTCTTATTCAACCACATTCCCATCGAAGACCTTCATTTACCTTCAAGTTTAATATAACTTCATAATTCATAACTTGAGCTTCAGATGTAATGCAGATGTAATTTTGAAGTTTGGAGGGCAGTAGCACCCAACAACATGCATAAATGATCCCAATTACTCATTCAACATGTTTATATGTCGTCTGCACTTGAAGGTGACTGTCGGTAAAGTGGAGACAGTTGCAGTGTCGCAAATATTTTAAAAAGCAGCTTCTCTGTGTGAAAATGAGTCAAGGCACCTGATAGTGCAGAGTGGGAATGCACTTTTATTTGTTGGTACAAAGGTTTACAAACTGTAGTTCTAAAGCAATTTGAGCAAAGTGCTTTGGCAGTCATGGGGTGAATAGTGCCATTTCCTTATTGGTGAAGACATTAATGCACACTGTGAATAACAGCTGAAAACAAGCGCAAACCAAACACGTCATGAAGTCAGTGTGCATTTTGGAGCCATCGTGTCATCTGCAGAACATGGAACATGTCTAACCAATGAGATGTCCGCCGCAATATTGCGTAAGGTTCAATGGGCTGGATTCTCTGAGACTCCGCTCCAAAGCCGCGTTTGGCACGGGGGCGGAGAATGGTCGTTCGCGCGGGAATTGTGGCCAGCGCCGCAAATCGCGCGCGTAGTCTAATTGACGCAGGAAGGGGGCCATTGACAAAGACACCCCCCGGCCGCAATTCACCGAGGGTAACTGGCCAAGTTCCCGATGGCATGGTTCTAACCACCTATCGGCCGTCAGGAACATCGGGTGGAGGCTGTGGACTCAAAGGATCATTGAGGGCTACCGATCGGCCGGTGTACCACAGATAATCCAACTCCGTCGCGCCGGATTTCTGGCGTGAACGGCTATTTTCCGCCCCCGCGCCAGGCACGATTCCGGCACCGGGAGTTGGAGAATCCTGCCCAGGGAGTGCTGTTTAGATATTGGCTGGAATTTTACGGCAGTTGGGATTCTCTTGTCCCGCTGCCAGTGCAATGGGAAATCCCATTGACAAGCGGCGAGAAGAGAGAATCCCATCATCAGCAAATGGCACAACGTTGCGAAACATGGGCGGGATTCTCTGATAATGGGGCTAAGTGTTGACGCCGTCGTAAACGCCGGAGAGTTTTACGAAGGCGTCATCTGGCCGCTAGGAGCAGCGGTCCTGCATCGCACAGGGGGCCAACATGGCACTGGAGCGCCTCACGGAGTTCCAGCTGCTGATACGGGCACCAGCACAGGCGGCGTGGGTCCATGCATGCGTGCCACAGCCGGCGCGGGTCCGTGCATGTGCGTGGGTTCCTGTCTCCGTGCCGGCCCCCGGGCAACATGGCGGAGCCCTACAGGGGCCCAGCGCGGAGGAACATAGACTACCCCCGGAATTAGACCGCCCGCCGATCAGTAGCCCCCGATCGCCTGGCCACCATGGAGGCACCGCCGGAGTCAGATCCCCCCTTTCCCCCCCCACCAGGATGGCCCCTGCAGCCAGAACGGCGAGGTCCCGCTGGGTAGGACCACACACGAATGACACCGGCTGGACTCGGCGAACTCAGCGGGCATTCGGTTCGTCGAGCGTGGAGAATCGCCGGGGGGGGGGGGGGGAACGCGTTGAACGGCCCTCAACCAGCGTGGCAGTGACCGCGCCGGCGCCATTGGCACCGATTCTCTGGTCGCCGGAAAATCGGCCGTGTGGCATCGGAGTGGCGTCGCGGGATTCACGCCCCCCTTCCCGTCGATTCTCCAGCCCAGCCCGGGATCGGAGAATCCCGCCCATATGTCTGGAGGATCGGAGAATCCCGCCCATAGTATGTTGTAAGAACATTTTGTAAGGCACTGAAACTAAGGAAAGATTAAATTTTGTACTCTGACCTGCTTTGTGCTTTCATCACCAGTACTCAAACCTCTGCACTTCAACTCACCCTAGCTAATTGTCTAAATCTCCGCTTTATGTGTAGCTATGCTGGGGCGTGTGACAGTTAGTAGCAGTGAATGGAAGTACACTCCTGGGGCGTCATTCTCCGACCCGTTGGCCGCCGTGAATCCCGCCGGAGATTGGGCGGGGGCGGGAATCGGGCCGCGCCGGTTGGCGGGACCTCCCGCTCAATTCTCCAGCCCAGATGGGCCGAAGTCCGGCCCAGAAATTGCCTGTCCCGCCGGCGTAAATCAAAGCTGGTATTTACCAGCGGGACCAGGCGGCGTGGGCGGGCTCCGGGGTCCTGGGGGGGGCACGGGGCGATCTGACTCCGGGGGGTGCCCCCACGGTGGCCTGGCCCGCGATCGGGGCCCACCGATCCGCGGGCGGGCCTGTGCCATGGGGGCACTTTTTCCCTTCCGCCCCCGCCACGGCCTCCACCATGGCGGAGGCGGAAGAGATTCTCCCCACTGCACATGCGTGGGAAACTGTCGGCGGCCGCTGACGCTCCCGCGCATGCGCCGCATTTCCGCGCCAGCTGGCGGGGCAACAAACGCCATTTCCGCCAGCTGGCGGGGCGGTAATCCCTCCGGCGCCGGCCTAGCCCCTCAATGTTGGGACTCTGCCCCCAAAGATGCGGAGCATTCCGCACCTTTGGGCCGGCGCGATGCCCGTCTGATTGGCGCCGTTTTTGGCGCCAGTCGGCGGACATCGCGCCGTTGGGGGAGAATTGCGCCCAAGTTGTTCTTCAAAGCCTGTTGTTGTGGTACGATATTATTAAAAAAACTATCATCAAGGCCACTTTTCCTGTGTCATATTTCAGAAGCCTCATTTCTGCATCGTGCCTCCACATTACATTTTAGGTACATCATGTTTGATGGGTTGAAAATATATTGATAAAACAGAACTGAATAAGAAATGAAGTGAATTTTTAAAAAATGAATTTAGAGTGCCCAATTCATTTTTTCCAATTAAGGGGTAATTTAGCATGGCCAATCAACCTACCCTGCACATCTTTTGGGGGCGAAACCCACGCAAACACGGGGAGAATGTGCAAACTCCACACGGACAGTGACCCAGAGCCGGGATCGAACTTGGGAACTCGGCTCCATGAGGCAGCGGTGCTAACCACTGTGCCACTGTGTGCCCGAAATTCAGTGAATTTTCATGAATCATAAACAAGTTAAGCAGTTAGCAATCTGATCAAAAACGAATATGTGAAATATGAGCAGTCAGCATATGAAGGGAGGAGAGAATGCCATCAAATTGCTCTGACATTCTTTTTAAATTTCAACTGCGATCTTTGTTTTAATTAATAAGTGAATGATCAATATTACAAATGCCATCAGTATATCATGTATGGACTAACCTGTGAAGTTCTTATTTGTATCTTTGAGTATTTCCATCAATTTTTGCACTCAAGGGGCAGCATCGTGGCGCAGTGGTTAGCACTGGGACTACGGCGCTGAGGACCCTGGTTCGAATCCCGGCCCTGGATCACTGTCCGTGTGGAGTTTGCACATTCTCCCCATGTCTGCGTGGGTTTCACCCCCACAACCCAAAAGATGTGCAGGTTAGGTGGATTGGCCACACTAAATTTCCCCTTAATTGGAAAAAAAATAATTGGGTACTCAAAATTTTTTTTAAAAAAATGTTTGCACTCAAGAGCTGAAACTCTCTGAAAAGCGAACTCTCTTTGCTCGGTTATTATTATGTCATCTGAAGAGGTTTAACAGCTCCAATTCCCAGCAAGAACCTGACAATTCCCCGCAGTCCGAGCATGTGTGCAGTGGAGAATTTACACAGCATGCCCTCAGTATTCTTTCAGCTAATTTCACATAATGACTCAAAGCACATCTTTCTTTCCTAAGGCTACAAAAATAATTCTGGATTTGATTAAATGAATGATATCCAAGCAAGTTAAATCATGAAACAGAGAGGAAAGGGTTGGCAGAAGATCATTTTAAAGAACTTATTTTTACTTGAGAGAGCAAAGCTGACAGTAGCAATCTGAACAAAAGAGAGAGTCCAACTGAGTAATACTGCAGAGGGAAGCTTAAAGAAGGGGACAGATAAACAAAGATGAGAAAGAGGGGAACATTCCAGAGAAAGAGGCAGGTATATAAAGGCAGACAGACAGGACTTTAAAAGAGAGTGAATGTTGACAGAGAGAGTCAGAGGTAGAGGCACAGTCCGAGTGAGGCAAAGGGACATAAAGAACAGGGGGCGAAATTCTCTGGTATCGGCGCGATGTCCGCCGACTGGTGCCCAAAACGGCGCAAATCAGTCGGGCATCGCGCCGCCCCAAAGGTGCGGAATGCTCCGCATCTTGGGGGGCTGAGCCCCAACCTTAAGGGGCTCGGCCCGCGCTGGACTAATTTCCGCCCCGCCTGCTGGCGGAAAAGGCCTTTGGTGCCCCGCCAGCTGGCGCGGAAATGACATCTCCGGGCGGCGCATGCGCTGGAGCATCAGCGGCCGCTGACGGCATTCCCGCGCATGCGCAGTGGAGGGAGTCTCTTCCGCCTCCGCCATGGTGGAGACCGTGGTGAAGGTGGAAGGAAAAGAGTATCCCCATGGCACAGGCACGCCTGCGGATCGGTGGGCCCCGGTCGCATGCCAGGCCACTGTGGGGGCACCCCCCGGGGCCAGATCGCCCCGTGCCCCCCCCCCAGGACCCCGGAGCCCACCTGCGCCGCTTTGTCCCGCCGGTAAGGTAGGTGGTTTAATCTACGCCGGCGGGACAGGTATTTTAGCAGCGGGACTTCGGCTCATCTGGGCCGGAGAATCGTGGGGGGGGGGCCCGCCAACCGGCGCGGCGCGATTCCCGGCCCCGCCGAATATACGGTGCCGGAGAATTCGGGAACCGGCAGGGCCGGGATTCACGCCAGCCCCCGGCGATTCTCCGACCTGGCGGGGGGGTCGGAGAATCTCGCCCAGGATCTTCATACTTTGTAAGATAAAAATTGTTGCAGAAACTCATTTTGTCAATACTGAGAATTTGAGAACAACACTTCTCATGCAAACAGATTTATTTATGCAGCATCAAACAACAAAATCACTTTATTTCCCAGAAACAATTTAAAAAACCATTAAGACAGGGAGATCCCATCCAAAATTAACTACAAATTATTTTATTGGAGATGTGCCACTATAGTACATCTCCATCACACTCCAGTCAGCAGACCATAATATTAAAAGCAGCAATACAGAGCTCTGTTCAATGGTTTAATTCTAGAACTGATAGCTAGCAGAAGACATTGAGTCTCTTCCTGCTGACTGGATGCCACAGGATTTCTTTGTTATTGTGAGAGAAATCAAAATGTCCAAATCATGCAAGTGCACCGACCAGCTCTGCCACATATACACAGGCATCACATGAAGATGAGAGGTGTTGGAGAATTGTCTCTTAAAATCAACTGGCCTTCAAGATTGGGGATGGAATTTTGCACCTTGGGACTCAGTCCAATGGTGGACTGGAAAGTTGGTGTGATTCCCACTGGGCAGCTGGACATCTGAACAGCTGAACACAGACAATCTTATGTGTCTTAGCTCATTAATAATGCATCAGTGAGGGGCTTGGTGAATCTCATGGTGGGGCGGGCAGGAAGTTCCCCGTCCTGTTGTTACCTCATCAGGACAAAGGTCCAATGGTGCTTTATTTAAATAACACTCGGATAGATATTCACCCACTGCAGGCCAGGTGTTCCGCTGATGAGAAAAACTGTGGCATTTAAGCGAAGAACATCCTTTGCCCCACGGTTCAGTGAAGCCTTTCTGGAGATTCTCCTACAAGCCCTCCAGGGAAGATGGAAGGTCCCCTTTTCTGAACTTTAACCTCATCATCTCACTGTTAAGTCCCTACACAAATTGTGTCTTATTTCCTTCTAAGGGGATCCAGCAGAGACAGTGGGTATTCATTTTTCATCCATAGTGCCCAGACAGCCAATCTTTCTGTCTTTATGCCAAACAATATTGCAGATAACAAAGGAGAGTAAGCCATGGCCTGAGGGGTCCAGCAGAGATCCAAACCCTGTCATGTTTTCAAGAAGAGACTGCAGAGGCGAGGGATTATTCCTGTGCAGAAGGTGAGATGAGAATCCCCCAACATGTCTGTGCGGCTCCATCTAGTGTATATCGACAACATGCAGGTAATGGCTGGTGCGAATCTTTAGTTCATAATTCTATTTAGTCAACGACTAAATCTCTCTTTTCTCTATTCCAGCTTTTAGAAAGAAAAGGGTGATGACTTTCTCCAACAGAACATTTAGCACCCGCCCCCAGACAACCTCTGAAGAAAAAACAGAATTGTCCTCAGATGAAATGCCTTCAACGCATTCACCTGCACCCTCAATCAGCTCAGGTACATGCACCTCAGTGGGATCTTGTTTTGGAGTAGGCTCGGGTTCACATTCTGGTAATTACCTCACAGCCACAGGTCCACAGCAGGCAGAGGCAATGACAGCTGACAGTCAAATAACTGCTGGAGACCAGGCCTTTCCTGAGATTGTCTCATGAAGAGCATCTGGAATTGGCTCTAAGAGAAATGTTAGGGATGCAGAGACATGCAGAGGGACATCATCCAGAGTTGTCAGAGGTTGTCTGTAGACTGGACCAAAGGATGTAATAGTCTGTCCATGTTCTGTCTGCTGACATGGCTTTGGCAAGTGAGTGTTTCGAAGTCTCCAATGGAAGGATGGCAGCCGCTTGGAGACCCAGATCCAGCAGTTTCCACTGGATTTGCTCTCGGACCTACACACTATCACTATAGACTGGGGTGCATTAAAACAGTGGCTAGGCCCCCCTCCAAATTACACCTTGTCCTCAAAGCATCAAGGAGGAACTATCGGGTATGGCAGGGGGGTGGGCACGGGAGCAATAGGTCAGAAGGTGAGAGCGTTGAGGGAGAACTAGGGAATATGGACAGTGTGGCTCTGAGGCAGAGCAGACGGGGAGAAGTTGCTGAACACAGCGGGTCTGGTGGCCTGAAGTGCATATGTTTTAATGCAAGGAGCATTACGGGTAAGGCAGATGAACTTAGAGCTTGGATTAGTACTTGGAACTATGATGTTGTTGCCATTACAGAGACCTGGTTGAGGGAAGGGCAGGATTGGCAGCTAAACGTTCCAGGATTTAGATGTTTCAGGCGGGATAGAGGGGGATGTAAAAGGGGAGGCGGAGTTGCGCTACTTGTTCAGGAGAGTATCACAGCTATACAGCGAGAGGACACCTCAGAGGGCAGTGAGGCTATATGGGTAGAGATCAGGAATAAGAAGGGTGCAGTCACAATGTTGGGGGTATACTACAGGCCTCCCAACAGCCAGCGGGAGATAGAGGAGCAGATAGGTAGACAGATTTTGGAAAAGAGTAAAAACAACAGGGTTGTGGTGATGGGAGACTTCAACTTCCCCAATATTGACTGGGACTCACTTAGTGCCAGGGGCTTAGACGGGGCAGAGTTTGTAAGGAGCATCCAGGAGGGCTTCTTAAAACAATATGTAAACAGTCCAACTAGGGAAGAGGCGGTACTGGACCTGGTATTGGGGAATGAGCCCGGCCAGGTGGTAGATGTTTCAGTAGGGGAGCATTTCGGTAACAGTGACCACAATTCAGTAAGTTTTAAAGTACTGGTGGACAAGGATAAGAGTGGTCCGAGGATGAATGTGCTAAATTGGGGGAAGGCTAATTATAACAATATTAGGCGGGAACTGAAGAGCATAGATTGGGGGCGGATGTTTGAGGGCAAATCAACATCTGACATGTGGGAGGCTTTCAAGTGTCAGTTGATAGGAATACAGGACAGGCATGTTCCTGTGAGGAAGAAAGACAAATACGGCAATTTTCGGGAACCTTGGATGACTAATGATATTGTAGGCCTCGTCAAAAAGAAAAAGGAGGCATTTGTCAGGGCTAAAAGGCTGGGAACAGACGAAGCCTGTGTGGCATATAAGGAAAGTAGGAAGGAACTTAAGCAGGGAGTCAGGAGGGCTAGAAGGGGTCATGAAAAGTCATTGGCAAATAGGGTTAAGGAAAATCCCAAGGCTTTTTACACTTACATAAAAAGCAAGAGGGTAGCCAGGGAAAGGGTTGGCCCACTGAAGGATAGGCAAGGGAATCTATGTGTGGAGCCAGAGGAAATGGGCGAGGTACTAAATGAATACTTTGCATCAGTATTCACCAAAGAGAAGGAATTGGTAGATGTTGAGTCTGGAGAAGGGGGTGTAGATAGCCTGGGTCACATTGTGATCCAAAAAGACGAGGTGTTGGGTGTCTTAAAAAATATTAAGGTAGATAAGTCCCCAGGGCCGGATGGGATCTACCCCAGAATACTGAAGGAGGCTGGAGAGGAAATTGCTGAGGCCTTGACAGAAATCTTTGGATCCTCGCTGTCTTCAGGGGATGTCCCGGAGGACTGGAGAATAGCCAATGTTGTTCCTCTGTTTAAGAAGGGTGGCAGGGATAATCCCGGGAACTACAGGCCGGTGAGCCTTACTTCAGTGGTAGGGAAATTACTGGAGAGAATTCTTCGAGACAGGATCTACTCCCATTTGGAAGCAAATGGACGTATTAGTGAGAGGCAGCACGGTTTTGTGAAGGGGAGGTCGTGTCTCACTAACTTGATCGAGTTTTTCGAGGAGGTCACTAAGATGATTGATGCAGGTAGGGCAGTAGATGTTGTCTATATGGACTTCAGTAAGGCCTTTGACAAGGTCCCTCATGGTAGACTAGTACAAAAGGTGAAGTCACACGGGATCAGGGGTGAACTGGCAAGGTGGATACAGAACTGGCTAGGCCATAGAAGGCAGAGGGTAGCAATGGAGGGATGCTTTTCTAATTGGAGGGCTGTGACCAGTGGTGTTCCACAGGGATCAGTGCTGGGACCTTTGCTCTTTGTAGTATATATAAATGATTTGGAGGAAAATGTAACTGGTCTGATTAGTAAGTTTGCAGACGACACAAAGGTTGGTGGAATTGCGGATAGCGATGAGGACTGTCTGAGGATACAGCAGGATTTAGATTGTCTGGAGACTTGGGTGGAGAGATGGCAGATGGAGTTTAACCTGGACAAATGTGAGGTAATGCATTTTGGAAGGGCTAATGCAGGTAGGGAATATACAGTGAATGGTAGAACCCTCAAGAGTATTGAAAGTCAAAGAGATCTAGGAGTACAGGTCCACAGATCACTGAAAGGGGCTACACAGGTGGAGAAGGTAGTCAAGAAGGCATACGGCATGCTTGCCTTCATTGGCCGGGGCATTGAGTATAAGAATTGGCAAGTCATGTTGCAGCTGTATAGAACCTTAGTTAGGCCACACTTGGAGTATAGTGTTCAATTCTGGTCGCCACACTACCAGAAGGATGTGGAGGCTTTAGAGAGGGTGCAGAAGAGATTTACCAGAATGTTGCCTGGTATGGAGGGCATAAGCTATGAGGAGCGATTGAATAAACTCGGTTTGTTCTCACTGGAACGAAGGAGGTTGAGGGGCGACC
The DNA here is from genome assembly GCF_047496885.1 of Scyliorhinus torazame. Lineage (NCBI taxonomy): Eukaryota > Metazoa > Chordata > Chondrichthyes > Carcharhiniformes > Scyliorhinidae > Scyliorhinus > Scyliorhinus torazame. Next base: position 179,064,741 of record NC_092709.1, read on the forward strand.
TGATAGAGGTATACAAAATTATGAGGGGCATAGACAGAGTGGATAGTCAGAGGCTTTTCCCCAGGGTAGAGGGGTCAATTACTAGGGGGCATAGGTTTAAGGTGAGAGGGGCAAAGTTTAGAGTAGATGTACGAGGCAAGTTTTTTACGCAGAGGGTAGTGGGTGCCTGGAACTCACTACCGGAGGAGGTAGTGGAGGCAGGGACGATAGGGACATTTAAGGGGCATCTTGACAAATATATGAATAGGATGGGAATAGAAGGATACGGACCCAGGAAGTGTAGAAGATTGTAGTTTAGTCGGGCAGTATGGTCGGCACGGGCTTGGAGGGCCGAAGGGCCTGTTCCTGTGCTGTACATTTCTTTGTTCTTTGTACCAAAAGAGAGGAGGAGTACACAGGGGAATCCGTTCAGGGCACTTTGAGTGTGCCCTGCCACTGCAACTTCCCCTTTACCAGTGACCCCCATCAATGTCATGCCAAGGAGGGTGAACCTGAGCAGGAGTCTGAGCTGGCCCTCAAGGCTCTGAGGGGCCCTCAAGGCTTCAAGTCACCAGATTATGCCTGTCAAAGCAATTTCTGAAACAGGGCATAGCATTCAGCAGGCTTCCTCCACCTGTGCTGCAGATGTCGAGGCTGCACCTATACATAGCGCTAGGGTTCGAAAAATTAAGATGTTTAAATGCACACTGGTGGCCCAAGTGTTCACTCATTGTGTTGAATTTTTACTTCTGTAAATATACATTGCATTAATCTTCCCCAAATCTCATGGATTCAATTTATATTCAATTAGCTTCAATGACCTGCAGTTATTTAAGAGTCCAACATGTGACTGCTCAATCAATTCCCATCTGGATCTTCAATTCCATTAATTCTCACACAATCTTATCACAGGAAGTAGCCTTTAATTCCACATCTGGGACATCAGAAAATGCACATAATCTGTGACACTGATGCTGACCAATCCACTTGCTAGCCTTCAATCTCAGGCAGACATTATTTGCACTTTGGAAAAGATTTGCGATTAACCTGCTGCTGTTGCACTGGTATTTGTTGTCCATGGGTGACACATGTATAATTTGTGTCTAATGTTTATATTTGTTTCTCTAATGTGTAGTTTATAAAGGTATTTACTTTATGAGAGTGAGCTTGTGAAAAATGGAGTTTAAGATTCCGAAGCCCGTCAGCTTCCCTGCCTCGATATGCACAAAGTGGCGGGGCTGAATTCTCCGTTGCCCGACGGCAATATCGTAATTGGCAATAGGGCAGAGAATCCTTTCCGACGGCCTAATCGGGGGCGGCGTCGGTTTTCGAGTCTCCGCCACTCTGAAATTTCGTGTCGCGCACCGCACGCTATTGCAACAGCGTTGGTGCATCATTGGCAGGCCCTCCTATGATGCTCCGCCCCCAATGGACCAGGTTCCCGACTGCGCGGTTGATGTGTGGTCTGAGCGGTCAGGAACCCGGTGTGGCGACTGCAGACTGTGTCCAGCGGCACCGCACTCGGCAGGGATTCGTGCCTGGCCGGGCAGGCTTCCACGAGGGCTGGGGAGACTGATGGGATGTGGCCCAAGGGAGGCCAGGGGTTGGCCTGTGGGGTCGCATTTGGCGGGTCGGATCCGTGCACAGCCGATGCCTTGTTGTATGACGTAACCGCTGCAGGTCGTCGCCGTGCGTATGCGCGGCAATGAACCTGGCCATTCTCCACCCGTTTTCGGCATGGGGGCCGGGTGTTTTATTCACGCCGCTGCTAGCCCTTCGCCGGACCCAGAATCGACGTTGGGCAACGGAGAATCCAGCCCCGCATCTTTGTGCACATCGAGGCATGGAAGCCAATGGGCTTCAGAATCTTAAACTACATTTTTCAAAGCTCACTCTCATAAAGTAAATACCATTGCAAACTACACATTGGTAAAACACTCCTGAATGCTCTCTTTCAGCTGCCACTTAGCCGCAGAAACTGAGAATCCAGCCCATGGTATCCACATTTTAAGGCTAGAGACCATCCCGTGCTGAGTTCCACATGCCTCAAGCATGAGGCTGAACAAGGCAAGCAAGTATCCATCAGGAAATTTACAAATGTCTGCAAGAGGAGTATAATCATCTAAAAATCACGTCTTTCGGGACTTGTGGGAAGAAACCAGAGCACCCAGCGGAAGCCCACGCAGTTACGGGGAGAACGTGCAGACTACTTTTGATCATCTCCATGTATGAGCTGTGTCTTCTACATACCCTTGGTTGCACCACATGCCTGAATGCATTTTCCCTTCTTCATGACCATCAGACACTTCCCAGGGCCCTGCTACCTCTTGTTGTACAGGCCTCTGCTCTTTTCTGACCTGTGCCAATCAGTGATAGGCCCTTCTTTGACTCACTCAAACCACAGGTAAGAACAAGGAAACCTTACCTGCACCCTTCATTCTCCAATCCTCTTTCTAACTGTGAAGATTGTGTTGAATGCTCTCCCACCATCTCCAAGCCAGGAATCACATGTGATGCACGATCAATTACTACTAAAATGAGGTTGTAGTACAACTGAAGGCTTTAATAAGCTAGAAGTATTCCTCAGGTACAGAATGAGGGCTGCTGGGATGGCACGGGTTCTTATACCCCGCATATCGGGGCGGAGCTACCATACTCTACAGTGTTGCTAACTTTGCCTTAGTTTAATTGCTCTGTTTTATCACCTTTGCTCTTGAGTCGCCAGGTACCTTTATGATACCGCCACGTGGTTCAAGTCCGAGTAATGATCAATAATCCAATACACCGATTAGTAGGATTTAAATCAAAGCACATTTATTATACACAGTAATCACTACTCATGCATAAATTCAACATCTAAGCTACTTCTACATCTAACAGGCCTATACTTATCTTGGAACTGGCCCACCAGGTCAGAGAAACAAATGGCCTTTCGTTCGGGTTCTGAGCCTGCGGGATTCGAAGTTGGTACAGATTGATAATTAGGAGCGCCTATCTCGTAGCGAACGTTGAAGTAAGACTTACAGGTTCGATCGGCTGCTGAAGAGTGACGAGAGCTGGAAGAGTTGGAAGCGAGCCGAAGAAGAAGAGCGCGACTTGAACTTGGGGCTCAATTCTTATAGTCCCCAGGGGCTTCCCGCCTTTCGGGGTGGACCCTGTACCTGGTCCCAAGTGATTGGACTTTGTCCCAATCACTTGGTTCGATTTTCTCCAATGCTGGAGCGGTTTCCTGATCGATGGGCGGTCTTGAGGTGGTCGTTCACCTCCTTTTGTCTAGACTTCTGCTGGCGCCGAAGAGTCTGGTTTTGCTTTGTGTGTCTAAATGTTGCTTATTGTTCCCGGGGATTGCTCATTAGTATGCAGATGGCTGTTGTTTTGTTATGCTGATGGTTGCTGGTATCGATAGTGTCTGCCTGTCCAGAGGTAAATACACAGCCAACCTGCAGCTGCTCGTTTGTGTCTTGTTGGCTGACTTTCCCATCAGCCTTTGCCGTTCGCCATTTTGAATCGGGAGTTGGCCATTTTAGGTGGCTACAGCCCCTCCTTGTGATCCTAACGTGAAGCGTGAAGGATCACATAACTATGTTGCTTTCCATTCCCTGACCTGGGGGGGGGGGGGGACTTCCTTCATGGCCTCTGCACTGACCATAGCTATGCAAAAAATTTTGAACTAACAATTCTAAGGTCGCTATGTCAAACAGGGACATGCATTACAAAACAATAAACTGGGAACCTCTAACTATTCTTAATACACTACACTCACTTAAACATTTCATCATTCTACCTTCCTCAACCATACAAACAAAATTATAACAGTTTATACATCAGTTTTCCTGGCTTGGCAGTCAAGCTCAGGATCATATAATTTGCTCATGAACAGTTCTTTACATTTCTTTATTTACAATAAAACGCAAGTGAATGCTCTTTATTATAGATCGCGGGGGTCGGAGGTCTGGTCGTATCTGAAAATAGGGGATCTGATCCTATATACCGGGATTCGAGCGCGGTAGGCTCTCCTTCTCCATTTCTATTGATGCATAGTCTGCACGATGCAGCAAAGTATCGCCAATACCAGTAAGGTTTCTATTACATACGACAGGGAGTACCAGGTTATAAACCTGGCACACCAGGAAGATGCAGTGTCGCTGGTGACTGGGCTCTGGGTACTGCGGGGCAGTGAAACATTAACGGCTGGGGGGCTTGAAGTCATGGGGTTCGCGTTCACGCGCAACCAAATGTCCATAAAGGTGATGCTGATCCATGTGATGGAAGTCCTCATGGCTCTTCTCTTTCCTTTTCTTTCTTCTCTTCTCCGGTCCTGGAGCTTCTGGAGTTCTGTGGAAACAAGCACAGTGTCTGTAACTATCTTTGTTTAATATCTCGTACGATAGTGTGTCTGTCCTTTAGTACCAATTACTCCCTTTATAATTGGTCACCATGTGTGACTCCCTCATTTTTTTTTCAAAAAACGAATTTTAGGACAAGACACACTTCCCAATAATGAACCAGTGCGAGCCGTCTCGCAGACTGCGCAATTTACCATCCAAATGTTTCAGGATGTAAATAGCATGTGGTTGACAACCTAAAGGTTACCTAAAACAAAACAAAACTTTTTGAAGGAAAAGTGCCAAAATGAGGTGCATATGGGCCGCGACTGGTAAGAGTTGGATGGAGTCCCCGGGTAGGACGGCTACCAATGCCGTGTCTCTCCTACCCGAGGGGGGTTTCTCAGGCAGGTCCCAAGCCGTTTCTCCACTGCCTGAGCAACCGACAAGAACGGGCAAGAAATGTAGTCATCGTGGTGGGGCTGCCGTAGTGCTTCTACCTTCGAACCAGAAGGGCAGTTACGAATGGGCGTCTGGTACCTTAACCAGTCTCTGCAGACAAGTCCTCAGAGGTTTCTGCTGAAAAGGCGTGCGGACAAGTCCTCAGAGGTTTCTGCTGAAAAGGCGTGCGGACAAGTTCTCAGAGGTTTCGGCCGAATAGGCGTGGGGCAGTGGGAATTTTTTTTTTCCTGTCTGACAAACAACATTTAACAAATGTACAAACAACATAAAACATTCTGCAGGTTCCATCAGAAAGGACACCACTTCTCCCAAGCGGTTCCTTTAAAACATCATCTGGACACCTCAGTTCTCGGTTGCGAACAGGGTCGCAAAGGGGTACTCGGTTTGGGAGTCAGACCCAAGGTCGTCATCTTCTCCCGGGTGCCAAACTCTTGAGTGTATCAGGGCTGAAAGGGCTGCATGGTGTGAGGTGGGGTCGCTCTCGTCGTTGCGGACAAGTCGGAACGAGTTCTCTAGGTGCCAATAGTTGGTGTCTAGTTGTGTGGGGACAGAATCGGGGTCGTCAGTGTAGTTCAGTGGTCGGTGGTGGGGTTTATTTAGGAAAGTGATCATGAAGGGATCACTCGGATCGTAGTCGGAATCGCTGGGTGTGGGGCCTGTTGCATGGGGATAGTAGGGAGGCGTGCTGTGGCTATCGTCCGAGTCACAGTCGCTGTCTCTGCTGCTGCAGTCTGTGGGCGTTCCGGGGCGGAGTGTATATTTCAGGGGAGGAGTCGAGGTCGAGTCCGTGGCTGGGCTGGAAGTGTTGGGGGATGGTAGGGTTACGTTGGCGGTAGGCGGGGTGTGGTGTGCTGCGTCGAGCATGACGTGGTGTGTGTGGTTAGACTGTGTTCCGTATGCCTTCAGCTGGTTGATATGGAACCACACAGTCTTACCGTTGGGGTACTTTATTTTATACACGGAAGGGCTTACTTTGTCCGCAATGGAATATGGACCCGAGTATTTTGGTGACAGGAATGTGCTGGGGTTATATACAGAGAGCATAACTTTGCTGTCCTATACTGTACTCAGTCGCATGCACTGTCCTGTCGAAACAAGCCTTGCTCTGTTCCTTTCTGGTGCCCAATTTTACTGCGGCTGCTAGCTGAGCCGTTTTAACATTTTTCACTAATTGTTCTACTGCTTTCTCGTGTGTGAGAGCCGTCACTTCGGGGCTGGTCAAGTCTAAACCTAATAAATATTCTGTGCCTTTCATGGGGCGTCCGGTCATGAGGGTGTGTGGGGTGTAACCTGTGGAAGTAAAAATTGTATTATGCAAAAACATCAGCGCAAAAGGGAGGACTGAGTCCCAAGTGGTGTTGTTTTGCTGGACCATTTTTCTGAGGGTGGATTTTAGAGACCGATTCATGCGCTCCACGATACATAGAAAATAGAACATAGAAAATACAGCACAGAACAGGCACGATGTTGTGCCGAACCTTTGTCCTAGATTAATCATAGATTATCATTGCATTTACAGTGCAGAAGGAGGCCATTCGGCCCCCTGGGTCTGCACCGGCTCTTGGAAAGAGCACCCTACCCAAACTCAACACCTCCACCCAACACCAAGGGCAATTTTGGACACTAAGGGCAATTTATCATGGCCAATCCACCTACCCTGCACATCTTTGGACTGTAGGAGGAAACCGGAGCACCCGGAGGAAACCCACGCAGACACGGGTAGGACGTGCAGACTCCCCACAAACAGTGACCCAAGCCGGAATCGAACCTGGGACCCTGGAGCTGTGAAGCAATTGTGCTATCCACAATGCTACCGTGCTGCCCTTAAGAACAAATACACCTACACTATATTATTTTACCGTAATCCATGTACCTATCCAATAGGTGCTTGAAGGTCCCTAATGTTTCCGACTCAACTACTTCCACAGGCAGTGCATTCCATGCCTCCACTACTCTCTGGGTAAAGAACCTACCTCTGATATCCCTCCTATATCTTCCACCTTTCACCTTAAATTTATGTCCCCTTGTAATGGTTTGTTCCACCCGGGGAAAAAGTCTCTGACTGTCTGGTCTATCTATTCCCCTGATCATCTTATAAACCTCTATCAAGTCGCCCCTCATCCTTCTCCGTTCTAATGAGAAAAGGCCTAGCACCCTCAACCTTTCCTCGTAAGACCTACTCTCCATTCCAGGTAACATCCTGGTAAATCTTCTTTGCACCTTTTCCAAAGCTTCCACATCCTTCCTAAAATGAGGTGACCAGAACTGTACGCAGTACTCCAAATGTGGCCTTACCAAAGTTTTGTACAGCTGCATCATCACCTCACGGCTCTTAAATTCAATCCCTCTGTTAATGAACGCGAGCACACCATAGGCCTTTTTCACAGCTCTATCCAAGTGAGTGGCAACTTTCAAAGATGTATGAACATAGATCCCAAGATCTCTCTGCTCCTCCACATTGCCAAGAACTCTACCATTAACCCTGTATTCCGCATTCATATTTATCCTTCCAAAATGGACAACATCACACTTTTCAGGGTTAAACTCCATCTGCCACTTCTCAGCCCAGCTCTGCATCCTATCTATGTCTCTTTGCAGCCGACAACAGCCCTCCTTACTATCCACAACTCTACCAATCTTCGTATCGTCTGCAAATTTACTGACCCACCCTTCAACTCCCTCATCCAAGTCATTAATGAAAATCACAAACAGCAGAGGACCCAGAACTGATCCCTGCGGTACGCCACTGGTAACTGGGATCCAGGCTGAATATTTGCCATCCACCACCACTCTCTGACTTCTATCGGTTAGCCAGTTTGTTATCCAACTGGCCAAATTTCCCACTATCCCATGCCTCCTTACTTTCTGCATAAGCCTACCATGGTGAACCTTATCAAATGCCTTACTAAAATCCATGTACACTACATCCAATGCTTTACCTTCATCCACATGCTTGGTCACCTCCTCAAAGAATTCAATAAGATTTGTAAGGCAAGACCTACCCCTCACAAATCCGTGCTGACTATCCCTAATCAAGCAGTGTCTTTCCAGATGCTCAGAAATCCTATCGTTCAGTACCCTTTCCATTACTTTGCCTACCACCGAAGTAAGACTAACTGGCCTGTAATTCCCAGGGTTATCCCTAGTCCCTTTTTTGAACAGGGGCACGACATTCGCCACTCTCCAATCCCCTGGTACCACCCCTGTTGACAGTGAGGACGAAAAGATCATTGCCAACGGCTCTTCAATCTCATCTCTTGCTTCCCATAGAATCCTCGGATATATCCCGTCAGGCCCGGGGGACTTGTCTATCCTCAAGTTTTTCAAAATGCCCAACACATCTTCCTTCCTAACAAGTATTTCCTCGAGCGTACCAGTCTGTTTCACACTGTCCTCTCCAACAATATCGCCCCTCTCATTTGTAAATACAGAAGAAAAGTACTCGTTCAAGACCTCTCCTATCTTTTCAGACTCAATACACAATCTCCCGCTACTGTCCTTGATCGGACCTACCCTCGCTCTAGTCATTCTCATATTTCTCACATATGTGTAAAAGGCCTTGGGGTTTTCCTTGATCCTACCCGCCAAAGATTGTTCATGCCCTCCCTTAGCTCTCCTAATCCCTTTCTTCCGTTCCCTCCCGGCTATCTTGTATCCCTCCAATGCCCTGTCTGAACCTTATTTCCTCAGCCTGACATAAGTCTCCTTTTTCCTCTTAACAAGACATTCAACCTCTCTTGTCAACCATGGTTCCCTCACTCGACCATCTCTTCCCTGCCTGACAGGGACATACATATCAAGGACACGTAGTACCTGTTCCATGAACAAGTTCCACATTTCACTTGTGTCCTTCCCTGACAGCCTATGTTCCCAACTTATGCACTTCAATTCTTGTCTGACAACATCGTATTTACCCTTCCCCCAATTGTAAACCTTGCCCTGTTGCACGCACCTATCCCTCTCCATTACTAAAGTGAAAGTCACAGAATTGTGGTCACTATCTCCAAAATGCTCCCCCACTAACAAATCTATCACTTGCCCTGGTTCATTACCAAGTACTAAATCCAATATTGCCCCTCCTCTGGTCAGACAATCCACATACTGTGTTAGAAAAGCTTCCTGGACACACTGCACAAACACCACCCCATCCAAACTATTTGATCTAAAGAGTTTCCACTCAATATTTGGGAAGTTAAAGTCACCCATAACTACTACCCTGTGACTTCTGCACCTTTCCAAAATCTGTTTCCCAATCTGTTCCTCCACATCTCTGCTGCTATTGGGGGGCCTATAGAAAACTCCTAACAAGGTGACTGCTCCTTTCCTATTTCTGACTTCAACCCATACTACCTCATTAGGGTGATACTCCTCGAACTGCCTTTCTGCAGCTGTTATACTATCTCTAATTAACAATGCCACGCCCCCACCTCTTTTACCACCCTCCCTAATCTTATTGAAACATCTATAACCAGGGACCTCCAACAACCATTTCTGCCCCTCTTCTATCCAAGTTTCCGTGATGGCCACCACATCGTAGTCCCAAGTACCGATCCATGCCTTAAGTTCACCCACCTTATTCCTGATGCTTCTTGCGTTGAAGTATACACACTTCAACCCATCTCCGTGCCTGCAAGTACTCTCCTTTGTCAGTGTTCCCTTCCCCACTGCCTCATTACACGCTTTGGAGTCCCGAATATCGGCTACCTTAGTTGCTGGACTACAAATCCGGTCCCCATTCCCCTGCCAAATTTGTTTAAACCCTCCCGAAGAGTACTAGAAAACCTCCCTCCCAGGATATTGGTGCCCCTCTGGTTCAGATGCAACCCGTCCTGCTTGTAGAGGTCCCACCTTCCCCAGAATGCGCTCCAATTATCCAAATACCTGAAGCCCTCCCTCCTACACCATTCCTGCAGCCACGTGTTCAGCTGCACTCTCTCCCTATTCCTAGCCTCGCTATCATGTGGCACCGGGAACAAACCAGAGATGACAACTCTGTCCTGGCTTTTAACTTCCAGCCTCACTCCCTAAACTTGTTTATTACCTCCATACCCCTTTTCCTACCTATGTCGTTGGTACCAATGTGCACCACGACTTCTGGCTGCTCACCCTCCCCCTTAAGGATCCTGAAGACACGATCCGAGACATCCCTGACCCTGGCACCCGGGAGGCAACATACCTTCCGGGAGTCTCGCTCGCGATCACAGAATCTCCTATCTATTCCCCTAACCATTGAATCTCCTACAACTATTGCTTTTCTATTCTCCCCCCTTCCCTTCTGAGCCCCAGAGCCAGACTCAGTGCCAGAGACCTGGCTGCTCGGGCCTTCCCCCGGTAGGTCATCCCCCCCAACAGCATCCAAAACGGTACACTTGTTTTGAAGGGGAATGGCCACGAGGGATCCCTGCACTGTCTGTCTGTTTGTTTTTTTCCCCCTGACTGTAACTCTGCTATTCTTGTCCTGTACCTTGGGTGTGGTTATCTCCCTGTAACTCTTCTCAATCACCCCCTCTGCCTCCCGGATGATCCGAAGTTCATCCATCTTCAGCTCCAGTTCCCTAACACGGTCTTTGAGGATCTGAAGTTGGGTGCACTTCCCGCAGATATATAGTCAGCGGGGACACCGGTGGTATCCCTCACCACCTATATCCTACAGGAGGAGCATGCAACTGGCCTAGCCTCCATCCCCTCTTACCACTCGACTGTGGGGGGTATGCTATGTGGAATTTTTGGGTGATGCCAAATAGCGTGAGGACGTTCTGCATGACACGTCCCATAAAATGGGAGCCTTGGTCAGATTCAATGCTGCGGGGGAGTCCCCACCTTGTAAAGATGTGGTGGGTCAAAATCTTGGCTGTGATTTTTGCAGTGTTTGTGCGGGCCGGGAATGCTTCCACATTAAATGTGTCAATTACCACAAGTGGTTTACATCTTCCTTTAAATTCGGCCACCAACAAAGCTGCTTGATATGGGCTGTAGTGGGATCGATTCCCTGATGTCCATGACCGTCATGGAACAAACAAATCAGTTGATTCCTGTCCTGTTCAGGAACCACATAAAGGGTGTCTTTTAACGCCACACCATCATGTGTGGTCAGTGCATGTTTGAACCGCTCATTGGGAGCTGGATATTTTCCTTTTACAATCTCCTTGAGATTGCTGTCCTGCTTCTGGGCCTCCACTAGATCCTCGATCTTTGTCTGTGAGACTTGAACTGCACTCACTGGTGCGCTTTCGGGGGGTGTCGAAAGGTATCCATGTCTGGAACCTGCTTTGGCCAGTGTGTCGGCTTTCACATTTCCAGGGGGGGAGGAACGATGGTGACTGCGAACTTTGATTATCCCAAAAGTCCTGTTCTGGGCTTTCTGTAAAATGTGATGGAGCAATGGGGCTGAGGGGAGGGGTTTTCCGTCTGCGGAAACAAATCCTCTTGCTTTCCACAGGGGCAGAAATTCCGTGAGGCTGTTGCAGACATAGAGGCTGTCCGAGTATATGTCTGCTGGGCTGGGGAAGGAATCTGGGTGTTCCACTACATACGCGATGGCCGCGAGCTCTGCTGCGTGCCTAAGTGGCCTGGAAGTTTTAACGATATTTCCTCAAGGGCGCGTCCCTGCGTGTCCTCGACATAGATACCTCAACCTGTTATGCGCTTCCCATCCAAGACTGTGGAAGATCCATCCACATAGATCTTTATGGGCTCACACGTGTCCGTGTGCTGGGGGCTCTGGTTTGAATTACCTATCTTTCTGGGGGGTGTTTTAGCGATAAAGGGGCCAGTGTCGTGGTGTGGAGAGATAATTTCACATTCATGGGGGGTCCCGGCGGAGTCGTATGGCACTTCAGCCTCTCAGGTACCGTAATACCTGATCATACCACATTCACCCCCTGTTAAAAAAGAGTCCGGCGGGGGTGGTGGTCAGCAACTACAAAATGGAACAACATGGTATAATCAGTTATGGAGGTACCGTGATACCTCCTTACAGTGTTTAGTGATTATTTGCAAGCATGTTAGACATGTACATTCAGTGTTTAATATTTACAGATCAGTTAAAATGTTGCAATCAGTCAGTCAGGTGCCCTGGTCGTCCTCTGTGATCGTCTGAGCCTTGGTGGTGACTCCGGCAGGGGCTCAGACGTCTGCAACTCCAGGAGCGTGGCTTAGGCCTCCATGGCAGCTTTGTCACCACTAGACGGCGCTGGTGGGAAAAACGGCTGACCCGGGAAGGGGGCGCCTGTAGGGGGCGTCGGTGGGTGGGGTGGGGGGGGGCCTAGGCAGGGGCGGCGGGAGGACTGATCCTCCTGTAAGGTGCTGCGGTGGAGGGGGGGTGGGACTGGTAGCTGGAATGTACGTGGGGTTCCGGCGGGCGGCAGGTCCCGTAGGGAGACCATACCTTGTCGGCCGTCAGGGAACGCCACGTGGGCGTATTGGGGGTTAGCGTGTAGCAGGTGGACTCTCTCTACCAATGGGTCCGACTTGTGCGCCGCACGTGTTTTCGGAGCAGGATGGGTCCGGGTGTTGCCAGCCAAGTCGGGAGCGAGGTCCCGGAGGAGGACTTCCTGGGAAAGACAAGGAGACGTTCGTGAGGTGTCTGATTGGTGGTCGTACAAAGCATTGACCGGATGGCGTGGTGGGCCTCCGGGAGGACTTCTTGCCAGCGGGAGACTGGGAGGTTCCTCGACCGTAGGGCCAGTAGAACGGTCTTCCAGACCGTTCCTTTCTCCCTCTCTACCTGTCCGTTTCCCCGGGGGTTGTAACTGGTCGTCCTGCTTGAGGCGATGCCCTTGCTGAGCAGGAATTGACGCAGTTCGTCGCTCATAAAGGAGGACCCCCTATCACTGTGTATGTAAGCGGGGAAACCGAACAGTGCAAAGATACTATGGAGGGCCCTGATGACGGTGGTTGCGGTCATGTCGGGGCAGGGGATGGCGAATGGGAACCGGGAGTACTCATCAATCACGTTCAGGAAGTACGTGTTGCGGTCGGTGGAGGGGAGGGGGCCTTTGAAGTCCATGCTGATGCGTTCAAAGGGACGGGAAGCCTTAATCAGGTGCGCCCTCTCTGGCCGGTAGAAGTGCGGTTTGCATTCCGCGCAGATTTCGCAGTCCCTGGTAGTCGTCCTGACCTCCTTGATGGAGTAGGGCAGGTTGCGGGTCTTTAACGAAATGGAAAAAGCGAGTGACCCCCGGGTGGCAGAGGTCCTTGTGGAGGGCTCGGAGCCGGTCCACTTGTGCGGTGGCACATGTGCCGCGGGACAGGGCATCAGGAGGCTCGTTTAGCTCCCCTGGACGATACATGATCTCATAGTTGTCGGTGGAGAGTTTGATCCTCCACCGCAAGATCCTATCGTTTTTTATCTTGCCCCGCTGTGCATTATCGAACATGAAAGCAACCGACCGTTGGTCAGTGAGGAGAGTGAATCTCCTGCCGGCCAGGTAATGCCTCCAATGTCACACAGCTTCTACTATGGCCTGGGCCTCCTTCTCGACTGAGGAGTGGCGAATTTCGGACGCATGGAGGGTACGGGAGAAGAAGGCCATGGGTCTGCCCACTTGGTTGAGGATGGCCGCCAGAGCTACGTCGGACGCATCGCTCTCGACCTGGAAGGGGAGGGACTCGTCGATGGCGTGCATCGTGGCCTTTGCAATATCTGCTTTGATGTGACTGAAGGCCTGGCGGGCCTCTATCGACAGGGGGAAAGTTGTGGATTGGATCAGGGGACGGGCTTTATCTGCATAGTTGGGGACCCATTGGCGTAGTAACTGAAAAACCCTAGGCAGCGCTTCAGGGCCTTGGGGCAGTGAGGGAGGGGGAACTCCATAAGGGGGCGCATGCATTCAGGATCGGGGTCTATAACTCCATTTCGCACTACGTAGCCGAGGATGGCTAGGCGGTCGGTGCTAAACACGCATTTATCCTTATTTTATGTTAGGTTTAGTATTTTAGCGGTCTGGAGAAATTTTCAGATGTTGGTGTTGTGGTCCTGCTGGTCGTGGCCGCAGATGGTGACATTATCGAGATACGGGAATGTTGCCCGTAAACCGTACCGGTCAACCATTCGGTCCATTTCGCGCTGAAAAACCGAGACCCCGTTAGTTACACCGATGGGAACCCTTAAGAAGTGATGGAGCCGCCCGTCTGCCTCGAAAGCAGTGTATTTGCGGTCACTAGTGCGGATGGGGAGCTGGTGGTCGGTGGACTTGAGATCCACCGTGGAGAAGACCTTATAATGCATGATCCTGTTTAGCAGATCGGATATGCGGGGGAGAGGGTACGCGTCCAGCTGCGTAAACCTGTTGATGGTCTGACTGTAGTCGATGACCATCCTATGCTTCTCCCCGGTCTTTACCACCACTATTTGAGCTCTCCAGGGACTGTTACTGGCTTCAATGACCCCTTCCCTCAGCAACCTTTGGACCTCTGACCTAATAAAGATCCGGTCCTGGGCACTGTACCTTCTGCTCCTGGTGGCGAAGGGTGTGCAATCCGGGGTGAGATTCGCAAACAGGGAAGGCGGGTCGACCTTAAGAGTCGCGAGGCAGCAGACAGTATCGGGGGTTATATGGCCGCCGAATTGGAAGGTCAGTCTTTACAGGTTACACTAAAAGTCTAAACCCAAGAGTGTAGCCGCGCAGAGGTGGGGAAGGACATAGAGGCGGAAATTTTTGAATTCTCTTCCCTGGACTGTGAGGTTTGCTAGACAGAACCCCTTTATCTCCACTGAGTGGGAACCGGAGGCCAGTGAGATTCTTTGATTAACAGGGTGGATAAGGAGGGAACAGGGCCTTACTGTATTGGGGTGTATTAAGCTCTCCGTGCCCCCAGAGTCGATCAGGCAGGATGTTTCGTGGCCGTTGATGAAGACAGTCATCGTTGCTGTTGAGGCTATTCGAGGTCGAGTTTGGTCCAGAGTCACCGAGGCCAGACGCAGTAGTTGTGGATTTTGTTCAGGCAGTGCGTGTTCGGCCGAGCTGGTATCCTAGGGCCCCATCCAAGATGGCGTCTCCCATTGGTCGCACATGGAGGCCGGGGGTGCACAAAATGGTGGAGCCCATCCTTCCAGCGTGGTGGCCGAGGGACAAGATGGCTGCGCCCGGGGTCCGCACGTGGCCCTTTGCTATGGGGGTGGCGGCGACCGCTGGCCACACGGGGCCCGTGGAGAGGTTCGCTGTGGCGATCCGGAGTCGCCGCTGGAGACAACGGCCACCACTCGTGCCTGGCAGACCCCCACGAAATGGCCCTTTTTGCCGCATCCCTTGCAGATGGATGTGCGGGCCGGGCAGCGCTGGCGGGGGTGTTTTTCCTGCCCACAAAAGAAACAGCGGGGCCCATCGGGGTTGGCGGGCCGCCTTACAGCGCAGGCCTGCGGGGAAATGGGGAAGGTCTCTGAGTCGGCCGCTGCGGGATTCCACATTGCCCAGGGGGCCGTCGCGCGGTCGGGCACGTAGGCACGTGTGTTCCTGGAGGCCACGTTCATGGACCCTGCAAGGGCCCGTGCCTCCCTAAGTCCCAGGGTGTCTTTTTCTAAAAGACGCTGGCGGATTAGTGAAGAACTCATACCTGCTACAAAGGCGTCCTGGACCAGGAGTTCCCTGTGCTCGCTTGCCGAAACTTGCGGGCAGCCACAGCTTCTGCCCAGCACCAGTCGCGCGCGGTAGAATTCCTCCAACAATTCCCCGGGGTTTGTCATCTTGTTGCAAGCAGGTGACGAGGGTAGACCTGGTTTACTGGGCGAATATAGTGTCCTTTTAAAAGTTCGATTGCTGCATCAAAGTCTTCCGCCTCCTCGATGAGGGTGTAGATCTCTGGGCTTACCCTTGAGTGCAGGACGTGCAGTTTCTGCTCCCCCGAGGGTGTGCCTTCAGCCGTCTCCAGGTAGCCTTTAAAACACGCCAACCAAAGATTAAAGATCGCCGCTGAGTTCGTCGCGTGGGGACTGAGTTGCAGACACTCCGGCTTGATTCGGAGGTCCATCCTTTCTACTTAAATCTAGCTTCTTAAATTGATGCACGATCAATAACTACTAAAATGAGGATGTAGTACAACTGAAGGCTTTAATAAGCTAGAAGTATTCCCCAGCAGCTCAGATGCAGAATGAGGGCTGCTGGGATGGCACGGTTTCTTATACCCCGCCTATCGGGGCGGAGCTACCATACACTACAGCCAATGGTAAAACCCCTAGGATTAACCAATGGCACTTCAGCCTCTCAGGTACCGTAATACCTGATAACACCACAACGTGTCAAGCCCTTGGCCTGCCCACAGTGTAGACATGGCATCCCCAGACCACCACTTGCAAGTGAATAGCATCTTTAAGGTCCACAGCTGGCGGAGCATTCTCTTCAGACATCACAGCCCATTCACAATGAGGGTTTTGATTAGGGTGAATAAAGCCATATGGTATACCGCTCTCAGTCTGTCTATTGTCAGCTCACCTCCAGTGGACCAGACAATAACTACAAATGCCCTAGCCTTGTACATAGAATAACCACAGTGCACAAGGAGGCCATTTGGCCCATTGAGTCTGTACTGACCCTCCGAAAGAGCACCCCAGCCCAGGCTCAATCCCCCACCTATTCCCGCAACCCCACCTAGGGACAATTTAGCATGTCCAACCCATCTAACATGCAAATCTTTGAACTGTGGGAGGAAACCAGAGCACCCAGAGGAAACCCATGCAGGCATGGGAAGAATGTGTAAACTCCACACAGTCACCCAAAGTCGGAATTGAACCCTGGTTCCTGGTGCTGTGAGGCAGCAGTCCTAACTACTGTGCCACCGTGCCGTCCAAGGCACATATATGATGACTTGTAAGCCATGACCAGTAGTTTGTATATAGCTTCAATCTGGCAGCTGTGGCCCTTAATTTTTTAATCCCCCTTCCCTTTTCAAAGGGACGGATAGCTATTCAGACCCGCTTAAGTGTAACCCCTAAACCGAATGACTCTTGCATGAATGTGCACTCCTTGTAAAGAAGCAAAGCTTGTAAGCTGAGCATTTGACTCTCAAGACCAGTAATCAGCTGAGCCTTTTCCTGCATGGTTTGTGCATGTAATTAATAGGGTGCCCCTCCAATCAGCCCAAAATAAAGGTACTGAACTCCTCCCACATTCCTTGAGACCTCACCCATGTCATTTCTTTCAGATTTGTTTCTCCAACTGCATCATTAATCAATGAAGGCAAAAATGGTGCTCATAGGATTCCTGAGTGTGATCAGCTTTCAACCTCCTGCTATTACCCACCAAGTTCATCCCAACCTTCTCCATAGTAACTGCCTCCTAATTCCTATCACTGCTGTAACTATCCAGCCTCCCCATGGTTATCCTTGATCCCATCATTGTCCATGCTGACATTCCTGTTTCCTCCTGACCTCTTCAATATTGATGTCCCCATGTCTCTGTCTATATGACCCCCTCCCCTTCTTGAGGCCACATGCACCCTTACTTTTCAGAATACCCCTCCCCAACATGAGACCATTCCAAAAATATTTTGTTGCCAACCTACAGAATCCAGATGCCTCCCTTAAATATTACTGTGTCAGTCCACTTAGTCCACTGACAACGCCCGAAAGACTATTCTGTGCATGACTGGCGCTGTCCAGAGGAGCCTTCCCCTGACTAAGACCAAAACTTGCATGCCATGTACAGCCCCAAGAGTCTCTTATATATGCCTCTGACTGAGTGGCCTCAGCCCCTGGACAGTCTCTTATTCATGCTCTATTTGCATGGCCTCAGCAGCAGGATAGTCTCTCAGCCTTCCCCGAACAGTGTTTCTATTTTTACCCCAGAAAGTCTTCCACTCTTTCCCTCTGTTCCTTGCCCTCATTTCTACATCTGTTCCACACTCCCCCCCTCATCAATCCCCACCCATACTCCTGCCTCCCACTCTTTCCCTCTGACCCATGCCTCTCATCCCCGTCTCCAGTACTGTTTCGATCTAACCCTTGCCATGTGATCACCCTAGTCCTGGCTCCATCTCACCCTTCGCTCTTTTCCTTAGCCACCCTCCCCCCAAGGCCTTCTTCCCTCTCACCCATCTCGCCCTCCTCCTCTGGCAATGCCTTCCTTGTCCAGCCTTAGCGTAGCTTTTGCTACAGGCACCCAATGTATCTCAGTGATGGTGTTAAAGGAGTGCAAAAGCAGAGTTCAATGACTTCCAAGTTGTGGATGAAGTACAGCTCACCAAGTGCATGCCACTTACACACAGCCATAATACAGAATGTGCTTATAGGTTGTTGGTGGGGAACTTAATCTGGAGGGAGAACGTGATTCTGGCAAGTTGACCTTTTAATGAGCATGCATGAAAAGCTAACAAATTGTTTTTTTTATTCATTCATGGGCTTCACTGGAGAAGCCAGCATTAATTGCCCATTCTTAATTGCCCTTGAGAAGGTGAATCGCTGCAGTCCAATGGGAATGTAAATGCAGTTCCCAACATTGCTCAGCAGGAAACGCAACTCGACTTTTACCCGCATTGAATTGAAAGTCAGGATAACAACATTCCAGACTATTTCTCCACCGACAGCAAACCAATTTTTTTTCAGTAACGCCAATGACTCCCACTGCTCGTAAGAATGGAAGATTCCACACTGAGAGAAACCAGGCCATGTTCATTGTCAGAATGATCTTGAGTAAAAATAATAATACTTGATTATTCATGTTTCATTTTGCAGTAGTACATTTTCCTGACTGCCAAATACTGAGGGAGAAAGAGCATGATAAGCAAGAACAAAGAACAAAGAAAAGTACAGCACAGGAACAGGTCCTTCGGCCCTCCAAGCCTGCGCCGACCATGCTGCCCGTCTAAACTAAAATCTTCTACACTTCCTCGGTCCGTGGACCTCTATTCCCACCCTATTCATGTATTTGTCAAGATGCCCCTTAAATGTCACTATCGTGCCTGCTTCCACCACCTCCTCCGGTGACGAGCTCAAGGCACCCACTACCCACTGTGTAAAAACCTTGTCTCGTACATCTCCTCTAAACTTTGCCCCTCACACCTTAAACCTATGCCCCCTATTAATTGACCCCTCTACCCTGGGAAAAAGCCTCTGACCATCCACTCTGTCTATGCCCCTCATAATTTTGTAGACCTGAACGTGAGTGAAAGTTGTATCATTAGTACAATGGATACATATGGATTGGCAAAGGAGTCTTGATATACTTTAGTCACACTTGAGAGGTCATTGATTTGCTTCCTGTGTTGTGTAATAGGTTGCACTGACGTCTTCTGCCTAATCCATTTTCTTCTTGCTTTCAGTGCTCATCAGACAACCTTTCTAGCCATGGTTTCAGTCAGTGTTCCCACTATGCATGCGTCTGACTATCCCGGACTTCTTACCCGTTGCTACTTCTTGAGACATTCTTGCATCCGCAATTCCTGCTGCTGAAAACACTGATGCCCTCTCACCCCCACATCCCAACTTCAACTGGCTATAACCTGACTGGCCCTTCAAGCAGCAATAATCCTATCAACATCAGGATTATCTGCCAGCATGGGGAATGAGGATCCTCGGAGGAAAAACCAGCACTGTTACGTGAGTGGTTTATAATTCCACTTCATTGCCAACCTATCAATTGGAGAAAAGTCCAGCTGAGCATGTTAAATCCCAATGGAACTGGATTGCTAGGTCACAATATGTCCCACATTTTAGCAGGAAAAAGCAGTAACTGCATTATAGTAATTGCAATAAAGATCAGCACTGAAAGTGTTAATATTAATCTGGAAGCAATATGCATCAGTGAGGTGAGCACCATACTATAGCAAGCTGCTTAATGATGTTCATTAACTGAGTTGTTGAGTTTAGACTTACTGCAGGGATCAATAGGCATTAGAATGGGCCATAATGAGTATCTGAAGGACAAAGTAGCATTTCTGAAAAGTCAGACATGGGGTGCTTAAAGATTTGTGGTTCAAGAGAATGAATTTATTAACTTTCAAGCCAATATAAACAGAAGTTGCACAAGATAAACCCTATGGTTCCTGGGGACAATTCTTAAAAGCTTTTCTTTAACTTCATGTGAAATACATTAACGATTAGTATCATAAATTACAAAGGGATGATAATTTCATGTCTAACCCCTTGAGAGGCATGTTTAACTTTCTGACATAATGATGGGAAGTTAACCATTAATCAGCCACTGTGCGAGACACAGGAGATTTGTCATCATTGTGGGTGCATTAATTTGAGATGAAAGATCTGCACTAATACATGCTGGCTGAGTGAATTCTATCATGTCGAAGTGAATCAAAATGTGCTCGTGTGAAGTCAGCATTAACATTTTCCTCACAACTTGGGAACTGTGTGATTTGTGAGTCTGCTGACCAGGACAACAATTGAAAAAGTACATAATGCAATTAAACTGGAATAGCAAAAGCATTTTTATATCTCCTCTGATGGTTTGATAGATTTATACAATGAATAGTTGAGTCATACAGACTATTTGGCCAATACACTTGCTAGCATCCAATCTCAGGCAGAATTATTTGGACTTTGGAGAAGATTAGCGATTAACCTGCCGCTATTGCACAAGTTTAATGTTTATATTTGTTTCTCCAATGTGTAATGTGAAATAGTATTTACTTTATGAGATTGAGCTTGTGAAAAATGTAGTTTAAGACTCCGAAGACTATCGGCTTCCATGCACAAAGATGTGGTGTCCACATTTAAGGCTGAACGCCATCCCGTGCTGAGTTCCCACATGCTCCAAGCATGAGGCTGAACAAGGCAAGTAAGGCTCCATCAGGAAATTTACAAATGTCTGCAAGAGGGGTATACTGTCACTGTGTGCTTGTCCAGATGAATCTGTTTCCTTATCTGCAATGATCTGACATTGGACATAGCCAGATGCTGAGTGATGCTTAGAGGATGGCTACTGTGTCAACAATTACTGGGCCAGGTTTAGTCCAAATGCAAAGGTCATCCAGGACAGAGACTTGTCAGACTTCCAGCAATTGCAGGGTCCCGAGTTTTTCTCATCATCAAACCATTGTCTTGGTGAGGCACGCTCTGTGAGGACAATGCAAACAAGCCTCACAGTTTTGCTGCATGGTGCAGATTTAATTGATACTGCTTCCTGGTGTGTAAAGGGTAACTGGGGACAGTAGCAAGATGATGAGCTGACGATGCAACAAATGGAACTGTCTGGAGGCTGCTCCATGTTGGGCCGTCTAACAGCAAAGCATGAAAGACTGATATGTGTGCTCTGGCCACCTTATTGAGCTGGTGTCATACTGATATGACTGTATCTCTGTGTACTTTGGAATTTCAGCTGTTTATAAACTGCCATGCACACTGAATTGGCGAGGCCATGGATGAAAGGACTATATCAAATGGGGTTATTTAATGACATGTGCTAAAGGAATGCTAATCCCATTCCACAGCATCCACATTATGCCAAGCTTAATCTCCCATCCAAGGATGATCCATTCATTAGGACAGACAATGCCTCATAATATTTCTGGAATCATTGTAATACGATTGACCTTTCATGTGAAGTTCAAGCTGTGAATGAAGGGGTTGGGGTGCCCCAGGCACCAATGGCTGAAGGGAGCATCGATTGTGAGAATTTGTCACAACCTTAATCCTCCTGGAATCTTGTAGCTATCAGGTTGTCAAGGGCACATCGACCGTGTCGTATCTGTACAATGACGTTCACTTGTGGCTTGTCGTACCTGTACATTGACATTCACATGTGGCTTGTCGTACCTGTACAATAACACTCACATGTGGCTTGTCTGAATCCTCGACCTCTGCTATAATGTTCTCCTTTTCCTCATCCGAGGATATGTCTAGCTCCTCAATGTCTACCTCAGGCAACATAGCCCCCCTCACAGCACAAGGTTGTGCAGCACGCAACAATGATGTAGAACACTCTCTTTGGTGAGTATTGGAAAGCCCTACCTGACTGGTCCAAATATTGGAAGCAAATCATCAGGGGGCCAATTGTTTGCTCCATTAAGGACCTTGATTTGGAACATGCTGCATTGTATCTCCCTTCAGCTGCACTATAAGTAGTCAATGGGCCTCCTTAGCCAGGTCTTCTGGGGTACCTTTTGCCCCTGACGAGCCAACCCTTTAAGCGACGAGGTTCCTCAAAGATCTATGTGGCACCTGCAGGTGAGTCAGGATGCAAGAGTCATGTGAGCTCCCAAGGTACCGAGTGCAATCATCCAGGATTTGCTTTCTGTGATTACAAATGAGCTGGAAGTTCAGAGTGTGAAATGCTTTTCTATTTATGAATCTCACTGGCTGCTCCCAGGGAGCTGTCCCAGGAAGCTGTCAAGGCCACATGTGATGGTGTCCTGCACTTGTGGGAAAGCTGAGATTGCAGTGAATACCATACCTCTGGCATCTTGACTTGCAACATCCATGTGGAATGATGAACTTTGCTGAAAAGGGCATCTGTCACCTCCCTTTTTCATTTCTGTGTTGTCAAATGTGCAAAGGACCTAAGTGGTGCTCTGGAAGGATCTGTTAGCAAAAAGGTTGTGTGGGCAGTCACCTTCAAAGCAGCCAGCCCTCCAAGTTCTTGTAGCATAATTTCCTCATGGAGAAGGTGCAAATGTGAGCTACCACCCCCCCCCCCGCCCCCCCGCCCCCCCAGGCGAAGGGGATGCCTACAATATTAACTTTTTAAAATTAAAATAATCTTTATTCTTGTCACAAGTAGGCTTAAATTAACACTGCAACGAATTAACTGTAAAAATCACCTAGTTGCCACTCTCCGGTGCCTGTTTGGGTGGACAGAGGGAGAATTCAGAATGTCCAATTCACCTAACAAGAACGTCTGTCGGGACTTGTATTAGCTGTGTCTTCTATATACCCTGGGTTGCACCACATGACTTAATGCATTTTGTCTCTTCTTCATGAGCATTACTTATACCATGAATAGTTGAGTCATGCAGACTAGTTGGTGACTAGTCTAATCTCTGGGGCGTCATTCTCCGACCCCCCGCCGGGTCGGAGAATGGCCGTTGGCCGCCGTGAATCCCGCCCCCGCCCCCACCGAAGTCTCCGGTACCGGAGATTGGGCGGGGGCGGGAATCGGGCCGCGCCGGTTGGCGGGACCCCCCGCTCAATTCTCCGGCCCGGATGGGCCGAAGTCCCGCCCTGAAATTGCCTGGCCCGCCGGCGTAAATCAAAGCTGGTATTTACCGGCGGGACCAGGCGGCGTGGGCGGGTTCCGGGGTCCTGGGGGGGGGCGCGGGGTCGATCTGACCCCGGGGGGTGCCCACCGATCCGTGAGCGGGCCTGTGCCGTGGGGGCACTCTTTCCCTTCCTCCTCCGCCACGGTCTCCACCATGGCGGAGGCGGAAGAGACTCTCCCCACTGCGCATGCGAGGGAAACTGTCGGCGGCCTCTGGCGCTCCCGCGCATGCGCGGCATTTCCGCGCCAGCTGGCGGGGCAACAGATGCCATTTCCGCCACCTGGCGGGGCAACAAACGCCATTTCCGCCAGCTGGCGGGGCGGAAATCCCTCCGGCGTCGGCCTAGCCCCTCAATGTTGGGGCTTGGCCCCCAAAGATGCGGAGCATTCCGCACCTTTGGGCCGGAGCGATGCCCGTCTGATTGGCGCCGTTTTTGGCGCCAGTCGGCGGACATCGCGCCGTTGGGGGAGAATTTCGCCCCTGGTCTTTCCTGAATGAACCAATCTGAACGATAGGAAGAAAAGGCATTACATTTGGCTACTAATCCCCTGGGTTCCGGGAGGAAGAATTTGACAAAAAGGTTGAGGAGGACCTTAAATTTCCGTATCTGCTAATGCGATGCTGTAACCTTAGCAACAGATCAGCAAAATACTTTGAGAAATGGCATTAAGGGCTGAAAGTAGTTTCTATCACTCTCCCACAAGATAACATTGGACGTCTGCGGAGCAAATTCAGGGCTAGTGGAGAAAGTTGATTTGAAAGGAATAATTGAAGCATTTTATTGTAACAATATCAAGTAAAGGCATGAGAACATATGTCATTATTTAATCTAAAATTGTACAACAGTAAATATTACCATTATTGTGTTTCATGTGTGTATCAATTCCATAAATGCTATGGGCTGGATTCTCCATTGGCATCATACTCCACTTCACAGGCAGCACATTCATGCCCATGGGTTTCGCAATGGCGTGGGGATGCCCACAATGGGAAATCCCATTGGTCAGCTGCCGAGATGGAGGAGCCCGCTGTCAGTGGGGATGCGCCACACCTGAAAACGGGTGCGGCAGAACGGAGAATCCCACCCTATGTATATAATAGATAATCGTCGGGATTCTCCGTTTCTGAGACAAGGGGCAGGTTTCTCCGTCCCGCCGCACCAGATTTCACAGCTGCGGCACGCCGTCGGGATTCTCCGTTTTCCTGCTTGTCAATGGGGTTTCCCATTGTGCGCCAGCCCCATGCCATCGGGAAACCTCCAGGCTGCCAGCAAAATGGAGAATCCCAACGGCGGAGAATTCAGCCCTCTAAGCATTGACGCCAACGCAGAATTCGTGGACTTGCATGCCAGCAAAACTGCCGCCACACCTGGACCGATTCCGCTACTGTTAAGGAGATAGTACTGCGCCACATGGAACACAATCGATTCCAATGGAAAATGGTTCAGGATTCGCCGGATCCGTGATTGACACTCGGGTGGCTGACAAGCTGCATATATACAATACAATCCCCACACACACTCATTCCAGCCAACAAGATGACACTGGTTGTGTTGGAGCACACCCACACAGCTGATAGGTCGGCTGGGGCCAGAGGGCACCCAGGGGGGTGGTCTTTGGGGGGGGGGGGGCATCTATACGACCAGTGGCTCTAAGTTCACAGTGGGCTGTTCGTGGTGTGCGCAGCTGCATGGCTGCCTTGCCATTTGCAACATTGGCGTTCTGTTTCTGTCCACCCTGACCCCACAGCCAAGCTCCTGGCCACCCCCCGCTACTCCCCTGGCACTTGCAGAAGCTCCCCGGCCAGAGGCATAACTGTCAGTAAACTATGGCGATGTTGGACACTTTCCATATCCCCTCTCTCTCCCTCAGCAACCACCACGCGGTTAAAAGCACAAGTGAAGCACGCCATCAGGAAATCAGCCCATCGGAGGCGGAGCATCGCGGAGGCCTCGGTGAATACCGGGTCGGGCCCGCTAATGATATGTAAATGGTGACCACTGTACATGCGTTCCGGTTTGCATTGACGCCGCTGTCGAGGTGATGGAGAATCACGATTTGGCATCAAATTGGCGCCCGCCACGGTTTTAGCGTCGGATCGTATTCTCCGCCCAATCGCATATCACAAATTTGACATCGGTGAGCGCAGAACCCCGCCCAACGTATTATATATTGTGTAAATTCACACGCTTACATTTTGGCCTCTTTCAAAGAGCTATCCCATTTGTCCACTTCTCTGCTTTTTTTCCAGAATTTGTTTTCTTTTCAAGCACTTATTCAATTCCCTTCAGAAAGTTTTTATCGAATCAAATTCCACCACCCTTTCCAGGCAATGAATTCCAGATCAGAACGATGGACTGCACATTTCATTTTGTTCATCCAACCTCTGGGGCGACATTCTCCGACCCCCCGCCGGGTCAGAGAATCGCCGGGGGCTGTAGTGAATCCCGCCCCCGCCGAATATCCGGTGCCGGAGATGGGAATCGCGCCGCGCCGGTTGGCGGGCCCCCCCCGCTCGATTCTCCGGCCCGGATGGGCCGAAGTCCCGCCGATAAATTGCCTGTCCCGCCAGCGTAAATTAAATCACCTACCTTACCGGCGGGACAAGGCGGCATGGGCGGGCTCCGGGGTCCTGGGGGGGCCGCGGGGCAATCTGGCCCCGGGGGGGGGGTGCCCGGGGCACAATCCCCCACGGTGGCCTGGCCCGCGATCGGGGCCCACCAATCCGCGGGTGGGCCTGTGCCGTGGGGGCACTCTTTCCCTTCCGCCTCCGCCACGGTCTCCACCATGGCGGAGGTGGAAGAGACTCCCTCCACTGCGCATGCGTGGGAAACTGTCAGCGGCCGCTGACGCTCCCGCGCATGCGCCGCCCGGAGATGTCATTTCCGCGCCAGCTGGCAGGGCAACAAAGGCCGTTTCTGCCAGCTGGTGGGGCGGAAATTGCTCCGGCGTCGGCCTAGCCCCTCAATGTTGGGGCTCGGCCCCCATAGATGCGGAGCATTCCGCACCTTTGGGGCGGCGCGATGCCCGTCTGATTGGCGCCATTTTGGGCGCCAGTCGGCGGACATCGCACCGTTTCTCGAGAATTTTGCCCCTGATTCCTTTGGCAATTATCTTAAATCTGTGGCATCTGGTTACCATGCTAACGTTTTCCGATAGCAATCAATAAACTCATGTGATTATTTCAACCAATCCCCCATTAAATCATTCAATGCTCCAACAACTCTCTGCAGAAAGAATTTCTTCTGATCTCTCAATCATTGTCCTAGTTTAAAATTGATGAGTTTTTGTCACCGACTCCCTGGTCAGAAGAAATATGCAACGGGATTCTCCGATATTGAGGCAGAGTTTCACGACGGCGGGAAACGGCCGTGGGCATGATTGATTCAAGCCCGGAAAAGGGGCCAGCAGCGGGGCAGCGAGAAATGCGGTTGGCGTGGCGCCAGCGCAGCGGCGTCATCGCGCGACGCCCTGCTGATGCCGCGCCGCGTAATTTTAAGTGCGCGATCCGCGCACAGGACCCAAAGGATGGAGGTGGCTGAGCCCCCCTCGTGCCGCTCCCAGGTTCCGGGACAGTGATATAGAGACTCTATTAGACGCAGTAGAAGAGTGCAGGGCCATCCTGTGCCCAAGACGTGGGCACCGGCACCCGTCCAGCACTGTGAAGCATGGCTGGCGTGAAGTGGGCACCGCGGTTAGCGCTGTGGGGCACAGCCCCAGCTCTGGAGACCAGTGCCGTAAGAAGCACACCCCACCCCTCCCTCTCCCCCACCATGTTTCACGGGAACGCCCCCCCTGCACACGCAGGAGGGGGGTGCACCACGATGCACCCGACCCACATGGGCAACACCGCCCCCTTGAGTGCTGCCATCGCGTGGTGCCCAGTGTGCCCCACTCAGTCATAATGTTGCCAACATCTGCGCGTCTTGATACTGATTGTGATGCATCCCCCCACCTCCCCCACGCGCCCACCCCCAGGACATGACAGCTCACAACCACCGTGAGCGTACAAGGCCAGAGGGGGATCACTTGAGCTGCCCCTCACCGTCCATGAGCAGAGGGCTCTGGTCCTCGCTGGGGGAGCCGCCACCTGGGAGGTAGCGCCATGCCAGATCGGAGGTGCAGGACCAAGTGAGACTCCCCTGCCTGGCTATACTCCCGCAGCCCATCACCTCCCCCCCATCCCCTCACACTGCACCCCCTACCAGTGCCCCCAAACCTCCCCCTCTCAACCCACCCCTGACACATACCCCTCCACCGCTAATCCCCCCTCATACTCCACCCCCTCACACTGCCCCCTCCACCCCCTCACACCCGACTCCGCATGTCTAACGATACATGCCTTATTGTATTCTCCAGGGCCAGGAGCCAATACTCCAGGGATGTCTCGGACAAGTCCCCGCTGTCCAGCTCCAAGCTCATCCGCCCACAGGGACGCACGGCAGAGAGGGGAAGGAAGACGGACAGGAGGGCCCTCTTCTGAGGCCGGGGCACTGGAGGGGGATGCACAGAGGACAGACAGAGACGACACTGACGAACACAGGATGGACAGTCAGGGCACTGATGGCCGTGAGATGGATGATGAGAGGGCAGCGGGCCAGGACAGTGATGGAGAGAGGATGGGGACTCTGGACAGTGACGCAGAGAGGACGGCCACACAGACGATGGACAGACCCGATATGGCACCTAACGTGGGCCGTGGACTAAATGCATCAGTCCAAGGATCGACCCAGGAGACCTCAGACCTGGGTACAGATGAGGACCTCGAGTTTGCGTCACTGCTGTCACCCACAACATCCACCATCCCAGATACACTTACCTCGGTTGGCCATATTAGTGATGAGGCATCTGGGTCACTGACTGGTGCGCACTACACAGCCAACCCGGTATAGCACGTGGAGGTAGGAGCAGCCGAGGGGCTGAACGGTCGGAGCGCAGGCCAGGCCCAGCACCCAGCTGCCGTCCAGACGGTTCCCGGGTTCCTGGACTTACCAGACCCACCCACAGACCCAATGCATTTGGAAACCCAGGGAGTGGACAACGGAATGAAGGCCGTCTTCCAGCATCTGCAGACGCAGTTGGAGGAGTCCATTAGTGTCCAGGAGCAGGGAGTGGTGCCGGTCATGGCTACCACCCAGGCCGACACTGTACGGGTGGCATCTGCGGTGGAGGCAATGGGGGCAACGGTTTCGGCCATGGGTCAGGTTCTGCAAGGCGTGGCCCAGGAGAGGGCTGCCCACTCACAGGCAGCCATGTGCCAGAGCCAACTGGACATTGTCACCGCGCTCCGGGGTCTGGCCCAGTCTCAGCAGGCCATCGCTGAGAGCAACGGCTGCCTTACACAAGTGCTGGATGGCGTTGTACAATCACAACGGGAGGTTGCACAGTCCCTGACAGGGATGTCGCGCTCCCTGAGCTCCGTCGCTGCGAACGTTCAGACCCTGGTCAATGCCGCAGCCCACCTCCAGGACTGGCATCGCCAGGTGTCGGTGGTGAAACGGCGCTTGTCTCCGCTCGCACCACCGTCCCATAGTGAGGCCCGGCGGCCAACGGGCTCCCCGAGGGAGGAGGAGGTTCTGGGGCCCGTCCCGGTAACTCCAGCAAGTGAGGTCCCGGAACACTCGGACTCCCCCCATACCGGCCCTGGTGCATCTGGTGGGCAGCGGGCATCACAGGGTGGCACCACGCCACCCAGCATGCCCGCTGAGGAGCCTGGCCCATCGTAGCCGGGCCGCCCCAGGAAACTTGTGCCAACGGGGAGCCACGTCGCAGGGCAGGAGTCTCAGCAGTCCGCCTCCACTCCTGCTGTACCATTTGGGGAAACACCAAGGAGTAGTGGTAGGGCCCGTAAGGCAAAGAAGTTAGACACGTAGTAAGTTGGCAAGGGTGCAGGGCACAGCTTAGTTCTAGGGGTTAGGGCACTTGTCTGTGAATGTCACGAATAAAGTCACTGTTACACAAAACCTAGTTGACTCTGTGCTATGTCCGGTGCCTGATGAGACGTGAGGGGGACTGAGTGGCGCTGGGGCCGAAGTCCGCTACAACGGTGATGCTGGGTGTGTGTTCCCCCCCCCCCTCCAAAACTCCGTTGTCCTTGGCACACTGATGCCAGCTACCACACATGGGCATGTGATGGAGTGTCCGTGACGCATACAGGGACCACCGAGGTGGAGGGTACAGCTATGGCCATGAATCAGACATTGTCTAACAATACGGAGCTCACAGTTCATCACAGAGCGTGTTGTCATCACTCAACATGGCACTGATCACACCCGCTTACGCAAGCAACTGTGTGATACCATCCCGTTGTGCCGCAGGTGTAGGTTGCTGTGAAAGTGGTTGTGTGGGCGCTAGGGTTGTCGAATGGTGCGGGAGGTGAGGGGGTGCTGGGTGGTGCATTTGTGAGGAACGGTGGTGCAAGAGCCTTGCTCAGTGATGCTCTCCCCCTAGTTCATAAAACGTGAGCCGATCAACGCCTCGCGTGCTCGTTCTCCAAGCCGGTGGCGTCGTGCAGCCTCTTGCCCATATGTAGCCCCCAGGTCATGTCTGTGCACCCCCCCCCTCCCCATCCTACTGCTCCTCTTCCTCCTCATATGCAGATGCGTCGCCGCATATTTGTTGTCTGCTGTGTTCTACACAACATTGCCCAGCAGAGGGGTGATGTCCTGGAGGAGGAGTCATCGGGCTCCCTCAGTGCCTCCTCCTCCAGGACATCACCCCTCTGCTGCGCAATGTTGTGTAGAACACAGCAGACAACAAATATGCGGCCGGCCCTCTCGGAATGGTACTGCAGGGCACCTCCAGAGCGGTCCAGGCACCTGGATCTCGTCTTCAAGAGGCCGAAGCACCTTTCCACAACACCCCTGGTTGCTGCATGAGCCTCATTGTAGCGGGTCTCCGCGTTGGTCTGTGGCCTCCGTGTCGGTGTCATCAGCCACGACCGCAACGGGTAACCCCTGTCGCCCAGCAACCAGCCCCTCAGCCGGGGGGGTGTCCCCCGAACATTGCGGGGATGTACGATTGCACCAGTATAAAGGCATCATGCACACTTCCGGGGTACTGGGTGCACACGTGCATGATCGTCATGTGATGGTCGCAGACCACCTGAATATTCATAGAGTAGGTCCCCTTTCTGTTCCCTAAAACTTCCCTGTTCTCCGAGGGTGGGCGCATGGCGATGTGCACCCCATCAATCGCACCATGGACCATCGGTATCCCGGTCACGGTTGTGAATCCCGCTGTCCGGGCATCCTGGTGTGCACGGTCCTCCGGAAACTGTATGTACCTGTCGGTGATGGCATACAGGGCATCGGCCACGGCTCGGATGCACCGGTGCACCGATGTCTGTGAGGTCCCAGATAAGTCCCCGCTCGGCGCCTGGAACGAACCCGCCGCGAAAAAATTGAGGGCTACCATCACCTTGATGGTAACCGGGATAGCATGTCCTCCCCCCGTTCCACGTGGTGCCAGGTGCGCCATGAGGTGGCATATTTGTGCCACGGACTCCCTACTCAATCGGAGTCTCCTCCTGCATGCCCTGTCTGGCAGGTCCTCAAACGGCATGAGGTCATGGTAGACTCAAGGCCTCATGGAGTGCCTCCGGCGCCTTGGCACCACCACCTGCTCCTCCTCCTCCCCCTGCGCCCCATCAAGATCAGAATCCTCATCCTGTGCATCCCCGACGATGTGGTGGTCATTGTTCCCCCTCCGCCTCTCCTGCACATGTCGGGCGTGCGGGCCTGCAGCCTCATCGGCTGGCACAGGGCCCTCTGCAGCCACTCCCTCTGTTGCAGCTGCCGCTGCCGCAGCTGCTCTGAGCCTCCTGCGTCGACGCTGCCGGATGGCCACCTGCAGGGCAGCGGCTCCCACCATGGCGGCAAATATAGCTGGCTGGTGCGCAAACATGACTATCTGCAAGAGGGGGTGGGGGGAGGAGAAACAACATGGTTAACGATGGCACTTGGACACCTCGACAGCCAGGTGCCATGGGATACATGTGTGCCCCGGTTGCCTGGTCTTGCTGCAGACACGCAGGCACCATGACACCTGCCGACAGTCTCCGTCCAACGGCCAGTTCACCCTGTCCCTCCTCATTACTGAGCCAGTGGCCTTTGCCCATCAGCATGACCTCAACTTGTGAGCGTGTCTTCGCCACCGTCCTGCCATGGCAGGCTGGCTGGCATGTCGCTCCTGCGGATAACCCTCCCCAACCCCCACCACGGGCATGTCTGCTTCATTCCCCAACCACCTCCTCCTTTACCCCCTCGTCCCTCCCCCTCCTCCTTTACCCCCCCCCCCCCACCTCCCACCGGCATGACTGCTTCATTCCCCAACCACCTCCTCCTTTACCCCCTCGTCCCTCCCCCTTCTCCTTTACCCCCTCCCCCACCCACCCCACGGGCATGACTGCTTCCTTCCCCAACCACCTCCTCCTTTACCCCCTCCTCGCTCCCCCCTCCTCCTTTACCCCCCTCTCCTTTACCCCCCTCCCCACACGGGCATAACTGCATCCTTCCCCCCCACCTCCACTCCCCTCACGGGCATGACTTCATCCTTCCCCCCCCTCCTCCCCCCCCCCCCCCCCCCCCACGACGGGCCTGACTGCTTCCTTCTCCTTCCCCCCCCCCCTCCCCACGGGCCTGACGGCGGCATCATAGAATTTACAGTGCAGAAGGAGGTCATTCGGCCCATCGAGTCTGCACCGGCTCTTGGAAAGAGCACCCTACCCAAGGGCAACACCTCCCCCATTGCCCCATAACCCAGTAACCCCACCCAACACGAAGGGCAATTTTGGACACTCAGGGCAATTTATCATGGCCAATCCACCGAACCTGCATATCTTTGGACTGTGGACGGAAACCGGAGCACCCGGTGGAAACCCACGCACACACGGGGAGGATGTGCAGACTCCGCACAGACAGTGACCCAAGCCGGAATCGAACCTGGGACCCTGGAGCTGTGAAGCAATTGTGCAATCCACAATGCTACCGTGCTGCCCTTCATGGGAGAGTCCCGCCCATGGTTTCTTTATTCACCACGTCAAAATCCTTCATGATGGAAAAAACTATTTTAAATCATCTCTTAGCTTTTTCCACTCCAATGTAATTAGTCCAGTTAGCTCACATCTGTGAACACAAGTATGATTTCACACCCTTAGCATCATCCTGCTTTGCCTTTGTTGCACACTCCCTATGGCTTTAATGCCATTTCGATCATTGTGCATCCAAACTACATATTTTAACTGTAACTGAACCATTGCATTATGACAAATGTATTACTACACTTTTTTTGATAATTTAAAACTCCCAAATCCTAACCTCCCTTTTTTGTGGTTTTATCCAACAGATTTAACACATCAAAGGAATAATATATTTACATCCGCAGCCTCACAATTGCTTATTTTCGTAGAATCATAGAATCCCTACAGTGCAGAAGGAGGTCATTTGGCCCATTGTCATGTGAGAGTACCTTTAGGAAATGGGTGTTTTTCACTGCAGTGATGTCAGAGAGTGGGTGGAGCTGGGCTGTCTGTCAGCTTTTTACTTTCATTTTAGGCTGTTTGCTGCAGGGTGTGTTTTAGTTTCGTTTTCAGTGTTGGAGCTGAAGCCAGACAAAGCAGGTGTACTGCTGTTCTCTCTGCCATCAAAAGACTATCTCTTGATCATTTGCTGTTTATTGGGTCTTCTGGATGTTGTTTGGGAAGTTATTTAGGGATACTTAGTGTTGTATTCTTTGGGCTGTATTTGAATTGATGGTCGCAAAGATGTTCACTGTATGTGTTAAAAAGGTTAACTTGAGTTTATAGAATAAACATTGTTTAGCTTTAAATATACTTTTCCATTTCTGCTCTACCACACCTGCAGAGTGGGCCGTGTGCTCCCCATACCACAATTTTTTAAAAGTTGTGGGTCAGGTGAACTCCATGATCCCCTTTGGGGTTCTCTAAACCCTGGCCCATAACACCATCAAGTCTAATCTGACCCTATGAAAGAGCACTCTTCCTCGGCCCTCTCTCCTGCTCTATCTCTGTAACAGCATAACCCCAGCTAACCTTTGGCACTAAGGGACAATTTAGAATGGCCAACCCACGTAACCTGCACATCTTTGGGCTGTGCGAGCAACCGGAGCACTTGGAGGAAACCCACGCAGACACGGGGAGAACATGCAATCTCCAGACAGACAGTCATCCAAGGTTGGGATTGAACCTGGGGGTGAATTCTGGAGGTCCATGAAGCATATTTCCCAATGGAACGGACAATCAGGATCAGCGCCGGGCACCGGGCATCGATCTGTTTCCAATATTCCAATCCCCCGCTGGTGGTGGGATCGGGGTCTGCGACTGTGCACCAGCGGGAGGATATAAATGAATGCACATAGGTCTTAATGACTCATTTGCATCTACTTAAAATGCCCAGCACCCTATTCTCCAGACCTCCATGATTCTCCAGTCCTCTGGGCCGGGAATCATGAGGGCGGGGATTACTACAGGTATCACCAAATGTGAACCTGATGTGGTGGCCCTCGAGGCGGGCCAAGGGAGTAACTCCTTAAGAGAGCTGCCCCCAAAGTCAATCCGAGGGTCACCCTCCACCCCACAATGTACATCCTGCCCACCCCTCCGCTGCAGAATACCCCCCCACAGAGACCCCCGTAATAGGGAGATCCCCCAGGGATGCCCTAACTAAAGGCACCCCTGCAAAGAGACCCCCTAATTAAAGGAACCCCTCACACAGACTCACTAACTAGAAGGACCTTCCACAGGCACCCACTAATCAGAGTGACCTCCCACAGGGACCCCCTAACTAGCAGGACCCCTCACAGAGACCCCTTAACTAAACTAAAATTACAGATCTAACACTTGTCTGGAAGCACCACGTGTCCATTCCTGGAAAGAAAACAGCTGTGGCTTGTGTTTAAAACCCTCAGGTCCTGTAACTGCAAATCATTCATTAATTTCCAGTAGTAGGCTGTGATTGACAGCTTCCACAAAACAGTTGCAGCCTTGATTCATTCATCTCCCTTCATGAATGAGTAACTCTAAGTGCTGAAACCCCAATGTTTACAAACATCAACCACATCATTTTCATTTTCATTCATTTCATTTCATCATAAGCGGTAAGTGCATTGCAATCACAAGCTTGAGTGATTGGAATACATCCGATGGGGTGCGGGATTTCACTATCGGGCCACCTGCTCAAGATTGCTGCCCAATAGCAGGATTCCCTGGAGAATCCCTTGAATTCCTCACCATGCATCAATTTGCATTGCGGGGTATACTGAATTGAAATGAAATGAAATGAAATAAAAATCGCTTATTGTCACAGGTAGGCTTCAATGAAGTTACTGTGAAAAGCCCCTAGTCGCCACATTCCGGCGCCTGTTCGGGGAGGCTGTTACGGGAATTGAACCGTGCTGCTGGCCTGCCTTGGTCTGCTTTCAAAGCCAGCAATTTAGCCCAGGGGGAAAGCAAATCACATGCGATTCATTCTCCCAAACAGAGTCTCGCCACAGGTCTCTGGTGCTGTGAGGCAGCAGTGCTAACCACTGTGCCACCTTGCCACCCACTTTTCATTGAACATTTACTCATATTCCTTATTTTTGATCCTAAAATGCTTCCTGTGGTCATGTCTACTTCCCAACGGAAAGTGAGAGAACAGAGAGCAAAAAGCAAGCAGAAGAAAAACAGAAAAACAAAATAAAACATAAACCTTGAACATAGAAAATAACAGGAAGACGTAGAGAGAACATAAAAAGTAAATGAAAGAGCTCACCATGTCAAAGATGAAGGAAGTAGAGCACGGATGCTCCTACTTATCACTATGGATCAATTTATTTAAAATAAAGTGCGGGATTCTCTCAGCACGGGGCCGGGCGGAGAATCCCCGTGACCGGCACGAATCGCACCACGCCGCCCTGATGCCGGGATGCGATAGTCCGCAGAGCAGAGAATTGGCACCATTGGCCATTGCGGAGAATTCCGCAACTTCCGGTCGGCCCGACGCCGGAGTGGTTTGCGGTGTTTTTTACGCCGGCGTCGGACCATCGCGCGGATTCGGGAGAATCCCACCTCTGATCTTTAAAAATGGTCCGCAATGGTTGGGATTTTCATTCCAGGCGGTGGATGAGCAGGCTGGATTGGAAGTTGGGGCCCCCTGTGCTTCGAAGGAGTGTGGAAGCTTCTGGATGCAATGCCGACTTGGGCGGA
The DNA here is from genome assembly GCF_047496885.1 of Scyliorhinus torazame. NCBI lineage: Eukaryota > Metazoa > Chordata > Chondrichthyes > Carcharhiniformes > Scyliorhinidae > Scyliorhinus > Scyliorhinus torazame. The sequence continues at coordinate 179,099,855 of NC_092709.1, forward strand.
AAGCCAGCTTAAGTTATTTTAAAAATATTAAATCAAAAAATATTCCTCCAGCTCTCACCCCTCAATCCTCTCAGCAACCCGCTACACACCCTCCATACCCCATCCATGCTGCCTTCTGCCATCTCATATTCCCCACATTCCCCATGATTTCTCATACTCCCATGCCAACTCATGCTCCTCTGTCCACCGCATGGCTCCTATACCATCTATACCAATCTATGCCCCTCTATCCACCCTCATTTCCCCTCATACCCCATGCTAACCCATTTCCCCCTAACCAACGCTATGACCAGTCGTACCCTTTATGTGCCCTACACTTCCATGACCCTTTAGAGTCTCTATGCTAAATGAATGAAATGAAATGAAAATCACTTATTGTCACCAGTAGGCTTCAAACGAAGTTACAGTGAAAAGCCCCTAGTCGTCACATTCTGACGCCTGTTCGGGGAAGCTGGTACGGGAATTGAACTGTGCTGCTGGCCTGCCTTGGTCTGCTTTAAAAGCCAGCCCTTTAGTCCTGTGCTAAACTTGTCAAAGCATGCCAATTCATGCTCAACGCGCACCAATGTTGTCCTTATATCCTTTATGTCAACTCATCTAGTATCCTTTGACAGTTCTTTGACAACGTGAAGATTCTTGACAGCTTTGACAGTTTCTTGTCAGCTTGGATATTTCCAAGACAGATTGATAGTTCACTGACCATCCGGTGACAGCTTTGACAGTTCCAATTAACTTTATGCACTTTTTTTGCACAATTTTATTTACTTTTAACAATCCCAAATGATGCCTTACCTCGACCCAAAGAGGGCCTTGCCTCTCCCAAAGGTATTCCAGGGCCACATCCAAAAAGACACTGGAACTAAAACTCAGTCCAGTATATGTCTCTAAATCCTCACTCCCCACAGTACCACCTCAAGCAAGGTGTCATTAAAATTTAAATGGCAGCATTTAGCTGTCATGAATGCAGGAAAAAAATCTTCCTCTCTTGCTTCATATTCCCAACTCCATCTTTGGATTGGCCCTTTATATCCTGGAAATGGGATTGCATCTTTTGGCCACTGCTATGAAATCGGTGCCATACATGGAAGAAAAATTATAATGAAGCACTAAAACAACGCAGGCAGGCATGCTGAACTTAATTCCGTGTTCCCCACACAATATTGGACCCCAGGAGATTTAAAATTCTAATATTCCTCTCCTTGGGTAAAACTATACCCTGACCATGAGCAGCATTATTTCATTTTTACAATTAACTGGATAAAATCAATTTTTTTTTTAAATGATGGAATTATGCGATCTGTCTGTCAGTACTTGAGAGGAGAATTTCTGGACGGTCTTGGAGCAGAGCAATTTCCTCTGAGTTTGGAAGGAGATCTCGGTCCAAAGTTACATGTCTTTTTAGATGCTAACATATTTTCTGTGCACTGATATCATTCGCTGTTTGTCTTTCCCAGTTCCAGCATTTGCAATTTATTTTCTACTTTTGATCGCTTCTGAATGATCAGTTTGGATTTCTTGCCGAGGCCATCATTCGTCCCTCAGGAATAATGAACCAAAGGCCAAGAAACATCGATCAGAGTGAACAAAATCCATAATGCAGGGCGAAGAAAAAGAATCATACTGGAGGCAATATTGTATTTCCAATGAAAGCTGTGCTTTACAAAGGGCTTTATTTTACTACGAGTCAGCTGGAAATTACAGTGAAATCAGACAAGCTGATTAGACCCAACAGAAATGTTCACAGGCCCCTCAAACAATTGTTCAGATATTGTTACCTCTCATCTGTTTTAGTGCAGCAAATAATTTTCATTTGTCCCTTCATGTTTTGAAACCATCCGTAAAGACAGTGCAAAAATGAATCCTTCTGAAAGCAAGCAGAGACAAAAGCTGAAAGAACCATAGCTCTTGGCACCGAGGTGCTGCTTTCGCAATCTTTTTCCTTATCACTAGCTAATTTCAGAGTACAACTGTGATAGGGCCAGAAAACAGCTGGATGACAAATTACTTTAGTTCTTACTGGTCTGTCATCGCATCTACATGGCATCCGTGTGCTGCCAGTTTAATAAAATGAATTTTATGATCTGAATGATTTTTTCCTGACTCGACCTGGCTGTTTCCCATGATGAAAACTGCACAAGTAACATTTGAATAAGCCAGTGATAGAAATACAATGATACCTGCTGTTTACATTGGAATTTTGTCAGTGTTCTTGTAGGTAAGGTGAAGAATATGTGGATGCCCATATGTCAGAGACCTGGCTGTCATTTTGCAACTACTACTCACGATGACGGCTCGACAGTGCTGAAATTATCAGAAATAATTGCAATGTTATATTTTTAAGAAGTATTTTTACCAGCACTGAGGTAACGAGATTTCCATTGGGGAACCCATTGATGCTGCAGATAATGGAAACAATACAATTGGCACAAATGATGGTGAGAATGTAATGGGAGATTTTTAACATGGGTAAGCGGGCAGGATTGATTGCTGGTGTGTGGGATTAAGTCAACAATTCCAAGCGCTCCAGGAAGCCAACTCCGATCTGCCGACTTCAAGGTTTTACTGTGCCAGGACAAGGATGTCGGGGGTTGGTTGCACCTGGTCTTATGGCCTCCTCCAGGGAGCTGTCTGCAACAACTGGAACCCAAGCCTGTCAGTCATGCTGACGTTTGAGGGGAATCAATCAATAAGAAAAGATGCACATGTACAGGAAAACCAACACTTATGGGTTTCCTGTTTGCTACTGCACCCTATCTGCCTACCCCGCCAAACATCAGCGATTCCAATGAGTTTAAAAACAAAAACTCCCTGCGGCACGGTGGCAAAGTGGTTAGCACTGCTAACCCAGGTTCAATACCGGCCTCGGGTGACTGTCTGTGCAGAGTTTGCACTTTCTCCCTGTGTCTGTGTGGGTTCCCTCCGGGTGCTCCGGTTTACTCCCACAGTCCAAAGATGTGCAGGTTAGGTGGATTGACCATGCTAAAATTACCCCTTAGTGTCCAAAAGGTTAGGTGGGGATACTGGGTTACAGAGATGGGGTGGAGGTTTTGGCTTAAGTAGGGTGCTCTTTCCAAGGGCCGGTGCAGACTATATGGGCCAAATGGCCTCCTTCTGCACTGTAAATTCTATGACCTCTGAAATGGTGTCAAGATAATAATTACTAAGAGGAAAATAACAAGAAGAGCAATGGATCATCTTGAAGCTGCTAAGTTACTTTTCCTTCTGGCTCTTTGACCTTGTCTTCCAGTAAGCCCTAAAAACTCTGGACATTACAAAAGCAAAACACTGTAGATTTTGGAAATCTGAAAGCAAAACAGAACATGCTGGAAATAGCCAGCAGGTCAGGCAGCAGCTGGCTCTCTTACTCTCCACAGATGCTACCTGACACATTGGTTATTTCTAGCATTTTCTGTCTTTATTCTGGACATTATATCGATACCCTTCAGAATCAGTGTGGATCCTTTACTTGGGGAGCAAAGTAAATACAAAGCACCATTCTGCAAGCCAAACGGGTGGGCGAAGGAAGCTGCTGCTCGCATGATTTCTGACACATCTCCCTGATTCATGCAGTAGCTTCCTCAGCCTAGCCCCTTGGCTCTGCAAGAAATGCACATTTTTTTTCAAAAGAGGCAGGAAATCTAATGATATGGCCCCCATTCCTTTTTTCCTCCATAACACCCAATGAAGGATGGAAAAATATCCACCATTATTTTAAATAGTTAAATACTTTCCAGCTTCTTGTTTATTTGATGCCTTTATGTGGCAATGTTAAAATGCAGCTTCCTGGCATATTATAGTGCATCTTATTTACTAATTGGCATGATTTGGACATGCTATTGCCAAAAATATCAACATTTCATTATCTTCTGCTAAAAAAGCATTTGTAATGCAGAGGAGTTCATTTAGCGACAATTACTGAATTGGAAACTGTTTGGAGTTGCTTTCTCATAAATAGTTGTGGTTCTTTAGCTCTATTACTCCACTGTCAAACATACTTGGTGCAATAACATAAACTGCAAGTGCTTGATTGAAAATCTAGAGTGGCACATCCTTCGAGCATTCCGTGTAAGCTGATCCAGGGAAACATGACAGGACTGAATGCTAACAATCAATCTATTGTTGACGGAAACAAGAGGCGGGATTCTCCCCTACCCAGCGGGGCGGGAGGTCCCAGTGTGATGGAGTGGCGGGAACCACTCCGGCGTAGGGCCGCCCCAAAGGTGCGGAAGTCTCTGCACCTTTAGGGGCCAAACCCTCACCTTGAGGGGCTAGGCCCGTGCCGGAGCAGTTTCCACTTCAGCGGCTGGCGGGAAGGCCATTGGCGCCACGCCAGCTGGGGCCGAAAGGTCTTCGCTGGGAGACGCGGGTCGGCGCATGCGCGGGAGCGTCAGCGGCTGCTGACGTCATCCCCGCGCATGCGCAGGGGAGGGGGTCTCTTCCGCCTCTGCCATAGTGAAGACCATGGCGAAGGCGGAAAAAAAAGAGTGCCCCCACGGCACAGGCCCGGCTGTGGATCGGTGGGCCCCGATCGCGAGCAAGGCCACTGTGAGGGCACCCCCCCGGGCCAGATCGCCCCGCGCCCCCCCCAGGAGCCCAGAGCCCGCCCGCACCGCCTTGTCCCGCCGTTCAAAAGGTAGTTTAATCCACGCTGGCAGGACAGGCATTTCAACAGTGGGACTTCGGCCCATCGCATCTGGACGCACCCCTGACCGGGATATGTGGTTCCCCAGAAACTTTAGCTCAGTTTGGCCAAAAGAACGCTTGACTCGGTTGAGGCGCAGGCCGTGTTCTCGTATCCGAGCAAAGACGCGCTGGAGACGACTGATGTGTTCCCGTGGTGTGGTGGACCAGATGATGACGTCGTCAACGTAGACGCTCACCCCTTCGATGCCCTCCATCATCTGTTCCGTGATTCGATGAAACACCTCGGATGCCGAGATGATGCCAAACGGCATCCTATTGTAGCAGTATCGGCCAAAGGGAGTGTTGAAAGTACACAGCTTCCTGCTGGACTGATCCAGCTGAATCTGCCAAAAACCATTTGAGGCATCAAGCTTGGTAAAAATTTTAGCCCGGGCCATTTCGCTCGTGATCTCTTCCCATTTGGGTATGGGGTAGTGTTCCCTCATGATGTTATTGTTCAGGTCTTTCGGGTCGATGCAGATCCGGAGTTCGCCAGAGGGCTTTTTTACGCACACCATGGAGCTGACCCATGGCGTAGGCTCCGTGACCCGGGAAAGCACTCCTTGGTCCTGCAGATCCTGCAGCTGCTGCTTGAGGCAGTCCTTGAGTGGTGCTGGGACTCTACGAGGTGCGTGAATGACAGGGGTGGCGTCCGGTTTGAGCCGTATTCTGTAAGTGTAGGGCAGTGTGCCCATGCCCTCGAAAACCTCCTGGTTGTGGGCAAGGAGCGAGTGGAGCTGCGCCCTAAAGTCTGCATCCGGGAAATCGGACGTGCCTTCTGGAGACAGACTGTGTACCCGCTGAACGAGGTGGAGAACCTTGCACGCCTGTGCGCCTAGCAGGGAGTCCTTCGATGATCCAACTATCTCAAAGGACAGTGTGGCTGTGTATGAATTGTGTGCAACCTCGAGCTGGCAAGACCCCATGGCCGGGATAATATTACCGTTGTAATCGACCAACTGACAGCGGGATGGCCGAATCGGTGGTTTGACCTTCAAGGTGTGGAAGGCTGACCATGCAATGAGATTGGCGGAGGCACCAGTGTCTAAATGGAATGTGATTGGTGATCGGTTGACCGTTAGGGTGGCACACCATTCATCGCCCGGATTAACGCTGTGCACTGGCATCGGCTGGTGGGTCCGACTTGGGGACATCCGATTTCTGTCTATTACCACAACGCGGAAGGCTTCCCGGTCGTCGGTATCACCGGTCTGTACGTCGTCAGGGTATGACTCGGTGTATGGAGGCTGAATGGCCCGCACGTCTCTGCGAGGCTGGCTGAATTGCGGAGAGTTGGCAGGTTGAGCTGCTCGACAGCAGGCAGCATAGTGGCCCATCTTGCCACAGCGGAGGCATTGTCGAGTTTTGGCTGGACATTGCCGCTTTAAGTGTGCGGATCCACAGTTGCCGCACGTCGTGACGTCATGGCGTTTGTTGCGCCACCGCGCATGCGCAGTTCGGTCCTGCGTAGAGTTGCCTGCGCGTCACGTCCCTCTGCGGCGACGTCCCCTCTTTTGGCGCGTACAAGCATGGGAGGCCTCGGAAAGCATGCAAAATGGCTGCCCTCGTCCGGGCCGCGGGCCGGGAGGAATTCAATCGACTGGACCCGCTCGGCCTCGTAGGACCCCTGCCGTGCCGATTTAGCCGCCTGGAATTGGGAGTACCGGCTGGTCGCGTTTTCGTGGAGGACGCAGGTTTCGATGGCGGTGGCTCGGGTAAGGCTCTTTATTTTGAGGAGCTGCTGGCGTAGGGTGTCCGAGGTGACCCCCAAAACTATCTGGTCCCGAATCATGGAATCGGAGGTGGCCTCATAGCCGTAGGACTGCGCGAGGATGCGGAGGTGTGTCAAAAAAGATTGAAAAGGCTCATCCTTACCCTGCAGGCGCTGCTGGAAGAGGTACCTCTCGAAGCTCTCATTCACTTCGACGCTGAAGTGTTGCTCAAGTTTTAGAAGGACCGTCTTGTACTTTATCTTGTCCTCACCTTCCGCGAATGCCAGGGAGTCGTAGATGTGGATGGCGTGTTGCCCTGCCGTGGAGAGGAGGAGGGTGATCTTCCTGGTGTCCGATGCATTCTCCCTGTCTGTGGCTTCTAGGAAGAGCTGGAAGCGCTGTTTAAACAGCTTCCAGTTGACGCCGAGATTTCCAGCGATTCAGAGAGGCTGCAGCGGGCTGATGGGGTCCATGGCGCAGGATGGCGGGTTTCTGAAGATGTGCAGGTAGGTCTCACAGTTGCTGGGCAGTTTCCAATCCTGGTACTATGTCGTGTTGGGTGTTCCGATATACAAACGAACCAACACGGTTGTAGATGGTACAACTCTGTTTTATTATTCTGTATAATAACAGCTGTTAACTTCTGGCTGTGGTTCGTACTTCACCAGTTAACCTGTGGACCCAGCCCTAGCACTATCTTAGAGAGGCACTCAGCACATGGTGTATGTCTGAGTGGCACGCTTTGAGCTCTGTGCTCTGAGCTATCTCCTGCTGGAATGAGCGGGAACTGTGATGTTCCCTGTTTTATAGTGCGTGTGCTCTCACTGGTGATTGGCTGTGATGTTGCGTTTGTGTTGATTGGTCCGTCGACCTGTCCATCAGTGTGTGTGTGTGATTGCACCATGATATGTTAATATGGATATCATGACACTCCCGTGTCTGCGTGGGTTTCCGCCGGGTGCTCCGGGTTCCTCCCACAGTCTAAAGATGTGCAGGTTAGGTGGATTGGCCATGCTAAATTGCCCTTAGTGTCCAAAAAAGGTTAGGAGGTGTTATTAGGTTACGGGGATAGAGAGGAAGTGAGGGCTTAAGTGGGTCGGTGCGGACTCGATGGGCTGAATGGCCTCCTTCTGCTCTCTATGTCATCTGGAAAACTTAACTTTTCTTGTGTGTAAGTATCTCTGTATTTGAGTGAGTAAGTGTTTAATTGTGTTTGCATTTTGGGTGTTGTGTGAATCAATGTTTGTCTTTTCTCTAGTTTCAAACATACCTGAAAGCTTGTTTCATGTCAATCCTTGAAGGCCACAAAACTCAAAGAGTTTAAAACACTCCCTCTAGAATATAAATCTTGTTGCAAACAACCGAGAGGTGACAGAAACGGAAAAAATTATCCCACCACCTCTCCCGGCGGCTAGGAATGTCTGGGCTAATTTTACAACTACACACCACTAGTTGAGGGCCTCACCCTCTGCTTTCACAGATCAGAATTTTCTGAGAACAGTTGAAACTGCCACTTTGTAGTTGCTCTGTGTGTGAAAGGCTTCTCACCTGCAATGTAAAATAATGCTGATATTGTTTTCACCACAAAGAGTTTACAGCAGCAACGTGTTTTCTGTGCTGGCATAGGTCGAAAGCCATGCTTAAGTGGCTCACACTGTTCAAGCTCCTGTTGCCCAATGCCGGCAGAGTGCACACTCTCGCCCTTTAAGGGCAACGTTCATCATACCTCCAGAGAGCTTAGGCGCGTATTGCAAGAGCTAAAGCCAAGTGCACTGCTGTGCTGCCATAGGTCAACCTGCCTAAACTATTACACACAAAACTTCCTGCTTACTTATCAGGTTAAAATCAACCTTACCTGCCAAGGCTTTGATATATCGTTTAGACCTACTGGAAAGGACCTCAGCTTCCAATGGGTATTCTACATTTCCAGGTTTTGTTGGTAAGATAGGGTAGCTGTTTAATTATAATAGTGTTTCAGAGTACAGGCCCCACTCTATATAAATGGCATGTTAGTCGAAATGCAATTTTCCTGCTATATGCAATGACCAGTATATCATCATAATGTTATATAACAAGAAAAATCAATCTCCTTCTGCCTTGTGCGCTCCTAGACAACATAAATTTCTAATTTAGTGATTGGATGTTTTTTTTCTTCATTTCACCAACAAATTGCATGTCACCTCGGTTGATCTGTAAAACAAAGGTTTATTATTTGATTTTTCATTTGGCACATTTATAGGCTGTCCAGGTTCATGTCAAATTAAATCCACTGATTGATTAATCAATTGATTGATCAACCTATCAAAGTATTAAAAGTTTTTTTTAAATACATTTAGAGTACCCAATTAATTTTTTCCAATTAAGGGACAATTTAGCATGGCTAATTCACCTCTCCAGCACATCCTTTGGGTTGTGGGGACGAAAACAAACACAGGGAGAATGTGCAAACTCCGCACGGACAGTGACCCAGAGCCAGGATCGAACCTGGAAACTCGGCGCCGTGAGGCAGCAGCACCAACCATTGTGCCACCGTGCTGCCCAGTATTAAAAGTTTTTAAAGTTTGTGAACAATACTAGCAGCAACCCAGTAAGCTCCTTCTAAGAATTTTTTTCTGGAGAATTGATATGAATCTGACTGTGGATCTTTATGATGTGCCGGAGAATTGTTCAGTTTGTGGCCGCGCATGCGCACGACGACAACCTTCAGCGGTCGCACCATACAAAATGGCGCCGGCCGCGCGCGGAACCCGACCTGCCAGATAGTGTCCCCCTGGACATACCCTCACCGCCCCTGGGCCATCCCCCACCAGTCCACACAGCCCTCTCCAAAGCCCCCCCCCAGCCAGCGGCACAGCACGGCCCAGAGGAAGCGGAGCATCGGAATCCTGAGGCCATCCCAACGGCGTGCGCCGTACTCCTCGGTGACGGCATTGTGGAGGGGCTGGAGCATCTGAAAACAGGGGCTGCCCAGATTCAGTCGTAAACAGGGATTCTCCGCCCGGTCGGCGATTGCGATTTCGGCGCCGGGCAATGGAAACTCCTGCCCTTAGGGTGGATTTTCCGGATCCCCAGCCGTTTGTTTCTTGGCGGTGCGCCGTTCGCAGGTGGTGGGATTCTATACTCCTGCTGCTTTTCAATGGGATTGCTCATCAAAACGGTCCCACCCCACCGGGAAACCCACGGGCAAAGGTGTGTTGCCAGCTGGAAAAGTGAATCTGGCAACCGGAACATTCCAGCATAGGTGTTCCCACTGGAACTGAATCGTGCGGAATTTGCATTCCCGTTGGGGTCGCTGTTTGTTTTGAGACTCAGGACATGTAAGTGCCAAGCACTTTGCCCATATGAATCGTGAGCAATTCATATTCATATCCCTGTTGGAGTCTGATTCGCTGGTGTCGGAATTCGTGCTAATGAGCCTGACATGCTGGAGTTGCTCATAAGCGCTCCACTCCTCACACACTCTCATTCCAGCCAAGAAGATGGCCGCTGCATTCCGGGAATCTAAAGGTGAACAGAATGGTGGAAGCATTCGAGGGGACGTGGGACACCCTCTTCCCCAGGGTGGGGCGGAGACTCAAACCCACCATTTTAAACAGCGCCTGAGAGCTGGTGGCAGAGACCATCAGTGCTGTCAGCCTCACAAGGAGGACTGGAACAAATTGCTGGAAAAAATGAATGACCTCCTTACGGCAGCTCGGGTAGGTCACCAGCTCTGTGCCCCGGTCCCTTTGTTTCTCAGAACTTCTTAATGTCATGCCATCCATTGAATACTCCCTTGTCAAATAACAAGTGTATCACCTCACACTTTTCATCTGCCACTTTTCTGCACATTTGGCCATCCTGTCTATATCTTCCAGCTACCTAAGACACTCAGTCCCACTGTTAACCATCCAGCTAATCTCTGTGACATCCGCAAGCTTACTGATCCTCCCCCTCACACAGTCCCCTATATTGTTTATATATATGAAAACAACACTGTCCGTGTGGAGTTTGCACATTCTCCCCGTGTTTGCATGGGTTTCGCCCCCACAACCCAAAGATGTGCAGGTTAGGTGGATTGGCCACACTAAATTGCCCCTTAATTGGAGAAAATAATTGGGTACTCTAAATTTTATTAAAACAAAATATATATGAAAACAATCGGGGGCCCACCACAGATCCCTGTGATATGCCACGGGAAACTTGCTTCCAGTCACTAAAGCAGCTGTCATCACCTCCTGTCTCCTACAACTAAATCAATTTTCAATCCACCTTATCAAATTACCATGTATCCGATGTGCATTTGGCTTCTTTATAAATCTCCCATGTGGGACCTTGTCAAAGGCTTTGTTGAAATCCATATAAACTAGGGAGGTACTTCTGAGGCTCTGGTCAGACCCCATTTAGAGTACTGTGAGCAGTTTTGGGCCCCGTATCTAAGGAAGGATGTGCTGGCCTTGGAAAGGGTCCAGAGGAGGTTCACAAGAATGATTCCTGAAATGAAGAACTTGCCATATGAGGAACGGTTGAGGACTCTGGGTCTGTACTCTTTGGAGTTTAGAAGGATGAGGGGGGATCTTATTGAAACTTATAGGATACTGCGAGGCCTGGGTAGAGTGGACGTGGAGAGGATGTTTCCACTTGTAGGAGAAACTAGAAGCAAAGTACACCATATCAGACTAAAGGGATGATCCTTTAAAACAGAGATGAGGAGGACTTTCTTCAGCCAGAGGGTGGTGAATCTGTGGAACTCTTTGCCGCAGAAGGCTGTGGAGGCCAAATCACTGAGTGTCTTTAAGACAGAGATAGATGGATTCTTGATTAATAAGGGGATCAGGGGTTATGGGGAGAAGACAGGAGATTGGGGATGAGAAAATATCAGCAATGATTGAATGGCGGAGCAGGCTCGATGGGCTGAGTGGCCTAAATCTGCTCCTATATCTTATGATCTTATATCAACTGCATGACCCCCATCTCCACAGCTGGTCATCTCCTCAAAAAATTCAATGAAATTTGTTAGGCATTATGTCCCCCTGAAAAAGCCACGTTGACTATCTCTGATCAAACTCTCCAATTGGAGATAGATTTTCCCCTTCATAATTTTCTCCAATAGTTTCCCTACCACTGTCGTGGGAACCACATTCGCTGTTCTTTAGTCCTCTGGCACCTCCCCTGTGGCCAGAGAGAAATTACAAATTTGGTCCAGAGCCCCTGCAATCTCTTCCCTCGCCTCCCACAGCAGCCTGGGACACAATTTATCTGGTCCTGGAGATTTGTTCTCTTTTAAGCCCACCAATATTTCCAATACCCTGTCACTCCCTATGTCATTTTTCTGAAGAACCTCACAGTCTCTCTCCCTGAGATCTATACCTGCATCCTCATTCTCTGAGATGAAGGTGGGTGTGAAGTATTTGTTCAACACTCTACCAATGTCCTCTGGCTCCACCCACAGATTGTCGACTTGGTCCCAAATGGGCCCCACACTTTCCCTGGTGATCCCCTTCCCATTCATTTACTTGTAGAATATCTTGGGATTTTCCCTAATTTTACGAGGCAGCCCTTTTTCATATCCCCTCTTGCTCTCCTAATTGTTTTCTGAAGCTTCATGCTGCACTTTCTGTAGTCCACTAATGCCTCCGCTGATTTGCCCCCCTTGTACCTGCTAAAAGCCTCTCTTTTCCTTCTTATCATATTCTGAATATCTCTGGTCATCAATGGTCCCCTTGGCTTGTTGGCCATTCATAGTGAAAAATTCTCCTATACACATTTTTAGAAATCCACTCTTTAATACTATGACTATCCCAATTAATAACCAGCATCCGAAATGGAATGCCGATTTGCAAGCGGGAGCCCAGCCCTGAACTATCTACCTGTTTCTCTTGGTCTTTCCCAATTCTCTTCAGCTGCGGTGTGACTACCTCTCTAAACGTGCTAACCATGATGCTCTCAGACTTGTGGATGCTCCACAGTGTTCCCAGCTGCCATTCCAGTTTTGAAACCTGAGCTTCCAGGAGCTGAAGCTGGACACACTCCCTGTACACGTGGTGGCCCTAGGCAGTAAAAATGTGCCCAGCTTCCCACATAGAGCAGGAGGAACACACCATGCATTTGAGCTCTCTTGCCATGACTCAACCCTTTAAATTTAAAACTTCAGGAGGATTTTTGTAAAAAAATATAATAAGTCAATAAGTCCCTACCATTGCTTACGCAATGACTTACAATTTAATACGGTTTGAAAATATCCACCAGGACTTACTCACCAGTCGGTTGCTTCTGTTGGTCCCACGTCACTTTCTGAACTGTGATGTCGCCTCAGAACGCTGCCGTCTGTCCCATACTACCACCGATTTACTCTGTTGCCATTGCAGCTAAGTGGATTAGGCCCTACCTTACCACTTTCTTGCACTCCCATGAGCCTTGGATGTGGCACGGTAGCACAGTGGGTAGCACTGGTGCCTCACAGCTCTGTGTGGAGTCTGCACTTTCCCACCGTGTCTGTGTGGGTATTCTCCAGGTGCTTTGGTTTCCTTCCACAGTCCAAAGATGTGCAGGTTAGGTGGATTAGTCATGTTAAATTGCCCCTTAGTGTCCAAAAGGTTAGGTCGGGCTACTGGGATACGGGGTGCAGACTTGATGGGTCTAATGGCCTCCTTCTCCACTGTAAATTCTATAATTCTATGATCCCAGGTCTGAGCACTGCTGCTGCTAAAACGGTAAGACCACTCTTTCCCAAGATCTCACCATGTCTCTTGTCTTTTATCTTTCAGGGTCATCATCAGACAGGGCTGGGTCATCCAGGCTTTTTTGCCCTCAGCCACAACCCAAGCATACCCCTGAGCACCAATCCAGGGAAGACACCAACTTTTCATCACTGCTGTCACCTGTATCCTCCACCATTGCAGAGACTATCACCTCAGAGAGATATTTTAGTGAAGAGACTCCTGGGTCACCTTCTGGTGGGCACTAAACAAATATTGCAGCACATCAGGTAGAGGCAGGGACTCCCCTGGGAACAAACGGGTGGAGGCCTGCCGATCCCAGGAAACAGCTGTGGTCTGTACAGGTGTCGTGCTTCTGAAAAGTATGATCCCATCGCTGGTAGAAATACGGACACAGTGCCAGGATTTTCAGAAAGGGTGTCCCCCTTTCCAGCGTCTGCAGGTGCAGCTGGAGCAGCCAATCGCCTTCAGACGTTGGAGATTGTGCCGACGATGCATGACACCTAGGCCAACACTGAACGGGTGGTGTCTGCAGTGGATCGCCTGGGGCAAGGATTCAGAACCATAGGTCAGGACCTTCAAGGCTTGGCACATAGTTAGGTTGATGGCTGAAGTGCAGGACAGGAGAGCCCAGTCACATGCAGACATGTCCTGGGTGCACATGGACATTGCTGCAGTGCTCAGAGCTTGCTCCAGTTACAAAGGGCCATGACTGAGGACATCGAGAGCTTTGGCCGGGCGTGCTTGGACCACATCAAAAGCAGTTTGGTGCATTGGGCAGTGAAAAAAAGAGTGATAGCACTTAACTGCATTTGATAGAGTCCAAGAGCTGTCAATAATAGTTAGATATTTATAAATATTGTGATTAGTTTCACAGATGGGTAATTGAGATCCATTCAAGCATGAAGGGAAGTAAAATTCAACAATCGAGGCAGCCGGTTGTGTGTAAGCTGTCAATCACATCCTTAGGAAAACCAATTCCCATTGATGTGAATGAAAGTCCTGCAGATCAAAGATCTGGGGCGTCATTCTCCGACCCCCCAGAGGGTCGGAGAATGGCCGTTGGCCGCCGTGAATCCCGCCCCCGCCGGTTGCCGAAGTCTCCGAAGGGAGAAAGGTCGGCGGGGCGTTAATGTCGCCGCTGCCGTCGGAGAATGTCACGGGTCTGTGCAAGGCAGCCGATTTTCGGCCTGCCGATATTCTCCCTTCCGGATGGGCCGAAGTCCCGTCGACGTGATGACCGTTCACGTCGACGTAAGTTAAACCTCCTTTTCATCGGCGTGACCCTGTGATCCAGGTTCACGCCGACCAGCGTGGAGGTGAGTGACGGCCTGGGGGGTTGGCTCTGGGCAGGCGATGGCGTGGCCGCAGTCTGAATGCGTGAGGAGAGGTGTGTCTCGGGTTGTGTGTGTGTGTGTGCGGCGGGGGGGAGGGGTGGTTAGAGTAGGCTGGGCTCCGGGGGAGTGCCGGGAGGAGGTCCGTGCCGGGGAGGGGGATGGGGGGTCCGTGCCGGGGTGGAGGTTGGGGGGGGGTCCGTGCCGGGGTGGAGGTTGGGGGGGGGTCCGTGCCGGGGTGGAGGTTGGGGGGGTCCGTGCCGGGGTGGAGGTTGGGGGGGGGGTCCGTGCCGGGGAGGGGGATGGGGGGTTCGTGCCGGGGTGGAGGTTGGGGGGGGGGGTCCGTGCCGGGGTGGAGGTTGGGGGGGAGTCCGTGCTGGGGTGGAGGTTGGGGGGGTCCGTGCCGGGGTGGAGGTTGGGGGGGGGTCCGTGCCGGGGAGGGGGATGGGGGTTCCGTGCCGGGGTGGAGGTTGGCGGGGGGTCCGTTCCGGGGTGGAGGTTGGGGGGGGTCCGTGCCGGGGTGGAGGTTGGGGGGTGGTCCGTGCCGGGGTGGAGGTTGGGGGGGGGGTCCGTGCTGGGGTGGAGGTTCGGGGGGGGGGGGGTCCGTGCCGGGGTGGAGGTTGGGGGGGGGTCCGTGCCGGGGAGGGGGATGCGAGGGCAAGTGAGTTGGTCCACCTGGCCAGGTTCCAGCCTCCAACATTTGGACCCATGCGGTCCATGCCACCTGGCTGGGGGAGGAGGGGATATGGGCAATGATGACATGTCGTCATTCCCCTCCCCCCCACCAGGCCGTCATGTTTACCGATCATCCAGCGATTTTGGCCACCGTGGCGGCAGCCGCTCATGCCTATGTTGCCCTGGATGAGGAGGAGGAGGAGGAGGAGGAGGAGGAGGAGCATGCCAGAGAGGCGGCGCAGGCTGCCGCAGAGGGACAGGCGGCAGCCGCCCAGGCAGGAGGGACACCTGACCGACAGGACAAGGAGAGGGAGGAGGACGTCGCGGCCCCACGGCAACGGTGGCATCCGAGGGTGCCCCGTGTGTACCGGCCCCGGCAGTCATACCAGGACCTCACGGACCGGAAATGCAGGAGGAGACTCCGGATGAGGCGGGAAACCGTGGCACACATCTGCCACCTGCTGGCACACCTGTCACCGCGTGGCACTGGCGGGGGACACCCTCTCCCCGTGTCCGTCAAGGTTACGGTGGCCCTGAACTTTCATGCAACGGGGTCATTCCAGGCACCGAGTGGGGACCTGTCCGGCATATCGCAGACATCGGTGCATCGGTGCATCCGGGCAGTGACAGATGCCCTATATGCCATGGCGCACCGCTACATCCGCTTCTCCGTGGACCGGGCCAGCCAAGATGCCCGTGGCCGGGTTCCCCATGGTCCAGGGCGCGATCGATGGGATGCACATCGCCGTGCGGCCACCTGCAGATAACAGGGCCGTGTTCACCAATAGGAAGGGGACCTATTCGATGAACATACAGGTGGTCTGCGACCACCGCATGATGATCCTGCACGTCTGCGCCCTGTTACCCAGGCAGTGTACACGACTCATACGTGTTGTCGCGGTCATCAATCCCCGGCATGTACGAGGGACGCCATCCCCGGCTGAGGGGCTGGTTGCTGGGCGACAGGGGCTACCCATTGCGATCGTGGCTGATGACACCTATACGGAGGCCACGCAATGAGGCGGAGAACCGCTACAATGATGCCCATGTAGCGACAAGGGGAGTGATAGAGAGGTGCTTTGGCGTGCTGAAGATGCGTTTCAGGTGCCTGGACCTCTCTGAGGGCGCCCTCCAGTATCGGTCAGATAGGGTCGGCCGCATCATTGTTCTGTGCTGCGTCCTGCACAACATAGCCCAGCAGAGGGGCGATGTGCCGCAGGCAGAGGAGGGCGGAGTGGAGGAGCAGCAGGAAGAGGCGCAGTCCTGCCCAGATGAGGGGGATGGGGGTAATGGTCAGGGCAGACGGGGTTGACACAGGCGGGTGGCTGTCCACCGTTACCGTCTGGCCCAGCGGGCACGGGACAGACTGATAGCCGCCCGCTTCACTGACTAGATGGACGTGGGAATCGGGTAGTATGGCCACAGACCGCACACCATGGCAACAGTCGACCACCCACACCCCCCACCCATCCACCCACCCAGCACCCTCACCCCCCTCCCCAACCCCACCCACCCCACCCGCATGCACACCACCCCGCCCCATTGCCGATCCACCTGCGGCACAACGGGCCGGGCTCACACAGTTGCGGGTGGACGCGTGTCTATTGCAGGCCATGGAGGATGATGACAACCCCCCCTGCGGTGAGCTCCTGGCTCCACATCGTTGGACTATGTCTGACCCATGGCCACAGTACCACCATCCACCCGGACCATCCCTGCATGCGGATGTGACACTGCAGCGCACGGTCCCGTCCTCTGCCCGGGGGATGTTAATGGCGGCCCAGGGGGAAGGGGGCAGACTCACCTGGGGCTGAGGTAAGACCACCCCTCACACACACACTTGCGCTCAACGTACATGACACCCCCGCACGCTTTGGACAGAGCACAAAGGCAGCTTCTGTAGGTGTAACATTGACTTTAATAACCAAAGGAGTTTGTGCACGTGCCCTAGCCCCTAAAACTCATCTGTGACCTGCACCCGTGCCAACTTACTCAGTGTCTAATTGTTTGGCCTTACGGGCCCTTTGACTACGTCTACGTGGTTCCCCAGACGGTACAGCAGAACTGGAGGTGGACTCCTGTGATTCCTGCCCTCTGACACTGGATCCCGTTGGCGGCCGTTTCCTGGGGCGTCCTGGCCTAGATGGGCCAGGCTGCGGCCCGGGCGACTGGGATGGCGAGCTGCCAGCCTGTCCTGCCCGCTGCCCACCCGATGCACGTGGAAGGGGGGGAACCCGAGGTGTCGCGGTGTACCGGGACCTCCCCTTCAGGGGGAGCCGGGACGGACCACACCACCTCCTCATCCCTCGGGGTGCCCGATGGCCCCCAGGCCTCTACATGGGTGGGGGATGCGAACGGACGGGCCATCCGACGCCCCGCCGACAACTGGCGCTGCCAGTCCTGGAGGCCCGTGCTGGTATCGACAGGGGTCTGCAGGTTTGCAGCCATGGAGCCCAGGGGGTTGGCAAACCCTGTCTGTGACAGTGCGACGCCGGCTCGCACATGGCCACTGGCGCCGATGCCCTCAGCGATGGCCTGCAGAGACTGGGCCATGGCCTGCTGAGAATGGGCCATGGCCTGCAGAGATTGGGCTATGTCGTCGAGCGCCTCTGCCATCTGGCACTGGCACTGGCCTCCTGTGAGAGGGCAGCCATTTCCTGGGCCACAGACGCCGCCTGCGCGGAAAGCCCCAGGCCTCGCAAACCGTTCCCCATGTCTGACACCGTCGCACCCATTGCCTACACCACGGATGCAACCCGTGCGGTGTCGGCCTGGGTGGCACGCATGACCGGCACCACTCCCAGCTCCTGGACGCGGGTGGACTCCTCCACCCGCGACCGCAGCCGCCGCAAGCCGCCCGTCACCTTCTTCCCTCGTCTCCGGGTCGGTGGTTGCATCGGATCTATGTGTGGGTGTGGTAACTGCAGGAACCCGGGATCCATCTGGGCGGCAGATGTTCGCTTGGGCTGGGCTGCCCTCTGACCGCCCGGTCCCTCTGCTGCTCCTACCTCCACCTGCTGTACCGGGACGGCTGTGTTGTGCGCACCAGTGAGTGTACCAGACGCCTCATCACTAAAGTGCCCAACCGAGGTGAGTGTTTCTGCGATGGTGGAGGGTGTTGGTGACAGCAGTGGCGTTGTGTCGTGCTCTTCGTCCCACTCTGAGTCCATGGCACTTTGGGGTGGGGGTTCGTCTCCACCCATCCACTCTGAGTCACTGTCCGGTATTTCGTCTTCCTGGGTAGTGCTGTCCCGGGTAGGGGTGTCCTGGGCAATGCTGTCCCGGGTAGGGGTGTCCTGGGTAGTGGTGTCCTGGGTAGTGGTGTCCTGGGTAGTGGTGTCCTGGCTCGGATGTGACGGGGGCCTGTGGCTGCCCCCTCGTCGCTGGGTGGTCGCTCCCGCACTTGACGGGGGTGTCGTCTCCCTGTTGCTCCTGGTCTCTCCGTCTCCCGTGGCCTCCGAGGGGCATCCTGCGGGCGTCGCATTCTGGAGGGTCCGGGTCTCTCCGTCTCCCGTGGCCACCGAGGGGCCTCCTGCGGACGGTCTGCATCTGCGGGGATGTGTGCCTGGATGTTCGGTCCTGCGATACACAATGAAGCATGCATGGTTAGACATCAGGCAGTGATCAGGTGATATGGGGGAGGGGGATATAGGGGAGGGGGGATATGGGGACGGGCTGTCGGTGGCTCACTTGCTACTATGCCCCCGACCTCTGCATCAGCAACCTCCCGGTCGTCAGGTCCGCCAGCCAGTTCCAGGGCCCTTTCCTCGTGTTCGGTCAGTGGCCTCTCATCAGCGGGGCCTCCTCCAGTCCTCACATGCTCCCTATTGTTGTGTGCGCGCTTATCCTGTGGGGGGGGGGGGTGGCAGGGGTAAAAGTCAACACTGTTAGGCAGGTATATGAATGCACGCCATCGGTTGCACGTGCATTGCAGAGGTTAAGGTTAGGGCTGGATTCACTTGGGGATATGGGGGATATGGGGGAGGGGAGATATGGGGGAGGGGGGATATGGGGAGGGAGGATATGGGGGAAGGGGGGATATGGGGGAGGGGGATATGGGGGAGGGGGATATGGGGGAGGGGGATATGGGGGAGGGGGATATGGGGGAAGGGGGGATATGGGGGAGGGGGGATATGGGGAGGGGGGGATATGGGGGATATGGGAGACGGGGGATATGGGGGAAGGGGGATATGGGGAGGGGGGATATGGGGGAGAGGGGATATTGGGGATATGGGGAGGGGGGATATGAGGGAGGGGGGATATGGGGGAGGGGGGATATGGGGGAGGGGGTATATGGGGAGGGGGGATATGGGGAGGGGGATATGGGGGAGGGGGGATATGGGGGAAGGGGGGATATGGGGGAGGGGGGATATGGGGAGGGGGGATATGGGGGAAGGGGGATATGGGGGAGGGGGATATGGGGGAGGGGGATATGGGGGAGGGGGGATATGGGGGAGGGGGGATATGGGGGAAGGGGGGATATGGGGGAGGGAGGATATGGGGGAGGGGGGATATAGGGAGGGGGGATATGGGGGATATGGGGGACGGGGGATATGGGGGAAGGGGGATATGGGGAGGGGGGATATTGGGGATATGGGGAGGGGGGATATGAGGGAGGGGGGATATGGGGGAGGGGGGATATGGGGAGGGGGGATATGGGGAGGGGGGATATGGGGAGGGGGATATGGGGGAAGGGGGATATGGGGGAGGGGGGATATGGGGGAGGGGGATATGGGGAGGGGGGGAAATGGGGGAGGGGGATATGGGGGAAGGGGGGATATGGGGGATATGGGGAGGGGGGATATGGGGGAAGGGGGGATATGGGGAGGGGGATATGGGGGAAGGTGGGATATGGGGGAGGGGGGATATGGGGGAAGGGGGGATATGGGGGAGGGGGGATATGGGGGAAGGGGGGATATGGGGGTGGGGGATATGGGGAAGAGGGGATATGGGGGAGGGGGGATATGGGGGAGGGGGGATATGGGGGATATTGGGGAGGGGGGATATGGGGAGGAGGGGATATGGGGGAAGGGGGGATATGGGGGATATGGGGGAGGGGGGATACGGGGGATATGGGGGAGGGGGGATATGGGGAGGGGGATATGGGGAGAGGGGATATGGGGAGGGGGATATGGGGGATATGGGGTGGGGGATATGGGGGAGGGGGATATGGGGAGGGGTGATATGGGGGTATGGGGAGGGGGATATGGGGAGGGGGGATATGGGGGATATGGGGGAGGGGGGATATGGGGGAGGGGGGATATGGGGGAGGGGGATATGGGTTATATGGGGGAGGGGGGATATGGGGGATAGGGGGGATATGGGGGATATGGGGGAGGGGGGATATGGGGGAGGGGGGGATATGGGGAGGCTCACCCTGCCTTCTCTGACGAGGTCGTTCACCTTCTTGTGGCACTGGGTGCCTGTCCGTGGTGTCAGTGCCGCAGCGGTGACGGCCTCTGCCACTTCCCTCCACAGACGCCGGCTGTGGCGTGGGGCAACTCTGCGGCCGTGCCCGGGATACAGGGCGTCCCTTCTCTGCTCCACCGCGTCCAGGAGCGCCTCCACATCCCGTGACTCGAACCTTGGGGCTGAGCGGCGGCCAGCCATCCAGTCGGGTATTGCGGTCGGGTGTTCCGGTCGGGTGGGGGGGAGCAGCGCGGCCTTATGAGCCGTCACGCCGTGCGGCGCGTATGACGCTGCACGGCGTGAACCACTGCGCAAGCGCGGATCCTGTTACGTCGCTGCTAGCCCATTTCGGGCCGGAGACTTTCGACTCATTTTTCCGACGTGACGCAAGTCGGATTTGCGCCGTTTTTTGCGCCGATCGGTGGACTTTCCGCCGATAACGGAGAATTTCACCCCTGAAGAGTGTTAAACCCAGCAGATGTTGCTTTTGCTTTCTAGGAATTGAAAGGTGCTGCTTTCTCTGCATGAGCTAGTAGGTGTATTGCACAGGTGAGTGTTAAAGCAGTGACTTTTATTCACTGTCTCAGTCTGGACTGCTCTCTTGATCCCAGGCAGGTGTCTCTGTAATGGAGGGGATCTCTGGTGGGGGTCTCTTTAATGGGGTGTGGTTTCTGGTGGGGGTCTCTCTTCTGGGGGTGTGTCTTGTGGATCTCTGCAACTGTGGGGATTTCTGGTGAGGGGGTCTGTTGGAGGGGGTCGGGTCACCACCGTCCCAACGGGTGGGGGGGGTGCAGCACCAAATTTGGCGGTGAGGGTGGTGGGAGCAATTGCATTGTAGGGGAGGGGGTGGCCAGCTAACGGACATCGATATTGGTCCACCTGCACAAAATGGCGGCCCGATAGCGGGAATCGTGATGGAATTCCTCGCACTCCCCATGGGTAGCACGATTGCTTCACAGCTCCAGAGTCTCAAGTTCGATTCCTGGCTTGGGTCACTGTCTGTGTGGAGTCTGCACGTTAGAACATAGAACATACAGTGCAGAAGGAGGCCATTCGGCCCATCGAGTCTGCACCGACCCACTTAAGCCCTCACTTCCATCCTATCCCCGTAACCCAATAACCCCTCCTAACCTTTTTGTTCACTAAGGGCAATTTATCATGGCCAATCCACCTAACCTGCACGTCTTTGGACTGGGAGGAAACTGGAGCACCCGGAGGAAACCCACGCAGACACGGGGAGAACGTGCAGACTCTGCACAGACAGTGACCCAGCAGGGAATCGAACCTGGGACCCTGGAGCTGTGAGGCCACAGTGCTATCCACTTGTGCTACCGTTCTCCCAGTGTCTGCATGGGTTTCCTCCGGGTGCTCCGGTTTCCTCTCACATGTTCTGAAAAACGTGCTGTTAGGTAAGTTGAACATTCTGAATTCTCCCTCTGTGTTGCCGAGCAAGTGCTGGAATGTGGCGACTGGGGGATTTTCACTGTAACTTCATTGCAGTGTTAATGTAAGCCTACTTGTGACAATAAAGACAATTATTGTTATTATATCATCCATAAATTTGTTTGGCATGGGACAGTGAATCCCTTACGGATTGTCATTCCCAGCACGAGCGCAAACTAAAGGTGATTTATCTCCAGCACGAGATCATAGGGCCAGATTCTCTGATTCTGAGGCTAAATGCGGAGGGTCCGTGGCGTTTTACGTGGAAAAAAATTGGCGGTGGCCTCTCACCAATGCTGTGACCGGTGAAGGGCCAGCAGCCACGCCACGTAAAACCCTCGGCCTCCACGAAATCAATTGCCAAAGGATTGCCGGATCAATGGCAGCACATGCGCACCACAACGATCTGCATCGGTCACACCGTAAAACATGGTGCCGGCCCTATGCGGAGCTGACCTGCCAGATAGTAACCCCCTGGACGCCCCCTCGCCACCCCCCACCAATTCCCCGAGCTCTCGAGGAAGCCCCCTTGTAAATAGCACATCTGCTGCCCGACTGGTGGCGCTGGACACAGTCTGAAACCGCCCCACCGGGTTCACGCATGGCTGGGACCACACGTCCCCTGCACCGTCGTAAGCTCAGCCCATCAAGTGCGGAGCATCAGGAGAGAGCCTTCAGGTGACACGCTGAGGCCGTCCCAAAGGCGTGCGCGCGTTCCGCGATGATGTCGTTTCGGAGGGGGCAGAGCATGCAAAACCTGCGTCAAACAGGCACCGACCCTGATTTCATTATAAAAAGGGATTCAACGCCCGATCGCCAGTTACAAAATTGCCGTTGGGAAATGGAGAATCTCACCCCTGGTTTCCCAAATGGAGAGACAGGCAAAATATAACCGGAAGAAGGCAGGAGAATGGCAAGTGGATTGCTGATTTGGAGCTGGTGCAAACATAATGGGCTGAACTCTTCTGTACTGCAATGGTCCTGTAATTCTGTCACTACTGTTGGGACGTTGTCAGGGCCCATAATTTTTGCTGTATTCAGTGCTTTCAGCCATATTTTGATATCATGTGGAGTGAATCAAATTATCTGAAATCTGTCTTTTGTGATGCTGGTGAGCAGAGAAGAAGCTGAGATGAATCTTACAGTCACCATTTCTGGCTCAAAGTTGTTGCAAGTGCTTCAGCTTTGCTTTTGCACTGATGGGCTGGACTCCCCATCATTAAGCATGAGGATATTTGAGGAGCCTCCTCCTCCAGTTCGTCCTGCCACCATTCACTCGTGCATATGAGTGGACTGCAGATCTTTCATGCGATCGCTTGGCTGCAGGGCCGCTTTGCTCTGTTGTTATGGACCGAGGAGGGATGCAGGATAATTTCCATCTATTCCCACGTCTTGCCCAACCACAATGAGATAGGAGAAGTGTTTTACCTTCTTCAGTGCTGTGATGTTCAAGCAAAAAACACAAAATAAATGTTCTTGCAGCTTAAATTCAAATAAGCAATAAACATTTAAAGAATAACAAATAAGGAATATACATGGGCGGCACGGTGGCACAGTGGTTAGCATTGCTGCCTCACAGCTCCAGGGTCCTGGGTTCAATTCCGGCCTCGGGTGACTGTGTGGAGTTTGCACTTTCTCCCCGTGTAACGAAAAGGGTTTCCTTTACTCCACAACAGGCTGGTATTAGGTGTCACAGATAACTGCGGGTGTCTCTCCTGCAGGTGTTGAAACCACAACCCAGAAGGGTTGGGACAGCTTCGCAAGAGAGAGGGAACAAGTCTCACTGTTTATACCTAACCAGTTAGGTTGTCCTTATGCCACACCAGTTACCTCGACATCCACTATGCCTGTGTGAGTCTCCCTCCTGTTGATGGTGAAATGTCACCCAAAGGTGCCCCACTAGTGCAGCTTCACAAGAGAGAGAGAAAGAGGGAGCACTGTTTATTCCTAACCAGTAGCCTCTCTTGAGTGAGCGTGTTCGAAGCGCTCCGATTCCCTTTTTGGTCATCGACTACGGGATTATGTCCTGGCAAATATTGTGACTTAACCAGAGCAGACAGTGAAAGGAAGGGGAGACCACACAAAGGTAGTTTTAAAATAATTGATTTATTCAAGAGAAATTAAGTCTTCTGCAATTCAGATTAAATCACACACACAAACACCGATTATGAAATACTATGTGTAAAACAAGAGACTAAACGGCACATTGAAAATTCTTACAGTTTACACAGATTTACTTTAGCGTCCACAAACACAAATACACAGATATATTCTCTCACCCACCCCAAACCTCAACAATCTATACTAATTGGGAGTTTCCTGTGAGCTGGAGGAATATATTCACCGTTCCAGGAACAGGATAGTTAAAAAAAACGTTGGCACAGATTTCTTTAGGTCTTCTTCCAAGCTGGCCGGTCCGTGCGGCTGTTGTTCCTCCGGTTCTCGTGGTCTGTTTTCAGCCAGGTGAAGCGTGTGTCAGGCAGGAGAGCAGAGTCTAAAAGCATTTCCTCAGACTTGTCATTTTAAGGTCAAAACCCTGAATGGGTCAAATACTGACCCTCCCACAGGTGAGTTCCAGGACAAAGGAAGCCTTTCTGTTTGTTGACAGGATGGAAGCGATTAAGTGTCCCCAACACAGGGGGTGCCACAGTGTAACTTAATTTAAATCACTGTCCTTACAAAAATTTGTAATGTCTCCGGTTTCTGCTGGTCTCTTGACAATGGTCACTGGAAACAACTTTAATTGTTATCCCATTTAGGTATTGTGGTTCTATCTGGCCAAGGCAACAAGTGATTTGCATTTCAACTGTTCTCTTTGAATGAGATCAGGCCGTTTCCTTCCCGCATCATTTTCATGACTCCTGGCCTGCTTGTCTTGAAAATGCACATTCCGTTGTTTGCCTGCAGACATGGGGCGGGAATCTCCGACCCCCCCGCCGGGTTGGATGATCGCCGGGGTGGGGGGTGTGAATCCCGCCCCGCCGCTTCGACGCCGGCTGCTGAATTCTCCGGCGCCAGCTTTTTGACGGGGGCGGGGATCGCGCCGGGCTGCTCGTGGGCCGTTGGCAGTGGCCACCCCGGTGATTCTCCAGTCCCCAATGGGCCGAGCGGCCGCCCGTTTTCGGCCAGTCCTGCCGCCGTGGATTAGACCAAGTACGTACCGGCAGGACCTGGCTCTGAGGGTGGCCTGCGGAGTCCTCGAAGGGGCACGGGGGGGATCCGGCCCTAGGGGGGGCCCCCACGGTGGCCTGGCCCGCGATTGGGGCCCACCAATCTGCGGGCGGGCCTGTGCCATGGGGGCACACTTTCCCTCCGCGCCGACCTGTGTAAAGCTCCGCCATGGCCGGCGCGGAGAAGAAACCCCCTGCGCATGTGCAGGAATTTCCCCAGCGGTTCTGGGAAAAGCTGGCGCTCCTGCGCATGTGCCGACGCCCGCTGGCCGGTGGAGGCCCTTCAGCGCTGGTTGCCACGGCGCCAATCACTCCAGCGCCAGCCTTGCCCCCGAAGGTGCGGAGGATTCCGCACCATCCGGACGGCCGACGCCGGATTGGTTCATGCCACTTTTTGGCACCGGAACTGCTAGATACCAGATAATCCCGCTATGGCTTTTTACTGCAAATGTCCTTTTAAAATGGAGTGTCCTTTTCCAACGTGTCCAGTTCATTTTTGGTCCTTTGATGAGTTTGGTACAACTTACACCGTGTCTGCATGCGTTTCCTCCGGTTTCCTCCCACAGTCCAAAGATGTGCAGGTTAGGTGGATTGCCCATGATAAATTGCCCCTTCGTGTCTTAAAGCTTAGGTTGGGTTACTGGGTTACTGGGATAGGGTGGAGGCATGGGTTCAAGTAGGGTGCTCTTTCCAAGGGTCGAATCACTGGGCAGAATTTTTTCCTTTTTTGACTCTGTCAACTCAGGTCGGAAAAGCTGTGCGTGGTTCATTGACTGCTCTGCTGGCTATTCCCACAATATTTTTTGACAGATATTCATAGACAATCCTGGAGGCAGATGCCACAATGTCACTCTGGTGAACCTCGGCCACTGACTGATCGGGGCCCTGTTTTTAAAGGGCGCCGCTATCTGGAAAAAAAAAGAAAAAATGCCCCGCCCCCACGGACACAGGACACTGCTCCTGCATGCACAGGACTCTCCCCATAAACATGGGATCCCCCCCAGGGAACCACTGCCCACCTGAACCTCCCTAACAGAAGTCCCCCAGCACTGCCAGGTGACATGAACAGGGGGCAGTACCTGGGCACTGCCAGGGTACTGCCTGGGCATGAACCTCTCATCCTTGGGGGAGGCATGACCCTCTCCCTCTTGGGGGGCCCTGGCAAGTTCTCTTCGCCAGGTCCCCATTTGTCCAGATATAAACCCCACCGATGTGACGTCATGTCGATAGGACAGGGAATTTCTTACACAGGTGAATGATTCAGCAGGGAGGCCCACTGATGACATTGAAATGTATGGTTATGGGGATCCCGTCCTTTCATGATGGTAACCGCATTGCGTCATTGTTGTGGCAGGAGCAAATGATCTCAATGGGAAATCCCAGCATTTAAAGACACCGATTGAATTATCCACCCCATCTTGCTTTCCTGCCCACCGAAAACGAGCACAGAAAATTCCTCCCCACTATTAGTACACAAAGCCCATTAGCACTACTGTAAAAACACTCAGCACATGTGTTCAGCCCTTCTTGTCTCTTTTCATGAGTTTGGTTTTCGAAGGCCTGGGAAACATTGCAGACATATGTTAAAATAAAATTCCTGTTGAAATAGAGGCATACAGTTTGTGAGCAGATTGGTCAGCAGTTGCTCATTATGAAAATACAGGTGTGGGTGCATGTGAGTGAGACTGCCCTCCTGATTCAGCATTTTCAAATTTTGACATCTGACAAGATGCAAACTGACATGTTTTGAAGAGTCAAACTTCAGTCCATTTTTGGATGCAGAAAGAAAAAAGGAAAAATGGGAAAAGATAAAAGTAACCTCGGGTGCGATTCTACGTCTTGTTACGGTCTCGCTCAAGTGAAACGAGGCCGGTGAATAGCAGGAGAGGCCTGGGGCAGGATTCTCCCCTATCCGGCGGGGCGGGCGGTCCCGGCACCGAGGAGTGGCGTGAACCACTCCGGCGTCGGGCTGCCCGGAAGGTGCAGAATTCTCCGCACCTTCAGGGGCTAGGCCGGCGCCAGCAGGGTTGGCACCGTGCCAACTGGTGCCGTAGGGGTTCCACCGGCCGGCGTGAGTTGGAGCATGCGCGGGTGCGCCAGCGTGTGCTGGCGTCATCCCAGCACATGCACAGGAGGTTCGTCTCCGCACCGTCCATGGCGGAGGTCCACAGCTGCCGGTGCAGAGTGATGCACTATCAATTACGATGAGACAAGAGTTCTTACGCAGAGATGTGGAGCCTCCCGCAACTGCTGCCGAAATAGCTGCAGCTCGGAGAGCCCGCACATTTATACGCCGCCTACTGGGCGGAGCCAGCAGGCAGGGATCTACCCCTGTACCTGTACTACTGGGGCCTTACCGTAGTACGATTTAGCTCACTGGGCTAAATCGCTGGCTTTTAAAGCAGACCAAGACAGGCCAGCAGCACGGTTCAATTCCCGTACCAGCCTCCCCGAACAGGCGCCGGATTGTGGCGACTAGGGGCTTTTCACAGTAAGTTCATTGACAATACTCGTGACAATAAGCGATTTTCATTCATTCATTCATTTTCATTTCATACCCTCGTATGCAGTATATACAATACAACAGTGGTGACTACCGCATGGAGGGAAAGAGTGCCCCCACGGCATAGTCCTGCCCGCGGATCGGTGGGCCCCCCCGAGGACCCCGGAGGCAGCCCACAGAGCCAGGTCCCGCCGGTAAGTACCTGGCCTAAAATGGGCGGCTGCTCGGCCCATTGCGGCCGGAGAATTGCCAGGCGTGTCGCAATTCCCTTCACCGCCAAAACCCCAGCGCCGGAGAATTCAGCAGCCGGCGGGGACGGGATTCATGCCGCCCCCCGGCGATTCTCTGGCCCGGCGGGGGGTTGGAGAATCCCGCCCAAAAATGGGAACCGTGCCAGACACCAAACAGTTTACGATGCAACCAGCCCACTCCTGTCGGTGAAATCAGGATGTCGCTGTAATGTGGTGAGAAACAAATTATCACCACTTAAGCCCAATTTCCATACAATTAATGTGAACCACCACTTACCCAATGGCCCCCAGTAATTGATCGACCTCCCCAGCAAGTGGTCACACTGGAGCCGATTAGTACTCCTTTTGAAAAACGTGAACCTGGCGGAAGGGCTTCTGTGGGGAGCTGAGGAGGTGAGTAGCCATCTTTGCTCACAGGCAAAGAGCCCGGAGGCATTGGGCTTGTCACCCCAGTGCTCGGTGGCGGGTGGGGGACCCTCAGCTGGGGCTGGGGAACCCTCCTCAGAACCACCATGGAGGTGCGCTTGGGGGGCAACCAGGAGCCAACTACCCGCGGCACCACTGTGCCAACCCCTGGATCATGTGTACCCATTCTGGGGGCAAACTTTGTGTCTGCCCATCTGCCCTACCGACCACCCATAACCCTCACTGACTGCTGAGGCCTCTGGCCGTGCGGCTGATGGCTATTGCTAATAGGGAATTGGCAGTCGTGGTCAAGTGCGCACTTCACACAACCCAAGTGGATTCCTGTGGTTTGGGGGGGGGGGGCGGCATTTAGCATGTGGGAGTCGTTGCCTAGCATCCCAATCACACTCTGATGCCTGGACACTGTGCTTGAACAATGCGGGAGGCAACACCACACACGCAACATCCGAATACCCATGGGATGGTACACAGCTCCGGGGACATGTCCACTGTATTATGGGCCAGGGTTTGGAGAACACCAAAGTATATCATGGAGTTCACCTGACCCACAACTTTTAATAGATTTTGGTTGTGGGGAGCACAAGGGCCCACTCTACAGGTGTGATGCAACAAGAGAGCTAAAGTATTTTTAAAACAAAACAATGTTTATTCTATGAATCCAGTTCACATTTTATAAACCCACAGTAAACATATTACCAACTACCAACACTGATAACTCCCCAAAAAGATACAGTACTGGAGAAATGGGCAAAGAGTCTGAATGTCAGCCCGCCTTGCGGAAGGAAGCACCAGAGGCATCATAGTGGTTGTGCAAAAATGTGTTTAATGTGCTGAATAATACCCCACTCGCGATGGTGCAGCCCCCAACCCCAGGGTTGCCGAGACCCTCAGCCATGGCCATCACCGACTGCACGATGCCTGGACATCTTCACTCATCGTGCCGACGTCGTCCACCAGGCTCTGCACTACGGTCACCTCCCTAGCAATTTTGGCCTCGGTGCCATTCATTGCCGGCACAATCTCCTATGCCTGCAGCCTCTGGGACTCCTCCAATCTGCTATGGATCTACTGGGGTGACGCTGACATATCCCTCTGAATGTCCCGGCCACTCCCTATCATCTCCATCATCTCCAGCTAACCCTGTTCCACAGGGCCAGCATCAGGCTGGGATCCAGCTGGGGCCTGGTATCCAGCAGCCCTTTGACCGCTGTCTCGTCTGGGGGTTCCTGCCTCCACCTGATGTACATCATCAGCAGTGTGGTGCTCGCCAGATTGTGCCCCCGAAGCCTTACCACAAACATTTCCCACCGAGATGTATGTGTCTGCGCTGGTGGGGGTGGGGATGACAGCTGTGCCGTGACCACGGTGGTATCCTTGGAGCTTTCCCTGCAGTGATCCGCCCGGGATGGGCTAGCTCCATCGGCTAGAGGACCTGCAGGAAAATAGACATGTGGGGTGGGATTTTCCGACCACCCCACCGGGCTGGAGAATCGCTGGGGGGCGACATGAATCCCGCCCCGCCGTTCCAACGCTGGCTTCCGAATTCTCTGGCGCCGGTTTTTGGGCGGGGATGGGGATCACGCCATGCCGGTCGTGGGCCGTTGGCAGCGGCCCCACGGCAATTCTCCGGGCCCTGATGGGCCAAGCGGCCACCCATTTTCAGCCAGTCCTGCCGGCGTGAAATGGACATGGTCCATCACGGCAGGACCTGGCTTGGAGAGCGGCTAGCGGAGTCCTTGGAGGGGCGCTGGGGATCCGGTCCCGGGGGGGGGGGGGGGCCCCATGGTGGCCCGGCCCGCGACCGGGGCCCATCCATCTGCAGGTGGGCCTGTGCCGTGGGGGCACTCTATCCCTCCACGCCGGCCTCTGTAAAGTTCCGCCATGGCCGGCGCATGCGCAGGAAACAAGCCTGCAGTTCTGCACATACGCCAACTCACCGGCCCATGGCGGCCCTTCGCCACTGGTTGGCGTGGCCCTCTGGCTCTGACCTAGCTCCCTGTAGTGCGAATGATTCCGAAAATTCCAGGTGGCCCGACGCCAGAGTGGTTCGCGTCGCTCTTGGCGCTGGTGTGGTCAGCGGGAGGGATGGGTCAGTCAGTAAGGCAATAACAACTCATGTTTGACAGGTCCTCTGGGTGGAGCCTGGTGGTTCCTCACCTCTGCGGCGTCCGCCAGCCTCTGCCAGATCTGTCCTTGGCCACCCCGCTCACCTCCAGGCCCCACTCCTCAAAGGATTGAGGATTCTTATGTCCGGCAACCGACAGCCTGTCTGGGCTCTCTTCTGCAGATTGTGGGAGAGCTTTTCCTGCTGAGACACAGAGAGGGCATCATTAGCCACACACAAGGGATGTGTGTGAAGAGGGGGTTGGGATGGGGGGCTGGAGGTATGGTTGAAGGGGGAGGGGGTGGAAGGAGGGTTGAGGATCGCCTGGGGGATTGGGGAGTGGATGCTCCCTTGAGGCGGGGGGGGGTTTGTGTCTACTCACTAGTGCTGCCCGGTGCAGGTCGTTGACCTTTTTCCAACACTGGAGGCCTGTCCTTCATGTCTGCCTTATGGCTCACCCTTCGGGACCCGCGGGGGAACAGGACATTCCTCATGGACTCCACAGCATCCGGACCCTCCCCAGGTCAGCATTTCCAAATCTTGGGCCTGGTCTCCTCGGCGTCATTGTGGCAAGCTGGCTGGTGTTAGCTGAGCAAGTGCAACTTAAGTGCTGCACAACCTTGTTAAAGGGGGTGGATGAACGTGGTGCTGGTGAATCAGCTGTCGAGCCTTCATTTGCGACTAGACGCCCGTGAGGCCTCGTTAAGTGGACCAATTAACGTTGAATAGCGTTGCTGACTTAGCTGGGACGAGCGCCGGGGAGCTTGCGGCAATTCCTGCTCGATACTGTACTCAGAAATCTTTCCGGAGAATTGCGCCCATAATCATTTATTTTATTAATACTAGTGCACAATAGAATTAGGGTCACACATCATCCTTTAACCTCTAGCAATACTATTTATTCATATCAATTTTCTGATATATAAAGAGGCATTGTATCAAACCAGGAGTTCTTGCTTTAACTGACAGTTAAACAGTTCTATGATGCATGAGGTTCACTAAGTTGAACAATAATCTCATTGCACTTCACTTCATCAATTATCAAAACCTGGGTAAGACCAGGAACTGGGGAAGACCAGGAACCTTCCAAGCAATCAATAACAGTCAAATTTCTGCTTTCAGCTTCCAGCATCATCATTATTCGTTTTTCGCTGTCCATAAATTGGATTGTGAGACTTATATCATGACAAAATCAATGGAAAGCAGGGATTACTGTTTGATATTTTGGGGAGGAACCATCTGAATGCTAAGTGTACAAAGTTAGATATGGTAGATACAGTGGTTAGTACTTTTGCTTCACAGCTCCAGGATCCCAGGTTTGATTCCCGGCTTGGGTCACTGTCTGTGCGGAATTTGCACGTTCTATGTGTCTACATGGCTTTCCTCCGTCCGGTTTGCACCCGCAAGTCCCGAAAGACGTACTGTTCATAATTTGGACATTCTGAATTCTCCCTTTGGACACGAACAGGCGCCGGAATGTGGCGACGCGGGGCTTTTCACAATAACTTCATTGCAGTGTTAATGTAAGCCTACTTGTAACAATAAAGATTATAAAATATAGATGACATCCAGTGAGGGTAGTTGATTTTGCTGTTTCAGATGAAGTTAATAATTAATATTTTAGGATGTGAGGTCTTGGAAAATTAAAATCGATAAACTGAGATAATTTACCTACAGTTTGCATCAATAATAATAGTGAAATGAACAGTATTATCCAATAAATAGGGCAGTAATGTCAAGCAATTGAACATGCAAATTTAAACATGGGAATCTGGAAGTTGCTATCATAGATTAACATAGAATTTGCAGTGCAGAAGGAGGCCATTCGGCCCATCGAGACTGCACCGGCTCTTGGAAAGAGCACCCTACCCAAGGTCAACACCTCCACCCGATCCCCATAACCCAGTAACCTCACCCAACACTAAGGGCACTATCAGAGATACGCAGGTTCCACTATTACAGTACTCGCTGTTAGTCTCATTATTGACAAACAAGGCAATCATATACATTTAGTTGTCTTCTTCTTTTGTCATGTACCTTTAAGAAATGGGTGTTTATAAATGGGTGTGTATATAAATATCTGTAGTGAGAGTACCTTTAAGAAATGGGTGTTTACTATTGCAGTGATGTCAGAGAGTGGGTGGAGCTGGGCTGTCTGTCAGCTTTCTACTTTCGTTTAAGACTGTTTGCTGCAGGGTGTGTTTTTGTTTTGTTTTCAGTGTGAGAGCTGAAGCCAGACAGAGCAGCTGTACTGTTGACCTCTCTGCCATCAAAAGACTATCTCTTGATCATTTGGTGAATTCAGAATTATCAATGTTTTCAGTAGTGACTTTAACCTGATGTGCTTCTGATAAAGGTTTTGTTTTTAAGTCGTGTGGATGTTAAAAAAGAAAACTTAAAGGATTACTTAGTGTTGTAGACTTTGGGGGTTGTATTTGAATTAATGGTTGCTGAGATGTTCACTGTATGTTTTAAAAAGGTTAACTTGAGTTCATAGAATAAACATTGTTTTGCTTTAAAAAAATACTTTTCCATTTCTGCTGTACCACTTCTGTAGAGTGGGTTGTTTGCTCCCCATACCACAATCTAGTAAAAGTTGTGGATGGTGAACTCCATGATACACTTTGGCATTTTCTAAACCCTGGCCCATAACAAATTGGGGGCACGTCCAGGATAAAAGTCTATCGATTGGATTGGCTTAATGAACTTAAAGACAGTGAGCTTGTGGGTGCTTTTCAGGTGTGGCATTTTAGTTTAAGTAGGGAGTGTGTTGTGGACAATGGCTCATTCAGAGGCTCAGATGTTTTTGGGGGTGGAGACTGTCACACAAAATACCTTACGGACAGAGACTAAAAGCAGACTGTTAGATTTGGCAAAAACATTGCAGTTAACATTACCTGACAAAATGTGAAAAGGTGATGTAATTATGGCAGTGGCTATGCATTTAAAGTTGCCTGAGATACAGTTTGACTCATTGAAAATAGCAAAAATTCAGTTGCAAATTAAACAAATGGAACATGAGAAAGAATTAAAGCAGCTTGAATATGATAGAGAGAGAGAGGAAAAAGAAAGAGAGAGAGAAAGAGAGAGAGGAAAAAGAAAGAGAGAGAGAAAGAGAAAGAGAGGAAAAAGAGAGAGAAGAAAGGAAAACAGAACGAATAGCCCCAGCAGAACAAAAAGAAAGAGAAAGGGAGATACAGATCAGGGAAAAAGATAAAGAGAGAGAGTTTGAACTTCAGAAAATGGCCATGAAACATGACAGTCAGTTAAAATTGGCAGACGTAAAGGGAAACGTAAAGTTGGATGATAGTGATGAGGATAGTGAGACAGAGCCTCATAGTTAAAGTGTTGGTGGGGATCTATTTAAATATGACCAAGCATTGCCAAGGTTTGACGAGAAGGAGGTAGAAGCCTTTTTCATTTCATTTGAGAAGTTAGCTAAACAAATGAAATGGCCACATGACATGTGGGTTTTACTGATTCAAACAAAGTTGGTAGGTAGGGCTAGTGAAGTGTATGCATCACTACCAGAAGAGGTATCTGGGACGTATGAGGAGGTGAACAAATCCATCTTAGGTGCATATGAAGTAGTGCCTGAAGCCTACAGACGATAGTTTAGAAATTTAAGGAAAGAATTTGGTCAAACATCCATGGAGTTTGAAAGGATCAAACAGAATAATTTTGATAGGTGGATAAGGGCTTTGAAAATAGACCAAACGTATGAAGCTCTCAGAGAAATTATACTTTTGAAGGAGTTTAAAAATTCAATTCCTGATGTAGTGAGAACTCATGTGGAAGAGCAGAGGGTTAAAACTGCGGGATTAGCAGCAGAAATGGCAGATGATTATGAATTAGTTCATAAATAAAAGCTTGGTTACCGACATCAGTTTCAGCCTGTGAGGGATAGAAACTGGAGACATGAGAAATACCCACGTAGAAATTCCTTTTCTGCTGTACCACACCTGTGGAGTGGGCCGCGTGCTCCCCATTCCACAATTGAGTAAAAGTTGTGGGTCAAGTGAAATCCGTGATACACTTTGGAGTTCTCTGAACCCTGGCCCATAACATTTTCTTCTTCTTGTGATGCTGGAGGCTCAAACCTCTTTCCACCATACGGCTGATCATGAATTCCTCCCTTACTCTCACTGACTGCCATTGACATATAAACAAAGAACAAACAAACAAAGAAATGTACAGCACAGGAACAGGCCCTTCGGCCCTCCAAGCCCGTGCCGACCATGCTGCCCGACTAAACTACAATCTTCTACACTTCCTGGGTCCGTGTCCCTCTATTCCCATCCTATTCATGTATTTGTCAAGATGCCCCTTAAATGTCACTATCGTCCCTGCTTCCACCACCTCCTCCGGTAGCGAGTTCCAGGCACCCACTACCCTCTGCGTAAAAAACTTGCCTCGTACATCTACTCTAAACCTTGCCCCTCTCACCTTAAACCTATGCCCCCTAGTAATTGACCCCTCTACCCTGGGGAAAAGCCTCTGACTATCCACTCTGTCCATGCCCCTCATAATTTTGTATACCTCTATCAGGTCTCCCCTCAACCTCCTTCATTCCAGTGAGAACAAACCGAGTTTATTCAACCGCTCCTCATAGCTAATGCCCTCCATACCAGGCAACATTCTGGTAAATCTCTTCTGCACCCTCTCTAAAGCCTCCACATCCTTCTGGTAGTGTGGCGACCAGAATTGAACACTATACTCCAAGTGTGGCCTAACTAAGGTTCTATACAGCTGCAACATGACTTGCCAATTCTTATGCTCAATGCCCCGGCCAATGAAGGCAAGCATGCCGTATGCCTTCTTGACTACCTTCTCCACCTGTGTTGCCCCTTTCAGTGACCTGTGGACTTGTACTCCTAGATCTCTTTGACTTTCAATACTCTTGAGGGTTCTACCATTCACTGTATATTCCCTACCTGCATTAGACCTTCCAAAATACATTACCTCACATTTCATAGAATTATTTCATAGAATTTACAGCGCAGAAGGAGGCCATTCGGCCCATCTAGTCTGCACCGGCTCTTGGAAAGAGCACCCTACCGAGGCCCACACCTCCACCCTATCCCCATAACCCCTTAACCCAGTAACCACACCCAACACTAAGGGCAATTTTGGACACTAAGGACAATTTAACATGGCCAATCCACCTAACCTGCACATCTTTGGACTGTGGGAGGAAACCGGAGCACCCGGAGGAAACCCACGCACACACGGGGAGGACGTGCAGACTCCGCACAGACAGTGACCCAAGCCAGGAATCGAACCTGGGACCCTGGAGCTGTGAAGCAATTGTGCTATCCACTATGCTACCGTGCTGCCGGTATTTGTCCGGATTAAACTCCATCTGCCATCTCTCCGCCCATGTCTCCAAACAATCTAAATCCTGCTGTATCCTCTGACAGTCCTCATCGCTATCCGCAATTCCACCAACCTTTGTGTCGTCTGCAAATTTACTAATCAGACCAGTTACATTTTCCTCCAAATCATTTATATATACCACAAAGAGCAAAGGTCCCAGCACTGATCCCTGTGGAACACCACTGGTCACAGCCCTCCAATTAGAAAAGCATCCTTCCATTGATACTCTCTGCCTTCTATGACCTAGCCAGTTCTGTATCCACCTTGCCAGCTCACCCCTGATCCCGTGTGACTTCACCTTTTGGACTAGTCTACCATGTGGGACCTTGTCAAAGGCCTTACTGAAGTCCATATAGACAACATCCACTGCCCTACTTGCATCAATCATCTTAGTGACCTCCTCGAAAAACTCTATCAAGTTAGTGAGACACGACCTCCCCTTCACAAAACCATGCTGCCTCTCACTAATACGTCCATTTGCTTCCAAATGGGAGTAGATCCTGTCTCGAAGAATTCTCTCCAGTAATTTCCCTACCACTGAAGTAAGGCTCACCGGCCTGTAGTTCCCTGGATTATCCTTGCTACCCTTCTTAAACAGAGGAACAACATTGGCTATTCTCCAGTCCTCCGGGACATCCCCTGAAGACAGTGAGGATCCAAAGATTTCTGTCAAGGCATCAGCAATTTCCTCTCCAGCCTCCTTCAGTATTCTGGGGTAGATCCCATCAGGCCCTGGGGACTTATCTACCTTAATATTTTTTAAGACACCCAACACCTCGTCTTTTTGGATCTCAATGTGACCCAGGCTATCTACACACCCTTCTCCAGACTCAACATCTACCAATTTCTTCTCTTTGGTGAATACTGATGCAAAGTATTCATTTAGTACCTCGCCTATTTCCTCTGGCTCCACACATAGATTCCCTTGCCTATCCTTCAGTGAGTCAACCCTTTCCCTGGCTACCCTCTTGCTTTTTATGTACGTGTAAAAAGCCTTGGGATTTTCCTTAACTCTATTTGCCAATGACTTTTCGTGACCCCTTCTAGCCCTCCTGACTCCTTGCTTAAGTTCATTCCTACTTTCCTTATATTCCACGCAGGCTTCGTCTGTTCCCAGCCTTTTAGCCCTGACAAATGCCTCCTTTTTCTTTTTGACGAGGCCTACAATATCTCTCGTTATCCAAGTTTCCGAAAATTGCCGTATTTATCCTTCTTCCTCACAGAAACATGCCGGTCCTGAATTCCTTTCAACTGACACTTGAAAGCCTCCCATATGTAAGATGTTGATTTGCCCTCAAACATCCGCCCCCAATCTATGTTCTTCAGTTCCCGCCTAATATTGTTATAATTAGCCTTCCCCCAATTTAGCACATTCATCCTAGGGCCACTCTTATCCTTGTCCACCAGTACTTTAAAACTTACTGAATTGTGGTCACTGTTACCGAAATGCTCCCCTACTGAAACATCTACCACCTGGCCGGGCTCATTCCCCAATACCAGGTCCAGTACCGCCCCTTCCCTAGTTGGACTGTCTACATATTGTTTTAAGAAGCCCTCCTGGATGCTCCTTACAAACTCCGCCCCGTCTAAGCCCCTGGCACTAAGTGAGTCCCAGTCAATATTGGGGAAGTTGAAGTCTCCCATCACCACAACCCTGTTGTTTTTACTCTTTTCCAAAATCTGTCTACCTATCTGCACCTCTATCTCCTGCTGGCTGGTATATCCTAGAAACCCACTCGCTCCATGACAGAAAGGTTACAACTGGTACATACAGGAGTAATTGATGTTTTAATGATACATTAATTGACAAATACCATCAAACAACCTCTCCAGCCCTGATTTTGTTTTGTGATGTGTCGATTTCCATTCCGTCAGGAATGGGGCTATGTCCCCACGGCTGCCAGAAAACGGGCGCGAATCACTCCAGACTTTTTTCATAAAAAGTCCAGAGTGATTCTCCGATTTCAAGAGGAATAGCATGTTCCCGGCATGCACCCCGCAGCTCTTGCTGCCGATACGGGGCCCTGCACTTCCAACCGCGGGTCCCTGCATGCGTGCGGAGGCCGTTTTTGCGCTGACCCCCCCCCCCCCCCCCCCGACTAAATGGCGGAGCCACACAGTGGGCCAGCGCAGAAGAAGATAGGCCCCTTCCCAGATCACGCATGTCCATCGATCAGTAGCCCCCAATCGCAGGCCTGGCCATTGTGGAAGACCCCCCCACACACCCCCGGAGACTGATCCCCCACCCCCCACCAGAACGGCCTCTGCAGCCGCGAGTCCGAGCTCCCGCCGTGTGGAACCAGGTTCGAACCACGCCGGCGGAACTCGGCCGGTCGATCGCGGAGAATTGCCACGGGGGCCTCTTTCAACGGCCCCCGACCGGTGCCACGTCGGCCACGAGCGCGCAACTGGCGGCGATTCTCCGGTCCGCAGAGAATCGCATTCCGGCATTGGAGCCGATCGCAGGTCTGAGACCCCATTCTCCGCCCCTACACCGAGCGCGATTTCGGCATGGAGGCTCGGAGAATCCTGGCCCTGGTGCGAGATTTTCCTTCCCCTCCACAGCATGTTCTGCAACGGTGGCGGGTGGCTCACCAGTGACCAGTGGCAGGATAAGCTGATCCCACCATTGTCAATGGAATTTCCTGTTGAATTCACGCCTCGCTGCCAGGAAATCTGCGGCAGGGGTGCACCATGGGTAAGATTGTAAGATCCTGCCAAATGTCTTTTTCTTTTTTTTTGGCTCTTTCACCTCTCTCTTAATTCCATCTGTATTTTCTAATCTTTATTGCACTTTCTGTATATTATTTAAATCTAACACATTATTTAAATCTAATTTATACTTGTACTTCCAGGTTTAAACTGTTTGGGGTCATTTTCCCAGACAAGGGGAAATAGGTTTGGGTGTGCGCAGGGCGTTGGATCCCCACAAAGTGACATCGGATCAAGAGTCCCATTTCATCTTGAGCACATTCTGCTTTCAACCAGGCAGATTTCAAGGTGAGTGAGGAAACCATGTGCAACTGTCAGGTAAAGAATTTCTATATTCATAGAATCATAGAATTTACAGTGCAGAAGGAGGCCATTCGGCCCATCGAATTTGTACGCCCTTGGAAAGAGCACCCCACTTAAGCCCACATCTCCATCCTATCCCCGTAACCCAGCAACCCCATCTAACCTAAGGGCAATTTATCATGGCCAATCCACCTAACCTGCACATCTTTGGACTGTGGGAGGAAACCGGAGCACCCGGAGGAAACCCACGCAGACACGGGGAGAACATGCATATTCCGCACAGACAGTGACCCAAGCGGGAATCGAATCTGGGACCTTGGCACTGTGAAGCCATAATGCTAACCACTATACCACCGTGCTTATATATTATAATAAACAACGTACCTTAACAGAATCCAGCATTTTATGGAAGCTGCCAGGTTCAATGATGTGCGTGCTCAGTGGGGAGTTCTATTTTAGTGAAACTGACAGGTTGGGAAGCCTTTGATCAGCAAAACTGAGGAGCAGCAGCGATGGCAATGGGAAAATCTGCTGTTCAAAGCCCTCTTTCTCAGGGGCGACTTTCAGTCTGTGAAAGGAGATTGGCAACATTTTGGACTCACCTATCATGCGTTTCACACAACTTTTCTGTTGCCAGACTTCACCATGGCACGGGAGGTGTTTATGCAATTCTACCTTCCACTTTTAATGGAGAACTAGAGAAGCAGGAACACCGGCACCAACAGTGCACAAAGGCAGCAGGAGCAATGCTGTCGACAGAACCAGCTGACTTCTCTTCAGCCACTTGCCGCTACAAAGGGCAGAAGGGATTGACTCAGGGATCAAGTTCCCCAGCACGGGGTCTGCGGAAGAGGATCAAGTCTCTCAACAAGTCTGAACGCCAATTCCTCAGAAGGTTCAGGTCATTACTGAGATCTGAAGGCTCCTGGAACATGGCTTTCTTTCCAGTGGACCAGGTGGAGATATGCGTTGCTATATTAAGAACCTTAAACTGAAACAAAGCCAATTACATAGGGCCGGATTCCGCCATGGTGTGTTTTCTGGTGGCAGAGGTGGCTCCCGATTGGCCACTGGCAGGATCTGCTGGTCCCACTAATGTCTGTGCCGTTTTGCGTGGCTCGCCTGTCCCGCTGCCAGGGACCCACCTGAAGATACCACCAGCAGCAAGGACCAGAAAATCCCGAGGAATGAGGGGACAACTGGTTAATTGTGTAAATAGACTACAAAATATGGTGGTAAATGCATGACATAATTAAATATATAATTTGCCCATGCACTAAATATCTACAGAACTGGCCGTCAAAATAAAACAAAACACAATGATAATTAGCTTATACTGTATTATGAAGTACTTGAAGAACAAAATAAGGCATAAAATTCGAGTCATTCACACTTTTAGCCCTCATGGAGCTTTCGTGGTGACAAACTATGCTGATATGTTTCTGTCCAACTCATTCTTGCCCATAAAGTCAAGAATTCATCCGGTAGGATTCAAAGGTGATAAAGTGTCCCAGAAGAATATTTTGAAGATATTAATTGGAGAGCAGGAACAGTTTTTCGGGGCTGACATCTATACTAGTCTTGTTGAATTACTCCCTGATGTAATTAATCATCAGTTTGTTATTTAAGTAAGTGTTAATTTGTTCAGTGATTCGCAGTGCTCTTTGTTTAATGTGGAGTTCAACTGCAAGAATACAGTCTTAAATTAACACCCACTGCGGTTATTAAGACATTTATAAAGTAACAGCCACCTCACTTGGCCTACAGATGATATTTATGTAATTTGAAAATATTACAGATTTTATTCATATTCTTTAAAGCTTCAGGTACTTGATGGAGAAAATATACTGCTTGAGTTGTGACTGCTAAAAGATTCAAGAGTGAGATAAGGTGACAAAGTGTTTGCTCAATGAATTGTTATGATCAGGAATTCACAGGCTGAAAGGTGACAAAAGCACATCCAACGGTACCTTTCAAAAGGAATAGGATTTAAATGCAAGTTATGGAAAAGGAACATTTGCAGGGCTGGGGGATACAGCAGAGGATTGGGGCTGATTGGCAGCTCTATTATAGAGTTGCCCGATGCACAATGGGCCAAATGGCTTTCTTCTGTGCTGTATGACACGATTTTCTGAATATCATCATAGAGTGGGTCCAAAAAGAAAATGTTTAGTACCCCGTTTCCCTGGGTTTCTGTGGCTATGACTCATCTTTCATTCTCACTCCATAATATAAATATTTCCCTCTTTCTTTAGCTTTGACAAAGGGTTATCTGGACTCGAAACATTGGCTCTTTTCTCTCCCTGCAGATGCTGCCGGTCCTGCTGAGATTTTCCAGCATTTTCATTTTGGTTTCAGATTGCAGCATCGGCAGTAATTTGCTTTATCATAGACCGGGTGTTGGTTTAGCTCAGTTGGCTGGACAGCAGAGCCAGGCGGGTTCAATTCCCATCCTGGCTGTGATTATTCATGAAGGCTCTGCCTTCTCAACCTTGTCCCTCGCCTGAGGTGTAGACCCTTTCCCCCAAAGGGGATAGCAGCCTTTAGTCATGATTATGACAACATTACTTTTTGACACAATTTTATGATTCTTTTTTCAACAATATGTAACCAGATAATTTTTGTATCTTAGACGGGCTTTCTGACATATTTGTTTTCAAAAATGTAGCAAGTATTCTTCACAATAACCATGTTGAACAAGAGGCAACTTAAAATGAAACAACTTTCAACAGTGAAGAAGTTCTGCTATTTGTTTGTGCAGTTTGACTCAGACTACAGATGAATGTTTCCAAACCTCTGTCAACATAACGTGATGGGACAAAAAAAAGGTTGACACAAATAATTATTTATCAGCATCAAATTTAATCTAAAAGTACAAGACAGTTTATGGAGAAGCAATTTCTAGGCTCACCTTTTTGCTACAAAGAGACAAGTAAAATAAATTAGCAGTTTCAGCTTTCTGAAATCTGTGTGGAGTTGCACATCGGCTCTTGCCTATTTGTTATTAGAAATGTAACTCACGAATTTGTAACCGAAAGCTAAACTCTAATGAGCAGTTCTTCAGTATTCAAAAATCAGAAGCTGTACAATGGAATACAGGTAACTTTTCAGAACAAATGTCTTTCAACACAAGAAAAACAGTCATTACCAGTATCATATCACAATAAACTGAAGATATTTTTCTTAAGATTTTTTTTTATATGACAACTTGGCTCAACGACTACCATCCGGTGGCCTTGACATCTATCATTATTAATTGCTTTGAGAGGTTAGTCATGAGACATATCAACTCTATACTTCCAGAATGCCTTGATCCCCTGCAATTCGCATACCGCCGCAACCCGTCCACAGAAGATGCTATCTCCCTGGTCATATACTTATCCCTGGAGCATCTCTACAGCAAGGACTCCTACGTCAGATTCCTATTCATTGACGACAGCCCCGCCTTCAACACAATAATCCCAGCCAAGCTCATATCCAAACTCCAAAACCTAGGACTTGGCTCATGTCATGTGAGAGTACCTTTAAGAAATGGATGTTTATAAATGGGTGAGTAGATAAATATTTGTAGTCAGAGTACCATTAAGAAATGGGTGTTGACTACTGCAGTAATGTCAGAGAGTGGGTGGAGCTGGGCTGTGTCAGCTTTTTACCTTCGTTTTAGGCTGTTTGCTGCAGGGTGTGTTTTAGTTTCGTTTTCGGTGTTGGAGGTGAAGTCAGACCAAGCAGGTGTACTGCTGTTCTCTCTGCCATCAAAAGACTATCTCTTGATCATTTGGTGAATTCAGAATTATAAATGTTCTCAGTAGTGAATGTAAACCTAATGTGCTTCTGTTAAAAGGTGCTTCTTCTGTCTTCTGGATGTTGTTTGGGAAGTTATTAAGCATTACTTAGTGTTGTATTCTTTGGGGGTTGTATTTGAATTAATGGTTGCTAAGGTGTTCACTGTATGGTCCAAAAAGGTTAACTTGAGTTCATGGAATAAACATTGTTTTGATTTAAAAAATACTTTTCCATTTCTGCTGTACCACACCTGTAGAGTGGGCCGTGTGCTCCCCATACCACAATCTATTAAAAGTTGTAGGTCACGTGAACTCCATGATACACTTTGGGGTTCTCTAAACCCTGGCCCATAACACTCCTCTCTCTGTAACTGGATCACCGACTTCGTGGTCCAAAGACCACAATCAGTAAGGATAAACAACAACACCTTCTTCATGATAGTCCTCAATACCGGAGCCTCGTACTATACTTCTTATACACACACGGCTGTGTCGCAAAATTTGGTCCAACTCTATCTGCATGTTTGGTGATGACACGACCGTAGTGGGTTGGATCTCAAACGCCATTGAGTCAGAGTACAGGAGGAAGATAGAGAACCTAGTGGCAGAGTGCAATGACACCAATCTATCCCTCAATGTTAGCAAAACTAAGGAGCTGGTCATCGACTTCAGGAAGCGAAGTGTCGTACACACCCCTGTCTTCATCAGCAGTGCTGAGGTGGAGAGGGTTGTCAGCTTCAAATTTCTAGGTGTACACATCAATCTGTCCTGATCCACCCACGTTAACTCTGCGAACAAGAAAGCACAACAGGGCCTATTCCTCCTCGGGAAACTAAGGAAATTCGGCACTTAGTGTCCAAAGGTTAGGTGGGTTATTGGGTTAGAGGGACAGGGTGAATGCACGGGCTTAAGTGTGGTGCTCTTTCCAAGGCCAGTGCAGACTCTATGGCCCAATTGGCCTCCTTCTGCACTGCAAATTCTGTGATTCTATGTCCACATTGACTCTTGCCAATTATTACAGATGCACCAGAGAAAACATCCTATCTGGCTGCATCACAGCCTGGTATGGCAACTGCTCAGTCCATCACGCGAATACATCTCTCACCCATTGACTTAGTCACACCTTCCTCTGCATTGGGAAAGCGGGCAGCAGAATCAAAGACCCTTTCCACACAGGTTATTCTTTCTTCCAACCTCTTCCATTGGGCAGTAGAAACAAAAGTCTGCACACACACACACACACACTAACAGATTCTAAAACAGCTTCTTCCCTGCTGTTACTAGACTCCTGAATGGCCCTCT
The DNA here is from genome assembly GCF_047496885.1 of Scyliorhinus torazame. Lineage (NCBI taxonomy): Eukaryota > Metazoa > Chordata > Chondrichthyes > Carcharhiniformes > Scyliorhinidae > Scyliorhinus > Scyliorhinus torazame. Next base: position 179,143,738 of record NC_092709.1, read on the forward strand.
TATAGACTGAACTGATTTCTCTACACATCGTCTCTACTGTTGGAGCACTGCACTCTGTATGCTTTCACCCGATGTCTATGTCTATGTATTTACATTGTGTATTCATCGTATATCCTGTGTTTTTCATGTATGGAATGATCCGGCTGCACTGGACGCAGGACAATAATTTTCATTGTACCTCGGTATATGTGACAATAAATCTAAATCTAAATGGCTAGCACCAAAGTTCAAAATCAGGTACATTGGGCGGAATTTTAGATTTTTTTTCCTCAGTGCTGTCTCGGGGGGGGGGGGGGTGGGGGGCACGCGCGGGGTCCACCAATCTTACTGGCTTTTTCCGTACTTAAAAACGCTTAGAAAAATAAATAGAAGGGGAGGGCGCCACAACGTCACGCTGTGAATGAGCCTGCCCCACCAGCCTTTGCCCCTGACAAATCGGGACACCCTTAAAAATAAGCATGAAAGGAGAAATTTTAAAAAATTAAAGTTAGAAATAGCCCAGAGACCACCCCACCCTCCCGCACAGACATGGCAAATCCCCCTCCCCTGGGGAATCCCCGCCCCCAGTGAAATGCCTCCCCACAGACATAGGACTTCCTCCTCCTTTAGGGAACGCTCCCTCCCCCAGTGGAACCCCTCCCCACAGATATAGGATTTCCCTGCTCCCCAAGGGAACCCACTATGGACACTACTCCCAGAGACTGCCCCTGGCAGTGCTGTGGGTTGGGGGGGGTGAAATCCTAATATAGAGGGGGTGATACAGTTGGGAAACCCACTAAGTTTGTTTAAATGAATGCAACTGGAGTTCCCCCCATCCCCCTGCTTTCCCGCCCACAGAAAACTTCATCACAAGTAGAAGGTAGAACTATATAAACACCTCCCATGCCATGCTCCCCAAAGTATTTGAATGAGGTACATAAACCTCTCACATTAATCCTTGCTGATGCCAACAATATACCAATTGATGAAGTGATATGTAACTCAATGATCACCTTAATGAAGAAAGTAAAGAAAATAAATAGAAGCTGAAGTACGCCATTTGTCCCGTAGAGACTTTCCCAACATTTAAGAAGATTATTGGTGGGATTCTCCGGCCCCCCACCGGGCCGGAGAATCCCCCGGGCGGTGGCGGGAATCCTACTCCGCTGCCCCGATGCCGGCTGTCGTATTCTCCAGTGCCGTTTGTCGGGCGGGGGCGGGATTCACGCCATGCCGGTCGGGCACATTTGGCAGCGGCCCCCCCCCCCGGCAAAAACGGACGGGGTCAGGGCCGAGCGGCCGGCTGTTTTTGGCCAGTCCCGCCGACGTGGGTTATGCATGGTCCCACATGGCGGGATCTGGCAGGTAGGTCGGCGGGGGTGGTCCTCGGGGGGGGGGGGGGGGGGCGCGGGGGGATCAGACCACGCGGGGGGGGGTCAGCACGGTGGCCTGGCCCGCGATCGGAGCCCACCATCTATGGGCGGGCCTGTTCCATGGGGGCACTTCTTCCTTCCGTGCCAGCCCCTGTAGGTCTCCGCCATAGCCGGCTCGGAGAAGAGAACCCCCGCGCATGCGCCAAAAATGCCAGCCGGTATGTGCATGTGCGGAACCATGCCGGCGGTTCCACGCATGGGCGAGATCACGCTGGCCCTTCGGTGCATGCACGAACTCGCGCCAATCCTTCGCCGCCGGCTGGAGCGGCGCCAACCCCTCCGGCGTCCACCTAAAGAATTCCGCACTTTCGGAGGCTGTTGACGCCGGAGTGGTTGGCGCCGGTTCTCCCGCCGGCGTGGAGACTTAGTCCCCAGAAGGGAGATTCCCGCTGTATAACCTTCGTGCTATATCCCATATCCCTTACCCAAAAATCGATTATTTTCTGTCTTGCATAGACTAAGTGCATAAGGAGGCCATTCGGCCCATTGAGACTGCACCGGCTCTTGGAAAGAGCACCCCATTTAAGCCCACACTTCTAACCTATCCCTGTAACCCAATAACCCCACCCAACACTGAGGGAAATTTTGGACACTAAGGGCAATTTAGCATGGCCAATCCACCTAACCTGCATATCTTTGTACTGTGGGAGGACATCTGAGCACCTGGAGGAAACCCACACACAGGCAGGGAGAACGTCTGGTGGACCGTTGTCCCGGAGATCCATTTTGCGCCATCGGCAGAGGTTCCAACACATACTTCGTCACCTGGTACAAATAGTCTGGGCGGTTTTGTCGAATAGGGCAATGCCCTTACAGCTCCTGGCTGTGGTGTGCTTTAGAACATAGAACGATACAGCGCAGTACAGGCCCTTCGGCCCACGATGTTGCACCGAAACAAAAGCCATCTAACCTACACTATGCCATTATCATCCATATGTTTATCCAATAAACTTTTAAATGCCCTCAATGTTGGCGAGTTCACTACTGTAGCAGGTAGGGCATTCCACGGCCTCACTACTCTTTGCGTAAAGAACCTACCTCTGACTTCTGTCCTATATCTATTACCCCTCAGTTTAAAGCTATGTCCCCTCGTACCAGCCATTTCCATCCGCGGGAGAAGGCTCTCACTGTCCACCCTATCCAACCCCCTGATCATTTTGTATGCCTCTATTAAGTCTCCTCTTAACCTTCTTCTCTCCAACGAAAACAACCTCAAGTCCATCAGCCTTTCCTCATAAGATTTTCCCTCCATACCAGGCAACATCCTGGTAAATCTCCTCTGCACCCGCTCCAAAGCCTCCACGTCCTTCCTATAATGCGGTGACCAGAACTGTATGCAATACTCCAAATGCGGCCGTACCAGAGTTCTGTACAGCTGCAACATGACCTCCTGACTCCGGAACTCAATCCCTCTACCAATAAAGGCCAACACTCCATAGGCCTTCTTCACAACCCTATCAACCTGGGTGGCAACTTTCAGGGATCTATGTACATGGACACCTAAATCCCTCTGCTCATCCACACTTCCAAGAACTTTACCATTAGCCAAATATTCCGCATTCCTATTATTCCTTCCAAAGTGAATCACCTCACACTTCTCTACATTAAACTCCATTTGCCACCAGCCCAGCTATGCAGCTTATCTATATCCCTCTGTAACCTGCTACATCCTTCCACACTGTCGACAACACCACCGACTTTAGTATTGTCTGCAAATAAAAATGACAAACAGCAACGGCCCCAGAACAGATCCTTGTGGTACTCCACTTGTAACTGAACTCCATTCTGAACATTTCCCATCAACCACCACCCTCTGTCTTCTTTCAGCTAGCCAATTTCTGATCCACATCTCTAAATCACCCTCAATCCCCAGCCTCCGTATTTTCTGCAATAGCCTACCGTGGGGAACCTTATCAAACGCTTTGCTGAAATCCATATACACCACATCAACTGCTCTACCCTCGTCTACCTGTTCAGTCACCTTCTCAAAGAACTCAATAAGGTTTGTGAGGCATGACCTACCCTTCACAAAGCCATGCTGACTATCCCTGATCATATTATTCCTATCTAGATGATTATAAATCTTGTCTCTTATAATCCCCTCCAAGACTTTACCCACTACAGATGTGAGGCTCACCGGTCTATAGTTGCCGGGGTTGTCTCTGCTCCCCTTTTTGAACAAAGGGACCACATTTGCTGTCCTTCAGTCCTCTGGCACTATTCCTGTAGCCAATGATGACATAAAAATCAAAGCCAAAGGTCCAGCAATCTCTTCCCTGGCCTCCCAGAGAATCCTAGGATAAATCCCATCAGGACGCGGGGACTTATCTATTTTCAGCCTGTCCAGAATTGCCAACACCTCTTCCCTACGTACCTCAATGCCATCTATTCTATTAGCTTTCTCACCTATATCAGGGAAAACCAGACTAAGACGGGTTGGAAGCCTCCGACCCATTAGCAGTTCAGCGGGCGTCACCCCGGTGATAGTATGCGGAGTGGTCCTAGAGCGGAACAGGAAACTGGCGAGACTTGTGTCCATCGACCTCAAAGTCTGCATTATTATTCCTCGTTTGAATGTTTGTTCCGCACTTTCCGCCAGCCCGTTTGAAGCCGGGTGATATGGGGCCTTACAGATGTGCCGCATCCCGTTAGCCTTCAGGAATCCCGAGACCTCCTTACTTGTAAAACGCACTCCGTTGTTGGTAACCAACACTTCTGGGATACCATGTGTACCGAAGGAAAATGCAATTTTTTGATCATTGCTCTATGCGTGGTCGCTGACATTCCATGGACTTCCAAACACTTAGAGTGGGCATCTACCAGGAGTAAGAGCATCGAGCCTTGTAAATGGCATGTAACCACACCCACCATCGTCCCGGCCATTCCCATGGGTGAAGGGACGTGGCTGGTGGAAACTTCTGGTGCTCCTGACATACATCACACTGCTGGGCTACTCTCTCGACTTCAGTGTCCAGCCCGGCCACCAAACGTAGCGACGTGCTAACATTTTCATTTTGGACACCTCCTGGAATTTGTTGTGCAGATCCATCAGGATCAGTTCCTGGTCCTTTCCTGGGACGACGATGTGCATACCTCAATACAGGATGCCATCCCCCACACTAAACTCAGACATCTTCATCGAGAAAGTCTGCAACCCATCTGGTAGCCGCCTATGCTGACCCCATATAGGGCTACGTTTCGGAACTTCGAAAGGATTGGGTTGGTCTGTGTCCACACACAGATTTGGGATGTTGTAACAGGCAACAAATCCAAAACGTTGAGCGTGGCCACAACCTTGTCCATCCTGGGAGGAGAAGGAGAACTAAGGCAATGCATCCACATTTGGAGTCTGGGTACCGGGATGATGTTCAATTGGGTGCGCGCAGGCAGTCAACAGGAGGGGCTAATGCTGGATCCTGGCGGAGGCAATGGGCGGAATTGCCTTGTCTTCTGTAGTCCATGATGATCGTGAAACGTCGACCGTACACATATCAATGAAATTTATTCATGGTGAAGACAACAGATACGCATGGCTCATATCGAGCTTGGTAAATGTGTTTTGCATGTAGGTCCTCACGTAACGATCTAACCGTGAGGATCTGTTGACCGTTAACTTATAGTCGCCACACAATCTGACCATTTTCAGCACCAGGACCACCGACGCCACCCAATAGGCAAAATATACTGGACTCAGGGATCCCAAGACCTTCGAGCCATCTGAGTTCGGCCACAACATTTGCTAGCAAAGCATAAGGGACCAGGTGAGCTCTGAAATACCTTGGTTGTGCGTCCAAGTCGACCAAAAATTTTGTCATGACCCCTTTTGACCCCTTTTATTTTCCCCAGTGTGGGTTGGAAAAGCTCAGACAATTTTGTTAGCCTTTCATACAAGCCCCCGGATCCTATTTGGAAAATTTGCTGCCAGTCCAGGCGCAGACGCTTTAGCCAAACACAGCCAAGCAGACTAGGGCCGTGTCACTTGACTCTAATCAATGGGAGATGCACCGACTGTTGACCATAAACAACGGGGGTCATTGTGGTTCCTGCAATGGTTAACGGTCGCGAATCTTGCCTTGATATCCCGCGGATTTATTCTGTCGCAAGTCTGCTGTCCAATAACAGAAACTGCAGCTCCAGTGTCAGATCCGTGTCTAATGTCTGCCCATTAATTTGCACAGTTATCTTGATGTGGGCCACTCGGTGTGCCACAGCACAATTCAGCTGCATACACTCCTCCTCTGGTTGCTCCCGGTGGGAAGTGCGAGCCCTTTGTTGGTGTCTGCCCTGAACAGGGCCCCTGGATCTCTGGCTGACTTGTGCCTTGCACCACCTTTGGCCCTCATATCCACATGCCCCACAATGACCGGGCTCTCCCTCTATAGACTCTGGGAAGGCATTCCATCTGGATGATTCGGTCCTTGACCAACGGACCCGTCTCCTACGGTACTCAATCCAAGGTGAAGTATCTGTCCTGGGGGGATACACTCCAGGAGGGGGCACATCCTAGTGTGTTTACCTTTATCCCCTGAATCTCTTGCACTCCTCTCTCGGCACTTTCATGGGAAAGCGAGATCTATGTGGCCTACTGAAGATCTAGGAACGGTTCAGCTAGGAACTTCCTTTGAGAGACCATGATTTTTACACCGCAGACCAAACGGTCAGGCAGCATTTTGGAAATATTCACAATATTTGACGAGTTTTCAGAGCCTTATCAAAAACTCGATTACGGCACTCCAGGGGTCCTCTCTGCCATATTAAAACGGTATCTCTGCACTATAATGGACAGTTCAGAGTTGAAGTGTTACGCCACTAAGCTTATCAATTGCTCAAAACCTTTAGTGTCCAGAGCTGCAGGAAATGTAAGGGTTTTTTTTCACTCCATAAGTCTGTGCTCCATAGGCAGTCAGCTATATTACTATCTGTCGATCAACATCTGTGATAACGTTTGCCTGGAAAAAGTAACAAATGCGTTCTGCGTACTGTGTCCAATCCTCTAAGCTTGCAACGAACATGTCCAATCTTCCGAACAAAGGCTTAATCCTGAAAAAAAAAATTCTTCAACCTTGATCCAGCAGAGTAAAGGAAGTGGTTCACTTGATGGTGTGGCAGAGTCGACAGTAATCCAGTTATATCCTCGTTGTCAGTTTTGTTGACCACAAACGATTCCGAACCGAGTTAGTAATAAGACAACTTGGATTGTTGCAAAGTAATTATATTTACAATATACATCAGATCCCAACTGGGTCTGCTTTGTCAGTTCCAAACCGGGCCGACTTTATACAGATCTTAATCATGAATGAACTAGGACTCCCACTCCCTCAGCAGGGGAGCTCGTATTCGGCTAGACTCACTGGGAGACCAACCCCGTAGATCTCGTGTGGGTTATAACAGTGGGGAATTAGGAATTAGATAATAGTTAACCAGTTGTATTTGCTGCATATTTCATTACAGTTCTTGTTATTAATAAAAGGTAATTGTGTTTACATTTACAAACCCTGGTGACTGTAATTATTGGGCAGCCAAGGGCGAAAGACTTTGGGTATTTTGCGATGAATTATTGGTTAATTCACTTGTGTTGTGACTCCGGGTCAAGGGGGGCTGGAATTGACTGTGCACTAGGGCAACATCTCTCTGGGAGATAGCTGTTCCCTGTGATCGGACAGCCCACTGACTGTCCGCTCTCTAGGGAGGCCCTACCTCCACCTGATGTGCTGAAGCATGCGTGTGGTGCTCACCAGAGGTTGACCTGGAACCTGATCACTAATAATGGCCACCAAACTGGTAATCTCTGTGATTGTTGATGGTGCAGGTGAAAGCAGTACCGTGACGGCGGTGCCTTCCCCAGATTGGTGTTCCGGGCTTTTCTGAGGATCTGGATGGGGGTCAGTGACCCCAGAAGGCCTGGCCTCCTCTGATGGTGGTCCTGAGAGACAAAAGACATGGGGTGAGATATTGGGAAGGACTGCTCCGTAGGAGATACATAGAAAATAGAAGCGGAGGAGGCCATTCGGCCCTTTGAGACTGCTCCGCCATTCATTATGACCATGGCTGATTATCAAGTTCAATATCCTGATCCTGCCTTCCCCCAATATCCCGTGATCCATTTAGCCCCAAGAACTATATCAAATTCCTTCTTGAAATTACACACGTTTTTGCCTCAACTACTGTTGGTTGTGCTGGATAACGTTTGTTATGAGGAGAAATGGGATAGGCTCGGATTGTTTTCTTTGGAACAAAGGAGGCTGACTGGAGGCTTCATTGAGGTATTTCAAATTATGAGGGCTTGATAGAGTGGAAAGGTGGTCCCTATTTGCTTGGTTAAATGATCCATAACCACGGACAAAGATTTAGAGTAAGAAATATGTAGTTTCAATGTGATTTCAGGGGGAACTGTTTCATAGTTGATTTGAACAGGGAACTCATTGCCTGAAAAGAAGTAGAATAACAATTAAAATGAATATGGATATGCACTTGAAGTGCTGTACCCTATACGGTCAGGAGCCAGAAAGTAGGATTAGGCTGGATGCTTAATTGTAAGATGGTTCAAACATAGTGGACCAAATGGCTCCTTCTGTGCTGTAAATATCTATGATTCACTGCATCCACACTTATGAACCCATGAGGTAAGAGGCTTTTTAAAAGACATCATGGAGGGGTGCAGCAATGTCAACTCTATGAACATCAAGCAGAAGAGGTAATCCGTATTACGCCATAGCCATTTCACTAGTGAGGCTTAGGTCTGGGCTGAGGGGTAAATGGATTAATTATCTGCTGGCATGGTTGGCTGACCTGGTGCTGACATTTCTTCCAGACCAGCCATATTCATGTCTCTCTCATTGTCCTGCTTGTTCCCTGAAGGTCGCTGGCCACTTGCATTCTTATTCCACTTTCATGATTGCGATAAAATGGAGCATACAGCACATCGTAACCATTTTAGACAGGTTCTCCTAGGCCCAGTGGACATCCCACCCCAAATGATCGAGGTAATGGAATCATTGCTCCAAAACTCCAAAGCACTGTTCAGTGGTCCTCCAGCATTTGCATGGGTTTCATTGGTGCCATCAGCTATATTGATTGCCACAGCAACTGGTACGATCAGTCAGCACTGAAGAGGATAACGACAATCTCTCAGAGGCCATCCATCTAGCCTGCCATCGCTGCAGAACATTTCTTTAATCTTCGAATGTCATTGAATGTAATAATTATAGCAACTCCCTGGATACCTGGCATTAACATGGAAGGATGTTCAGGCTGGTATCACACACTATTGGCATATTAGCTGCTTTTGTATTGTTCACTTGTACGCAGTTGATGCTACCCTTGGGAAACTGTCAATATCAAAGAAACTTTGCTGACATGATTTTGCTGCTGACAATTGGTGCTAAAATGAACAATATTGGAACCCATGCCTTGGCAGAACATTTTGGCTACAAGGGTGGAGTAAAGAATGGCTAAATCTCCAATATTAACGAATCATACATACAAATTCAGCACTGTACACAGGAGATATGACAGCTCAGTAACTGAATAATCATAGACCTTAAATGCAGCACTTTACAGTTATATACAGGCAGATGCTCATTATGTTATAAATGTCTTCTTGTGATTGTCTGATGCCAGAAACATCCAGTCCTCTGTCTTTAGCATAAGTGATAAATATCAACACTGGGCTACACTCCTGCTCGTATTAATTATGGACATTTGTTGCACCCTCAGTATTTGAAACAGTTCCAAGTAAAGGTAAAAATAACTGGAGTGCTACAGCAAAATTTGGTGGAAAGCAGCAGCAGGATAAATAATAATAATCTTTATTATTGTCACAAGTAGGCTGACATTAACACAGCAATGAAGTTACTGTGAAAATCCCCGAGTCGCAACATTCCAGCGCCTTTGCGGGTACACAGAGGGAGAATTCAGAATGTCCAATTCACCTAACAAGCACGTCTTTCGGGACTTGCGGGAGGAAACCGGAGCCCCTGGAGGAAACCCATGCAGACACGGGGAGGTGCAGACCCCGCACGTCAATGAAACATCAGTGGAATAAATACATTTGCTTCAAGAAGCTTCAGAGAGAAAATGTTGTCAAAGATGTTGGTGTTAATGGCACCAACTTTCTTCAAAAGTTGTTTACGGGATAAAACACTGGATGGAATTTCCCCCCAAAATGTCAGGTTCAGCCAGAAAACTGTGGGCGAGATTCTCCACTCCCACGCCGGTTGGGAGAATCGCCTGGGCCGCCAAAATTTCCCGGGACGACGGTCCGACGCCCTCCCGCGATTCTCCCAAGCGGCGGGAACGGCCCGGTCGAGTTCCGCGGGCCGCAGGCCGGAGAATCGCCGGAGACACCCAAAATGGCGATTCTCCGGCACCCCCGCTATTCTCAGGCCCGGATGGGCCGAGCGGCCAGGCCAAAACGGCGGGATCCCCCCGGCACCCTCCACACCTGGTCGCTGCCATCGTGAACGGTGCGTGAACGCTGGGGGGGCGGCCTGCGGGGGGGGGGGGGGGGGTGCGAGGGGGAATCCTGCACCGGGGGGGTACCTCAAATGTGGGGTGGCCCGCGATCGATACCCACCGATCGTCGGGCCGTCCTCTCTGAAGGAGGACCTCCTTCCTTCTGCGGCCCCGCAAGATCCGTCCGTCATCTTCTTGCGGGGCGGACTTAGAGAGGATGGCAACCACGCATGCGCGGATGACGCCAGTTATGCGGCGCCGGCCGCGTCATCTATGCGGCGCCACCTTTACGCGGGCGACAAGGCCGGGCGCATGTAGATGACGCGGCCCCGATCCTAGCCCATTGTCAGGGCCTGAATCGGTTGGGATCGGGGCCGTTTCGTGCCGTCGTGAACCTTGGCGGCGTTCACGATGGCGCGGCCACTTCGGCGCGAGAGTGGCCCCCCGCGGAAGTGAATCCCGCCCAGTGTGTTTCTCCCCAGATACGCAAAGAGTAGTGAGGCCGTGGAATGCCCTACCTGCTACAGTAGTGAACTCGCCAACATTGAGGGCATTTAAAAGTTTATTGGATAAACATATGGATGATAATGGCATAGTGTAGGTTAGATGGCTTTTGTTTCGGTGCAACATCGTGGGCCGAAGGGCCTGTACGACGCTGTATTGTTCTATGTTCTATGTTCTATACAGGCAGATTTCCCGAGGAGACCTTCCCACACTTGCCATTTTTTTGAAGGGGAGGGTGTTTTGTGCCATCATTGTGAAGGAGGTGAAATTAAAGACCCCTCCCTCCCCCCCCCACAGACATCGGGACTCCCCACCTTATTGATGACGTGTCTCTCCCAACCATAGATCACTAGCCGTGGGGCATCGGGGCCATATAGGGTTGCCTATAAGCACCACTCCTTCAGGCCCCGCCCCTTGGCAGTGCCAACCTGCCAGTGCCAGGTTGGCACTACCACATTGCCATAGGGAAGTGCCACGGAACTGCCCTGCCATGTTCCCAAATACCCGAGGGCTACAATGGCCTCTGAGACACCCCCGTGGCGTTGTAATCACATCTGGTCTCTCTTTGTGGAGGCCAGTAGTGATTTCTGCTGATGCCACATCACGGTGCCGAGTGGAAACAAAGCACATTCCTGGAAGATTCCGAGTTAAGCAAATTCTTAATATTGAAATATATTTAAAAGAATGTGAATCAGTTTCACGCCCTTGCTAGGCGTGCCCTGTGCAAATCCCGTTTCAGGCCTCTCCCGAGATTCTGCCAAAAAAGAGGCACAACATGGCTGGAAAATCACCGCCTGTATCTCTGACTGATACTTCCTATGAATTCAGTTCCCTGCCGAGAGTGAGAGATTGTGTAAGTAATCCTTTTATCTCCATATTGGAACTAAGGAAAACTCCAACTTCCACTTGGAATGACACCTTTATTCAAATGTTCTCTGCCAGGTTTATCATCTCTGTTGGTGGGTGTTTTAGTGTTACATTATTCCAATATGAGTAAGGAACTATTTTTTAGTGCGTCTACAGGCATGGGTATCCAGAGTTACCTATCATGCAGTACTGCATTAAAATCTGTGTGGTAAACTAACATTGAGCAGGGTTTTTAGGATGGCCACATAAAGCGTTTACGCTTCTCTGTTGATCCTAATTTCCCCATGCCATTTCAAACTCCACAGGACATCATTGCCTAAAGTTGAGAGTTCCACTCACATCTGGGGAGTACGTCCCACTTTAAACAGGAGCTAGCCAATCTGATTGGCCAATAGCACTGTCGGCTCAGCAGCACCAGGTATTAGCGTTGGCCACTGCTAGGACTATAGGCAGTCTCAAAGAAGGAATTGTGGATGCTGGACTTAAGGTAAGTCTTGGGTATTGGTGGGGCCAAATTGCCAGACTCCAGTGAATGGGGGTTGAGCGGGCTGTGGCTGGGTTTGAGAGACCGAGTTGAGGAGGGCGGGTGGGGGGAGGGTGGAGTTTGGCATTATGTTGGGGTTTCTGGTGGGCACAGGGGACACCCAAAGGAGGACCCTCTCCTCTTGCTCGATATCAGCCCATGCAGAAAATTTACCAGGCTACTTGCCTGTCATAGGCCTCTCCCTGCTGCTGGTACAGAAGCAGCTGATGTGGGATGAGCTACTTAAGAGGCTATCAATTAGCCACTTAAGGTTATCAAAATGTCCAAGAGAAGTGGGCCTCCCAACACCTCCACCATCCTACACAGAATGGGAAATGGGTTGAGGCAAATGGTGACGAGGGACCATCACATTTTATCTGATGTATCAGTCTGCAGCACATGGTGTAATCTGAGAAATACATGTGGTGCAGCTGCAGTACTTAGTCTAAAAGTATGATTATTTCAAACTTCTGGGAACCACAAGACCAAACAATGGATTCTGAGCAATTATCTGGCAGATAAATCATCTGATGGATTTGTGTCAGTGTGGCGATTGTCCCTTTAAGGGCAACACAGCAGAGTAAGGGTCACCTGGTTTGGGTGGCCAATCAGGACTCAGAGTGTGGAATCTCCCCATGGTGAGAGAGACTCTGAGGCAAAGAGGCATTTTGGGAGCGAACTACAGCCGTGAGGGTGCTGTACCTCATGAAGTCTCCTTAAGTGCATCTTTACAAATGTGAACTAGCTTTTGAGCAGGCTTTGGTTTCTTCCCACAGTCCAAAGATGTGCAGGTTAGGTGGATAGGCCATGTTAATTTGCCACTTAGGGTGGGGTTGCAGGAGTAGGACAAGGGATTGAGCCTAGGCAGTGCGATCATTCAAAGGGTCGACGCAAACTCGATGGGCCGAATGGCCTCGTTCTGCATGGTGGGGATTCTATGATTCTATGATAATGTTCATAAGGTTCCTTAGGCAGCACTTTCCAAACCCACGACCACTACCATCCAGAAGGACAAGAGCAGCAGATACCTGGGAACCCCACCACCTGCAGGCTCCCCTCCAAGTCACTCACCACCCTGACTTGGAAATATATTCACTGGGGCAAAATCCTGGAACACACTTTCTAACAGCACAGTGGGTGAACCTCAAGGACTGCAGAAGTTCAAGAAGGCAACTCACCACCACCACCTTTGGAAAATCAACTGCGGATGGGTAATAAATGCTGGCCAAGCCAGCGATGCCCACATCTTGTAAATAAAAAAAAGTTATCAGGTCTTCAATAAATCACCATCAGCAATGCAAACTTTACAAGTTGTGCCATGATGCTACCATCACGTCACTCACTGCATTTCTTCAGTTTTTAATTATGGCAAAAGGTGACAATTCACAATTGAATTAAAGTATAGGCAGAGGTATTTCAAATAATGCAAAGAATACAATTATCTTCAGGTAACCCAGGATTGATGGCAATGCTATTTAATTATGTCTACAGGTTCCCAGTGTCACCGTATTGTTTGGACAGTTCACCACAGGGATAATTTGCGTGGTGTCAAATATCTGATTCATTGTTCCAGCTTTCTGCAGATGTAAGTAACAAATTGGAAATATTTAAGGAACAATGGAAAGTGGAAGAAAATAGATTCCACTTTGATGTTCCCTTGTTATCCTAAAACATAGCATTACAGACATTGAATGAAAATAAACATATTGGGTGGGATTCTCTGTAGTCTGACGCCAAAATCAGGAAAGGCAATTAGGCGGAGGATCGGTCTTGAAGCTAAAATTGGGGTGGGCACCGGGTTCACACCAATTCACAATTCTCCGGTGCCTCGACAGCGGGGTCGATGTGTTCCAGTCCGCACATACAATATATATCATTCTCGGGGCCTCCGCGTTCCTCCACGTCCGCCGGGGGAATTCACAATGGTGAGGTTCACTTCTGCTTTTTAAATCATGAAATTGGCACCGTGGCTGAAAAGGCGGAACAGGTAGGACACGGAGAGATGTGACCATGCGCTTCCGGTCCTCATACTCGCTGGGCTGGTTGGGGGGGACCTGTGAGAATCTGGTGGGGGTGACGAAGGGTGACCAGTGGATGGGCCGTGGGGCTGGGGTGACCCCCACGGGACCGGAGTGTCACGGCATGGACCGCCATTGCTGCAGCCTTCAAGGCAGCCATCTTGCATCGGCGTCAACACTTAGTCTCAGGAATGAAGAACCCAGCCGTACATGTGGTATAAAGGAGCAATGTATGGACTGGAATCCACAGAGAAACTAGCTGAATTAAAATTCAAGCTTATAAAAGTCTAAACTCACTTTTTTTTAAATTGGATACTTTTCTGATGGTGTTTAACTTCTTAATTCCTTTTGGATTGGAAACACCAAAGTTGTTAAAGATGGGTGATGAGTTGATGTGCTCAGACATTTATCACCTTAGTTGTGGCATTTCCTTATCTTTTTGGTTTTATTAAAAAATTACATCAGCTCCTCGATTCATCTTCACTGACGCCCGAGTCATCATTGTGTGTGCCTAAGTTGTGTATTGTTGTTAAATACTTCGCTGCATTTCGGTGACATTTGTGCAGGAGAACAGAGACAGCTGAAGAAACCTGTTGACAAAATATACTTGAAAATTGGGATGTTTAAAATAAAAATTTCTCTGAAGTGTGAAGGAAGTCAACAGGAATGCAAATGTTCAAAAGAACGATAACCTCTAAACTGAGGCAAATAGTTGTGAGTCCCTCCAGCAGACATTTCACATTAATCAGTCAGTGCATATTTTAAAGCAAACCCAACTAAATCATTGAACAAAATCAACAAGGAAAATGCACATGGATATTTTGGACTGCAACATGTTAATATTTTTTGTGTTTTTACTGGAGTTTGGGCCACAGCGAAGTACAATTCATTGCATAAATCACATAGTGTTAAAATGTGCTGAAGTGCAGTGTTTGACGAAGCATATACAAACAATAACTGTGAAAAGAACAAGGCTCAGTGAATAACCTTTTCAGGTAAAATGTGAGTGCAGATAGGAGAATGGTATTGATTTAAAATGGAACAACTTTCTCTGATGTTCTCCTGTGCTATAAAGGTAACTGCTTCTTACAGAAAGCTGCAGTCAGTTTGGAGTGCCTCTCAAAGAAAAATGGCTTTCTTGGAGACTTATAAATGTATTTCAGGAGACCAATAGGTTCAGCTAAGTGACTTTAAAATGATGTAAAGTATAGCCTGCTGGAGTACGACTTTTGTGCACAAACCATTTGATAGTTGGGCAAATGGCTTTTTGCTTCAGGACAGTAGTGTGTAAAACTGTGTAACGTACGTCAACTTGCATGGAGCTGTTGAAATTTCCATTAAAGCATTCACATTTTTGCTCCACATGTGAAATTACGTCGAACTAGATATTTGATTGCACCTGAAAACAAGTGTGCTGCACAGTCAATGCAAGTGGACTTTAAGACTGCATGAAATTAGTGTTGCCAGCTCAAATCATAGGTCAATCTTGCAACCAATGCCACCTGCACTTCTTATTGGCCACTTGGAGTGGAAGGGGGTATGAAATTTATCATCTCTGATACCCCTTAAAATCAGACATACTGTCTCAGAAGGTGTTCTGTGGCCAAGGAGGAAGTGCTTATGAAGAGAGAGAAAAAGAGATGGCTGATTGACCAATACATCAGGCCGCTAGGTTCCATGATCGGCTCCGGTTAAAGCAGCAGACGAGGAGAGAGAACTGTTTCTCTGCCTGCCCCCACCCCCACCCATCCCCGCCACAGCCTGGGCTGGCAGAAAGCAGGAAACATCTTCTTCACCAGTGGGAAGAAGTGGCGATGGAGGTCAATGTGAGGAGCTTACGTCCCAGGACTTTGCTCCAATTCCAAAAATATTTAACAACTTTTGCAGAATTCTCAAGGCAGGACACCTACCTCTTGATGTTGTATCCTCACACATTCACGACCTCCAGTCTCACTACTCACAATACTTGTCTTTCCCAATTCCCTTCATTTTGCCAGGATAAGTGCAAGACACTTTACTCCATGTGTCACACCTCCTGCTCACACACTCAGTACCATTTACACGAAGCACCATTGCAAAACACACATCTTTTAACACAACAGCTGCACTATTCAAGCATAACAGGCACATTCTGAAAGCAGTTCATCAGGCTGTCACTAACACACTCCCTTCTCTCTTCAAGGAGAATTGTGCATGCAACATGACAGAGCAGCAGAGCAGACAGTGATTGAAAAGGTCAAAGGCCACCTACACACCCTCTCACCAGTTAAGAAGGACATGCTGGTAAATAACAGGCACAGAGTGAATCATGGTTGCCGACAGGTGCAAAGCTGAATGAAATATCACATGAGATCTCCTCATATCCTCGCTGTCCCTTCTCACTCCTGTCGCAACCTTCACACCTGGTTTTATACAAACCTGAAGTTGCTTTGAGCATTCACACACCTTTCTCTGTTTTTGTTTCACACTAAAAGTGAATCCTTCTCCCTCTCTTTCTCACCAGGTGCTGATAAAATTAATGCACAGGACCAGAAGGTCAAACTTCCTTAAGATGCATTATCATTTGATCTGACTATAGCAAGCTCTAGCTAGGGATACACACTTTAGAAGCTAGGTTAGAAGAGGGGCTTCCTTCATGGTGCATCACCAGTCACAAATGTACAGGAACTAGGACAAGGGGAAATAGGGTGCCATTGTTTGTGGGAATGTGAGATCACTTATCAGCTCTCTTTCTGTAGCCTCTGATGCTGATCTTAAGAGCTTTGATTACTGAAGAAGGCTGCTTGGCAGCCACCAGTAAAATACCATGGGCATTGAGCACCCTTCCAGAAACCTTGTGCAAAATATCCAACAGCATGGAGGAGTCCAGTCTGCAGATTGTATCTGGATTTGGGGCAGAGAATGAAAGCCATTCTGTTCAACCATAGTCAGCTCAGTCAGTCTACCACTGATCCAGCAGAAGGGAATGGCTACCTCAATTAATTTACACTTCAGATGCAAAATGGCAGAAAGAGGTGCTACAGCAGAGGCCCTTGAATATTCTTGACTCTTAATTGGTGATCGTTTTGGAAGTAATCATCAGGAAGATGGCAGAAATCATCCCTCACATGTTGCGAGGCAGCGGTGAACAGTGGTGACAGAGCAGGTTAATGCTGCAACATTAGGAAACAAAATAACCTGTGATGCCAAGATAGGACTATTATTCACTTATTTCTTCCTCTTTCTTCTCCCTGCACCACTTGTGTAGCCTTGCACTACCAGCTGTTCCCTCCACCCCCACCCAACTGTTTCTCCTAGTTTTGCTCCAATCACTACAGACAATAGGAAAATTGACTTAACCTCCTTCTGCTGATATCAGCACACTTTGCAGTCATGAACATCCTAACAAATACTCCCCAGGTGGAAAATTACTATTTTAATTTATGCAACTTATTTCCTCAAAACTGCACCTTCATTCATGCATCAGCCACATTATTCTAACCGAACAGGCACATCTTCCCAATCTTTCACCAACCCTCACTCAAAACACACCTTGTAGCACAAACAGGGCGCAGGAATGAACAGGAAGCAGGAGCCCTTCATTCAGAAGCTGTCCAACAGGTCATACATGTAAAGTAAAAGAGAAACCACAATCTGCATTAAAGGAAGCACCTTTGATCCCTATGCCAGCTTTCAGAGAACCTTTTACAAGAACTCTAGTTGACTGAGGTGGACCACTTTTGAAAAACAAAGTGGAAATCAATACTTGCAAACTATTATGAATATATCCATTAAATCTCCTGAAGCCATACTATTACGAAACAGTACAATCAAGAGTGCAATAGTGGAATTAACCAAGTTCTTTACTAGACATGGCTTGTCAAAAGAGATACAATTGGATCGAAGGTAACATTTAATGTCAGAATTATTTAAAGAATCTGGAAATAAAGCAATATAAATGATCAGTATATCATCCAGAGTCACAGAGAGCATTAGAGAGGTGTCATTAAATTTTGAAAGCAGTGATAAGAGCGTTTAGGATTACCTTCATGATTGGGGCAATGGGATTCCATTTTAGTTATTTGCCATTAGGGATCTTTAATAAGGGCACAGGGCGTCCACACCAAGTTACATAAAGAAACTTTGTTTTATTTTCAACACAAAATATACACTACCTGGTAGATCCCCACTGGGTTCCAGTTCTGGTTGGTGCCTTTCCGGCCGACCTTTTGTACAAAGGTTAATAAAGTTACCCTAGCGAGAGAGCTCATGGTCCGCAAGGACAGGGGGGAGATAATCACTCCCATCCCATAGGTCCCGTGTGAGCTATTACAGGATGCATCAAATGATTCTCCAAGATTTAGCCCTTTTGAATTGGTTTGTAGACCTGAAGTTAGACGACCACTGAAAGTAAGAAATTCACTACTCTTTTGGGCTACGTATCAAATTTCAGAGCAAGACTAAATGGGGCTTGTGGGGTGGCAAGGAAGCATTTAAAGATAGCACAGCAAGGAATGGAAGCAATGGCTGGTAGGAGAGCACAGACTTATAGTTTTGTAGCAGGGGAGAAAGTGCTAATGTGTCAGCAAAGCATTGAAAGCTAGATTTAGTGGATTGTGTAAGAGTGAAAGAAAACTGAGTGAAGTAAATTATTGGGTAAGCATGTCAGATAGATGTAAACCTCCCAGAGTACGCCATATTAACATGTTTAAGAGGTAAAGGGATAGAGGGGATGAGGCAAAGCATGAGGTCTTGGTAGAAATGAAACAGGGGGAAGAGGAAGGGTTAAATTCAAAGAATGACTTGCCTCCAATTCATTTGGGCAATGAGGAAGTACTAGGAAATTTAAACAATTGGTGAAGTTATCTTCCAGATAAGAGCTGTGGTGAATTGAAAGAATTGCTGCAATCTTATAAATGTATTTGTGGAAATAAATGAGCTGGAATGGAGATAGTGAAGCATGACACTATCATGGGGGAAACAGTTCCAATAAAATAACACCCATCCAGGTTAAATCCAGCAACGTTATCACAAGTACAGAAGGAAATAAAGGGATAAAATAAAAAGGGGAATTGATAAGGGCAGCTGTGTGAAGGGACATTTTAATATACAAATTAGCATACCAATGAGAAAAGCAAGTGTTTACCTGCGTGACTAGGAGAGAACAATGGGATGTAGAAGAGGTGACTTCAAAGCGGAGAGATAAGAAATTGGCGCTTCTGTGCTAAAAGCTGGGTCCACAGGATGTGGAACATCAAAGGGAAAGAATGAAATATCCATGGCACAATAATTGGAGAAAGGCACACAGAAGCAGCAGCTGCCATCCCAGCCACACCCAGCTGCAGAGAATAATCCCCCCTGAAAATTATCCCTAAAAAGGTGATTGGTTAAAAGATTACACCTTCGCTGAAACTAAAGATGGTTTTCCCAAATGTGAACAGACAGGCAGGATTCTCTGTTGGCCGGATCCTCTGCTTTGCTGGCAGAGCACTCACGCCCGCAGATTTCCTGATGGCGTGGGGTGGCCACAATGGAAAACCCCATTGGGCGGCTGCTGGGAGGGAAGATCTCACTGCCGGTGGGGACCGTACAAGATTGAAAGAAAACTGAGTTAAGTAAATTATTTGGTAAGCATGCTGATGCGCAATCAATTACTCTCGAGACAAGGTGAGTCATAACTAATAGGCTTTAATCAGCTAGAACTGTTCCCCAGCAGCTTCGATACAGAAAGTGAAGGCTGTTGGGACGGCATCGATTCTTATACTCCGCCTCTCAGGGCGGAGCTATGTACATCAGCCAATGGTAGACTCCTGGGTCTAGCCAATGGTCATCCACCTCTCAGGTACCGCAATACCTGGTATTACCACATTCACCGCCTGTTAATAAAAAGAACCCAGCGGGGTGATGGCCAGCGTTAATGTCGCCTTTCGCATGGTAGGACCAGGTAGGGAGGTGCCGTGATGTTGAGGGTAATAGCAAAGTGTTCATGGTGCAGCAATCAGTCGATCGGATGGCCTGGTCGTCCTTCTGGAGAGTCTGGGCTTCGGCGGTGATCCTGATGGGGGTCCCGGCGGTTGCGACTCCGGGAACGTGGTGTCGTCCTCCCCGGCAGCTTTGTCACCCCTAGGCAGCGCTGTTGGGGCAAAAAGTGGGCGGGGGGGGCACCTGTAGGGGGCGTCAGTGCTTGTTCGGGTCTAGGCAGGGGCGGCGGGAGTACTGACCCTCTGGTCAGGTGCTGCGGGGAGTGTGGGAATGGGGGCACTGGTGCGGATGCGGGTGGGGCTCCGGCGGGCGCCAGGTCCCGAAGGGAGACTGTGTCTTGCCGGCCGTCAGGGAACGCTACATAGGCGTACTGGGGGTTGACGTGCAGCAGGTGGACCCTCTCGACCAACGGGTCCGACTTGTGCGCCCTCACATGTTTCCGAAGCAGGATGGGTTCGGGTGTCGCTAGCCAGGTTGGGAGCGAGGTCCCGTTGGAGGACTTCCTGGGGAACAACAAGGAGACGTTCATGAGGTGTCTGATTTGTGGTAGTACAGAGCAGCAACCGAATGGAGTGAAGGGCAACCGGCAGGACTTCCTGCCAGCGGGAGACTGGGAGATTCCTGCACCATAGGGCTAGCAGGACTGTCTTCCAGACCGTGCCATTCTCCCTCTCAACCTGCCCCTTTCCCCGGGGGCTGTAACTGGTCGTCCTGCTCAAGGCGATGCCTTTGCTGAGCAGGAATTGACGCAGTTCGTCACTCATAAAGGAGGACCCCCTATCACTGTGAATATATGCGGGGAAACCGAACAGTGTAAACATACCCTGGAGGGCCTTGATGACGGTGGTTGTGGTCATGTCTGGGCAGGGGATGGCGAATGGGAACCGAGAGTACTCGTCAATCACATTCAGGAAGTACGTGTTGCGGTCGGTGGAGTGGAGGGGGCCTTTGAAGTCCAGACTGAGGCGTTCAAAGGGACGGGAAGCCTTTATCCGGTGCGCCCTCTCTGGCCGGCAGAAGTGCGGTTTGCACTCCGCGCAGATTTGGCAGTCCCTGGTGACGGTCCTGACCTCCTCGATGGAGTAGGGCAGGTTGCGGGTCTTGATAAAATGAAAGAAATGAGTCACCCCCGGGTGGCAGAGGTCCTTGTGGAGGGATCGGAGGCGGTCTACTTGTGCGGTGGCACAAGTGCCGCGGGACAGCGCATCAGGAGGCTCGTTCAGCTTCCCAGGACGGTACAAGATCTCGTAATTGGAGGTGGAGAGTTCGATCCTCCACCGCAAGGTCTTGTCGTTCTTAATCTTGCCCCGCTGCGCATTATCGAACATGAAGGCAACCGACCATTGGTCCGTGAGGAGAGTGAATCTCCTGCCGGCCAGGTAATGCCTCCAGTGTCGCACAGCTTCTACTATGGCCTGGGCCTCCTTTTCGACTGAGGAGTGGCTAATTTCGGAAGCATGGAGGGTACAGGAGAAGAAAGCCACGGGCCTGCCTGCTTGGTTGAGGGTGGTCGCCAGAGCTACGTCGGACGCATCGCTCTCGACCTGGAAGGGGAGGGACTCGTCGATGGCGCACCGTGGCTTTAGCGATGTCTGCTTTGATGCGGCTGAAGGCATGGCAGGCCTCCGTCGACAGGGGGAAGGTTGTGGACTGGATCAGGGGTCAAGCCTTATCTGCGTAATTGGGGACCCACTGTGCATAATTGCTGAAGATGGCGAGGCAGCGCTTTAGGGCCTTGGGGCAGTGAGGGAGGGGGAACTCCATGAGGGGGCGCATGCACTCAGGGTCGGGTGAGTCATAACTAATAGGCTTTAATCTGCTAGAACTGTTCCCCAGCAGCTTCGATACAGAAAGTGAAGGCTGCTGGGATGGCATTGGTTCTTATACTCCGCCTCTCAGGGCGGAGCTATGTACATCAGCCAATGGTAGACTCCTGGGTCTAGCAAATGGTCATCCACCTCTCAGGCACCGTAATACCTGGTATTACCACACATGCCATATAGAAAACAGGTCTGGCAGGATGGAGAATCCCACCCCATGTGCGTGATGATTATCTGCTCATAGAGTTAAAAAATATTGCTTGTTATTTGGGAACCAGGGGCATCTCAGATTTCAGGAGATGTAGGTACTTGGGAACAAACGGGTAGCTTCATATAATACTGTGGGCGCGATTCTCCGGAAAGATTTCTCAATGTGGCAGCAAGCGGAAACAGCCGCGAGCCTCTTGGCACTCGGCCCGGTGATGCCGGAAACGCTATTCAACATTAATTGGTCCACTTAACGAGCCCCCACGGGCTTCATGCCGCAAATGAAGGGTCACCAGCCGATTTGCCGGGACCGTATTCGCCCGCCCCCCCACTAACAAGGTCAAGCAATACTTAAACAGCACATGTACAGCCAACCCCACTCAGCTTGCAGCCATTGCGCCGAGAAGATCGGCCCCAAGATTTGGAGATGTGGACCTGGAGAGGCTCCTTGATGCGGTGAAGGCCAGGAGGGATGTCCATTTCCCCAGAGGGTGAGCCACATGGCAGCCAGTGCCACCTGGGATGAAGTGGCAGCGGCCGTCAACTCGGGAAATGTGAACAGGCGGCCTGGCCTTCAGTGCTGCAAGGAGGTTAATGACCTACACTGGGCAACAGGGTTGAGTTGACACCAATCCCCCCTCCCCCCCCCACCAAGACGTTTCAGCCCCCAGGCAAGCGTCCACCCTCCCCAACCCTCACTTCACCCCCCTCTCCCTTCAACTCTCCCCCCCCACCACCACTGAGAACCACGTGTGCGGCTAACAATGCCCTCTCTGTGTCTCTGCAGGAGAAGCTGTCCCATAATTGCCAGGAGAGTGCTCAGACTGGAGGAACAGGCTCTGGAGGTGAGGGAGTGGCCTAGGACAGAGCAGTCACCAATGCGGAGGTCGAAGCACGGCTTGTGCTCCTCTGAATCCCCGCCCACTCTAGCACTTTTGCAGCATTAGCTACCCAATAGTGATGTTGAAAGTTTGGCAAGGCCAGATCCACTGCCCGTCTCTCCCTCTGGAGCTCCATCCTCCTGATCCTCGGGGCCTTCTGCCCAAATAAACCCAGTCACAAGCCAGTCAAACTCTCTGAAAAACGTCTTGGACAGGAACACCGGGAAGCACTGAAATAAAAATAAAAATCTCGTCAAGATATTCATCTTAACTGACTGCACTCGGCCCGATATTTATTATAACATCCAATATTTATAAACTCTATGAGCAGATAATCACCATGCACATGGGGCGGGATTCTCCGTCCCACCAGACCTGTTTTCTATCTGACATGCTTAGCAAATAATTTACTTAACTCAGTTTTCTTTCAATCTCATAAGTTCCCCACCGGCAGTTCGATCTTCCCTCCCAGCGACCGAGAGATAGACGGAGACCGTACCATCTTGCCGGTCTGTCTTAGCCTTCCCTACCAGATTCATGTGGTTCAACCTCATTGAGTTTTCCCCAGACCCTTGCTATTTGGACCCAAACATTCCGGAAATAACTTCCAGCTAGCTGAAACGGCAATCTCCCAAGTCCCCTCTCCACCCCAGTGCCCCAACCGCCAAGTATTCGCTCTTTCCAATTTTAGCTTTTAGCCAGAAAAGGCTTTAAGATCCCCATAATGCGTCCCACTGACGCCTCCGGATCCTCAGTGCATAATAGCAAATTGTCAGCGAGACCCTCTGCTCCACCCCATCTCAAACTATTTCTTCCTATGCTTTCGAAGTCGTCAGCGCCATGGGCGGCACGGTAGCACAGTGGTTAGCACCGTTGCTTCACAGCGCCAGGGACCTGGGTTCGATTCACGGCTTGGGTCACTGTCTGTGTGGAGTCTGCACGTTCTCATTGTGCCTGTGAGGGTTTCCTCTGGGTGTGCCGGTTTCCTCCCACAAGGCCCGAAAATGTGCTTGTTAGGTAAATTGGACATTCTGAATTCTCCTTCAGTGTACCCGAAAAGGCGCCATAGTGTGGCGACTAGGTGATTTTCACAATAACTTCATTGCAGTGTTAATGTAAGTCTACTTGTGACACTAATTTAGATTATTGTTAGTAGCTCTTTTGCTGACACAAACAAAAAAGGGGACATTGGACATCCTTGCCTGGTGCCCTGGTATCGACAAAAGGGCCCATTGTGATGGTACAGTGTGCATAGGTGAGGATTACAAACTTACCATTCATCAGTTTTCCAAGTTGAACACTTAGCTGTTGCTGAGGGTAGAAGATCTGTTTTCAGCCTTTGGATGAGGCAAGACGTTTTCAAAACTGGACATGACCAGCCCGATCAACAACACTTGCCAGAGGAAGATTTGAAGCAGTACATGATCACCACCACGCATAAAGGGTTATTCAAGTATAATCGTTTGGTTTTGGCATATCTTCCAATCTGGCGAAACTCCAATCGCTGAAAGACAACCTGTCACATGGCATTTCTCACATTGCAGTCCCTGGTGATATGCAGGACACATCAATATACATAGTTGTCTATCAGTGCACATAGTTATCGGTATGACCTCTGACCAGCAGGTGGCATTAGATATATATCACGTGTCTCGAGATACCAGCCAGTTGGTAGTAATTCATACAAGAAGACAGTCACACTGAGAATAACTCCAAGAGAATTCACTGAATTCATTGAGGAGCCATCGTCTATATTATAGTTTGTTAGTTATCTTTTCCACATGTTTGTTAATAAACCATCTTTATAGTTAAACAACTATATGTTCTGTGTACATCATTACAATGGTTATATCACAGAAGACAACATGGTACCAGGTGTACAGAACACCAAAATATAACAACGGAGAAGACGAGGCGAAATAGGCTGAAGAACAAAATGAAAAGATTCTTCCGCTAACCTGGTGAACTATGGCCATCTGCAACTCAACCCGACGAAAGACTGTGAAGTTAGATGGAAGGTTTGAAGGGGCCCCACCAGCTTCAAGTCTCGGGTAACGGAGATGAAAATTGGCGTGTTTTCAAGCACAGCCTGACCAGAGGCGTATTGCATTGCTGCTCATGGTAGCATGCCCTCAAGCACAAGAAATATTCAATACTTTTGCCTTTGACAGCGAAGTCGAAAGCAAAAGCGTTGATGCAGTAGTACAGTACTTTGATCGGTATTGCTCTCTGAAGGAAAATGAAACATTTTAACATATATTTTGTACGCATACCCAAAAAGCAGGCGAATCTGTTGATTCTTTTGTTGCCGACTTGCGGTTGAGGGTGCAGTTGTGCAATTTTAGAACTCTGAACTCTTCGATGATTCGCGGCCAGATAGTGTTTGGCGTTTCGAATGACAAAGCACGTGAGATATCATTGAGGGAAGAGGACCAGAAATTAGAAAATGCTATCAAGATCTGCCCTGAAAGTGAGCTAGCTGCACAGCAGATTAGTACGCTCAGCCTGCAACATTTTGATGCATATTGGGCAGAAGATGCCAGCGCCATAAGCACTGTGACGCAGTCAAAAAAGAAACGTGGTCTCAGTGCGGGCATCATTTTGAGTGCACTGTGACGTAGTCCAAAATGAAATGTGGTCTCAGTGCGGGTGGCCATTTTGAACTGCCGGCCGGATCCGCCATTTTGTGCCAGCAATGCAGCAAACGGCATTTGCCACGATGATGTCCCACACTTGGAAAGATCTGTTACAAGTGTGGCAGAACGGGTCACTTCGCCAGGCGATGTCCCTCACGTCTAACAGTTGACCGAACACGACTAATTAGTGTGGATAATGAGATGTGCATCGATGTCCTGGCTGCTATGAATATGATTTGGACAGACGACACGAATAGGACACCTGCCAAAGCAGTAAATTTTCCATCACCATTTGCAGCCACAATGATCGGATGCGAAGACCATAGAGGATAGATGGACGATTCCATTGCTGGTTAATGACAAGCTAATCAGATGCAAGCTCGACATGGGAGCGAGGGCCAATCTGATCATTTTGTCAGCGTTGAAACAACTGAAAATCAAACCAAAAATGGTCTGAAGAACAGTGCTTCTAAAGGAGTACAATGGTAATCAGATCACAACGTTAGGAGCATATGAGCTCGCAGTAACTGTCAAGGACAGAACGTGCATGATGACATTTTCCAAAGTGGAGAGAGAATGCGAAGCACTCATAGGAGTGGAAGCATGTGAAGAGCTTGGGCTCATAAAGCATGGCACCCCCACCAACACGTATCCGTGGAATCCATCATAAAAGATTTTCCAGAGGAATTTCAAGGCTTTGGCACCCTGCCTTTCATGTCCCGCATCCAGTTGAAGGAGGATGCGATGCCAGTCATGCACGCTCCGAGATGTGTACCTGCCCCACTGAAGGACAATCGGAAGGCCATGTTACTCAGAATGATAGCTCTGATGGCTCTGGGAGCCATCAGGCGCATAGAGGAACCCAAAGCCCTGAACCTTAACATCAAAAGGAAGCACTACCCAATTCCGAAGAGGGAAAAAATAGCATGTGAGGTGGCTGGAGTGACATGTTTCAGCAAGTTGGATGCGTCGCAAGGCTTCTGGCAGGTGAAGCTGGACAAAGTGAACACAAGGCTCTGCACATTTAACGCACCCTTCGGGCGCTACTGCTTCCTGAGAATGCCGTTCGGCATAATTTAGACGTCTGAAATTTTCCATCGTGCCGTGGAGCACATAGTTGAAGGGTTACCAGGCGTCGGCGTTTCTGTCGATGATATTATAATCTGGGGGTCCATGCACAAGCAGCATGACAGAAGGCTTCTCAGAGTTCTACAGTGGGTAAAAAAAAAATGACCTCAAGCTCAATGAAAGAAAATGTCAAATCGGGGCTAATACCATCACCCTTTTAGGGGACAGGCTCTTGGTACAAGGTGTGCAGCCGAATAACAAAAAGATAAAGGCCATTCTGACGATCCCACGTCCCACAGACAAAAAAGGCGTCTTACGCATACTAGGAATGATCAACGTTTTTGGCAAGTTTATTCCCAACCTGGCTTCCAAAGCTCCCCAACTACGAGACTCGATAAAAGAAAAGATGTAGTGTTTCAATGGTCTCCCAAACATGAGGAGTGGCAAGAATTGCATAACTCACTGATGACAGCACCAGTCTTCACGTTCTTCGACCAGGCGAAAAAGACAGAAATTTCGACTGGTGCATCTCAGGATGGTCTAAGAGCAGTGTTGCTGTAGCAGGGTGCAGCCGACAGCTGGCTGCCTGTGGCATATACACCCAGAGCGATGTCTGAGAAGGAGCGCAGGTATGTGCAGATTGAAAAAGCATGCCATGGGTTCGTCACGGGCTTGGAAAATTTCCATGATTATGTGCACGGGCTTCAGAGGTTTCTGGTGGAGACTGATCACAGGCCACTTGTATTCACTGTGCAGAAGAATTTGTGCCAAATATCCCTGAGAATCCAACGCATTATGATGAAGCTCCAGCGCTACGATGTTCACCTTGTCTCTTCACCAGGCAAGCACCTTATTGTCGCTGACACGTTTTCTTGGGCTACGGGCATCAAAGAGATACACCTAGTTGTTAAGGATGTGCAATGACATGTCAATCTCATCGCTGCGTTACTTCCAGTCTCCGATGAGAAGTCACGCCTAATAAAGGCAGAGACAGCCAAGGGCATAGTCCCACAAAAGATAATCAAATATCTTCCAAAACTGCCCCGAACTCACAATTTTCAGAGAGCTGATGTAATTCAGCAACAAATTTAGCTGCAGACTGTTCTGTCGTCCGAAATTGACTCTGGACTTTGAAATGTGGCACAATTAAAGAAGGCTCAGGATTGTGCTGATTCTGAACATGTGTAACTAAATCCGCAAAGAAATGTCCCTGGGTTTCTGTGGTGTTAAATTTCTCACAAGATTCTAAGTCGTCTCCCTCCATACACTCAGGACAATTGAATGCTTTCAAGCCTTGCCTGCGATGCTATTTCAAAAGATAAATGGTCCACCATTTCCACATAGTTATTCCAGTTCTCATTCTCTTCCACAAACTCACCTGTAGACCCAAAAATAGCCATGGTGCTGCTACCTTTTCATCTGCTGTTAAACATAGCAAAACTTTGTGTTGAACATGCTGAAACTCAAATTTTGTATCCTCATCGCCAAAAGGATGTGGTAACTTTACCACAAAAAGGTAGTCAAAAACATTGATTTGATTTGATTTATTGACATATGTACCGAAGTACAGTGAAAAGTATTTTTTTGTGGCCGAGGAACGTGCACAGTACGTACATAGTAGACACAAGAATAATCAACAGAGAACATCGACAAATGGTACATCGACAAAACAGTGATTGGTTACAGTGCGGAACAAGAACCCAAACAAAGCAAATACATAAGCAAGAGCAGCATGGGGCGTCGTGAATAGTGTTCTTACTGGGAACAGATCAGTCCGAAAGGGAGTCGTTGAGGAGTCTTGTAGTTGTGGGGAAGAAGCTGTTCCTATATCTGGATGTGTGAGTCTTCAGACTTCTGTACCTTCTGCCTGATGGAAGTGTCTGGAAGAAGGCAATGCTTGGATGGGAGAGGTCTCTGATAATGCTGTCTGACTTCCTGAGGCCTTTATTTTGTTAATAAAGTTAATAAATAAAGTTAATTTCATAAAGTATAAAAATAACAACGTTGAAAATACAGCATGGACTCAAAAATGGGAGCAGGTAGCTAAACATCGAAATCACAGTAACTGAATAGAATCTGAACTAACAACAGTTAAATATGAATATACACAGGTAGCAACAACAACAAATTACATCACAACTTACTGAAGACATCAACAATGGATTTAAATAAGAAGGTGCATAACAATAACATCCAAAACACCACCGTAGCTCTAAAACCAACTACCTACCACCCCACCCCTGATGTGTCAAAATCTCCCTCCCCAAGTCTCCAGACTTACCTGATTTGGGGATTCATGGATCTTCTTCCTCCTCTAGTTGCAGTCCTGGCAATGGCCACTAATGCGCTCTTGATGCTGCCAGGATTGATGGAGTTTCTGGCCAATCAGACTGACCAGCACCTCCCGAGTGAGGGACTTCTTTCAAGTCCCACAATGGCCCTGTTCAGCCCACCCGCAGCACATTATGGCTGCGGGGAAGGTCACCGCTGAGCAGGTCGGCTCCAAGCCAACTTTACTTACAGGAGGAAACGAACTGTCTGCCCCCACTATATGGTTCAGCCTACAATCTTGGTAGCTTCACCATGGACATGGATTGATGCAAGTATGATGGGCTGAATGGCCTTCCTCTGTGCTGAAATTTCTATGATTCTGTAATTCATGACTAGTCAGATGAAAAATTACAATTTTAATTTGCACAACTCATAATAATGTACTCATCTTTAAAATTCAATGCCATATTGTTTTGAAGCCAACCCCCCTGCTCTGTTTCCATACATATGTATGTTTATCATTTAAAATATGTATCCTTCAAAAGTCTTTTGAAAGTTACTATTAAATCTGTTTGCGTCACATCACCGGCAGTGGATTCCAAATCAGAGTAATTCACCATGTAAACAAATTTCTTCTCATTTCCTTCTTGGCCCTTTTATCAATTATCTCCATTCTGTGTCCTTCGGCACAAGCCCAGCTGCAAGTACAAACAATAACTTCTTATTTACTCTATCAAAATCTCTCAGTTCTGAACACCTCCATTAAATCTCCCTTAACCTTCTCTGCTGTAAGGAGAGCAACTTCAGATTCTCTAATCTTTCCACACAACTCAAGTCACTCACCCCTAGTATCATTCTGGTAAAACTCCTTTGCATCCTCTCCAAGGTCTTGACATCCTTCCTATCTTTCCTAAATTGCAGTGCTTAGAATCGGAAACAATATTCTATTCGAAGCCAAGTCAGCAATTTATGAAGATTCAGAATAATTTCCTTGTTTTTGTAATCTAAGCCTCTATTCATAAAGTCAATGATTCCAAATTGTTTTTAAAATATTATTATTTGTGCCAGTATTGATTTTTACTGGCGAGTACATGTGCTATTTAGTTCTACTAAAAAATCAGTATGTGTGAATGTTTATTGAGTCACAGATATTTATATTCCTTTAATGTACATTTATCATTGAACGAAGGAAATCTTTAAACATTTTATCATTCATGGCAGTATTGCTGAAGTAAATCTTTGCCTTCTGAACCGTTCGTTGGGATTTCGATCCTGTTCCCAAGATTATCTATATTTCCTGTTCTACAGATATCAAGATATTGATTCAAAATCTGCTCTTTTCTTTTGCACTATTGAGCTCGATGAGAGGGAGGAAGCAGCAAAAAAAGAATAAGCAGGTTTAATGATTTTGCTGAAGGCTCTTTTGAATATCGCCTTTGTTCCAGTTTTGCTATTTTCTATACAATTAACTAAGTTGGCTTATGCTCCTTGAACAAAACAAAACAATTCAGCAAAATTTGATTGAGCAATTGCTGATCAGTAATAATAAATTTGATCATCCAAACTGAATTCAATGCCATGTCTTGTGTAAGCACTATGTTAGGAGTGCTGTATGGAAGAGATTACAATATCTGTTTTTTGCATTGTGTGTTGAGTTTCAACAAATCCAGAAATACATTAACAAGCAACATGTTTGCAGATTCATTGAAACTAACAGATATCAGCACACATCCGAAGAAAGGGCATATTTAGGGAGGTGCAGAGTAAGGTAATTACAAGGTTACAGTGCAGTGATATTTATTATACACTTCTTCAGGTCAGAGCGTGTTAAGTTAATATAGCTAAAACTAGCTGAGATTTATAGGGTTTAGTCAGTTCTTCAGTAATTCATGAATTAGCAGAGAAATGCTCATACTTATCTGTAATGGAGCACAATGTATAATTTAACTTGGTTCCTTTCTCTGGTCCAGACATGAGAATGTTATGATTATTTTGATTTATAATGTGTCCTTTTCATCTACTCCATCATAAAGTACAATACCATCTGCATAAATTTAAAAAGAGGGTGAACAAAGCTGAACTATTGCTGCCTGCCATTTTTTAATAGGTTCATAAAAAGATAATGATACAAATTCTACATCCATATCATTCCGGGCTGAATTATATTACATAAAATGTATAGATTCAACTTTTGATTGGCTTGAAATATTTCTCAGGGCAATGCGGTGTTATAATAAGAATTGCTTCCAGCTCTGAATGCTACATATTTGAATATGTTGTCAGTCCAATGAAGCTGTGATACAAACACAAAACATGTGCATTATGTACTGCTCTACGCGCTATTTCGAGATACCTTTAACTGATTTATTTGAAACTATTTATCCATCCACCGATGGAGACGCCCCTAACTGTGGGTTCCCCAGCAGCAGAGGGTGCGAACAGCGTGAAAACCCATTGACCGCCGTGGGACTGGACGATGCTGCCATCGGCCAATGGTGACTGCAAAACATGCTGGGCTGGATTCTCCGCCGGTGGGATGTTCCGTTTTGCCGGCAGCCCGGGAGGTTCCTGACAGCGTGGGGGCTACTCCACAATGGGAAACCCCCATTGACCAGCCGGCGAAATGGAGCATCCCACCAGGTTGCTGAACCAGAAATCTGGCGCGGCGGACGGAGAATCCAGTCCGCTGTGTATGTGTGTGGGGGGGGGGAATGGGATCCAGAGAGCAGGAATTGGCTTTCTTTCACCCATTCCCTTCCTGCCTGTGGAGTCTGAGCCTGCGCTGTGACCACCTCTCTATACATGTTATCTACGATACTCTCTGGCTCGTGGATGCTCCACAGTGTCCCCAACCGCCGTCTCATTACTAAACCTTTGTGATTCAAAGTGCAATGCAGCTTTACGGATAAGCTGTCACCATTTTGAACAATTGTAGCAAGTCTCTCGCTGTCATTAAAGTCTATTTTTTCATGATTCAAGGAGAGTTTTGAAACATTTTTTTATCCTCTCCTGGAATGTTAGCTATTTGAGAGTTGAGAAAACAGGACCTGAAGGGGCATGTGAGTTTCATCATTTGGGCAGAGTGACCAGTCCGTTAAAGTAATTGAAGCTGATTTTGTAGGAGTATCGTTGACCTCTCTGCATCAGATTTGCAAACCATTCTTGGTCTTTTCAATCTGCATTTAAACCTATAAATCATAAGACTATAAGACATCGAAGCAGAAGTAGCCTATTCAGCCTATCGAGTCTTCTCTTCCATTCAATGAGATTATAACGGATCTGATATGATAATCCTCAACTCCACTTGCCTGCTTTATCCTCATAACCATTGATTCCCTGACTGATTAAAAATCTGTCTATCTCAGCCTTGAACATACTTAACGATCTAGCCTCTACAGCCCTCCATGGTAAATAATTCCAGACTCACAACCCTCTGAAAGAAGAAATTCCTCCTCAGCCCTGACTTACCGGTGTGACTCCTTATTTTTATATTATGCCCTCTGGTCCTAGCTTCCCCCACAAGACAAAATGGTCTCTCAACATCTACCCTGAGAATCCTATATATCTCAATAAGGTCCCCTCTCATTCTTCTAAAGTCATGGCAGGAGATGTCAAAACCTTGGTTTGCTCCATGTGGGAGAACAGAAACATTTCCATGACCGGGACCAGCATGTGTGCAGGAAGTGTCTCCAGATGCAGCTCCTGGAAGTCTAGGTTAGTGTCGTGGATAGCATGCAGAGAGAGGTGGTCACAGCGCAAGCTCAGACTCCACAGATAGGAAGGGAATGGGTGACCATCCGGCAGAACAAGAGAGCTAGGCAGGCAGTGCAGGAATCTCCTGTGGCCATTCCCCTACAAAAGAGATATATCGTTTTGGATACTGGTGAGGGGAATGGCCTCTCAGGGGAAAGCAGCAGAAGTCAAATTTGTTGCACCATGGTTGGTTCTGCTGCAGAGGGTGGGAATAAAAAGTGTGAGAATGCAATAGTTACAGGGCATTTGATTGTCAGGGGAATAAACAGATGTTTCTGTGATCACAAACGAGACTCGAGGACAGTATGTTGCCTCCCTGGTGCTAAGGTAAAGGATGTCTCGTAGCGGTTACAGGACATTCTAGAGGGGGTGGGTGAATAGCCAGTAGTCGTGGTGCACATCTGCACCAACGACACAGATAAAATAAAAAGGTCCGAAAGGCAGAATATAGGGAGTTAGGAAGAAAGTTGAAAAGTCGGACCTCAAAGGTAATGATCTCAGGATTACTACCTGTGCCATGTGCTGGTCAGAGTAGAAATACGTGGCTGAAGAAATGGTGTGAGGGGAAGGGTTTCAGATTCCTGGAGTGTAGAGACTGGCTTTGGGGAGTTGGGACCAGTACAAACTGGAGGGGTTACATCTGGGCAGGACCGGGACTGATATCCTAGCGGGGAGTATTTGCCAGGGTGGTTGTGGAGGGTTTAAACTAATATGGCAGGGGGATGGGAATCTATGCAAGGAGTCAGAGAGGAGGAAATAAGGGCAAAAACAAAATATAGAACGGGGAATATGAAAAGTGAGAAGCAGAGAAACCAAGAGCCAGATTCAAACAGGCCACAGTGAAAAATTTTGGCAGCAGGACTAGTAATGTTAAAAAGACAAACTTAAAGGCTTTGTGCCTTAATACGTGGAGCATTTACAATAAAGTGGATGAACTAATCGCGCAAGTAGACGTGAACGAGTATAATATAGTCGGGATTACAGAGACATGGGTGCAGGGTGACCAGGGATGGGAACTGAATGTCCAGGGGTTTCAGTATTTAAGAAAGTCAGACAAAAAAGAAAAGGCGGTGGGATGGCATTGCTAGTCAAGGAGGATATTAACATAATAATGAGGAAGGATATCAGCCCTGACAATGCAGAATCTATATAGGTAGAGCTGAGAAACAGCAAGTGGCAGCAAACATTAGTGGGCATCATATATAGACCCCAAAACTGCAGTTATATTGTTGGGAATGGTATTAAACAGGAAATTAGAAAGGCATGTGATAAAGTAACAATTGTAATTACGGGTGATTTTAATCTGCATATCGATTGGGAAAATCAAATTAGCCATAATACCGCAGAGGAGGAATTCCTGTAGTGTATGCGGGATTGTTTTCTGGATCAATATGTTGTGGAACCAACTAGAGAACAGGCCACCCAAGACTGGGTACTCTATAATGAGAACGGAATCATTGGTAATCAAGTTGTGCAGGACCATTTGGGGATGAGCGACCATAACTTGATAGAATTTTTCATCAATATGGAGAGTGAAGTAGTTGATCCTGAGACTAGGGCCCTGAATCTAAAAGGAAACTATGATGGAATAAGGCGTGCGTTGGCTATGATCGATTGGAGAATGTTGTTTAAAGGGATGACAGAGGATGGGCAATGACAAATAGTCAAAGACAGCATGGAGCAACTGCAACAATTGTTTATTCCTGCCTGGTACAAAAGTAAAACTGGAAAGGTGGCCAATCCATGGCTTACAAGGGAAATTAGGGACAGTATTCGATCCAAGGAGGTAGCAAACAAATTGGCCAAGAAAAACAACAGGTCTGAGGACTGGGAACAGTTTAGAATTCAGCAAAGAAGGACCAAGGGATTGATTATGAATGGGAAAATACAGTACAAAACAAAGCTTGCAGGGAGCTTAAAAATGACTATAAAAATAGGTACGTGAAGGGAAAAAGATTGGTGAATACAAATGTAGGTCCCTTGCAGTCAGAAACAGGGGAAACTAATAATAGAGGACAAAGAAGTGGCTGAGCAACTAAATACATACTTTGGTTCTGATTTCACAAATGAGGACACAAAGAAGATACCAGAAATGTATGGGAATGCAGGGTGTAGTGAGAGGGAGGAAGTGATGGTTATCAATATAAGTAAAGAAATGATGTAGCAGAATTGATGGGATTGAAGGCTGATAAATACACAGGGACTGATAATCTACATCTCAGGGTACTGAAGGAGGTGTTACTAGTAATAGTGGATGCATGAGTGAACATCTTCCAGGATTCTATAGTCTGTGGAACAGTTCCTGCAGATTGGAGGGTGGCTAATGTAACTCCATTACTTAAAAAGGGAAGTAGAGAGATAGCAAGGAATTATAGACCAATAAGCCTGACCTCAGTAGTGGGGAAAATTCGAGGTTCCAGTATCAAAGATTTTATAGCAGAGTACTTGGAAATCACTGGCAGGATCGAACAGAGCTAGCATGGATTTATGAAGGGGAAATCATGGGCGGGATTCTCCACTAATGGGGCTATTTCCCCACGCCCACGAGAAAAATGGGAACAAATCATTCCGGACTTTTTTCCATAAAGTCCGGGGTGATTCTCCATTTTTAAGGGGGCTTGCAGGGCCCCGAAGTGCTACATGCAGCTCCTGCTGCCGATACAGGGGCCTGAACATCCGGCCACGGGTCCGCGCATGCACGTAGCGGCTGCCTGCGTGACATGGCGGACCCACACAGCGGGCCGGTGTCGAAGAAGTAGGCCCCCCCAGATCGTGCGTGTCCGCTGATTGGTGCCCCCCCCCCCCCTCCCCCCTCCCCCCCCGATCGCTAGCCTGGTCGTCGTGGAGGCTCCCCCTGGTGATGGATCCCCCACCCCCCACCAGGACGGCAACCTCAGCCGTGACCCCGAGCTCCCACCGGGTGGAACCGTACGTGAACCACGCCGGCGGGAATTCGGCCGGTCACCTGCGGAGAATTGCAGCGGAGTTTCTTTCAACGGCTACCGACCGGCGCCGCGTCGACCATGCACACGCGGCTGGCGACGATTCTCTGGTCGCTGGAGAATCGCGGGAAGGAGTCGCGGGTCCGACGCCCCAATCTCCGGCTCTGCGCCTGGCGCGATTGCGGCTCGGAGAACCCCGGCCCATGATTGACAAATCTACTGGATTTCTTCGAGGATGTAACTGGTAGAATTGATGAAGGGGAGCCAATGGTGTAGTTTATTTGGACTTTCAGAAGGCTTTTGACAAAAGTCCCACATAAAAGATTAGCATGCAAAATTAAAATGCATGGGATTGGGGGTAGGTTATTAAGATGGTGTTATGGGCCAGGCATTAGAGAACCCCAAAGTGTATCATGGAGTTCACCTGACCCACAACTTTTACTAGATTGTGGTATGGGGAGCACACGGCCCACTCTACAGGCGTGGTAGAGCAGAAATGGAAAAGTATTTTTTAAAGCAAAACAATGTTAATTCTATGATCTCAAGTTAACCTTTTTAAAACATACACTGACCATCTTAGCAATCATTAATTCAAATTGTTGCTAACTTTCCGGTTGGTTCAATTGCTCTGTTTTATAACCTTTGCTCTCGAGTCGCCAGGTATCTTTATGATACCGCAACGAGGTTCAAGTCCAAGTAATGATAAATAACTCAATACACCGATTAGTAAGATTCAAATCAAAGCACATTTATTATACACAGTAATCGTGTCTCATGCACAAATTCTACGTCTAAGCTACTTCTACAACTAATAGGCCTATACTTAACTTCGGACTGGCCCACCAGGTCAGGGGAACAAATGGCGTTTCGTTCGGGTTCTGAGTCTGCGGGATTCGAAGTTGGTACGGATTGGTAGCTAGGAGCGCCTATCACGTAGCGAGCATTGAATTAAGACTTACTTCTTTCGGTGGTCACTGCACCGGTCACGGTCAAGGTTGGATGACCCGGGCAGGACGAAGAGAGCGAGTTGAACTTGGGGCTTAACTCTTATAGTCCCCAGGGGCTTCCCGCCTTTCGGGGCGGACCCTGTACCTGGTTCTAGGTGATTGGACTTTGTTCCAATCGCTTGGTTCGATTTCTCCAATACTGGAGCGGTTCCCTGATTGATGGGCGGTCTTGAGGTGTTCGTTAACTTCTTTTGTGTTGGCTCCTGCTGGCGCCGGGGAGTCTGGCTTTGCTTTGTGTGTCCCAAATGTTGCTATTGTTACCATGGATTGCTCATTAGTATGTAGATGGCTGCTACATTATTATGCTGATGGTCGCTGGTATCGATGCTGTCTGGCCTTTTGCAGAATTAAATACACAGCAAACCTGCATCTACTGGTTTCTGCCTGTGTTGGCTGAAATTCCCATCAGCCTTTGCCATTTGCCATTTTAAATCGGGAGTTGGCCAATTTAGGTGGCTACAAAATACAACACCCAAAGAACACTAAGTAATCCTTTAAGCTTTCCTTTTAACATCCATACGACTTAAAACACCTTTTACCAGAAGCACATCAGGTTAAAGCCATTACTGTTATTAGTTTAAAATCACCAGAATCGCTTTACAGTCTTTAGATTACAGAGAGAGATTCATACACCTTCTGGCTGTGACTGCAACTATCCAGCTCTGAAAACGAAACTAAAACACACCCTGCAGCAAGCAGCCTAAAATGAAAGTAAAAAGCTGCCAGACAGCCCAGCTCCACCCACTCTCTGACATCACTGCAGTAGTAAACATCCATTTCTTAAAGATACTCTCACTACAGATATTTATATACACACCCATTTATAAACACCCATTTCTTAAAGGTACTGTCACATGACACCTCCCCCCCAAGATAAAAAAAATAAACCATCAACTTCAAGATGGTTTCATTTTTCACCTTATCACTATCCTTTAAGAAATGCACACAGTAAATATATTTTTTCGTTTAAAAAAACGCGCAAACAGGTATAATAATATAGTCCATTTTTTTTTTTTTCTTCCTCCAACTGAAACCCTTCCTGGTTGACAGTCTCTTTGAACAAGAAGGTCTCTGCACGATCCGTCCATTTCTCTACGCCTCGGCATTTCTCTTTAAAGGCAGATACTTTAGTTCAATCTGATCACAGAGTCCCTTATAATTCTCCAACACAGGAGCATTGGTTATCACAGCTTTCAGGCAGTCAAATGCCTGTTGAAAGTCCGCTGTCCATTGAAATTTTTGGCGTTTCTTCAGCAAGTCCTTCAGTGGAGCAATCACGCTACAAAAAGTTTTCACAAATGTTCGATCAAATCGACTCATGCCAAGAAATCGCATTGTTTCCCTTTGTCTCGAGGGTATTGAAAACTCCTCAATAACTGTTGGTTTCACATCCCGTGTGACCATTCGACCCTGTACGATTGTATGGACAAGGAAAGTGACCTGGGCTTTTCCAAATTCACTTTTGGCTAGGTTTACCACCAAACCCGCCTCCTGAAGTCAATCGAATAACTCCATCAGATGTTTTAAATGTTATTTCCATGCCTGGCTGAAAATTACCAGATCGTGGATGTGTACCACACAATTGGGTAATCCTGAAACGACTCTGTTAGTTAACCATTGAAATGTGGCTGGTGCGTTTTTCATGCCAAATGGCATAACTTTGAATTGGTATGCACCATCTGGAGTCACAAAAGCTGAAATCTCCTTCGCCCTTTCGGATAAAGGTACCTGCCAGTAACCTTTAAATAAATCCAGTTTAGAAATAAAAGCTGATTGTCCCACATTCTCAATTCAATCCTCCAAACGTGGGATAGGATAAGAGTCCGTTCTTGAACTGCATTAACCTTTCTATAGTCCACACACAACCGTTGGGTACCGTCTGGTTTAGGTATCATCACTATGGGTCAGCTCCATTGGCTGCAACCCACTTCAATTATGCCATTGTTATGCATACTCTCAATCTCTTTGTTAACCTGTGCCAATTTTAAAGGGTTAAGTCTATACGGATGTTGTTTGATCGGAACAGCTTTTCCCACATCTACATCATGTATAGCCATTTTAGTACTTCCCAATTTATCTCCACCAATATGCCCATGTGATATCAATAACTCTTTCAGGTCAGTCCGCTTTTCCTCTGGAAGGTAACTCAACAATTTTTTCCCAATTTTTAAGAACATCCTTGTTGTCCAATTTAATTTGAAGTATGTCAAATACACAGTCATCTGGATTTGGTTCGTCACTTTGAGTTAGAATCATTAAAACCTCCTCCTTTTTCTCTCCTTTCCTTGCAAAGTACCTTTTAAGCATATTCACATGACACACTTGGTGAGTCTTCCTTCTAACTGGTGTTTTACCACATAATTCCCCTCACGTAATTTCCTTTCAATCTGATAAGGTCCACAAAACCTTGCGTTTAAAGGTTCACCTACCATTGGTAACAACACTAAACTTTATCTCCACAGGCAAAACTAAGAACTTTGGATTTCTTGTCCGCTACCCGTTTCATCATATTTTGTGCAACTTTTAAATGTTGTCCAGCCAATTCACCTGCTCTATTTAATCGTTCCCAAAAATTTGACATGTAATCCAATAATGTAATTTCTGATTTCTCACTCACCAATTTTTCCTTAATCAATTTATGTGGTCCTCTTACCTCATGACCAAAAATTAGTTCAAAAGGGTTAAATTTGGTTGTTCATTAGGTGCATCCCTAATTGCAAATGAATGGAATTCCTTTATCCCAATCCTCTGGATAATCGTGACAATAAGCCCTCAACGTTGTCTTTAATGTCTGATGCCACCTTTCTAATGCTCCCTGCGATTCTGGATGGTACGCAGTTGATTTAAATTGTTTTATTCCTAAGCTATCCAAACTTCTTTGAATAACCTTGAGGTAAAATTTGATCCTTGATTCAATTGTATTTCTGTGGGTAGTCCATATCTCGTAAAGAATTTAAGTAACTCCCCAAAAATCTTTTTAGCTGTAATATTACATAATGGAATGGCCTCTGGAAACCCAGTAGATCATCCACTATAGTCAAAAGATATTGATTCCCACTTTTTGTTTTAGGAAGCGATCCTACGCAATCAATTAGGACCCATGGAAAAGGTTCCTCAAATGCTGGAATGGGTATGAAGGGCACTGGTTTTATCACTGCTTGAGGTTTCCCTATCACTTGACATGTGTGGCATGATTGACAAAATTAAACTACATCTTTATGTAGTCGAGGCCAATAAAAATGTTTCTGGATTTTAGATTGGGTTTTCCTTATTCCCAAATGACCTCCCACTGATACCTCATGTGCAATTCGCAACACCTCTTTTCTATACCCTACCGGCAATACTACTTGATGAACTTCTGTCCACTTTTCATCCGCCTGCATATGAAAAGATCTCAATTTTCTCATCAAGACATTACTTTTAACACTCTTGTATATATTCAGATTCCTCTTCCGTGTATGCTTTCTGATCGATCCGTTTTATTTCTACATCTTTCTGTTGTAACTCCGCCAATTTTCCTGAACTAAAAATATCTGCCTCATCCTCCACCTGTTCTTGTTCTTTTTCAACCATCTGATCAAAAATTGTTTCTGATAATTGCACTTCCAC
The DNA here is from genome assembly GCF_047496885.1 of Scyliorhinus torazame. NCBI lineage: Eukaryota > Metazoa > Chordata > Chondrichthyes > Carcharhiniformes > Scyliorhinidae > Scyliorhinus > Scyliorhinus torazame. The sequence goes on from NC_092709.1 coordinate 179,183,671, forward strand.
TTCATCTTCACTCTTTGATTTCTCCTCTTGTCCTAACCTGTTACTTTGCGACCTTGTTACTACACAATCTGGAAAAATCCCAGGATATTCATCCTTCAACACTTCAGTTGTCTGATTTTCCACTGGTTTATCAACCACAGTAGGCATCACTTCCACCTGCGATCCAGCTATATCATTACCCAAGATTAACTGTATTCCTGGACAAGAGAGTTTCTCTATTACTCCTACTACCACTTCACCAGGCTTCACTGGACTTTCCAACCTTATCTTATATAATGGAACACTACTTCTCTCACCCTGAATTCCACATATTACCACCTTCTCTGGCAATATTCTTCCCAAACTACATAACTCCTCATCTCTTACTATTAAAGATTGACTAGCTCCCATATCTCTTAAGATTGTGACTTCTTTGCCTGCTCCTCCTGATACACATGAGTAAACTTTACCCACACAAGTAAATTCTTTAAAGAGATCTGGCACCTTATCAATCACCTCTTGATCAGGCTGTACAATCTTTTGCACCTCCTTCGCTTCACTTGGGATTTCCTTTACCACTTTAACAAACCCCACTCTCTTCTCCTGTTTTACCACATCAGCCTTCCCAGTGCAAAAATTTTCTTCAACCACCAACACTGTGACTTTACATGGCCTAGTTTATTACAGTGAAAACTTTTGAAACTTTTCATTTCTTTTCCACCCTCCTAGATTTATTTTTTAATCTGTGGTACACTCTCCTTATCATCTGCCATCAGATCATTTTGCCTCAACCACGTGAGTATTTCTCATGTCCCCAGTTTCTATCCTTCACAGGCTGAAACTGATGTTGGAAACCAAGCTTTGATTTATGAACTAATCCATAATCATCTGCCATTTCTGCTGCTAATCTCGCAGTTTTCACCCTCTGTTCTTCAACATGAGTTCTCACTACATCAGAATTTTTAAACTCCTCCAAAATTATAATTTTTCTGAGAGCTTCATACGTTTGGTCTATTTTCAAAGCCCTTAACCACCTATCAAAATTACTCTGTTTGAGCCTTTCAAACTCCATGTATGTTTGACCAAATTCTTTCCTTAAATTTCTAAATCTTTCTAAGCTTCAGGCACTAGTTCATATGCACCTAAGATAGATTTTTTCACCTCCCCATGCGTCCCAGATACCTCCTCCGGTAGTGATGCAAACATTTCACTAGCCCTACCTACCAGCTTTGTTTGAATCAGTAATACCCAAATGTCCTCTGGCCATTTCATTTGTTTAGCTACCTTCTCAAATGAAATGAAAAAGGCTTCCATTTCCTTCTCGACAAACCTTAGTAATGCTTGGACATATTTAAATAGATCCCCACCAAGCTTTTGACTATGACGCTCTTTCTCACTATCCTCATCACTATTATCCAACTGTACATTTCCCTTTATGCCTGCCAATTTTAACTGACTGTCATGCTTCATGGCCATTTTCTGAAGTTCAAACTCTCTCTCTTCATCTTTTTCCCTGACCTGTATCTCCCTTTCTCTTTCTTTTTCCTCTCTATCTCTTTCGTATTCAAGCTGCTTTAATTCTTTCTCATGTTCCATTTGTTTAATTTGCAACTGAATTATTGCCATTTCCAATGAGTCAAACTGTATCTCAGGCAACTTTAAATGCTTAGCCACTGCCATAATTACCTCATCTTTTCGCATTTTGTCAGGTAATGTTAACTGCAATGATCTTGCCAAATCTAACAGTCTGCTTTTAGTCCCTGTCCATAAGGTACTGCGTGTGACTGTCTCCACCCCCAAAAAGTTCAGAGCCTCTGAAAGAGCCATTGTCCACATCACAATCCCTACTTAAACTAGAATACCACACCTGAAAAGCAACCACAATATGCTCATCCCTCACTGTCTTTAAGTTCACTAAGCCAATCCAATAGATAGACTTTTATCCCCCTCGAGCCCCCAATTTGTTATGGGCCAGGGTTTAAAGAACCCCAAAGTGCATCATGGAGTTCACCTGACCCACAACTTTTACTAGATTGTGGCTATGGGGAGCACACGGCCCACTCGACAGTTGTGGTAGAGCAGAAATGGAAAAGTATTTTTTAAAGCAAAACAATGTTAACTCTATGAACTCAAGTTAACCTTTTTAAAACATACAATGAACATTTTAGCAACTATTAATTCAAATACAACCCCCAAAGAATACAACACTAAGTAATCCTTTAAGCTTTCCTTTTAACATCCATACTATTTAAAACACCTTTTATCAGAAGCACATCAGGTTAAAGTCATTACTGTTATTAGTTTTAAATCACCAGGATCGATTTGCAGTCTTTAGATTACAGAGAGATTCATACACCTTCTGGCTGTGACTGCAGCTATCCAGCTCTGAAAACGAAACTAAAACACACCCTGCAGCAAACAGCCTAAAATGAAAGTAAAAAGCTTACTGACAGCCCAGCTCCACCCACTCTCTGACATCACAGCAGTAGTAAACAACCATTTCTTAAAAGTACTCTCGCTACAGATATTTATCTACACACCCATTTATAAACACCCATTTCTTAAAGGTACTCTCACATGTCAATGGATAGAAAACTGTTTGGCAGACTGGAAACAAAGAGTAGGAATTAACGGATCGTTTTCAAATTGGCAGGCAGTGACTAGTGGGATACTGCAGGGATCGGTGCTAGGACTCCAGCTGTTCACAATATATATTACTAATTTAGATGAGGGAAGAAAATATCATATCTCCAAATTTGCAGATGACACCAAGTTATGTGGGAGGGTGAGTTGTGAGGAGGGTGCAGAGATCCTTCAGTGTGATTTGGACCAGTTGAGTGAGTGGACAAATAAATAGCAGATGCAGTATAATTTGGATAAATGTGACGTTATCCACTGCGGGCAAAAACAAGAAGGCAAACTGGCCATAAATTAGGAGAGGAAAATGTGCAACTAGATCTGCGTGTCCTCATATACCAGTCACTTAAGGTAACCACACAGGTGCAGCAGGCGGTACAGAAGGCAAATAGTTTGCTGGCCTTCATTGAGAGAGGATTTGAGTACAGCAGCAGGGATGCCTTGCTGCAATTGTACAGAGCATTGGTTGAGGGTACAGTCGAGTAATTTTAGTACCCTCCAGTCATCAATCATCCACGATGAGATAGTATTCGGGATCTCCAACGAAAAGGTATGCAAGAGTCTGCTAAGAGAAACAGAGCTTCAACTCGAAAATGCTATCAAAATATGTCACGCTGGCGAGTTAGCAGCAAAGCAGAGCAGCACATTGAATCTCCAGCATTTTGGCACGAAGATTGAAGAGGCAACCAACATCATTAGTGTGGTGACACAGTTAAATATAAAATGTGGCCCAGCGCAGGTGGTCATTTTGAGTGGTCGACCTGATCCGCCATCTCATGCCAGCGATGCGGCAAACTGCATTTGCCATGAAAATGCCCAGCGTTTGGAAAGATATGCTCCAAATGTGGAAGAACAAATCATTTTGCTAGCCAATGTTTTTCTTGTCAAAAAAAAGAATAAATGAAAGCCATCATCACAGTTGATGAAGTGTGCCTCGAAGACATGTTCTTCGTCAACATGATCTCCAGCAGTGGGGACAGGTATAGTCATTGCAAGCAAAATGACAGTGTTGCAATGACAATTTGTGGCAACAGTGCAGTTAATGCAGAAACTCAAAAAGATAAATGGACAGTGCCGTTGAAGATAAATGACACAGTAATAACAATCCAACTCGACACAGGTGCGAAGGCCAACTTCATTAATTTGTCAGATGTCAAAAATCTGCCAATTAAACTGCAAGTAGTAAACAAAACAGTCTTGTTAAGAGATTACAATGGAAATGAAATCATGACATTAGGAGCATGCGAGCTCGGTGTAAATGTAAAAAACAGAATTTACAATTTGAAATTTTCCGTTGTGTCGGCTGATTTGTTATGTTGTAGGTGTAACATAAGCGGCTTCCTTGTGGTGCACTTGACAAAGGAAGGTTCAGACGTGGAGATAACTTCAACACGTTTATTAAACTATGTACACTTCTATTACTCGGGTTCGACACTACTGCTAATCCTACTATAGCTACCCAGACTGACTAACCAGCTGCTGCAATCCACATGGTGGGTGTAATATTGAATCAACCCTGTGTCTGTACTCACTGACTGTCTCCACTGGAAAGAGGCAGATCATGTGTGCGGTTGGTGTAATGCCCTCCTGTGATCATGTCACCTCTGTGTGTACCGTGAATGTCCATTGGTCGTGTCCTATCTAACTGCTCTATTGGTTGAGTGTGTGTGTGTGTGTGATGTCTCTGGTGCTCTCTCTAGTGTCTAGCTAGCCTACATGTATTTACATTAACCCCCCGTGTATCCACAGTGATGCACATCACCACATCCCCCCTTTTTTATATGTTACATATTTTCTGTACACTTGTAGAAAGTTGTACAAAAAACAGGCAGATAAGTTAAGATATATACAAGTCATGGGAACAGTGATTAAACAATAACTCCAAATCATTTGTGTGAGTCCAAAAACCATTAATCATCATGGGCAAATGTCTCTCTTGGTTATGAATGCCATCAACATCCCTGTGCCACAGGAACCAAGAAGTGGTCAAATCACTTCGCTGTCTGATTTGGAGTCCCTTTCTTTTTCAATGTTTGTGATGGGGCTGTCGGATGGCATCTTGTAGCTGATAAGGTGTTGACGTTGAAGAGGTACCATCAAAAGTATCATTCAAGGTCATGGATGTGCCATATGTTGAAGTTGGATAAGACTGTACATACTGGTTCTGGCCACATGCTGTGCAGGAAGGGTGATCCTGCTGAGAACCGTTGAAGCTTATTGAATTGGAAACAGAATTGCTGCTCGCATAAATACCTGGTGATGGTGTGAAACTAGAACCTTGCATCTGATAGGAATATGCCGTCTGGCCAGGCTGGGGTGCAGCAAATCCTGGGCTGTAACTAAGGCATCTAGTCTGTAGTGCAGATTGCACTTGCGGTAGTCCTCCTTTGGTCTTGATTCAATTAGTGGGCAATCCATAGTGCTGGCCTGTTTGAGAATATGCTGCATAGACTGCTGGCTGCTGCATGCCTGAATACTGGGTTTGTCCAGCATGAACTATCATTGGCTGCACTGCTGGTGTGGAAAATAATGTGTGGATATAGCTGTGGTGAATATTGGTGTATTCCTCTTGGACTGTAGCCGCTGCTTGTTATTACTGACCCTGTGTAATTGTTAAGTGATCCATCTCCTGTCGTTGTGGCATCTGCTGTCACCCTGAGCGTGCCATCACTGAGGTTGCGGCACTCCCTGTCTGGAGTAAAGTCTGGTTTACGCAAATCAGAGTCGGCGTTTGGTTGCTCCCCATCTGGAGTCTGGTCTGTTTTAACTGAGTCAGTGTTGGTTTGTTGCTGCTCCCCGTCCGGAGTCTTAGCAGGTTCACTGGAGTCAGCTGAGATTTCTTGAAGCTGCACGTCTGGAGTCGGAACATGCAGGAATGCATTGACTTGTGGAGAGGTTCGAGCGAATGAGGGTGGAAGTATCATGGTGTCACCAGAGTCACCAGTGGTCTCACAGTGATCGTCGAGTGCCTCTGTACACACTAGAACATAGAACATTACAGCGCAGTACAGGCCCTTTGGCGCTCAATGTTGCGCCGACCTGTGAAAACACTCTAAAGCCCATCTACACTATTCCCTGCTCATCCATATGTCTATCCAATGACCATTTGAATGCCCTTATTGTTGGCGAGTCCACTACTGTTGCAGGCAGGGCATTCCACGCCCTTACTACTCTCTGAGTAAAGAACCTACCTCTGACATCTGTCCTATATCTATCTCCCCTCAATTTACAGTTATGTCCTCTCGTGCTAGACATCACCATCCGAGGAAAAAGGCTCTCACTGTCCACCCTATCTAATCCTCTGATCATCTTGTACGCCTCAATTAAGTCACCTCTTAACCCTCTTCTCTCTAACGAAAACAGCCTCAAGTCCCTCAGTCTTCCCTCATAAGATCTTCCCTCCATACCAGGCAACATTCTGGTAAATCTCCTCTGCACCCTTTCCAATGCTTCCACATCCTTCCTATAATGCTGCGACTAGAATTGCACTCATTACTCCAAATGCGGCCGCACCAGAGTTTTGTACAGCTGCAACATGACCTCATGGCTCCGAAACTCAATCCCTCTACCAATAAAAGCTAACACACCGTATGCCTTCTTAACAACCCTCTCAACTTGGGTGGCAACTTTCAGGGATCTATGTACATGGACACCGAGATCTCTCTGCTCATCCACACTGCCAAGAATCTTACCATCAGCCCAGTACTCTGTCTTCCTGTTATTCCTTCCAAAATGAATCACCTCACACTTTTCTGCATTACACTCCATTTGCCACCTCTCAGCCCAGCGCTGCAGCTTATTTATGTCCCTCTGTAACTTGTAACATCCTTCCGCACTGTCCACAACTCCACCGACTTTAGTGTCATCTGCAAATTTACTCACCCATCCTTCTACGCCCTCCTCCAGGTCATTTATAAAATCGACAAACAGCAATGGCCCCAAAACAGATCCTTGTGTTACACCACTAGTAAATGGACTCCAGTCTGAACATTTCCCATCAACCACAACCCTTTGTCTTCTTCCAGCTAGCCAATTTCTGATTCGAACTGCTAAATCACCCTGAATCACATTCCTCCCTATTTTCTGCAGCAGCCTACCATGGGGAACCTTATCAAATGCTTCACTGAAATCCGTATACACCACATCAACTGCTTTACCCTCATCCACCTTCTCAAAGAACTCAATAAGGTTTGTGAGGCACGACCTACCCTTCACTAGCTGAGGTCTGTCACTTTGCACATCTTGCATGGGAAGTGGGATGCTGTCGTCACTCGTCTCACATACCATGGGCCTCAGTAGCTGCTTGTTGTTCACTTGGGATGGGTAAATTGTCAGAGTCTTCATCTGGTGGCGCAAACAATGTGGGTGGACTGTCATTGTCTTGCTGTTGTCCTTCATTTGGGCTTGGACTGTCATCGTTGCTTTGTTCTTCACTGCAGCATGATAGACCGTCATGGTCGTCCTGCTGTGCACTGCAGCATGGTAGACTGTCATAGTCTTCTTGCTGTTTACTTGAGCATGGCAGACTTGCATCCTCTGCCGCTAATTGGTCAGAGGAGGTTGCTAGACCCTCATGGTCTTGTTCCTGCAAGGACTGCGCGTCGGAGTCTTGCGTTGCTTCTATCGTGGAAGCTGTCCACAAGATCGCTGCGGAGGCTTGTGACACTGGAGTCAGGTCTTCTGTGTGCAAGGACTGTGCTCTGGAGTCTTGCGTTTCTTTTATCATGGAGTCTGTCCACATGTTCGCTGTGGAGGCTTGTGTCACTGGAGTCACTTCTTGTTCATGCAAGGACTGCGGTGTGGAGTCTTGCGTATCTTCTTTTGTAGAGTTGGGAACCCTGAGCGGTGCGTGGACCACGCTCTGTGTGGCAGCAGGCCGCTCTCTGTGGGCTTGTACCGCTCTCTGACTCTTGGTTTCAGGCCGCAGCATAATCCTGCACTCACGAGTCGGGATGTCATATCTGCTGGGCTGAAGATCCTCAAAGTTCCATGATTATGTATATGGGGTGGGATTCTCCCCTAACCGGCGGGGCGGGCCGCACCGACACCGAGGAGTTATGTGAACCACTCCGGCGTCAGGCCGCCCGGAAGGTGCGGAATCCTCCGCACCTTCAGGGGCTAGGCCGGCGCTGGAGTATCTGGCGCCACCGGCTGGCGCGAGTTGGCGCATGCGCGGGAGTGCCAGCGTGTGCTGGCGTCATCCCAGCGCATGCGCAGGGGGGTTCTTCTCTGCGCCGGCCATGGCGGACCGTTACAGCGGCCGCTGCGGAGGGAAAGAGTGCCCCCACAGCACAGGCCCGTTCACGGATCGGTGGGCCCCGATCGCGGGCCAAGCCACTGTGGGGGCACACCCCCGGACCAGATCCCCTCGCACCCCCCCAAGGACTCCGCAGGCTGCCCGCAGAGCCAGGTCCCGCCGGTACGGACCTGGTTTGATTAATGCCGGTGGGACTAGCCGGAAACGGGCAGCCGCTCGGCCCATCGCGTAGCGGAGAATCGCCGGGGGGGGCACTGCCAGCGGCCGTCGACCGGCGCGGCGCGATTCCCTCCCTGCCAAAACTCCGGCGCCGGAGAATTCGGCAGCTGCCGTCGAGGTGGCAGGGCTGGATTCACGCCGCCCCCCGGCGATGCTCCGATCCGGTGGAGGGTCAGAGAATCCCGCCCATGGTCTTCCAACATTTGTAGTGGAAACGGACCACAGAACACAGGTCGCTATCATTAAAAACCTCTTAACAAGATGTCCCCAAGGATTCAGCAAATGATCATGAAGTTGCAAAGGTATGATTTTGAGCTGGTTTAAACACCAGGCAAGCATATCATTGTTGCTGATACACTACCTAGAGCCGCAGGCATAGAAGAAACAGATCAGTTGGATGAGGACGGGCAGTTCCATGTAAACCTGGTCACTGAGTCTCTGTCCATACCTGACAACAAGTCAAACCTAATTAAAGAAGAAACCATGAAAGATACGGTCTTGCAGAATGTGAGACAATGTCTCCACGAAAGATGGCCCAAAAGATCCTGCTCAGGTTTTTACAATGCACGAGCAGAATTAAGTGATGTGAATGGATTTTTGTTGCGGAAACAACGAATTATGATGCCACATTCATTAAGGTTAATGATCCTAACAAAACTCCATGAAGGGCACTTGGGGATGGAAAAGGGTTGCAGTTTATTGGCCAGGGATAAACCACGACATTGAAATGATGGTGGATAACTGTAAAACCCGTCAAAAGTTTCAATGCAAACAAAGCAAAGAGCCGATGCAGATGGGTGAGATAGCCATAACTCCGTGGCAGAAGGTTGGCATGGATCTCTTTCACTTGAATGGAAAGGAAAGCCTCCTGGTCATAGACTACTTTTCTAACTATCCGGAGACAGCACAGCTATCGAATTCCATGGCTAGATGTATCATTAAGAATGTTAAAGAGATTTTTGTGCACCACGGGATACCCATCATAGTCATGAGTGACAATGATTCCTGTTTCGACAGTTGTGAGTGGACAGAATTTGCACGGCAGTATGAATTCAAACACGTCACTTCGAGTCCCCTGTACCCTCATTCGAACGGTAAGGCTGAGAAGGGCATTCATATCATTAAACAGCTCCTGAAAAAAGCATTAGATTGATGAGGTGACACCTATCTCGCGCTTCTAAGGTATCGCTCTGCACCACTAATCAATGGGCTTTTACCAGCTCAGTTGCTGATGAACAGGCAACTGAGAATGACCTTGCCCTATATTCCTCAACAACCAGTGAACAATATGTTAGAGAGGCAGCTGATCTCTCAAAAAAGGAGGCAAAAGGGATTTAACGATAGATCCATGAGAAGATTCCAAACATTGCAGCCAGATGACATGGTCAGACTGGAAGATTCCAAACGGAATGGATGGTCTAAGTATGCAAAGGTACTGCGACAAGCAGGTCCAAACTCGTATCTCACCATCACAGATGAAGGTATTGTCTTAAGAATGAACAGAAGAGCTCTGTTGAAAGTTTGGCAACCTTTTGTAATGCAACCACCAGAAGAAGTAGGTACCAATCTGAAGACAGTTGAAGAAGATACAGTGCTGCATACGGGGCAACAATAACAAGATACAGACACAACAATACAAGAAGAGCAACAAGCAGCATCCACAACTACAAAGGAAGATGAAGTAACTTCACAAGTTCAGCAGCCACTCAGAAGATTAACAAGGCTAAGACGTAAACCTGAGAGACTGAATTTGTGACAGACTGTAAATAGTTTAAAGATGCAAAGATGTAAAAATGTAAATACCGTGGCAGCAAGGTAGCATAGTGGTTAGCACAGTTGCTTCACAGCTCCAGGGTCCCAGGTTCGATTCCCGGCTTGGGTCATTGCCTGTGTGGAGTCTGCACATTCTCTCGGTGTCTGTGTGGGTTTCCTTTGGGTGCTCCGGTTTCCTCCCACAGTCCAAAGATGTGCAAGTTAGGTGGATTGGCGATGCTAAATTGCCCTTCGAGTCCAATAGATTAGGATGGGTTACGGGGAGAGGTTAGAAGTGTGGGCTTAAATGGGGTGCTCTTTCCAATACCCGGTGTAGGCTCGATGGGCCGAATGGCCTCCTTCTGCACTGCAAATTCTATGATTCCTATGACATTTATGTGTATCATATTGAACTGTAAAAAATGATCTAATGAATGTAAATAATTACATTTTCCAAAGAAAGGGGATGTGATGATATGCATAAAGCAATTCTGTATATATTATACATGACGTCTGACCAGCAGATGGCAGTGTGGCAGTGTAAGTCTACCATGCGGCTCTGTGCTGCGAGGCAGTTGGGAATAAGCCATGTTGGTGGATAGATGTATTTTGGAGTAGCCCTATAATAGTTAGTTAGTGTTAGTAATTTGTTACTTATTTATTCCAGTTATCTTTACCATGCAACTGTTTCATAATGAATTATTTAAACTAGATGTTCTGTGATGCATCATTCATAATGGCCAGTCTGCAGAACATGACACCCACTTCCCCAGGTACTGATGCCGGAGCCCCATGACCAAACCCTCTTCTCCCACACCAGGGGTGCAATTCTCTGAAATGGAGACAGAGTGTTCGTGCCATCGTGAACGCCGTCGAGGTTCATGACAGCGTGAAACAGCCCCTATCCCGACTGATTCAGGGCCCGAAAATGGGCTAGGAGCGGCGGCGCGTCATTTACGCGCGCCATGCCTTGGCGACGCGTAAAGGCAGCGCCGCATACATGACGCGGCCGGCGCCGCATAACTGGCGTCCCCCGTGCATGTGCGGGTTGGCCAGCGCCAACCCGCGCATGCGTGGTTGCCGTCCTACCCGAGTCCGCCCCGCAAGAAGATGTCCGACAAATCTTGCGGGACTGTGGAAGAAAGGAGGACCTCCTTCAAAGAAGCCGGCCCGACGATCGGTGGGCACCGATCACGGGCCAGACCCCATTTGAGGCACCCCCCGATGCAGGATCCTCCCTCCCCCCCCGCCTCCCCGCAGGCCACCCCCCCCCCCAGCGTTCCCACGCTGTTCCCGCCGGCAGCGATCAGGTGTGGACGGCGCCGGGGGGGGAACCCGCCATTTTGGGCAGGCCGCTTGGCCCATCCGGCACTGAGAATCGCAGGGGTACCGGTGAATCGCCATTTTGGCTGTCTCGGGCGATTCACTGGACCGCGCCGCGCAAAACACGATTGTGCCGATCTGGCCGCTTACGTGAATCGCGGGAGGGCGTCGGACCGGCGTCGCGGGAAAATTTGGCAACCCAGGCGATTCTCTGAAATGGCGCAAGAGCAGAGAATCCCGCCCCTTGTCTTTGAGCCATGTACCCTCTATACCCTATGCCAATTTGCACACAGCTCAGGTAGTAATCAGGAGATTATAACTTTGGAGGTTCTGTTGTTCAAGTTAATGTCGAGCTCTTCAAACTCTCAATGCAGAACCTCTTTCCTCGTTCTACCTTTGATACTTGTACCAATATGGACCATGGCATTGGGAACCTCTCCTTCACAGCAAGTTCTTCACCAGCCCAGAGCAGAAGTCTATAACCCTGGCACTGGACAAACAACACTGTTTGGAATCTCGCTCCTTGCTACAAAGAACAATTTCAACCCCCCTAACTATACTGACCCCCATTACCACTACCTTCTTACTTGCTCCCTCACTTGAATGGCTTCCTGTACCACCGCGCTCAGTCAGCTCATCCACCCTGCATCCCCCACTCAAACAAGCTGGAAGAACCTCAGACGTGTTGGACAATTGTAGTGACTCACACTCCAGTGCTCCTGCCATCTGTGTTCCATTACCTGCCTCAGCTGCAGTCACATCCTCCTGTCCCTGACCACTTTCTAAATCAGATGGTTTTATTGTAAAGGGTGTGGCCACCTCTTGAAACAAAGCAATGTTATCCAGGTGCTCTGACAAGTTGCAGGCATGACTCATCACCTGACCTGCCATTTATAAGTGTTTGAAATAATTACTTACTGAAATTATTTGCTTATTTATACATTTGATTTTTATACAGTTTATAAAACAACCACCAGATTGTGCACTGTTTTAAACCCGAGGGAAAGAGTAGAACTTACCCACTTGCCAGATTCTCACCAGAGATAACTCCTTTCTTTCCCTGTTGTAGAATAACAACCAGTCTGAACTCTGAGCTTGCACTCTGAGCCTTGGTGCACTTGTTTGCAATTAGAAACATGAAAGCTCATTCTGGCAATTGTGCCATTTTAGTCATTAATGTCAGGAAGTTGGCATATTGCATATTTACTGACAGAAAAAGTGCCAAATGGAAGGTTTGAGGTGTGACATAATTGGCATTGTCGATCAATTAATACACCAGGGCAATTAAGTTCCCAGACTGGATGGAATGAAGAAAGCAATTGTGCATCACTGGTGGATAAATTACAATTATGTTGCTGGAAAGATGAGATAGCTCTAGTTTTCATTTTAAAATAATTGAATTCAGACTATATTCCACCTTTTAGGTTTGTGGACACTCTGGGATTGTAACACACTGCTCCCCCAGCACTGTATTTGTCACAGGAGGACTGGCAAGAGCAAGCAAGTGCTGCTTGTAATGTCAAGTGATGTGCTGTCAAAATCCTGCCCTTTCATTGCAGAATGTGTCTCGTCTACCAAGCACAGCTCCTTGATAATAGTAATCGAGATGCGCCTAAAGAGGCAGAGGTTTAAAAGGGAGGCACTGAAAGAGCCATTCTATCTCCTTTCCTGTGACCTCTGCACAATATGTAACATCAGTACAGCAGGGCCAGTAGCTGTCAAAGTCAGTTTAATCCTCGATTTTTATGTATTGGCCTCCTTCCAAGCTAGTACTGGGGATATTTGCATTGTCAGCCAACTTACTGTCCATGGATGTAGCAAGCAGGTCACAGATCCATCATTTAACTGGGGCGCAATTTCAACGCTTTTGTCACTGACTAATTGAAGCTCAGTGAGGAGACAACACAATTCTACTGAACTGCTGACTTGCTCAGAATCACGAGAGCCATTAACTGAGCTGCACTACGCTGCCATTCATCCTGATTCAGACCCCAACAGTAGGTAACAATCATAGAAATAAGCAGATTTAAGGAAATCAGCACTGCACAGCTGCTAATATTGCTTCTATTCATTTTATTAATTAGGAAATCATAGGCTGGACTTCTTATTTTCCACAATGTGCTCCCCGTGAAAATGATAGAATTAGGCTTTATGAGGGTGTATTTTGCCGCTTGTCCCATTTTTCTGACATCCTGCAACTTTCCTGGAGGAAAGATATGGAGGGTGAGCAGTGAGAGCTGCATTGAAAATTACGCCATATAACCAGAATGACTAAGGTCCTTGCATTAGATGATAGATGGATTAAGAGGATATTTAGGAGAACTACTTTTGTCAGGTAAATGAGATCTACATGACTCACTCTCCTTCGCACTCCTATCTCAAGGTTCCTCAGTGCAGGAAATGTATCTGAGTGCAGCCTCAGCAGGGCGTTCCTCGCTGAGGCCCGAAAAAACCCAGAGTGCCGTTAGATAGCGGGTCGGGCCCGACGCTACAAGCACTGGGACCGACGCCTTTAATCCCGCCCAGAACTGACTCTGCTTCTTTTTTCATTAGATTGCACCCTATGATTCTAACTGGCTGGAAATGTTCAAAATATCTAATGACATCCTGCAACATGTCCTAAGGTGTCTTAAGGAGGTATGAAGGGAATCGGATACCGATCAACCTGGACACCTGATTTATGGTCAGCTACTTGCGATCCAATGAGCCAGTGTCCTTGTTCACATTATGCAAAAACATGTGACTATAAACTTCAGACTTGTCCTCCCAATATTATTTCAAGTGCTTAACTTGAGTTACATGCGGGCGTGAAATGAAATGAAAATCGCTTATTGTCACAAGTAGGCTTCAAATGAAGTTACTATGAAAAGCCCCTAGTTGCCACATTCCGACGCCTCTTTGGGGAGGCTGGTACGGGAATTGAACTGTGCTGCTGGCTTGCCTTGGTCTGCTTTAAAAGCCAGCGATTTAGCCCTGTGCTAAACCAGCCCACAGCATGTCCCCCCTCTGAACAACACCGATGAACTGTTGGGTTTTATTACATTTAAGCAAGTGTAATGATTTTCCTAATTTTAGTTCACAGCTAATCAGGAGGATTTGTACTTTTCCCGTTTCATCAGTTGGCACACTGTGCAAGAAATGTAGCTCACTGAGCAAAAGCAGAAAGTTGATGAGAATTCTAGCAGGAGTAAAGCCTCCCAACAGTTTTACTAACACATAACTAAGCCCGAAATAGCAGACACTTTTTCTAGGTTTTAGTTGACTGCACTGAGCAAAATAAGAGCGCGATTCAACTAAATGGGAACAAAGTTCCATAGCGAACGCATTTAGCCACGTGTTTCCTGGGGCTTGCAGCGCCAAGAAACACATGGCTACACAATGTGACTCGCATTAAATAAGGGGCCTTAGTGGGGAATGCGCAGCCAAGGCCATATATTGCCCTATTTTCTACACCGAGAAGCTCCGCTTACCCGAACACCTCGGTGTAGCGAGAGATCAGGATTCCATTTTTAAAAAATTACATTTAGTGTACCCAATTCATTTTTTCCAATTAACGGGCAATTTAGCGTGGCCAATCCACCTACACAGCACATCTTCGGGTTGTGGGGGCCAGGCAAACATGGGGAGAATGTGCAAACTCCACACGGTCAGTGACCCAGAGCCGGGATCGAACCTGGGCCCTCGGCGCCGTGGGGCAGCTGTGCTAACCACTGCACTGGCCTGGGATTCCATTTTTAAATGGTGTCCCAATATCCAAAGCCCCCAACGCCAAGCCCTGACCACCCCCCCCCCCCCAAGTCCCAACACACTCTGGGAGGGGCCCTGGTCCTCCAACGCCCACGCAGGGCACTCCTGGCCCAATCACCAGCACTCAAAATAGCCAGTTTGGCACCTTGGCAGTACCAACCTGGCACCCTGGCAGGCCACTGCCAGGATGGCACCCAGGTGGCACTGCTGGGTTGCCAGGCTGGCATTAGCAGGGTGCCCAGGTGGTACCCTGCCCAAAGGGTATGCACCTGGTCACCTATGATCCCTTGGGAGACCCTCATGAGTGCTGTTCCACCTGGTCTCTGTTTGTGGGACCAGTGCTGAATGGCGCTCACCCAAAGTCTCCGAGGCGAAGGGAATAGATCCCAACGCGAGTGCCTCAGGAAACTGCATATTAGAGTGAGACTAGCTGTCTCGCTCTAATCTGTAGATTTGCTAAAAAGTGGTCCCACCCACAATGGGTGGAATTTACATCGCGTTAGATCTTGCTAGGCCTTGTGAGCCGGGTAGATCATGGGACCAGGGACGTCTGACTTTTATCGGTCACACTGCACTGCTGAAAGCTGCTATTCAGGTGCAGAGGGCCGTTGGATTGCACCCTAAATTTCTGTTCTATTTTATCCCCAAAACCACATAAAGTTTGATTCATTCTTCAATAGAACCAAACTGCAACAGTTTGCTGTAATGATTTAACTGCGCTTCTGGGCAAAGTCACTTTTAATGTGGTTACTGGTGTTTGTCAGGCAATCTTTTTCTGTTGGTGATAAAAGTTGAGGACCTCTTCATCTAACTTTCACCATGCAGCGCACACATTTTGCTGAGAGTGGCAACTGTGTGCGATGTTGATGACATTTTTCCTGCAGTAATGTTGCATCTTCCTATCTGTCCACTGCAGCAGATGGAACTAAAGACTTTTCCGAGCTTTGCATGGTATTAATAATTTCATTAGCTTTCCATTGAGTCAATAATGCAGCATGGCTCTGATACCTGCTGTGTTGAATTACTTACTCTATGGGAAGTAAATGAGTAATTATGAACACTATGGGAAGCTATGCTACAGCATTAAATAGAAAATTCTGAAAAACAAGCTTCATTTCTGGTTTTCATTGGAGTGTGCAATTTGTCCACAATAATTGAGACATAAATAAATAAAATGCAAGATAAAAATGCAAAATATTTTTTACGTCATTGGAGTCAAAATGATTCGACAGCTTACATTGTAAATCATTTAGGCGTTACAAGATGCATAAGGTGACAAAGTAATCTCTTACCTATGTTTTTGGACACTGGAACCTAAAATGGTTGCTGTTTAAGCAGTAAAAAGGCTGAGATATAATTTCTATAATCTGAAAAGTAGATATACAGCTAATACTTTTGTTTTTTTATAAATTTAGAGTACCCAATTCATTTTTTCCAATTAAGGGGCAACTTAGCATGGTCAATCCACCTAGCCTGCACATCTTTGGGTTGTGGGGGTGAAACCCACGCAAACACAGGGGGAATGTGCAAACTCCACACGGACAGTGACCCAGAGCCGGGATTGAACCTGGGACCTCGGCACCGCGAGGCAGCAGGACTAACCCTCTACGCCACCGTGCTGCCCGGATATATAGCTAATCCAACATATGCAATAGTAGTGCTTCTGAATAGTCTGGGTGCTGAAATGCATTTTCTATTGTTTATTAACTGAATCAAGATTATGCCCATTACTGTAACAGACCATATTTCTTTGTGACAATATACCATGTGACATTGTAAAATATATAGAATCCTAAAATTCACATTAGTGCTTGTGTGCTCATACTATAAAGTTCGTAGGAATCCACAGGAATAGCTGAGAATTGACCAAGACACAGTATTTTGTGCACCATATGCCTTCAAAGAAGGTTAGTAACTGTATTGAGGCTAACTTAAAGCAGCTTGCAGGGCCGTTGTGGGTGGGATGGTATGAAAAAGGAGCTGGCTTGTTGGGCATATGGCCTTTTGTCTTGTAAGCTTTTTAATTTTTTTTCTACTTTCAGTTGCTGTGCCATGCCATGTTCAATGAATAAAACTGTGAAATTCACTCTCTTCGTATGTGTTGATCTTGGAAATTTTGCATTTTATCGTGTTGTAAAGCTTCATTTTAACTCCATGAGTGTTGGTGAAACAGTAAAACTTTGAGCTGAGACAGTTCTTGAGAAATCTGGCTATTTGCTCAATGACATGTTTGGTTGTGATATGCTTGTGGACAGTTCTGTACATAGTTAGCAATGCGACCTCCAACCAGCTGATGACGTTCGAGATCTATCACGTGACTTGGGACACCTGCCAGTTGGCAGTAAGTCGTACAGGAAGATAGTCGCACTTAAGTAGCTGCAGGAGAATTCACTGAATTTATTTAGTAGCCATCGTCTGTATTATAATTCATTAGTTACCTTTTCCACGTGCTTGTTAATAAATCACCTTTATAGTTTAACAACTATATGTTCTGTGTACATCGGCTATATCACAGAACACAACATTATAGACTTTTTTTTTTAACTGATCCTCAGCTTCATTAGTTGGGTTTTATATGTGTGGTATTAGCTGCATTTGAAGGGGCTATCCTTTAACACATAGCAGACACCCCCACTGAGTCTGCTTCTTTGTTCAAAGGGGTCAGGGAGCCTGGATAACTGCAGGATGAAAATGTCATGGCAGCTTCCTGGGAATCTTATGCACAGCTGCAAAAACATTCTTAAAGTTGCACACTGATAGAGTGGATCCCTTTGTGATTTACAAATTTTCCAGTTTGAACTGTGCGCATCTTTGATGTCCGGCACCTTCGGAAAGTCAGGCCGAGATGTAAACTGACTGGCATTATTTCAGGTAAAGTTGACCACATTACCAGCCCCTGGTAAATATTCCACCAGTGAGTCTTGTTCTTTTGTGTGAAACCAGCTGAGACATCCCTCAAATTTCTTTGGTGGAGCCCTGGAAGGACATGGTGACAAAACAGTTGAAGGTGATTGTCACCCTCAGATGGAAATGTCAAAAGAATATAAGGAAAATTATTAAAAAGTAAATTCAAAGAATCATTTCTCATGAGGCCAGATTTACTTAATGTTTGAAGCTCTGATCGTGTGTATGGCCTGGATGTAGAAGCAGCAGGACCAAAATTAAAATGGACTTTATTGGGGAATTATTGGTATCTCAGCACTGGCTATAGCTGGAGATGGAGGTGCCCTAGAGTTCTTGAGGGGAGTAGAGAACCGAACGTGTGCCAAGTAAATGGGGAATGGAATATGAAGTCAAGAGAGCACAGGAACAAAGGCTGGTCCAATGAAGTGTGTAACAGAGTATGTCAGCAGCAGTAGCAGGCATACCTAACAACGAGATGCCGAACTGGTAAAGCTATGACACATGACTACATGCATTTTAGACAGTAGAAGCAGCATGATATAGAGGGAGCAAAGTCATGGCACAACCAACAGATCAGATCTAAGGTCAGTCTACGTGGTGGACTGTTAAACAACAAACCAGACGAGAAGCCTCCACAAACATCCACTCCTCAATAACAGCAGAGTCCAGCAGGCCAGTGCAAAGGACAAAGCTCAAGCAGTTGCAATCGCCTTCAGCCAGAGTTGCCAAGTGGTAAGACTCAACTCAGCCTCCTCCTCAGTTCCAGAGCATTACAGATGCCAGTCTCAGCTAATTTGATTCATTCCATGCAAATCAAGAAACAGCTGAAGGCACTGGATATTGTAAAGGCTATAGTGCTAATATTATTCTGGCAATAGCACTAAAGAATTTGTACTCCTGAACTAGCCGTGTCTTTTACTGACCTGTTCCAGTCCAGCAACATGACTGGTGTTTCCCCGGAAATGAGGAGAACTGTAATTGAAATGAATTTCCTCAATACTTCAACAACTGTCGACAATTTGCTTGTCCAGAAGTAACCGTTTTCTTCAGCTGTTCTTCGTACTTAAATTAGTTTAGTTGAAATATTAGTTGCCTTTAATTTATTGGAGGAGAAATGCTTACATCAATGTACATAACCAGACAGACACCTGGGATCTTTCTAACCATTATCCCTTAATTTGCATTTGTGTACATACTTGCCTTGTACATTTTTTGGGATATTGCTCAGATTTTTAAATAAATTTATGCTGCAATTCCTCTTCCCCCATCTCTGGTTTATTTTGATACTCTTTCTCAACGTGCCCCAATTAATTTTGGCATATTCCGACCTTCCATATCCAAAGTACTGGCTCCAACTTCTCCAAAATCTTTCTCTAACGTTTCAACCTAGATCCGTCAATCTTTTGGTTTCACCCACGTGCTCCTCACTTTCTTTTCCTCTCCTCTCATCTCCATCCTCCTTTAACCTCAGTTCGTCTGCCAATGTATCAAACTGACGTCCTTCTGGAATGAATTCAGATAGAACATTTTAATATATTATTGACAGATAGGCAGTGGAAAGAATGGTAAGATTAATTTTTCCTGATATTTGAGCACAATTCATATTATCTGAAACCTATAATATGATCGGCTGCATCTATGTCAGCAATATATTTGTTTAAATTTTACTCCATGACCATCTTAGGGTTAATCCATGCCAGAATTTGTGGCCTATTGGTTTACACAAGGTTTGACAACTCTAATTGCAACATTTATCATGCCAAAGTCAGAGCTGCTGGGCTAGTGCTGACGTTGAAAGACAGTATGGCTCCCCCTGGGTATTTTATTACATAGCGTCACGGAACATTGCCACATTGGTCAGTGCATTCATGAACCTTTCCAAACAGCTCTCTGAACATTATCAATGAGCAAAGTGTAAAATGCTAATAACCTTGTGCTGCAATAAAATTTCTTTGAGCATTTTCTCACAGGATGCGGAAGACCCGAATGTTATTTGTGATTGTAATTTTTAAGTGTAGCCATGATTATTCTGCGAGCAAATTTTAAAAGAAAGCCTATTTAAGTTATGTTGCATGTTCAACTTGTTCAGTTAAATTTTGGCACAGACTTGACCTTGGGATTGAATGATGTATTAAACGCCATCCTAAAAAAAAGACATTGGGCTGAATTCTCCCATTTTGAGAGTAAGTTTGATAAAGGGTGGCATCAGCAGTGCCTGTCCTGCTGACCAGAATGGCGACTTCCTCTGCCAGATGAAACTTCATTAATCACATGGAGGCGAGCTCCCCTCTGACTCTCCTGGCCGGCCGGCAGCTGATTTGTCCTCTCGCCCTCAGCTGATGTGTTTGAATTTCCTGCCGCAATATTTAAATACCAGTCCAGCACAATCACATCATTTTCTCCAGCACATCTGTCTTCACCAGACTGGGCAGGGTGTCAGCAGCCCAGAGGGGAAAGGTGAGCAACCTCAAGGAGAAACTTGTTCTTCAGTTCAGCCACCTTCACCCGAGCTCATGACCTGCAAAGCACCCACGCCTCACTTGGACCTCCACCCGCTGCCTCTGGAGCCCCACACACATACTGTTCACAGATACACATGCTGCAAAGTGTGAACATATGAACTAGTTAGGTACAGGAGAAGGCCACATAGCTACGCAAGGCTGCTCCTCCAGTCAATATGATTATTTACAATCTGATTGTAACTTCAACCCCACATTCCTGGCTACTCCCGATACCCTTTCATCTCCTTGTTAATCAAGACTATATCTAGTTCTGCCTCAAAAATATTCAAAGATAATACTTCCACTGCTTTTGAGGAAGAGTTCCAGAATACTAGTGCCCTCTGAGAGAAACATATTCTCCTCATCTTTGTCTTAAATGAGCGAATCCTTATTTTGAAACAGTGACCCATAGTTCTGGATTCTCCGACAAAAGGAAACACCCTTCCCACATCTGCCCCTCAGGATCTTAAAGGTTTCGGTCAATTCATCGCTTACTCTTCTAAACTCTAGTCAATATAAACCTAACCTGTCCAACCATTCCTCAGAAGGCCACCCACCCATTTCTGGCACTAGTTCAGTAAATCTTCTCTGAATTGTTTTCAATGAATTTACATCCTTCCTTACATCAAGAGACCAATACTGTAAACAATACTCCAGATGTGGTGTCACCGATGCCCTGTACAACTGAAGTATAACCTCCCTACTTTTGTAATCAATTCACCTCACGATAAATTATAACAATCTGATGTCCTAATTACTTACTGTACCTCATACTAGCCTTTTATGATTAATACACTAGTATACTCAGATCCCTCTGCATCTCAGAGCTCTGCAACTTCCCACCTTTCAAATAATAACCTTTTTCATTCTTCCTGCCTAAATGGACAATTTCACATTTGCCCACATTATACTCCATTTGCCAGATTTTTGCCCACTAAATTAATCTATTCTATGTTCCTATTTAGCCCCCTTCTGTACTCTTCACATTTTACTTTCCTACCTATCTTCATGTCATTTGCAAACTTAGCAACCATACCGTCAGTTACTTCATCCAAGTCATTTGTATAAAGTGTAAAACATTGAGGCCTCAGTACTGATCGTTGTGGCACACCACTCATCACATCCTGCCAACCAGAAAAGACCCATTTATGCTAACCCTGTTTCCTGTTAGTTAGCCAATCTTCATTCCATGCCAATTCCTTAAGCCCTCCAACATGAAACTTTATTTTCCACAATAACTTTTGACGTGGCATTTTGTCAAATACCTTCTGGAAATCTGAGTACAGTTCATCCACTGGCTCCTCTTTATCCACAGCACATGTGACTTCTTCAAAGAATTCCGATAAATTGGTTAAATATGATTTCCTTTTCATAAAACCATACTCACTCCATTGAATTGCCTTGAATTTTTCCAAATATAAAACAAAACGTCATTTTAAATCAAGTTGCACTATTGTGCACTGGAAGATTAATAATCCATTCCATTTAAAAAAATACCCCAGCAGGTACACAAACACACAATCAAAGGACAAACAGATGGCCTCTGCAGAGATGGGCTTTGGAGGATATGCTTCCACTTAATAAGTTTGCAGAATTTCAATGCTGTTGATCTGGAGCTCCCATGTGTGAAGGCAGACCCAGTAGATGTCTCGAGGTTCTCACTAATGGAGCTTCGGCATGGAGGAGAAGATAGAGCTGGACCAATTCTTCTTATCTCAGCTTTGCAGGTTGGCAAATGCAGAAAAGTTATGCTCAGTTTCGGATTCTCTGGCTGCATGTTGACAGCCATGCACAGAATTTCAGGCAAGTTATGGAGAGAGCAAGTTAGGGACGCCTTACTTCTTGGATTATTCCCCCAAAACAACTGTGATTTCCAGTAAACTTTTGACATTTCCAGTTTTTTCCCCATCTCCTAAAATGATTGCAATTCAGAATAAACAAATATCTCCTCTCCCTCAAGAACTGTGCTGATCAAGTGATTTGTTCGAAAAGACATGCTTATTGACAGATCAAAGTGAACTTAAGACCTTTTAAAAAATCCAAGTATCGAAATGATACAATTTCATTCCAACTTTTAAAATAAAAAATGGTTTTATACATTAATTTAAATGAATTGTTTGCACTTGTTTACTTTCACCATCTGCCTAATTTGCATATGACCTTTACTTTTTATTAACACCTTATTAAAATTTTACATTTAGCAAACTGTTTCAGCAAACAGTTTTGTGAAGGGCAAATTTAACAGCGTTGTGTATTCATATTTGTTCCCAGTTCGATCAAGATTGTTGTGTTTGGTCCCTTGTACTTTAAGATGAACTCACCAAACACTTTGATATAGCCAACCAAAACTCTTTATTGTGTTTTGCGCAGTAGGACGGTAATCTGATACAGAGCACATTATCATGGAGTCTTGCTACTCCTCTGGAACATACATCTTCTCCGACCTGTTACATGTATGTCTTATCACCTTCTCCCTCATTTGCTTCTGGAGTTGGCCAGATGAGCTTCTCTTTATATACAGGTCACCAGGTCACATGACCTTGGTCTTGCGACCGCATGGTGTGTAAGTACCGCCACCTGCTGGTTGGAGGTCTCACACCATCCAGCTGTGATATGGCCCATAGGCATATCACCACATTCCCCTTCCTCACAAAACATCAATAAAAGGTTATTGTTTCAGGCAACATTACACATTACATTTTATGCAGATATGGCATATCACTGATACAGTGAGCAAGTTTTACAAAAGGTGTCCATCCAGTGTCTACTTCCACAGAGTTGGGCTCACTTGCCGGCCTGTTGCTTGTTTTGTGCTTTGCCATGTGTCGTTGAAAGGCTTTGGTCCAAGACCACCATATCTGCGTCAGCAGCCGCTTTCACTTTTGTTTCCTGGCACGTTGTTGTTTGTTACCTGGAAGTACTGTCGATACTGGTTGGCTGGTGGGATGCAGTGGATCTCTCAACCTTTCGCCCTTTTCTTTCTCTTTTTCTGGGCACGGTGAAGTGGTCTGGTTTGTCCCTTGGTTGTTTTCTTTGTTGCAGCTTCTTTCGTGGTGCTGGTTATTGCTACATGGTGAGGTGTTCAAAAGGGCTTAGGCGTCTCCCTATCTCTGGTCGGAATGAGCACGCCCATTTCTGTGGCATCATCAGCATGCTGTCTCACCTCATTTCGGCTTGTTGAAGCATCAGTGGTTTGGTTGTCATCACTGGAGATGACTGTGGCTTCTGGTTGAGTCGATCCAAGCCCTGGGGCGTCTCGATCAAATTCTTGGTCAGTGGAGCTGCATAATGACAAGGTCATTGGGTTGTTTTCAGACTCAGTTTCAGAGTCATCGAATAATTCAACCTCCACATCACCACACTCAGCATCTTCCTCGATGTCCTCCCACTCGTCCTCTATGACGCCGACTGCTTGGGAGTATATCATGAGGGCTGTTTCCAGAACTTGCGACGGGCCATCTTCTATCTCCAACGCTAGCTTCTCTATGATTGGTACGATTTCTTGTACTTCTGGTTCTCTCAACGGCTGATCATCAGTGGAATCAGCAACCTTCAATTCTGCGCCATCTCTGAACTCCCACTCTCCACAGAGTTCAGCGTTGTCCGGGCATTCCCATGACCACCTCGTGATTGCTTGTAGACCACCGGAGGTTTATCTCTGGAGCCTCATCTGTGCTACTGGAGAAGAGTTGTGCAGGAAGCTCATAGCGCTCATCATTCGTCTCAGCTTCATCATCTTCTGTCACCTTGAACAGCTTCTCATGGTATTCGGCCTTGGAATCAGCATGATCGTCAGTCTTATCACCTGAAATATATAAATGTGCATACGGAATTACATGCTTCGAAATAGGGTGCCAATATCAAAATCAGCCTTTTGTCTGGCTGCCATTGCTGGGCTTAAAATTCCACCCTGTGGAACTGGAACAATACTGAAAAAGTCGAAGAACGATTCCTTGGATGCCGTTCCTGTCTGTGGATTGCTTCGACTCCCGTGGTTTTGTTCTGCTCGATTTCCTTGAACTGTGACATTTTTGCCTTCCTTCTAGTTGATTGTGCAGCCTGTGGAGCCGATGATCCGTGGCTCATCCACGCACGGTTTCAGTGGCTGTAAATCTACCTGGTACACTTTAATAATCACCTCATTTGTGAAAGACTCATTAGGCCCGAATGTGAACTCCAGAGTGAAGCTCAACGGCTTTTCATTCTCTGGCCATTTAACACCCACATCACGGAGATGCTCTAATACGGATTCATCATAACTTCATATCATGCCATTGAGTTGATGCATGTTCTTCAAGACTGTTAGCCAGAATTGCAGAATGCTTGCCGGCAGTTCGGTCCCTATGTCTAGTTTGTCATCTTCCACTAGGATTATTTCAAAATCCTCAGACACCATGCATACCGTAATGCTTTGCAGTGATCTCTAGGAGATCACCAAACAATTTGTTCAGGTGATCAGCCATCTCCTCGGAGATTTAACCACTCAACTAGATTTGATAATTCATACATTTTGAAACCAATTGCTGGGTCCACATCCAAATCTACTATATGAAAAAGTATTGTGTGTTAGACGACTGCTATTGAGAGCACTAATTCACAAACATCAAAAGTCTCTAACATTCTGTCTAAAGTCTATCATGATTCCTGAATGATTCGTAAAGTCTTGTTTCACATTTAGCTGCTGCAAAATGTACTGATTTACTAGGTTCCCTGACGCTTTAGGGTCAAAGTCACACCAAATTATGGTATTATTGAGCATTACCTTTGACTTGAGTGTTCAGAACCGTCTGTTTGTCTTCATGCTTTGTTCTGATTGTGCTTCCATTTTTGTTTCTGTGCACCCATGGCTTCTCGGCACGATAACAAATTGCTCTTCTACGTTGATTTCATCTATTGCATGCACTGCTCGTGCATGACCTATGGTGGAACACGCAAAGCATCGCTTTGCAAAGTGCCCATCACGGCCACCTGAAACACACCTTATTGTAGGCCAGACATTGCCGCGGGGAGGCATCGTATGCCACATTTTGGCACAAGATGGCGGCGGCGGCTCCTGTCGGCCACTTAATATGGCCACCCGCACTGGGACCATAATTTCTTCATTACGTGCGTCACAGCACTAATGGTGCTGGTTTTTTAATCCATGTGGACACCAAAACGTTTTGAGCAGAGTGCGCCTATTTTTTGCGTAGCAATCTCACTCACCTGGCAAATCTTTACTGCTTTTTCCAATACTAAATCTTCCTCCCACAATTTTCTACCGTCCGAAGCTGATCATCAAGCATACTGTCATGATATTCAGGTAAACATCATGTGCTGAGTGCCACTCCAAGATGGTGTTAGGAATAGGTCCACAGATTCAAGGGTTATGATCGAACCTCAGTCACTAGTTTACCACTGTAAATACATGTTAGTAATAAAACTGAGTTGTACCATTCGCAACCGTGTTGGTTCGTCTGTGTAGCAGAGCACCCAACACATCATAGTACCAGGATGGGAACTCGGTAACTGTGGGACCTACCTACGGATCCTCAGGATTCTGCCATCCTGCGCCATGGACACTGCCAGCACGCCGCAACCGCTACAAGTCGCTGGAAACCTCGGTGTCAATTGGAAGCTGTTCAAACAGCGCTTCCAGCTCTTCCTGGAAGCCAACGAAAAGGAGAGCGCTTCATACACCAGAAAAATCGCCCTCCTCCTCTCCATGGCAGGTCAACACCCCATCCATGTCTACAACTCCCTGGTGTTCGCGGACGGTGAGGACAAGACCAAGTACAAGACGGTCCTTCTCAAACTCGACCAACACTTCAGCGTCGAGGTAAACGAGAGTTTCGAGAGGTATCTCTTCCAGCAACGCCTGCAGGGTAAGGGTGAGCCCTTTCAATCCTTCCTTACACACCTCCGTATCCTCACGCAGTCCTGCGGTTACGACACCACCTCCGATTCAATGATTCGGGACCAGATTATTTTGGGGGTCACCTCGGGCACCCTACGCCAGTAGCTCCTAAAAATTAAAGGCCTCACCCTAGCCTCTGCAATTGAAGCCTGTGTCCTGCATGAAAATGCGACCAGCGGCTACTCACAATTTCACGCGGCCGAATTGGCGCGGTAGTGGTCCTACGCGGCCGGATCGGCGAGGCAGGCGTCCTACGAGGCCGAACGGGTCCAGGCGATCGAGTTCCTCCTGTCCTTTGTTTATGGTACAACCTCGTTGCTATGTCGCACCCGACATCACCCCTTGTATATAGTTTAGCCCCATGTACATGCTGTAGATATTGCACACACACATCCAGCTGCACTCAGTACACATCTTTATTTATAACCACATAGGCACATGTTCTTGTCAAAAAAAGGGGGGATGTCATGATATTCAGGTAAACATCATGGTGCAAACATACATACATACTGATGGACAGATCAACGGACCAATCAACATACACACAACACCACAGCCAATTACAGGCAAGAGCATACACACTACAAAACAGGGAACACAACACTTCCCGGGCAGTCCAGCAGGAGACAGCTCAGGGCACAGAGCTCACAGCAAACCACTTAGACATCCACCATGTGCTGAGTGCCACTCCGAGATAGTGTTAGGAATAGGTCCACAGATTCAAGGGTTATGATCGAACCTCAGTAACCAGTTTACCACTGTAAATACATGTTTGTAATAAAACTGAGTTGTACCATTCGCAACTGTGTTGGTTCGTCTGTGTAGCAGAGCACCCAACACATCACACACCATTTACAATTTGGGGCAGATTAACAAGGATTTTAAGTCACCTAAGTTACACGACTGGGCCTTCAGCTGCAGGTCTGAGACAAAACTATCAAACGATTCGCCAGGTCTCTGGGAACGCGTACGAAACATGTAGCAGTGCTTATCAAAGCGCTTCATTACTTCATCAAAGTTCTTCCAATCCCCTTCACTATCAAAGACAAATGAGTTATGTAGTTTGAGGGCTTGTGGAACCTGGCAACGTTAGCTGCAATGTGATTCACCTTTCATCAGGCTGGGCCTGCAGGCCCATGGTCAAAACATAAAGTTCGAACTGTTGTTTGAGAAGCTGCCAGTTCTCACCTATGGTACCAGATATCTGAAGCTGGTGGGGACCCTCAGTCCGCCCATCTCGAGCTTCAGCATTTTTACGCATTGGGTCGCCTCAGGTTGCAGTTCACGAGACCGGTTTTCAAGCCGAATGCCTAACATTATCACTGCCGTTGTCAATCTCAAATCTTTAGCACACCTGGTATCATGTTGTGTTTGGTCCCTTGTACTTTAAGGTGAACTCACCAAACACTTTGATCTGTCCAGCCAAGATCCTTTCATTGAGTCTCGCGCAGTAGAATGGCAATTTGATACTGAGCACGTTATCATGGAGTTTTGCTACTCTTCAGGAACTTACAACTTCTCTGACCTGTTACATGTACATCTTATCACCCCCTACCTCGTGTTCTTCTGGAGATGGCCAAATCAGCCTCTCTTTATATACAGATCCCCAGGTCACATTTACATACATATATATTTATATATAGATATACAATATAATCGCTTATTGTCACAAGTCGGCTTCAATGAAGTTACTGTGAAATTACCTTGGTCTTGAGACCGCATTGTGTGTCTATACCACCACCTACTGGTTGGAGGTCTCACACCATCCAACTGTGATATGGTCATAGATATCATAGAATTTCATAGAATTTACAGTGCAGAAGCAGGCCATTCGGCCCATCGAGTCTGCACCGGTTCTTGCAAAGAGTACCCTTAGTGAAACCCACACCTCCACCCTATCCCCGTAACCTGGTAATCTCAGCTAACCTTTTTTGGACACTGAGGGCAATCTATCATGGCCAATCCACCGAACCTGCACATCTTTGAACCTGCACACCTTTCGGTTTCACCGAAATCGTCACGATGGCCGGACGCCTGCGCCAAAAACGGCACGAACCACTCCGGCGTCAGGCTGATCGGAAGTAATGGAATCCTCCGCACTTGCAGGGATTAGGTGGACGCTGGAGGGGTTGGCGCTGTGCCAGGCAGCGCCGAAGTGACTGCGCGCGTTGCGCACGCACAGAACCACCGGCATGGTTCCTTGCATGTGCAGACCAGCCGGCGTATTCTTCTGCATGCGCAGGGGGTTGTCTTCACCGCGCCGGCCATGGCGGAGCCCTACAGCGGCCGGCACGGAAGGAAGGACATGTCTAATCCTCGCCGGCGGATCTGGCCAAAAACAGGTGGCTGCTTGGCCCTTCGGGGCCTGGAGAATTGCCGGGGAGGCCGCTGCCAACGGCCCCAGACCGGCGTGGTGTGATCCCTGCCCCTGTGCGAAAACCGACGGCGGAGAATATGGCAGCCGGCGTTGGAGCGGCGGGGCGGGATTCGCGCCGCCACCCGGGGATGCTCCGACCCGGCGGGGGATCAGAGAATCCCGCCCTTGGACTGTGGGAGGAAATTGGGGCACCCGGAGGAAACCCACGCAGACACAAGGGGAACGTGCAGACTCCTCACAGACAGTGACCCAAGCCGGGGTTTGAACCTGGGCCCTGGAGCTGTGAAGCAATTGTGCTAATCACTTTGCTGCCGTGCTGCCCTGGTCCATAGGCATATCACCTCAAACATCCCTTTAAGAGTCTGATCACGTGATGTATTTTTTGGGGGAAAATATTTTTATTGAGGCATTTTTAATTTTGAAACTTTTCAACAACAACAACATCTGACAAAGACAGAACCTGCAACACAATAACCATCATCCCCCCCGAACACAAACCCCAACCAATACGACTTATAAAAACACACCGCCAGCACTTCCCGGCCCTCCCGCCATTGTTTTTTCTGTCTTTATTTGCCACTTCCATGGTGATGTATTCATTGATGGTGTCACTGTTTGTTTGAGCAGTCAAATGGGCAGTCTCGCCTCACAGCCTGTAAAGTAAACGAGTTGGATTCTCCGTTGCCCGACGCCGATATCGTAATTGACGATCAGACGGAGAATCGACTCTGACGCCGAAATCGGGGCCGGCACCAGTTTGACGGCGGTCCGCCATGCTCCGCCCCCTCAGAAATGGCGTAATCGCGTTGTGCACCGCACGTCAGTGCAACGGCATTGCGCGTCATTGGCAGGTCCTCCCACGATGCATGGGACACATGTGTTCTCAGCAGTCATGAACCCGCCGTGGCAGCTGCGGACTGTGTCCAGTGCCGCCACACTCAGCCAGGTTCTATGCCGCTGCCTGGGGAGGCTTCCACGAGGGTGGGGGGACTGTTGGGGGGTGGCCAGAGGATGGCCTGTGGGGTCGCAGATGGTGGGTCGGGTCTGCGCACATCCGGCGCCATGTTGTATGCTGTGCAGATCTTTTGCCGTGTGCATGCGTGGCCAGGGATCCTGCCATTCTCTGGCTGTTTTTGGTGCGGGAGCCGGGATTTTCACCCGGCGTATCTGCTAGTCCCTCACCGGTTCCAGAATCAGTGAGGGGTGGTGCCGATTTTCTGGTCGTAAAACTCCCGTGACTTCTTCGTTCGAGCAAGCACTTAGCCACTCAAAACGGAGAATCCAGCCCAACACCTTTCCAAAAATAGCTTTTGTTTGTTTGTACCTTTATGGTCTGCAAGCCTATCCTTTAAAAATACCACAACGAAAACTGGAAATGAGGCGTCGGAACAATGCTGGCAGACACCCAGAGAACTAAAAAAAACATATAAAAATGGTTGTTCTGGCCGCAAACATCCGAAAAGAATTAAGAAGCTAAAAACTTTGTTACGTCAAAGCTGGCTAGGGAGGGGTGCCAAGTACTGGTATCAGCCACTGAAGGAACCAAAATTAAAAAGTCGACTTTGGAGGAAACAACATCAAAAGGAAGCTCGCCGTGTACTCTGCCCAGAAAGAACTGGAATAGTCCAGGGAGCTCTGTGAGTAGCAAATACCCTGCAACAATAGGAGGAAAACATTCAATCTCCTGAGAACTCTGGAGCAGCCAAAACAAACAGGCTCAAAAACCTATGATGAGATTCATTTGGTCATCGCCGAGTGGTTCAGGTTCCATAAATGTAACCAACTAGGAGGTGAATCGCACAGTTCTTAGCTACTTTGATTCGCTGATTAGCTGATTATTGTGACTTTGGAGATGTCTTGATGACACCACTTGAGACAGACTAGTGTGCGGGTTAAGATGCAAAGCTATGCAAATAAGGCTGTTCACAGAAA
Source organism: Scyliorhinus torazame (assembly GCF_047496885.1). Taxonomy (NCBI): domain Eukaryota; kingdom Metazoa; phylum Chordata; class Chondrichthyes; order Carcharhiniformes; family Scyliorhinidae; genus Scyliorhinus; species Scyliorhinus torazame. Next base: position 179,214,195 of record NC_092709.1, read on the forward strand.
ACAACTTAAACCTAAAGAAGACTTTAGAAGTCGTGATCTCTATGGAATTAGCAGCTAAGTAAGCCCAACGATTAAGTTTGAGCACCAGAATCCATAGAATTTTTGGATGAGACCCGAACACAGACATAGGTTTGAAATTGTCACTGGTGTGCAAAAGCTGGGCACGCAGCAGATGGTCTTGTTGGATCAAACATGCAACATGCCCGAATTGTGGTAAAAAAGGACACATCAAACGTGTGTGTTGGGGAAAGAAACAATAAGTTCTGAACAAGAACTGTAAAAAAACAAGAACCAATTGTATCAAATTAAAAACCGAAGAAAGGGAAAATGATCCAGATGATATAAGAATGATGTGAATAAAGATCAGGGGCGTCATTCTCCGACCCTCCGCCGGGTCGGAGAATGGCCGTTGGCCGCCGTGAATCCCGCCCCCGCCCCCGCCGAAGTCTCCGAAGGGAGAAAAGTCGGCGGGGCGTTAATGGCGCCGCTGCCGCGGAGAATGTCACGGGTCTGCGCAAGGCAGCCGATTTTTGGCCTGCCGATATTCTCCCTTCCGGATGGGCCGAAGTCCCGTCGACGTGATGATCGTTCACGTCGACGTGAATTAAACCTCCTTTTCATCGGCGTGACCCGGTGCTCCAGGCTCAGGCCGACCAGCGAGGAGGTGAGTGACGGCCTGGGGGGTTGGCTCTGGGCAGGAAATGGCGTTGCCGCAGACTGATTGCATGAGGAGAGGTGTGTCTCGGCTTGTGTGTGTGTGTGTGTGCGGTGGGGGGTGGGGTGGTTAGAGTAGGCTGGGCTCCGGGGGAGTGCCGGGAGGGGGTCCGTGCTGGGGTGGAGGTTGGGGGGGGGTCCGTGCTGGGGTGGAGGTTGGGGGGGGGGGTCCGTGTTGGGGTGGAGGTTGGGGGTTGGGGGGGGTCAGTGCTGGGGTGGATGTTGGGGGGGGGTCCGTGCTGGGGTGGAGGTTGGGGGGGGTCCGTGCTGGGGTGGAGGTTGGGGGTGGGGTCCGTGCCGGGGTGGAGGTTGGGGGGGGGTCCGTGCTGGGGTGGAGGTTGGGGGGGGGGGTCCGTGCTGGGGTGGAGGTTGGGGGGGGTCCGTGCTGGGGTGGAGGTTGGGGGTTGGGGGGGGTCCGTGCAGGGGTGGAGGTTGGGGGGGGTGTCCGTGCTGGGGTGGAGGTTGGGGGGGGTCCGTGCTGGGGTGGAGGTTGGGGGTGGGGTCCGTGCCGGGGTGGAGGTTGGGGGGGTGTCCGTGCTGGGGTGGAGGTTGGGGGTTGGGGGGGGTCCGTGCTGGGGTGGAGGTTGGGGGTTGGGGAGGGGGTCCGTGCCGGGGTGGAGGTTGGGGGGTGGAGGTTGGGGAGTGGGGTCCGTGCCGGGGTGGAGGTTGGGGGGGGTCCGTGCTGGGGTGGAGGTTGGGGGGGGTCCGTGCTGGGGTGGAGGTTGGGGGGGGGGTCTGTGCTGGGGTGGAGGTTGGGGGTTGGGGGGGGTCAGTGCTCGGGTGGAGGTTGGGGGGGGGTCCGTGCTGGGGTGGAGGTTGGGGGGGGTCCGTGCTGGGGTGGAGGTTGGGGGTGGGGTCCGTGCCGGGGTGGAGGTTGGGGGGGGGGGTCCGTGCTGGGGTGGAGGTTGGGGGGGGGTCCGTGCTGGGGTGGAGGTTGGGGGTTGGGGGGGTCCGTGCTGGGGTGGAGGTTGGGGGGGGTCCGTGCTGGGGTGGAGGTTGGGGGTGGGGTCCGTGCCGGGGTGGAGGTTGGGGGGGGGGGGCTCCGTGCTGGGGTGGAGGTTGGGGTGGGGGTCCGTGCTGGGGTGGAGGTTGGGGGTTGGGGGGGGTCCGTGCTGGGGTGGAGGTTGGGGGTTGGGGAGGGGGTCCGTGCCGGGGTGGAGGTTGGGGGGTGGAGGTTGGGGAGTGGGGTCCGTGCCGGGGTGGAGGTTGGGGGGGGGGTCCGTGCTGGGGTGGAGGTTGGGGGTTGGGGGGGGGGTCCGTGCTGGGGTGGAGGTTGGGTGTTGGGGAGGGGGTCCGTGCCGGGGTGGAGGTTGGGGGGGGGGGGGTCCGTGCTGGGGTGGAGGTTGGGGGGGGGTCCGTGCTGGGGTTGGGGGGGGGGTCCGTGCCGGGGTGGGTGATGGGAGGGCAAATGAGTTGGTCCACCTGGCCAGGTGCCAGCCTCCAACAGTTGGACCCATGCGGTCCATGCCACCTGGCTGGGGGGAGGAGGGGATATGGGCAATGATGACATGTCGTTGTTCCCCTCCCCCCCCACCAGGCCGTCATGTTTTCAGACCATCCAGCGATGTTGGCCGCCGTGGTGGCAGCCGCTCATGTCTATGTTGCCCTGGATGAGGAGGAGGAGGAGCGTGCCAGAGAGGAGGCGCAGGCTGCCGCAGAGGGGCAGGCGGCAGCCGCCCAGGCTGGAGGGACACCTGACCGACAGGACGAGGAGGGGGAGGAGGCCGTCGCGGCCCCACGGCAACGGAGGCACCCGAGGGCGCCCCGGGTGTATCGGCCCCGGCAGTCATACCAGGACCTCACGGACCGGGAATGCAGGAGGAGACTCCGGATGAGCCAGGAAACCGTGGCACACATCTGCCACCTGCTGGCACACCTGTCACCGCGTGGCACTGGCGGGGGACACCCTCTCCCCGTGTCCGTCAAGGTTACGGTGGCCCTGAACTTTTATGCAACGGGGTCATTCCAGGCACCGAGTGGGGACCTGTCCGGCATATCGCAGACATCGGTGCATCGGTGCATCCGGGCAGTGACAGATGCCCATATGCCATGGCGCACCGCTACATCCGCTTCCACGATGCCCGGGCCGTGGGCTTCTCTGCCGTGGCCGGGTTCCCCATGGTCCAGGGCGCGATCGATGGGATGCACGTCGCGGTGCGGCCACCTGCAGATAACAGGGCCGTGTTCACTAATAGGAAGGGGACCTATTCGATGAACGTACAGGTGGTCTGCGACCACCGCATGATGATCCTGCACGTCTGCGCCCGTCACCCAGGCAGTGTACACGACTCATTCGTGTTGTCGCGGCCATCCATCCCCGGCATGTACGAGGGACGCCATCCCCGGCTGAGGGGCTGGTTGCTGGGCGACAGGGCCTACGCATTGCGATCGTGGCTGATGACGCCTATACGGAGGCCACGCAATGAGGCGGAGAACTGCTACAATGATGCCCATGTAGCAACAAGGGGAGTGATCGAGAGGTGCTTTGGCGTGCTGAAGATGCGTTTCAGGTGCCTGGACCTCTCTGGGGGCGCCCTCCAGTATCGGTCAGATAGGTTCGGCCGCATCATTGTGGTGTGCTGCGTCCTGCACAACATAGCCCAGCAGAGGGGCGATGTGCCGCAGGCAGAGGAGGGCGGAGTGGAGGAGCAGCAGGAAGAGGCGCAGTCCTCCCCAGATGAGGGGGATGGGGGAATGGTCAGGGCAGACGGGGTAGACACAGGCGGGTGGCTGTCCACCGTTACCGGCTGGCCCAGCGGGCACGGGACAGACTGATAGACGCCCGCTTCACTGACTAGATGGGCGTGGGAATCGGGTAGTATGGCCACAGACCGCACACCATGGCAACAGCCGACCACCCACACCCCCCACCCATCCACCCACCCAGCACCCTCACCCCCCTCCCCAACCCCACACACCCCACCCGCATGCACACCACCCCCCCCCAATTGCCGATCCACCGGCGGCACAACGGGCCGGGCTCACCCAGTTGCGGGTGGACGCGTGTCTATCGCAGGCCATGGAGGATGATGACAACCCGCCTCCGATGAGCTCCTGGCTCTACATCGTTGGACTATGTCTGACCCATGGCCACAGTACCACCATCCACCCGGACCATCCCTGCATGCGGCTGTGACACTGCAGCGCACGGTCCCGTCCTCTGCCCGGGGGATGTTGATGGCGGCCCAGGGGGAAGGGGGCAGACTCACCTGGGGCTGAGGTAAGACCACCCGTCACACACACACTTGCGCTCAACGTACATGACACGCCCGCACACTTTGGACAGAGCACAAAGGCAGCTTCGGTAGGTGTAACATTGACTTTAATAACCAAAGGAGTTCATGCACGTGCCCTAGCCCCTAAAACTCATCTGTGCCAACTTACTCAGTGTCTAATTGTTTGGCCTTACGGGCCCTTTGACTATGTCTACGTGGTTCCCCAGACGGTACAGCAGAACTGGAGGTGGACTCCTGTGATTCCTGCCCTCTGACACTGGATCCCTTTGGCGGCCGTTTCCTGGGGCGTCCTGGCCTAGATGGGCCAGGCTGCGGCCCGGGCGACTGGGATGGCGAGCTGCCAGCCTGTCCTGCCCGTTGCCCACCCGATGCACCTGGGACGGAAGGGGGGGAGTCCGAGGTGTTGCGGTGTACCGGGACCTCCCCTACAGAGGGAACCGGGACGGACCACACCACCTCCTCCTCCCTCGGGGTGCCCGATGACCCCCAGGCCTCTACATGGGTGGGGGATGCGAACGGACTGGCCATCCGACGCGCCCCCGACATCTGGCGCTGCCAGTCCGGGAACCCCGTGCTGGTATCGACAGGGGTCTGCATGTTTGCAGCCATGGAGCCCAGGGGGTTGTCAAACCCTGTCTGTGACAGTGCAACGCCGGCTCGCACATGTCCACTGGTGCCGATGCTCTCAGCGATGGCCTGCTGAGACTGGGCCATGGCCTGCTGAGACTGGGCCATGGCCTGCAGAGACTGGGCCATGGCCTGCAGAGACTGGGCTATGGCCTGCTGAGACTGGGCCATGGCCTGCTGAGACTGGGCTATGGCGTTGAGTGCCTCTGCCATCTGGCGCTGGCACTGGCTCATGGCCTCCTGTGAGAGGGCAGCCATTTCCTGGGCCACAGACGCCGCCTGCACGGAAGGCCCCAGGCCTCGCAAACCGTTCCGCATGTCTGACACCGTCGCACCCATTGCCTCCACCGCGGACGCCACCCGTGCGGTGTCAGCCTGGGTGGCACGCACTCCCAGCTCCTGGACGCGGGTGGACTCCTCCACCTGCGACCGCAGCCGCCGCAAGCCACCCGTCACCCTATTCGCTCGTCTCCGTGTCGGTGGTTGCATCGGATCTATGTGTGGGTGTGGTAACTGCAGGAACCCGGGATCCATCTGGGCGGCAGATGTTCGCTTGGCCTGGGCTGCCCTCCGACCACCCGGTCCCTCTGCTGCTCCTACCTCCACCTGCTGTACCGGGACGGCTGTGTTGTGCGCACCAGTGAGTGTACCAGACGCCTCATCACTAAAGTGCCCAACCGTGGTGAGTGTTTCTGCGATGGTGGAGGGTGTTGGTGACAGCAGTGGCGTTGTGTCGTGCTCTTCGTCCCACTCTGACTCCATGGCACTTTGGGGTGGGGGTTCGTCTCCACCCATCCACTCTGAGTCACTGTCCGGTATTTCGTCTTCCCGGGTAGGGGTGTCCTGGGTAGTGGTGTCCCGGGTAGGGGTGTCCTGGGTAGTGGTGTCCCGGGTAGGGGTGTCCTGGGTAGTGGTGTCCCGGGTAGGGGTGTCCTGGATAGTGGTGTCCTGGGTAGTGGTGTCCTGGCTCGGATGTGACGGGTGCCTGTGGCTGCCCCCCTCATCGCTGGGTGGTCGCTCCCGCACGTGACGGGGGTGTCGTCTCCCTGTTGCTCCAGGTCTCTCCGTCTCCCATGGTGTGCGAGGGGCATCCTGCGGGCGTCGCATGCTGGAGGGTGCGGGTCTCTCCGTCTCCTGTGGTCTCCGAGGGGCAACCTGCGGGCGTCGCATGCTGGAGGGTCCGGGTCTCTCCGTCTCCCATAGTGTGCGAGGGGCATCCTGCGGGCGTCGCATGCTGGAGGGTCCGGGTCTCTCCATCTCCTGTGGTCTCCGAGGGGCATCCTTCGGGCGGTGTGCATCTGTGGGGATGGGTGCCTGGACGTTTGGTCCTGCGATACACAATGAAGCATGCATGGTTAGACATCATGCAGTGATCAGGTGATACGGGGGAGGGGGATATAGGGGAGGGGGGATATGGGGACGGGCTGTTGATGGCTCACTTGCTCGTGGGCCCCCGACCTCTGCATCAGCAACCTCCCGGTCGTCAGGTCCGCCAGCCAGTTCCAGGGCCCTTTCCTCGTGTTCGGTCAGTGGCCTCTCATCAGCGGGCCCTCCTCCAGTCCTCACATGCTCCCTATTGTTGTGTACACGCTTCTCCTGTGGGGGGGGGGGTAGTGGCAGGGGTAAAAGGCAACAGTGTTAGGCAGGTATATGAATGCACGCCATCGGTTGCGCGTGCATTGCAGAGGTTAAGCTTAGGGCTGGATTCACTTGGGGATATGGTGGATATGGGGGAGGGGGGATATGGGGGGGGATATGGGGGAGGGGGGATATGGGGAGGGGGATATGGGGGGGATATGGGGGAGAGGGGATATGGGGGAGGGGGATATGGGGGAGGGGGGATATGGGGGAGGGGGGATATTGGGGAGGGGGGATATGGGGGAGGGAGGATATGGGGAGGGGGAATATGGGGGGATATGGGGGAGGGGGGATATGGGGTAGGGGGGATATGGGGAGGGGGGATATGGGGGAGGTGGGATATGGGGGAGGGGGATATGGGGGAGGGGGGATATGGGGGAGGGGGGATATGGGGGAGGGGAGATATGGGGAGGGGGGTATGGGGGAGGGGGGATATGGGGGAGGGGGAGATATGGGGAGGGGGGGATATGTGGGAGGGGGGATATAGGGGAGAGGGGGATATGGGGGAGGGGGGATATGGGGGAGGGGGGACATGGGGGAGGGGGATATGGGGAGGGGAGATATGGGGGAGGGGGGTATGGGGGAGGGGGATATGGGGAGGGGGGATATGGGGAGGGGGGATATGGGGGAGGGGGGATATGGGGGAGGGGGATATGGGGGAGGGGGGATATGGGGGAGGGGGAGGATATGGGGAGGGGGGATATGGGGGAGGGGGGGATATGGGGGAGGGGGGATATGGGGGAGGGGGAATATGGGGGAGGGGGTATATGTGGGAGGGGGGATATGGGGGAAGGGGGGATATGGGGTAGGGGGATATGGGGAGGGGGGATATGGGGAGGGGGGATATGGGGGAGGGGGGGATATGGGGGAGGGGGGATATGGGGAGGCTCACCCTGCCTGCGCTGACGAGGTCGTTCACCTTCTTGTGGCACTGGGTGCCTGTCCGTGGTGTCAGGGCCACAGCGGTGACGGCCTCTGCCACTTCCCTCCACAGACGCCGGCTGTGGCGTGGGGCAACTCTGCGGCCGTGCCCGGGATACATGGCGTCCCTCCTCTGCTCCACTGCGTCCAGGAGCGCCTCCACATCGCGTGACTCGAACCTCGGGGCTGAGCGACGGCCAGCCATCTAGTCGGGTGTTGCGGTCGGCTGTTCCGGTCGGGTGGGGGGAAGCTGCGCGGCCTTATGAGCCGTCATGCCGTGCAGCGCGTATGACGTTGCACGGCGTGAACCACTGCGCAAGCGCGGATCCCGTTACGTCGCTGCTAGCCCATTTCGGGCCGCAGACTATCGGCCCATTTTTATGACGTGACGCAAGTGGGATTTGCGCCGTTTTTTGCGCCGATCGGCGGACTTTCCGCCGATAATGGAGAATTTCGCCCCAGATTCACGGTCAGTTGTTGGACTGTTGTTTAACCTCCTGGCAATTGTGGGCACAACAGACAGTTCCTGGGCCATTCCATCACTGGACAAACGGTGAAAATGGAGGTGAACATTGGCACAGTTGGTTTGTTGGTACCAAAAACTGTCTTCTGAGAGAAATTATGACGTATCACCTCAAAGCCCTCTAAGATGAAAAGCAGGTTTTAAAGAAACATGCCATTGTCTTTAATGGAGAGCTGGGAAGCAAAAAAGAGTTTTCAGCCAAGCTAAAGCTTAAGGATGAACGCCAAGCAATATACTTAAAGGTCAGGTCAGTGCCGTACTCCAAACTTTAAGTACGAGGCAGAATTAGAGAAGATGATCAAGGCTCAAGGCTGGGTCATCGAACCCGTTAGTGTAAGTGATTGGGCAATGCCTATAATACCCGTGATGAAGAAAAATGGATTGATACGTATATGTGGTGATTTTAAAGTCACTATCGATCTGTTACTGTGTGCAGAGCAGTGCCCTCTGCCGTTAATTGATGAATTATTTGTTGGGTTGGCTTGAGGGCAGCATTTCAGTAAAATTGACCAGAGACAATTCATCTGCAGATAAAAGTGGATCCACAACCACAATAATATTTCACAATCATGGCACACAAAGGACGATTCAGGTATAATAGACTTCCATTTGGTATCACATCTACACCTGCATTATTCCAACATGCCATGGATCAAATTCTAGTCCAATGTCACTTTGACCATATCGTAATTCCTGGAAAGAATGAAGAAGAGCATCATCAAAATTTAGATGCTACAGTCCAGAGACTAGAGGATTACCAACGACGAGTAGGGAAAGATAAATGTGAATGCTTCTCATCTTCTATTGAATGCGTCATAGGTGCAAAGCGACTGCACAAATCACCTTCAAAAGTAAAAGCTGTAATCGAGGCATCTGCACCTCAAAATGTAAATCAACATGGATGATTTTTGGGCTTAGAAAACTATTATGGAACATTTGTTCTTAATTTAGGAGCTGCTTTCAAGCCTTGACACAACTTATTGTGTCAAAACAGGAAATGGATATGTGTGGATTAGTGTGAGAAGGCCTTCATACAAGCTAAAGAGGCACTACTAAAATCGAAGCCCTGACGCACCTTGATCTGAAGTTACCATTGCAACAGGTTTGCGACACATCACTTTATAGGGGGAGAGCCGTGGTTTCACACATAATGCCCAATGGTGAAGAGAAACCAATAACGTTTGCATCAAGATCCTTGAACAAAGCAGAAATGAACAATACACATGTAGCCATCGAAGATGATGTGGCGATGCCGGCGTTGGACTGGGGTGAGCACAGTACGAAGTCTTACAACACCAGGTTAAAGTCCAACAGGTTTGTTTCGATGTCACTCGCTTTCGGAGCGCTGCTCCTTCCTCAGGTGAATGAAGAGGTATGTTCCAGACCTCTTCATTCACCTGAGGAAGGAGCAGCGCTCCGAAGGCTAGTGACATCGAAACAAACCTGTTGGACTTTAACCTGGTGTTGTAAGACTTCGTACTGTGCCATCTAAGATGGCCACCTGCAAAGGACCATGGGAATTATGGCTAACCCAGGACTCAGACAGATACAGAGCCTATGTGTATCTGAAACACAGGTAACCAGGCCTAATCGAAACCCCCGTTTGCATTTTAATGGCCCATTTTCCCAGGACAATAGAACTCCAATCAAGCAACCGGTACAGTCACAGACTGATCGGCGCCACTCCCTTTACTCAGAAAGCCCAACTGCCAAGGTCAATGACGAAGGTTCCCACTTCACCGGCAGAGTCATGCAAAATGTTTTAACAATCTTTGGGATCAGGCAGAAATTCCTTATAACATCACCCCCAATCCAGCGGCATTGTCGAGAGAATGAATCGAACTTTAAAAGCAACCATTAGGAAGATGGTGCAACAGAACAATACCACGTGGGACACAGTCCTCCCATTTGCTCTCACGTTTATTCGGAACATCGTTTCCAGTTCCACAGGTTTCACCCACCACACTCTCATGACCGGACCATGAAGAATATTGAATATGAAGAGTATTGAATATTTATTAGGCCTCAATCTGGCAAGCCCCACAGTAACCGCCCTCACACATGAAAAAGCAGTCCAACAAGTTACAGATAACATTAAAGCGGCACAACTCGCTGCAGCTGCCCGATTATGTGCTAGAAGGAAACAGATATAAGCCTGCTTTGACAAAACCGTTCACCCCGTAGAGTACACCGTCGGTCAGCAAGTAATGGTTTCACTTTACAACCCCAGTTATTTCCTCTCCCCCAAATTTGCAGGACCCTACTCCATTTCAGACAAAATGAGCCCCTCCGTGTACAAGATAATGTACCCCAATGGTAAAACTGGTTGATTCCACATCAACCAATTCAAAGTCTAAGGATCCCATATTAGCCACTCCCACCACGTCTCTCTGGCAGAGAGACAATTCCGCCCCGCCCATCGACAACCTAGTCCGACCCCTACACCAACCCTCCCCCAGCCATGCCGGCATTTATCCCTTGTCTATGCCCACAGACCCGAACTTGTCTCCGCCCACAATTACGGACTTTCACCTTGTACTTGACTTTGACGACAGCGAGAGCCTCCCGGATTTGATTACTATCCCTGAACACTGGCGCGATCTCTCTGCCACCAGTTACCCAGCCCCCGGAACCACGACTTAGATATCTTTGACCCCATATATGCCCTCCCACCGCCACAGCCACCGCCCAACCACAGTAACTTGCCCTCCACTCCCACCGCCCCTACGCCTCACGACAAACAAGCCTCTCTTTGGCACCGCGACAAGTCTTGCAGACTAGTAAGGCATGCCGATTCGGATTATCCGGCGGCCCACACGGCCATGGCACAGAAACGGCAGACACGAGTCTGGCAACCGGGAAATGGTGATGGTTCAGATACTGACTCTCGTTTTGGTAATGCTTTTACAACACTGTTTGGTACAGAACCCTGAGGTGTCCAGATGATGAGAAAGAGACAACGCCTAAGTATTAAGGTGTCCAAGTTCTGATGGACCCTGTCCGCCTTTTTCCTTCTTTTTATCTACTACATGGTTTTAATTCATGTCGTCCGACACAAAATTACTCTTCTGATTCGAGGGTACGATACCCAATGTCAGTTAAAGGCACAAGTTTGTGGGGAAGCAGATCACTGTTCTCCCAGTCTTTATGACAAGTTTCCACACGACTACAAACTCTTACCGTTCACCCAGGTCACCCAGTTGGGGAGTAACAGCACTGATCCCCGCCCTACCTGAGGACCTCAAATGCATCTGGTCAGTTATGCTCGGGTAGTGGAGTAACGACACTAACCCCCATCCTACCCGAGGATTCCACCCATTCTTATCCCGCAGCGGCCCACACGCACCTCATGTTCCCATCACCTCATACGCTCTGGAATGGTTCTCTATACTCTGCACTGCCTTTGGCAGGACTCAGTTTCACCTTCTCTGCTCTTCCTTTGGTTGTGGTTTAAATAATGCATTTTGCCACGTTCTGTACACTCACCCCTTCTTTCCTTTATCTTCCGCGACTCCCTGGTTGCTCCACACCTGCTATTTACACATATGACACAATTGGTTGCTATACACGAACTACCTCTGAACCCTGGAACGAAACTCTGTAAAACTGGCTGCCCTGAAATTTGGCTGGTTAAGATAAGCCTCAACCACCACTGGTTGCAAGTAAAGAAAAGACTGGTCAGAGAAAGTGTCCGCCCACTCCCCGCATCGACCACAAACTGCGAGAGTCTCTGTACTTTAAAAATTTGCATTTCTTGTCTCTCCAAAATGGTATTTCAAAAACAAAAAATGAGGGAGTCACACATGGTGACAATCATAACGGGTAATTGGAGTGATGTACCATTAATCCACTGCGAGACGATGACAGCGAGAGAACATATGTTTTATTACACAAGAACTTGCCTGCCTGAGATCGCTGTAACAACTGAGCGCCGCCCCCAGGCGGCCATTCTATATACCGTCCGGGGGGGGTGGAGCCAGAGGCAGAGCCCACCAGGGTTCCAGTACACTACATGGAAAAGGGATCATATTACAGTACTCTACAGACAACTTATTCTGGTGAATACATTCACCACATTCACCCCCCTGTTAAAAAAATGAAGTCCAGCGGGGGTGAAGTGGGGTCATGAAATGTTCAGTCTGTCTGGAGGCTGGACTGTTCTATTTGACCTCCTCAGCCCTGGTGGTGCGTGGATGCTGCCAACGTGGTTGTTGACTCCGGGCGCGTGTCGTCTGGAACTTCGGTCCGGCTTGTCGGCGACGGTTGAGGAGTGGGGGTAGGCAGGGGGGTGGTGGTTAGTGGAAAGGAGCCCCGGGGGGGGGGCGTAAAGAGTTGGGAGGGTGGCGGTAGGCGGGGGAGGGCGGGGTGCATTCGCATGGGATCCAGCAGGGGCAAGGTCCCAGAGGGAGACCGTATCTTGCCGTCCGTCTTGGTGCGTGACGCAGGCGTATTGGGGGTTGGCATCTAGCAGCTGGACCCTCTCGACCAGGGGGTCAGTCTTATGGCTCCTCGTATGCTTCCGGAGAAGGACAGGTCCCGGAGTTGTTAGCCAGGATGGAAGCGAGACCCCCGAGATGGACTTCCTAGGAAAGACAAATAAACGGTCGTGAAGGGTTTCATTTGTAGCTGTGCAGATGAGTGATCTAATGGAGTGGAGCGCTTCGGGGAGTACCTCCTGCCAGCGAGGAATCGGGAGACTTCTAGACCGAAGGGCAAGAAAGATGGCCTTCCATACCATCGCGTTCTCCCTCTCCACCTGCCCATTTCCCTGCAGGTTTTAGCTCGTAGTCCTGCTCGAGGCGATGCCCTTACTGAGCAGGCACTGACACAGCTCATCGCTCATGAACGAGGTGCCCTGGTCACTGTGGACGTACGCAGGGAAACCGAACAGGGTGAAGATGCTGTTCAGTGCCTTGAGAACGGTGGCCGAGGTCATGTCGGGACATGGGATAGCGAAGGGGAAGCAGGAGTATTCATCAATGACGGTCAGGAAGTATATATTACGGTTGGTGGAAGGGAGGGGCTCTTTGAAGTCGATGCTGAGGCACTCAAAGGGCCAGGAGGCCTTTACCAGATGGGCCTTGTCTGGCCGGTGGAAGTGCGGCTTGCACTCCGCGCAGACTTAGCAATCCCTGGTCATGGCCCTGACCTCCTCGGTGGAGTAGGGCAGGTTGCGGGCTTTAATAAAGTGGATAAGCCGAGTAACCCCCGGCTGACAGAGGTCAATGTGGATAGCCCGAAGTCGGTCGTCTTGTGCACTGGCGCATGTGCCGCGGGACAGGGCATCTGGGGGCTCGTTGAGCTCCTCAGGACGATACTTAATATCGTGCGTATAGGTGGAGAGTTCGATTCTCCACCTCAAGATTTTGTCGTTTTTTATCTTGCCCCGTTGTGCGTTGTCGAACATAAAGGCAACCGACCGTAGGTCAGTGATGAGGGTGAACCTCCTACTGGCTAGGTAGTGCCTCCAGTGCCGCACAGCTTCCACAATGGCTTGCGTTTCCTTCTCGACACTCTGTCGAATCTCAGAGGTGTGGAGGGTTCTAGAAAAGAAGGCTACTGGCCTGCCCGCCTGGTTGAGGGTAGCTGCCAGGGCGACGTCTGACGCATCGCTCTCTACCTGGAAAGGCATGGACTCGTCCACCGCATGCATCGCGGCTTTGGCACTATCTGCCTTGATGTGGCTGAAGGCCGAGCGGGCCTCAGCCCTCAGGGGGAAGGTAGTGGCTTTGATAAGTGGGCGGGTTTGTCCGCATAGTTGGGGACCCACTGGGCGTAGTACGAAAAGAGCCCCAGGCAGCGTTTGAGGGCCTTGAGGCTGTGGGGAAAGCGCATGCGCATGAGGAAGCACATGCGGCCGGGGTCGGGCCCTAGGACACCGTCTTCCACGACATAGCCGAGGATGGCCAGTCGGGTTCTGTGGAAAACGCTCTTCTGTTTGTTATATGTGAGGTTGAGGAATTGGGTGGCCTGGAGGAACCCCTGGAGGTTGGTGTCGCGGTCCTGCTGATCATGGCCGCAGATGGTAACATTGTCCAAGTACGGGTATGTAGCCCACAACCCGTACTGGTCCAGCATTCGGTCCATCGTTCTCTGGAAAACCGAGACCCCATTAGTGACGCCAAACGGGACCCTGAGGAAGTGGAAGAGTCGGCCGGCTGCTTCAAAAGCAGTGTCGTGGCGGTCTTCCGGGAAGATCGGGAGTTGGTGATAGGCAGACTTCAGATCTACCGTGGAGAACACCCGGTTCTGTGCAATCTCGTTGACCATCTCCACTATGCGGGGGAGGGGGTACGCATCAAGTTGCGTGAACCGATTAATGGTCTGGCTATAGTCCACTACCATCCGATTCTTCTCCCCGGTCCTGACAACCACCACTTGTGCTCTCCAGAGGCTGTTGCTGGCCTCGATGACCCCTCCCTGAAGAGTCTCTGGACCTCCGACTTGATAAAAACCATGTCTTGTGCACTGTACCGCCTGCTCCTGGTGGCGACGGGCTTACAGTCGGGGGTGAGGTTCGCGAAGAGCGAAGGGGGGGGTGACCTTAAGAGTCGCAAGGCTGCATACAGTGAAGGGGGGTAGGGGTCCGCCGAATTTTAGGGTCAGGCTTCGGTGACTGCATTGGAAGTCGAGTCCAAGCAGTAGGGGGGCGCAGAGGTGAGGGAGGACATACAGTTTAAAACGGGCGTACTCAGCGCCCTGTATCGCGAGGTTCGCGACACAGTACCACCGGATCTGCACTGAATGTGATCCGGAAGCAAGGGAGATTGTCTGGGATGCGGGGTAGATGTGGAGGGAGCAGCGCCATACCGTGTCGGGGTGGACGTATCTCTCTGTGCTCCCGGAGTCGAAAAGACAGGGGTCTCGCGCCCATTGTCGCGGGCGGCCACCATCGAGTTCTTCAGGTGTCTTGGCAGCGACTGGTCGAGGGTGACTGCACCAAGCTGCGAGTAGTCTGCGTGGTTGGAGGTATCGGGGTCGTAAGATGGCGACCCCCACGGGTCACACGTGTCGGGCTGGGTCGGAGATGGCGACCAAGATAGCTGCCCCCATTGGTTGCACATGTCGGTTGGTGCTGAAGATGGTGGCTAATATGGCCACCCCCACCGGTTGCACATGTCGGGCTGGGTTAAAGATGGCGGCCCCCACGAGGCGGATGACGCGTCTGAAGGTGGCGGTGCTGGCAGGCACGCAGCCACAATGTGGGGTCTGCGGGCCTGTGAGTCTGTGGGTCGGGCCTGGTACGCTTTCGACTTCGGGGTTTGGATCGGGCCAGACAGACTTTGGCGAAATGTCTCTTTTTGCCGCAGTCGCTGCACGTCGCAATGCGGGCTGGGCAACACTGCCGGGGGTGTTGGCCCTGACCGCAGAAGTAGCAAGGCGGTCCCCCGGGCTGAACGTAGTATCAGGTCCCACAGGCCTGGGACGTAGTCGGGTCTGGTGAAAGCCGCATCTGTGGGGCCCACGAGAGGTTCGCTGGGTCTGCCGGGAACGCGCTGAAGCTCTAACGAGGAAGCTAGCTTTACCGTGTCCTGTAGGTCAGTGGCCCCATTTTCCAGCTGTCGCTGCTGGATGTAGTTAGACCGGACCCCAGCCACGTAGGTGTCCCGGATCATCAGTTTCATGTGCCCGTCGGCCTTCACATCCTTGTAGTTGCAATTGCGGGCGAGTAGAGTCAGGTTCTCCAGGTACTCGTCCAGCGATTCCCCGGAGCATTGTTGGTGGGTAGTGAGGAGGTGCCGTGTGAACACTTCGTTCATGGGCTTCACGAACTGTCTCTTTAGAATCGCAACTGCCGCGTCGTACGTGGCTGCGTCCTGAATCGTACCCAAGATTCGGTGGCTCACCTGGGCATGGAGGAGGCGCAGCTTGAGGGTGTCGGAGGGAGGCGATGCAGAGGAGTCGAGGTAGGACAGAAAACAGCGGAGCCAGTGGGAGAAGATGTCTTTAGCTTCTGCTGCTCCTGCGTCGAGTTCCAATTTATCAGGCTTCAGAGTGGCTTCCATAGTAATGTCTTTGTGTAATAAATTGAAGTACCATTAATCCACTGCTAGACGATGACAGCGAGAGAACATAGCTTTTATTACAGAAGAACTTGCCTGCCTGAGATCGCTGTAACAACTGAGCGCCGCCGCCAGGCGGCCGGTCTATATACTGTCCGGGGGGGCGGAGCCAGAGGCGGAGCCCACCAGGGTTCCAGTACACTACATGGAAAAGGAATCATATTACAGTACTCTACAGACAACTTATGCTGGTGAATGCATTCACCACATGGAGTAAGGAGAGAAAGACTAATAACATGAGATATTAACCAAAGATAATAACAGATACTATGCTTGCACTCCCAGGATTATCCGGACAACAGAAAACACAGGATGAAGCAAGGACAGCTGACATGCGTTTGAATCATCGCTGGACTTCTGCAACTGCGCGCGCAACGGACTCTTGTTACAAACCCCACACCTGCCCCGAACATTACCACACAACAGGCCACCACCAGCCCGAACATTACACTACACACAAAGACATCGAAACCCCCACTTGGTGCGAAAACATTGCCAAATGGAACCCCCTTTCATACATAGTAGAGGCCCTTCTAGTAATAGCAATAATCTGCAGTGTCATTAAGACACTTCGACTCCGTAAATGGTGAGCAAAAGCCTCCCGCTCCCCGATATATACAGTCTGAGCCCCCTTCTTTGGAATTCAACAAAATTAAAACCATGTGCCTCTTTAACTTTATTAGGATTAAGTAGTAATGTGATGCTGCTGTTTTAAATTTTGTACTGTATATAAGTTCCTTCATATTAACCAGCAGCATGAGAGTAGCTTAGATAACGTTAGCTAGAGATCAACTGTGCACATAAATTAAATGTTTTATAGTGACCTGAATTATAGTGACTGTTAGAGATGAATTAATTTATGGATGTATCAATGAAATATTAGGTAAATGTCCCAAACCATAAGATAGAGTAGAGTAGAACCTTGCCTTGACCAAGAGTGAAGGGCCACTAAGGATGAACGGGGATCAATAGTGTGACCCACCACGCTTCGCATTCAGGATCAAGAGGACGGAATGTAGCCATCTAAGATGGCCACCTGCAAAGTATCATGGGAATTATGGCCAACCCAGGACTCAGACAGATACAGAGCCTATGTGTATCTGAAACACAGGTAACCAGGCCTGATTGAAACCCCTGCTCATTTCCATTTAATGGCCCATTTTCCCAGGACAATAGAACTTCAATCAAGCAACCGGTACAGTCCCAGACTGATCGGCGCCATTCCCTTTACTCAGAAAGCCCAACTGCCAAGGTCAATGACCACTAAGGACCTGCCCAGCTACCAAGGCACCCGCCCCTTTATTGGCTGAAATCGAAGAGAGTGGTCAGAGCCCTGTCGAACTATTGGGTCCAAGAGCGTTAAATCCCAGAGGGATAAAAGAGAGCACAGCCATGTGTTCTGTCTCTTTTGGATCCGGTCTGTGCCAAACCAATTGTAACAAGAACAGCCAGCCAAGTTCAGGACCAATGATCGCTACCTGACGGATGAGCCCAGCAGAGACAGAACCACTTATTTCGAACCAGCCAAGTGAAATCCAGATAAAGTCCTTATCCATTTGCACAGTGCCGGTCGCCCTGAAGTTAAGTATAGGCTATTGTAGCTGATAGGTGTAGTTTAACTTGTAGTAGATATTGTGTTCGAGGTAACTCTTGTGTATGAAAATAAACCATCTTTTGGACTAATTAACTGGTTGTGTGGTCATTTGATAGATATAACGGAAGGCTTGTGGTTTACCAACATCATTAATATTAGCAACAGTATTGGCAATGCTGTTGGGATCAAAACAGGCAACATACAGATAGAGAAGAAAGCTCTAGACATGATTTTCAGAATCATATGTTTTATCAATACCTTTATGGATAGAAATTTGCTTTACTAATCTGATTGAGACAACTACGGACAACGTGAAAGCTACACGCACAACATCGTGGGCTGAATTATGCTATGTTCTATAAACCGAAAACACCAGAGGTTGCAGTCAATACGAAAAAGCTGATACCTCAGGTTCACCGACAGCCACACAGGAATCAACACTAACTTATTGACAGTTGTGATCATAAATTATTCATATTGTAAATTTTGATTGTTAATGTTATATTTTGTGTTTCATTGCAGGAATCTCTAATATAAAGGGGGAGGAAATTTGTATATTCATGTCTGTTCCTAGTTGGAACAAGGTCACTTTAAGAGTCTCATAAAGTGGCGTATTGGTTATGTCATCGACTATTTGCATGGCTAAACGGGCAGGCAATTTTAATTGCCTGTAGAGTAAACACCTTTCCAATAAAGCTACACCTTTCCAATAATGCTCTTGTTTATTTGTACGTTTATGATCTGCAAGTCTCTCCTTTAAAAATACTGCACCCAGAAAATTGGCATTTATGGAGATAATTGCAAAATGTAGATAATTGACCGTTCAGTTATATTAAATTATATTTGGTGACTTCAGAATTTTAAAAATTATTAGAAGATTAAATATCTTCACTATCCTTTCTCCAATTGAGGCAAAACATGAACACAAAAAGCAAGTACAAAACCTTCTATTTGGACTCATTGTGTATCTTTTATAAAATGTTAACTTGGAGACACTTGTATTTTGCAAGGATACAGACAGAGTGGTCCTGATAGATCACATTGGAGAGAGGGTTGAGAAAAATAGTTAAACAGACACAAAATACTTTAGGCATTCAAAATTACCTTGGCATTCAATTATTCTTGCATTCATTTCATGATCATAATTAAGCACTGCAATTAGTTAAACATGTTTTGGAATACAATTCCATTTATTTCAAATAAGCTTTTACCTTGTTAAATCTTTTTGTGAATACTTTAGAAGTGATCAGGCAGAAAAACTGAGTTTCCGATTAATTTAGCTTTTTCTTTGCTCTTAACAGAAATGCAAAAATGTTCGAGCTGATGAATTAAAAGTGAGACTTTGAAGAAAAATCCTGTACTTTTCTTTTTTTTAAATTTAGAGTACCCAATTCATTTTTTCCAATTAAGGGGCAATTTAGCGTGTCCAATCCACTTAGCTTGCACATCTTTGGGTTGTGGGGATGAAACCCACGCAAACACGGGAGAATGTGCAAACTCCACACGGACAGGGACCCAGAGCCGGGATCGAACCTGGGACCTCGGCGCCGTGAGGCCGCAGTATTTTGCTAACCCACTGCGCCACGGTGCTGCCCCTTCCTGTACTTTTCTTGGTAGGAGAATATTGGCTGAGTCAATAATCAAAAAGTAACCCATGTGTTCCTAGGCAAAGAATATTGTATTTGAAAATATTGAAAGATTAACATGAGATAGTCAAGATCATATAGGCCTGGTCTCACATAAGCCTCACAAATCCTATGTGCATTAACATTGAGGAATGATTTTATGAGAACTTTGTGTAACCAATATGTACCCAGCAAAAATGACCACCGTCCAGTCAACATCTTCATAGTCAAAGTGGAAAGACTAATTGGTGTTCAAGAAGAGGAACAGATCGTAAATCGTCATTGAGTACTTTTAAAATGTGATGTTCAGAGTGAGTTTTGTGGGGTTGCAAGTACCAGAAATGCTCCTCTATGGTACACAAAACCATGCTGAGCCACTGCTGATCCGACCCCCTTGCTCACTGTCTAGAAATTGGGCTGAGCAGCCCACTACTTCTTACTTTCTTTCTGACATCTTGCCAACTCAATTCCTCTTGGAAGGGAAATCCACCACCAAGCATCTGTATTTCAAGCCAGAATCTATCTCCATAGATTATCAAGAATTTTGGATGTATTCAACCCACCTCTTCTGTACACATGCATGTGCACACAATCACACCTAATATATTAACAAGGGAAATAAATTCATATTGATCTCTATTCTTCAGCAGCTGTAGTTAAATGTAAAACTATTATTGAAAACATATGTGGTAAGAATTGTACCTGACCAAATGATGTGTTCGCAATAATGAAGAACACAGTGCCAGGGTCCCAGGTTCGATTCCTGGCTTGGATCACTGTCTGTGCGGAGTCTGCACGTTCTCCCCGTTGTAAGGTTTTCGGGCAATTCGGCCCTTTTGGAGAAACTCAGAGACTGTAAACTGACTTTCCAGCCAAGGGAACAGAACCAGTTTTCCCAGCAGGCTTGGTCCGCTGAGCTGAGTAGGGACATAAGCACATAAATATTTACAAACACCCCCCTAGGAGCTACAAGGAAGAAGGAGCCAGACAACAAGATAACATCAAAACACAGACAAAGGGGCACGGGAATACACAGGAGGCTTGCATGCAAGCAGGACAATGGGATGGTCATAGCCCCATGCAGATGTAAATGACTTTGCCTCCACCAGAGCAGAATCCAATCAACACCCCATCAACATAGCAGCTATCTCCGGAGCAGATGGAAGTCTTTGAAAATCTTCAAGGGAGCTCAACCTCGTTATCTCGAAAGGCAGACTGGAGGCGGACCTAGGGGAGGTACTCCCATCTCGACAGGTCTGACCGGCTCAAAGGGGGCAGGACCAGCGGGAACTTTAAACCTTACCTTTTTCAATGCAAAAGGGGCTGGCCGATCACAGAACAAAGCCAGGTAAAACAATATAAAAGGGGCTGTGTTTTCGATTGGGGGTCTCTTCGTTCTTGGCTCGACCTCTGCACCCCTGACTTGACCTCTGCAGCCTGTGACCGTAAGTACCCTGCAACAGCTTGCGAAACTCCCTTGACTTTAATAGTGGTTGAGGCTTTGGGGAAGGGAACTTGTTTTGTGCCTTGTGATATTGCTAAAAACTGTGTAATCATAAGAATTTTCGTTGTGTCCGCTGTATTACTTTTGAATAGCCTTAGTTTGTATTAGAGCATAAGATTTTATTGTGTTTCTTCTGTTGATGATTTTGACCTGGGTTTGCAATAAACCTTGATTTGATAATAATTGGAGTCGTTTAAATTCTTCAATCTTTCACCAGCGATCTCTGACCAAGTCATTGTTAAAATACTCCTCACCTTAATTCCGGGTTCAGGAATCGAGGGTCATCTTGAGCGATTCACTCAGGACAGACTGCTGGTTAGGAAATAAACAGCAGTGTCCTATTCTCTCTCTTGGGAAAGCTACTCTAGTGGAGTAGGAACCGGGTGGGTGTTGCCCCACCGGCAAGAGAGAGACTCACCTGGGTATTGGTAGGGGTCTGGAGATCTGTGTGATATAAGTCTCAGGCTGTCGGTTAGGAATAAACGGCAGGCTTGAATCAGTGCTCTCTTCAGTGGAAGTGTCCCAGTGCGACATCCCCTGGCCTCTGAAGTTTCAGTGCCAGCTGGAGAGAGAGACACACACAGACATCCAAACCCCAGATATCGGCCCAGTAGTGGAGTAGCGGAGATGGCACCCTCTACACCGTGTCTGCGTGGGTTTCCTCCAAGTGCTCCGGTTTCCACCCACAAGTCCCGAAAGATGTGCTGAGAGATAATCTGGACATTCTGAATTCTCCCTCCATGTACCCGAACATGCGCCAGAATGTGGTGACTTGGGGCTTTTCACAGTAACTTCATTGCAGTGTTAATGTAAGCCTACTTGTGACAGTAAAGATTATTAATTGAGAAGAAGAGCTAGAGATAGATGAAACACAAAGCAGCATTTTGAATTTGTATAACATACTTTGAATTATGAAGGAATTAATTTGGCCCAGTAATTGGGCTAAACAAATAGATATATCCCAGAAGTAATCTGTGCAATAATAAATCAATGCATACCATTCAAAAAATTAAGGCATCACTTGTGTACTTAAATAACTCTAAGGCAAGAGAGAATACTATGCTAAAAGAAAAGATTTACACAAATGCAAGGTCTGACATTCTTGTGATAGGAACAGCTATGTATTCAGTTAGAGACATTCAGAATTTGAACCACACAAACTGTTAAACATGGATCCTTCTTTATTATGACTCTCTTCCCAACAGATTGCTTCTGCTGGTATATGTGAATGATAGCTCAAGTGGATAAAATGCAAAATATAATTTTCAATACACGTGGGGCTGGATTCTCTGACCCTCCGCGCCGGAATCCCGCCTGGCGCGGGAGCGGAGAATAGGCGTTCACGCCGGACGTCCGGCACGACGGCGCTTCCACGATTCTCCGTGGACTCGCCAGTCCCGCGTGCACGGTCGACACGGCGCCGGTCGGGGGCCGTTGGAACAGGCCTCCGCGGCGATTCTCCGCTGTCGACCGACCGAACTCCCGCCGGCGTGGTTTACATGTGGTACCACCCGGCGGGAGCTGGGACCCGTGGCCGTGGTAGCGGTCCTGGTGGGGGGCGGGGGGTATCTGACTCTGGGGGAGGGGCTCAGCAGTGTCCAGGCCCGCGATAGGGGGCCACTGATTGGTGGGCCATCGTGATCTGGGAGAGACCTATCTTCCTCCGTGCGGGCCCGCTGTGTGGCTCCGCCACGTTGGTGGCGCCCACGGTGAGGTGGGCCGCCGCACGCATGAGCGGACTTGCTTGCGCCCGGCATGCACATGCGCGGACCCGCTTGCGGCCGGCATGTGCATGCACAGCTGCGCGATCTGGCTAGCAGGGCCCCGCCATAAGCCAGAGCTGCGGGACTCAGGCCAGGGCTCTGCTAGCCCCCTGGAAAACGGAGAATCACCCCGGACGTTCGCGGAAAAAGTCTGGAGTGATTCTCGCCCGTTTTCCGGCGGGCGCGGGGACTTTGTCCCAGAAGGGTGAATCCCACCCTACATTCCTCCCTTCTTCAGAAAATGAGAGACAGAGCATGTTCCAATCATTTGTTTCTAAAAGGTATAAACAATGAATTTAAACGCATCTTGAACATTCAACGTCACCAGTAGCATGAATTAATACTTTGTGTCGGTGTTCACTTTTAAAAAGGAGGACAGAGGTACAGAAATCAGAGAGAAGGACTGTAATTAAATTGAAGAGATTAACATCTTCAGAGAGGAGGTTCTGAGTGGTCTGGCACACTTAAAAATAGACAAATCTCCAGGATTGGATGAAATCTATGCCAGGCTTTTGAGCGAGGTCAAGGAGCAACAAGCAGGGGCCCTGGCAATAATTTTTAATTCCTCTCTGGCCACAGGAGAGGCGGTGGAGGACTGGAGGATAGCTAATTTTTTTAATTAATTTTTTTAAAGATGTTTACTGCATGGAAACAGGTCCTTCGGCCCAGCTTCTCCATGCCGCCCAGTTTCTATCACAAAGTCACACTTGCCCTCATTTGGCCCATATCCATCTGTCAACTGTCAAACTGCTTTTAAAAGACAAAATGGGCTACCAATGCTTCTGGTAGCCCATTCCAGATGCTCCCCACCCTCTGTGAAGACATTTCCTCTCTGGTCTCTTTTGTATCCGTCCCCTCTCACTTCAAACATATGCCCTCTAGGTCTAGACTCCTCTACCTGTGGGACATCTACCTTATCTATGCTTCTCATTATTTTATAGACCTCTATAACATTGGCCCTGAGCCTCCTACACTCCAGGGAAAAAGGCCCCAGCCTATCCAGCCTCTCCTTATAACTCAGACCATCAAGTCCTGGTAGCATCCTCATAAATCTCTTCTGCACTCTTTCTAGCTTAACAATATCCCTCCTATAATATGGTGACCAGAACTGAACACAGTTTTCCATGTGTGGTTTTATCGATGTCTTGAACAACTTGAATAAGATATCCCAACTCCAGTATACAATATTCTGACCAATAAAACCTAGCATGCCGAATGCCTTCTTCACCACCCTGTCCTCCTGCAACTCCACCTTCAGGGAGCTATGAACCTGTAGTCCTAGATCTCTTTGTTCTGTAAGTCTCCCCAAACCCCTTCCATTAACTGAGTAGGTCCTGCCATGATTTGATCTACCAAAATGCATCACCTCACATTTATCCAAATTAAACTGCAACTGCTATTCATCGGCCCACTGGCCCAATTGGTCAAGATCTTGTTAACCTTCTTCATTAGCCACAATGCCACCAATTTTGGTGTCTTCTGCAAACTGACTGACTATGCCTCCTACATTCTCATCCAAATCATTAAAAATATCACAAATAACAGTGGATCCAGCACCGATCCCTGAGGCACACTGCTGGTCGCAGGCTTCCAGTTTGAAAAACACCCTCCACAACCACCCTTTGGCTTCGGTCGCCAAGCCAATTTTGTATCCAATTGGCTACCTCACCTTGGATCCCGCGAGATTTAACCATTTGCAACAACCTACCAGGTGGTACCTCCTCAAAGGCCTTGCTGAAGTCCATGTAGACAACGTTGACCTTGTATATGTTACATTGTATATGTTGTGTTGCCCTATTATGTATTTTCTTATATTCCCTTTTCTTCTCATGTACTTATTGATCTGTTGAGCTGCTCGCAGAAAAATACTTTTCACTGTACCTCGGTACACGTGACAATAAACAAATCCAATCCAATCCAATCACCTCCCTTCTTGGTTACCACTTCAAAAAACTCAATCAAATTCATGAGACGTGACTTTCCCCTGACAAAGCCATGCTGACTTCCCCAAATTAGCCCTTGCCTGTCTAAGTGCCTGTAGATCCTGTCCTCCACAATACAAGGGCACAACATGTGCTACCCTCCAATCTTCAGGCACCTCTCCTGTGGCTGTCGATGATTCGGTACTATTATCAGTCAGTCTAACCTCCATGGTGGAGAAACTATTGGAAGCAACTCTGAGAGAGAGAATTAATCTGCATTGGGAAGGCAAGGATTGTCAGCATAGTCAACATGGTTTTGTTAAGAGCAGGTTACGGCTGATCAACTTGATTGAATTTTTTGAAGAGGTGACCAGGTGTGTAGATGAGGAAAATGCATTTGACGTAGTCTACTTTGACTTCAGCAAGGCATCTGAAAAGGTTCCAAACGGGAGACCAATAGCGAAGATAAGAGCCCATGATCCAAAGAAATTAGATAAATTGGATCCAGAATTGGCTGAGTGGCAGCAACAGAGGAACAATAGGAGCAGATAATACTAGCCCTTTGATCCTGCTCTACCATTCAGTCAGATCATGGCTCTTCTATCCCTGGTTTCAACTCCACCTCCCAGCCTGTTCCCCAAATCACTGTAACGCATTTTATAAAATCAGAAATTTATCAATATCCTTCTTGAAACAATTTAATGATTCAGACTTCTCCGCTCGTGTTCCACAAATTTACCACCCTCTGCGAGAAGTCGTTCCACCTCATCTCAGTTTTATATCTACCGCCTCGCAACCTATATCTGGAAGCAGAGGATGATGGTTGAGGGGTGTTTTTCTGACTGGAAGCCTAAGTAAAGTGGTGCTCCGCAGCGATTAGTGTTGGGGCTCCTGCGGTTTGCGGTTTATATAAATGGTTTAGACAGGAATGCAGGAGGCTTGATCAGTAAGTTCGCAGATGATGCGAAAATAGGTGGGGTGGTAAATTATGAGGAGGACAGCCTGAGATTACACGGGGATATGGATGAGCTGGTGAGATGGACTGATCAGTGGCAAATGAAATTCAATCTAGATAGGTGTGAGGTGATGCATTTGGGCACAATGAACAAGGCAAGGGAATACATGATAAATGGCAGGACCCTGAGAAATACCAAGGATCAGAACCACCTTGGTGTGCATGTACACTGGTCCCTTAAGGTAGCAGAGCAGGTAAATACAGGGGTCAAGAAGGAGGGGTGGGGGGTTGATAAAGGGTGGACCGTGGGGCTGCGGTGACCCCTCCCCCCCCCACTGGACTGGGGTGAATCCCCCAGAACTGAGACGGTGCCTAGAAATGGACCGCCGTTACCACGGCCTGCAAGGCAGCCATCTTGCTGCGTACCCCACTGACCGCCCACCTTGTTCCCTTGTTCTGCTGGGTGACACCTGCGTATGGGTCAAAGACTCCGACTGAGCAGAGGGACCGTATGCCATATGTGCGAGATCATGGCGCAACTGGTATGGGTATGGAGGAGGACACTCGCTCCTGATGGCCGTCAAGGTGACAGTCGCCCTGATATTTTACGCCACTGGGTACTTGCAGGCGCCAAGTGGGGGCCCGTCTAGGATCTCACAGAGCTCGGTGCACAGGTGCTTCCTTGCTATCACTGAGGCCCTATATGCCTAGTCTGCACAATACATCCACTTCAATGTGGACCAAGCCTACCAGGAGTCTGGGCAGCGGGGCTCGCCGCTATTGCCAAGATGCCCCGTGTCCAGGGATGCATGTTGCCCTATGAGCACCTTCAGATGACAGGGTGCTCTTCGCAACCCGAAAGGAGTTCCAGCCGATGAACGTGCAGCTGGTGTGTGGCCATGAGATGCCCCTCATGCACGTCTGGTCCCGATACCTCGGCAGTGTGCACAGCGCCTTCATCCTGGCACATCAATGGTTTCTGGCCTCTTCGAGGCAGCTCCCCCCCCCCGTCCCCGTCCCCCAACTGGAAGGTCATGGCTGATGATGCTTATCCGGATGCCACAGTCCAACGCAGAGACCAGGAGCAAACAGGAGCATGATCAAGCAGTACTTCGGCCTCCTGAGATGCGGTTCAGGTGCCCAGACCACTCTGGATTGGCCCTCCAGTATCGTGCTGGGAGGGTTGCCCACATCGTGATGGCCTGCTGCATCCTCAACCAAATCGCACAGCAGTCCGGCGAGGTGCTAGAGGTGGAGAATGAACGCTGGTCCTCGTCCAATGAGGAGGATGTGGGGGGAGGGTGAGAATGGACAGGACATGTGGCCCAAGCAGGCATGGGAAGCTGCACAACATGTGCGCTAGGCCTAACGTGCATGGGATGCTCCAATCGCCTCCAGGTTCACAGACTGAAGGGGGGGGGGGGTACTGGCCAAGAGCACGGACACTGCATCCTACTCCCAAACCCCTCCAAAACAAATCCCCCCCCACCCCCTGATCTGCCCCACCTCTCCCCACCTGAAAACCCTCTGTGATACATGGCTGTTGCACTACAGGGTGTGGACCCTGGGTTGGCAGTTACAGGGGGTCTGGCCCAAGGGGCGAAGGATGATGACAACCCTCCCTGCGTTGAGCTGTGGTGCTCCGTGGTGTTCCAGCACCTCCACTGCAGAAGTCACTGGCATTGGCCCCACCATCTCCTCCTCCCTCAGGATGTTTGATGGCCCCTGGTCTACTCCATCGGCCGGGGATCCGAGCGGAGCCATTCCCTGAGGCCCTGCTGCCACCTGGCGCTGCCAGTCCTGGCGGTCTGCTGCAGACCTGACATGCCCGCGGCCGCAGAGCACAGTGGACCACCTCCGCCTGGGACTGCGCCACATCACACTTCGACTGTGCCACCATCTTCTGGGTCTGTGACACATCAGCCAGTGACTGCGTCATCTCCCTCTGGACGGGACCACTTCCTCTGCACCTGAGCCCAGTCTTCCAGCGCCCAGGCAATGCCGTTGACACTCTCAGCCATGGCCCGCTGTGACTGGGCCACACTCAGGAGCAGCACAGCAATGTCCAGGTAGCCCTGGCACATGACTGCGTGTGATAGGGCAACCCTGTCCTGGGCCACAGCCACCACCTGCATAGAGTGTCCAAGGCCTTGGACATGTTGATCCATGGCCGAAACCGTTGCCCCCAAGACCTCCGTCGCGAACGCCACCCGTGCGGTGTTGGCCTGGGTGACACACATGGTCAGCATCACCTCTTGCTCCTGCATGCAGTTGGATCCCTCCACCTGTGCCTGCAGGTGTTAGATGCTCGGCGACAACCCCTCATGTAGTTCCTGGCTCTGTGATTGCTGCATCTCTACAATCAATGTGACCGTCTGTCCGTTCCAGGACCCTGAAATCTGTCTGGACGGCAGCGAGTTCTTGGGTCAGCCTGCCCTCCGACCGTCCGTCCCCTTGGGAGTTCCTATGTCCACCTGCTTTACCGGATCATGTGTGTGGAGTGCACCAGATTCTTCCCCAGGAGCCTCTTTGCTAAGGTGCCCAATCGAGGTGAGTGTCTTTGGGATGGTGGAGGGTTTTGGAGACAGATGTGATGGAACATCAGTGTTATCCTTGGACTCGAGCTCCGGAGTGTCATGGGATGCGAGTCGAGTGCTCCAGTCCATGTTGGTGTCGTCCTCGTTGCTGGTTGGCACCTGGGGTTCTGGCTGTGGCTGGGGTCGGTTGCAGACCTGGGTGAGGGGCCGCAGATCCAGCAGTCCCCCTCCAGTCTTCTGCTCCCAGCGGTTATGAGCGGCCTTCTCCTGGGTAAGGGGGGAACACAGAAAACACACAGTGTTAGATAGTCCGACCAATGCAGCCCAAGGGGTGGGTAGCTGGTGACTTCAGTGGCCAGGGCACCCGTCATAACAGCTGGTATAGACAACGGCATGTGATGCAGGCTGGATGTTTGGCCGTCGCCTGGTTTGGGGGGGGGGGGGATAGGGTCACGAGTTTCTGGGTTAGTGCCAGGGGAACAGTGCTGACCTCACCCTGGCTGCCCTGAGGATGTCGTGCAGTTTTCCGGCAATGCTGCCTGGTCCGGACGGTGTTGCCCACGGCGCTGACCACCTCCACCACCTGTGTCCAGGCCTGGCGAACAATGGTGGCTGGCAGCCTCCTTCCCAACCCAGGGTACAGGGTCACCTGCCTCTCATCCACAGTGTCCAGTAGGGTTTCCAGTTCCACTTCGGGTAGCTTTGGGATCGCACGTCTTGCTGACGTCTTGTTGGCTGGGATGGTGTGTGTGGAGAGTGAAGTGTGTAAATGCGGCTGCAGCTTGTCAATCTCCTGAGTGCCAATGACGGACCTGGCGAATCTGGCACTGTTTCTCATTAGAATCGACCATGTTCCACATGGTGCTGGTGCTAG
This sequence comes from Scyliorhinus torazame, assembly GCF_047496885.1. Lineage (NCBI taxonomy): Eukaryota > Metazoa > Chordata > Chondrichthyes > Carcharhiniformes > Scyliorhinidae > Scyliorhinus > Scyliorhinus torazame. The sequence goes on from NC_092709.1 coordinate 179,242,691, forward strand.
CCCCTTAACGATTGCTGAATCGGTCCAGGTGTGGAGCCAGTTTTGCTGTCATAGAAGTCCACGAATCCTGCCCCAGCGTCAACACTTAGAGCTGGATTTACCGATTCTGGGGCTATGTCCCCACGCTGGCATGGGAACGATGGCGTTTTAGAAAAGGTGGAGCAAAACGGCCACCGATTCCCCTTTTTGCTGGAGGCTAGAAGAATGGCAGTGCAGAACACCCGGCTCTAGCTGCTGATATGCCCTGGAGAAATGGCGGGTCCGTAGCCATGCATGTGCATGGCGGTGGCCTGCAGCCGCCGCGCCGTGCTACATGGCAGTGGCTGCTCGCGGACCCGGCCCACAAAATAATCCCTCCCTCCAGCCGGCTCGTACGCCCCGGACCGCCCCCCCCCCCCCCCCCCGCCCCCACACAGCGCCCCCAGCCCCCAATTATGACCCCTCCCTGCCTGCAATCGACCTTTCCCCGACTGTGGTGGCGCTGGACTGAATCCGCAGCCACCGCGCCGAGTTCCCGACGGGTGAGACCACACATGTCCCACGTCGTCGGGAACTCGGCCGGTCGGGTCCAGAGCATCAGGGGGCGTGCCTCAGTCAATGTACTGAGGCCACCAATATGTGGCGTGGCATACTCAGAGAGTACGCTGCTTTGGAGGGGATGGATTTTGGCATGGGTGACCGGAGATTCACACTGTTAGTCTCAGAAACAGAGAATCCGGTCGAAGGAGTGGCAAATATTTGAAGAAATCATTCATAATCTGTAACACATGTATATTCTCGGAAAGGCCACAGAGGAAAAATAGTCCTGCCATGGATCAAGAAGTTGAGGATAGTATATGATTAAAGGAAGCTGCTTATGATGTTGTCAAAGAGCTGTAAGCCTGAGGATTGGATGGATTTTAGGATTCAGTAAAGAATGACAAATAAATTGATAAGAGGGAAATTGATTCTGGCAGTAAACGCACAGAGTTTGTAAAACTTCCACCACTTATGTAAAAAGGCAAGGATTCGTGGAAGTAAATGTGGGTCACTTACAAGCAGCGACAGGAGAAATGATAATGGATTAAAAGAAATGTCAGAGACAATGAGGGATATTTTTTCTGTTTTTGCAGTAGAAGACACAAAGTCATTCTGGAAATTATGGGGATCAAGGGTCCAGTAGATATTTTGAACTTATGGATGCTATTTTTCGTAAAGAAATAGTGCTGAAGAAATTATTCAGACTTAAAGCTGATAATTTGTCTGCACATGTTAACCTACATCATAAGGTTTGGGAAAACACATCCTCCATTTCATAATCACTGTCATCACCCCTCCTCCGAATACCCATCATTGATCTGCTGTCTTTAATTGTCTCACCAACTGAGCCATTTCTCTTCCACTTCGCAATCGTTGGTCATGATGTTGCTTCCCAAATCCAGGTCCATCATTCTCCCAATTTCCAATGTGAATTTCACCAATTAGAATTCTTTCCCTGCCACACACTGAAAGCCAAAGTCACCAAATTGCACCTCGTGACTGAAACTATGGATGTGATCCACCCGAACCGCAACTTACTGCTCCTTCTATTCGGAAGACAAGAGTGATTCCCGCTGGCACTAGGAATGACCCTGGGTATCATGTTATGGAACTTGGACTGTTTTCTTCAGAATTAGCTTTTCCGTATTATTCCATGGCATACTGACGTCAGCGCTACACCCGAGAGGACGGGACCTAATCTCCCTGACAGGGCCCGCACCTTTGAGACAGGGGCACGTTCTTAAAGGGTGCTTCGATCTCAAAATGATGTTGAAACCTCCGTGCCGCCCCCCCCCCCACCCCCACCCCCCCCCCCCCCCCCACCCCACCCCCCAGGATCTCTGGCAGGGCACCATCCTCCACTCTAATTTCTGTCAAGGACCCCCCCCTTCAAACCCTCTTTCAGCCCCCCTCAGTACCACCCTGACATCCCCCCTCCCCCGCCACACCCCAATCAAGAGAGCTACACTTTTGAGGAAGCACTTGAGAATAAAAGAGGCAGATTCACAAAACAATCTGCATTTCGGAAAACATTTGCTTCCCTGAATTAATGGATCCCTGCAGAGCTAGAAACATATGCAACCTGATACTCCCCTTTGAAACTGCCTTGACCTGTCAATCAAAAGGTTTTCAGCAGACAATGGAGTGTGAAATTAAATGCAATCTACCCAGTTCAAACATTTCAGTCCTCTAACCATACAAACTTCAAAGGCAATGAAATTGAATGTGCAAAACCACTTCCACGGCTTCCACCACTTTAAAGGGATAACATTTATGTTCATCTCACAGGCCTTTAAACTAGGCATACTGACAGATTTTGTAAAGAGTTTAGGGATACAGATGAGAACACTTTCAATTTATTACGAGGGATGCATATTTGAGATATTGAATGACTGTTTAAATGGTCTAGGGGTGCAGATGAGAACACATACAATTTATTGTGAGAAAACTTACACACTGACTGTCTGTTTAATGGGTTTAAAGGCTGCAGAAGGAGAGAACAGTCAAACCAGCACCATCCCAGGAAAGACCCCCAACCTGAGCCCCTCCAGCCCAGCACAAGCTTGCCTAACTTCCTTCTCCGATGAAAGACCTCCCTTGGCACCCTGGTGACAATTGTTGGGAGCGTACTTACCATCTCTCGGACTCTAAGCCACCAGGTCCACGTCACTCCACACTTGCACCAATTCAGCAGGACTCTCGGCTTGGGGTGGTGAAGTATTCCAACTGGTTAGTGAATGGTGCTCATCAATGACATATAGAATAGGTCTAATGATACATTTGCGTGTTCCTGTCGAGTCGAGGTGGGAAGTCTGGCTGGGGTGTCAGGAATCCCGCTGTGGACAGTGGGCAGGCACAGAGCATCACAACGGGCCTGTCACCCGTTGAAAATCCTGATTTAGTGTCGATGCAGGATTCTACGGGCCATCATGAATCCCGCGTCTAGCAGGCGGAACCAGAGGATCCTGGTCTATGGCAAACTACCCGTCTACGTAGCCCTTCATTCTTATGTTGCTTTTTGCGGCTGCAGCGCCAAGAAACATCCCGCTACCCAGTGGCCCTCTGCCATTTTGTTGACCTTGGGAAGATCCTGTCCGAACTCGTCAGCGGGGAGGGATGCTCGGAGATCGGGGTGCCATCTTGTCCGGCTCCCCTGGCCTATCTCCCTCCCCATTCAGGCCCCCAACTTTGAGGAGGCCACTGCGTCCATTCCCCACCCTTTCAGCCCCCTCAAAATTTGGGAAAGCCTCAGGAACCCCCTCAACACCCCCCTGTTGTGTTCTGCTGCTTTGGATAATACAGGCTGCTATGTTTGCTATGTGTTTCGGCGGGTGTTAATTTATTATTTATGTATAGCGGGAGGGAGGTACTGGGTTATTTTGTTTTGTATTTAATTCTATTGGGTTCCTTTTACATTTTGTTGTTGATATTTTGTGAAAACTTTAATAAAAATGTTTTTCTTTAAAGAAGGACAACTGTGTGCAAGCACTCATACGGCAACAGATGAGAAGATCGTTGTCATCCGAGAAGAGACGACCAAAGGCTCCCAGTTTCAGCGAGTCATCCACAACCTCATCAAAGGCTGGCAGAAAGGGCAATGCCCTCAATTCTACAACGTCAAGGACAACCTAACGCTGATCGACGGCATCCTGCTCAAGCTGGTCAGGATAGTCATCCCATTACGTCTCCAGAGCATAGTGTGGCGGCAGATTCATGAGGGACACCTGGGCGTAAAAAAGTGCAGCCGTAGGGTCCGGCAAGCTGTCTACTGGCCCGGCATCAGCTAGGACATCACGAACATGGTCCTGAACTGCGAAACCTGTCAGAGGTTTCAACCAGCGCAGAGCAAGGAGACGCTCCAATTCCATGACCTAGAGACCTCTCCATGGTCCAAGGTTGCTGATCAACCCTGTCTAATGCTCTAGATGTCTGTCTGTGGAAAGAGGCAAGGTGTGAGTGCCTCATCCCTTTTATAGTGTTTATGTCATGCCCCCTTGTGGTGATGCCATCTCTGAGTGTCATGACTGCCCATTGGTTGTGTCCTATTCTGAGTGTTCATTGGTTGCTTGTTTGCATATCATGACACCTCCCAACCTAGCAAGGCCGCCCCCTCCGGGCCAGATCCCTGGCAGTGTTAACCTGGCATCTGGGAATCCTGGTACTGCCCTGGCACTGTCAGGGGGAGTGCCAGGGTACCACGCTGCCATGTTCTCCACCACCCGAGGGCCTCCAATAGTCTGGGAACCCCTTTCCCACCCAAGTGCTGTTACGACTGGTACACATTTGTGTGGATCAGAGAGGGCAAGATCTAAATCCCGCTGGGCAGAGCAAATCGGGTGACTCCCGCAAGGTTTTGTGCCCGGCGCGGAGCCTGATTTGGGGCTTGTGTGCAAGTCAACGTTGCGCCCAGATCTGTGCTGGGTACATGCCCGACAGTATTTAAATTTATTGCCATCAGTGCAATCTATGTTGGATGATTAATTAACCAATTTACCTGCAAATATACAAAATGTTAATAAAGGCAGCTAGCATTACATTGGATGTCCGACATTTACATCAACAACAAAATAAAATTAGGGAGCTGAAATGGGGCATTTTCACATTGAATGCAAACCTATTAGAGTTAACATTGCAGTCCTGTCTAAAGTGCATTAGCATCCAAGAGTTTGGAAAATCCCCTCAAGAGTCCATAGTATTACCTGAGCTATTTCTCTGGGCCCCACAATGACGCACATTTTAAAAATATTACTAAGACTATCAGTGCTGACTGTTCTTGTGGAGTAAACTTTGCAGCAACCTTTGGTGTCACACAAGTGCAGTTAATGCAGACATACAGAAACTGTTGTCAGAGATATCCTACTATTCCAGTCCCTGCTGGTAGTCTCAACAGTGAAATTAATGCAATGGTATGAAGTTGTTGTACTTGCCCCTTAGGTCTGTGCAAAAAATAGCTGATAAAGTTAGAACTATAGCATTCAGGAGTAAGTGAGATTCTAACAATGAGAGGTGTTGACGACTGCAGACTATCAGCATTTCAGAAGAAAATTTGTTTTGGAGATTCAAAAACTAATTTTTAAATAATATTTTGTTTTTACTTTTTCTGTCTGTTATTTAAGGTCGCGGTTCAGCAGACAAAAGTTTATGTCGGCTTTTAGACACGTTTGGTGGGATGTTTCTCGGTGGCAGCAGCTGAGAGAAACACCCCGCCAAGGAACTGCACTTTTTTTGGCCTTGGGGAGGTTCTCCCGGCCGAGGTCAGACTTAGAGAGATTCCCTGCTCACAAACTGATCCTGCCAGCAGGAATTCTAAACTTCAACAATATCACTGAAAACAGATGGGCCATGAACTGACTAATTCGAGTGTATGTTGGTTGCAGAACTAGGCGCCATTTTAAGTGTCAGCCCTGAACTTCCTTCCCCCTTTCAGCAGCCACCCTTTTCTGCCCCTCTCCCATACCCCAACCTTGTCAAAGCCCCTGGGAACCCCCATCAGGGCAGCCCCAGCCCATGCCCTGGCGGTGCCAACCTGGCACCCGGGCACCCAGGCACCCTGGCAGAGTCCTCCCAGGGTACTCAGATTACACTGCCAGAATGTCAGGCTTGCAATGCCAAGGTACCAGGGGAGTGCCGGGGTATCACCCTGAGATACCCTCAGTTACAACTCAAGAGAGATGATTGGTAATACAAAGGCTTTAATTAGCAGAGAACCAGATAGCTACTGAGAAGAGTGCTCACTGCACACTGCCCACTGAACATTACCTTATATATGGCTCCCTGGGGGGGTGGTGCCGGAGGCGGAGTCCCCCAGGGTTCCAAACCCAGTCTTAAAGGGATCATTACATTAAAGGTGCAGTAATCAATCGTCACACACCCTGGCTAGGTCAAAATTACACAACCATGAAGGGAGATGAATGGAACAATGCAGATAGCTGGGTATGTATGGAAGCTGTCAATCACAGCCTAGCAATCACATTTCAAAGAGAAATGAATGAATGGCTGGAAGCTTCTGGAGGATGTCCTGGCCGGGGTCTCTCTATGGGAATTCTCTGTGGGGGATGGGGGGTATCTTTATTCAGGTTGTCTTTGTGGGGAGAAGTGGTGGTGTCTGGTGGGGGTGGGGAGAGCAGGCCTTGCATTGTCGGGGGTAGGGTGGCCTTCCAGTGGACTTTGGAGGCAACTCCCTTAAAGAGATACCCCCTTGGCCCACCGCGAGGTCCACAGTGTCATGTGGATGCTTGCCAGGATCAGCACTAATTCTCGTCCACTTGATTTCTGGCCCAGAGGGCTGGAGAGTCACGATGGCCCAGAGAATATGGTGATATGGTGTCCTGCTCAGCAATTGGACGTAAATGGGTCTTAATGGCCTATGTGCATACTGCCGCTAGCACGGGGCGCAAACCTCGATCCCGATGCCAGTGGGGTGGGGGGGAAGGGGAGGATATCAGATCCTGTTTTCTCCCCAAAGCTGGATTCTCCGTTGCACCGGGAACTCTGGTACTGGCGGTGCGAGGTGTAGAATCCAGCCCTTAGTCTTCCAAAAGCGGAATCCCGGCCATTTATTGTGTTTTGTAACCAACTAAATTATCAGAGCCAAAATTTATTTCAAGAAGCTTTTAACTTAAATGGTTCTCATTTTAGCTCCTTCTTGCTTTCCAGTTGCCAATAATTATTTGGACATTTTGATACCCTTTTGAGAATAAAACCCTGGAAATTGTACACAGTCTGCTGTGCTGCCTCTCTGCCAGTGAAAAATGATTCTGCCTGCCTGTGGTATGAAAAGGCACTTACAGGAAAGAAAAATTCCTGGCTCCACACATTTGTGTAACCACTGAAGTTGTGAAGGTGTAAAACAGGAGTCATTTGCTGGGGTGTTTGGAAATTTGAGTGAAGCCCTTAAAAAGCCAGTCCTGTGGCAGCAGGCTGGAGCAGCAGCATGTGAGTAAAGAACAGCACTTGATTCACTGGTTTGACTGCCAGCTGGCTTGAATGTTTATCGCATGACTGTTCTTGCGCTACTTTACAAGAATGTCTAACACAAATGTTGCCAAAGAAGGGACAAGTGCATGGCACAGAAACAGAAACTGAGAATGCCACAATCTTATAGCAGCTGATCTGCAAACTCTCCTCAATCAAATGGAACAAGAGGGTTGGCTGTCAGTCAGAAACCCAGCAGGGGGGAACTGTTTCTCAGCACAGCCTAGGAAAAAGGACACGGTGATAACGACGAACACCAGGGAATACGTTTTTCCCTCTTCGGGGCAATATTCAGAGCAGCGAGACAGCGAGATTAGATTACTTTGTTTTACCAAAGAGCTGATGCAAATACAATGAGGGAAATGGCTTCATCTGTGCTGTAAGCTTCTAGAATTCTAAACTTCAACAATATCATTGAAAACAGATGGGCCATGTACTGACTAATTCGAGTATATGACATTTTAGTTCTGTGATGTTTTGTAATTTTTTGGGTCACAGCCCGAATGGTGAAATGTGACAAATCAGACTGCACACATGCAATTAATTTAGACTGTGCTGAGATCCCCATCACAAATTATCGCTACTTGCAGGGATGATAATGTTACACAATAGCCTATTTTTGTTTTACCCTTTTTGCTTTTGTTTAATGTTATACCAATGGAAATAATGTCCAAAATGGCAGTCACTATGGTTTATCACACCAGCCACCTCAAATTCAGTATGAAGAAAAATACAATATAAATCGCTGACACAAAATCAATCATATATAAATGGAAGCGCAACACAGTTAGTGCTGAGATTTTCTGGTTTGTATATATCATTTAAAATTGGATTTGATTTCTGGAAATGTGCCCGACATGGACAGTCTATAAAGTAGTGAAACTGAATGGTCTGCAGGAATGGTTGAACTTAATTTTACAACTACTAAAGCTAACTTTAATCTTCAATGGGTAGACGCTACATCTAGGGCTGAGATTTCTGCTTCCGAAGTAAGTGCACAGAGATGGGAAAATTCCAGGCTCAGCGCACCCACCTCGAGAGAATCAGCCCTGAATGGTTGTTTTTTTTGTCTGGAGGGGTGTGTGCATGCTAGAGACATGCTCATCTGCCCAGAAACAGTGCAGAGACAGCCAGAGGGACTTCCGAGGGCTGAGGGAGGCTGGTCAAAAGGCTACCCAGTGCCACGGGACTTGATCCTCTTTGGAATAAAAGTAATTTGTCCCTCTAATTCTCACCACTCACACCCACTCCCCACGCTCCATTCATGCTTACTCATGCCCCGCGCCACCACCATCGTTCAAATATCCACTATGTCAATTTATGTCCCTCTACCCATGGCCCAAAGCCCCTATGCCAACCTAATGCTAACTCATCTCAGCCATGACACCCCACTCATCTCTGTGGCCCCTCAATATCCATATGGCAGCTTAGTGCCAATTTATATTAACCCTTGCTCCCACACTCCACCCTTTGCCTTTACTGTCTCCATGCCAACCCACCTCGTATCCATCATGGGAAGATCTCAGGGACCATACTGAAATGAAATAAAATAAAGTTCGAAGTTTATTAGAATCACCGACATCACATTAAAGTACATAAAAATACTCTCATTGATAAAAATCCATTCAATATATATTAAATGCCTTCAAGTACATAATTTCTTATAAAACAAACATTTATATTAATAGTTAAACATCAAAGGCATACATCTAATCCCTTAATAATCTCTCTGAGTTGCCAATCAAATTGTGAATATACAGGTCCCCTACTGTGATGATGATAGTAAGAAGTCTTACACCACCAGGTTAAAGTCCAACAGGTTTGTTTCAAATCACTAGCTTTCGGAGCACTGCTCCTTCCTCAGATGAAGATGATAGGTTGTGGAACAGTCAAGCAGTAATGATACTATAATGATACCCATTAGACTTATAACAACAAAAAGCAATTGAAATTGCCATCCACATTTTGTTACAACTCAGAGTCAAAATTTTGCGTCTCGTGCAAAATGTATTTATTTATTTATTTATTTTTTAATTTATTCAAAATTTTCCACAGATTATCACAACAGAAAAATAGAACCCCCCCCTTTACACAAATAATAAAACAACAAAAACAAAAGTACATAAATAAACAAATAAACGTTAAACAGTAAACAATAGTGCATCCCCTACCAAACATGAACTTACCGCCCCCCCCCCCCCCCCTGCTCCCCCCCCCCCCCCCCCCCGGGTTGCTGCTACTGACCATCTCCTAACGCTCCGCCAGGAAGTCTAGGAACGGCTGCCACCGCCTGACGAACCCTTGCACAGATCCCCTTAAGGCAAATTTCACCTTCTCCAATTTAATGAACCCTGCCATGTCGTTAATCCAGGATTCCACGCTCGGGGGCCTCGCATCCTTCCACTGAAGCAGAATCCTTCGCCGGGCTACCAGGGACGCAAAGGCCAGAAGACCGGCCTCTTTCGCCTCCTGCACTCCCGGCTCATCCAACACCCCAAATATTGCGAGCCCCCAGCTAGGCCTAACCCTGAAATTTACTACCCTTGACACCATCCTCGCTACGCCCCTCCAGAACTTCTCCAACGCTGGACATGCCCAGAACATGTGGGTGTGGTTTGCTGGGCTCCCCGAATACCTCGCACATCAGTCCTCACTCCCAAAAAAACGGCTTAGCCTTGCCCTGGTCATGTGCATCCTGTGCAGCACCTTAAATTGTATCAAACTGAGTCTCGCACAGGAGGAGGAAGAGTTTACCTTTCCCAGGGCATCCGCCCACATACCTTCGTTGATCTCCTCCCCCAGCTCCTCCTTCCACTTTCCTTTTAACTCCTCCGCCGAGGCCTCCTCCTCCTGCATCACCTGATACGTTGCCGAGACCCTACCCTCTCCAACCCACACCCCCAAAAGCACCCTGTCCTGGATCCTGCGCGCCGGCAGCAGCGGAAACTCCACCACCTGTCGCCTAATGAATGCCCTTACCTGCATATATCTGAAAGCAATTCCAGGGGGGAGCCCGAATTTCTCCTTCAGCTCCCCAAGGCTCACAAACTTCCCGTCTATGAACAGGTCCCCCATCCTCCTAATACCTGCCCTGTGCCAATTCACGAATCCCCCATCCATTTTCCCCGGGACAAACCGATGGTTCTCCTGTATCAGGGACCACACCGAGGCCCCCACCTCCCCCCTGTGGCATCTCCATTGCCCCCAGATTTTGAGAGTCGCCGCTACCACCGGGCTCGTGGTGTACCTCGTCGGAGGAAGTGGCAGCAGTGCCGTCACCAGCGCCCCCAGGCTCGTGACCACACAGGACGCCATCTCCATCCTCTTCCACGCCGCCCCCTCCTACTCCATTACCCACTTACGTATCATCACCACGTTGGCAGCCCAATAATACCCACATAAGTTTGGCAATGCGAACCCCCCCTGTCCTTGCTCTGCTCCAAGAACACCCTTCTCACACTCGGGGTCTTCTTTGCCAATACGAACCCCATAATACTCCTGTTAACCCGCTTAAAGAAGGCCTTAGGGATCAGGATCGGGCGGCACTGAAGCAGAAACAAAAACCTCGGGAGCACCGTCATTTTAACTGACTGCACCCTAAATGCCAGGGAGGGCGGCAGCATATCCCACCTTTTGAACTCCTTCTCCATTTGCTCCAACAGCCTCGTTAAGTTGAGCTTATGCAGGGCCCCCCAGCTCCTAGCCACCTGAACTCCCAGGTATTTAAAACTTCTTTCTGCCGTTTTTAGCGGAAGCTCACCAATCCCCCTTTCTTGGTCTCCCGGGTGCACCACGAACAGCTCGCTCTTCCCCATGTTGCGCTTATACCCGGAGAAATCCCCAAACTCCCTAAGGATCCGCATGACCTCTGGCATTCCCCCCACTAGGTCCGCCACATACAATAGCAGATCGTCCGCATAGAACATACCCGGTGTTTCACCCCCCCCCCCCCTGCAGCAACCCCCTCCAGTTCCGAGACTCCCTCAAAGCCATGGCCAGGGGCTCAATCACCAGCGCAAAGAGCAGGGAGGATAGAGGACACCCCTGCCTTGTCCCTCGGTATAGCCAGAAATATTCCGACCTCCTCCTGTTCGTAGCCACACTCGCCACCGGGGCCTCGTACAGCAACTTCACCCAGCTGACGAACCCCTCCCCGAACCCAAACCTCCCCAACACCTCCCACAGGTACCCCGACTCCACCCTATCAAAAGCCTCCTCCGCGTCCATAGCCGCCACTATCTCCGCCTTTCCCTCCACCGCCGGCATCATAATTACATTCAGGAGCCTACGTACGTTGGTATTCAACTGCCTCCCTTTCACAAAACCTGTCTGATCCTCGTGTATGACCCCCGGAACACAGTCCTCAATCCTCATGGCTAATACCTTTGCTAGCAGTTTCACATCCACATTAAGGAGTGAAATTGGCCAATACGATCCACACTGTACAGGGTCCTTGTCCCGCTTCAGAATTAGATAAATCAGCGCCCTAGACATTGTCGGGGGCAGGACCCTCCCCCATCCCTTGCATCGTTGAAAGTCCTTACCAGCAGCGGGCCCAACAGGTCCACGTACTTCCTATAGAATTCAACCGGGAACCCATCTGGCCCCGGTGCCTTCCCCGCCTGCATACTCCCCAGTCCCTTGACCAGTTCTTCCAACCCAACCGGCACCCCCAGCCCCGCCACCTGCCCCTCCTCTACCCTATAGATGACGTTCCTGACGAAGGAACTGATGGCGATGAGGGAGGTGATAAAAGTGAAAATCCAGTTGGCGGTCAAGGTGGCAGTGACAGGTGTTAGTCGCCATACAGACGGCGATCAATGGACTGGGGAAGAAGTTGGAGGCTCAGGGGAAGACGATCCTCGAGCTGGAAAAGGCAGCGATGGACCAGAGTGATAGGATTGTCGCTCTGGAGGCCGAAATCAAAAGGTTGGTGGCGACCCAGGGGAGTTGAAGGAGAAGGACAAGGACCAGCAGAACAGGTCCTGATGCCAGAATAGATGCTGGGCAACCTTGTCGGGAGGGACCGCTTCCCCAAACCCCCGAAGATCGACAGGGCACACAGATCACTCCGACCAAAGCCCAAAGCTTGGTCGAGGGCAACCGAGGGCAATGATTGCCAAACCGCATCGTTACCAGGATCGTGAGAGGAGCCTGCAGTGGGCAAGGCAGATGAAAGTGAGCAGCTGGGAAGGACATAGAATTCGGGTTTGCCAGGACTTTGGGGCAGATCCAGCAAAGCGCAGGGCCAAGTTCAACCAGGCGAAATCGGCACCATTCAAAACTGGAGTGAAATTTGGAATGCTGTTCCCAGTCAGGCTCTGGGTCATGGTCCAAAACAAGGAACACCAGCAGAGGTGGACGAGTTTGTTTGGGTGAATGACCTGGACAATGGGCAGGCAAGGCAGCGCTGAGGAAGAAGCGGAGGAGAAAAGACGGGGAAAAAATAACGATGATGGACGCATTCTATGTTTGCGCAGGACTGTGCTGCCTCACAATGAACAGAACTGTTAGACCACAGGGAAGGGTGAGGATAGCGGAACGCAGAAGAGGGTGAGGAAGAGACTTGGGAACAGATACCTTGTGGGTATGGGATAGGGATAAGATCAGCCCCGGGAGGAGGACTACCGCAGCAGCGGGGAAAGCTAGCACCATGAAGCATGAAAGCAAGGGGGGCCGGGGCGTGCCTCTCAGCAGGGAGGGAGCATCTGGTGGGGAGGGGGGAGACCACAGGGGCAGGGATGGGGAATGGAAGGGAGGAGATGGGGGCGTGGGGACACAGAGGAGGGGGAGTGGATAGCAGGGGGGACAGAGGGGCAAGGGGGACCACAAGGGGTATAATAGGATAAGAAAGGGATGGTTCTCATATTGGCTTCAACAGGTAAGGTGCAGGTTCAGGGAACAAGATAGCGCCGCAAGCAGCCACTTTGGAGGGTCCCTAGACAAAGCGAAACTCGGAGTGCAGAGGTGCACCCACGTGGCGTATACACAATTGGCAGCCATGTTGTGTGCGCCCTGGACAAAGGGAATCCCCGGAGTTCAGGGGCTTGGCCTCATGGTGAGAACAGTGACTGTGGCCATTGTGGATGGCCCCCTAACAAAAGAAAACTCCGGAGTGCAGGGGCATGTCCGCTAGGTTTGAATGGTTGATCCCAAAGGAATGAGGGGACAAAACCCCCCCACCAGGATTATCACCTGGAACATCAGGTGTCTTAAGGATCCAGTGAAAATATGCAGAGTCTTCACCCATTTCAAAAGTTTGAAAGCCAACATATCATAGAGTCGTATAGAATCATAGAGGTTGCAGTGCAGAAGGAGGCCATTCGGCCCATTGAGTCTGCACCGGTCCTTGGAAAGCGCACCCTACTTAAACCCACGCCTCCACCCTATCCCCATAACCCAGTAACCCAACCTAACCTTTTGGATACTAAGGGGCAATTTAGCATGACCAATCCACCTAATTTGCACATCTTTCGACTCAGTAAGGAGTCTTACAACACCAGGGTAAATTCCAATGGGTTTATTTGGAATCACTAGCTTTCGGAACGTGGCTCCTTCATCAGATGAGTTAAGAGGTAGATTATACAAACACAACATATGTGGACAAAGCCAATGATGCAGAATGATACTTTAAATGTGAGTCTTTGCAGGTAATTAAGTCTTTACAGGTCCAGACGATGCGACTGGAGAGAGGGATAATCACAAATTAAAGAGGAGTGAATTGTCTCAAGCCAGGACAGTTGGTAGGATTTTGCAAGCCCAGGCCAGATGGTGGGGGGTGAATGTAATGATACATGAATCCAAGGTCCCAGTTGAGGCCGTACTCATGCATGCAGAACTTGGCTATTAGGTTCTTCTCGGCGATTCTGCGTTGTCGTGCGTCCTTAAGGCTGCCTTGGAGAACACTTACCCAAAGATCAGAGGCTGAATGCCCTTGACGGCTGAAGTGTTCCCTGACTGGAAGAGAACATTCCTGCCTGATGATTGTCACGTGATGTCCGTTCACCTGTTGTCGCAGCGTCTGCATGGTCTCGCCAATGTACCACGCTTCGGGACATCCTTTCCTGCAGCGTATGAGGTAGACAACGTTGGCCGAGTCGGGGGGTATGTACCGCGTACCTGGTCGGTGGTGTTCTCACGTGCAATAGCGGTATCCATATCGATGATCTAGCACGTCTTGCAGAGGTTGCCATGGCAGGGTTGTGTGATGTCATGGTCGCTGTTCTTCTGAAGGCTGGGTAGTTTGTTGCAAACGCACAACAACGGTGGGGAGATGATATGTTGCATGTGCGTGGGTAGAGGGGCTGAGGATGTCAAGGGTTATGAAGGGAGGCTGTGGATGAATGGGGGGCGGTAAAGGTATTCTGATGGTCACTGAGGATGATGATAACCATGGCTGCTCCAAACTACGCAGAGCCTCGTGTTGGAGATCTCAAGATTCTGGATGGGAGATGGATCCTCAGGAGTGGACAGAGATTCAGGTCAGTTCAACTGGACAACTGAAGAGGAAAGCCAGCATGTAGCATTTATAATGCACTCTAACCTGGGGGCTAGAGTGCCCTGTGATAGGCAGGCCACTACATCCTTCAACAGTGGGCAGTTTGATGCCCTTTAAAATATGATATCCAGATATGATGGCGGGCCCCATGCCATGCAGGCCAACCCGCCACGCTAAATGTTGGGAACCCCCCGACTGCATTATTAATTAGGCCGGTGTCATGATATGGTGCAAATTCCCATCAGCCTGCCCGACAGAAAGGACTCTCCAGTCCTGCCGTTGTCTCGGAATGGAATATGTTGCCCTGAATTGCATTTGGAGTAGTGGAGGAATTAGGAGATGGGAGAGATTTTTCCCACTCCCATAACATCAGAAGCCGCTGGAGCAGAAGAAGGCCATTTGGCTCATCTAATCTGTTTCTCCATTCAACAAGATAATCCCCTCTGTCCAACAATCAAGTGATCTGCTAATCATTAAAACTCCCACAAACCACAGTTACATAAATAAGGTACGTGAGCAGCACACTAGGATATAATTAATGGCTGGGATTTTCACCCCGTGAGTGCGTTACCCGCCCCATGTTGGCAGGGACATGCAAAAAAGACGATTTTAATAAATTTGAATCTTCTTAAGGGGCTGGAAGCTGTATTCTCCACCACCACCCCCCCACCCCCCCCACCCCCACCCCCCCCCCCAGCCCACCCTTGCCCCACCCCAGTATCTGTCTTCACTAAAGAGGATATAAATAACCTTCCAGAAATACTTGGGGACAGAGGGTATAGCATGAAGGAGGAACTGAAGGAAATCCTTCTTTGTCCGGGAATTGGGTATTGGGGGAATTGATAGGATAAATACTTAACAAAATGGCTCTAGAATTGGTGGATGCATTGATGATCATTTTCCAGATTGCCATAGACCCTGGAAGAGTTCCAATGGATTGGAGGATAGTTAATGCAACCCCACTCTTTTTAAAAAGGAGGGAGAGAGAAATCGGGGAATGAAAGGCCGGTTAACTTGACATCGGTGGTGGGGAAAATGCTGGAGTCAATGATTCAGGATGAAATTACTGAGCATTTGGAAAGCGGGGGGTAGGATCAGTCCAAGTCAGCATGGATTTACTAAAGGGAATGCTTGACAGATCTTCTGGAATTCTTTGAGGATGTGACCAGTAGAGTGGACAAGGGTGAACCAGTAGATGTTGCGTATTTCAAAAGGTCTCACACAAGAGATTTGTGAGCTAAATTAAAGCTCATGGTATTGGCGGTAATGTATTGACATGGATAGAGAACTGGTTGGCAGACAGGAAGCAGAGAGTGGGAATAAACGGGACATTTTCAGAGTGGCAAGGAGTGACTAGTGGGGTACCACAAGGTTCAGTGCTGAGACATCAGCTGTTCACAATGTACATTCATGATTTGGACGAAAGGATTGCATGTAATATATAAAACTTTGCAGATGACACTAAGCTGGCTGGCAGTGTGTGCTGTGAGGAGGATGCAAAGAGGCTGCAGGATGACTTGGACAGGCTGGCTGAGTGGGCAAACACTTGGCAAATGCAAGATAATGTGGGTAAATGTAAGGTTATCCACTTTGGTGGCAAAACAGGAATGCAGATTATCTGCATGGTGACAGTTTAAGAAAAGGGGAAGTGCAGCAAGACCTGGGTGTCATGGTGGAACAGTTGCTGAAGACTGGCATGCAGGTACAACAGGTGATGAGCAAAGCTAATGGCATGCTGGCCTTCATAACGAGAGGATGTGAGTATAGGAGTAAGGATGTCTCCTGCAGTTATACAGGCCTTGGTGAGGACACACCTTGAGTATTGTGTGCAGTTTTGTTCTCCTAGTTTGTGAAGGACATTCTTGCCATTGAGGGTGTCCAGCAAAGGTTCACCAGACTAATTCCTGGGATAGCAGGACTGACATATGAAGAAAGGTTGGATCGACTTGGCTTGTACTCACTAGAGTTGAGAAGAAGAATGAGAGGGGATCTCGAGAAACATATACATTCCTGATGGGACTGGACAAGTGAGATGTGGGGAAAATGTTCTCAATGTTGGGGATGTCCAGAACTAGAGGTCACAGCCTGAGAATAAGGGGTAAGCCATTCAGGACTGAGATGAGGAAGAACTTCTTCTCTCAGGGAGTTGTGAACTTGTGGAATTCTCTACCACAGAAAGCTGCTGGGGTCAGTTCATTGGATAGATTCAAGAGGGAGCTGGACGTGGCCCTTGCGGCTAAAGGAATCAAGAGGTACAGAGAGAAAGCGGGAGTGGGATGCTGTGTTTACCTGATCAGCCATGATAATATTGAATGGTGGTGCAGGCTCGACGAGGGGTGAATGAGTACTGAACTTGGGAAATTTGGTGAGTGAGGGAATTCTTCATTGAGAGAAAAGGTGAAGTTCCAGCCATTTCCAAAATAAGGAGCAGCCTGCGCTAAGGAGGGGAACACCTCAGGGTCGAAATCCAGAGACATTAATTAGCTTACAGGTAAATGATTTGTTAGTGGGTTTGAGATTCCATTTTTCTCTGAATGGGTGCAATTAATTAAAGTAATACTATGGAGCTGTTAATACTATATTGGCCTGTAACTTCTGAGTATCGGCAGGAAGCCATGGCCCACTGATACTGAGTGAGAAAAATGCGCACTAACTGCACTCAAAAATCCCAATGACCTTTCTGACTCCGGCTTGGGCCTGCAGCGGGACAGAATGCGCAGGCCCCAGCGTGGCCCAGGGATATAGCCATGCTCTTTATGACAGGCCATGTTGAGAATGCCCATTGAGGGCACGCTGTGAACGAGCAGATTTAAAGTGATGAAAGGAGACAGCACAATGATTCCTTGCTATTATAAAGATAGGTGAAGTTTTTATACTTTTTCTCATGTTATTTCTTTTAAATAATTAATGCTATTGTTATTGGCTCATTTAAAGTGTTATTTTTTAATGATGTATGGTTATTATTATTTAATATTTACAAGTGAACATAGGCTTTGCTACTTGTTTTAAATCTATGAACCTACCATATAAATCGGCAATATTTTATTATCTAACGTTACATATGGTGTGCTTAAAAGTATTCCTATGTTTTAATTTAGAATATGATAACTCAAAATTTAGTTGTGAAGAAGAGAAGTTAAAACTTCACAGTCGATGAGTTGGATACAGGATTCTCTGTTCCTGAGACTAAGTGTTGAAGCCGGGGCAGGATTCACGACAGCACAACTGCCGCTGAACCTGGACCAATTCAGCTACCGTGGAGGGATTAGAACCAGCGCCACGTGAAACACGACCAATTCCAATGAAAAATAGTACGGGATTCGATGGGTCGGTGATGATACGGTGATGTGTATATGAGGCTGACAAGCTGCAGCCTCATATACACATTACAATCCCCACACACACCAATCCCAGCCAACAAGATGACACTGATTGCGCTGGAGCACGCCCATACAGCTGATGGGTTGGCTGGGGCCAGAGGGTATCTAGGAGGGTGGCCTGGGGGTTACCTCTACCTGACCCGTGGCCCTAAGTTCACAGTGAGCTAATAGCCTTTCCGGTTGCCGCAATGGCGTTCCGTGCCTGTCCACCCTGACCCCACATCCCACCTCCTGGCCACCTCCCACTCCTCCCCCCGCCCTGGCAGAAGCCCCCAGCCGGCGACACAACTGTCAGCACACGATGGCGATGTTGGACACTTTCCGTAATCCCTCTCTCTTCCTCAGCAGCCACGGTGCCAGTTTACCAATTTTGAAAGCACAAGTGAACCGCGCCGTCGGGAACCAGGCCCATTGGAGATGGAGGATCACAGAGGCCACGGAGAATACCATGTCAGGCCCATTAATGATATGCAAATGGTGTTTGCTGTACATGCGTTCCAGACCGCATTAACGCCGCTGACGATGTGACGGAGAATCACGATTTGGCGTCAAATCGGCGGCCCCTGCGATTTTGGCATCGGAGCCTATTCTCTGCTGGAGAGCAGGGCCTAAACACAGCAACAATGTCAGGATTCTGAGATCAGGGTTACCCAATCAAAAACTTAAATTCAAGGCCCCATCCCTTGCCAAACAGAGATGGGGACCCCCCTCATGGATGGTAGGAACCCCCCTTTGTGGACAGGAGGAAGACCTCCCCCCAACTTCCACATGCTGAAGGGGAAAGCCACCACTATGCAAACATTGAGGGATATCTTTCCCCATAACGGTGTCAAGCCCGGTAACTGTATGATAATGTATTAAAATTAATGAAAATCAGGTTCACGCCCAGGATTACCTCATCAGCGGAGGATGGGGAAGCTCTCAAATTGAAATCTCGTTGGCACAAATCCTGTTTTTGGGCGCTTGTGAGATTAGTCCAGATCATATATGTTTAAAATGCTTTTCCAGCAGCTCTCAATCTCAGCTTTTTGAATCCCAAAACTAACTATGTTCAGTACAGAAATTGGACATGTAGGATTTCCATGACAGAAAAATTGATTATATTTTCTTATAATTTTGAAATCAACCATGTGCTTGAACATCTGTGGAGTGGCAATCACAGTTTAATTGCTACTCCTCTCCTAGTTACCAACACTAACTTAGGGCAGCTTCACCTTTCTTGCCTTATTTTCCGACTGGGACCAGGCAGGAATAGTGCACTGCAGTGGGTTCCTGGGTCTTTCAGTTTAGTGCCAGAGAGTTGAAGGAAGGGAGCAACACCTTTTTTTTTTTAACGGCACTTGTTGCCATAACGCAGGTCACTTTAAATATCCCAACCACTTTGAGAAGCCAGGGAGAAGATAGATGGATAGGATTAGGGAGCGTGGAGGTCAGTTGGCAGTAGGGATGTGTTCAGGGAGTCAGGAGATCGTTGGGGGTAGTTGGGTGTCCCTGAGGTCTCAGAAGAGTAGTTGTGGGAGGATGGGGGGGGAGTATTCAGCTGAGGGTGTTGGAGGGATCAGTACTATAGTTAACGGGAATTTTAAAACTTCCTGGACAATTTCCGTAGCTTTTACATGGGGTGGCAGGGGCTGGCCCTCCAGCGCATCTTTGGGGTGCCCCGGGTACAACACCCTGTGTCTTGTTATGTTCTAGGCATAGCATAAGCGGCTTCCTTGTGGTGCACTTGACAAAGGAAGGTTCAGACGTGGAGATAACTTCAACGCGTTTATTAAACTATTTACACTTCTATTACTCGGGTTCGCCTCCACTGTTAATCCTTTATTAGCTACTCAGACTGACTAACCAGTCTGCTACAATCCACGTGGTGGGTGTAAAATTGAATCAACCCTGTGTCTCTACTCACTGACTGTCTCCACTGGGAAGAGGAAGATCATGTGTGTTATGTCCTTTATATATGGGTTGGTGTAATGCTCTCCTGTGGTCGTGTCGCCTCTGTGTGTATCGTGAATGCCCATTAGTCGTGTCCTATCTAACTGTTCTATTGGTTGAGTGTCTGTGTGTCATGTCTTTGGTGCTCCCTGCAGTGTCTAGCTAGTCTACATGTATTTACATTAATCCCTTGTGTCTTTACAGTGATGCATATCACCACACCCTGGAGATCAGAAGTTATGTGCCATCTTATCTGACAGCCAAATCCTGGCTTTCCTTGATAGAAAAGTGTGTTCATCATTTAGACTGTCACTTAAGCAAAAGGAAATGTCAAGGACACGTGGACCTAGGTTACTCTGTCAGTTTAGCAATCCCAATTGGGTACAACAAAACTTTGTTGTAACACTTTGGACAATGAATCTCACAATATTGAAACAGAAATTATCAGGTTCAAATTGGGTATTGTCTGAACTCCTGGCTAATAGTGCAATGTGGAAGGGAGTCCCCAATCTGTGTTCACCTTCTGTTGATGCTCTTGAACTTATATCTCTGTGGTTAAATCCATCTGATAGTTATTGTACACATCCAGATTGTCTTCATCAATTTGCAGCTGACAAGATTATTTAACAGAAAGCAAACTTCTTGGGGGGGCGATTCTCCGAGCCCCATGCCGGGCCGGAGAATTGCCGCAACCGTGCCACGACACCCCCAACGCCGGCGCGCGATTCGGCGAGGTGCGGAGAATCGGCGCCATTTGCGCCGGCACGTTTGACGCGGCGCTGGCCGCGGGCCACTGGAATCGGCGGGGACGTCGATTCTCTGGCCCGGAAGGGCAGAGCGGCCGCGCCGATACGACAGAGTCCCGCCGGCGCCGGCCACCCCTGTTCGCTGCCGGCGGGAACTCTGCGGGAACGGTCAGGGGGTAGCCTGTGGAGGGGGACTCCTTCACCGGGGGGGGGGGGGGGGGGGGGTCCTCCGCTGGGGTCTGGCCCGCGATCAGGGCCCACCGATCGACGGACCGGCCTCTCCCCCCGCAGGCCTACTTTCTGGCGCGGCCGGTCCCTGAACACCGGCCCCATGTTGGGTCGGGACCAGCGCAAGTGAGAAGTCCCCCGCGCATGCGCAGGTTGGTGCGGCCCAACTGCGCATGCGCGGGTTGGCGCGGCGCCAAGGAGGCTGGAGCGGCATGAACCAGGCCCCCTGTGGGGGCCAGAATCTGTCTTACCCAGGCCCGGTTCGCGCCATCGTGAAATGCGACGGCTTACACGACGGCACAAACACTTGGGCTCAATATTGGAGAATCGCTCCCCTTTTCTTTGGTTTCCTCACCAAATACTAATATTTGTCAAGCTTCAGCTCATCCATTCCATTTGGATCTGACTTTCACAACTGAAGTCTTCTATTAACTGCAAGATGTTTTGTCTTGGAGCTGTTCCTGTTACCACTTGGAGGTTCTAATGCTAATTCTATTCTCTCCTGATGCAGAAAATAAAAATCTCTTACCATCATAGTGAAATTCATCCCTACTATTCTATTTTGTTGCACATAAACCATTATTTACTATTGGTAGCTTTTCAGTTAATTAATTCATATTACCCAGGGCTCGAATTTAATGGAGCTGAAAATCCATTTTCCTCCAGATATTTTACATTTTGGATCAATTTAAAACTTTTTACTCAGCTTGGTTTTTGAGTTTTGTTTATTCTATCACGGAATGTGGGCACCACTGGCAAGGTCAGCCTTTGTTACCCATCCTTAATGACATTGAACTGAATGGCTTGCCACTTCAGAGGGCATTTAATGTAAGCCTACTTGTGACAATAAAGATTATTCTAAAAGATTATTATAAGAGTCAACCACATTGATGTGAGTCGGGAGTCACATGTAGGCCAGACCAGATAAGCAGGTAGATTTCCTTCCCAGAAGGGCATTAACAAACCAGATTAGAGTGTTAAATATAGATTGTGTTTATTCAGATAACAACCAATTAGTATGAATAGTCTCATGCTCCACAATCTGTTTGTTGTTGGAGGTCTAGAATATACCAAGTATTCAACCTTGATTACTTTCATTGTGATTAGCATGTTAACCAAGGAAATTAAGGGGCAGCACGGTAGCATAGTGGTTAGCACAATTGCTTCACAGCTCCAGGGTCCCAGGTTCGATTCCCGGCTTGGGTCGCTGTCTGTGCGGAGTCTGCACGTTCTCCCCGTGTGTGTGTGCGTGGGTTTCCTCCGGGTGCTCCGGTTTCCTCCCACAGTCCAAAGATGTGCGGGTTAGGTGGATTGGCCATGCTAAAAAATTGCCCTTAGTGTCCAAAATTGCCCTTAGTGTTGGGGTGGGGTTACTGGGTTATGGGGATAGGGTGTTGGGAATGGGCTTGGGTAGGGTGCTCTTTCCAAGAGCCGGTGCAGACTCGATGGGCCAAATGGCCTCCTTCTGCACTGTAAATTCTATGAAATTCTATGAAATAAGAGGGCGACATGGTAGCACAATGGTTAGTACTGTTGCTTCACTGTGCCTGGTCCCAGGTTCGATTCCCGGCATGGGTCACTGGCTGTGCGAAGTCTGCACGTTCTCCCTGTGTCTGTGTGGGTTTCCTCCCACAAGTCCCGAAAGACGTGCTGTTAGGTAAATTGGACATTCTGTATTCTCCCTCTGTGAACCCGAACAGGCGCCAGAATGTGGCGACTAGGGGCTTTTCACAGTAACTTCATTGCAGTGTTAATGTAAGCCTACTTGTGACAATAAAGATTATTCTAAAAGATTATTATAAGAGTCAACCACATTGATGTGAGTCGGGAGTCACATGTAGGCCAGACCAGATAAGCAGGTAGATTTCCTTCCCTGAAGGGCATTAGCAAACCAGATGGGAGTGTTAAATATAGATTGTGTTTATTCAGATAACAACCAATTAGTATGAATAGTCTCATGCTCCACAATCTGTTTGTTGTTGGAGGTCTAGAATATACCAAGTATTCAACCTTGATTAATTTCATTGTGATTAGCATGTTAAGCAAGGGAATTAAGGTGCAGCACGGTAGCATAGTGGTTAGCACAATTGCTTCACAGCTCCAGGGTCCCAGGTTCGATTCCCGGCTTGGGCCGCTGTCTGTGTGGAGCCTGCACGTTCTCCCTGTGTGTGCGTGGGTTTCCTCCGGGTGCTCCGGTTTCCTCCCACAGTCCAAAGATGTGCAGGTTAGGTGGATTGGCCATGATAAATTGCCCGCAGTGTCCAAAATTGCCCTTAGTGTCGAGTAGAGTTACTAGGTTATGGGGATAGGGTGGAGGTGTGGGCTTGGGTAGGTGCTCTTTCCAAGAGCTGGTGCAGACTCGATGGGCCGAATGGCCTCCTTCTGCACTGTAAATTCTATGAAATTCTATGATATGGAAATTCAGGTTTGTGTGCGTTATGACTTTCTAATTATTTATGTAATTTGTGTACATGCCATTTGAAATTTGTCAATATAAGCCTTCTGAGATTCTGGATTGGAAAAATTACCCATGGCATGTTACAATAACACATGTTTTCCATAGAGTTGAAGGTCAGTATCCTTGTAAAATGATATATGGCATCTCAACGAGCAAAATACTTCATGGAAGGTCATCGGAGGTGATGGATAGAAAATAATGTTATCATGAAATTACTTAGACCCCTGGCAGTTGTGCAACTTGTTCTTTCTCACCAAGTTGCTTGTGCCCACCATCTGTCATCCTTGACAGCAATTACCATAATGCATCAACCTTGGTTCAGAGGTAGCACTCACACTTCTGAGTCAGAATGTTCTGGGTTCAAGCCCCACTCGATGTTTGAGCAGCTAAGCTGGGCTGATACATCAGCACAATACTGGGGATCACCATTGCTGTGGGAGGTACCATCTTTCAGATGAGACCTTATCTTCTTTTTCAGGTGGATGTAAAATATCCCACGAGTCTATTTGAAGAAGAGCAGGGAGTACTGGCCAACATTTGACTGTCAATCAACATGACTGAAGCAGATTATCGAGTTGTTTATTTTTTGTTTGTGCGAGCTTGTTGCATGTAGGCTGTTTCCCACAGTGGCTGGAAAATGTTTTGGGGCATCCTGAGATTCTGAAAACTACAAGAGAAATGCAACTTCTTTCTTCTGTAAACATCAGGATTGCACTTGAATTCCCGATTATAGCAAGTTTATTATTTTGAAAAGTTGAGTGTTGATAGCAAGCAGAATAATGTAAATAGTCATCGTGTGAGCAGAAAGGAAATTCTAGAAATTGACTAAAAGGCACGCCACTGTGAAACGACGAGCGGCACCACATGGAGCGAATCAATCCAGCTCATTTTAACATCTCCAGGGAAAGGTAAATGGCTTCCACTTATTTTAGCCCAAATCAGGCTAATATCCAATCTTAGTTTAAAAGTGGCTCGGTGCTCTCAAAGGTCTGCCCTCCTGCTGATAAAACCTAACTGATTACAGTGTGGAATAACTTCACCAGCAGGAGGCAGAAAAAGTTAACTGAAAACACAATGTCCCCATTAACCTAAATGTCACAAGGTCTGCTCCCGACCCAAGCAATTGAAAGACAAGATGAGAAAGTTAATGCACTGGAGGATGGACTACACAGCCTTTCTTCTCCTTAACCTCTCCTATGTATATTGTACATCCTCTGTGATTTACAATACTGTGCCATCTCAGCAATGTGCAAAAACTATGGAAAATGAAGATTTTCTTTTTTAAAAAAGCAAATAAATAGAAACTTATTCCACAGCTGCATCCTTTGGATCCTGTATCCAATATATCCGACTGCCATGGAAAATAATTCTTATAATTGTCCATACCGATGAACCCTGGAAAGAGTTCCAAAGAAGAGTCACAATAGACTCAAGATTAACGCTGTTTCTCACTTCATTGATCCTGCCAAACCTGCTGACTATTTCCAGAGCTTTGTTTTTATCTCAGATTTCCAGCATCCACAATATTCTGATTTTAAACATAATTTAAAGTCCAGTCTAACAAAGTTTAATTCACAGCCTCCTGGACCGCTTTTTGCCAATTCCAGGTGTTAGATAACCATTGATATCCCCAGGGGCCTCTAACATGACACAAGACTGTCGTTTGGAGTGTCATTGGGCTCGCGCAATTTTTCAGCGCACTGTGGAGAACATTGTGAGAGGGCTACCGTGTGTGGCGGTCTACTTGGACAATTCCTGACCACCAGATCCACAGAAAGGGTGCACCTGAGTAACCTGGAGGAAATCCTCCTCCATTTTTTCGAGACAGGCATCGATCGCCTCAAGAGAGGAAAGTGCGTTTTCTATGCCAAGGTAGTTACACACTTGGGGTATCAAGTGGATCGAGTGTGTCATGGGGAACCGCAACTCAGCAAGGTCTCACTTCCTCGCCCGCGGCTGACCTACGGGAACCTCCCTTTCCTCCAGGCCACCGACCATGTCCAGGGACCTCTGCTCTGCCACGGTGAAGGGCCGCAGGTCTGATGGTACCCCTCCAGTTGCGCTCCCAGCGGTTATGATCGGCCTTCCCCTGGGGGTAGGGAGAAACAGAAAGTGTAGTTTTAGACAGTCCGACGCATGCAGCCCAGGGGCCTCAGCGGCCAGGACACACGGCCACGGTATCCGGTATGGGTGCCGGCATGTTGGGCAGAGTGGGGGTTTGGCCGCCCTCAGGGTGGTGGAGGTAGGGTCTCGAGTGTGTGGGACGTAGGTTAATACCAGGGGCACAGTGCTGCCTACTCACCCTGGCCATATTGAGGGGGCCGTGCAGTTTTTTATGGCACTGCTGGCCGGTCCAGATGGTGTTGCTCATGACACTGACCACCTCCACTGCCTGTGCCCAGGCACGGTGGACGGCAGCGGCTGGCAGCCTTCTTCCCGAGCCAGGTAAAGGGGTCAACTGTCTCTCCTCCACGCCGTCCAGGAGGGTCTCTAGCTTGGCGTCGGTGAATCTTGGCACCACCCTCTTCGCTGCCATCTTGTTGGCTGGGATGGTGTGTGTGGGGAGTGAAGTGTGCATATGCAGCTGAAGCTTATCAGCCTCCTGAGTGTCAACCTCAGACCCGGCAAATTCGGCACCGTTTCTCATTGGAATCGATAATGTTCCATATGGCGCAGGTGCTAGCCCCTTAACAGTAGCTGAATCGGTCCAGGTGAGGCGCAAGTTTTGCTGTCTTGGAACTCCATGGATTTTGCACCGGCGTCAACACTTAGTCTCAGGAAGAGGGAATCCCGCCAAATGTTTTTGACCTGCAACAAAGGAGGCAACTGTGGGGGTAGCACTCGGGCAAAGTAGGAAATAAATCATGGGGTCATAATTGTATTTTCCCAGTATGCATAGCTACATATATGGTCAAAATGTGACATTTGAACTCAGTGGGGAGGAAAAACAGAATCATGTTGCAAAATGCATTTTCTTTCGGCCATTTTGAGCAATGTTGATGACTGTCAACTCTGTGATTCCATTCTGATCCAATGGAATCTGTTTCCATATTTTCACTCGCAAGCCAATTAAGTAGCTTGTCCAGCCTTTTAATTAGCTCAATGGCACATTTAAATCAAGTGTGGTGGGAATTGGAGGATAATGTGGATTGTTTAGGAGTGCAGATAACAATTTTCTGAAACAAAGTTCAGAATGTGATCATTTTATCAAATGTATTTTTTTAAATGAAGAGTTATTGAATACATTAAAAAATATTTTGATACAGCAAACAATTTCCAATTTGGTTAGTTAACATTATGCATAAATAATTTGTATCTTTATATCATTCCTGAACAACTTTTATTCGTAAGTCAAGTTTATTGACTACTTCTGATCTGCTGAACAGGACCAAGATGTAGAAGCATCATGTAAGTCACAAACAGAATTAGGGAATGTTCAACATGGCAGCAAGTTTAGTGTCTTCTACAATTTCTGCCATGATATTGCCTGAGTATGTGTAAAGATGCAAACTATTGAAAAATAGTATTATGATAGTTGCAGTGAATGCACAGCAGCTAGTATGCATGATGCTCCTAAACAGTGCCAGGTGGGTGTACCTTTAAGAAATGGGTGTTTATCAAATAGCTGCAGTGATGTCACAGTGGGGGTGGAGCTGGGATGTCTGTCTGCTTTACTTCTGTTTTTGAGTTGGCAGCTGCAGTGTGTTTTTGGTTTCATTTTCAGAGGTGAAGAGTTGTATTTGCAGCAAGAAGATGTTATGATCTCTCTTTGCAATCTAAAGATCACTTGATGATCTCAAAGTAATACCAGTCACTGTAGAGAATTTAAATCTGCTGTCTTTTGTTACAAAGGGTTTAACTTGTGGATGTTGTTTGGAAAGTTATCAAGGGTTATCTATGGAGTACTGTATCTTTTGGGCGGTGCTCAGGATTGGTAGTTGATAAACTGTTTACTGTATGTTTATACAATGTTAACTGGATTCAGAAAATAAACATTATTTTGTTTTAAACATACTTTAGCTCTCTGTTGCATTACACCTGTAAAGTGGGCCCTTGTGCTCCCAATAACGAAAATCTATTTAAGGTTGTGGGTCAGGTGAACGCCATAATATACTTTGGTGTTCTCCAAACCCTGGCCCATAATAACTGGCATAATCAGTTTCTGCACTGGTGTGACCTTTAAACTTTAACACCAGAAATCTTCCAAAAATGAAATTGGAGGGACAAAGCCATCTGGCAGTGTTTGGGTCATGCAGAATGTTCTAGTTTCTTGGTTGATTTAATGTGCCTACCAGCTGATAGGATTTTGCAAACTTACGTATGCCACTTATCCATTTCCCTTCTCGCCTTTAACTGTTTCTCTCTGGTGTTATTTACTGTTGGGAGTGAGATAAGCCTGAGTTACAAGAGGCAAATGGCCAGTTTGATGACATTGGGCTCATCTAAAATCTTGCACTGTAATAAATACCTCCCAAATCCTACCAGTTAGAAGGAAAATATGACTATGATAATATGACAGATGGCAAATAACATGTTCACATTTGTATAGTGTTCACATAAAGTACATAGATTTGGAAGAAAATTGTATGGCAATTAAGGCTGGCAACCTTCAGCAGAATTTTGCTGATGCTGTTTTTTTTCGTAAAAATATGTTCCATAATGGAGGAAATATTAAACTGGCCTTGAAGGGTGCATTACTAAATACGTACTAATAAGTTACATTTCAAACTTAATGAAGTAAAATGTTCTGAGACATGATTGGATTATGGTTCTGTTTCTACATTTATTTTTAAAATAAATTTAAATATATTGCTTCACTGCACTGACTAGAATACATTCAAGCTGCAAAGTGCCAGTGCAAATTGTTGAGATAATTATGTTTGCTTTCAATTATTTGATGAGAGGACTTTCTTGTTGGGGCCTAATGGTCTAAAACTTTGCATTGTAGAGAAGCCTCAGTCAAATGAACATTTTCTGTGGTCATTGGTGTTCAAAATAATTTTTTAAAAATGTAACAGGAAATGTAGACTATTAATGAACCAGACTTTAGTCAAGTTTTTCTGTATTCAAGGATGCAAAAGGTGATCCTAGCCCCCAACACCACCCACACACATTGGGCTGGATTCTCCGATTCTGAGGCTATATCCCCACACCAACGTGAGAACAATGACATTTTGCGACCAAGAATTTAGCATAAAATGGCCACCGATCCTCTGTTTGGCTGGGGACTGGCAGCTGAACAGCGTAGAGCACCCGGCTCTAGCTGCCGATACGGCCTGGAGAATTGCATGGCGGCGACCTGCAGCGGCTGTGCCATGCAACATCGCACCGGCCGCTCGCGAACTCGGCCTGCAAAATAGTGCCCTCCCTTTGGCCAGTTTGCGCGCCTCAGACCAACCCCCAACAGTTCCCCCAGCCCCTGACAATGTCCCCGCTGCCCACAGATCGGCCATCCCCGACTGTGGCGGCACTGGATTGAGTCCGCAGCTACAATGGCGAGTTCCCGACGGATGATAGCACACGTGACCAACGATGCCGGGAACTCAGCCGGTCGGGGGCGGAGCATCGGTGGGTTGGCCTCAGGTAATGACCTGACGCCGTCAGTACAGAGAGTGGCGCACTTTGTGAGTATGCCACTTTGGAGGAGGTGGAGCATCGCGAAAGCGGCGCCCCCACCCCGATTTAGTCGGAGTATTCTCCGGCCAATCGCCAAACGTGATTTCAGCGTTGGCGACTGGAGATTCCTACCCAACATTCCTGAAAGGTGAGATGATGGTGAGTAAAACGGTGACAGAGGGGTGGGGTTTGCACCATATTCCCAATATCTTCCTGTCTTTGCATGATTTTTACTTTCTTGTCAGCGGAGATGGGAAGACTGCCTCCCTAGATGAGCAGAAACATAATTTAAATTGTTGTATTGCATTACGATCACATAATTGGGTTATATATGCCATTTTAAGCACTAGCCCTATTATGATCCCCTGTATCAGGCCCACCAGTAATGGCTGGCAGGAGCATGAATCCAGATCCTGATGACTTCATTAAAAAAAAACACAAAGGTTATCTTGATCCCCTGAATTGTACTACCTTCCCTTCCCCAATAGTAAATTTATGGACACCAATTCCTTTTTGCCACGTGGGCGACTGTATCTATAGGCAGCCTACGGTGGTCTTTCCTCTTACATCTCCACCAATTTTAACTGATTGTTTACCGACAATGACATAATTCCTGTCAGGCTTAGCTCATGCAACTCAGGCCCCAATTTATAATAATAATAATCTTTACTGTCACAAGTAAGTTTACATTAACACTGCAATGAAGTTACTGTGAAAATCCCCTAACCCACACTCCGGCGCCTGTTCGGATTCAACATTTCTCATGTTTCCAGAGGCCAGAGGATTTGTTTGCCTATTTGTCCCTGAAACCATGCATTTAAAATCAACCCCATACTTTCCTAATCTTACATATTGTCAAGCTGCCCTCACAGACTGTAAAATTATTGATGAGATTGATAGATGACTTGCTCTGGGGAGAACGTGCCTGCACCACTGATGCTGATAATCAAATTGTGATTTGGATGTGATCTGCTTATTTGGTTTGCACCATCAACTGATGTTCACACTGGCCCTGTGCCTAACAATCTGGAATTAGCTAATGCGTGATCTTAGACTGACCCTGCAGAAGAAAATCATCAGGGATTCAAATCATGCATTTGTTTGATTTCAATTTGTTTAAATTATTGCTGAATATCATAACCTGCTGTGTGAATCTGAATAATCTAGATAGGTTCAACAGTTCTATAATTCCAGAAAAACAAATGCAAAATAAAAAATCAATACAAGCCCCAAAATATAATTGCAATCGAAATTGACGTTCAGCTTGGGCAAGGACACAAAATCTAGTCTTCATGTAAAAATGTAATTTTATTTTTACCAGATCAGTTACTGATGTTCGGCTTTCTAATTTTCACAGCTGATGAAAATATCTTCAAACATACAAACAGAGCTGAGGATAGTACCACAGCGAGGTGTAAAGTGCTTTCTGAAAACACTTCTGGAAACAAATAGCAATGACACTGTCTCCAATGAAATGAAAACTGCTTTTGAGACAATGCCAATGTGTTGATGATCCAGACTGGAACTAAACCATTTACTGATTATCTCTGATCAGTACAGCTGACTATTCACAGGTGTCCCCTTCCTCTTGGATATATATTATGGATGGAATCTTACCGCTTTAAATTTTCATCGCAACCTGACTGTGTTTGATATTCGCACATGGCTAGATCTTACTGAAAGTCTCACGCCCACAGGTGCAACTTCCACTGCTGCCAACTATTCAGCTGTGATAGACACACCACAATTACTGACACTCTCTCTTGTGGGACCATGTGGCACATTACTGGAAAACTAGAGGTGAAGAGGCATGTCCATATCACCAGGATCCCTTGGAGGTGACTTATGGACCAGCAGTGACTGAAGCCAATGCAACTGGCATTGCTGAGTGTATCTAGGATGATGGTATGTTCTGTCTCATGCACTTTAAAAAAAAAATTTAGAGTACCCAAGTTTTTTTTCCAATTAAGGGGCAATTTTAGCATGGCCAATGTACCTACCCTGCACACCTTTGGGTTGTGGGGATGAGACCCACGCAGACATGGGGAGAATGTGGAAACTCCACACAGAGAGTGACACGGGACTGGGATCGAACCTGGGTCCTCAGCGCCATGGGGCAGCAGTGTTAACCACTGCGCCACCGTGCTGCCCATCTTCCACCTTATTAAATCCCCCCGTCAATTTGGCATGAAGTGCAAGCTACCATTGGTATGACCATGGAGCTTTTCCATCGTCACACAGCCCCATTTCCCTTACCACAAAGATGAGGAAAAGGCCGTGCCCTGTTGTATTTATGCTTTCAGATACCCAAGACATGTGGCCGAGCCAACTAATGCACCCTGGCAATAAAGGGTGCAAGTGGAAGACATGGCTGGTGAAGAAGCATCACCGTTTGATCTGAAACTGGCAGCCACCAGTTTTGATACTGTACCAAAAAGGATAACATAGAGCAGGCATTATCAAACTCGGAGGCGCGACCCTGGGGTGGGTCACGGGCATGTGTCGGGGGGGTCGCGGAGCCGTCCATCGTGGCGCTCCCGATCGCACAAATCTGGGCGCAACAGCCGCAGCAGCCGGCTGTTAATAACGCTGGCTGCAAGCGGCCTTCAAAATGGCTGCGAACATGTAAAAAAAATGCGGTCGCACTGCGCATGCGTGCCACACAGTGCCTGCGCAGTGCGGCCACTTTTTTTCAAAACGGTCGCAGCTTTTTGTTTTACAAGTTCGGGGGGGTTTATTCATTTATTTTATTTATTTAATTTTTATTTTTTTCATTTATTTATTCTTTTTTTCAGGTTCGGGGGGAGTTTATTTGATAAAACTTTACAGGAAAAAAATGCAGAACTTTGGACAGATACTCCATACTTTCCGACACCGGAAGGCTTCACCTTCAACCAACAGGTTCCATTGGAGGAGCGTGTACGAGGGCCAAAGGGACCCAAAACCATTTCCTCCATTTTTGTCAGCAGCAAACAAGGTAAGAGAAAATGGTGAGTCACACATGTCGGCCTGCGTGGGTCGCACAGGTCGGCCGGCTTGGGTTGCGAAGGTCGGCCGGGTTGGGCCCCGAAGTTTGGCCGGTTGGTAAAAATGGGTCCCCAGAAAAAAAGTTTGAAGAACACTGACGTAGACGCAGGATCACCAAGCATGAGTGAGTTGCAGCTGGACGAGGGAGCAAGACTTGTCTGATATGAAATTGACCTGTCTCAATACCAGCCTGCGAAAACATCTTAACGCATTTGTACGAAATTATTTTGATTGTTATTTTAACAGAAGTATTAACCAGTATATGTTAAATGGATTAGCATCTATGGCAGGATGTCCTTGCACATAAGTGCAAAAATTAAGGCTGAAGCATTTGCAACCAGCTTCAACCAGAAGTGCTGATTGGATGATCTATTTTAACCTCCTGAGGTCCTCAGCATCATAGATGTCAATCTTCAGCCAATTTGATTCGCTCCACGTGACATCAGGAAATGGTATAAGGCACTGGATGCTGCAAAGGTTGTGGGCCTTGACAACATCTTCGCAGTGGAACTGGAGACTTGTGCTCCAGAATTAGCCGCGCCTCGAGCCAAGCTATTCTAGTACAGCTGCAACACTGGCATCCAGACAACAATGTGGAAATTTGCCCAGGTATGTACCTGCCCACAAGAAACAGGACAAATCCAACGCAGCCAATTACTGCCCAATTAGTCTATTCTCAACCATCAACAAAGTGATGTCAGGGGTCGCTGACGGTGGCATCTACTGACACTTAAAGTAACAAAACTTTTCATCAGTGCTCAGTTCAGCTTCTTGTCCTCATTACAGCCTTGGTACAAACCAAAAAAAAGGAAATAAACTCAAGAGGTGAAGTGAGAGAGACTGCCTTTGACATTGACTGAGTGTGCCAACAAAGAGATCTCGCAAATCTTTTTGAAAATTGGGTAGCAGGGGGAAAAAATCTACAGTAGTTGGAGTCATACCTAGCACAAAGGAGAATATTGTGGTTATTGAAGGTCAATTATCTCAATCCCAGGACATCACTGCATGTGTTCTTGTCGTGCCCTGGGTCCAATTATCTTCAGTTGCTTCCCTCCATCATAAGGTCAGAAATAGGGTTGTTCGCTGATGAGTACACAAAGTTAAGGGCCATGCATGACTCCTCAGACACTGAAATAGTCTGTGTCCACGTGCAGTAAGATGTGGACAACATTCAACCCTCGGCTGACAAGTGGCAGGTAACAGGTGTACCTATTCAATTGCCAGACAATGACTGTCTCCAATAAGGGAGAGCCTAACCATCACACCTTGACATTCAATGACATTACCATTGCCGAATCCACCAACATCCCAGTGGTAACCATTTAAAATAAATTGAACTGTATCAGCTGCATAAATGCTGTGGCTACAAGAGCAGGTCAAAGTCTTGGAATCCTACGATGAGTAACTCATCTTCTGAATCCCCACAGCCTGTCTACCATCTACAAGGCACAAGCCAGAAGTGTCATGGAATACTCTCCACTTGCCTGGATGAATGCAGGTCCAACGACACTTGATAAGCTAAGCGGCCCAATTTATTTGCATCCTGTCCACCACCACATATATTCACTCTGTCCATCACTAACACAGTGGCAGCTGTGTACCATGTATAACATGCATTGCAGTAAGTGGATGAAAGAGACAGATTTTTCTGTAGAGAGTTTAATTCATACATACCCTGCCAATATGACAACTTCGCACTGTTCAATGCATTATAGTGATGAGGGAGGCAGGGAGATGCTGTTTCCATGAAATTAATGTCCGAGAAGTGTATGGCAGACGGCAACATTTTAAGACCCATGTTTAACTCCGCAGCTGTCCTTCGCCTGACGTGGCCGAGCATTTCTGCATTCTAACAGTGATCATCATTATTTGCATTGTTATTTTGTCAGCAAATGCTGGTGCAGTGTATTTTTTTAATCATATTAAGGTGGAGGTGGGGGTGGGGGGGAATGAACTAAGCACACCACAGAAAAACCTCTGTCTTCCTATCGAAATAAATATCCTTCATAGTGATGTGAGGCTATTAGTGACTGTTAATCAAGCTCCCTGGAACTGAAAAATAATGATTGCAAGCATAGAATCGCATTACTTCAGGCTTTACAAGTTGAATATTTCAAACATTACTACTTAATTAACTACATTTAATTAACTTTAATTATTGTATCATGCTGAAAAAATAGACATGCTGTCAAAGCTTTTCATCTTGTACTCATCTGAACAGAGGCAATATTGACAAAATTCAAAGAGAACAATAATTTGTACTGCGTTAGAAAAGGGTATTGCTTGGTTGGTAAGATGGCTCTGGTTGAGATGTTGACATGGACAATGCACCGGGGAACTATTTATCCCCATGTTTTCATTTAATTAAAAGAGAGCACAATTCTTGGATATATGTAGCTTGGAGCAAGCATAAGTGAGTCACATTGCGATTGATTGATTGATTTATTGATTTATTGTCACATGTACTGAAGTACAGTAAAAAGTATTTTTCTGAGGCCAGGGGAACGTACACAATACGTACATAGTAGACATAAAGAATAATCGACAGAGTACATTGACAAATGGTACATCAACAAACAGTGATTGGTTACAGTGCGGAACAAGGGCCAAGCAAAGCAAATACATGAGCAAGAGCAGCCCAGGGCGTCGTGAATAGTGTTCTTATAGGGAACAGATCAGTCCGAGGGAGTGTTGTTGAGGAGTCTAGTAGCTGTGGGGAAGAAGCTGTTCCTATGTCATCATATAGTGGTTGTTAGTGTCATTCTTACATACTCAGGGTTGTTCAGCAGGTTTTTTCCAATCGCTCCAATTATTTCAACAACATGCTACATTTTCTTTTCAGGAATATTCAAGCTCTATACAATGAAGTGAGTAATCATTGTCTTATCTATTTGCTTGTCATTATTTTTTATTTGTCAGTAGTATTTTTTTCCATTCTCAGCATGTGAGTCACATTTACTGCCCCACGCCAATTATCCTTGGTGGCGGTGAGCTGCCTCCAGTTAAATGGCATGTTAGACCATTTCAGAGGGAAATGAAGAGTCAATTGCATCGGTTTGGGTCTGGAGTCATATGGAGATCAGACAAGATAAGGAGGGAGAATTTCTTTCCCTGAAGAACATGAGTGAACCAGGTGGGGTTTTACAATAATCTGGTAGTTTCATGATCATTATAATTTTATTAGAGATTTATTAATAAACTGAATTAAAATCCCTCCACCAGCCACAGTGGGATTTGAAGTTGTGCCTCCAGAGTATTTTACTAACATTGGCACTATTCTAATATCTTCCAGGTATTGATGACAAGGATGCTGCATGATTTTCTACCTTTACAAAAAGATTTAAAATAGCGTCAATATCACTAACAGCTGCTGAAATGAATTTATAGTTTACTATCAGAAAATAATTCTGAAAATGTATCTTTATTGAAAATGTATCTGTGCCATCGTGGGCAATATGGTAGCACAGTGGTTAGTACTGCTGCCTCACCGTTCCAGGGACCCGCGTTCAATTCCGGCCTCAGGTGACTGTGTGGAGTTTGCACTTCCTCCTTGCCTCTGCATGGATTTCCTCCTGTTTCCATCCCACAGTCCAAGGATGTGCAGGTTAAGTGGATTGGCCATGCTAAATTGGCCCTTGAGTGTCCAAAAGGTTAGGTGCTGTTACTGGGTTACAGAAATGGGGTGGAGGCGTGGGCTTAAGTAGGGTGCTCTTTTCAAGGGCCGGTGCAGACTCGATGGGCCAAATGGCCTCCTTCTGCACTGTAATTTCTATGATTCTACTATTAAATTTAATCTCATGCCGCTGAGGACCCGGGTTCGATCATGGTCCCAGGTTACTGTCCGTGTGGAGTTTGCACATTTTCCCTGTGTCGGCATGGGTTACACCCCCACAACCCAAAGATGTGCAGGATAGGTAGATTGGCCAGCACTAAATTGCCCCGAATTGGAAGAAAAAATTATAAGTGATTACATTTAATTATAAAGGCTCACGGTAGCACAGCGGTTTGCACAGTTGCTTCACCACGCCAGGGTCCCAGGTTCGATTACCGGCTTGGGTCACTGACTGTGCGGAGTCTGCATGTTCTCCCTCTGTCTGGTGGTTTCCTCCAAATGCTCCGGTTTCCTCCCACAAGTCCCGGAAGACGTGCTGTCCGGTGAATTGGACATTCTGAATTCTCCCTCTGTGTATCCAAACAGGCGCCGGAATGTGGTGACGAGGGGCTTTTCACAGTAACCTCATTGCAGTGTTAATGTAAGCCTACTCGTGACAATAAAGATAATTATTATTGTGTAGTTTAGATACACCAAAACTGCACTGCCAAGATAGAAAGAAGAGTGCATTGAAACATTTCAAATCCATGAGCCAACCAGGTTAAACTGGTTGTTGAAGATACATCAGTGGTGTGAGTAAATCAATGACATTTAAATTCACTCTCCAGAACACAAAGGAAACCAGTTTTTTTAACTATTCAAAAGAAAACAAAAACAAAACACTAAAAAGAGTAAAACAAAGTATTCAATGCAATTAAACATAGTGGGGGGGGGGGGTGGGAGGGAGGGGGTGATTTTACCCCCCCCCCCTCACTATGTTTAATTGCATTGAATACTTTGTTTTACTCTTTTCAGTGTTTTGTTTTTGTTAAGCCTTTATAATTAAATGTCATCACTTTTAATTTTTTCTTCCAATTAGGGGCAATTTAGTGGTGGCTAAATCCACCTTCCATCACTGGGAAACCCACGGTGGAGTTCATCGTCAACGGGACCAGAAGATTCCACTGGTGAGAAGGACGGATCGAAATATCATAACATAATATAATTTTTCAAACATCTTGCCAGACATTCATGTATTTCCTCTGTCAATAAGGCACAGCAGATTGAAAAATCTTTGAATGTATTGTACAGCATTAAGATTTATACATTGCAATCATCATGAAAAATAAAGCTGCTTCATTAAAAAGAGGCTCAAATTCAGTGTATGCAATTTATTATATACATACCTCCATAAATCTTTGTTCATTGCCCTTACACCCTCAGCTCGATGTAGTCAGAAACAGAATCCTACCTTACAGACAATTACCCAGTCACTACCATCACTATTCCTGTCCCACTGACAGGACAGACACAGCAGGGATGGCAGCACAGTCGTCTAGAGTTGGGAAGGAGTTTCCCTGGGAGTCCTCAACATCGATTCTGGACCCCATGAAGTCTCATGGCTTGAGGTTAAACATGAGCAATTACCATGTACCGGCCACCATCAGCTGATGAATCAGTACTCCGCCATGTTGAACACCAGCTAACGGTGGGCTGCCACCCGCCACCACTAAATTGCCCCTAATTGGAAGAAAAAATTAAAAATGATTACATTTAATTATAAAGGCTTAACAAAAACAGGCCGAATGCCAATTTGTACTGGTCCACACAAATGTGGACCTAGCGGAATGGCATCTGCAGGGTGTCCCAGGCCATTGGTGGACCCTGGGTGGTGAGGGTGGCCCCCTTGACTCTCCACCAGCACCTGGGAAGCTTGGCACTGCCAGGCTGGCAGCTTGACACTGCCACCCTGACACTGCCGAGGTGCCTGGTGGCATTGTGAGGCTGGCAAGAGCTCTGTCAGGGCCCGGCTACCAGGGTGGCACTGCCACAGGTCAATGTTTGAGGGGGTCCATGCCCATGAAAGGAGGGATGAGGGTGGGTCTGAAGGCTGGGGGGCTGAAGGGTGGATATGAAGGAGCCTCTGGAAGGTTGGGAGGTAAAGGGTGCGGGTCCTGGAATGAGGGGCTTGAAACTGGTCGTCGGAAGTCCTGAAAAGAGGGGGGGGGGCTTCAGCAACCCCATAGAAGGGTGCCCTCACTTGGGGTAATGTCCACGTGTGTGGGTGATGACATTGCCCGTGGGTGGAGGGTGTGGGGGACCCGCAAGCTCAGTTAGAGATCGAGGAAACATTTTGAAATGGTGGCCCGATCTCTGAGGAGCCAAACTGGTTTGAGTTCAGCTCCCCAGCGATGGAAAACATTCTTCAGTATAGGCTACCCCAGAGAGAAACTCCCCCGGGCCTGAAAATGTGGGCATGATTCAAGGAAGGTTTTTAAGTGTTGTAGCGAGTGAGAACTATCAGCATCCCAACGCTCGACCCATGAGCCCGTTACCAGTATCAAATGTTAATTGGTCCATTTAACAAGGCCCCATGGGCTTCACACCACAAATGTCTGACCCAACAGTTGATTCTCCGGGAGCGTGCTCACCAACCCACCGCCAACGGAAGGGAGCAGCATTTAAACCGATCCCACAGAGCTTAGGCCACAAAGCTCGCAGCCATACCACCGAGGAGACTGGCCCCAAGATTCGGGGATGCCCACCTGGCCCACCTGCCGGACATGGTGGAGCCGCAATGGGATACCCTTTTCCCCAAGGGGCTGGGTGGGTCATCCACAGGGCAGCCAGTGCTGCCTGGGATGAAGTGACAGCAAACGTCAACACGGGCAGCATGATCTAGAAGACAGCCACACAGTGCCGCAAAAAGCTAAATGACTTCCACCGGGCCGCACGGGTGAATTGGCATCAGCCCCCAGCATTGGTCCCGCCTATCACCACCCCCCCCCCCCCCTCCCCCCATCCCTGACAAGGCACCGCCCCTGCATCAAGCATCAAGACGTGTCCCAACCCACCCATGCCCAACAGTGGTTCACATCCATGCCCCCCACACCCCCATGCACCCCCCACCCCGGTGCATGATGTGTGTGGTTCACAAAACCCTCTCTGTGTCCCCACAGGAAAAGCTGTGCCATAATAGATAACAAACGGGCCAGTCGGGGTGGGGTGGAAGGGGAGGGTTGGTGCCAGACACCAGAGTCCTCACCCCATACGAGTAACGGTCCTTGGGGATTGTGTGGGCGGCCGGGGACAGAACAGTCACTGATATAGAGCTTGACCTGCGCCACAGAGGTGGGTAACCACCAGCCTCCACCCAGAGGATCGGTCAGCCCATGAGGAAAAAACGGAGGATAACTCCAAGAATGCCACGATAATGGTCGCAGCACAGCTGTCATCCCCACCTTTAACCAGCATAGAGACAAACATCGTGGTGAGTGAAAATAGTGGACAGGGATCTGAGGCATATTCTGGTGAACACCACACAGTTGCTGATGCACATCAGTTGGAGGCAGGAGCTCCCAGGCGAGACAGCATTTGGAGGTCTGCTGGATCCCAGGACCCAGCTGGGCCCCAGTCACATGCTGACCCTCTGGACCAGGTTTACCCGGAATGGATGCAGTTCGTAGCACTTGGCCGAGAGATACAGAGGAGGATGGCAGCGCCACTTCAGCAGGTCCACAGCTAATTGGAGGACTCCCAAAGGCTGAGGATGCAAGAGATAACGCTGGCAATGTGTGGCACCGAGGTCAACACTGCTAAGGTGGCGGCTACAGTGGAGAGCCTGGGGCACAACTCAGTACCATGAGTGGTGGCATCCAAGGCATTGCCCAGCAACTGACAGCCATGGTTGAGTGTCTCAGCAGCATGTCCCAGTCACTGGGGGTCATGTCCCTGATGTAGATGGGCATTTCTGAAGCATTACGGAACATGTCCCAGGCGCGATGTGACGTGTCCAAGCCTATGGTGGACCTGGCTGTGGTGCTGGACATGTCCCAATCACTGAGGATCATGTCGCAGACGCAGGTGGACATTGGCGAGGCACTGAAAAGCGTGGCCCGGTCACAGAGGGGTATCACTGAGGGCATCAGCACCATGGTGCAGACGTTGCGGAGCCGCCAGCGCCAGGGTTGGCAAAGCCAGATGATGCAAGTGCATCTGGAGCTCAGTCAAGCTGCCCCTCCGTCCCAAGGTAGCCCCCAGTGCTCTATGGGCACCGCTCGGGAGGAGGGGGTGCTGGGAGCTGAGCCGGAACCTCCAACGGGGTGGCGATGGTGGCCTCCAGCGCCTCCGAGCAGGACAGCAGCCCTCGGACAGCTGCACATCGAGGAGTCAGCATCCGGGACAAGGAGGCACGGCAGGGTATGTTCTGCCGGTGAGTGGACTGGGGCCCGCCTGCCCCAGGGCCCCAGAGGATGCCCGTCAGGGGCATCAAAGGCCAGGGGATGCAATAAGCAGCAGGCTGCTTCCTTTGCTGATGTGCATCCTGCGGAAACACCGAGACATAGTAGAAGAGCATGAAGGCTACGCAGATAGAGGATCACTGGAAGGCCACTGGGGTGGGTGGGGATGGAGCACAGGGAAGGGGGAGTCAGGTAGAGGGGGTGAGGAAGGAGTGCGGGGTTTTGGGGCGGGGAAGGGTTTGGGAGGGGGAGGGCAGATGGGGAAGAGGTTTGGAGGAAGTGGTGAGGAAGGGAGTGGGAGGGGTGCAAGGGGGAGCGGCATCCTCGGAGCTAAAGGCAGTTGAGGTCACTGTTGCACAACAACAAAAACTTTGCACCCAAGATATGTGCAACCTCTGGCACATTAGTCCTCAATGCAAGTTGACCTCCAACCCACTGACCCAGCCCCCCAGGCACAATGGTCCTGGATCTGCCCCACCCACCCCAACCCAAGACATACAATGTGAAGGTGATGGGCAC
Source organism: Scyliorhinus torazame (assembly GCF_047496885.1). Classification (NCBI taxonomy): domain Eukaryota; kingdom Metazoa; phylum Chordata; class Chondrichthyes; order Carcharhiniformes; family Scyliorhinidae; genus Scyliorhinus; species Scyliorhinus torazame. Next base: position 179,283,140 of record NC_092709.1, read on the forward strand.
GAACGTGCACTTGGCAGGCAGATAGGAGTCAGATTATGGCATCATGAGGAGCATCGGTGCTGAACTCACCCTCCTGCCCTTGGCATGGACCCATTGACAGTGCCCTCACAGGCACATCATCCTGGGGTGATGTAACACAGACTCTGGGAGGGTGTTGGGGGCAGGGAAGAGAGCGCAGGTGAGACAGGCTGGGTGGGTGATGGGGGAATGGGTGTGGTGAGAAGGTGGGTGGGAGGGAGGGGGTGCGATGACGTATAAAGCCACACCCTATGTGAAGTGGATGAGGATGTAGGCCTCCGTGGCCCTCTGGGTATGCCAGACGTGGACATTGATGCCTGTCCTCCACCCTTTGGCTGGTCCTGCGGGACATCCCGGGATCGTCCTCCAGCCCCTCTTGGTCCGGTGCCTCCTCGTCCTCCTCTTTGGAGGTCGCCGCATGTTCCTCCTGTAGCCATCTGGGATGGCCACTTCCCGATTACAAAATGGACACTTTGCAAAGCTTGCAGGGAAAATGGACAATACTGAGAAAACAAGCAGGTTCAGAGTTTGTCTGCATATTGGAGCCGCAGCGCCCAGACAAGACCAAAACTGCAAGCCCATTAGCATACCAATGGCCCATCTCCGGGAACAAAAGAGTAACATTTGAGTAACTGCTACTAAGGCAGACACCCTGGCGCCAGAGGAGACCGAAACAAAGCAGGCCAACGGCCACCTAGGACACTCCCAGCCATCAGAGCACACACCCCTTTATTGGACGAGATCAATATGAATGATCAAGAAACGGCCCAATTGATTGGGGCCAAGTTCAAGGTCCGCCCAAAAGAGCGCGAAGCCCCTTCGGGTATAAGAAGAAGGCCCCGAGAAAGAATCGCTCTCTTGGACTTGGCTCTCACAGCGGAGAGACCCATCCACCAGCTGCACCAGAAGCAAGTAAGTCCAAGGTCAACGCTCGCTACCAGACGGACGACCTTAGCTGTTCCCCTTCACCACTTCGACCCCAGCAGCCTCAGAACCGAACAACGGCCATTGTTCCTCTGACTGAGTGGGCGCCCGAAGCTAAGTATAGGCTTTAGCAATAGTGATAGTTTAGTCTGTAGTATTTGTGAATGAGTATATATTACTATGTGTGTAAATAAATAGTATTGACTTTGAACTAACTAACTGTTGTATTGGCTCTTTGATCAGGATTCGGGTTTGAACCTTGTGGCGGTAACGAAAGGTACCTGACGACTCGAGAACAAACATAATTAGGATTAAGGAAGGCGACCATATTGACCGCCATATTCAGAGCCAACCAAAGCGAGCAACACTCCTCCTCCACATCCAGCATGTCTCTCCGCTGCTGTGCCAGGTTGTGGAGGGCAGCGCAGACCACCACGAAGCGGACGATTCCTCGAGGAGTATATTGCAGCGCACCACCAGAGATGTTGAGGCATCGGAACAGCATTTTGAGCAGTCCGATGCACCACTCAGTGACAGCCCGGTAACCTCATGGGCCCCGCTATATCGGGTCTCTGCATCAGTCACCAGCCTACATACTGTCGTCATTACCGAGGTCCTAAGTGGGTATCCCTTATCCCCCAAGCGCCACCCAGTCATCCTGGGCCATCCCTCAAAGATGCTTGGGATCTCCAAGTGTCCCAGGATGAAGCTGTCATGAACACTCCAGGGGACACATGCACACACGTGCATGTTCTTCATGTGGTGGTCGTATACAAGTTGGATGTTCAGGAAGTGGAACCCCTTACTGATATAGGGTGCTTCCTGCCGCCCTGGTGCGCGCAAGGCAACATGCGTGCCATCTATTACCCCCTGGACCTGGGGCACCCCAACGATGGCAGAGAAGCATGCAGCCCAGGCACCCTGATGGGCTTGGTCCAGCTCAAAGTTTATATAGTCAGCTGCCCAGACGTACAGGGCATCCAGGACTACACAAATGCACTTCTGGGCTTTAGCTTGTGACATGCCACGCAAGTCCCCGCTTGAGCCCTATCGGAAGTCAAATAAAAATAAATTATATTGAAATACAATTGATTTTTCAAAATTATTGATTATTTTTATTCTCATGTAAGTCTGTCACATATCCAGCTACATCTTTCTGTTTGCCATTGTTTCAGTTCTTTATAAAACTACAGTGATCATTGAAGACAATGAGAGGAAAGTAAATGTAAATTCAGAGGACGACGGGCTACAGGGAAAAGGTTCTGATTTGAAATAAGGTGATAATGTATCACAGTATTGCCAAATTTAGGAAGTAACGAAAAAAGTTGCTACTCCAGCTGGAAAGGAAGCAATCATTTAAATGGATGGAAAGCCAGATGAGCCTCATTAGAGGTGGGTAATTCTTCCGAGATAACGATGCCGTCTAGCAAGACAATTAGTTACACCCTAGAATGGTATAAGGGGTGGAATTTAATGGAAACATTTTGAAGTTCATCTGTGGCGGGTTTTTCAGGGAGTTTCCCGCCGACAAATGACACTATTTGGGCCCTGGGGAGTTTCTCATTGGTTTAGCCCACACTTAGAGGACGGGATTCTCAGTTGGTGGGATTCCCCGGTCCACCGGCAGCGCACCCACGCCCGTGGGTTTCTCGGCCACAATATATCCCATTGGCAGGTGCGGGAATGGAGATCCCCGCTGCCAGCGAGGAAGGACCACCTAGGAACACATGGCTGGCAGACCGGAGAATCCCGCCCAGAATTTCATTCAGCACTGGAAAGCTAAATTCAGAGATTGGCCATCATGTTGAAAGGGTTCCCCGATCGCTAACTGAGCTTGTGGGTCCCCTAGACTCCCACATACACACACATATGCACTACTCCACCCCCGCCCCCCCCCCCCCCACGTGAGGACACCCCGCTGTAGGTTCCCTGGAGGTCCCCCCTCTTTGTCCCCCCACACCCTCTTACAGGCCCCACCCCAAGACCCCCACCTATCACCCCCCCCCCCAACCTCTCAGACGCCCCTATTTACCTGCCATGCACATCCCCAACCTTCAAACCCTGCCCTCCAAAATCCTTTCATGAGCATGGCCCCCTTCGGTCTCTGACCTGTGGCAGTGCTTCTGCCAGCTTGGCAGAGACACCCAGGCACCTTGGCAGTGACAGTGTGGCAGAGCCAAGGTGCCAACTTGGCAGTGCCAAGGTGCCCATGCCCTAGGGTGAGGGCCAGGGAGCCACGCTGTACTATCCCTGACCACCCAGGGGTCTCTGATGGTCTGGGAGAGCCCCTGAGCGCCATTCCGCCTGGTCCATGTTTGTGTTGACCAATACTGAATGACGCCCAGCGCAACCTCACTGGGAGTGCTGGTAGATCCCGGGAGGCCGGTTGATCCCAGGTAAGCTCTCCTTAAGTAGGTTTAAACCCTACTTATGCGCGCGTGGTTTGGTCACGATCCATTTGGATGTGCTTCAGATTCTGACGTGTCGTGGGACTTGGGTAGATCCCACGAGGCATGAAGGCTGCTGGGAAGCGCGCAAGAGGCCTCTCCTGGGATCTACCGGCCATATTGTGCTCCCGCTCGAGAACAACACAGCCACAAAATTACGACCAGGAAATTCAGTCCTCATAGGGTTGATGTCATGTTTCAAGATTTTAAATTTGGTTTGGAAGAATTATGAGTTAATTTACATAAAAATGTTAAATTCAGCCGGCATTAACCGAGGCTATTTAACGGAAAATTCATTCAAGTGCTGGGATTCAACAAAGCCCTTGATTTTCACTTCCAAGGCTGGTGAACTGAGCCTGAAATTCCTCAGCTCAGACCATCCACCCCAGGAAAAAGTGCTCGAATGTAAGGATCTTAATTCCTCACCGACCTTCATAGCCCATTCTTCTTCTTCTTAATTTGCTTTTCAAATCCATATTAGAAAATTCTTTGCATTACATAAAGTATATAAAGAAATACAATTGATACTGTTTATTTGGATATCCAAAAAGCCATTCATAAGATAATATGTAAAATGTTTTTTGGAAGAATAATGATGCATGGAATTCTGCCAAATTCTGATGAGGATTGTGAAAGACAGCAGAATGATGGAGGTAGGCTAGTAAGGTAAATGCCAAGTGTCCAGAAACTTAAGATGATAAAAAAAAGGAATTAAATGCAATGTTACAAAATGTTCTTTAAAAAGAGGGTGATTCTCACGTGGACTGCTCTGCCACAAACTGTGAAAAAAGCTTTATGCATGGAAGGCAGCCAGTCTGCCAATAATGCCTGTGCTGGTTGTTTGAGCTTTCTAATTAATCCCATTCCTCTCTCTCCATAGCCCTACAACTACTGTTGAAGCAGAGTACAGAATTTATTTAAAAATGGATTTGAAAAGCAAATTAAGAAGAAGAATATTAAAGGATACTTGGGGAACGCGTTGGATAGTACAATTAGATGAGGTGGTTTATATAGGTGCACATACAAGAGCAAACTTGATTGCTCCAATCATCGATTTCTGTGCTGCAACCTGCTGTGATTCTTTAATAAAAGCCAAATACTGCAGATGGTGGAAATCTGAAATAAAAACAGAAACTGCTCGAAAGCTCAACAGACCTGGCACCATCTGTGGAGAGAGAAGCCGAGTTAACGTTTCAAGTCCATGTTACTCTTCTTCAGAGTTAAAGAGAGGGATTTTATACTGTTGGAGTGGGGTTGGAATAGGTGGAGCAAAATGGAAAGTCAGTGTTGGATGTGGGCTCGGAGGGGTTGTACAAAGACGTTTAGGGCTCAAGATAAAGGAAACGTTAATGGTGGTGTTAAAGACCACAGAAGGTGCTGATAGTGGCATGAGGGTAAGATAGCAAAACATGTTAATAGGAGAATAAGGTCAGAGTTTAGTGGAAGTGAAACTTAAGAGCAAGTCACAGATATCCCTGATGGGGTAGTGGTTGGGGGGGATGGGGGGAGGTGATGACTCCTTAACACCTCATCTTCAGATTCGGCACATTACGTCTTTCTCGACTCAACATTTATGCTCAACAAGTTTAGACTATGACTTTTTTCCTCCATTTTGACTCTTTTTTCAATCCAAATACTTGTCCCAGTGCAAGACCTGCCCACCTCCCCCACAGATCCAACTTTCACTTGATCATCAACCCTGTTTCTCTCTCCACAGACACTGTCACACCTGCTGAGTTTTTCCAACATCTTTTGTTATGCTCTTGACGTAGCATAAGCTGCTTCCTTGATGTGCACTCTGACAAAGGAAGGTTCAGACTTGGAGATAGTTTTAACATGTTTATTAAACTATTAACGATTCTCCTCCTTGGATTCGACTCTCCTGTTAATCCTGCAATGCACGTGCAACCGATGGCGTGCATTCATATACCTGCCTAACAGTGTTGCCTTTTACCCCTGCCACCCACCCCAACCCCCCCCCCCCCCCACCCCCACAGGAGAAGCGCGCACACAACAATAGGGAGCATGTGAGGACTGGAGGAGGCCCCGCTGATGAGAGGCCACTGACCGAACACGAGGAAAGGGCCCTGGAACTGGCTGGCGGACCTGACGACCAGGAGGTTGCTGATACAGAGGTCGGGAGCGTACTAGCAAGTGAGCCACCGACAGCCCGTCCCCATATCCCCCCTCCCCTATATCACCTGATCACTGCCTGCATGTCTAACCATGCATGCTTCATTGTGTATCGCAGGACCAAACGTCCAGGCACCCATCCCCGCAGATGCAGACCGCCTGCAGGATGCCCCTCGGAGGCCACGGGAGACAGAGAGACCCGGACCCTCCAGCATGCGACGCCCGCAGGATGCCCCTCGGAGGCCACGGGAGACAGAGAGACACGGACCCTCCAGCGTGCGACGGCTGCAGGATGCCCCTCGGAGGCCACGGGAGACAGAGAGACCCGGACCCTCCAGCGTGCGACGCCCGCAGGATGCCCCTCGGAGGCCACGGGAGACAGAGAGACCCGGACCCTCCAGCATGCGACGCCCGCAGGATGCCCCTCGGAGGCCACGGGAGAGAGAGAGACACGGACCCTCCAGCATGCGACACCCGCAGAATGCCCCTCGCACACCACGGGAGATGGAGAGACCTGGAGCAACAGGGAGACGACACCCCCGTCACGTGCGGGAGCGACCACCCAGCGACGAGGGGGGCAGCCACAGGCCCCCGTCACATCCGAGCCAGGACACAACTACCCAGGACACCACTACCGAGGAGACCACTACCCAGGACACCACTACCCGGGACAGCACTGCCCAGGACACCCCTACCGGGGACAGCACTACCCAGGAAGACGAAATACCGGACAGTGACTCAGAGTGGATGGGTGGAGACGAACCCCCACCCCAAAGTGCCATGGACTCAGAGTGGGACGAAGAGCATGACACAACACCACTGCTGTCACCAACACCCTCCACCATCGCAGAAACACTCACCTCGGTTGGGCACTTTAGTGATGAGGCGTCTAGTACACTCGCTGGTGCGCACAACACAGCCGTCCCGGTACAGCAGGTGGAGGTAGAAGCAGCAGAGTGGCCGGGTGGTCGGAGGGCAGCCCAGCCCAAGCGAACATCTGCCGCCCAGATGGATCCCTGGTTCCTGGAGTTTCCACACCCACACATAGATCCGATGCAACCACCGACCCGGAGACGAGCGAAGAGGGTGACGGCCGGCTTGCGGCAGCTGCAGTCGCAGGTGGAGGAGTCCACCCGCGTCCAGGAGCTGGAAGTGGTGCCGGTCATGCGTGCCACCCAGGCCGACACCGCACGGGTGGCGTCCGCGGTGGAGGCAATGGGTGCGACGGTGTCAGACATGGGGAACGGTTTGCGAGGCCTGGGGCTTTCCGTGCAGGCGGCGTCTGTGGCCCAGGACATGGCTGCCCTCTCACAGGAGGCCATGAGCCAGTGCCAGCGCCAGATGGCTCAACACCATAGCCCAGTCTCAGCAGGCCATGGCACAGTCTCTGCAGGCCATGGCCCAGTCTCTGCAGGCCATCGCTGAGGGCATCGGCGCCAGTGGCCATGTGCGAGCCGGCGTCGCACTGTCACAGACAGGGTTTGCCAACCCCCTGGGCTCCATGGCTGCAAATCTGCAGACCCCTGTCGATACCAGAATGGGCCTCCAGGACTGGCAGCGCCAGATGTCGGGGGGGCGTCGGATGGCCAGTCCGTTCGCATCCCCCACCCATGTAGAGGCTTGGGGGCCATCGGACACCCCGAGGGAGGAGGAGGTGGTGTGGTCCGTCCCGGTTCCTCCTGTAGGGGAGGTCCCGGAACACCGCGACACCTCGGACTCCCCCCCTTCCGTCCCAGGTGCACCGGGTGGGCAACGGGCAGGACAGGCTGGCAGCTCGCCATCCCAGTCGCCCGGGCCGCAGCCTGGCCCATCTAGGCCAGGATGCCCCAGGAAACGGCCGCCAAAGGGATCCCGTGTCACAGGGCAGGAATCACAGGAGTCCACCTCCTGTTCTGCTGTACCGTCTGGGGAACCACGTAGACGTAGTCAAAGGGCCCGTAAGGCCAAACAATTAGACACTGAGTAAGTTGGCATGGGTGCAGGGCACAGATGAGTTTTAGGGGCTAGGGCACGTGCATGAACACGTTTGGTTATTAAAGTCAATGTTACACCTACAGAAGCTGCCTTTGTGCTCTGTCCAAAGTGTGCGGGGGTGTCATGTCCGTTGAGCGCAAGTGTGTGTGTGAGGGGTGGTCTTACCTCAGCCCCAAGTGAGTCTGCCCCGTTCCCCCTGGGCCGCCATCAACATCCCCCCGGGCAGAGGACGGGACCGTGCGCTGCAGTGTCACAGCCGCATGCAGGGATGGTCCGGGTGGATGGTGGTACTGTGGCCATGGGTCAGACATAGTCCAACGATGTAGAGCCAGGAGCTCACCGCAGGGCGGGTTGTCATCATCCTCCATGGCCTGCAATAGACACGCGTCCACCCGCAACTGTGTGAGCCCGGCCCGTTGTGCCGCAGGTGGATCGGCAATGGGGGGGGGTGGTGTGCATGCGGGTGGGGTGGGTGGGGTTGGGGAGGGGGGTGAGGGTGCTGGGTGGGTGGATGGGTGGGGGGTGTGGGTGGCCGACTGTTGCCATGGTGTGCGGTCTGTGGCCATACTACCCGATTCCCACGCCCATCTAGTCAGTGAAGCGGGCGGCTTTCAGTCTCTCCCGTGCCCGCTGGGCCAGCTGGTAACGGTGGACAGCCACCCGCCTGTGTCTACCCCGTCTGCCCTGACCATTACGCCCATCCCCCTCATCTGGGGAGGACTGCGCCTCTTCCTGCTGCTCCCCCAGTCCGCCCTCCTCTGCCTGCGGCACATTGCCCCTCTGCTGGGCTATGTTGTGCAGGACGCAGCACACCACAATGATGCGGCCGACCCTATCTGACCGATACTGGAGGGCGCCCCCAGAGAGGTCCAGGCACCTGAAACGCATCTTCAGCACGCCAAAGCACCTCTCTATCACTCCCCTTGTCGCTACATGGGCATCATTGTAGCGGTTCTCCGCCTCATTGCGTGGCCTCCGTATAGGCGTCATCAGCCACGATCGCAATGGGTAGCCCCTGTCGCCCAGCAACCAGCCCCTCAGCCGGGGATGGCGTCCCTCGTACATGCTGGGGATGGATGACCGCGACAACACGTATGAGTCGTGTACACTGCCTGGGTAACGGGCGCAGACGTGCAGGATCACCATGCGGTGGTCGCAGACCACCTGTATGTTCATCGAATAGGTCCCCTTCCTATTGGTGAACACGGCCCTGTTATCTGCAGGTGGCCGCACGGCGACGTGCATCCCATCGATCGCGCCCTGGACCATGGGGAACCCGGCCACGGCAGAGAAGCCCACGGCCCGGGCATCTTGGCTGGCCCGGTCCACAGGGAAGCGGATGTAGCGGTGCGCCATGGCATATAGGGCATCTGTCACTGCCCGGATGCACCGATGTCTGCGATATGCCGGAGAGGTCCCCACTCGGTGCCTGGAATGGCCCCGTTGCATAAAGGCTCAGGGCCACCGTAACCTTGACAGACACGGGGAGAGGGTGTCCCCCGCCAGTGCCACGCGGTGACAGGTGTGCCAGCAGGTGGCAGATGTGTGCCACGGTTTCCCGCCTCATCCGGAGTCTCCTCCTGCATTCCCGGTCCGTGAGGTCCTGGTATGACTGCCGGGGCCTGTACACACGTGGCGCCCTCGGGTGCCTCCGTTGCCGTGGGGCCGCGACGTCCTCCTCCCCCTCCTCGTCCTGTCGGTCAGGTGTCCCTCCAGCCTGGGCAGCTGCCGCCTGTCCCTCTGCGGCAGCCTGCGCCGCCTCTCTGGCACGCTCCTCCTCCTCCTCCTCATCCAGGGCAACATAGACATGAGCGGCTGCCGCCACGGCGGCCAACATCGCTGGATGATCGGAAAACATGACGGCCTGGTGGGGGAGAGGGGAACGACGACATGTCATCATTGCCCATATCCCCTCCTCCCCCCAGCCAGGTGGCATGGACCGCATGGGTCCAACGGTTGGAGGCTGGCACCTGGCCAGGTGGACCAACTCACTTGCCCTCGCATCCCCCTCCCCGGCACGGATCCCCCCATCCCCCTCCCCGGCATGGACCCCACATCCCCCTCCCCGGCACGGACCCCACCCCAACCTCCACCCCGGCACAGACCCCACCCCAACCTACACCCCGGCACGGATCCCCCCACCAAAATCCACCCCGGCACGGACCCCCCATCCCCCTCCCCGGCACGGACCCCCTCCCCCCAACCTCCACCCCGGCACGGACCCCCCATCCCCCTCCCCGGCACGGACCCCCCCAACCTCCACCCCAGCACGTTCCCCCCCCAACCTCGACCCCGGCACGGACCCCCCCCCCCAACCTCCACCTCGGCACGGACCCCCCCCCAACCACCGCCCCGGCACGGACCCCCCCCAACCTCCATCCCGGCACGGACCCCACCCAACCTCCACCTCGGCACGGACCCCCCCATCCCCCTCCCCGGCACGGACCCCCCCCCCAACATCCACCCCAACACGGACCCCCCATCCCCCTCCCCGGCACGGACCCCCCCCCAACCTCCACTCCGGCACGGACCTCCCCCCAACCTCCACCCCGGCACGGACCCCCCCCCAACCTCCACCCCGGCACGGACCCCCCCCCCAACCTCCACCCCGGCACGGACCCGCCCCCCCAACCTCCACCCCGGCACAGACTCCCCCCCCAACCTCCACCCCGGCACGGACCCCCCATCCCCCTCCCCGGCACGGACCCCCCCCCAACCTCCACCCCGGCACGGACCCCCTCCCGGCACTCCCCCGGAGCCCAGCCCACTCTAACCAACTCCCCCGCCCAGCCGCACACACACACACACACAACCCGAGACACGCCTCTCCTCACGCATTCTGACTGTGGCCACGCCATCGCCTGCCCAGAGCCAACCCCCCAGGCCGTCACTCACCTCCACGCTGGTCGGCGTGAACCTGGAGCACAGGGTCACGCCGATGAAAAGGAGGTTTAATTTACGTCGACGTGAACGGTCATCACGTTGACGGGACTTCGGCCCATCCGGAAGGGAGAATATCGGCAGGCCGAAAATCGGCTGCCTTGCGCAGACCCGTGACATTCTCCGACGGCAGCGGCGACATTAACGCCCCGCCGACTTTTCTCCCTTCGGAGACTTCGGCAACCGGCGGGGGCGGGATTCACTCGGCCAACGGCCATTCTCCGACCCTCTGGGGCGTCGGAGAATGACGCCCCTGGTCTCTCTGGGGGCCCTCTAGACGGTCATGAAAGGGTGGGGGTAGGGACTGGGGCTGCTCATCTGATAAGGTCATTGTTACCTCTCTATCGTTGGTCCCTACTTCTGTCGAGTTGTCTGTGTAAGCTACTATCAGACTTTTCTTCACCCTGTGGTTCACTGGGTAATGCCAATGTATTTTTTTACATCAATGGTCTCCATTGTTGCTACCATGTTTTGGGAGGCTTTCATATCTGTGGATTCTAGGGGCAGTTTTTGGTAAATGGATAGGCTATAGTCACACTCTGGTACTTGCTTAACACTTATTTATTAGTGTTAGGTTTGAGCAGATTATAGTGTAGGCATGTTGCTCTGAAGCATGGTGATCCAACACCTTCCTCAAGAGAGAGAGAGAGAATGAAGCACATGGCTGACTGATTTCAGTGATGCATCTCATCTACACCATACACTAACATATACATTCTGTTGACCCTCAATACTACCGATATTAGGTGAGTTGACATGGAGGGAATAAGGGCTAAAGGTGGTGGGTAGAAGGCATGGGTTGGTAGGAGATGGCACAGTGTTGACATTGGAGATATAAAGAGTCATGGAGATGTGGGGAGCATACGGAGGGGCCATGGGGATTGGTAGAGTGACATGTGTTGACATTGGGGCAATGAAGGACCTTAGGGCTGACAGGGGGACATTGGATGGCATAAGGGGTATGAGGGGTCACAAGGTTTGGTAAAGGGGCATGTGTTGTCATGGCGTGGATGCGGTTTGAGGGGCCATGGGAGATGGGTGGGGAGCATGAGGCGTCATAAGTTGGCACGGGTGGGGCATGGGGAGCGTTTTTTGGAGGGGTGAGGATTGGAAGGCTGTTTTTGTTTTGCACTTCTAAAGAATTAAATTCAACAAAGTGTCGGAACAGAGTCACGCCTCCTTCAGAGCTGGCCTCCACAGCATCATCCTACGCCAGTGTTTTGGGGGTTCCAGCGCGTTTCCCTGGAATGTAAATTGGAACTGTGGACCGCCATGTTTAAAGGTTGGGTTCGCCGAGCCAGGATTTCTCCCATCTGTGTACACCCGACCCGGAAGTGAAAATCTGGGCCTGTCTCTCGGTTTTGAAAGTTCTCATGCTCCCATTTTGTTGCAGTGACTGGGTAATGAACAATCAGGCTTGCACAGGAAACTAACAAACAAACTAACTTCATCAATATAACATCACCAAACTGTCCATACAACTTGGTTATCAGTGAATAATCAATTTAGTGCAGCTACACAATTGGTTAAAATTATCCCTTGAAGGCTACTATACGAGCCTGCAAAAACTGTAACCTGAATGGAGTGAGCAATTGATGATTGTCTGAAATGATCTTACATGTTTGTATTGCCTTTATTCAAGTACAAGTTTCTCCATAGAAGTCTTCACTGTCAGACTCTGTAAGGATCTGCCATGCATCTACAACCATCAAAGCTATGCTACACTTGAAACCTATGAATGAAACTGTCAGATCTGCCAGTTTTTAAAATAGTCTTCAGTGTTCTTACTTGCAATGCTGCTTATGAATACTCAAAGCTTGATAAAGTATAAACATGCTCAAACTTAAATGCATGTATTCAACTGAAGGTTCCATCTGAAAGTGCATTCATTTTTAGACAGAAAAGTATCAGAAATCTCAAACTGAGAAAAGCCTTTTGCCACATCAACAGTTAGCTGAGAAAATTAAGATTTATTTCTGATTTAAAATTGGCAAGCCGCAGAAATCAAAATGTTCTGTCATCCTTTCATTCAAAAGTCTTAATTGTGTTCATATCCTGGCATCTCTCCAGTTGATTGGCTCCTTGGCATCTCTCCAGTTGATTGGCTCCTTGGCATCTCTCCAGTTGATTGGCTCCTCTTTTGACTTTTCCCATTGTGGTAACCTCAATAGCGACACTTCGAGTGTAAACAGTAAAGAAGGCTTTAATAAACTAAGAAATAGGCTAGAGCCGAGACGTGTGCTAACTGCTGCATTGCCCACAAGGGTGGCCCCTTATATACGGCTCACAGATGGGTGGAGCCAGAGGCGGAGTTCCCCAGGGTTCCAAGCCCGGTCTTAAAGGGGACATCACCTTACATGATGACAAGGGTACAGTGTTACAGTAACCGTTCATCACACCCAAGTTACATGGGTTCACCATACTGCTAGATTACTTTGATAACAACCACATCAATTATTGTGTATTTGGCAAGTGGTTTTACTTCTTGCTGTTAACCCTTCCCACACACACTGATACACACCAACTTACCTGCACCGGTGGCTGGGTTATTTCATAGTCAACGAGCCCTGAGCGGGAATTGAACCCTAGATCTTCCAGCTCAGATGTAGCACCATCTTAGAGATAAGACACACAACACCCACTCCTAGATCTCTCACCAAATAACTTTCACCATTTTCCCTCAAAACACGATGGCCTATTAGAGTAATTTCTAAAGCTCTGAGACCCACCTATTTATACATTGTATATTGGTGTGGAAACTTTTCAGAAGTTCCTTCAAATACTTGCTGCAACTGACAGGCTGATACTGAGAAAGGTAACACGTGACCATTTTCAGCTGTTTATGAGGGTACTGTAAATCTGCAGACAACGTTATGGCTGAAGATCAGGAGAATCCCTCTGGCATTTCAGGGTCATTGTTGCAGCCTCAGTTGCCTTTCCCTACTTTGCCAGCTATGTGCTTTTGCCAATTTTCACATTCACGTCACTCTCAATGCTGCGATAAGACATGGGCCGGGTCAGTTACTTGACATTCGGGACCCTGTTCATCCCCCAGGGAGCGATAGACGGGATGCATGTCGCCCGATGGGCACCTGCGGATAACAGGCCGCTCTACACCAACCAAAAGGGGTTCCACTCATTGAACATCCAGCTGGTCTGTGACAATCAGCTGCGCATCGAGCACCTCTGTACCCTAAATCCAGGCAATGTTCACAGCTCAGTCTTCCTGGCACACTTGTTGTTCCCTGACATGTTCAAAGGGCAACCCCCCGACTGAGGGGTTGGCTCCTGGGAGCCACTGCAATTGTGGCTGATGACAACTATCCGGAGGCCACAGACTAACGCGGAGACCTGCTACAACGACATCCATACAGTGAGTGTGATCGAGAGGTGCTTCAGCCTCCTGAAAATGCGCTTCAGGTGCCAGGACCATTCTGGAGTTGCCCCCCAGTATGATGCTGAGAGGGTCGCCTGCATCGTGGTTGCCTGCTGAATCCTCCACAACATCCCGTAGCAGAGAGGCGATGTGCTAGAGGAGGAGGATGAGGAGGAAGGGCAGGACTCGTCCAACGAGGAGGATGCGGGAGAGGGAGATGAAGTCATGTGGCCCGGGCACAGGCAGGAGAGGCCGCATGACTTCATCACCAGGGCCAACGTGCAAGGGACACTCTGATCGCCTCCAGGTTCACCGACTAGGGGGGAGGGGGGGGGAGGGGTTGGTGCTGGCCAGGGGTACTGACACCACATCCCACGGGGCACGGGGGGGGGATGAGCATGGCTCTCCCACGGGACCTGCACTGGTCTCCCCCCCACAGATATTCCGGATCAGCCCACCCTTACACCCACCAAACAGAGCACCTAAGCAGATTTTAACGGTGTTAACAGGTGTTTATTGTGCGGAAATATATACAGTCTGTGCCCTAACCCCTATAACTAAATCGTGCTCTGCACCCATGCCAACCTAACTGGTGTCTAACATTCTGGCCTTACGGAACCGAATGCTACGCTTAGATGGTTCCCCAGATGATACAGCTGGAGTAGAGGCAGTCTGCTGTGACTCCTGCCCTGCGACAAGGGTCATGGTTGGCGCGCGTCTCCTTGGGCGACCCGGCCTGGATGGACCCGGACGTGGCTCGGGTGTGCCAGATGGCGTTGCGCAGACACTGGACGGGGTGGCCCAGTCCTTGAGGGAGGTGGCCCAGTCACTGACTGATGTGGCACAGACGGACAGGGTGGTGCCATCCTGTTCTGTCTGCTGCCCACCAGATGCACCAGGGACAGGAGGGGGGACTCCGAGGTGCTCCGAGGTGTTCCGGCACCTCTGCTGCGGGAGTCACTGGCACGGGCCACATCGCCTCCTCCTCCCTCAGGGTGCCCAATTGCACCCAGGATACTCCAGGGGATGGGGTGCGAGCGGAGCCATCCCCTGAGGCCACTCCTCCACCTGGAGCTGCCAGTTCTGGAGGCCTCCTCTGGTCTCGACCAGGGTCTGCACGCTCACGGCCTTGGAGCACATGGAGTGGACCATCTCCATCTGGGACTGTGCCACAACACACTGCGACTATGCCACCACCCTGTTCGTCTGTGCCACATCAGTCAGTGACTGGGCCACCTCCCTCAAGGACTGGGCCACCCCGTCCAGTGTCTGCGCAACGCCAGCCAGTGCCTGGGCAATGCCGCCGAATTTCCCAGCCATGGCTTTCTGTGACTGGGCCTTGCTGAGGAATGCTGCTGCAGTGTTCAGATGTCGGCCTGGGTGGCACGCATGACCGGCACCATCTCCTGCTCCTGGGGGTTGAGGGGGGTGAGTGGTATGTGGGTTGAGGGAGGTGAAAGATGTGTGTGGGGGGTGGGTTTCCACACACGTGTCATGGGGATCCGCAACTAAACGGGATCTCACTTCCTCGCCCGCCGCCGTACTCTACCTCAGTGACCTCTCTTCCCTAGGGCAATGCCGCCGATGCCCTCGTCCATGGCCCACTGTGACTGGACCACGCTCAGGAGCACCGCTGCAATGTCCGATGGATCTGGCACATGGTTGCCTGTGAGAGGGCCTGGACCTCGGCTATCTTCTGCACAGATTGCCCCTGGCCTTGGACATGTTGATCCATAGCCAAAACCCATGCCCTTAGGCTTCCACCACAGATGCCACCCATGCAGTTTTGGCCAGGGTGGCATGCATGGCCAGCACCATCTCCTGCTCCTATACGCAGTTGGACTTCTTTCGGACTCCTGTATGTGCTGGATGCCCAACAACAACACCCCATGTAGTCTCTAGCTCTGCAACTGCATCTCCATGATCGATGGAACTATCCGTTTCAGAAACCCGAAATCCTTCTGCGTGGCAGCTAGTCCCTGGTGTCGGCCTGCACTCCTCGGGAGTTCCTACCTCCACCTGATGTACTGGATCATCTGTGTGGTGAGCACCAGATAGTGTCCCAGGAGTCTCCTCACTAAAGTGTGCTCAACCGAGCTGAGTGTCTCTGGGATGGTGGAGGCTGTGTCAGGAAATCAATGTCATCCTCGGACTCGACCTCTGTGGAATTCGGGGTCTCGGGTATATGGCTCCCTTCCGTGTAGGTATAATCCTCATTGCTGCTTGGCACCCAGGGCTCTGGTTATGGCTGCGGTGGGGGACAACGGATGGACCCGTCCCCTCACCAGCAGTGGCCCCAAAAATAACAAACAGCAGTGGCCCCAAAACAGATCCTTGTGGTACACCACTAGTAACTGAACTCCAGGCTGAACATTTCCCATCAACCACCACCCTCTGTCTTCTTACAGCTAGCCAATTTCTGATCCAAACCGCTAAATCACCCTCAATCCCATGCCTCTGTATTTTCTGCAATAGCCTACCTTGGGGAACCTTATCAAATGCTTTACTGAAATCCACATACACCACATCGTCCACCTGTTTGGTCATCTTCTCAAAGAACTCAATAAGGTTTGTGAGGCACGACCTACCCTTCACAAAACCATGTTGACTATCCCTAATCAAATTATTCCTTTCTAGATGATTATAAATCCTATCTTTTATAATCCTTTCCAAGACTGTGCCCACAACAGAAGTAAGGCTCACTGGTCTATAGTTACTGGGGTTGTCTCTACTCCCCTTCTTGAAAAAGGGGACAACATTTGCTATCCTCCAGTCTTCTGGCACTATTCCTGTCGACAATGACGACATAAAGATCAAAGCCAAAGGCTCTGCAATCTCCTCCCTAGCTTCCCAGAGAATCCTAGGATAAATCCCATCCGGCCCAGGGGACTTATCTGTTTTCATACTTTCCAGAATTGCTAACACCTCCTCCTTATGAACCTCAAGCCCTTCTAGTCTAGTAGCCTGTATCACAGTATTCTTCTCGACAACATTGTCTTTTTCCTGTGTGAATACTGATGAAAAATATTCATTTAGCGCCTCTCCTATCTCCTCGGACTCCACGCACAACTTCCCACTATTGTCCTTGACAGGCCCTACTCTTACCCTAGTCACTCTTTTATTCCTGACATACCTATAGAAAACTTTAGGGTTTCCTTGATCCTACCTGCCAAGGATTTCTCATGTCCCCTCCTGGCTCTTCTTAGCTCTCTCTTTAGGTCCTTCCTGGCTAACTTGTAAGCGCCCTAACTGAACCTTCATGTCTCATCTTTACATAAGCCTCTTTCTTCCTCTTGACAAGTGTTTCGACTGCTTTAGTAAACCACGGTTACCTCGCTCGACCACTTCCTCCCTGCCTGACAGGTACATACTTATCAAGGACACGCAGTAGCTGTTCCTTGAACAAGCTCCACCTTTCAATAATGCCCATCTCCTGCAGTTTCCTTCCCCACCCTATGCATCCTCAGTCTTGCCTAATCGCATCATAATTGCCTTTCCCCCCCAGCTATAACTCTTGCCCTGCGGTATATACTTATCCCTTTCTATCACTAAAGTAAATGTAACCGAATTGTGGTCACTATCATCAAAGTGCTCACTTACCTCCAAATCTAACACCTGATTCATTACCCAGTACCAAATCCAATGTAGCCTCGCCTCTTGTTGGCCTATCTACATACTGTGTCAGGAAACCCTCCTGCACACATTGGACAAAAACTGACCCATCTAAAGTACTGGAATTATAGTGTTTCCAGTCAATATTTGGAAAGTTAAAGTCCCCCATAACAACTATCCTGTTGCTTTCGCTCCTATCCAGAATCATCTTTGCAATCCTTTCCTCAACATCTCTGGAACTTTTTGAAGGCCTATAGAAAACTCCCAACAGGGTGACCTCTCCTTTCCTGTTTCTAACCTCAGCCCATACTACCTCAGTAGACGAGTCCTCATCAAACGTCCTTTCTGCCACCGTAATACAGTCCTTGACTAACAATGCCACACCTCCCCCTCTTTTACCACCTTCCCTGAGCTTACTGAAACATCTAAACCCCGGAACCTGCAACAACCATTCCTGTCCCTGCTCTATCCATGTCTCCGAAATGGCCACATCGAAGTCCCAGGTACCAACCGATGCTGCAAGTTCATCCACCTTATTCCGGATGCTCCTGGCGTTGAAGTAGACATACTTCAAACCACCTTCCTGCCTGCCGGTACACTCCTGCGACCTTGAAACCTTACTCATGACCTCACTACTCTCAACCTCCTGTACACTGGAGCTACAATTCAGGTTCCCATCCCCCTGCTAATTAGTTTAAACCCTCCCGAAGAGCATAAGCAAATTTCCCCCCCAGGATATTGGTACCCCCCTGGTTCAAGTGTAGACCATCCCGTTTGTAGAGGTCCCACCTACCCCTGAATGAGCCCCAATTATCTGAATCCCTCCCTCCTGCACCATCCCTGAAGTCACGTGTTCAACTGTTCTCTCTCCCTATTCCTCATCTCGCTAGCACGTGGCACAGGTAAAAAAACAGAGATAATAACTGTTTGTTCTAGCTCTAAGATTCCACCCTAAATCCCTGAATACCTGCCTTTCATCCCCATCCCTTTTCCGACCTATGTCGTTCGTGCCTATGTGGACCACGAATTGGGGCAGCACCCCCTCCCCCTTAAGGATCCCGAAAACACGATCTGAGACATCACGGATCCTGGCACCTGGGAGGCAACACACCAACCGCAAATCTCTCTCGTTCCCACAGAATCTCGTATCTGTCCCCCTAACTATGGAGTCCCCAATGACTAATGCTTTACTCTTCTCCCCCCTTCCCTTCTGAGCAACAGGGACATACTCTGTGCCAGAGAGCTGTACCCCATGGCTTACCCCTGGTAAGTCCCCCCCCCCAACAGTATCCAAAGCAGTATACTTGTTACTAAGGGGAACGACAACAGGGAATCCCTGTACTGACTGCTTCCTCCCAGCCCCTCTCACCGTTACCCATCTATCTTCGTTCTTCGGAGTAACTACATCCCTGAAGCTTCTATCTATGACCACCTCTGCCTCCCGAATGATCCGAAGTTCATCCAGCTCCAGCTCCAGTTCCCTAACCCGGTTTTTGAGGAGCTGACATCATGACGTATACTGAATTAATACATGTTTATTTGATAGCTAGTCGTTCAAATCAAAGGTATATTTTAAAGATTGCTAGGCTAAATAGACATTATTTTTGACTGCAATTTGGCGACTGTCCAACAAAAGCAATATTAACATGTTAATATTGATTAAAGACAATCACGGCAGTCGTCTTTCATTGATCTCCCGGACAACATATTCATTTTTACCACTTGTGGGATTATCACATTGGATTGAAAGAAGCATACTGGTGACAGCAGCTCTTCTCATGCAGTGTTTGGATTGACAGTAACCTCAGGGACTAGGCCAATGATTTTACAATCCCATTACCTGACATCTTTGTAGCCAGAAGATTCAAATTTTAAACTCATATTTGGAAAAAGGTGATGAGCTCAGTAGCAGTCCAGCCAGTCAGAAGCCATTTCAAGCAAACTCTGACTCTTGCAGTGTTATGCCAGGTGAGAAATTAGCAAACATCTTTCTGGGATCAATTTTACATTAGGAGGTCGCACAGGAGCAGGGTTTTATTTGTTTGTCTTGTCATTTTAAGTCAGTTAGTGAAATACGTGGTATGAATCCATGCTTTGTGATGAATACTGTTTATTTATTTGTTTAATTTAAAGAGAATATCTGTTAGCATCAATTTGATCAAGTTCGGGCCACGAAAGATGAAGAATAACATGCAGGTGGCAAATGTTTTCTATTCAATGCCTATTAACAGCACCACAACAATTGTATTGTGTGAATCAGGATACATTTGGTCCAAAGGGAATGCAAGGTGATAGAAGTAAGAAGTCTCATAATGCCTTTACACCACTGGCAGGGCTCAACAGTGAGCCCCCTTATAAATCCTTGCTACCCCAAGAGGAACAGTCAAAGACCTGTATCAAATTCAAGCGCAAGGTAAAGAATAAATAACCATTTTGAACTGTGAGAAGAGAAGGGCTACTCTGTAATGATAATATGACACTTCAATTTTCAGGTAAGTATTTATGTCTTGGACACCCCAATTTTCCCTTGCAGACAAGAAACAGCGTCACCTTCAAGAAGAATTGGTGGGGCAGGATGCACCCAGCTTTTTTTTCTCATTTGATAGTGAGCCTCACATTCTAATGACTACAGGTTCTATTCTAAGCTGACAAAGGTTCACTTTGATCTCAGAGACACACTTCCAATGGAATGTCTGGTATGGAAATGCCCCAGGTATTCATTCCTCCAAGCAGCTGAAGATGCACAAACCAACCTTAACTGCTCGATTCATGATTTCTGCTGAGCTTATATGGCCAGAACCTGCCTGATCTGATCCCAGTTCTGACCCAAATCCTATCTCCTCTGCCACAATTTCACCAAAATAACAGTACCCTCCTGAGAAAATGTTATAGCTTTGAGCCATTAAGCAACTTGTCTTGATAGGTTTATGCAACATATGCAGCAATAGAATATCTTTCAATTTCATTACATTTCTTTTTCCCAGCATTGACTGTGTTCACATTAAAGTGAAACAAAACTATCACGGCTGATTTCTTTGCTGATGCCGATTGCATCGCAGAAGCAACAATTTCAGAGGAGATGCAGATCCATTCTATTTTCAGGAACAATGGAGTTGGATTAGTATGTCAGGATTCACTTAGGTTTTCGTCAAAGCTCCTCACCTGATTTGGAGCCTCTCACTCTCATGGCTGCAAGTGATGTTGAACAGCAGTGAACAGATAACCCCTCTTCTGACTTCAGTTGACAGTACTTTCTGTGGCAATCTCCTCCTCTGTAGAGTCTTTTTCTTTAGTGTGTGTGTGTCTCGGAGGTGGGAAGGCCATTGTGTTGAAACGGTTTGTGCATGGCTGAGCAGAAAATAGACTTAGCATTGTGTTTAGGAAAAGCACTCTGCTTCATGCTCTTGCCATTTTAGAAAAAAAAATCAAACAGCATGGGAATCGGTCTACAAAAATGCATGTTAAAGACACAGACCTGACTGTAATGAATATTGTTGAGAAACACCACTATATTATCTACCTTAACATTCACCATAAGATTTCTCTCTTTATTAAGTGTGGATGGGGTACAGGGCAGGGAGCTTGTGTCAAAGAAAAACTATTCATTTGTCCACAAAAAGAGGAGTTTCCTAATGTTATATGAGCAATGGATCAGATTGTGCTGCCAATCATTCTATTATAATATGCTGCATAACTTTATTCAAGAAAGAAATTGAAGAAATTGTTCTGCAGACCTCTACTTTTTGCAATCCAGCAGTTAGTTAGTCCCAACAATGTCTGGAACATGGCTTGCGTTTATTCATTCAAGGGGTGAAAAATACGATTAGATCCATGAACAGGCACAGGAATTGTGTGAATACCTCCTGTCCAATTGTGTTGAAGCAGTCAGCACACAAACATGTGTGCAGCATGTGCAAAATGCACTGCTGACTGGATCCATTCTCAGCAGGGGACCCAGGTGCGTGAACGGCTAGCACGACATACAGCTCGTCCACAACTCTTAAAGGGGAGATGCATTCAGACTATAGCAGCTGGTGAAAGTGTTTCTGACTATCTTTGTGGGAATGAAGAAGAGTGCGAATGGAGCAATAGAGTAGAAAGAATGTCCCAGGTTCTCTGATTCAGGGCTGGAGGTCTTCGTGGAGACAAAGGGGGCTGAATTCTCCGAGTTTAAGACTATATCCCCATGCCGACATGAAAACGGTGGCATTTTACGCCAGGAAAACTGGCACAAAACGGCCACCGATTCCCCGTTTTGCTGGGGGCTAACAGGAAGGCAGTGTAGAGCACCCGGCTCTAGCTGCCGATACAGCCCAGAGAATTGCCAGGTCTGTGGCCGCGCATGCGCACGGCGGTGGCCTTCAGCGGCCGCACCGTGCAACATGGTGGCGGCCAGTCGAGTGCCCGGCCCGCAAAATAGTGTCCCCGTTCGTCCGGCTCGCGGGCCCCGGACCGCTCCGCCATAGTGCCCCAGCCCAAGTATGTCCACTCCTGCCTGCGGATCGGCCCTCCCCCAACTGTGGCGGCGCTGGACTGAGTCCGCAGTCGCCACGCAGAGTTCCCGACGGGTGAGACCACACGCGACCCATGCCGTCGGGAACGGAGCATCGCGGGGCGGGCCTCTGCCAACGTACGGAGGCAGTAGATTTAAACGTCATGGGGGATTCTCCGGCCCGTTGCCAAACATGATTACGCTGCCGGGAATCGGAGAATCCAGCCCAGGATGTTTCCAGTGGGGCCAGAAGGCCAATAAGACACACCTTCTGAAGGGAATAGGAGCAGGTGGCCAAGGTGTATTATTCAAGGAGTCTGGTCCAAAGGCCCTGGAAACACTGCTGCAAAAATGGCAATGGCCTCACATGAATTGTAACGGTCAGTGAGTATTTTTTCAAATGACATCTCTAACTGGAATACCACCTCTTGCACTGCTCGAAGTACCATGCCCCCATTACCAACAGGCCGAGGAGGAGGAGGATAAGGTGCCACGAAGGCTCCACTTGAGGCTCTCGTATACTGGCAGCGTCTGTCATTTGAGGACTTGCCGGACCAGACATGCCGTCGAAGACCCTGGCTAAGCAGTGAGACAGTATGACATATCTGCCAGATCATGGTACAGGTGGCACCGCGGAGGGGATGGGGGAGGACACCATCCGATCCCTGTGGCCGTCAAGGTGATGGTCACCCTGAACTTTTTCTCCAAGGGGTCCTTCCAAACGCTGAGTGGAGACCTGTTCGGGATCTCACAGACCATGCCGTCCTGGAGGCCCCATATGCCCAAACGGCTCAATACATCCATTTTAATATCGACCGAGCCAGCCATGATGATCGATGGGATGTATGTCCTCTGATTAGCACCTTGTGGTAAACCACTGTAGCACCTGTATTAGGTGATGTAAGGTAGGACCTGTACTACAGGTTCGCCGGTAGTCCCTGCCTGCTGGCTCTGCCCAGTAGGCGGAGTATAAATATGCATGTCCTCCATTCAGGTGCAATTTTTCTAGCTGCAGTGGGAGGCCACACATCTTAAAGCAACTTTGTTCAATTGATCATGCCTCAATTTATTGCTCTAAGATTTTCTAAAACTTGTACCTCTGACTCAAACCAGATCGCCTGCAGCTGGATCCGCAATCAAGCGATGCCAAAAAGGACCTTCAGCACAGGCTAGCTTGCTTCGAGGCGTACATCAACTCAGCGACCACCCCTGTTCCGGAGGCTCAGAAGATACAGATCCTGTACTCAAGGTTGAGCTCCAACGTGTTTCCGCTGATCCAGGACGCCCCGAACTACGCCGACACCATGGCGCTTCTCAAAGAAAACTACGCACAGAAAACAAACACGCTCTTGGCCAGGCACGTACTCACCACTCGCTCTCAACTCCCTGGTGCGTCCGTAGAAGACTTCTGGCGGACCCTAATTCCACTCATCCGGGACTGTGACTGTCAGGCCGTTACGTCCACCGAACATTCCAACCTTCTTATGCGGGACACGTTCGTAACGGGGATTGGGTCGGACCTCATACGCCAAAGACTGTTAGAAGGGGCCACGCTCGACCAAGCTGAAACAAAGAAGCTAGCGCTCTCCATGACGGTTGCATCGTGTAACATTCAGGCCTACCCCACCAGCCACGCGGCCCACCCCTCCTACCCCTCGTGGACCCCACAGACGGCCGCCCCAGCCAGGGCCTTACCCAGCCAGTACGCCTGTGCCACATGCCAGCCCGCGCACCCCGGAGGTCCCCGATGTTACTTCTGCGGCCAGCAGTAGCATCCTCGCCAATGCTGCCCACCCCGCGCTGCCCTTTGCAAGGCTTGCGGCAAAAAGGGGCGCTTCGCCATGGTGTGCCAGGCCCGGGCAGTCGCCGTTATCGCCCCCAGCCCCCTAGCCTACACACAATGGGCGCCGCCATCCTCATTTCCCCGGATCACGCGCAGCCAGTGGGCGCTGCCATCTTCACCTCCCCGGACCACGCGCAACCAGTGGGCACCGCCATCTTCACCTCCCGGGGCCACACGTGGCCAGTGGGAACCGCCATCATCACCTCCCAGGGCCACGCGCGGCCAGTGGGCGTCTTCTCTCCCTCAGTGCATGTGCGGCCCATGGGCGCCACCATCTTGTCCAACCCCCGCAACATGCGGCCCATGGGCACCGCCATTTTGTCCCCCGCAGGATCTTCAAGCGCCGCCATCTTGTCTCCCGCACGGGACATGGACACCGACAGCATTCCAGGACCTGGGCCCCCTATGCTCAGCCTTCCCTCTTTGCCAATCTAACCCCG
This sequence comes from Scyliorhinus torazame, assembly GCF_047496885.1. Lineage (NCBI taxonomy): Eukaryota > Metazoa > Chordata > Chondrichthyes > Carcharhiniformes > Scyliorhinidae > Scyliorhinus > Scyliorhinus torazame. The sequence continues at coordinate 179,307,339 of NC_092709.1, forward strand.
GATTGCAAACCCGTCGCCACCAGGAGCAGACGGTACAACACCCAGGACAGGACCTTCATCAGGTCCGAGGTCCAGTGGCTGCTTCGGGAGGGCAATATCGAGGCCAGAAACAGCCCCTGGAGAGCTCAAGTGGTAGTAGTTAAAACTGGGGAGAAACACAGAATGGTTGTGGACTACAGCCAAACCATCAATCGGTACACGCAGCTCGACCCGTACCTCCTCCCACGCATATCTGATATGGTCAATCAGATTGCACAGTACCGGGTCTTCTCAACGGTAGACCTCAAATCCGCCTACCACCAGCTCCCCATTCGTAAATCGGACCGTCCATACACTGCTTTCGAGGCGGACGGTCGTCTCCATCACTTCCTCAGGGTTCCCTTCAGCGTCACTAATGGGGTCTCGGTCTTCCAAAGGGAGATGGACTGAATAGTCGACCGGTATGGATTGCGGGCCACCTTCCCGTACCTAGACAATGTCACCATCTGCGGCCATGACCTCACTGACCAACGGTCGGTAGCCTTCATGTTCAATAACACACAGCGGGGCAAGATCAAAAACGATAAAATCTTGCGGTGGAGGATTCGAGCTCTCCACCTATAATTACGAGATTTTGTATCGCCCCGGCAAACTCAACGAGCCCCCCGATGCTCTATCCCGAGGTACATGTGCCAGCGCACAAGTAGACCGACTTCGGACCCTGAACGACAGCCTTTGTCACCCGGGTGTCACACGGTTGTACCATTTCAAAAGGCCCACAACCTGCCTGTGGTAGGCTACATTAGGGGTATCGCGGTACCTAGGTGGTATGTATCTTATACTGTAGAATGAGTGGTAGAACCTGCCTGCTGGTTCCGCCCAGCAGGCGGAGCATAAGACTCTGTGTTTTACCCACAGCAGTCATTCTGTACCGGAGCTGCTGGGGTACCTACTTGTTCATTAAAGTCTTCAATTGGCCTATAATCTCGCTTCAGTAGTGATTGATCGTGCATCAATTTAATGAACAAAATTGAAGAATGGCTGCTCTCCGCATCAAGCCAGAGTGTCTACAAATCAACCCCCACGCGGCAAATGCAGCAGCAACTTTTAAACATTGGCTAGCACGTTTCAACGGGTACATCAGGACGGCCCGCCTACCCACACGGAGGAACAGAAAATGCAAGTCCTCCACTCAAGGGTGAGCCCAGAAATCTACACGCTTATCGAAGACGTGGACGATTTTGAGGACGCAATGACTTTGTTAAAAGAGCACTACGTCCGCACTGTGAATCAGGTATACGCTCGGCATCTTTTAGCTACCAGACGGCAGATCCCAGGGGAATCACTGGATGATTTTTACCGCCAATTGTTAGTGTTAGGTAGAAACTGTAACTGTCCACAAATCTCGACCAATGACCACACCGAACTCTTAATACGGGATGCTTTTGTTGCAGGCATGCTGTCCTCTAAAATCTGCCAGCGACTGCTGGAAAACGACGCGCTAGGGCTTAAAGAGGTACAGAAACTTGCGCACTCTCTAGATGTAGCCTCCCGCAACGCCAAGGCCTACGTTCCCGACTGTGCCATACCCGCATGGACAGAGTGCATCCCACACGCGGCCGATTCCAAAGCACCCCTAAATTCCCCACAAGCTTGTGCAGTGCGGCAGCCAGGAAACCCTGGGGGGGGGGTCCGATGCTATTTTTGCGGGCAAAACAAATACCCCTAGCAATGCTGCCCAGCCCAATCCGCAATCTGCAAGGGCTGTGGGAAGAAGGGGCACCTTGTGGCAGTATGCCAGGCCCGGTCGGCCGCCGCTGTCTCCACAGGCGAATCGGGCCCGCTGCCATTCCTCTCCTCACAGGCCATGTGCGATTCATGGGGGCAGCCATCTTGTATGACGTCTCAGGACCCCGACTCGGCTGGCCATGTATCGCCTGATGAGATCTTCTAGCCGGCCAAGTGCGATTCATGGGGGCAGCCATCTTGGTAGATGACTCAGGACCCCGACTCAGGTGGCCGTGTATCGCCCGATGAGATCTCTCAACATCTGCCACAACTTGCCTCAGTGACACTGGACCAGTCTCGGCCCCAAACGCTTTCAACCGCTACGACGTCGGTACTCATCAACGGGCACAAGACATCCTGCTTGATCAACTCTGGGAGCACGGAGAGCTTCATCCATCCCAATACGGTAAGACACTGCTCCATCACTGTACACCCGATTTAACAAAAGATCTCCCTGGCCTCTGGGTCCCACTCTGTGGAGATCCGGGGGTACTGCATAGCCAACCTCACGGTCCAGGGCGTGGAGTTCAATAACTTCTGACTCTACGTCCTCTCCCATCTCTGCGCTGCCACACTCCTGGGACTGGACATCCAGTGTAACCTGCAAAGTTTAACGTTCGAATTCGGCGGCCCCATACCACCCCCCGCCCCCCCCCCCCTCCACCCCCCTCACTGTCTGCGGCCTCACGACCCTCAAGGTCGACCCGTCTTCCCTGTTTGCAACCCTTACCCCCGATTGCAAATCTGTCGCCACCAGGAGCAGACGGTACAGTGCCCAGGACAGCACCTTCATTAGGTCGGAATCCAACGGTTACTGAAGGAAGACATTAGCGAGGCCAGCAACAGCCCCTGGAGAGCTCAAGTGGTGGTTGTAAAGACCGGGGCGAAACATAGGATGGTCATAGACTACAGTCAGACCATCAACAGGTATACGCAGCTCGACGCGTACCCTCTCCCCGCATATCTGAAATGGTCAACCAGATAGCGCAATACAAGGTTTTCTCCACAACAGACCTTAAATCAGCCTACCACCAGCTCTCCATTCACCCGGACGACCGCAAGTACACTGCATTCGAAGCAGATGGGTGGCTCTACCAATTTCTAAGGGTTCCCTTTGGTGTCACAAATGGGGTCTCGGTCTTCCAACGGGAGATGGATCGAATGGTTGACCGGTATGGTCTGTGGGCCACATTCCCGTACCTCGACAATGTCACCATCTGTGGCCACGACCAGCAGCACCACGACACCAACCTCCGCAAATTCCTCCGTACCGCAAAAATTATCAACTTGACCTATAACAAGGACAAATGCGTGTTTCGCACCGATCGCCTAGCCATCCTCAGCTACGTAGTGCATGATGGAGTCATAGGCCCAGATCCCGAAAGCATGCACCCCCTCATGTAGTTTCCCCTCCCCCACTGCCCCAAGGCCCTTAGACGTTGCCTGGGCTTCTTTTCTTATTACGCCCAGTGGGTCCCCAATTATGCGGACAAGGCCTGCCCACTAATCCAGTCCACGGTTTTTCCCCTATCGGCAGAGGCCCGCCAGGCATTCAGTCGCATCAAAGCAGACATCGCCAGCGTGACGATGCACGCAATCGATGAGTCCCTCCCCTTCCAGGCCGAGAGCAACGCATCAGATATAGCTCTGGCTGCCATCCTCAATCAGGCGGGCAGACCCGTGGCCTTCTTTTCACGCACTTTTCACGCCTCAGAAATCCGCCATTCCTTGGTCAAGAAGGAGGCCCAAGCCATTGTCGAAGCTGTGCGGCATTGGAGGCATTACCTGGCCGGCAGGAGGTTCACTCCCCTCACTGACCAACGGTCGGTAGCCTTCATGTTTGACAATGCACAGCGGGCAAAATTAAAAATGATATGATCTTACGGTGGAGGATCGAGCTCTCCACCTATAATTACGAGATCTTGCATCATCCCGGGAAGCTCAACGAGCCTCTTGATGCCCTGTCCCGTGGCACTTGTGCCAGTGTACAAGTAGACCGATTCCGAACCCTCCACGACAACCTCTGCCACCCGGTTCTTCCACTTTGTTAAAACCCGCAATCTGCCCTACTCCATCGAGGAGGTCAGAGCCGTAACCAGAAACTGCCAAATCTGCACGTAGTGCAAGCCGCACTTCTACAGGCCAGAGAAAGCACACCTGGTGAAGGCTTCCCGCCCCTTTGAATGCCTCAGCGTGGATTTCAAAGGGCCCATCCCTCCACCGACCTCAACACGCATTTCTTATACGTGATTGATGAGTACTCCCGGTTCCCTTTCATCATCTCCTGTCCCGACATGATGGCTGCCATCGTCATTAAAGCCCTCCACAGCATCTTTCCCCTGATCGGTTTCCCCGCCTACATCCATAGCGTTAGGGGGTCCTCCTTCATGAGTGATGAGCTGCGTCAATTCCTGCTCATCAAGGTCACTGCCTCCAGCAGGATGACCAGTTACAATCCCCGGGGAAACGGGCAGGTAGAGAGAGAGAACGGGACGGTCTGGAAAGCCGTCCTACTGGCCTTACGGTCCAAGAATGTCCTAGTACCCCAATGGCAGGAGGTCCTCCCCGATGCACTTAACTCCATCTGATCACTACTGTGCACTACTACCAACGAAACACTTCATGAATGTCTCCTATATTAGGGGTATCGCGGTACCTAGTTGGGATATACCTTATACAGTAGTATGAATGGTAGAACCTGCCTGCTGGTTCCGCCCAGCAGGTGGAGCATAAGAGCCTGTGTTTCACCCGCAGCAGTCATTCTGTACCAGAGCTGCTGGGGTAACAACTTGTTCATTAAAGCCTTCAATTGGACTCAATCTCACTTCAGTAGTGATTGATCGTGCATCACTGCCCTACTCCGTTGAGGAAGTACGGACAATCACCAGGGACTGCCAGGTCTGTGCGGAGTGCAAACCGCACTTCTACCGGCCAGACCGTGCGCGCCTGGTGAAGGCCTTCCGCCCCTTTGAACGCCTCAGCGTGGATTTCAAAGGGCCCCTCCCCTCCACCGACCGAAACACGTATATTCTCAGTGTGGTCGATCAGTACTCCAGGTTCCTCTTCGCCATCCCCTGCCCCGACAAGACGTCTGCCACTGACATCAAAGCCCTAAACACTATCTTCGCTCTGTTCGGTTTCCCCGCCTACATCCACAGTGATAGGGGATCCTCATTCATGAGCGATGAGCTGCGTCTGTTCCTGCTCAACAGGGGTATCGCCTCCAGCAGGACGACCAGCTATAACCCCCCGGCCTGGGAAACGGGCAAGTAGAGAGGGAGAACGGGACGGCATGGAGGGCTGTCCAACTGGCCCTACGGTACAGGAACCTCAGCCTCTCGCTGGCAGGAGGTCCTCCACTCCATTCACTGCTGTGTACCACTACTAACAACACACCCCATGAGCGCATTTTTGCCTTCCCCAGGAAGTCCACATCCGGGGTGTCGCTCCCGACTTGGCTCGCAGTTCCAGGACCAGTCCTGCTCCGTAGGCATGTCCACCTCCACAAGGTGGACCCGTTGGAGGAAAGAGTGCAATTGCTCCATGCCAATCCCCAGTATGCCTATGTGGCGTATCCCGACGGCCGCCAAGATACTGTCTCCCTCAGGGACCTGGAATCAGCAGGTTCAACACACAAACACCTCTCCGGCCCGCGCCACCCTCCCTCCCTCGGCGCTCCCAGCATTAACCCCAACAGGACCATCCGTCCATCCCCTGCCCATGCCCGAGGATGAAGAGGATTTTGGCACACTCCCGGAGTCACCGAACATCAGCCAGCATCGACATCACCGCCACATTAAGGCACCAGACCAGTTAAATCTCTAACTGGTACTGGTATCTCTGACTGATCAAATACTGTAAATATAAATTCATTGCTGTGTATAGTTCTCCACCACCCCCGCCGGACTCAATTTTAATAGGGGTTGAATGTGGTAAACCACTGTTGCACCTGTATGAGGTGATGTAAGGTAGAACCTGTACTGCAGGTTCGCCGGTAGTCCCTGCCTGCTGGCTCTGCCCAGTAGGCGGAGTATAAATATGCATGTCCTCCATTCAGCAGCCATTTTGTCAGCTGCTGTGGGAGGTCACACATCTTAGAGCAATAAAGTCTCAGTTGTATCCAACTCTAGACTTTGTTCAATTGATCGTGCCCCACACCTGCAGATGACAGGCAGCTCCACACAAAGTGAAAGGGGTTCCACTCGATGAACATGCAGCTGATATGACTATCAACTGTGCATCATGCAGTGTGCACAATGCCTTCATCCCGGCACACTCAACAAATCCTGACATGTTTGAGATGTCTCCCGCTGCTGGAGGGTTGGCTACTGAGCGACAGGAGTTATTCACTGCAGTCATGGCTAACGACGCCTATCCGGAGACCACAGATCAACACGGAAATTCGCTACAATGGCATCCACACTGCGACTAGGTCCGAGATCGAGCGGTGCTTCGACCTCCTGAAGATGCGGTTCAAATGCCTGGACTACACTGGAGGGGCCATCCAGTATGTTGCTAAGAGGTTCGACCGCATCGTGGCGGCCTGCTGTATCCTCCGCAACATTGCGCAACAGAGGGGTGATCTGGAGGAGGAAGAAGAGCACCAGGCCTCTTCCGAAGATGAGGATGCAGGGGAGGGCAAGGGTAGACAGGACATGGAGCCTGGGCATGCATATGGGAGGCAGCACGACATGTGCACCTGGGCCATCGCGCACAGGACGCTCTGACTGGCGACTACGTGGTGGGGGGGGGGGGGGGAACACTGACCAGGGGCACGGACACCGCAACTCACCCCTGCAACCCCCCCTCCCCCACACACACACCTGCACCACCTCCATACCTGCTGCACTACTGGGTGTGGGCCTTGCGTCGGCAGTAACACCGGGTAATGTCCCTGAGATGGAGGATGATGAGAACTCGCTCTGCGATGAGCTCTGGTGCTCCGCATCGTTTGACAATGTCTGACCCCTGCCCACGGTAGCACTTTCCACTGTCCACCTGGGTGATCCCTGAATGCAAGCTGGCCATTCCACCACACAGGGATGACGGTGGTGGGCATGGTCGGGGTTAGGGTGGGAAGCCCATTCCACCCACAACGTTGCCCAATCTCTCACCTCCCGTACCCTCTCTCTGACCTGTCCGGACAAACCCAACCCTCACACCCATCTGACAGCACCACGAAAGGTTGTAACAGTGTGAACAGGTGTTTTATGTGACACCGTATATATAGATATGTACTCTAGCCCCTATCCCTAAACTGTGTTGTGCACCCATGCCAACATAACTGGTGTCAACATTTTTAACATTACGGACCCTAACGCTATGTCTTGGTGGTCCCCATATGGTACATCAGGAGCGGAGGCTATCCGCTGTGATTCCCACCCTGCGCCCTGGTCCCACGTCTCCTGGGGCGGCCTGACCTGGATGGGCCGGCTGCTGCTCGGGTGTCCCAGGTGGCCTGGTGCTGTCCTGTTGTGCCCGCTGTCCACCAGATGCACCAGGGACAGGAGGGGGGGAGTCCGAGGTGCTGCGGTGTTCCAGCACCTCCCCTGCAGGAGTCACCAGCAATAGCCTCATCATCCCCTCCTCCCTCGGGGTGTTCGATGACCCACGGGCTCCTCCATGGGACGGGGGTGCGAGCGGAGCTATCTGCTGAAACTCCCCCATCACCTGGCACAAGTCCTGGAGGCACGCTCTGTCTCGACCAGGGCCATGGAGCACAGGGAGTGGACCATCTGCTTCTGGGACACATCACCCATTGACTGTGTCACCACCTTCTGGGTTTGTGTCAAATCAGTCAGTACATACGCCATCTCCCTCTGGAACTGGGCTTGCGCCATGGTTACGTATGTCTGCGCCACATTGGCTAGCGCCTGGGCAATGACACCGACATTCCCAGCCATGGTCTGCTGGGATTGGGCCATGCTCAGGAGCGCTGCTGCGATTTCCATGTGGCACTCGCACATGTTGCCTGTGGGGCGGCAACCCTGTCCTGGGCCTCTGCCAGCACCTGTATAGAATGCCCCTGGCCTTGGATATGCTGATCCATAGCCAAAACGGTTGCCCCCATTGCCTCCATCACGGATGCCGCCCATGTGGTGTTGGCCTGGGTGGCATGCACCGTTGGCACCACCTCCTGCTCCTGCACACGGTTGGACTCCTGCAACTGCACCTGCTGGGGCTGGATTCTCTGCCACAACCCCTCACGTAGTCCCTGACTCTGCGACTGCATCTCCACAATCGATGGGACTGTCCATTCCAGAAGCCTGAAACCTATCTGGATGGTAGCTAGCTCCTGAGGTCAGCCTGCTCTTCGACCGTCCGCCCCCTTGGATGCTCCTACCTCCACCTGCTGTACCAGATTAGCTAATTGGTGTGCACCAGATAGTGTCCCAGGAGCCTCTTCACTAAAGGGTCCAACCAAGGTGAGTATCTCTGGGATGGTGGAGTGTGTTGGGGACAGCTGTGACGGAATGTCAGTGTCATCCTCCGACACGAGCTCCGTGGTGCCTGTATCTCAGGTGGAGAGCTTATCCCGCCATCAGACTGGGCTCACGGGAGGGCTCCGACTGTGGCACTGGCTGGGGCCGGGGACGCCAGGTGGACCCGCCCCATCACCAGCAGGTCTTGCAAGACACAAGACAAAACGCATGATTAGACCGTGGGCTCGGGGGAGGTGGAGGTGAGGGAATGCTGGGGGTGAGCGGGTGGTGAGGGTGGGGATGAGGATGGGTGTGAGGGGATGGTGAGGGTGGGGGTGAGGTTCAGGGTGGGAGTGAGTGTGGGCATGAGGGGCTGGTGAGAGTGGGGGTGATGGTGAGAGTGGTTTTAGGGTGAAGGTGAGGGTGGTGTGGGGGTGGTGAGGGAGGGGTGAGGGTGGGCATGAGGGGTGGTGAGGGTGGGGGTGGGGTTGAGGGTGGGGTGGTGTTGGGGGGTGTTGACATTTGTGTCACAGGGAAACGCAACTCAGCAGGGTCTCACTTCCTTACCCGCAGGCTCTCTTTCCTCTGGGCCGCCGATCACATCCAGGGCCCTCTGCTCTGCCACGGTGAGAGGCCACAGGTCTGGCGTTTCCTCTCCAGTCTTCTCCCACTCCCAGAGGTTTTGGGTGGCCTGCTCCTGGGGGAAAATGACAGTGTGAGACAGTCCAACACATGCAGCCCAGATGATGGGTAGCTGGCAACCTCGATGGCCAGGTCACCCAGCCATGGTGGTAAGTATGGGTACTGGCATGTGGTGCAGGGTGGGGGTTCTGCTGCTCTCCGGGTTGGGTTTGTTGGGTTACAAGTGTGTGGGACGTGGGTTAGTGCCAGGAGCACAGTGTTGCCTACTCACCTTGGCCGCCCTGAGAAGGTCGAGCAGTTTTTTCTGGCACTGCTGGCCGGTCCGGACGATGTTGCCCACGGCACTGACCACCTCTGCCACCTGCAGCTGCTAGCCTCCTTCCTGAGCAGGGGTACAGGGTCATCCACATCTCCTCCACTGCACCCAGGAGGGTCTCCAGCGTGGAGCTGCCCTCTTCGCTGCCATCTTGTTTTCTGGCGTGTATAGGGAGTGAAGTGTGTATATGTGGCTGCAGCTTGTCAGCCCCCTGAATGTCAATCGCGAAACCGGTGAATCCTGCACCGTTTCTCATTGGAATCGATTGTGTTCCACATGGTGCCGGTGCGAGACCCTCAACAGTACGGGTGGGCTCCTCTGGGGCACGCTCTGCTGCTGCATGCTCTGCTGCTGCAACTTCCTCCTCCTCCTCGAGTAACTTCAGCTCGTACAACCACAGAGCATCCCCCAGGGCTGTGGCGACGAACGGGAACGCCACCATTGCTGGGTGAATTCCAATATCCATTGTCTGCAGGGGGTGAAAGGCAGACATGTTAGCAAGGTACATATACCCTTGTCTACCAGGTCTAACGGACTCTGCCATTGCATGTCCCCCACCCGCACCTCTGGCCCTGTCGGTTCACGGCACCGTGGGGGCCTCTCGCCCTGGTGAAAATGAAATGAAAATTGCTTATTGTCGCAAGTAGGCTTCAAGGAAGTTACTGTGTGTGGTAGTATGTATTGGGGGTCATGTGGGACTGGAAGCCCTAATGTCATTGGCTGACAGATCCCGGGTCCTGGTTGGCCGTTGACCTCATGCTCCGCCCTGAAGGCGAAGTATAAGAGCCGGTGCCTTCCCCCGCAGGCCAGTTTACTATCGGGCTGCTGGGGAACAGACACGCTTAATAAAGCCTCATCGACTTCACTCTATTCGTCTCACGGAGTCTTTGTGCGCCACAATTTATTAAGCGTGCCTAAAAAGGACTATGGAGCTCAGGATCATTCCAGAATGCCTGAGGATCAGCCCCCACGCAGTGAATGCGGCAGCAGCCTTCAAACACTGGCAGACTTGCTTCGAGGCCTACATCAGATCGACCACAGGCCGAGTCTCAGACGAACAAAAACTGCAGGTCCTGCACTCGAGGGTGAGCACGGAGATTTTCACCCTCATTGAAGACACCCACGATTTCCAGACGGCGTTCACAGCACTGAGAAGTCTCTACGTTCGCCCAGTTAACCAAATCTACGCTCGCTACCAGCTCGCGACAAGACGGCAAGCTCCCGGAGAATCGATGGACGAGTTCTACGCCGCGCTGCTGATTTTGGGAAGAGCCTGCAGCTGCCCGTCGGTGAATGCAAACGAACATACGGACATGTTAATGCGCGACGCTTTTGTGGCAGGTATGCAATCCTCCCAAATCCGCCAAAGACTTCAAGAAAAAGAGTCGCTAGGACTCTCAGAGGCACGGGCCCTGGCAGCCTCGCTGGACGTAGCCGCGCGTAATACCCGCGCCTACGGCCCCGACCGCGCGGCAGGCCATTGGGCCCCGTACGTACCCGCCGCGGCAAACCCCCTACCCCCCCCCCCCGGACACCCCACAGGCTTGCGCAGTCCAAACGCCGAGTCGCACCGGGGGCGCCCGCTGTTATTTCTGCGGCCAGGCGAAGCACCCCCGACAACGCTGTCCGGCCCGCGCAGCTATCTGCAAAAGCTGCGGGAAAAAGGGCCACTATGCGGTGGTGTGCCGATCCCGCGTGGTCGCCGCCGTCCCGGGGCCACAGAGAGCCCTACAGGCAGTCTATGCGTCCCAACCCCCCCAGCACGCCATGTGCGACCCGCAGACGCCGCCATTTTGGGTCCCGACCACCGCGGTCCCTGGAGAACTGGGAGCCCTGCACGCCGCCTACCCTCCCCAACCCCCCTCCCCGCAGCCCATGTACGACCCGCCGCCGGCGCTCCCGATTTGGGTGCCGGCCAACACTCTCCACGGAGAGGAGGGGGTTTTTCGCATCCCGAACGCCCCCATCCCGCGCCCCACGCCTGAACCGCCGGCGCAACCTACCTGGACCCTGACCACCGCTGTCCCCGGCGAGGGAGCTCCGCACGGTCCCAGCGCTAGCGGCCCCACGACTGACCCGCCGGCGCCGCCGGCCTGGGCCCCGACCACCGCTGTCCCCGGTGAGGGAGCTCCGCACGGTCCCAGCGCTCGCGGCCCCACGACTGACCCGCCGGCGCCGCCGACCTGGGCCCTCACCCCCGCCCCGCGCCCCACGCCTGACCCGCCGGCGCAACCTACCTGGACCACGACCACCGCTGTCCCTGGCGAGGGAGCTCCGCAAGGTCCCAGCGCTCGCGGCCCCACGACTGACCCGCCGGCCTGGGCCCCGACCACCGCTGTCCCCGGCGAGGGAGCTCCGCTCGGTCCCAGCGCTCGCGGCCCCACGACTGACCCGCCGGCGCCGCCGACCTGGGCCCTCACCCCCCGTCCCGCGCCCCACGCCTGACCCGCCTGCGCAACCTACCTGGACCCCGACCACCGCTGTCCCCACCGAGGGAGCTCCGCATGGTCCCAGCCCCACGACTGACCCGTCGGCCTGGGCCCCGACCACCGCTGTCCCCGGCGAGGGAGCTCCGCGCGGTCCTAGCGCCCGCGGCCCTGGCGCTCGCAGTCAAGGAACTCCGCGTGGTCCTAGCGCCCGCGGCCCTGGCGCTCGCAATGCAGGAACTCCGCGCGGTCCTAGCGCTCCCCAGACCCCCCAGCACACCATGTGCGACCCGCAGACGCCGCCATTTTGGGTCCCGACCACCACGAGGGGAGGAGGGGCGCCGCCATCTTGGACCGCCCCCGACCTGTACGACGCATGGGGGCGGCCATTTTGTCCATCCCCGACGCCATCTTGGACGGCAACAACGGACCCCACCCCACTACTACAACCACGGCTCGCTTCGGTTACGCTCGATCAGGCTCGGCCCCGGACTCTCCAGACGACGACGACAACGGTCCTAATTAACGGCCACGAGACGCCATGCCTAGTCGACTCCGGGAGCACGGAAAGTTTTATACATCCCGACACGGTAAGACGCTGTTCCTTAACTACCTTCCCCAGCGCACAAAAGATTTGCCTAGCTGCAGGATCCCACTCCGTACAGATCCAGGGATTCTGCATAGTTACCCTAACGGTACAGGGGAGGGAATTCAAAAACTACAAACTTAACGTCCTTCCCCAACTCTGTGTCCCCACCTTGCTGGGCTTAGATTTTCAATGTAACCTACAGAGCCTTACGTTTAAATTCGGCGGCCCCATACCCCCACTCACTATCTGCGGCCTCGCCACCCTCAAGGTCCAACCCCCGTCCTTGTTTGCGAACCTCACCCCGGATTGCAAACCCGTCGCCACTAGGAGCAGACGGTACAGCGCCCAGGACCGGACCTTCATTCGCTCCGAAGCCCAGCGGCTACTAAAGGAGGGCATAATCCAGGCCAGCAATAGTCCCTGGAGAGCGCAGGTGGTAGTAGTGAAGACAGGGGAGAAACAAAGGATGGTCATTGACTATAGCCAGACCATCAACTGGTACACACAACTAGACGCGTACCCTCTCCCCCGCATATCCAACATGGTCAATCGGATTGCCCAGTATAAAGTCTTCTCCACCGTGGACCTCAAGTCCGCCCACCATCAGCTCCCCATCCGCCCAAGTGACCGCAAGTACACAGCCTTCGAGGCAGACGGGCGATTATACCATTTCCTACGGGTCCCTTTTGGCGTCACAAACGGGGTCTCGGTCTTCCAACGGGAGATGGACCCAATGGTTGATCAACATGGGTTACGGGCCACGTTCCCATACCTCGACAATGTAACCATCTGCGGCCACGATCAGCAGGACCACGACGCCGACCTCCAAAAATTCCTCCAGACCGCCAAAGCCTTGAACCTCACGTACAACGAGGACAAGTGCGTTTTTAGCACCGATCGGCTAGCCATTCTGGGCTACATAGTGCGCAATGGGATAATAGGCCCCGACCCCGAACGTATGCGCGCACTCATGGAATTTCCCCTCCCGCACTGCCCAAAAGCCCTGAAACGCTGCCTGGGGTTCTTTTCATACTACGCCCAGTGGGTCCTCCAGTACGCAGACAAGGCCCGCCCCCTAATACAGACCACGACTTTCCCGCTGTCGACAGAGGCTTGCCAGGCCTTCAGCCGCATCAAAGCGGACATCGCAAAGGCCACGATGCGCGCCATCGACGAATCCCTCCCCTTCCAGGTCGAGAGCGACGCCTCTGACGTAGCTCTAGCGGCTACCCTTAACCAAGCGGGCAGACCCGTGGCCTTCTTCTCCCGAACCCTCCACGCCTCAGAAATCCGCCACTCCTCAGTGGAAAAGGAAGCCCAAGCCATAGTGAAAGCTGTGCGACATTGGAGGCATTACCTGGCCGGCAGGAGATTCACTCTCCTCACTGACCAACGGTCGGTAGCCTTCATGTTCGATAATGCACAGCGGGGCAAGATCAAGAACGACAAGATCTTGCGGTGGAGGATCGAACTCTCCACCTTCAACTCAGAGATCTTGTACCGGCCCGGAAAGCTGAACGAGCCGTCCGATGCCCTATCCCGCGGCACATGTGCCAATGCACAAATTGACCGCCTCCAAGCCCTCCACGAGGACCTCTGCCACCCGGGGGTCACTCGGTTTTACCACTTCATCAAGTCCCGCAATCTCCCATACTCCTTAGAGGAGGTCCGTACAGTCACAAGGGACTGCCACATCTGCGCAGAATGCAAACCGCATTTTTTCAGGCCAGATGGAGCGCACCTGATTAAGGCTTCCCGCCCCTTTGAACGCCTCAGTCTCGATTTCAAAGGGCCCCTCCCCTTCACCGACCGCAACGCGTATTTCCTTAATGTAGTGGACGAATACTCCCGCTTCCCTTTTGCCATTCCCTGCTCCGACATGACCGCGGCCACAGTCATTAAAGCCCTGAACAGCATCTTCACGCTGTTCGGTTACCCCGCATACGTCCACAGCGACAGGGGGTCCTCTTTCATGAGTGACGAGCTGCGCCAGTTCCTGCTCAGCAAGGGCATAGCTTCAAGCAGGACGACCAGCTACAACCCCCGGCGGAACGGGCAAGTAGAAAGGGAGAACGGCACGGTCTGGGAGGCCGTCCTACTGGCCCTACGGTCCAGGGATCTCCCAGTTTCACGGTGGCAGGAGATCCTCCCGGACGCTCTCCATTCCATCCGGTCGTTATTATGTACAAGCACTAATCAAATGCCTCACGAGCGTCTCCTTGTCTTCCCTAGGAGGTCCTCCTCTGGAACGTCGCTGCCGACCTGGCTGGCGGCCCCAGGACCCATCCTGCTCCGAAAGCACGTGCGGGCACATAAGGCGGACCCGTTGGTCGAAAGGGTTCACCTCCTCCACGCAAACCCCCAGTACGCCTACGTGGAGTACCCAGACAGCCGACAGGGCACGGTCTCCCTGCGGGATCTGGCGCCCGCCGGCACCACGCACACCCCCCCGACACCATCAACCCAACCGCCCCCCCTTCCGGCCACCGCCGCACCCCGCGACCGCCCCCTTCCCAGGAGGATCAGTCCCCCTCCCCTTTGCACCGACAGCTGAAACCGTGCGGCTCCCGGAGGCGACAACGCTGGTACAAGCACCACCACCACCGCCGGGGCCGAGGCGATCGACACGGACGACCAGACCGCCCGACCGACTCGTGGCGTCGATGTAAAACAAAGATGGACTGTCCAATGAACATTTTCTTTTTCCTATACCCTCTGTAAATAGTTGTAACAGGACGATACTGTCCAATACTGTACTACCATGTAACTGTTCTATCCTCCCAGGACCAGCCTTGTAAACCCTTACCACCATACGAAGCATCACCCCGCCGGGTTCATTTTTGACAAGGGGTGAATGTGGTAGTATGTATTGGGGGTCATGTGGGACTGGAAGCCCTAATGTCATTGGCTGACAGATCCCGGGTCCTGGTTGGCCGTTGACCTCATACTCCGCCCTGAAGGCGAAGTATAAGAAGCCGGTGCCTTCCCCCGCAGGCCAGTTTACTATCGGGCTGCTGGGGAACAGACACGCTTAATAAAGCCTCATCGACTTCACTCTATTCATCTCACGGAGTCTTTGTGCGCCACACTGTGAAAAGCCCATAGTCGCCACACTCCGGCGCCTGTTCGGGGACGCTGGTACGGGAATTGAACCGTGCTGCTGGCCTGCTTTAAAAGCCAGCGATTTAGCACAGTGTGCTAAACGTCCCTGATGCCTGTCCCCAGTGCCTGTCCCTGATGCCAATGGTACTGTCGGCTGGCACTGCCCTTTCTAGCAGTATGCACCATAGCGCCCACCCTGTCTCCTCCTCTAAATGTTACAGTGGGCATTGCCCTGTGTGGACTACCTGATGCCCCGTCGGCCGCTGGCGGCCGGGTGGGGGGGGGGGGGATATGGTGGAGGATAGGGTGCAAGGGGGGGTGGATATGGTGGAGGATAGGGTGCAAGGGGGGGGGGGGTAGCCATATGGCCAGTGTCACTCTGCAGAACCAGGGGCCAAGGTGGGTTGCGCAGCAAGATGGCAGTCTTGAAGGCCGCGGCAATGGTGGTCCGTGCCTGGACAGTCCTGTCGGGGGATCACCCCGGTAACACGGCCTGTTTCCACGTGACCCTCTCTTCCCCCGGCCATGGGAGGACCCTCCTCACCCTGGCCAGTCCGGCCAATGTCCGGCCCGCCAGCCCACAGTCGCGCGTCTCTGTGTCCTACCTCTTCTCTTTTTCTCATCAGCAACAATGCTCGTTTCGCGATTTTTAAAAGCACAAGTGGACCCGCCATCATGACCTCGGTCCATTGGAGCCGGAGAATTACGGAGGCCCCGGAAAATACCGGGTCAGGTCCACTAATGATATACAAACGGTGTTGACTTATGTGCGTTCCAAACCACATTGTTGCCGCTGTCGAGGTGACGGAGGATTGCAATTTGGCGTCAAATCAGCACCCACCAAATTTCAGCGTCAGCCAATGGAGAATCCCGCCCGTGATCACACTAGAGATAGTACAGAGGAGATTTACGAGGATGTTGCCAGGAATGGAGAATTTTAGTTGTGAGGAAAGATTGGTTAGGCTAATGTTGTCTTTGAGATAGAGAAGACTGAGGTGAGATTTAAGTGAAGTGTAAAAAATTATGAGAAGACAAGATAGAATGGATAGGAGGGACCTAATTCTCTCAGCAGAGTGGTCTTTTCCCAGGGTTATACACTGATGCACGATCAATTGCACAAAGACTAAAGTTGGGTACAACTGTGGTTTTATTACAGTCAGATGTGTGGCCTCCTGCTGCAGCTGGCAAAATGGCAGGGCACTGGAGGTCATGCATATTTATACAGTTCTCCATGGGCGGAGCCAGCGGGCTGGAGCTACCGGCGAACCTGTAGTGCAGGTCCTACCTTACATCTCCTATTACAATGGTTCACCACATTCACCCCCTGTTAAAAATGAGTCCGGCGGGGGTGACGTGAAACGAGATACAATTAGTGCAATTATGTACAGTGGTAGGGAAAGAAAAGTCCATGTTGACGGTCCGGAGTCCGTCAAAGGTTCAGCCGGCCCGGTGCTTTGGTGCTTCGTTGGGAGCGGCGTAACGGTGGCGGCGAAGTCGGTGCTGGCGGTGGTGGAGGTGGCACCGATGGCGGTGGTGGCGGTGCTGATGCTGGCCGATCATCGCGGAACTCTGGGAGCATGCCGAAGTCCTCTTCGTCCTCTTGTGCGGAAAAGAGGAGGGGGGTGGTCTGGTGGGGTCAATATTGGCGGCGCGGTGGGAGGTGGGGGGGGGGGGGCTATACCCCTGCATTGGTGGGGGTGAGTGTTGGGGTGGAACCTGACGGTGCCAGGTTCCTGTGTGAGACAGTATCTTGGGGAACTCAACGTAGGCTTATTGAGGGTTGGCATGGAGCAGGTGAACCCTGTCCACCAAGGGGTCCACTTTGTGGAGTCGGACGTGCCTACGGAGAAGGACCGGTCCTGGAGCAGCGAGCCAAGTCGGGAGTGACACCCCGGATGTGTACTTCCTGGGGAAGGAAAAACGCGTTCATGGAGTGTGTTATTACTGGCGGTGCACAATAGTGACCGGATGGAGTGCAGAGATTCGGGAGGACCTACTGCCAGCGAGAGGCTGGGAGGTTCCTGGACCGTAGGGCCAGCTGGACAGCCCTCCAAACCGTCCCATTCTCCCGTTCTACTTGCCCGTTTCCCTGGGGGTTGAAGCTGATCATCCTGCTGGAGGCTATACCCCTGCTGAGCAGGAACTGACGCAGCTCATCGCTCATGAATGAGGATCCCCTGTCACTGTGGATGTCGGCGGGGAAACCGAACAGAGCGAAGATGGTGCTGAGGGCCTTGATGACGGTGGCAGACGTCATATCGGGGCATGGGATGGCGAAGGGGAATCTGGAGTACTGATCGACCACACTGAGAATGGACATGTTACGGTCGGTGGAGGGGAGGGGCCCTTTGAAATCCACGCTGAGGCATTCAAAGGGGCAGGAAGCTTTCACCAGGTGCGCACAGTTCGGCCGGTAGAAGTGTGGCTTGCACTCCGCACAGACCTGGCAGTCTTTGGTGACTTTCCTTACTTCCTTGACGGAGTAGGGCAGATTGCGAGCTTTGACCAGATGGTACAATCGAATGACCCCCGGGTGACAAAGGCAGTCGTGCAGGGCCCGGAGTTGGTCCACTTGTGCGCTGGCACATGTACCTCAGGAGAAGGCGTCTGGGGGCTCATGGAGTTTACCGGGGCGATAGAAGATCTCGTAATTATAGGAGGAGAGCTCGATTCTCCACTGCAAGATTTTATCATTTTTGATCTTGCCCCGCTGTGTGTTATTGAACACGAAGGCTACCGACCGTTGGTCAGTGAGGAGAGTGAATCTCTTACCGGCCAGGTAATGCCTCCAATGACGCACAGCTTCAACGATAGCTTGGGCCTCCTTCTCGACGGATGACTCTTGAATTTCAGAGGCATGAAGGGTGTGGGAAAAGAATGCCACGGGTCTGTCTGCCTGCCTGGTTTAGAGTGGCGGCAAGGGCGACGTCTGAAGCGTCGCTTTCTACTTGGAAAGGCAGTGACTCGCCCACTGCGCGCATCCCGGCCTTGGCGATGTCTGCTCTGATGCGGGCGAAAGCATGTTGTGCCTCGGCCGCGAGGGGGAATTGGGTGGACTGAATGAGTGACGGGCCTTGTCCGCATAGTTTGGGACCCACTGAGCGTAGTAGGAAAAGAACCCCAGGCAGTATTTGAGTGCCTTGGGGCAATGGGGGAGGGCAAATTCCATGCGCTCGGGGTCGGGCCCGAGAAGTCCGTTTTGGACTACATAGCCGAAAATGGCTAACCGGGTCGTGCTGAACACACACTTCCCTTTGTTGTAGGTCAGGTTGAGAAGTGTGGCAGTGCGGAGGAATTTATCGAGGTTGGCATCGTGGTCCTGCTGGTCATGGCCGCAGATAGTGACATTATCTCAGTACGGAAAGGTGGCCCGCAAACAGTACTGGTCGACCATTCGGTCCATCTCTCTTTGGAAGACCGAGACCCCATTTGTGACACCGAAAGGGTCCCTAAGGAAGTGATAGAGCCGACCGTCCGCCTCGAAGGCAGTGTATGGCCGGTCCGACTTCTGGATGGGGAGCTGGTGGTAGGCGGATTTCAGGTCAATTGTTGAGAAGACCCGGTACTGCGTAATCTGATTGACCATATCAGATATGCGTGGGAGGGGGTACGCGTCGAGCTGCGTGTACCGATTGATGGTCTGGCTGTAGTCCACGACCATCTTGTGTTTCTCCCCAGTTTTAACCACTGCCACTTGGGCTCTCCAGGGGCTGTTGTTGGCCTCGATAATACCCTCCTTAAGCAGCCGCTGGACTTTGGACCTGATGAAGGTCTTGTCCTGGGTGCTGTACCGTCTGCTCCTAGTGACAACGGGCTTGCAATCCACAGTTAGATTGGCAAAAAGGGTGGGGAGATCAACCTTGAGGGTCGCGAGGCCGCAAACGGTAAGGGGGGGTAAGGGCCCGCCGAATTTGAGGGTGAGGCTCTGGAGGTTGCACTGGAAGTCCAGGCCCAACAGGAGTGCAGCGCATAGATTAGGAAGGACATAGAGGCGGAAGTTACTAAATTCTACGCCCTGGACCGTGAGGGTGACTGTTCAAAAGCCTTGGATCGGGATGGAGTTGGATCCGGAGGCTAGGGAGATCCTTTGATTGGCAGGGTGGACCGCGAGGGAGCTGCCCCTTACCGTATCTGGGTGAACGAAGCTTTCGGTGCTCCCGGAGTCCAGCAGGCACGAGGTCGCGTGGCCGTTGATTTTAACCGTCGTCGACGCGGTGGCCAGGTTGTGCGGGCGAGATTGGTCCAGCGTCATCGAAGCGAACTGCGGGTAGCCATCGGATGCTTCGGGTGGCGAGCGTGTGCGGTTCCGATGTCGGGATGTCCGGAGACCCTGTGGGGGACAAGGTGGCGGCGCCCATGGTGCGCACATTGCGGGGTCGGGACAAGATGGCGGCGCCCATGGTGCGCACATTGCGGGGTCGGCACAAGATGGCGGTGCCCATGGGGCGCACGTGGCCGAAGGGGAACAAGATGGTGGCGCCCATTGGTTGCACATGGACCCGGGAGGAGAAGATGGCGGCTCCCATTGTGCGTCTGGTGTGGGGGAGGGGCGATGGCGGGCGCGATCGCAGCGACTGCGCGGGCCTGGCACACAGCTGCGAAGTGGCCCTTTTTACTGCAGGCTTTACAAACGGCAGTGCGGGCCGGGCAGTGTTGGCGGGGGTGCTTCTGCTGACCGCAGAAGTAACAACGGGGACCCCCTGGGTGCGCGGATTGGCGTGCGGCGCGGGCATATTGCGAAGGCAGGGCCCCGGCTGAGGAGGTCGTCGGCGGGGTCAAGGAGGGGTAGGAAGGAGTAGAAGGGTGGGCAGCGCAGCGGGAGAGGTACGATTGTACGTTACGGGGTGCGACCGTCATGGAGAGCACCAAGGTTTTTGTCTCCGCCAGTTCGAGTGTGGCCCCTTCCAGCAATCATTCTCGGATGCGGTCCGACGCAATCCCCGTCACGAAGGCATCATGCATGAGGAGATTCGAGTGTTCGGCAGCCGTGACGGCCTGATAGTCACAGTCCCGGACGAGTGGAATTAGGGCCCGGCAGAAGTCTTCGATGGACTCACTAGGTAGTTGCGAGTGGGTGGCAAGTACATGCCTGGCGAAAGCGTGTTCATCTTCTGTGCGTAGTGTTCTTTGAGGAGTTCCATTGCTTTTGTGTAATTCGTGGCACCTTGGATCAACGGGAACACGCTGGAGCTCAGTCTGGAGTACAGGGTGTTTATCTTCTGAGCCTCCGTTGGCACGGGGTCCGCAGCGTTGATGTAAGCCTCGAAACATGCTAGCCAGTGAGCAAAGTCTTTCCTGGCGCGGGCGAGTGCGGATCCAGCTGCAGGCGATCGGGCTTAATTCGGATATCCATTCTGTGGAAAATCTGACTGTAATAAATTGATGCACGATCAATTGCACAAAGACTACATTTGGGTACAACTGTGGCTTTATTACAGTCAGATGCGAGGCCTCCTGCTGCAGCTGGCGAAATGGCAGGGCACTGGAGGTCATGCAAATTTATACAGTTCTCCCTGGGCGGAGCCAGCCGGCAGAAGCTACCGGCGAACCTGTAGTGCAGGTCCTACCTTACATCTCCTATTACAGTGGTTCACCACATAGACATAAAGTAATTGGGAGAAGGGCTAGAGTGAAGTTGAAGAGAAATGTTTTCATCCAGAGGATAGCAGGTGTCTGGAACTTATTGCGTCAAAGGATGATAGAGGCATGAACTTTAATTGCATTCTAAAAGTACATGGATATGCCCTTAAATTGCCCCGACATATCGGGCTATGGACAAAGAGTTGGAACGTCTTATGAGACTGGATCACTCTTTTGATTGGTACAGGTATGGTGCACTCCATTCTTGTAAGTTTTCTATGTTTTCCATTTTAGCTTATTAAACCTACTATCTGTTCGCAGGAACATTTTTTCCTCTTTTAGCCCATTAAACTGGCATGATATTATCTTTGCCCTCTCAACGCAGCCGCAGGTCACATTTGACTGGAGGCTTAACTGGATAAACACATAAGCAATGTGACTCCAAGAGCAAAGGCCCTCTTTGACGAATGACTGACCTCCTGATCTCTCATCTCTCCGCCATCTACAAGATTACAGTCAAAAACTGGATATGTGCATCTGCAACAACACTAATGAGGTTCAGTACCATCCAGAACAAAGCAATTTGTTTACTGAGAAGTAGAATACTGTGGATGCTGGAAATGTGAAATAAAAGGGAAATGTTGGAAATACTCAGCAGATTATGGCAGCATTGGTGGAGTAAAGAACAGAATTTTCTTTTGTCCTTGTCGCACCCATCCCTTGCTCAAAACCAATTAGATTTCCACAGTTCTGAAGAAATGTTAACTTGGTTTCTCTTCACAGTTGCTTCCATAACCTACTGAGATTTTTTTTTGTTTTATTTAACAATTCATTTGATGGGTTCTTCTGTTACTAGGTTCAAGACCAGACTACTGGCCCAAGTGTCAATCCACTGTTGCTGCCCTGTGGCTAGATGGCATCAACTGACCAATCTTTATTAAAAATGTGTTCTTGGCATGTGGCTGTTGCCAGCAAGGCCACTGCGTTTTGCCCAACCCTAATTGCCTTTGAGTTTATCTCAGCAGCAGTTCCAAGCCCTGCAGTCTATTAAACTAGGACAAGAGAAATTCCAAGTTCCCCTTAAAATCAAATGGCACCTTGATTTGTAAATATACTGCTGTTTCTGCAACACCAAAAGCAGAGGGTGGCGTGACAGAATTCTGAGATAGCCTCTGTCATGATATTCAGGTAAACATCATGGTGCAAACAGACATACATACTGATGGACAGATCAACGGACCAATCAGTACACACAACACCACAGCCAATCACAGGCAAGAGCATAGACACTATAAAATGGGGAACACGACACTTCCCGCTCATTCCAGCAGGAGACAGCTCAGGGCACAGAGCTCACAGCAAGCCACTCAGACATCCACCATGTGCTGAGTGCTTCTCCAAGATAGTGTTAGGGATAGGTCCACAGATTCAAGGGTAATGAACGAACCACAGTAACCAGTTTACCATTGTAAATATTGTTAGTAATAAAACGGAGTTGTACCATCCGCAACCGTGTTGGTTCGTCTATGTAGCAGAGTACCCAACACAACAGCCTCCATGAGACAGTCTATGGTAAGCATATCACTGAGGGTATGATCACTGCAAGGATGTCAACCGCCCATGGAGAAGACATGCCATCTCTGTGCCAGGAGAACTTGTGATGGAGAGTAAAAATCAATGGCAGGCTCATCTTGAGAACAAATTAATTTAAAAAATATATCTGATTTTTGTATCAGACACGTCTTGTTGGTTCCCAAGCTTTAATAAAAGCCACCTATAATAATCGAGGAGCCTCAAGAAAGGAGGTTCACTTAAATTTATTATAAACTTAAGGGTTAAGGCCATTACCGCGGAATACAACAATAAAGTCCCAGTCAGGGACTAACAAGAGTCCCGTTCCCGTCAGGCCGATATTTAAAAGGCTAACTAACGAACCACAGCTGGGTAGACCTCTGCCTATTAGCGGGAAGTTCACATTCTATGAGTCCCATGGAGAGATCAATCAGTGTATCCCCGTAGCTTGGTGAGGGTTATCACATCTCTCCTGTTGACCGGAACCCTCCCTTCAGTTGATTGATAAACACAACACATTTAATTTTGGGTCAAATCACTTTTTTATTAAACACAATATAAAAACCGCTATGCTTATCACTACTAGGAGAAAGGTTCCATCATACACTATCAAAAATCCATTGCACAAAGTGTCAAAAGCTCTGTTACACACAGTATTAAATCTATGTTCTACAAAGGTATCAAAACTTACGACTTGGACCTAAATACCACCTGTTAGAGGCGGGGTATTCAGATTTCCTCTTGGTGGATCCCAATGTCCTCTCTGCTTCCTGGACCCAGGGCACGGCTTCTTACGATGGTTATTCCTGCAGGTGATCACTTCAGAAGTCTCTTCGTCTCTCATTTTATCTCAGGACCACAACCCAAAGAGGCCTGTGTTCAATCACTGCCTGTCCAAGGCACAGCAACAACCATTGTCCAATCAGCTCTGTGCTCACTCCCTGGCTGCGCATCCTGCTTTTTACTGCAGACCCCCGCTGTTTATGTTGTTTATGCTGATACAAAGTTAGCCTTTTTAACCATCAAGTTTCATGAACACCATCAAGCTGCAGTCTCCTCCGCCAAGTCTGAAAGTTCCCCCACAGTGTCCTGCTGAGGGACATATGGCGAGCCCGGGATCATCTCTTCTGACGAAGGGCCATTGCTGGGGTTCATTTTCGACAGTGACGTCTCCTGGGAGTTTTGTCATCTTAATGTCCAAATCGGCGGCCTAAGATTTGCGTCTGGATTTATTTGTGCGATGAGGGGAATACAAGGGGGGAGGGGAGGAGTTTCGATGTAGCCATTGTTGTGTGTTTTTCTATTTTTCTATATACTATCTCTGATTCCTTGTGCAGTTAGTACGACAATTGCACCATGTTTGAGCAATTTTCAGAGTTATGTTGTAGCTCAGATCAAATTTGTTAATTATGAAATCTTTAATAAAATATATATCTTTTTAAAGTCGTTAATATGGATTGTAAATACTTGTGGCACCATCATGGATCCCTGTGGCACCCCACTAGTTAGAGGCTGACATCCTGAAAATGCCCCTTATCCCAACTGTCTGCCTTCCATCAGTTAGCCAATGCTCTATCCATGCTAATATACTACGTCCAACACCATGTACTCGTATCTTACTAAGTAGCCTTTCGAGTGGCATCTTGTCGAGCTGACTAGGTGTCATCATCTATGGTGAACTTGATGAACTCATTGACAAGGTGGAAGAGGGCATTGGTAACCACCTCATTGCCACACGTCATCCATGGAGCCCTGGCAGGGGTTTGTGGCTAAAATGTTGAGCACTTCATTCACTTTGAAGGCCATGGGCATGGGGTTGTCACCAAATCCATACGGCTGCAAGTCTTACTGGTGGATCCAGCAGATTCAGTGACCATTTCCCGGGTAAGTTTCAGGTGTCTCTGGCATTGCCTCCCAGACTTCTGGAGGTAGTTTTGCTTTGTCCTCAATTCACGTTTCCCCGACAGTGACCTTTTTTCTTGATACCTTCCCGGGATGGCTTCTCCTGAACACCCTCCCCCTCCAGTGCTGCCTATTATGAGCCTTTTGGCCACAGTTGTTGATTGGTGAGAGCCCTCCTTTGTCCTATTCTTTCCTCCTGCTCGCTAGGTTTTAGGGATATTGGCAGTATGCTATTATTGTCTTCTACTGGGAAGTTTCGCGCAAAATATTTATTTAACTCCTCCACCATTTCCTGGTATCCTACTATTTATTTGCCAGTCTCATTCTCTACGGGGCCTATGTGCACTTCGGCCTCTCTTTTCCTTTTTATATATTTAAAGCAGCTCTTACTGTCTAGTTTTATATTACTTGCTCGTTTACCCTCTGTTATAAGAACATAAGAACATAAGAACTAGGAGCAGGAGTAGGCCATCTGGCCCCTCGAGCCTGCTCCGCCATTCAATGAGATCATGGCTGATCTTTTGTGGACTCAGCTCCACTTTCCGGCCCGAACACCATAACCCTTAATCCCTTTATTCTTCAAAAAAATAAGAGCATAAGAACTAGAATAAATTATATTTATTTGTTGCTGCAATGAGAAAAGGTATGGAGGTGCCCACACTCTGTATTCTTGTAAATGCGAGGTTTATTAAGGGTGTTGTTCATACAATCAAAATGGTGATCTGCCGAAAGCCCGCGCAAACACTCTGCTGATGTCACTACATTCCACGTGATGCATAATCAGCAAGAACGTATTCCCAGATAAGTAAGATCCCTCCCTTTTTACTTCATTAGTGCAATGACAACAACTAACATTTATACAACAGGTTTCCTGATATGCTATTTCTATACATGCATACAAGTCAATGAGACGTGTTTGGTAGAATTTTGCGTTCTTGAACTCAGCTACTTGGGACCTCAGAAGTGTCCTCATTCCTTTCTGTAGATGGTACTTCCTGAGTAGTCATTTCAGTATCTGCCATTATAGACATAGAAAAGTCCTCAGAAACAGAGTCTCAACTCGTCACTGCCTCTGGTCTCCATTCCAAAGTATAGCTCTCCAGATCTTCTGAAGGTAGAACCTCTTGAGAAGTTTCTGCAAACTCACTTTGTGCAGCAAGTAACTGATCAGCATGATGTCAAGCTGTCTTTGCTGGGATCATATCTGGTATCCATTACTCTGAGCCTGTACTTTCTCTCCCTGGTTGAATACTCGTTTTTTTAGAGATTTTCTCCCACCTCACAATTTGTGTTTGTTGTTGCCATTTAACAATCTCTGAAGTATCTGGTTGAGTTAACAAATCAAACAGTGTTCATAGTTTCCTCTTGAACAACAACATTGCTGATGAACATTCGCATGGTGGCATGTGTTCTGATAAAATATTAGAAATTTGTTTACTTTTCATGATGAATGTTCCTTGGTCCTTCGATGCTTTGATAGAATGATTTAATGATGCACAAAATGTTCAGCCAATCCATTCATTGCTGGATGATGTGGAGCTGACTTGACATAGTGTATCCTGTTCTCTTTCAAGTCACCCTCAAACTTCTTTGAAGTAAACTGCATACCTTTATCACTGATAATTTGCTCTGGTATTCCGAACCTTACAAATAGTTCACCTCATTTCTCAATGGCTTGCTCAGACATCACTGACTTCATTATCGGGACTTCTGGCCATTTTGAGTGTGTGTCCACAATCACCAAGAACATGTGACCCTGCTGTGTACCAGCATAATTGACGAGGTGTCATAACATGTGTGACAGGTCATCTGGGTGGGGGCTGGTGGATACTCACCTCTCCGCCGTAGCCCAAACTGGATGTTGGTGACTGCTCTGTCCTCGGCCATTCCCGCAACCCCCAGGGTCTGTTCCTTGTAGGGGGTGAGGTCCGGCACTCCAGTGAACATTTGGGCCCTTTCCCGTCTGTTGTGGGCCACCCTCTCCTGTGGGAACACAAAGGAATCATCGTGAGCTGCACGCTTCAAGCATCGGTGGTGGGGGGGCATGGCAGGGGACAGGCAGGTGCACCACTGCTGGTTGAGGTGTGTTGGTGGTTGCAAGGGTACGTTGGGGCACATCACGATATTGTGCTGGGGGAGGGGTGTGGTGCCAGGTGCAGGGGCACCAGGGGGTAGCAGACGGGACCGGTGCCAGGGGCGAATGCCAACTCACCATGCAGCCCGGTGGAGGTCATTGAGCTTCTTGTGGCAATGGGTGGTAGTCCTGGCACAGGATGGCAGCCCTCCAGGTGCCATTCCCCAAGCCGATGGCTGCTTCCACTGTCTCCCAGATGGCAGTGACTGACCTGTGGCTGACCCTCCGACCCCCTCGGGTGAACAGGGCATCCTGTCTGGACTGTGTCAGGATCTCCGAATTATAGAGCTGGTCTGCATGATGACATGGCTGTGTGCTGTCTGGGGTTTGCTCTGCGGGATCAGTTTAAGTGCTGCTTCCCCTCGTCAGCGGTCAGCTGCCGGGTGTTGTTCCTGCGAATCAACCGGTGGGATAGTCATTTACGGCGTTAAACCCGTGAGGCATCATTAATCGCTCTAAGTAACGTTAGATACCAGTGAGGGCCTTGCAAGGTCAACCGTTGGGAAACACCCGGCGATTCCCGCTCGCTACTACACTTAGAACAAATTTGGTTAGAAACGCCTCTTACCTCCAACAGAATAGACAGCAACTCAATTTAAAAGATCATCAAAAGGACAATGCCTTCAACAATGACGCACTTCTTTAACATTGCCTTCTTACATGCTGCTTGACATTCTGGAGTGGGACATGAACCTACAATTTTCATGTCTGGATGCAAAATTGTTACCCAAGGAGCCAAGCTAGAAATTAAGCATTATTTTTAAGTTGCACAATGAAAGTACTGATTAATGGAAGACATAGCCTTTAATTGTTTCTCTGATGAACTGTGGTGTCAAAAACTGTTTTCCTGTTTGGTTATCCTCAGTGAGGAAAAGAAAAATTGTGGTTTCTGTCGTATGAACTCTGACCGAGAAACGTTTATATCTCAATTTATAATTTGAAAATGTCAAGCATTAGGACCTACTCTTCCTTTACTTTTGCCCCACATTGCAAATCGTTTTCACTTGGCTGAATAGATTTTCTGAATGGATGAGTTTCAAAATGCAATTATGGTATTAATGACCTCTTATTGTCTCTTCCTCGTCACCACCAGGATGTCAATAATTTAACACTGTGGTCAAATTCAAATGTATGAATTCCGCTGGGACTCCACAATTGAGGGATGGGAAATGATCATCGCAGGTAAACTCCTCAACGAAATTTTAAAAATAGCTTTCCCATTTGGGGGCCTCTTCTGGGTCTGTTCATTGAGACTGGCAGTAAATTCACTGCCGTTATATTATTGAGATCTAACATGTATAAGTTTAAAAGGACTGCAATAGTTAAAGCAGATATATCCTTGGTGCCTGTAGTGATTGCTATGGAAGTTGGGTGATTTATCAATTTCCCAATTTCCCCTGGGATTAAAATCACCCCTTCTCTCTCCCTCTCTTTCTATCTCTCAGACACACACAACCTTTTAAGTAAAAAATGTTTATGGCCCCCTTGGAAGTAAGGGACCGTGCACCATCCAATCCCCGTTAACTCAGAACGAATATGAACTCCCCTGATAATTGGGGGAGGATCTTCCCCCTTAACAGGGAAGGCTCCACAGTATAAAAACCCCGGCCTGGGTGCAGGGCGAGGATCATGACCCTTTGGGGCGTGTGGGAATTTAGGAGGCATCTCAATAAATCTCTTCATTATATCCTACCATGCGTCCTATGAGCGTTTCTCACCCGTCAGATTCTACAAAATTCACCATCTATTTTACCTCACTTGATTTTGAATTTTATCATCTCATTCTTCAAGATTATTTTTAAAAGTGCTACTGAGCAGAAAGTGAAAGGAGCTTAGAAAAATATTTAATCAGTACAGATGAATGAATGTTACTGGCATATCCTGTGAAATTAGGTTTACTGCAAATGTATAGGCTACACAATCTGCACTGAAAAGAGTTACTGCTTGGAGCCATGATTATTGACCGAGAAATTTAATAATGCTATGCCCATTTTATCGGCATAAAATGTCTGTAAATGCATCCAATATCTCAGGTAGCGTGTGCATTCAAAGCTGGAACTGCGCTGCCCACTATATTGGCACAGCAGTATCTGCTTTTGAAACATGCATTAGGCCTTCCATAAGCAATTCAGATGGCTAACACCTGTTTGAGGTCCCTTTTGTAAAATTGGACTGCAATGAAGAGCCTGTGGCAGACTGGCTGATGTCTTGTGAGAGTACCTTTAAGAAATGGGTGTTTATAAATGGGTGTGTATATAAGTATCTGTAATGAGAGTACCTTTAAGAAATGGGTGTTTATTACTGCAGTGATGTCAGAGAGTGGGTGGAGCTGGGCTGTCTGTCAGCTTTTTACTTTTGTTTTAGGCTGTTTGCTGCAGGGTGTGTTTTAGTTTCGTTTTCAGAGCTGGATAGCTGCAGTCACAGCCAGAATGTGTATGAATCTCTCTCTGTATTCTAAAGACTGTAAATCGATCCTGGTGATTTAAAACTAATAACAGTAGTGACTTTAACCTGATGTGCTTCTGGTAAAAGGTGTTTTAAGTCTTATGGATGTTAAAAGGAAAGCTTAAAGGATTACTTAGGGTTGTATTCTTTGGGGGTTGTATTTGAATTAATGGTTGCTAAGATGTTCACTGTATGTTTTGAAAAGATTAACTTGAGTTCATAGAATACACATTGTTTTGCTTTAAAAAATACTTTTCCATTTCTGCTGTACCACACCTGCAGAGTGGGCCGTATGCTCCCCATACCACAATCTAGTAAAAGTTGTGGGTCAGGTGAACTACATGATACACTTTGGGGTTCTCTAATGCCTGGCCCATAACACTGCATTCAGGAAAACACTACGTTTGGACCAGTTAGAGGTCCACAAAGGGTCCACTGCAGGCCACTTCCAATAAGATAGTTTTTTATGTTTACCTGAATGTGGAGTCAGGAGTTGCAGGAGTGCTTCTACCAGATCAATAACAACAACACAAACAACATGCATTTATATAACGGCTTTAACTTATTAAGATGTTCCAAGGCTGTTCACAGGAGCATTATAATAATAAAAATCTTTCTTATTGTCACAAGTAGGCTTACATTAACACTGCAATGAAGTTACTGTGAAAATCCCCAAGTCGCCACACTCTGGTGCTTGTTCGGGTACGCTGAGGGAGAATTCAGAATGTCCAATTCACCTAACAGCACGTCTTTCAGGATTTATAGGAGGAAACCGGAGCACCCAGAAGAAACCCACACAGACACAGGGAGAATATGTTGACTCAGCACAGAAAGTGAGCCAAGCCGGGAATCGAACCTTGAACCCTGGCACTATGAAGCAACAGTGCTAACCACTGTGCTACCATACTGTTAGGAAACAAAAACTGAAATCAAGCCACACAAGTACATATTATGAAAGATGACAAAAAAAGAGTATTTAAAGTGCCAGGGCAGAATAGAGTCATAGAATCATAGATGTTTATAGCATGGAAATAAGGCCTTCGGCCCAGCTTGTCCATGCCGCCCAGTTTCTATTGCTAAGCTAGTCCCACTTGCCCGCATTTGGCCCATATGCCTCTATCCCCACCCTGCCCACTTAACTGTCTAACTGTTTTTTGAAGGAAAAAATTGTCCCTGCCTCCACTGCTGCCTCTGGCAGACCGTTTCAGATGCTCACCACCCTCTGTGTGAAGAAATTTCCCCTCTGGTCTCTTTTGTATCTCTCCCCTCTCACCTTAAACCTATGCCCTGTAGTTCTAGACTCCTCTATCTTTAGGGAAAGATGTTGACTATCTAACTTATCTATGCTCCTCATTATTTTATAGACCTCCATAAGATCACCCCTAAGCCTCCTACGCTCCAGGGAAAAATGTCCCAGCAATCCAGCCTCTCCTTATAACTCAGACCATGATGTCCTGGTAGCATCCTCGTCAATCTCTTCTGTATTCTTTCTAGTTTAACAATATCTTTCCTAAAAGGGCATCATAAAGGATGAAAGAGAGGTCATGAGTTGAAGAAGTTCAAGGAGGAAATTTCACAGCTTAGTTCCTTGGCAGCTGATAGCACATTCACCAATGTTGGAGGGATTAGGTTCAAGAATAGGCAAGAGACCTGAATTGGAGGAATACATGTATCTCAGAGCATTGTATGATTCGAGGAGGTTATGGTGATTGGGGTGAGGTCATAGAGGAATTTGAAAACAAGGATGAGAATATTAAAAATCATAGCATTAATTTTTAAGTGAGATGGTGGCACAGTGGATTAGTAATCCAAAGGCCCAGACTAATGCAGACATGTGTTCAAATCCCAACATTGTATCTGGTGGAATTCAAAGTCAATTTATAAAGTCTGAAATTGAACGTTAGTCTCAGTAATGGTGACCATAAAACTATTATTGATCGCCCCCATCTGGTTCACTAATGATCTGGGGGCCAGCTTAGCTCAGTGGGTTTGGGAGTAGATTCCTGTACCCATGCCGGCTGAGGTTATTCATGAAGACTCGCCTTCTGAACCTTACCCTCACCTGAGATGTGGTGATCCTCAGGTTAAACGCAAACCACTCAGCTCCCCCTCAAGTGGAAAGCAGCTTATAGTCATCTAGGACTATGGCCACATTATCTTGTCTTACTGATGTTCTTTAGGGAAGGAAGTCTGCCATTCTTATCCAGTCTGGCCTTCATGTGATTCCAGATCCACTGTAATGTGGTTGGTTCTTAATTGCTTCCTGAAATGGCCCAGAAAGCCACTCAAATGCATTTAGGAAAGGGTAACAAATGTTGTCTTTGACTACAATGCCTAGATCTCATGGAAGAACAAAAATAAATCAACTGGAGCCAGTGTAATAAGTACAGGGATGCCAAGTGAATTTGTGCTTATGAAGGATGGTAGATGGGAGGCCCAAGCTAACCAATGCATGGCTGGAGGTTTTAACTGAGACGGAGTGGAGACAGGCAATACAGTGGAGGCGGAAGGTCTTGGTGATGGAGTTAACATGTGGTTGGAAGCTCATCCTGAGATTAAGTGCAACACCAAGTTTATGAATAGTGTGGTGCCGTCTCAGATAAATATCATGGAGAGAAATAGATATTGCAGCTAGTGAAGAGTTGTGTGCTCTGGTTTGCCCAATATTTAGTTGGAGGAAACTTCTGCTCAACTAATACTGAATGTTGGACAAGCCATGGGGAAAATGAAAGACAGTGGAAGAGTCAGGGAAATGATGGTGAGGTAGACCTTGGTGTTGTCAGCGCATATGTGGAACCTCCACATTAAAACCACTGTTAGTCAGTGTTCACTTCCTCTTTTGGTCACCTAATCGCCCCCAAACAGTTCCTCTCCTCTTTTGAGGCTTACCAATGGCTTGAAATCCAATTATTCTTCACCTTGAGATGCCTGGAGCTGCACAGGGGGCATTTCTAGCTTGCCAAATTCAGGTTAAAAAAAAGTGTAAGGTTCCATATTGGGCCACCTATAGACCTCAAATTTTGATCCATTGGGTGCATGCACTGGCAGGCCCAGAAGCGGGCTCAAAATGCACTTCCAGCCCCAGTTTCATGCTGGCCAATTAATGGACAGCCAGCATGAAATTCACTCTGGGAAAGGTTCAGCGCTGCCGGGAAGGGCAGGTGCTGAGGAAAGGAAGGATGTAGGTTGCTGCTTCTAATGTGCTCCCTCAGGGTGACAGCAGCTGAGGAGCTGCCTCAGAGAGCAGCAAACCTGGAAAAAATAAATTGCAAAGTAAAAACTATGCAAAGAGTGCCCTGGCGGCACATTCAAACACAATCCTCAGTCCCCAGGCACCTTTTAAATTTTATTTCAAACCTGGCATTTCATCCTGCCCTGGATCAAGGTTGCAGTTCAAACGAAAGTCCGCCTGGACAATCGACCCACCTGCTAACCAGAAAAGAAGATCGGCACATAAAATTGCATTCAATTGATCCCTTAATTGGCTAAATTGTGTACTTGATTGTCAGCAGACAGACCTTCGACATTTGCATGTGGTGGTCGACCAAAATATTGCTGACATCTTGCACGATTTCTGGTCCAGATGTGTGCCCACCCAAGCAATGTAAACCTCTGCATCATTAGCAAACTGGCATGAACTAAATTCTGATGTGATTCTAACTAACTTTTCTGATGTCATTCTAATTCTAGGATGGTTGGCGTAGTGTTCACAAAGACCACAAGTAGCTTTTATAATGAGCAAAGCTAAAGATTTATTTACACTACTTAATTGGATTCAACATTTATTCCTATATAATAAACAGTTGATAATAAACATACAATCTACACTCATCTACTACTAATCTCTACACTAATACAATAATTATGATTTGCTCTCACTCACGCTATCTTTTTGTTTTCTAGCTTTCTCCTCAACCTCTCGCCCACAAATCTTAGCATCGATGCCTTTTTAGTTCTGCATCTAGCTCCCTCATTGATTTGGACATATCATTAACCCTTACAGTTCTGTACATTTACCATAATGTCACAATTATGTCAAAAAACATAATAGATGAATATAAACAAGATAGGTAATCAAAATATTTGAAATGAAATATTTAACGACCAGCAAGATAATGCTTTTTTTCCCAGTAGGGGTAAGAAACTTTGACATGGGATTTCCGAATGGGCATTGTGCTGGCTTATATTGGGGAAAGCTATATAATGCATCAAACGAAAGATTCTGAAAATATAGCATTGCTTTGTTCAGCACAAAATCATTTCAATGGTATCAGAAAGCTAAAAATAATGAATGCAAACTTCCAAACAGATATGTAGATGGCTCTGATAGATTCAGTAGCTTAAAAGTAATATCTGCAATACAGTTCAATTAAAAAGTACCAACCCACTGCACACTGCAATTAGCATGTAAACTGGGCAACAATGATATACATTTTGTCTTGTGCTATTATGGTAATACATATGCTAATAGTCTGTTAGTACATAATTGGCTTGCTTCAATG
Source organism: Scyliorhinus torazame (assembly GCF_047496885.1). Taxonomy (NCBI): domain Eukaryota; kingdom Metazoa; phylum Chordata; class Chondrichthyes; order Carcharhiniformes; family Scyliorhinidae; genus Scyliorhinus; species Scyliorhinus torazame. Next base: position 179,340,738 of record NC_092709.1, read on the forward strand.
AACTCTGAAGTTCTGCAAATGGTTATTTCCGTAAGGAGCCAAATATTCATAAAAGATTAAGTTGTTTTTTTAATAAGAAATGAGCTTTTTTTGCCAGGAGTCCAATGGCATGTTGTGTTACTTATTTTTTGCAGGAAGGGAAAGCTTGCAGTAAAATTAAAATTAAAATCTGAACAAATTAACTAAACACGAAGGGCTTTCTTAATTTATATATTTTCACTTATAACCTGAACAATCATTTATTACAGAGGCTTCTGTCAAAAAATCAATAAATTAAATTCCAGACAATGTATGCTAAGTTATGCAATTAAGAAATTCAAAGATTCCAAAACATATATATATATTGCATAAAGGTTTCATTCAGTGTGTACACCAATTTGTATTTTGAGATCCAGTGTGAAAATGTATAAATCAAATTCAAACATATGCACAATGTTCGAAGAACTTTGACAAAACAATAATCTTATTATATCATTAGATAATCTATTTCAAAGAAGCAATATAGATATTGCACTATGGAACACATTTTCTCTAACAAAATGGCATTAATACCATTTTATCATGCTTAACAATAACAGATATGACAGGTAGCATATTTAATGTTATTTGAAAGGGAAAATTGATTAATACCGGCTGTCATCATATTTTTGGTTAAATAAAGTAGTGACACTACTTATTTTGTCAAGATCCATTTCTGCTTGACTTGATAAAGCTTAGACAAGTGACTAAGTGGAATATTTTAGATTCTGTCTCTGTTGCCCTTACATTGCTCACAGGATCACAGAATTGTTATGGCTTATCATGTCTGCAGCAGCTCTCCAAGTGAGCATTATGACCTTGTGCCAATCCCCTGTCTTTTCTCCGTACTCCTGCATATTGTTGCTATTTATGTAATCATCCAATGGTCTCTTGAACCATTCTCCACCACACAGTAGGCAGTGCACTCCAGACCTGAACCATTCACTGTGTGACGCTTTCTCTCACATCATGATTACTTACCGGGCGGCACGGTAGCACAGTGGGCAGCAGTGTTGCTTCACAACTCCAGGGTCCCAGTTCCGATTCCCGGCTTGGTTCACTGTCTGTGTGGAGTCTGCACGTTCTCCCTGTGTCTACGTGGGTTTCCTCTGGGCGCTCCGTTTTCCTCCCGCAAGTCCCGAAAGACGTGCTATTAGGTGAATTGGACATTCTGAATTCTCCCTCTGTGTACCCGAACATGCGCCGGAATGTGGCAACTTGGGGCTTTTCACATTAACTTCATTGCAGTGTTAAAGTAAGCCTACTTGTGACAATAAAGATTATTATTATACTTCTTTTGCAAATGACCTTGAATTTGTATCCTCGCATTCTTGATTATTTTACAACTAGGAACAGTTTCTGCCTATCTATTCTGTCTTAACCCTCATGATTTTGAATACCTCTGACAAATCTCCTCTTAACCATCACATCTCCAAGAAGAACACTCCCAACTTCTCGAATCGATCCACATAACTAAAGTTTCTCATCCCTGCACCCATTCTTGTAAACCTCTTCTGCACTCTCTCCAATGCATTCACAGCCTTCCTATAGTGTGGCACCCAGAACTGTACACAATGTTCAGCTGAGGTCTAACTAGTGTCTTGTATAAGTTCAGCATAACATCCTTGCTCTTGTACACTATGCGGCTATTAATAAAGCCCACAATACTGCATGATTTATTAGCTACTCTATCTATCTGCCACCTTCAATGGTCTCTGCACATTTACACCCAGGTCCCCCTGCTCCAGTTGTGAGAACTTCTAATCATACAGTACTCATTAATACAGGAAAGACAACAAGGTTTATATGGTGGAAATCTGTCATTTTGAGACTAAGTGCAATGGTGGGCGGCTCCAGCAGTGTCTTTCCCGCTGGCCGGAATGATGAGATTGCGTGCCAGATTCTATGCTGCGACCATCATTAATTATACACAGGCGAGTTTTCCTCTGACACACCTGGCGAGCGGTAGTTGATTCCTCTGGACACCCTTAGCTGACAGGTTTTAAGGTATCAGTGCCATATTTAAATACCAGTCCAGCATACTCATACAAATCTCTCCAGCCTACCTCTGTTCACCAGACCGTACAGGATGTCAACAACCCAAGGAAAAAGGCTAGCAGCCTTAAGGTGTCTACTCCTTGATTCAACTACCTTCCATTCAAGCCCCTTCACCTGTGGGGTGCCCAAGCTCCATTTGGACACTACCTATATCTGGAGTCTTTGTACATTCCCTTCTAGTAGATAATGAGGTATCCCTTTGGCCCCCTTATTTGTGAGCTTTTCATGCAGCCTTGTTGGGGTCCAGTTTCCCTCCCACCGGTCTTCCCTCTGCCATCCACTGCTTATCTTCTTCATGCACCTCCTTTCACCTCTGCCTGCCATCATGAGACCTTGCTCTTGACCCTTTTTTTGCACAGTGCTCCTTCCACATTCCTCCCTTGCCTTTATCAGGACAACCAACCACACCCCAACCACCCCACCCCCACGTCCGCCATCCCCCAACTTCAGATCTTTGTGAAGTTATGAAGTACATCTGGCTTTTCTCGCCATGTTGTCCAGCACTTAAAAGAACAAAATCCTGGAAGCATGTCCCAGGCAACCATGTTGGTGGGGCAAGGTCTGAAAAAGCTAGCAACATCAGATTCCCATAAAGATATTCCCATAGTGAAGGAGTTCGCTTCTGCCATCATCACCGTGGTCTACGTGGTTAGCACTGCTGCCTCAAGGCGCTGAGGACCCGGGTTCGATCCCGGCATCGCGTCACTGTCCGTGTGGAGTTTGCACATTCTCCCCGTGTCTGCGTGGGTCTCACCCCCACAATCCAAAGATATTTAGGCGAGGTGGATTGGTCCCTTAATTGGGAAAAAAATAATTGGGTACTCTCAATTTATTTTTAAAACTCCACAGGAAATCCCTTTAATCCAAACAACATTCCATTAGCCCAAGCTTTTTACAATACTTTAATTGCACTCTTGGCTCCAAAACCAATTTGTCTTTCAAAGTAAAATTTATTTGAAAAACATGAGGGGCAGCACGGTAGCCTTGTGGATAGCACAATTGCTTCACAGCTCCAAGGTCCCAGGTTCGATTCCGGCTTGGGTCAGTGTCTGTGCGGAGTCTGAACATCCTCCCCGTGTGTGCGTGGGTTTCCTCCGGGTGCTCCGGTTTCCTCCCACAGTCCAAAGATGTATGGGTTAGGTGGATTGGCCATGATGAATTGCCCTTAGTGTCCAAAATTGCCCTTAGTGGTGGGTGGGGTTACTGGGTTATGGGGATAGGGCGGAGGTGTTGACCTTGGGTAGGGTGCTCTTTCCAAGAGCCGGTGCAGACTCGATGGGCCGAATGGCCTCCTTCTGCACTGTAAATTCTATGATGACTGCAGCAGTTACATACTAACTGGGGCATTTAATCCTTACTGCACCAAATACCTCTAATATAATATATTTTAAATTTCTACATTCATCACAGTCATCAGGAATAGATTTAGTCATTTGGACAATGACCCTTTCTCATGAATTACCTTCAATGCATGCTTCATTATCTGAACAAATCTTACAGCCAGCCCATTTTGTGGCAGGATGATAAGGAGTGGATCGGATAAATTGGATTCCATTCTTCTTTAGATAATTTGAGAATTCTTGCAAAATGAACTGTGGCACCATTTCCGCAACACGTTGGTTAGGGTAGCGGATCTTGCAAAAATCTTACCCGGTCTTTCAATTTTCTCTCTGTGGGCATAGTCTTCAAAATGGTGACTTCAGACCATTTTGAGTGTGCAGCAGCCACAAGGAAAAGCATTTATCCTTCAAATGGCCAGCGTAATCTGTATGAACTATTTACCATGGCCCTTCTGGGTATAATGGGCAAATAAGTGTAACGGCACTGGTGGCGGCAGGTTTTGAACCTTTGCACAAGTCGTACACTTGCCTGCCTTCTCCTCAATTTCTCTATTGAGCCCTGGCCACCAAAAATAGCTTCTGGCTATCTCCTTCGACCTTTCTTTCCCACAATAACCTTCATAAAATTGATTTAGGACACATTTCCTTAACAGTGGTGTAATGGTGACCCTCATTCCTCAGAGGAGAAAACCAGCCTATACAGATAGTTTGAGTCTTCAGGAGAAATATGGCTTCAACTCTGGGTTTGCTCCCAAGGTCTTGCCGCAAAGTACCATGTCCATACCTTCTGGTAGGTGTGGGTTATTTCTGATATACATATGAATTTGTCCTGCAGTTACAAGAGTGTTATCAACCTCTTCAAAACTGAAAATATTACCACTTGACCTATTCATGGATGATGTGTTGGGTAAAATTAATCTAGATAGTCCACTAACGTTCCCATGAATATTTGATTGATGATATTTTATAGTGCATGTAAGTGCTGACAACAGCAATGACCATCTCTGCATCTGGCTCACTGCTAGAGATGGAATACTGGTGTGTGGCCCAAGTATCATTGTCTGCGTTCGATGATTCGTTGGTAAAGTAAATTCCCTTCCATGTAGATAGTGGAAAAAACGTTTGATTCCAAAAGTCATACCTAGAGCTTCCTTCTTTAACTGTGCAAAGTTTGTTTCTGCTTTATTCAAGGATCTTGATGCAAACGCGATTGGTTTCTCTTCGCCATTGGGTATTATGTGTGAAGCCACTGCTCTACCCCTATAAGGTGAGGTGTCGCAAGCCAGTTGCAATGGTAACTTCAGATCAAAGTGTGTCAGGGCTTCACGGGTACAATCGGACTGGCCCAATCACTTACTTTACTGAGGACGGTGTATGGTACTGACCTAGCCTTTAAGAATCTTGCTTGGCTTTCATCCTTAATCTTTAGCTTGACTGAGATCTCTTTCATGCTTCGCAACTCTCCATGAAAGACAATGGCATGTTTGGCTGACCTGCTTCAGACTCCAACATGAGAGCCACCTCAGACCAGTTTAGCTTGATTCTTTCCAGTCAGGTTCTCATAGTTACCTTTACCAAAGTGAAAGTACAAGTCTGCAGTTTGTCCGTTTCGCTGTACAATTAGATCAATGCCTCCGCTCAACAAGACCTCTTCCTCAGCATAGGTTTTAACTATTATCTTTGAGGGTTTTAAGGTGATATATCATAGTTTCTCTCGGTTAACAGTTTCTGGTACCAAATGAAACTGCTGCTCCAGTGTCCACCTTCAACTTCACCGGTTACCTGCTTGGGAAATGTGGGACCCAGTAAACGTTTGCTGCACCATAATTTGCCAGGACATTCAATGACAATTTGTCATGTGACTGTGATGATGGACCTTTCTCAAGGCTTTTTTGTACCACACGGATCCTTTTCCTTTGATTCAGTTTTCTATTTAGTTCACCTAGTTCTTGTTTTTCACAGATCTTGGGTGAAATTCTCCGGAAACGGCACGATGTCCGCCGACTGGCGCCCAAAACGGCGCAAATCAGTCGGGCATCGCGCTGCCCCAAAGGTGCAGAATGCTCCGCATCTTTGGGGGCCGAGCCCGAACCTTAAGGGGCTAGGCCTGCGCCGGACGAATTTCTGCCCCGCCAGCTGGCGGAAAAGGCCTTTGGTGCCCCGCCAGCTGCCATGAAATGACATCTCCGGGCGGCGCATGCACGGGAGCATCAGCGGCCGCTGACGGCATTCCCGCACATGCGCAGTGGAGGGAGTCTCTTCCGCCTCCGCCATGGTGGAGACCGTGGTGAAGGTGGAAGGGAAAGAGTGCCCCCACGGCACAGGCCCGCCCGCGGATCGGTGGGCCCCGATCGCTGGCCAGGCCACCGTGGGGGCACCCCCCGGGGCCAGATCGCCCTGCGCTCCCCCCAGTACCCTGGAGCCCGCCCGCGCCTCCTTGTCCCGCCGGTAAGATAGGTGGTTTAATCTATGCCGGCGGGACAGGCATTTTAGCGGCGGGACTTCGGCCCATCCGGGCCGGAGAATCGCGGGGGGGGGGGGGGGGGGGCGCCAACCGGCGTGGCGCGATTCCTGCCCCCGCCGACTCTCCGGTGGTGGAGAATTCGGCAACCGGCGGGGGCGGGATTCATGCCAGCCCTGGCGATTCTCCGACCCGGCGGGGGTCGGAGAATCTCGCCCCTTGTTTGGAACTTGTTGGGCGGGATTCTCCAGTCGCCGACACCGAAATCGTGTTCAGCAATCGGCCGGAAAATCAACGTTTCTGACGAAATCGGGGGCAGTGCCACTTTTGTGATGCTCCGCCCCCTCCAAAGTGGCGTACGCGCCATATCGATGGCCTCAGGACATTGCCTGAGGCCCTCCCCCGATGATTCGCCCCTGAACGGCTGGGTTCCCGACACTGTCTGTCGCGTGTGCTATCATTTGTCGGGAACTCGGCATGGCGGCTGCAAGCTCAGTCCAGCGCCGCCACAGTCGGGGGTGGGCCGTTCTGGGGGCAGGGGGAACTTTGGCAGGGGTTGGGGGACTGTTGCGAGGTGGTTCGGGGTTCGCAATCTGGCCAAAGGGGTGGCACTATTTTGCAGGCTGGATCCGCGCTCGGCCGGCGCCATGTTGCACGGTGTGGCGGCTACAAGCTGCCACCGTGCGCATGCACGGCCACGAACCCGGCAATTCTCTGGGCCGTATCGGCTGCTAGAGCCGGGTGCTCTACGCTGCCTGCCTACTAGCCCCCTACTGAACCTCTCCATGATGACAAAGGATTTAGGTAAGAAGTGGCCCCACAATATCTCTACAATCTCATCATAGGTTTGCGAGCCTGGTTTTTTTCTGGCTCCACATGATTTCGCAGGCGGTTGAATGTTCCCCCCTTATTGTAAGTAGGAAAATTGGGACTACAATATCTTCCACAATTTGAGTCGATTGGACAAATGTCGAATCTTTCAGTGAATGATCTCCACTGCTCGGCATTCTCATCATACGGTGCCACCGCACCAACATTTCCTGCCACTTTTACCGTGGAAAGGGCTTGCGTAAGCACAACGTGACATGACATTTTGAGCACCACCTCATTTCTTTTTCGAAACAAGGAACCACTGGACTCAACCTGTTTCTTTCCAAGTTTTGAAATGCCCCAGCTCTAAACCATTGTTGCAGGGTAGTTGCTCCTCACAATGCTCTCTCAGATCTTTCTGGGCAGAACGTGTCAAGCTTCTTTTCGATGTTGTTTCCTTCGAAATCTAGGTTTAAAGTTTGGTTCCTTTGATGGATGCTACCAATATTTGGCATCCCTCCATTGGCAGTTTTGTGTCGTGACATTGTTAACTTCTTAAATCCTATCGGACAATTGTGCATGGATCGATGATTTTTATATATTCTTCATTAATTCTCTGGGAATCTGCAGGCATGGTTCTGACTCCCTTGTCACCAGCTTTCTTTGCGGTATTTTTAAAGGATAGGGTTGCAGGCCACGAAGGTACAAACAAACAAGAGCTTTACTGGAAAGGTATTTACTCTACAGGCTGTTAGGTTTAGACTGCCCATTTGCCAGGGCAAATGGCCGATAATGTCATCAATAAGTTCCAGCTAGGAACAAACACGAATACACAACATTAACTACTAATTCTAGACTTTAGGTTTGTATTTTGTTCTTGTGCTTAAAGTTTAGGTTCACCACACCTGAAATCTCAATCACAAAAGATGGAAAATCGGCTTCTCATAAGAATCATAACCAATTGCAGTAGTCCATTCAGCCTGCTCCATCATTCAGTACAATCATGGTTGATGTGATTTAGGCCATAACTCCACTTTCTTGCAACCCCCCTCATAATTTCTGACTTCCTTGCAGATCCTGAGTGTAATCTAACAGAAAAGTAATTTGTGGCGGGTTTTGCTGGGAGTTCCCCAACAGCACTGTCGGCGAGTTCCCTACCGCTGTCTAACCATACTTTGGGCGCGATTTAATGGAAAAGTTTCGAAGTGTGGTCCTAAGAGAGCTTCCCAATGCTCGCCCCGGCAAGGTTGTCACCGCTATGAAACGTTAGTTGGACCACTTAATGAGGCCCCACGGGCTTCACGCCGCAAATGATTGTCCCGCCGGCAGATTCGCCGGGACCGCACTCACCAGCCCCCTGCAAAGAAGGGAGAACAGCACTTAAACTGCTCCCGCACAGCCAACCCCACTCAACTCACAGCCATGCCACCGAGAAGACCAGCTCCATCATTTGGGGATGTCGACCTGGCCAGACTGTTGGACGCAGTAGAGGCCCTGTTCCCCCGAGGGTCTCGGGGAGTCAGCCACAGGCCAGCCAGTGCTGCCTGGGAGGAATTGGTAGTGGCCGGCTCTCGGGAAGTGTCATCAGGAGGACTGCCACCCAGTGCCGTAAGAAGGTCAACAAACTCCACTGGGCAGCATGGGTGGTTTGGCACCCGCCCCATGAGCATGCACCGCCCCCATCCAGTATCATTCCATGCTTCCATGCCGTGGCCCACCCATGTCCAGCAGTACCCCGATGCCGCCACCCCATACACCCCATTCCCCTCCATACTCCCCACCCCCCCATACTCCGCATCACCTCCATAATCTCCCCCCCGCCATATATCCCATCCTCCCCCCCCCACCGAAAACCACAACACCCCACCACCCCCGTGATGAATGCCAGATGCAGCTCACGGCGCCCCCTCCATGTTCCCGCCGGAGATGTTAGCCCACAACACACTGGAAGCAGGGTGCCAGACATCAGAGTCCTCACGTCCTATGAAAAAGGGGCCCTGGAGGTCACGAGGGTGGCCGAGGACAGACCTGTCACCGATGGAGAGGTTGGCGTGTGGTACAGAGGGGTGGTTACACTGGGCGCCACCCAGATGATCTTTCACACGTGAGTTGTGAATGCCATGCAGAATCACCCATCTGTCCCCCTGACCGCATGTCCATTCTCCTGCAGGATCCTTATCCGATGGTGCCAGCCCATCAGAGTGGTCTCTTAACCTGCCTCCCATGAGAACAGCTTGGAAGGGAGATCCAAGGAGACCATCATATTCACGGCAAAGCTGGCCTCCCTAACCCTCGGGTTTGCTGGACCCTCACCGCTGCCGCTTACTCCATCCTCTGACTGCTCCTGCATGTCCTCCCCAGGTTCATTCTCCAGCCCCTCTTGGCCCGGAGCCTGCTCGTCCTCCATCCTCAGAGGTGGCCACATGCTCCTCCTCCTGCACCTTCAGCACGTCAGCCTACTGGTGTGCCAGGTTGAGGAGGGCACAGCAGACCACCACAAAGTGAGAATCCCCCCCCCAGGGGATGTACTTCAGTGCACCACCAGAGCAGTTGAGGCATTGGAACCGCATTTTGAGGGGTCCGATGAACCACTCATTGACAACCTGGGTGTCTGCAAGGGCCTCATTATATTGGGTCACCTCATCGCTGTCCGGCCTTCGTACTGGCTTCATTAGCCAGGTCCTCAGTGGGTAGACCTTACCCCCCAAGAGCCAATTAGCCATCCTGGGGTGATCCTCAAAGAGGCCGGGGATGTCTTACTGCCTCATGATTTAGTTATCATGCACACTCCCTGAGAAGCGTGCCCACACGTGCACAATCTTCATGTGGTGGTTGCACGCGAGCTGGATGTTCAGGGAGTGGAACCCCTTCCTGTTGATGCAGGACACTCCTTAACAGTCCAGTGTGCGCACAGTAACATGCGTGCCATCTATTATCCCCTGGACATGGGGCATACCGGCTACAGCGGAGAAACCTGCTGCCCGGACATTTTATTGTGCCTCGCCCATGTCAAGGTTTATACAGTTCGCTGCCTGTGCAAACAGGGCATCAGTGACTTCATGGATGCAAATGTGGGCTGTAGCTTGTGTGATGCCACACAACTCCCTGCTCGAGCTTGTCATGATATGCAGGCACTCTCACACACATAATGATATACAGACAAGCAGCTAATGGACACAGAGATTAGGAAATGACCAATAAGCAGGCAGGACACTCAGGGGTGGGATCTGACTGTAAAAGACACGAGGCACTCACACTCCGCCTCTTTCCACTGATGAACATCTAGAGAGTCAGTCAAGGGTGTTGTTACAATCTCACACCTCCACCACGTGGCTAAGAGCTAGTCTGGTTCAGTCAGACAGAGTAACCACACTTAAGTTAGCAGAGAGTCGAACTCACAGAGAACTGTGCTAACTGTGCTATTAGTTCAATAGACCTGATTGAACTAACTTCAAGGTCTGGAGTATCTTTCTGATCTAATCTGCATCAAGTTGCAGCCAGTGTTAGACCAGTGAACCGAACACGACGTGATACCAGGAGACTACTAATTTAAGGTGGCTTACCTCAGTCCGTTCCGTGACGACCAGCAAATGTATCCCAGCACCATGGAGAAGATTCAGGCTCCTCACCAGCTCAGGACCTCCGGCAATCTCAGTGCCAACTGGCAGATATTCAAGCAAAAGATTCTGCTGTACACCGAAGCTTCAGACCTCGAGTATGCGTCTGATGCAAGAAAGATCACGCTTCGCCTCTCGACAACGGGTGATCAAGCCATTTAACACTTCAACTCGTTTAACTTCACCGAAGGCCAGGACAAAACAAAGTTTCAGACCATCCTGGACAAGTTCGATAATCACTGTGAAGCGGACATCAATGAAATCTTCGAGCGCTACATATTCAAACAACGTCTTCAAGGTAAAGATGAATCTTTCAATGCCTTCTTAACTAGCCTCCGCCTGCTAGCCCTTTTCTGCAACTTTGGTGATATTGCTGACTCCATGATCAGAGATCAAATCGTGTTTGGAGTTCACTCTGATCCTCAAGCATATGGCCCTGCCAGTCGCGATTGAAACATGTACAGTACATGAGCACGCAAAAAATCGGTATTCCCAATACAAATCGTCTGAAAATGAGAAACTTGCCTCCCACGAGGCAGTGAGTGTGCAGGCCATCTCCCGGATGCAGTGCCTCAGCGTTGAAGACAGCGGCCATCTCGCGCGCTTTTCCTGGAGCCCCACACATGCGTGATGCGAACGGGACAACGAAGTGGCCGACACCCACACTGCGCAGGTGCAGACGTCTGCCGACCACACTGCGCATGTGCGACGATGTGCACCGCATCACAACGCCGATGTCATTACGTGCCCGAACTGTGGAAACATCCACTTAAAGAGGCACTGCCCTGCAAGAGGCAGGCGATGTTTAAACTGCTGGACTATAACGGTAATGCCATCACGGCACGGGGGTCCTGCCATCTACTCGTCTCCAACCGGAGTACCCATGCACAGCTAAGGTTTGAAATTGTCAAGGCGCGCTAGCCTGAAAAAGCTAAACCTGGTGCAGCGGTGTTATTCAACGACATCCTCCAACGTGGATCTTTAAGCTGGCATTGACGACATCCTCGCTCAGTATCCAGATGTGTTTGACGGGATGGGCACTTTGCCATATCGGTACAAGATCCTACTGTGACCTGATGCCAAGCCAGTGGTCCATGCACCAAGTCGGGTCCCGGCTCTGCTGAAGGAGCGCCTGCCTGAAGGAACAGCTCAAGGAGCTGCAGCAGCAGGGGATCATATCCAGGGTAACCAAACCAACTGACTGGGTCAGCTCGATGGTGGTGGTTAAAAAACCCTCTGGAGACCTGCGCATCTGCATTGATCCCAAGGATCTCAACCAGAATATAATGCGTGAACACTACCCCATCCCGAAGTGGGAGGAACTCACCAGTGAGATGGCACAAGCACGGTTTTTCACGAAGTTAGATGCTTCACATGGATATTGGCAAATCCAGCTGGATGAGTCCAGCAGAAGGCTCTGCACCTTCAACACACCATTTGGCAGGTACTGCTATAACCGTATGCCGTTCAGCATTGTCACGGCATCGGAGATATTTCATCGCATCATGGAGCAGATGATGGAGGGCATCGAAGGGGTTCGTGTGTACGTGGACGATGTCATCATATGGTCCATGACCTTTGAGGAGCATGTTTCCCGTCTCTAGCAGGCATTCCGCCGTGTCCACGCCAATGGCCTGAAGCTGAACATGGCCAAATGTTGCTTTGGCATATCGACACTCAAATTCCTAGGAGACCAGATCTCTAAGCAGGGCGTGTGCCCCTACACAGACAAGGTCAAGGCCATCGCAGCCATGAAGGTCCCGGAAGACAGGAAGGCGGTATTGCGTTTCCTGGGCATGGTCAATTTTCTGGGCAAGTTCATCCCAAACATGGCCTCACACATCACGGCCCTACGAAACCTAGTGAAGAAGTCCACTGCCTTCGAGTGGAAGGCGGTCCATCAGGCAGAGTGGTTGGAGCTGAAAGCCAAGCTCACCACTGCACCCGTATTGGCATTTTTCGACCCAGACAGGGAAATGAAAATCTCGACAGATGCGAGCCAGGATGGCATCGTTGCAGTCCTGCTGCAACGCGATGACACTTCATCCTGGGCATCGGTTGCCTACGCATCAAGGGCAATGATGCCCACCGATCAAAGGCATGCACAAATCGAGAAGGAAAGCCTGGGCTTTCTCACTGGCATTCTCAGGTTTTACGACTATGTCTACGGCCTGCCGACATTCACAGTCGAGACAGGTCACAGGCCCCTGGTCCACATTATCTACACGGACCTTAATGACATGACGCCTCGGTTGCAGCGCATCCTCCTCAAACTCAGAAGGTACGACTTTGACCTGGTGTATACGCCTGGCAAGGAGCTCATCATCGCTGATACACTGTCCCGCTCCATCACCGTGCCTAATGAACCACTGATCGTCATCCGACAAATTGAATCACAGGTTGAGTCACTGTGTGCTAGCACCCTCCCGGCATCTGATGAGAAGGTGATTCGTATCCGTGAGGAGACAGCCAAAGACCCCCTCTTGCAGTGTGTTATGCAACACCTAGCCAATGGCTGGCAAAAAGGGCAGTGCCCTCAATTTTTCAATGTAAAGGATGACCTGACGATGGTTGATGGTATCCTCCTCAAACTGGACCGGTTTGTATTTCCACACACTCTCCAGAGCTTGGTGCTCCATCAGATCCATGAGGGCCACCTGGGTGTGGAAAAGTGCAGACGCAGAGCCAGACAGGCTGTCTACTGGCCCGGGATCAGCCAGGACATCGCAAACATGGTCCTTAACTGTGTGACCTGTCAACGCTTCCAGCCAGCGCAGAGTAAGGAGACACTTCAGCAGCATGAAATCGAAACCTCTCCGTGATCCAAGGTTGGCATTGACCTCTTTCATGCAAATGGTCGTGAATACGTGTTAATCATTGATTACTTTTCAATTAACCTGAAGTCATGAAGCTCTCAGACCTCACATCTCGGACAGTCATCAAGGCCTGAAAGGAAACGTTCTCCAGGCATGGTATCCCACTCATGAGTGACAATGGCCCGCACTTCAGCAGCCATGAATGGTCTCTGTTTGCCCAGTCGTATCAGTTCAAAAACGTCACTTCCAGCCCACACTATCCACAGTCAAACGGAAAAGTTGAAAAAGGGGTGCACATAGTGAAGCAGCTTATCTGCAAGGCCACGGATTATGCGTCTAACATTCACCTTGCGCTGCTTGCGTACAGGGCGACCCCACTGTCCAATGGCATGTCGCCATCTCAACTCCTGATGAACAGGGACCTGCGAACGACACTTCCAGCCATACACGTGCCCAACCTGGATAACCTTCCGGTGCGGCAGAAGGTGCAGCAACTCCGAGTCCGGCAAAAACAGGGCTATGATGCTCATGCCACCGATCTGCCCGTGTTATCCCCATCAGACACTGTTCGGGTCAAGATCCTTGATGGAGGCTGGTCAGCTCCAGCTGTCATTGTTCGACAGGCTGAACCCCGCTTGTATGTTGTGCGTCTGGCTGATGGTTCACGGGCACTGCGTAAAGTTTCCTGCCCGCAACCACATTCTTCAACGTTTCCTTCTGTTGTTTTGCTACCTCCTGATACCTCGACTCACGAGGCCACCAGTCAGGCTTCAATCCCGCCCATCAAGGCGCTGTCGTCCCCACCACCACCTCTCCGGCGGTCAGCCAGGATCAGACGCAACCACAGAGACTGGACTTAGGAACATTTGTTCTGTTTGCTATGTTCTGTGTTCTCGCATTAGACAGCTGTTTTCACATGTACATATGTTCACATCCACTGCATGTATATATGTTAATATTGGCCTATTCTTGTAAATACGCTCACATATGCCATCCAAACATAAAAAAAAGGGGAGATGTCATGATATGCAGACGCACACACATAATGATATACAGACAAGCAGCTAATGGACACAGAGAACAGGACATGACCAATAAGCAGGCAGTACAATCAGGGGTGGGATCTGACTATAAAAGACACAAGGCACTCACACTCCGCCTCTTTCCACTGATGAACATCTGGAGAGTCAGTCAAGGGTGTTGTTACAATCTCACACCTCCACCATGTGGCTAAGAGCTAGTCTGGTTCAGTCAGACAGAGTAACCACACTTAAGTTAGCAGAGAGTCGAACTCACAGAGAACTGTGCTAACTGTGCTATTAGTTTAATAAACCTGATTGAACTAACTTCAAGGTCTGGAGTATCTTTCTGATCTAATCTGCATCCAGTGTTAGACCAGTATACCTAACACGACAGAGCTCTGGAATGATCCTGAGGTGCAGAAGTTCAGGGCTGCGGTGACCTTGATGGCAACCGGGAGAGGCCTCCTCCTCCACGGGTGCCAAGTCCGCAAGGACATGGAACAGGCGCCCCACCATCTCCTTGTTGAGGCGGAATCTCCTGCAGCAGACGCTGTCTGTCATTTGTTTGAAAGACCAGTGATGACTGTAACCGAGGGCTGTCGCCGGCCTCCTCCTCGGAGTTCCTCCCTGGCCTCATGGGCAGCTGGGGTGTGGGGTGGGACCCTGCACATGGGTCGCTGGCACAGCCTCTGTTGACACTGCTGCTGTTGCCTCCTCCGGTGTCTGGCCACCAAGTCTGCCAGCAGCACCACGAGGTCAGCCTCCTCAGGCTCTAAGATATTATCCATTCCGTGTGATATCTGTAAGGGATAGGTGAGCGTGTGTGACTGACAATCAATGGTGTCTTCCTCCCCAGAATCCTCCATTCCCTCATTGCTTCCCTTGCCCCCAATACCCCATTTCTTCCCCTACCCCCCTATTCTCCCATTGATGTGCCCTGCGCACCACCTCACATCCACTGCCATCCAACCTGCCCTGCCCATGCACCTCTGCCCTGCTCACCAGACTCCACACCCTCTATACCCCAGACACCCGCACGTAATGTTACCTGGACAGGGCACTGGTCTCCTCCCCAGTGCACGCACCCACCCTCTGGTTACCAATATGTCCCAGGTGCTGGGTTCAGCCCCTGGGTTTTCAGATTATAGCTGCTGCATCCATGGTGTTGCCTCCTGAAGTATTCAGGCACAGTGTCTGATAGGGATGCTTGGCAATAACTCCCACATGGGACGCCTACCCACAGGGATCCACTTGGGAGTTGTGAGGTGCTCACTTAACTACTACTGCCCATTCCTAATGAGCAATCGCATTCAGTCACGCAGCCAGAGGCCCCCGCGGTCAGTGGGAGTTATGGCTGGTCGGTGGGCCTGGAGGGCTTGGGTTCCCCCGGAACAGGAACACATGATCCAGGGATTGGCATGTTAGACCCTTGGGCACCGTGACACTCATCTCTCCCCCTCCCCCCTGCTAGGCCATTGGCACCCACCCTCGACCCTCAACCACCCTCCCCCACTGATGATGGGTCACCCCAATCGAGAATGACACTCCCGGGACTCCCCCACACAAAGTTGTACTAATTGGCGCCTATGTGACCACAGGTCAAAAGAACATAAGAACATAAGAACTAGGAGCAGGAGTAGGCCATCTGGCCCCTCGAGCCTGCTCCACCATTCAATGAGATCATGGCTGATCTTTTGTGGACTCAACTCCACTTTCCGGCCTGAACACCATAACCCTTAATCCCTTTATTCTTCAAAAAACTATCTATCTTTATCTTAAAAACATTTAATGAAGGAGCCTCTACTGCTTCACTGGGCAAGGAATTCCATAGATTCACAACCCTTTGGGTGAAGAAGTTCCTCCTAAACTCAGTCCTAAATCTACTTCCCCTTATTTTGAGGCTATGCCCCCTAGTTCTGCTTTCACCCACCAGTGGAAACAACCTGCCCGCTTCTATCCTATCTATTCCCTTCATAATTTTATATGTTTCTCTAAGATCCCCCCTCATCCTTCTAAATTCTAACGAGTACAGTCCCAGTCTACTCAACCTCTCCTCGTAATCCAACCCCTTCAGCTCTGGGATTAAGCTAGTGAATCTCCTCTGCACACCCTCCAGTGCCAGTATGTCCTTTCTCAAGTAAGGAGACCAAACTGAACACAATACTCCAGGTGTGGCCTTGCTAACACCTTATACAATTGCAGCATAACCTCCCTCGTCTTAAACTCCATCCCTCTAGCAATGAAGGACAAAATTCCATTTGCCTTCTTAATCACCTGTTGCACCTGTAAACCAACATTTTGCGACTCATGCACTAGCACACCCAGGTCTCTCTGCACAGCAGCATGTTTTAATATTTTATCATTTAAATAATAATCCCTTTTGCTGTTATTCCTACCAAAATGGATAACCTCACATTTGTCAACATTGTATTCCATCTGCCAGACCCTAGCCCATTCACTTAGCCTATCCAAATCCCTCTGCAGACTTCCAGTATCCTCTGCACTTTTTGCTTTACCACTCATCTTAGTGCCGTCTGCAAACTTGGACACACTGCCCTTGGTCCCCAACTCCAAATCATCTATGTAAATTGTGAACAATTGTGGGCCCAACACTGATCCCTGATGGACACCACTAGCTACTGATTGCCAACCAGAGAAATACCTATTAATTCCCACTCTTTGCTTTCTATTAATTAACCAATCCTCTATCCATGCTATTACTTTCCCCTTAATGCCATGCATCTTTAACTTATGCAGCAACCTTTTGTGTGGCACCTTGTCAAAGGCTTTCTGGAAATCCAGAAAGACCACATTCATGGCTCCCCGTTATTTACCGCTCTGGTAATGTCCTCAAAAAAATTCCACTAAATTAGTTAGGCACGACCTGCTCTTTATGAACCCATGCTGCGTCTGCCCAATGGGATGCCTCGCTATTTCTTCCTTGATGATAGATTCCAGCATCTTCCCTACTACCGAAGTTAAGCTCACTGGCCTATAATTACCCGTTTTCTGCCTACCTCCTTTTTTAAACAGTTGTGTCACGTTTGCTAATTTCCAATCCGCCGGGGCCACCCCAGAGTCTAGTGAATTTTGGTAAATTATCACTAGAGGATTTGCAATTTCCCTAGCCATCTCTTTTAGCACTCTGGGATGCATTCCATCAGGGCCAGGAGACTTGTTCACCTTTAGCCCCATTAGCTTGCCCATCACTACCTCCTTAGTGATAACAATCCTCTCAAGTTCCTCACCTGTCATAGCCTCATTTCCATCAGTCACTGGCATGTTATTTGTGTCTTCCACTGTGAAGACCGACCCAAAAAACCTGTTCAGTTCCTCAGCCATTTCCTCATCTCCCATTATGAAATCTCCCTTCTCACCCTCTAAAGGACCAATATTTACCTTAGCCACTCTTTTTTGTTTTATATATTTGTAGAAACTTTTACTGTCTGTTTTTATATCCTGAGCAAGTTTACTCTCATAATCTATCTTACTCTTCTTTATAGCTTTTTTAGTAGCTTTCTGTTGCCCCCTAAAGATTTCCCAGTCCTCTAGTCTCCCACTAATCTTTGCTATTTTGTATGCGTTTTCCTTCAATTTGATACTCTCCCTTATTTCCTTAGATATCCACGGTCGATTTTCCCTCTTTCTACAGTCCTTCCTTTTTGTTGGTATAAACCTTTGCTAAGCACTGTGAAAAATCGCTTGGAAGGTTTTCCACTGTTCCTCAACTGTTTCCCCATAAAGTCTTTGCTCCCAGTCTACCTTAGCTAGTTCTTCTCTCATCCCATTTTAATCTCCTTTGCTTAAGCACGAAGCACTAGTGTTTGATTTAACCTTCTCACCCTCCATGTGTATTTTAAATTCCACCATATTGTGATCGCTCCTTCCGAGAGGATCCCTAACTATGAGATCCTGAATCAATCCTGTCTCATTACACAGGACCAGATCTAGGACCGCTTGTTCCCTCGTAGGTTCCATTACATACTGTTCTGGGAAACTATCGTGGATACATTCTATAAACTCCTCCTCAATTGGCTAAACCAATCGACATGTAGATTAAAATCCCCCATGATAACTGCTGTACCATTTCTACATGCATCAGTTATTTCTTTGTTTATTGCCTGACCCACCATAAGGTTACTATTTGGTGGCCTATAGATTACTCGTATCAGTGACTTTTTCGCCTTACTATTCCTGATTTCCACCCAAATGGATTCAACCTTATCCTCCATAGCACCGATGTCATCCCTTACTATTGCCCGGATGTCATCCTTATATAACAGAGCTACACCACCTCCCTTACCATCCATACTGTCCTTCCGAATAGTTTGATACTCTCGGATATTTAACTCCCAGTCATGACCATCCTGTAACCATGTTTCAGTAATGGCCACTAAATCATAGTCTTTCACGATGATTTGCGCCACCAACTCATTTACCTTATTCCGAATACTACGAGCATTCAGGTAAAGTGCACATATGTTGGCTTTTTTACCTCTGTTCTGAATCTTAACACCTCGATCAGTAACCTCTCCTAAGTTACATTTCCTCTTAACTTTTCTCCTAATTTTCCTTGTCGTTGAACCCATATCTTCATGTAACAACCTGCTGCGTCGCTTACCATTAATGTTTTTACTTCCCGTTTTATTCCTTTTTGTATTCCTGGTCCTATTCACTGAGCTCCCCTCAGTCACTGTACCTTGTAATGTCGCCCTTTTTGATTTTTGACTATGGCTTCTCTGCCTTACACTTTCCCCCTTACTGCCTTTTGTTTCTGTCCCTGTTTTACTACCTTCCAACTTCCTGCATCAGTTCCCATCTCCCTGCCACATTAGTTTAAACTCTCCCCAACAGCTCTAGCAAACACCCCCCCTAGGACATCGGTTCCAGTCCTGCCCAGGTGCAGACCGTCCGGTTTTTACTGGTCCCAACTCCCCAGAACCGGTTCCAATGCCCCAGGAATTTGAATCCCTCCCTCTTGCACCATCTCTCGAGCCACGCATTCATCCTATATATTCTGACATTCCTACTCTGACTAGCTTGTGGCACTGGTAACAATCCTGAGATTACTACCTTTGAGGTCCTACTTTTTAGTTTAACTCCCAACTCCCTGAATTCAGCTTGTAGGACCTCATCCCGTTTTTTTACCTATATCGTTGGTGCCTATGTGCACCACAACAGCTGGCTATTCACCCTCCTCCCCCAGAATGTCCTGCAGCCGCTCCAAGACATCCTTGACCCTTGCACCAGGGAGGCAACATACCATCCTGGAGTCTCGATTGCTTCCGCAGAACCGCCTGTCTATTCCCCTTACGATTGAGTCCCATATCATTATAGCCCTGCCATTCTTCTTCCTGCCCAGCTGCGCAGCAGAGCCAGCCACGGTGACATGAACCTGGCTGCTGCTGCCTTCCCCGGTGAGCCATCTCCCTCAACAGTATCCAAAGTGGTATATCTGTTTTGCAGGGAGATGACCGCAGGGGACACCCGTACTCCCTTCCTACTCTTGCTCTGTCTTTTGGGCACCCATTTTCTATCTCTCTCAGTACCTTTCACCTACAGTGTGACCAACTCGCTAAACGTGCTATCCAAAGTGAGTCCATCCGCAGCTCCAGAGCCATCAAGCGGTCTAACAGGAGCTGTAACTGGACACACTTTTTGCACATGAAGGAGCCAGGGACAGTGGATGTGTCCCTGAGCTCCCACATCGCACACGAGGAGCATGACACAGGTCTGAGATCTCCTGCCATGTCTTAAACCTTTGGTTAACTTCAACAACTACAATTTCCCCCCCCCCATAAAAAACAATGAAGAAAAAATAAATAAATATACCAATGAAAAGAAAAAGAATACAGAAAAACTACTTACCAGTCACATACCAGTGATAAAAAGCACTTCCTCCCCACCCAGCTTCGAATTCCCACCTAGATTCAAATTCCCAAACTCACTCTGGCTGTGTCTTCTCTGGCTCACTGGGAGAACTCACTGGGAGTGAGTTACAAGTTGCTCTTTTTAAATTGGCCTGAGTTGACTACCCTCCCCCACCTGCTTTTAGATCAAGGTAGATTTAAAGTGACTGACACTTAACTGCCAACCAGTTATGTGAGTGGGTGGGGAAGCCCTTGTTAACCTACACTGCACAATTCTAGCTTAATTTAAATTAATTTAAGCTGCCTTACTGATTTGATTTGATTCAATTCCCACCTAGATTCAAATTCCCAAACTCACTGTTTGCTGTCTTCTCTGGCTCACTGGGAGAACTCAAATAGAGGAAGTTAGATCGAGGAAGCTCCTGTTAATTGTGTGGAGATTGGCCTTAAGTTGTGATTATTGGTTTCTCGCTACACTACGGTGGGTTCCTGATTTCACCAACGGGAGTGGGCCGGTTAGATTGCAAACCGATTGGTGCCCGGTGTGGTTCTCGTTTTTGGCCTCTCCCCCAACGCAGCCATTAAATTGCGCCCAGTCACCTTTTTTGGCTATGGGTAGTTTCTCACCAGTTTCCCACACTTAAAATTATTTTTATCACTGGCAAGCTGCACACTAGCCAGTGTGGCTCCTCAGAGAAACGGCCACCATTTTGAAAGGGTGCCCCAATCTCTAAGTGAGCTTGTGGGTCCTCCCGCACATGGGCAATGCCAACCCCCACACAGATAGGCAGTACGCCAACCCATCTCAAGTGACGATACCCCACAGTTCTAAGGCCCCCCCTCTTCAGGCCACACCGCACCCCCTTTCAGGTCCCCCCCTTCCAGAACCCCCACCCTTCACCTCCCCAATCTTCCAAAGGCATTTACTTATCTGCGCTGCATCCCCCATGCTTCTTGCCCACTTCCACCCTCCTTTCATGGACATGGCATTCCTTTGGCCCTGATTCTTGGCGGTGCCTAGGCACCTTGGGGGCCATCCTGCACTATGCCTGGTCACCCAGGGACTGCCAATGGCCTGAGAGACCCCCCCAGGTGCTGTTACGCCTAGTCTCCATTTCTGGGGACCTGTACTAAATGTCACCCAGCTGAGGCCTCCCTGGGTAGATCCCGGGAGGGTGGTACATCACAGGTAAGTATGTTTAAGTTGGTTTGAAACCAACTTAAACATGCGCGGGATTGTGGGCGGGATTCTAGTCACCTTGCCTCGTGGGCCTTTGGTAGATGCCGTGAGACATTTTGGCTGCTGGGAAGCCTGCGTGAGGCCTCATCCGGCATCTGCCAGCCGGGCTCCTGGTTGGATGCAATGTGGCAGGTAGATCGCGCCCCTAAAATCTAGATTCCCCTGCAGGCGAACCCATCCTCTCGGCATCTACCCTGTTAACCTGCCTCAGACTCTTATTTGTTTCAATGAGATGACTTCTCATTCTCCATCAGTCACTTATTCAAATGGCCGGATGGTGACAATCATTACCTCTGTTGCTTCAAATAGGTGAAGTTAAGCTAAGACCTCAGTAATGATCACCAGTGAGTGTGTTAAGGACAGGAGGGGGGTTAATTTAAACAGTCCTGGCTTCTCTTATCACTATCCATCCATAAAAAGAAAGGTGTTTTTGATTTATAACTTCCCACTTTATAAGTAGTGGTACATTTTTGCCCAAGCCTTCAGTTTGACGGGATCGAATCCTCTATTAATAACCCCACAATAAACTCAAGATAAGTTAAAATAAGAGGATTTGTTCATTTTTCACACATACAAAACATGGGAATGGGTTTTGCAACATCCATCCCTTTTGCACTCATACACTAAAAGGGGGATAAGGGAAAGAAAGGGGTACTTGGCAAGTGCATGTCAAAAATAAGCATTATGGTTTTACAAGGTTTACGTATTCCTTCACAGAGTAGTAGACTTACTGTTGCAGGGTGATCTATCTTTCCAGAACTGAGGACTTTTCTGATGAGAGAAGGTGTGCAGAGGTGAATTAATCTTGAAGACAAAGGCGTTCCAATAGTTCACAGTGTAGATTAGGGCCAGGCAATTTGAAACTTGGACAGAGTTTTTCTGCTGGTACCTGTGAGATGGTAAATGGTAGAAAGTTGCCCGGAATGTTGTTTCCCTTCTGAGGTCAAACAGTGATGAAAATAAAATTCAAAAGCTGTATAATTACAGGAGGATCAACAGCTCAAGTCTAGGTCATGTGGAAGGGTGATTTTGGGTTGAACTATTCAGCCAACAATGCTCCTGGTTGAAATCCAGTGTATTTTGGAGCAGGTAACAGTGGGGCCATTAGAACCACATTGGAGATTAAGAGTCACAGCTGCTTTTGTCCATAGCTGGCTGTTGAAGACATTTCTCATAGAATCATAGAAAGAGGCCATTTGGGTCTCGAGTCTGCACTAACCCTGGGAAAGAGCACCTTACCTAGGCGCACACTCATCCTATCCCCGTAACCTTGCCTAAACTGCACATCTTTTGGACACGAAAGGAGCAATTTAGCATGGCCAATCCACCTAACCTGCACATTTTTGGACTATGGAAGGAAACCGGAGCTTCCGGAGGAAACCCAGGCAGAAATGGGGAGAACGTGCAAAATCCACACAGACAGTTATCCAAGGCCATATTTGAACCCGGGTCTCTGGCGGTGTGAGGCACCAGTGCTAACCACTGTGCCACAATACCTTCATCTGCTAATCCATTGCGTTGACTTGGTTGGAATATTTATGCAATGCAAAGAGTGTTACATGCCAGGGTATTTGAGGTGTTAGCATTTATTCACTTTCAAACTGCTTGGAAACTTCCCGATGCCAGCATGTGATCAGTTGGAGTCATTTTAGCAGTCCAGCAATTGTGTGTTTTGAAGAACAAAAAAAATGTGTAAAGTAGCCAGGTTTCTGTGTATGCGTGCATGCGCACGCGTGTGTGTGTGTGTGTGTCAGCACAGAACAAACCATTCAGCCAACACATTCCATGGTGTTGTTTCTACTCCACTTGAAACTCTTCCCACCCTTCCTCATCAACTTTATCTAACCTTATATTCCCTTCTCCCTATACACTTGCCTAATGCATTTATACTATTCACAACTATGCACTATGGGCATGGGTTCCGCATTCCCAGGTAAAGAAGTTTCTTCTGATTTCCCGATTGGACTAACAAATATTGAAGTCCTTTAGTTCTGCTCTTCCAACAAATAGAAGAGCTCTCTTTGATCCTACACAAAATCTTTCACAAGGTACACCCCATTCTACCTGGTTGCGTCTCCGCAGAAGTACCTTAGGATGGGAGTGTCTTCCTCCGGGAGATCACACCTGTCTCCCTGCAGGGTGAGTTCTGAGCTGCAGCAGGTGTTTTCGGAAAGCGAGGCATTTGGAAGATTTAAACAGAGGTGTTGTTCAAGTGACGCAAAATATCAAGGGAATCGTGGCTGTTTGCTGAAGGGATGGTGATGACAGTAGATGTGATGCCAAATTTTCACCAGAACTGCTAACCTTTCTTATCTTTTTTTTCTGTTTTTTGAAAGCCTTTTATTATTACATTTATCTTGCTCACAATTTTAGTATTTTACTTGAACTGATTGCAAAACTTACCTACCTAAATCTGGCATTTGGCTAGAGTGGAAGTTGACTTTAAAGAAATATTCAATGAATTTCATAAACCTCTATGTGGCCTGTCCTTCATCTATCTTTTCAGGAGAAAATAAATCTTACCTGTTCATCCTTTCCTCATAGGTATAATCTCACAGTTGTGATATCATCCTTGTGTATCTTTTCGCACCCTCTCCAGTGCCTCTATATCAGTGATGGGCAACCTCGGCTAGTAAGTAGGCCTCATGAATGGCCCTCCTTCATCTCAGTGGGTCGCAAGATTGAAATCGGGCATGGCCACGAACTGTGACCCCATGAATAAGATTGAGTACAAAGAACAAAGAACAAAGAAATGTACAGCACAGGAACAGGCCCTTCGGCCCTCCAAGCCCGTGCCGACCATACTGCCCGACTAAACTACAATCTTCTACACTTCCTGGGTCCATATCCTTCTATTCCCATCCTATTCATATATTTGTCAAGATGCCCCTTAAATGTCCCTATCGTCCCTGCTTCCACTACCTCCTCCGGTAGCGAGTTCCAGGTACCCACTACCCTCTGCGTAAAAAACTTGCCTCGTACATCTACTCTAAACCTTGCCCCTCTCACCTTAAACCTATGCCCCCTAGTAATTGACCCCTCTACCCTGGGGAAAAGCCTCTGACTATCCACTCTGTCTATGCCCCTCATAATTTTGTATACCTCTATCAGGTCGCCCCTCAACCTCCTTCGTTCCAGTGAGAACAAACCGAGTTTATTCAATCGCTCCTCATAGCTTATGCCCTCCATACCAGGCAGCATTCTGGTAAATCCCTTCTGCACCCTCTCTAAAGCCTCCACATCCTTCTGGTAGTGTGGCGACCAGAATTGAACACTATACTCCAAATGTGGCCTAACTAAGGTTCTATACAGCTGCAACATGACTTGCCAATTCCTATACTCAATGCCCCGGCCAATGAAGGCAAGCATGCCGTATGCCTTCTTGACTACCTTCTCCACCTGTGTTGCCCCTTTCAATGACCTGTGGACCTGTACTCCTAGATCTCTTTGACTTTCAATACTCTTGAGGGTTCTACCATTCACTGTATATACCCTACCTGCATTAGACCTTCCAAAATGCATTACCTCACATTTGTCCGGATTAAACTCCATCTGCCATCTCTCCGCCCAAGTCTCCAGACAATCTAAATCCTGCTGTATCCTCAGACAGTCCTCATCGCTATCCGCAATTCCACCAACCTTTGTGTCGTCTGCAAACTTACTAATCAGACCAGTTACATTTTCCTCCAAATCATTTATATATACTACAAAGAGCAAAGGTCCCAGCACTGATCCCTGTGGAACACCACTGGTCACAGCCCTCCAATTAGAAAAGCATCCCTCCATTGCTACCCTCTGCCTTCTATGGCCTAGCCAGTTCTGTATCCACCTTGCCAGTTCACCCCTGATCCCGTGTGACTTCACCTTTTGTACCAGTCTACCATGAGGGACCTTGTCAAAGGCCTTACTGAAGTCCATATAGACAACATCTACTGCCCTACCTGCATCAATCATCTTAGTGACCTCCTCGAAAAACTCTATCAAGTTAGTGAGACACGACCTCCCCTTCACAAAACCGTGCTGCCTCTCACTAATACGTCCATTTGCTTCCAAATGGGAGTAGATCCTGTCTCTAAGAATTCTCTCCAGTAATTTCCCTACCACTGAAGTAAGGCTCACCGGCCTGTAGTTCCCGGGATTTTCCTTGCTACCCTTCTTAAACAGAGGAACAACATTGGCTATTCTCCAGTCCTCCGGGACATACCCTGAAGACAGCGAGGATCCAAAGATTTCTGTCAAGGCCTCAGCAATTTCCTCTCCAGCCTCCTTCAGTATTCTGGGGTAGATCCCATCAGGCCCTGGGGACTTATCTACCTTAATATTTTTTAAGACACCCAACACCTCGTCGTTTTGGATCACAATGTGACCCAGGCTATCTACACCCCCTTCTCCAGACTCAACATCTACCAATTCCTTCTCTTTGGTGAATACTGATGCAAAGTATTCATTTAGTACCTCGCCCATTTCCTCTGGCTCCACACATAGATTCCCTTGCCTATCCTTCAGTGGGCCAACCCTTTCCCTGGCTACCCTCTTGCTTTTTATGTACGTGTAAAAAGCCTTGGGATTTTCCTTAACCCTATTTGCTAATGACTTTTCGTGACCCCTTCTAGCCCTCCTGACTCCTTGCTTAAGTTCCTTCCTACTTTCCTTATATGCCACACAGGCTTCGTCTGTTCCCAGCCTTTTAGCCCTGACAAATGCCTCCTTTTTCTTTTTGACGAGGCCTACAATATCACTCGTCATCCAAGGTTCCCGAAAATTGCCGTATTTATCTTTCTTCCTCACAGGAACATGCCGGTCCTGTATTCCTTTCAACTGACACTTGAAAGCCTCCCACATGTCAGATGTTGATTTGCCCTCAAACATCCGCCCCCAATCTATGTTCTTCAGTTCCCGCCTAATATTGTTATAATTAGCCTTCCCCCAATTTAGCACATTCATCCTCGGACCACTCTTATCCTTGTCCACCAGTACTTTAAAACTTACTGAATTGTGGTCACTGTTACCGAAATGCTCCCCTACTGAAACATCTACCACCTGGCTGGGCTCATTCCCCAATACCAGGTCCAGTACCGCCCCTTCCCTAGTTGGACTGTTTACATATTGTTTTAAGAAGCCCTCCTGGATGCTCCTTACAAACTCCGCCCAGTCTAAGCCCCTGGCACTAAGTGAGTCCCAGTCAATATTGGGGAAGTTGAAGTCTCCCATCACAACAATCCTGTTGTTTTTACTGTTTTCCAAAATCTGTCTACCTATCTGCTCCTCTATCTCCCGCTGGCTGTTGGGAGGCCTGTAGTATACCCCCAACATTGTGACTGCATCCTTCTTATTCCTGATCTCTACCCATATAGCCTCACTGCCCTCTCAGGTATCCTCTCGCAGTATAGCTGTGATATTTTCCCGAACAAGTAGCGCAACTCCACCTCCCCTTTTACATCCCCCTCTATCCCGCCTGAAACACCTAAATCCTGGAACGTTTAGCTGCCAATCCTGCCCTTCCCTCAACCAGGTCTCTGTAATGGCAACAACATCATAGTTCCAAGTAGTAATCCAAGCTCTAAGTTCATCTGCCTTACCCGTAATGCTCCTTGCATTAAAACATATGCACTTCAGGCCACCAGACCCGCTACATTTAATACACACATTTAATACTTTCATAACAAGTTTTTAAAAATGCTTAATCATTCAGCTATTAATAGGTCTGTCATCAACTACAAGTGGTAAAAGCAGAAGAAATATTTACGCTTGATTAGATGTAGAGGGAGCGCATGGCTCGCACAGTTAATGTTGTGTGCAATCACCATGCACCTCACTTCATGAAACTTGCTTTACGTGAAAATAATCATCTTTATTAGTGTCACAAGTAGGTTTACATTAACACTGCAATTAATTTTCTTCTTAAAATCCCCTAGTCGCCACACTCCGACGTCTGCGCGGGTACACAGCGGAAGAATTCAGAATGCCCAATTCACCGAACAAGCACGTCTTTCAGGACTTGTGGCAGGACACCGGAGTGCCCAGAGGAAACCCACGCAGACACGGGGACAACATGCAGACTCCGCACAGGCAGTGACCCAAGCAGTGACCCTGGCGCTGTCAAGCGATCGCGCTGACCACTGTGCTCCCGTGCCGCCCATGCAAATACTTCAGATGTACCGTTAGGAAAAAAGCTACACGAACAGAAATCAGCAGAATGTGGCAACTCTGCGCTTGAACAACAGTCAGTAAAATGTCCCATGGGCCGCAGTCAGAACCCTAATAGGCTGCATTTGGTCCCTAGGCCTCCAGTTGCCCACGACTGCTCTATATTGCTACAACTCCCAGGGCTAATGTCTGGTCAATTTCAGCACCACTTGACCCAGAGTCACAACACACGTGAATTAACCAATAATTCTTAGAAAAATTCCTGAAATCTTTGGCCCTTGGCTGTCCAATAATTACAGTCACCAGGTTTGTAAATGTTATCAGAATTACTGTTTATCCAACAAGAACTGGATAAAATATGCAGTAAATACACCTGGTTAAGTATTATTGAATTACTAATCCACACTTTAACTTGCCACCCCTCCACACTCTAAATACACAAACAAGACAGACAAACACAGAGGGATGGAAAGGGGTAAAAGAGTGTTTGTGTAAGATGGGTTATTTTTCGCAGCTTATGCTTCTTCAAACTTTGCAGTCAGTTCAAAGTCTTTATTGTAGATTTGTTCAACCTCTGTAGTTTCAGAAATGCAACACTCACAAACTTTCTGGAGAGAGATACCTGGCTCTGATCTTTATTTGCAGCCTGTAATGTTATTTTTTTGATTGATTCATTCAGGTTCTCTGCAAGTTCAGAAATACAGCACTCACAGCTTTTCTGGAGAGCGAAATGGGGTAAAGAGAGAGAGAGGTCTTCTCCCTGTGCCTTCAGGAATAAAACTGAAACTACTTGGATCACTGAAATTCATTCCAGTGGGATACGATCCAATCACCACCTGCTACCGGGCAGAGTACAGCATTTTGGGCCAATTCATTGGCCACCAGCCAATCAATCAAACTTAGTCCCACCCCACCTTTCTTTCTCTGGTGCTGACAAATCTGCAACTTTTGTTCAAACCAGCAAACGTATCTCCTGTAACTCCAGAATTCTGCTGCTAGCCTGAAAGATACATGCCCATTAATTATCCATGGATCAAAAATAATAACAGCAAAATAAAAAAAGGGGAAATAAGGGAATAAACAGGGAAGGATCCATGCAATATTAATATGGCAACAACATTTGAGTGCTCCAAGTGTGGTCTAGCTTGGCTTTGATACAAGTTTAGCATAACTTCTCTCTTTTCAATTTCACTCCTCTAGAAATAAATACTAGTACTTGATTTATTTTTATTACAGCCTTGTTAACCTTTGTTACTTTGCTACTTTTAGTGATTTGTGGATTTGTACTCCCAAATCCCTTTACCCTTATGCCTCTTTTAGATTTCTATTTTCCAATAAATCAATGAGCATCTTATTTTTTTTATCAAAGTGCAATAATTCAGACTTATTTGTGTTGACATTCATTTGACAATTACATTCCCACCTGCAAGTTTATTAATGTCTTCTTGTCA
The DNA here is from genome assembly GCF_047496885.1 of Scyliorhinus torazame. Lineage (NCBI taxonomy): Eukaryota > Metazoa > Chordata > Chondrichthyes > Carcharhiniformes > Scyliorhinidae > Scyliorhinus > Scyliorhinus torazame. Next base: position 179,369,588 of record NC_092709.1, read on the forward strand.
TTTGTTGCAGTACTGACTATACCACTCCCATCCCTAAATAATTTGATGGCATGCATAAATTTAGAAATTGTGTTTTAACTTCAAAGTCTAAATCGTTAATATAAATTTTGATTAGCAGTGATCTCTGATATGACAATGGTGAGACCGCACTTCTCAGTGTCTGTCACTCTGAATAATTACTCTTCATCCCTGTTCTCTTCTTTCTGTCATGCAGTCAGCTTCACCACGACTCTCTGCTTCCTGTCACACCACCCTACATTGTACCACCACTGCCGCTTTTCCTTTTAATTCATTCGTTTCAATTTTCTGACACGCCTGCGACGTGACACATTATCAAACACCTGTTGCAAGTCCATACATGCCACATCGACCACATTAACCTCACCAACCATCTCTGTAATCTCATCAAAAACTCAAACTAAGTTGGTTCAACACGATTTGCCTTCAACAAATCCATGCTGGCGCTTCTTAATTAATTCACACTTGTCCGTGTTGTCCCGGTTCATTGGGCTGAATTTTGTTGAAGAGGCAGTGGCCCTGACGGGGGATTAGGAAAGCTGGGCCAGTCCAGTCTTAGCCATTTCAGTGAGCTCTGATCCGATTCCATTCCAATCAGGCCGTTATAATTGCGAGCTCTTGTTGGCTCGGTGTCATTAAAATGAAATATTTTAGCTGCCATTACTAAGTGTTACGCAACAGATTACCGATTGGGAGTGGAGGGCAGGAATTCCAACCGCTTCTCCACAGGTTTGAGTCATCAAATTCTTATTAAGCCAATCCTGGAGGACAACCAGTAATGAGCCAAACAATTTATTTGATGCTTGGTGGAACCAGTCATCATTACCTTGGAACACAGAACAAGGAAAATAATAAGATAAACTACAAAATAGTGGAAGGATTCTATTATTTTTCATTTCGGGATATCTTCAAAAGTGTCCTGATTTTACACATTGAATATCATTGTAAAGAAGAAAAGATGTAATTTATTTGATCATTTTTTAACGCATTCTATATCTTTCAGCCCTTTCCATGAAAGAGTCCACATGTCGCAGCGTTACATGTAGATACTTATTTGTCAATGCTACTGTAGTATGGAAGTGGAAACACATTTATTTATTTGTTCATCTGTAACAGATAAGAAAATAATAGGTTCTGAGTTTCCTTGCAGTCTGATTCTAAATTGGAGAAGAGGGAGAGGAAATTAGCCAGATCAGGCTTAAGGGGCTGACAGGTGTAGAAAGTGGACAGGACAGAAATATTTGATATCTATACAGAAAGGCACCCAATAAAAATCTATGCTGGAGACTGCCACAAAATAAATACATCATAACTGTCTCCTGTACACCTTCCAGAAACATGGATGATTTTTCAGGTGTGCTCAGCTACTAAATGTGTATTGATGGAATGATAACCTTTCCTATTCAAGAATGTTGCTGGTATTCTGGTGCTTGTGCCCTTATAGCAACAGGTTTGGAGCTAATGATACTCTGGTTAAGAGGCAAGTTAGCCACTGCTGCAAATTTACAAGATTTATTATGCTGCTTGTTCAGGTCAATAGGGAGAGGTAATGAATTGGTTAACCTTGGCAAAGAGGGTGTGGGTTGCTCATTTAATACAGTTGTGTACTGCAGACTGCGTATCAGATATGATGTCCCACAAAAAGCTTCCCTCACCTACTCAGAGACCCAGTTGAGGCAGAGGCTGAGGCTTGTTTCTGGGGTTGCAGCAGTTTCTTGATCTCTATGCCATCCAGAAGAATTATGGTAGTCACCACTGATGTATATATTGTATATAGAGGATGTCGGTGTAGGTGCTTTACGGTAAGGCCCTTTACTACAGGTATGGGGGTAGTTCCCTGTCTGCTGGCTCCGCCCAGTAGGTGGAGTATAAATATGTGTGCTCCTCGTACAGCAGCCATTTCACCAGCTGCTGTAGGAGGCCACACATCTTAGCGTAATAAAGCCTCGATTGCATCCAACTTTCATCTTTTTGTAATTGATCATACATCAATTAATTGCACTAAGTTTTCAGAACATATGAACATGAGAACTAGGAGCTAGAGTAGGCCTTCTGGCCCCTCGAGCCTGCTCCGCCATTCAATGAGATCATGGCTGATCTTTTGTGGACTCAACTCCTCTTTCCGGCCTGAACACCATAACCCTTAATCCCTTTATTCTTCAAAAAACCATCTATCTTTATCTTAAAAACATTTAATGAAGGAGCCTCTACTGCTTCACTGGGCAAGGAATTCCCTAGATTCACAGCCCTTTGGGTGAAGAAGTTCCTCCTAAACTCAGTCCTAAATCTACTTCCCCTTATTTTGAGGCTATGCCCCCTAGTTCTGCTTTCACCCGCCAGTGGAAACAACCTGCCCGCATCTATCCTATCTATTCTCGTCATAATTTTATGTTTCTATAAGATCCCCCCTCATCCTTCTAAATTCTAACGAGTACAGTCCCAGTCTACTCAACCTCTCCTCGTAATCCAACCCCTTCAGCTCTGGGATTAACCTAGTGAATCTCCTCTGCACACCCTCCAGTGCCAGTACGTCCTTTCTCAAGTAAGAAAACCAAAACTGAACACAATACTCCAGGTGTGGCCTCACTAACACCTTATACAATTGCAGCATAACCTCCCTAGTCTTAAACTCCATCCCTCAAGCAATGAAGGACAAAATTCCATTTGCCTTCTTAATCACCTGTTGCACCTGTAAACCAACTTTTTGCGACTCAGAAGATGGGTTTCCGCATCAAGCCGGATCGCCTGCAGCTGCATCCGCAATCAGACAACGCCAAAAAGGACTTTGAACATTGACTGGCCTGTTTCGAAATGTACATCGGGTCTGCACCAGACCCAATTCCAGAAGCTCAGAAGATTCAGATCCTTTACACGCGGCTGAGCTCCAACGTCTTTCCACTTATCCAGGATGCGCCGACCTACGCAAACGCCATGGCACTACTGAAGGAAAACTTCGCTCAGTGGACTAACATGCTCTACACCAGGCACCTTCTTTCCACTCGTCGCCAACTTCCTGGTGAGTCAGTGGAAGATTTCTGGTGTGCCTTGATTCCCTTAGTTAGAGACTGTGACTGTCAGGCCGTCTCGGCCACGGGCCACTCAAACCTGCTCATGAGAGACGCTTTTGTTACAGGGATAGGGTCTGATTACATCCGCCAGTGCCTCTTCGAAGGGGCCACGCTTGACCTCGCGAAAACCAAAAAGCTAGCGTTCTAGCTTACAGTCGCTTCGCGCAACATCCAGGCCTACGCCCCCGACTGCGCAGTCCACCCCCCCTGCGCATCGTGAACACCGCAGAGGGCCACCCCATCGTGAACCCCACCAGCGACCGCCCTCAATCAGCCCCACGCCTATGCCGTGCGGCAGCCAACCAACGCCGGGGCCCCCAAATGTTACTTCTGTGGGCAGTCCAAACACCCCCGACAGCGCTGCCCGGCCCGGAGCACCCTTTGCAAGAAGGGGCACTTTGCTGCGGTGTGCCAGGCCCGCTCAGTCACCGCTATTCCAGCTCCCCCACGTGCGGCCAGTGGGTGCCGCCATCTTCCCCTCCCCGGACCAAATGCGACCCGTGGGCGCCACCATGTTGTTAGACCCCCACCACGTGCGGCCCGTGGGCATCGCCACCTTGATCTCCCCAGGTTCGCCAGGCGCCGCCATCTCGTTTTCCCCACAACTCGTGCATCCCGTGGGCGCTGCCACCTTACCAGGACCCATGCCGCCCGGGCACCTCATCTGGGCGCGCGCCGCCGCAACCGCCGACGGCCAGCCACGTCTCGCCTCGGTCACGATTGACCAGTCTTGCCCACACAACCTGGCAACGGCTTCTACCAACGTGAAGATCGATGGGCACGAGATCTCCTGTCTGCTGGACTCCGGGATCACCGAGAGCTTCATTCACCCAGATATGGTAAGGCGCTGCTCCCTTGCGGTACACCACACTAACCAGAGAATCTCCATGGCCTCCGGGTCCCACTCCGTGGCAATCCGGGTGTACTGCATTGCCACTCTCACTGTCCAGGGCGTGGAGTTCAGCGGCTTCCTCCCCAACCTTTGCGCTGCCCTGCTACTCGGCCTGGACTTCCAGTGCAAGCTCCAGAGCTTAACACTGAAATTCGGCGGGCCCCAATCACCCCTTACTGTATGCAGCCTCGCGACCCTAAAGGTCGACCCACCTTCCCTATTTGCAAACTTAACCCCGGATTGCAAACCCGTCGCCACCAGGAGCAGACGGTACAGCGCCCAGGACAGGACCTTCATCAGGTCCGAGGTCCAGCGAATGCTTTGGGAAGGCATCATCGAGGCCAGCAACAGCCCCTGGAGAGCCCAAGTGGTAGTGGTCAAAACTGGGGAGAAACATAGGATGGCGTGGACTACAGCCAGGCCATCAATAGGCACACGCAGCTCGCCGCGTACCCCCTCCCACGCATATCTGATATGGTCAATCTGATTGCACAGTACCGGGTCTTCTCAACTGTGGACCTGAAATCTGCCTACCACCAGCTCCATCCGTAAGGCCGACCGCCCATACACTGCCTTCAAGGCAGATGGCCGCATTTACCACTTTCTTAGGGTTCCGTTTGGCGTCACCAACGGGGTCTTGGTTTTGCAACGGGAAATGGACCGAATGGTTGACTGGTACGGGCTGCGGGCCACTTTCCCATACCTGGACAATGTCAACATCTGCGGCCATGATCAGCAGGACCATGATGCCAACCTTGCCAAATTTCTCCACACTGCCACTCTCCTCAACCTCACATATAACAAGGAGAAGTGCGTGTTCAGCACAAACCGCATAGCCATCCTTGGCTATGTGGTCCAGAACGGAGTTCTGGGGCCTGATCCTGACCGCATGCGCCCCCTCATGGAACTCCCCCTCCCCCACTGCCCCAAGGCCATCAAACGATGCCTGGGGTTCTTTTCTTTTAACGCCCAGTGGGTCCCAAACTATGCGGGCAAGGCCCGCCCACTCATTCAATCCACTCTATTTCCCTTAACGGCCGAGGTTCACCAGGCCTTCAACCGTATCAAGGCTGACATCGCCAAGGCCGCGTGCATGCGGTCGACAAGACATTACCATTCCAAGTCGAGAGCAATGCATCAGACGTCGCTCAAGCCGCCACCCTCAACCAGGCAGGCAGGCCCGTGGCGTTTTTTACACAAACCCTACATGCCTCCGAAATTCGGCATTCCACCGTCGCGAAAGAGGCCCAAGCCATCGTTGAAGCTGTGCGGCATTGGAGGCATTTCCTGGCCGGCAGGAGATTCACTCTCCTCACTGACCAACGGTCGGTTGCCTTCATGTTTAACAACACACAGCAGGGTAAGATCAAAAACGATAAAATCTTGAGGTGGAGGATCGAGCTCTCCACCTACAACTACGAGATTTTGTATCACCCCGGTAAGCTCAACGAGCCCCCCCAATGCAATATCCCGATGTACATGTGCCAGCGCACAGGTGGACCGACTCCGGACTCTGCACGACAACCTCTGTCACCGGGGGGGTCACACGTTTTTACCATTTCATCAAGACCCGCAATCTGCCCTTCTCCATCAAGGAAGTTAGGGCTATCACCAGAGACTGCCAGGTCTGCGCGGAGTGCAAACCGCACTTCTACTGGACAGACCGTGCGTGTGCGGTGAAGGCCTCCCGCCTCTTTGAACACCTCAGCGTGGACTTCAAAGGGCCCCTCCCATCCACCGACCGCAACACGTACTTCCTCAGTGTGGTCGATGAATATTCCAGATTCCCCTTCGCCATCCCATGCCCCGACATGACATCTACCACCGTCATCAAAGCCCTCAACACCATCTTCGCTCTGTTCGGCTTCCCCGCCTACGTCCACAGCGACAGGGGATCCTCATTCATGAGCGATGAGCTGCGTCAGTTCCTGCTGAACAGGGGTATCGCCTCGAGCAGGACGACCAGCTACAACCCCCGGGGAAAAGGGCAGATGGAGAGTGAGAATGGGAAGGTCTAGAGAGCCATCCAGCTGGCCTATGGTCCAGAACTCTCCCGGCCTCCCACTGGCAGGAGGTCATCCCCGATGCCCTGCACTCCATTCGGTCGCTCCTGTGCACTGCGACTAATGAAACACCCCATGAACGTCTCTTTGCCTTCCCTAGGAAGTACACCTCCAGGGTGTCGCTCCCGACTTGGCTCGCAGCTCCAGGACCCGTACTCCTCCGTAAACACGTACGACTCCACAAAGCGGACCCGTTGGTTGAGAGGGTACAGCTATTGCACGCCAACCCATTGTATGCCTACGTAGCATATCCCGACGGCCGCCAAGATACAGTCTCCCTCAGGGACCTGGCACCAGCTGGTTCCGCACACTCACATCCCCCCAGCCCGACGCCACACCCCCCTCCCCCGGCGCACCCAGCCGCAACCCCACCAGGTTTTACTGGCAAGTCGGGTAATCTGCAATTTTGAATTGAAGTGACTTTGTGTCCAAATTATATCAGAGAATCCCTGTATTATTCTATTCAGAATCCCCTGCCTACCAATGGTGGCAGACTTTCCCAAAGCTAAAATCAGTGAGATTAAAACAGCAGCAGGCATGCACCTGGGAGTGCTGATCTGAATCCAGGAAGACAGGGTTAAAATCAGGTGTAAGTTCTGAGAATAGTGCAGACACGCTGGGGCGGGATTCTCCGTAATCGGCGCGATGTCCTCCGACCGGTGGCAAAAACTGCGCGAATCAGTCCAGCATCGCGCCGCCCCAAAGGTACGGAATTCTCCACATCTTGAGGGGCCGAGCCCTTACCTTGAGGGGCTAGGCCAGCGCCGGACTGATTTCCGCCCCGCCGGCTGGCGGGAAAGGCCTTTGGTGCCCCACCAGCCGGTGTGGAAATGACTTTGCCGGGTGGCGCATGCACGGGAGCATCAGCGGTCTCTCACGGCATCCCCGCGCATGCGCAGAGGAGGGGGTCTCTTTCGCCTCCGCCATAGTGGAGACCATGGCGAAGGCGGAAAGAAAAGAGTGCCCCCACGGCACAGGCCCGCCCGCGGATCGGTGGGCCCCGATCGCAGGCCAGGGCACCGTGGGGGCACCCCCCGGGGCCAGATTGCCCCGCGCCCCCCCCCCAGGACCCCAGAGCCCACCCGCGCCGCCGTGTCCCGCCGTCCCAAAGGTGGTTCAATCCACGCCGGCTGGCGTGGGTTGACAGCGGCGGGACTTCGGCCCATCACGGACCGGAGAATTGCCGGGGGATTCCCGCCGACCGGCGCAGCGCGATTCCCGCCCCTGCCAAATATCCGGTGGTGGAGAATTCGTGCCACGGCGGGGGCGGGATTCACGCCGGCCCCCGGCGATTGTCCAACCCGGTGGGGGGTAGGAGAATCGCGCCCATTGTGTCTCAGGCATCACATTTCGCAGTGTCCAAGGTAGAAAAAATAGAAATGGAAAGCTCCGAAACCGTAGAACCTTATAGCACAGTGGAAGCATTCAAGCTATTTTGTCTGTGCTAGCTCTTTATTCGAGCAATCGGAAAACTAATCCCAATGCCTTGCTCCTTCTCTGTCGCTCAATATCTTCCTCTGCTTCAAACATTTATCTACCCTTCAGTTAAAAGATGTAATGGTCCCTGCTTCAACTATTCCCTGGGGCCGTTTATTTATTTCTTTAACTTGGATGAGCTGTACTTCCTCAAAAGGCAAGAGGAGAAAATTTAGAAAAAGTAATGCATCTCTGCAAACTTCACTAAACAATGAGATTCTGATTGATCTAATTCTATGCCTATTTCATGGCAACTCCTCACACACATACCTGAGCCTCATAGAGTCAGCCGGGTTAAATATTGATCCATCTTATTAGCTAAACAACACTTCAATGCTCCTCGCTCGAGCTCATCTGCAAGCACTGTCACAGCTCATAATACTAAAATAGAAACTAGTTATAATAGAGAGTGATCATAATGCTATCATTTAATGTTCGAGTTTAGATGACATTTATGAACTATGTCCTTGTGTGCGATGTCAGTTGAACCAGTAAATTATTGCTCTATTGTTCCCAACCATCTATAATTGTGCATATAAAATATCATATGAACAGAAGCAAAAAATAACTGGGTATCATTTCAGCATTCTCGAATGATAATTACAAGCAATTGGGCTTTCAATGCTGCTGTTCAGAATGTAATTTCAACAATTCAACTGGGTTGAAGCAGCAACGTCTCTTTTTCACATGTAATGTGCATCAAAACACATCCTCAAAATCAGAGGTGACAGCGTTGAAGGATCTGAATTATGCATAAGGATATTTGGATTATTTAACTATTTTTCCAGATTCTTCATCAGTTTTTTCTGAATCTTCTTTATTTTAAACTACCTTAATTTGAATGCAGATGTAATATTCTTCCCCCCCCCCCCCCCCCCGCGCCCCACTGCCCCTCGCCCCATATTTGTAACCCAGGTGAAAACCTTGTGGTTTGTTGAGATTAGGCAGGATTTTTCTCGCTCCTTGGGAATTGTTTATATTATAATGTTAGTATATGTTCCCATCCTCCTTTATGTTTAAAAATAGTTTTTGAAATAGGAAGAATATTTACGTATGCATTCTATATTAAAGTTGCTCAGTAATTTGCAGCTTTCTATTTCAAAGTACCTTTGAAAATCCTATGTCATAATATCTCAATGGCAAAATGCTTTAAAGTGTCAGCATTTAACTGCAAAACCAGTTCAGCTCCATCGCATTCGGGCTTGCAGTGCTATGGTTTGTTCACAGTAATACTATCATGTCTTATCTCGGGAACAAAGCTGGAGAAATGACTCCATGCTGAGAAATAAAGAAGGAGGTAGATTCCCCACCTCCCCATCACCTTGACCCCCTTCCTCTATGCTTTACTTCCTTTTCCCTTTCATTCCATGTCCGTCCCTTCCTGTACCTGTTTTATTGTCTATCTCTCACACTTTCTCATCAATCTACACAACTCGTCTCCTTTGCCCGTCCCTCCACAGTTCCTTCATTTCCCCCTGCCCTTCTCCACCTTTCCCCCTTCAACTTTCCTCCTGCTCCTCTTTTTATTTCCTCTCCCTCACCTTTCCATTCCCTCCACACTTGGCCTGCTTTCCCCTTCCTTTTCCCTCCTTCCCATTTCTCACTCCTAAAATATTGTCTCCTTGACCTTGTTCCAATCTTTTCCACCAAGCTTTCATCCCTGTTTGCCTGAAGGCAGCACTTGGTCTTGACTACGTGTGTGCAGCACCATAGAAGACTAACTCATTGTTAATAAAAATGGTAGATGCATCTAAGTATTCAAATTCAAAGGGCAGCACGGTGGCCCAGTGGTTAGCACTGCTGCCTACGGCGCTGAAGACCCGGGTTCGATCCCAGCTCTGGGTCATTGTCTGTGTGGAGTTTGCACATTCTCCCCGCGTCTGTCTGGGTTTCACCCCACAGCCCAAAGATGTGCAGTGTAGGTGGATTGGCCACACTAAATTGCCCCTTAATTGGAAAAAAAAATAATTGGGTACTGTAAATTTATTTTAAAAAATATTTAAAAATGTAAAAAAAAAATTTACGAAGAAAAAAGTATTCAAATTCAAACTGCATTGAAAGCCCCTGGGCTGGATTCTCCGATTTGAAGACAATTGCTGACACCAATGTGAGAACAGTGGTGTTTTACACCCGAGAAAACGGTGCAAAAGCTGCACCGATCCTCCGTCAGGTGGGGGGCTAGCACGGATACGGCTTGATAATTGCTGGGTCCGTGGCCACGCATGCGCACGGCGGTGGCCTGCAGCGGCTGCGCCGTGCAACAATGGCGCCGGCCGTGCATGGACCCGGCTTGCCAAAAACTGCCCCCATGTAATCAGCCTCTCCACCCCCAGCCCCCGCCAAAGCCCCCCCTGCCCGCGGAACTGATCCCCCCCGGACTGTGGCAATGCTGGACTCAATCCGCAGCCGCCACTCCGGGTTCACGAAGATAAAAAGGACAAATGTTCCACTCCATCGGGAACTCGGCCCATCGAGTTTTCGAGGGGGCAGTGCATTGCCCCCGATTTCGGCGCAAACATGGATTCTCCAGCCGATCGCCGAACGCGATCAATAGAATCCCGCCCCCTAAATAAGAAGCATTTCTGGCATTTTTCCATTATATTACCTAAAATAACATTGTGGTTTTGAAGACATTGTGATTGGGGTTTTCAATCTTCACTCTCAGCTAATAGCAACATGCTAAATGTTAAATCAAGCAACAAGGGATTTTTAACAAAAATGCAATACAAAAGCAAAATACTGAGCTTCTGGAAATCTGAAATCAAAATAAAAAATGCTGGAAAATCGCAGCAGGTGAGGCAGCATCTGTGGAAAGAAACCAAATTAAATTTTCAGATCCAGATGAACTTTCATCAGGATTGAAGGATGATAGAAATGTAAGAGTTTTTAAGTCAGTGTGCTGTGTGTGGCGACCAAATGTGATGAGGCTCCAATGGTGTCAGCCAGTTGCTGAATATATAAGGGAATGGTAGAATAGCAACAATATAGGCATCAGACATGACAAGGCCATATCCAGCCCCATTGATGCTGAAAAGCTCTTCTCACTAATATGTGGCTATTTACACCAAAATCAGAGAATAGTCAAGCAACCATGTGCAATGATTTTTATTTATGGGATGTGGGCAGCATTGGTTAAGCCAACATTTTTTGCCCTTCCCTAATTTCCCTTCAAAAGATGGTGGTGGGCTGTCTTCTTGAACCACTGCAGGCCTTGAGGAACACAAACAGCCAAAGTGCTGTTCGGGAGGGAATACCAGCATTTGGACTTGGTGACTGTGAAGGAACGGTGATATATTTTCAAGTCAGAATGGTGACTTGGAGGGGAACCTCCAGGTGGTGGTGTTCCCAGGTAGCTGCTGCTTTTGTCCTTCTAGATGATAATGATCGTGGGTTTAGAAGGTACTGTCTAAGGCACCTTGGCGAGCTACTGCTGTGCATCTTATAGCTGGCACGCATGGCTGCCAATGTTCGTCTGTGGTGGAGGGTTTGAATATTTGTGGGAGGAGGAGCAATCAAGTGGGCTGCTGTGGCCTGGATGGTCTCAAGTTTCTGGTGTGTTATTGGAGCTGCACTCATCCAATCATGTGGAGAGTACTACATTACATTCCTGACTTATGTCAGATGGACAGGTTGTGTGTGGGGAAGTGGTCATTCCTAGCTTTTAACCTGCTCTGGTAGCCACAGTATTCAAATAGCTAGTACAGTTCAGTTTCTGGCCAATGGTAACCTCCAGGATGTTGATCGTGGGGGATTCAGCAATGGTATGCCATTGAATGTCAAGGGGCGTTGGTTAGATCTTCTCTTTTTGAAGATGGTCATTGTCTGGCACTTGTGTGGCATGAATGTTACTTGTCAGCCCAATCCTGGATATTGTCCAGGTCTTGCTGTATTTGAACATGAACTGCTTCAATATCTGAGGAGTTGCAAATGGTGCTGAACATTGTGCAGTCATCTACAAACATCCCCATTGCTAACCTTATGGTGGATGGAAGGTCAGTGGTGAGGCAGCTGAAGATGGTTTGGCCGAGGACACTATCCTGAGTAATTCCTGCAGTGAAGTCCTGGAGCTGAGATGATTGGCCTTCAACCATCACAATCATCTTCCTTTGTGCCAGGTATGACTCCAAACAGCGGAGAGTTTCCCCCTTAATTCCCATTGACCCCAACTTTGATGTGCCTCCTTAATGCCATACTCATTCAAATGCACCTTAATGTCAAGGGCAGTCACTCTCACATCACTTTTCACATTCAGCTCTTTTGTTCATGTTTGAACCAAGGCTAAGGGCAGCACGATAACGCAGTGGTTAGCACTGGGACTACGACGCTGAGGACCCAGGTGCGAATCCCGGCTCTGGGTCACTGTCCGTGTGGAGTTTGCACATTCTCCCCGTATCTGCATGGGTTTAACCCCTACAACGCAAAGATTTACCGTAGAATTTACAGTGCAGAAGGAGGCCATTCGGCCCATCGAGTCTGCACCAGCTCTTGGAAAGAGCACCCTACCCAAGGTCAACACCTCCACCCTATCCCCATAACCCAGTAACCCCACTTCAACATTAAGGGCAATTTTGGGCACTAAGGGCAATTTATCATGGCCAAACCACCTAACCTACACATCTTTGGACTGTGGGAGGAAACCGGAGCACCCGGAGGAAACCCAGGCACACACGGGGAGGATGTGCAGACTCCACACAGACAGTGACCCAAGCCAGAATCGAACCTGGGACCCTGGAGCTGTGAAGCAATTGTGCTATCCACAATGCTACCGTGCTGCCCCCACGCACACACGGGGAAGATGTGCAGGTTAGGTGAATTGGCCAGGCTAAATTGCCCCTTAATTGAAAAAAAATAATTGGTTACTCTAAACTTTAAAAACAATGTTTGAACCAAGGCTGCAATGAGGTCAGGAGCTGAGTGACCCTGGCGGAACCCAAACTGAGTGTCCGTGAGCAGGTTACTGCTGACTGTCACTTGATAGCACTTATGATGGGTTTACTGATGTCTGATGGGACACTGTTTGGCTCAGTTCGATTTGTTCTGTTTCTTGTGTACAGGTGTTACAACCCCCTTGGCTGGTGCACAATTAATTCCAGCCCCACTTGACCCAAAGTCACAACACAATTGAAATTAATAAATATTTCTTAGAAAAACACCCTAAGTCTTTGGCCTCTACCTGCCCAATAACTACAGCCACCAGGTTTGTAAATTTAATCACGATTAAGTTTATTAATAACAGTAATTATAATTAAATACACAGCAAATACAAGAGACTAACTCTCATCTAATCCCTAACCACCACACCCCACTTAAATTCAACCCACCCTCTACACGCGCACACACACACAAGATGGACAAACACAGAGGGGCGTAAAGGGGTGTAAAAATAATAATGCAAGTAAAAAGATAAGGGCCGGGATTCTCCAATCCTGCGGCAGAGTGTCCACGCCGTCGTAAACGCTTTCGCATTTTACGACGGTGTGAATGGGCCGCTCACACGACTGAGGGCCAGCACGCCCTGGAGCGGTTTGTGCGCTCCAGCTGCAGATCCCGGTGTGAGCTGTGCACCGTAGGATCTGCGCATGCGCAGTTGCTCCGGTACCAACTAGGGCATGCGCAGTGGCACCTGCGCCAACGCGAGCATGCACAGTGATCTCCTTCAATGCGCCGGCCCCGACGCAACGTGGCGCAGGACTACAGGGACCGGCGCATAGGAAAGGAGACCCCCAGTCACAGAGGACGGCCCGCCGATCGGTGGGCACCGATCGCGGGCCATGCCACATCGGAGGTCCCCCCCCCAGCGTTCGACCCCCCCCCTCCCATCCCAAAGGCCGCCACCCGACCCTTACACACCAAGGTCCCGCCGGCCCAGAGCAGGTTAGAAAGGTGCCGACGGGACTCGGCTCTTTTCTTACAGCTGCTCGGCACATTCGGGCTGGAGAATCACTGGGCCGGCCGCATAGAGCGGCCCGCAACCGGCGCTGCGCCAACCACGCCATCGCCAATGGCGCCGATTCTCTTCTCTGCGGAGAATCGCGTGCCGGCGTCGGAGCAGCATGGCGCGATTCACACGGCCCACTGCCGATTCCCCAACCCGGCGCGGGGTCGGAGAATTGTAGCCATCTGGGATGGCCAGTTCCCGATTACAAAATGGACACTTTGCAACGATTGCAGGGAAAATGGACAATACTGAGAAAACAAGCAGGTTCAGGGTTTGTCTGCATATTGGAGCCGCAGCTCCCAGACAAGACCAAAACTGCAAGCCCATTAGCATACTAATGGCCCATCTCCGGGAACAAAAGAATAACATTTGAGTAACCGAGACGAAGGCAGACACCCCGCCACCAGAGGAGACCAGAACAAAGCAGGCCAATGGCCACCTCGGGCATGCCCAGCCATCAGGGCACCAACCCCTTTATTGGAGGAAATCGATAGGAACGATTAATTGGGGCCAAGTTCAAGGATCGCCCAAAAGCGCGCGAAGCCCCTTTTGGTTATAGGAAGGATCCCCCAAGAGAGAATCATTCTCTTGGCTCCGGCTCTCACTGAGGAGAGACCTGCCCAACAGCTGCACCAGAACAAGTAAGTCCAAGGTCAACGCACGCTACCAGGCAGACGACCTTAGCTGTTCCCCTTCATCACTTCGATCCCAGCAGTCTCAGAACTGAACAACAGCCATTGTTCCTCTGACTGAATGGGCACCCGAAGCTAAGTATAGGCTTTAGCAGTAGTGATAGTTTAGTCTGTAGTATTTGTGCATGAGTAAATTTAACTGCGTGTGTAAATAAATAAGCATTTGACTTTGAACTAACTAACTGGTGTATCGAATCTTTGATCAGTATTCAGTTTGAACCTTGTGGCGGTATCGAAAAATACCTGGTGACTTTAGAGCAAAATGTAATTAGAATTAAGTAAGGCGACCATATTGACCGCCATATTCAGAGCCAAATAAAGGGAAACACAAATAGCAACATTTACTGGCGACCTCTGGCGGGCCGCGACCTAGAAGTGGCCTAGTCACTCCGAGAGAACCCAAATTTAGATTGGAATCCAATTGGAAACAGAAAAACCACAAGTGTGAGAACGATACTGATCAAACCTCCGAGATTCGGAGGTGTGTTAATCCATGCGTACTAACAGGGATATAAGGTAAACCTGAGAGATCTTGTTGCATAAAACTGTCGGGAGTTTTGTAGGCCGGAAAATAGCGTAAGCCGTACCCGTGTTTATATCACCACTTTATCATCCCCTGTTCCAAATTCAGTAGAGAACCACAGAGATAGAGAAAATGGCAATGAAGGCAATGGAACGCCTTATGGACCCCCAAGAATTCAAAGTCGCAGCGACCATTAGAGTAGGACAGTGTCCCGTTTGGGAAGATGAGATCAGGAAATATCTCAAAGGGAAAGGATGGCCCCTTTGGAGTGAATTCTGCACGAATGACGAAACAGGTCCCCGGAGTATAGGACATACTTGGTGGGAGAACCTGTCAGAGATCCACAAGAAGAGCTTAGGGAAAGCTCACAAGCCGATGGCAATCGTGTCCTGCTTGGCACAATCGTGAGGCACAGAGGAGGTCGTTAGTCTCTTCTGGGCCTTTGCTAGATCCTGAATGCAGGAGCTGTTGGAGGAGTCCAACTGTGTGCAGAGCAGGAGGGGGTGCCGACTATGCGTGCCACCCACGCCAGCATCTCACACGGTGGAAGCCTTGCGGCGAGGGTTTAGCCATGGATCAGCATGTCCGAGGCATGGGGCACTCTGTGCAGGTGGCGTCCGAGGCATATGTCAGGGCTGTCCTCTCACAACTCACAGGCAGCCATGTGCCAGAGCCACCTGCACATTCCAGCGGCGCTCCTGAGCGTGGCCTAGTCACAGCAGGCCATGGCTGAGAGCATCGGCATCATCACCTAGGCGCTGGCCGACATGGCACAGACACAGAGGGAGGTGGTCCAGTCCCAGAGGGAGATGTCGCAGTCACCTGCTGATGTGACACACAGTGTGATGTGGCGCAGTCCCAGACGGAGATGGTCCACTCCCTGTGCTCCATTGCTGTGAGTATGCAGACCCTGTTCGAGAGCCGGCCTCCAGGACTGGCAGCACCCGGTGGCAGAAGAGCCTCATGGGTTAGCTCTGCTTGCACCCCCGTCTCATGGAGTAGCTCAAGGACCATTGGGCATCCCAGTGGAGGAGGAAGTGATGGGGCCCATGCTGGTGACTCCTGCAGGGAGGTACCAGAACACCGCAGCACCTTGCAATCCGCGCTACCCCTGCTCTTCGGCATCACATGGGCAGTGGGCAGAACAGGGTGGCACCACGCTACCTGGGACACCCGAGGAACAACTGGGCCCATCCAGGCCCGGTAGCCCCAGAAGACGGCCGCCGCAGGAGACCCAGGTTGTAGGACAGAAATCACAGCAGGCCGCCTCCACTCTTGCATTTGGGGATCCACCTAAGCACAGCATTAGGACCCGTAAGGCCAGAAAATTAGATACCAGTTAAGTTGGCACGGTGCAGGGCACAATTTAGGGGTAGGGGCCAGGGCATGAATCTGTATATATGTTTCCATATTAAATACCCGTACACAATGTTACAACCTGATGCTCTGTCAGAAGTGTGTGGGGGGTGGACTGGCCGCAGAGGAGTACCAGATGGGTGGGGTGGGGGGGGGGGGGGGTTGTTGGGCAGCATTGGGGTTGTGTTTGGCCCAGGGACCGCAGTTCAGCTAACACCCACTGCTCCGGTGTAACTCCCCATCTCCTGCCCATCGTCCACATCTCCGCCACACCAGGGATTCGATGAAACCATTGATGGAATGGCCAGTTCACATGCAGGGATCACCCACATGGATGGTGACAGGAGTCAGACGTCATACAATGTGGAGCACCAGATCGCATCGCAGAGTGCGTTGTCATCATCTTGTCCAATATTTTTCAAGAAAGAGGGATGCTTTTTATTGAATTATTCATGAAGAGTTAGACCATAAGACCATAAGTGATAGGAGCGGAAGTAAGGCCATTTGGCCCATCGAGTCCACTTCACCATTCAATCATGGCTGATTTCAACTCCATTTACCCGCTCTCTCTCCATAGCCCTTAATTCCTCGTGAAATCAAGATTCATGCATTCCCTAACTTCCTTTGTCAGCCATGGCTGCCTAATCCCCTCTCTGATAACCTTTCTTTTCTTTGGGATGAACTCTGTACTGTGTCCTCAATTACTCCCAGAAACTCCTGCCATTGCTGTTCTACTGTCTTTCCCACTAGGCTCTGCTCCCAGTCGATTTTCGTCAGTTCCTCCCTCATGCCCCTGTAGTTACCTTTATTTAACTGTGATGTGGAGATGGCGGCGTTGGACTGGGGTGAGCACAGTACGAAGTCTTACAACACCAGGTTAAAGTCCAACAGGTTTGTTTCGATGTCACTAGCTTTCGGAGCAGATTCACCTGAGGAAGGAGCAACGCTCCGAAAGCTAGTGACATCGAAACAAACCTGTTGGACTTTAACCTGGTGTTGTAAGACTTCGTACTTTATTTAACTGAAACACCTTTACATCTGATTCTACCTTCTTTCTTTCAATTTGCAGATTGAATTCTACCACATTATGACCACTGCCTCCTAAGTGTTCCCTTACTTTAAGATCTTTAATCAAGTTCGAAACTAATTGTCATGTGAATGTACAACCAGATTACCACATTTACTGATGCATCACAATCAGGGGCAGAATAACAATGTAGCAGTCCATCAGTCACACAGAGACTTTCAAGAAATATACTTAATGAAGGTTCAGCATCTGGAGTCCAGATGTGTGATTACTTTGAACTGAATAACCAGAAGACAAAATGGAATCCAAGAGGATAATTGTTGGGTTTGGATTTGATCATGGACAATCACCTCCAGTAGGCAATCAGGCACTAGAAATCACCCAGTATGGCACTTGTATACTCATCTGTACCATGGTAATGTGGTGACTTCACAACACTGACAGAGTCACATATCACACTGCAGATCAGTGTCTACTACAATCTGGTCACAATTATTGCAATCACAACTCATGAGTTTCCATTGTATTCTATTAGAACTGGAGAAACTATAAAGGGAATTACATATTTTGGTAGGTAAGCAATTCGCGATAGTCCACAACAAGCCATAGACGTCTCTCACTGTTAGAGAGAGACAAGTGCTTTTATTGAGGGGCACCATTCCACATCAAGGATGGGGAAAAGCGAGGATGCTGGCTTCCATGAATTACCACTGCAATACAGGGATTGAACCTGCATCATTGGCATCATTCTGCACCACACCAGCCAACTGAGCTAACCAACCCCCACAAATATACTGAATGCACGTATAGACAAAATAAATTAAACAAGCTTTATTCAGCAGTGAGAAATTAGAAAAATAGATCATTTGCCCATTGCATTTTCTATTTATAACATAAATATCTTATGCATCATATTAGATGTAGTACCAACAGCTTATGTCAGATTAGAAATATTAAATATCAACGAAGTTGAAAAGGTTTGAGAACTGCTTTCTATCAGAAACCTACATTGTTCTCCTGCAAAATACCTCAGGCAGGCACCTATCAGAATCAGTTGTATAATTATCCACGAAGCATTCACTGAGATAGACAGTCAAGGACTAATAATTCCACTGGTTGGAGATGTTCTAACTATTGACATTTAATATAGTATCACATATTACAAGTACATTTCATGGTCACGTTGTCAAACTCTCAATACTCAGCCTCAGATCTAAGTAATGAAGTCAATAACATTACTAATTGTCAACAGAACCAATTTGAGAGGAGGATCAATGATTCTAATTAACAAACACATGGCACCTTCAGAAAAGCGTGATAATAAATCAAGCATGGGTTTGTTGCTTCAGCAGCAATGACCGTTAGTCACGACTTTGGTTTGATTAAATGGTGAAGTATCACAACTGTTTATTTTACAAGGAGGCTTTGGACAAACTAGATTTACTGATATATTAAAAAAAAGAAAACTTGTTTGATTTGGATGAGAAATATACTTTTAAGCAAAGCAACCAATGAAATGGGTTTGAGTGTACTGCTGGTACAAAAACACTTGACAGTTCCCATCAGTGATAGAGTTGTCTCTCTCAATGGATTGATCTTGTCTTGCCGCATCAGCTGAAGTGAATGGCATAGCCCATTTAAATGGAACGTCCTGGGTCTTGTCATTCATTTATTAAACTGACCCCGCCATTTTTTCATCTACATCCTAATTACGTACATGGAAGAAGGCCCATGGACGACCTTCCTGATGCACCACAAATTGAGGCCCTTAAGTGGGCAATTATTACCAATTTAAGGGCCTTATCCATGTGGAGTGTATGACAAGTAAACACGTACAGGTTTGAATGCAGGGTTCCGGAATAGGTGTGCACCTTGTTCAAAGGCACTCTGGGCGCGATTCTCCGTCCCCGCGCCGGTTTGGAGAAGCGCCTGGGTCGGCAGATTTTCCCGCCACGCCAGTCCGACGCCCTGTCTCGGGCGATTCACGGAAGTGGCCAGATCGGCACAATCGCGTTTTGCGCGGCGCGGTCCAGTGAATCGCCCGAGACAGCCAAAATGGCGATTCACCGGTATCCCCGCGATTCTCAGTGCCGGATGGGCCGAGCGGCCTGCCAAAAACGGTGGGTTCCCCCGGCGCCGTCCACACATGGTCGCTGCCGGTGGGAACAGCGCGAGAACGCTGGGGGGGGCAGCCTGCGGGGGGTGGAGGGGGGATCCCGCACCGGGGGGGGGCCTCAAATGGGGTCTGGCCCGCGATCAGTGCCTACCGATCGTCGGGCCGTCCTCTCTGAAGGAGGACCTCCTTTCTTCCGCAGCCCCGCAAGATCCGTCAGACATCTTCTTGGGGGGCGGACTCGGAGAGGACGGCAACCACGCATGCGCGGGTGACGCCAGTTATGCGGCGCCGGCCGCGTCATGTATGCGGTGCCGGCCGCGTCATGTATGCGGCGCCGCCTTTACGCGGCGCCAAGGCCTGGCGCACGTAAATGACGCGGCGCCACTCCTAGCCTATTATTGGTTCCTGAATCGGTCGGGATAGGGGTCGTTTCGCGCCGTCGTGAACCTCAACGGTGTTCACGGCGGCGCGAACACGCTGCCTCCATTTCGGAGAATCCCGCCCTCTGTTCCTGATTGAGGGACCTGGCATTGGGAAGGGTTGGGCCGGCTGCGAGCCAATCTCCTGCTCTTCTGCTGTTCACTCCCCCCATGACCTGCAACCCCCCCCCCCCCCCCCCCCATCCCCTGCCACCCGACTCCCATCAGCAATTACCTGTAGCCCGGGATCACAGAGCCACAGGCAGGTGTTGTACCTGCAGCAGCCACTACCTCCCCGGTGGCCTTACCGTTCAATAGAACGGTAACTCTCAGCATGCAAGATTTCTGCCTCCCTGTTCTTGACCACAGGGAAGGCCCACTGCTCCCACCTAAATAGCAATAAATTCAGTGAAACTTCCTTGAATAAAGGTGACCAGGGGGTTACGCCAGCTTTCCAACCTGTGGGTAATATGCCGGTTTCCTCCATTAGATCCAGCCCTTACTGTTTGCAGCATACGTGTCTTCATTTTATTTTTTCCCCAAATAGACCAGACATTGGTCCATAAACTGCATCTGCTATTTATCTGCTTGCTTTGGTAACCTGCCTGTGATCACTTTAATTCTTCTTTACAGTTTGCTACATTCTCATGTACTGTATGTGGGAAGGTCAGTTCAGCAGCTGTAGACAGCCTGACCCAGAATTTTCTGGAGCCTTGCAGAGGAATAAAAATGCAAGTACAGCATAACACCAATTTGTGGTGCCAAAGATCAAGGAAATTTGGATGTGCGTGACTTATGATAGTTTTTATACAATGCCCGAGATTCCTCAACCTTTTTAGATGATTCTGTGAAACCTCCACAAAATTCCTCTGTCACTAATCATACAGAATTGCAGCTCACAGAGATCCCTGTATCTGCGCTTAGTTTCAGCCAATAGGCTCAACAGAGGGTAAATGTGTTAATTATGGAATTTAATCGGCTGGATTCTCTGCACCATGATGCTGAAATCGAGTCCAGCGCCAGGGCGGAGAAACCACTTTCGGGCATCGAATCAGGACCGTCACTGATTCTCCGGGCCCCGAAAAGCGGCGTACTCGCGCCGCGTATCCCCTACCTGCGGCCATTGCTGGAGACCCGTCCCGCCATTCTCTGCCCCCGACCGGCCTAAGTCTCAATGGCATGGATCTAATATGGTCCCTGCCATTTGGGATACTTGCGTGGCGGCTGCGGACTCAGTCCGCGGCCACCATGTTCGGGGGAGGTGCGTTCGGAGGGCAGGAGGGTTCTTATACAGGATACGGGCTATTTTTGGGTGGGTGGTCCAGGTCGGGTGCATGGCCGATCGGGGACACTATTTAGGAGGTCCAGCTCCATGGTTTGAGTCCGCCATGGAGCACGGCGTGGCCGCTGGAGGCCACCGCCATGCGCATGCGCGGCCTCTGATCCGGAAGAGCGTGGGTCCATATCTGCAGCTAAAGCTGCTAGATTCACGACGGGTCCCTGCTAGCCCCCTGCAGGGCTATGAATATGTGGCCTTTTCACACCAGTTTTTCTGGTGTGGAAGGCCACAGTTTTTACGACGGCGTGGGGACATAGTCCCTGAAATGGAGAATCCACCCCAATAACATTTGGGAGTGAGAACAGCATCACATTTGTTGTATGTTTGAAGTTCTTTGTATGACATTGGGTAACAATATATCAAAAGTTGAAAACCCTTTCTAATCAGCTCTATAGAACATTGGTTAGGCCACATTTGGAATACTGTGTCCAATTCTGGTCACGCACTGCCAGAAGGACATGGAGGCTTTGGAGAGAGTATAGAAAATGTTTACCAGGATGTTGCCTGGGATGGAGGGTATTAGCTATGAGGAGTGAATAAACTGGGATTTTTCTCCCGAAAGAGACGGAGACTGAGGGGGCGACCTGATAGAAGTTTATAAAATTATTAGGGGCATAGATAGGGTGAATAGTTGGGGCCTTTTTCCCTCCAACAATTACAAGGGCACAAGTTCAAGGTGAGGGGGGAATTAGTTCAGTGGAGATGTGCAGGGCAAGTTTTTGACACAGAGGGTGGTGGTGGGCTGGAATGCACTGCCAAGTGAGGTGGTTGAGGCCGATACGTTCGCGACCTTTAAGACTTATCTGAATAAGCACATGAACGAACGTGGTGTAGGATACAGGCGGTTGGTCTAGATAGGGCACATATCGGCGCAGGCTTGGAGGGCCGAACAGCCTGTATCTGTGCTGTATTGTTCTTTGTTCTTTGTATGTCCTCTGAACCTACTCAACCTGCTGATGCATATCTGATCATTTGTTGGCTTCAAACTATGATTTTCACAAAATGGAGCTTAAAAAGGCAATATAGCGTAAGTTGTACACTTCCCGTGGCCAAAAATTGTTCATGTTGTTGCTGCTTGTTTATACCAGTTCTTTTCTTTTTCTGGCATGACATTTTGATCTCACTACAAGTTGGCAAGAGAACAGAAAACAGAATTAATTTTGGCACATCTTTTGATTCATGCCAATTCAGGAAATACAATGCCCTGTATTCCTAGATTTGATAAACGTGAGCATCTTAAGGTGCAAAATACTGGAATCTGTGGAAGGATTCAGTGATTCAAACATACCCAAAAGACATCTTGGGCTGGATCTCCGGTTGCCGACGTCAAAATCGCATTCGGCGATCGGCTAGAGAATCACAGTTCCCAACCAAATCGGGGGTGGCGCTGCTTTTGCGATGCTCCACCCCCTCCAAAGCGGCATACTCACCTCAGGACATTACTTGAGACCAGTCCCCCGATGCTCCACCCCCGACCGGCCGAGTTCCCGACAGCGTCGGTCGCATGTGGTCTTATCCGTCGGGAACTTGGCGTGGCGGCTGCAGACTCAGTCGAGCACCGCCACAGTCGGGGCCAATCCACGGGCAGGGGGGACTTTATTAGGGGCTGGGACACACTGGGAGGGCGATCCTGGGTGCGCGAGCTGGCCAAAGGAAGGCACTATTTCGCAGGCCGAGTCCACGAGCGGCCTCTGCCACGTAGCACGCCGTGGCAGCTGCAGGCCACCGCCGTGCGCTTGCAAGGCCATGGACCCGGCAATTCTCTGGACCATATCGGCAGCTAGAGCCGAGTGCTCTACGCTGCCGGCATGCTAGCCCCCAGCCAAATGGGGAATTGGTGGCCGTTTTCCACCATTTTTCCGTCCCATGCCGGTGTGGGGACATAGCCTCAAAATTAGAGAATCCAGCCCCATTTGTAAACCAAGGATGCTTTATCTGGTTTAAAAATATTTAGAAGAGGCAGAAATATTAATTTGGGAGGTAAGGAGCGATACATGTGAAGTAAGCGGTTGTAAAAGTATGTGAACAAGTAAAATTGCCTCAGAAAATAAGTCAATGATAATTGGAGAAAATTGAACTCTCAAGTGTGAAACTTTGGTGGAGAAAGAGATTTTGCAAAAGATGAATTTCTTGGCTGGTGCTCTGCATAACATGAATACAGAGCAAAATATTAGAAACTGTTTTCTGTGCAATAATGAGATTGAATCTAGAGAAATGTACTTGAGCACCAATGATTATTATAATCTAATTTGGAGAAAGAGATAATAAAACAAGTGAACAAGATTTCAAGTAAGCTCATTTTGGAGCTATTAAGATTACAATAGTTGAAAGGCTAGCATGCCGAGAATCATAAAAAATGTATTGGGAAATCTGCAAATCAAAATAGAAGAGTTGACAGTTGATATTATCCAAACCTAGAGCTAAATTGGTCACAGCATGAAAAGAAAAAAAAACTGTCTTAAAGAAAGGAAGGATGTTGAAAAATAAATTGCAAACTTTTAAAGATAATTTTGCGGCTATGTAATGAGGAAGGAACTAAGACAGTTCTATGGGTATGGTTTTAGTTAGCAAGCAAATAAGTAGTTATAATGCAGCAGCTTTAGAAATCAAATTGTCCTTTTGCAATTTTATTTTAAGATTTAAAAAAGCATGAATTACATGGCTGTTAGCTTCCTTGACATCTATTGTGGAAAAGTAATGGAATCCTATATAAATGAAGCAATTTAAGTGCATTTAAAAGAGTTGAGGTAGTAATTCCAAATCAGCATTGATCTATGAAAGCATGTCATGCATAACAAATGTGCAGGAATTCTTTTGAGGATCTAAGATAATTGGTTGATGACAGTGAATGTTGTTGACCTTGACTTTCAGAAGACATTTAATAAAGTGTACTTTTGGTAAGATTGAAAGGTTTGGGCACAAAGGAAGAGGACACAAATTGTCTAAACAGGAACCACCTTCTCGTTGGACAGCTATAACTAATGGTTCAGTGCTGAGCTTTCTGTTGGTTGCCAAAATCAGTTGCTAAAATTGTCCTGTTATTAAGGGAAGAATCTAAAGTGTCAGATTGCACTAAATTAAATGAGAAAACATGGGTGCTTGGAGGAGATGAATGGCAAATAAAATAAAACTTGACTTTGAAGAAAAGTCACAAATGTTGGTACTAAATAGAACAATTATGATTGCAAAATAAAAGGCATGTCGGCAAAAATATAGAGACAGACAAAAATGAAGATTTATTCATATACATTGACCAACTATGAAAAGAATGCAAACTCAAGAGTTGGGAGAGTAAAAGAAGAAAGCTTATTCAGCCAAACAGACCCTGGAAGAAATGTCAATGAAAGTAAATGTAACATTCCATCGGACTTCACGAAAATATTTCTTATTCAGAAAGTTTCAAGTTCTGTGGAAGAAAATAAAATTGGTTGGTGGCCTTAAACATTGAAGAGCTCAGGAAGCAAATTCTATTCTCCTTGGGTGGTAGAATATCAAAAGGCAGAGACAATTAAACTTCTTCAAAATAATGAAATAAAATTACGCTGTTGCTGTTGTTGACAAATATTTTGCAGGCTGTCAGGGTAGAAAATGTGATCAAAAAAGCCATAAGCTAAACTTGACATGGAAATAAGTAAACTTCAGCTGTATCATCAGCAGGATCTATCTTCCTTGAGACTGTAGTCATACACTGATGCTAGCTTAAGACTGGTTTATTAACACTATATCTAAACAGCTACATAGTAGGTATCATTTATGGAACATTGGCGTCACTGGTTAGGTCAGCATTTATTGCCAATCACTAATTGCCTTTGAGAAGGTGGCAGTGAGCTGTCTTCTTGAACTGCTGCAGTCCACGTGGTGTAGGTACACCCACTGTGCTGTTAGGGAGGGAGTTCCAGGATCTTAACCCAGTGACAGTAAAGGAATGGCGATATATTTCCAAGTCAGAATGGTGAGTAACTTCAAGCAGATCCAGATCGTGAGGATCCCAGGTACCTGCTGCCTTTGTCCTTCTAGATGGTAGTGATCATGGGTTTGACAAGTGCTGCCTAAGGAGTCTTGGTGAGTTTCTGCAGTGCAACTTGTCGGTGTTAAACACTGCTGCCACCGTTCATTGGCGGTGGAGAGATTGGATGTTTGTGGAAGGGGTAGCAATCAAGT
Organism: Scyliorhinus torazame; assembly: GCF_047496885.1. Lineage (NCBI taxonomy): Eukaryota > Metazoa > Chordata > Chondrichthyes > Carcharhiniformes > Scyliorhinidae > Scyliorhinus > Scyliorhinus torazame. The sequence goes on from NC_092709.1 coordinate 179,394,676, forward strand.
GGGCTACTTTGTCTTGGATGGTGGCAAACTTCTTGAGTGTTGATGGAGCTGCACTCATCCAAGCAATTGGAGAGTATTCCATCACATTCCTGACTTGTGCCTTATGGATGGTGGAGAGGCTTTGGGGAGTCAGAAGGTGATTCCTAGCCTCTGATCTACTCTTGTAGCCTCACTATTTGTATGGCCAGTCAAGTTTAGTTTCTGGTATATAACTCCAGGATGTTGATCGTAGGAGATTCAGTGATGGTATTGCCATTGAATGTCATGGGGAAATCATTATATCAGCTTGTTGGAGATGGTCATTGCCTGGCACTTGTGTGACATGAATGTTACTTGTCACTTGTCAGCCCATAGAACAATAGAACCATTGAATCTCTATCATGCAGAAGGAGGCCATTTTGTTCATCAAGTGCAAAGACCGTCTGAAAATGTACACTACCTAGACCCACTCCCCCCACCCTATCCCCACAACCCCTTAACCCACCCAACCTGAACATCTTTGGACACTAAGGGGTAATTTTGGCTGGCCAATCCACCTAACCTGCACATCTTTGGACTGTGGGAGGAAATCAGAGCCCTCAGAAGAAACCCATGCAGACATAGAGAGAATGTGCAAACTCCACACACTCACCCAAGGCCGGAATTGAACATGGATCCCTGACGTTGTGAGGCTGCACAATGCCATCTGGATATTGACCAGGCCTTGCTGCATTTGGACATGACTGCTTCAGTTTCTGAGGATATTCCAATGATGCTGAACCTCCAACTTTTAAATTTACGATGGAAGGAAGGTCACGGATGAAGCAGCTGAAGATGATTGGGCCTAGGACACTACTCTGAGGAACTACTGCAGTGATGTTCTGGAACTGGGATGATTGACCTCCAGCTACCACAACCATCTTCCTTTGTACCAGGTATGACTCCAACCAGCAGAGAATTTTCCCCCTGATTCCCATTAAATCCAGTTTAGCTAGGGCTCCTTGATGCCATACTCAGTCAAATGCTGCCTTGATGTCAAGGACAGTCACTCTCACCTCACCTCTGGCATTCAGCTCTTTTGTCCATGTTTGAACCAAGGCTGTACTGAGGTCTGGAGCTGAATGACCCTGGTGGAACCCTAACTGAGCATCCATCAGCAGGTCATCGCTGAGTAAGTGCCACTTGATAGTGCTGTTGATGACCGCCTTTCATTACTTTACTGATGATAGAGAGTAGATTGATGGGGCGGTAATTGGCTGAGTTGGATTTGTCCTGGTTTTTTTGTGTATAGGACATTCCTAGTCAATTTTCCACATTGCTGGGTAAATGCTAGTATCGTAGCTGTACTGGAACAGCTTGGCTAGGGGTGCGACAAATTCTGGACAAGTCTTTGGCTCTATTGCCGGAATATCATCACGGCCTGTAGCCTTTGCAGTATCCAATCCTGTGCCTTCAACTGTTTCTTGATTTTATGTGAAGTGAATTGTATTGGATGAAGACTGACATCTGTGATGCTGGGGACCTCCGGAGGAAACTGAGATGGATCTTTCCCTCGGCACTTCTAGCTGAAGATTGTTGTGAATGTTTCAGCCTTATCTATTGCGCTGATGTGCTTGACTCCTCCATCATTGAGGATGGGGATATTTGTGGTACCTCCCCCTCCAGTGAGTTGCTTAATTGCCACCATCATTCACGGCTGGATGTGGCAGGACGGCAGAGCTTAGATCTGATCCGTTGATTCAAGAAAGAGTGTGCAACAAATGACTGGTGTCAGCGATACATCATAGAATCATGGAATCATGGAATTTGCAGCGCAGAAGGAGGTCATTCGGCACATCTGCACCGGCCCTTGAAAAGAGCACCCTACTTAAGTCCACGCCTCCACCCTATCCCCGTAAACCTTTTGGACACTAAGGGGCAATTTAGCATAGCCTACCCACCTAACCTGCCATCTTTGGGAGGAAACCGAAACACCCGGAGGAAACCCACACAGACACGGGGAGAAAGTGCAAACTCCACACAGACAGTCGCCCGAGCCGGAAATGAACCTGGGCCCCTGGAGCTATGAGGCAGCAGTGCTAACCACTGTGCCACCCTGCCACCCCGTTTAGCATTAGCATATCCATTCTCTTCACCATTACACCACCACTCCCCCTCATGTATACTTTCTATTTCATAACAACAATATGAAATCATGGGTGGGATTCTCTGCCAGAATCGGGACATGCGATTGGGTGGAAAATCAATTTTGACGCCAAAATCGCAGCGAGGCTCCTGTTTCACACCAAATTGAAATTCTCCGGTGCCTCGACAGTAGCATCAATGCGTTCCAGAATGCATGCACAATAAACGCCGTTAGCATGTCATTAGCGGGCCTGAACCGGTATTCTCCAGGACCTCCACGATGCCTCCACTGGGGGGAATTCCCAATGGTGAGGGCCGCTTGTGCTTTTAAACATCGTGAATTCGGCGATGTGGTTGCTGAGGGAGCGAGAAGGGGTACGGAACATGTCCAACATTGCCATAGTTTGCTGACGGCTGTGCAGCTGGCCAGGAGATACTGCCAGGGCCATGGGGAGTAGTGGGGGTGGCCATGTGGTGGGCTGTGGGGTCCCACTGACTACCCACTGTGAACTTAGAGCCACAGGTCTTATGGGTGTCCCCCTAGGACACCCCCTGAGGTGCCCTCAGGCCCCAGCTGACCCATCAGCGGGATGGGGGTACTGCAGCATAGCCAGTGCCATCTCGTTGGCTGAATGAGTGTTTATGGGGAGTGCAATGTGTATATATATGCGACTGAAGATTGGCAGCCTCCCACTGAATCCCGCATCATTTCTCATTGTGTTAAACGTGGCACCAGTGCTAGCCCCTCTCCGGTCGCTGAATCGGTCCAGGTGCGGCGCCAGTTTTGCTGTGGTGGAAGTCCACGAATCCTGCCCCAGCATCGACACTTAGTCTCAGGAGCAGAAAATCCCGCCGCTTATCTTTAACTATTTACATCGCATTTTTGTAACTACTACTCTTTCCCCTCCCCAAATCACAGTCCTGAGTGATTCAGTCTGATGTAATATTTATTTTAATAGAATCTGCCTTCCCCAATCCAAAACCATTTTTTGTAGACCATCATTTTCCTTTTCCATAACAAGCTGTTGGGTTGCTTTATCCAAAATGCACTCCCACTATCACCTCGAACACCTGTCCGGCTTTGCTCCTCAGAATTAGAACCAGTTCTGCGCTGTCCCTTATTGAATCTCCTACATATTGACATAAAAAGCTCTCTTGAATAGATTTCAAGAAATCTTTCCCCTCTAAATCCTTTACACTATGACTATCCCAATTTATGTTGGGGAAGTTCAAATCCGCTAATATAATTACCCCATTATTTTTATCGTAGAATTATCATAGAACTTACAGTACAGTGATTGAGGGAGAGGCAGGACTGGCAACTCAACATTCCAGGATATAGGATCTTCAGGCAAGACGGGAAGGGTATAAAAGAGGAGGTGGTGTTGCACTATTAATTAAGGTGCCAGTTTCTGCAGTAAGAAGGGACGATGTCTTGGAAAAGTCTTCAAATGAGGCTTTGTGAGTAGAGTTCAAGAATAATGAAGGGGCAGTCACATTGCTGGGAGTGTATTATGGGCCCCAAAGCAGGTAAAGAGGAGCAGATATATAGGCAATTCACTGAGGTGTGTAAAAATAATAATAATTATTATTAATTATTTCATTTCATTTTCAAAAAAACAAAATACTGGAGAAGCTGGAAATGTGAAATAAAAACAGAAAATGCTGGAAAGATTCAGCAGGTCAGGCAGCATTGGGGAGAGGGATACAGGGTTAATGTTTCTAGTCCACAACCCTCTTCTTCAGAAGAGTCTACTGACTTCTTCAGTAGTCTATTCTCTTCTTCAGTAACTTCATTTGAAACCTATTTGTGACAATAAGCGATTTTCATTTTCATTTCATTCACAAGGCAGCATGGTAGCATAGTGGTTAGCACAATTGCTTCACAGCTCCAGGGTCCCAGGTTCGATTCCCGGCTGGGTCACTGTCTGTGCGGAGTCTGCACGTTCACCCCCTGTGTGCGTAGGTTTCCTCCGGGTGCTCCGGTTTCCGCCCACAGTCCAAAGATGTGCAGGTTAGGTGGATTGGCCATGCTAAATTGCCCTTAGTGTCCAAAATTGCCCTTAGTGTTGGTTGAGTGGGGTTACTGGGTTACGGGGATAGGGTGGAGGCGTGAGCTTGGGAAGGGTGCTCTTTCCAAGGGCAGGTGCAGACTCAATGGGCCGAATGGCCTCCTTCAGCACTGTAAATTCTATGAAAGACCTCATCCTTCATTCTACATATGTCATTGGTACCAATGTGTACCACGACCTCTGACTTATCTTCCTTCCACTTTAGGATACCCTCCAGCCATTCAGTGACATCCCTGCCTCCAGGGAGGCAACACACCACCTTGGAATTGCGTCTGCGGCCTCAGAAAGGGCTGACTGTTCCCCTAATTAATGAATCCCCTATCATTATTGCTCTTCCTTACTTATTCCTCCCCCCCTGTACAGTCAGGCCACTTGTATTGTCAGAAGCTTGGCTTTGACTGCACTCCCTTGAGGAACCATCAGCTTCCAAAATGGAAAACCGATTTGAGAGCGGGACCCCAGTAAACTCCTGCACTACCTGCTATGGTGGTTTTAAATTCAAACCTGTAGGCATCAGAGGTTAAAAAAAATGAAGAGCTTTATTAGAAAATGTTAACCCTACAGGCTGCTACCCTGCCTGTTTGCCCGCGCAAACGGCCGATCCAATGACATCACATGATCGGTCTCTTAATGTACCCCTGTTCCACTGCAAGACTGCGAATGAAGAAAGATTAAAAATACTATGAATGCACAACATTTTTCTCCCCCTTTACATCAAAGGTCCCTGACACAATAAACAGTATAACATTGACAATCAATTGGCAACATAAACAATCAATCAACAACAACAGAGGCCTCCGTTCTCTGTGTGGTTGTCGGCGAATCTCAGGCATCTGGGGCGAAATTCTCCCCCAACGGCGGGATGCCCGCCGACTGGCGCCAAAGCCGGCCTCTCTGCTTTCCGGCCTCCTTTCCTCTGTGCCTGCTCCTGTAGCCCTGCGCCATTTGGCGTTGGGGCTGGCGCGGGGAAGAAGGCCACTGCGCATGTTTTATTTGGTGGTGGCCCAACTGCGCGGGTTCAGGCCGGGATCGGCTGCTGGAGTGGCATAGGCTACTTCAGCCCTGTCCTAGCCCCCTGTGGCCGCAGTTTGGGGTCCCGGAACGGGCACCGACGCTGGAGTAAATCACTCCCGTTTTTACTCCGGCGTCGGCACTTTGCCGCCCGATGGGAGAATCCCGCCCCGTGTTCGTCAATGTGTTCCAGAACACACGTGAGTTGACATCTTTTGCATATCATTAGTGGGCCTGACCCAGTATTCACCGAGGCCTCCGCGATTCTCCGCCTCCAATGGACCGAGTTCCCGACGGTGCGGTTCACTTGTGCTTTTAAGAATCATGAAACCGGTGTGGTGGCTGCTGAGGGAGAGAGAGGGGGTGCAGAAAGTGTCCAACATCGCCATAGTTTGCTAACAGTTATGCCGCTGGCCTGGGAGCTTCTGCCATGACCAGGGGGAGTAGCAGAGGATGGCCAGGAGGCCAGTAGTTGGGCTGCAGGGTTGGAGTGGACGGGCATGGAACACAATTGCTGCAGCTGGCAAGGCAGCCATGCACACACAGCTAACAGCCCATTTTGAACTTAGTGCCACGGGTCATTGAGATGTACCCCCAGGACACCCACCTGAGTGCCCTCTGGCCCCAGCAGACCCATAAGCTGTATGGGCACGCTCCAGCACAACCAGTGCCATCTTGTTGGCTGGGCTGAGTGAGTGTGGGGCGTGTAATGTGAATGTGCTACTGCAGCTTGTCAGCCTCCCGAGTGTCAATCACAGACCCGGCGAATCACACACCTTTTTTCATTGGAATCGATTGTGTTCCATGTGCACCGGTGCTAGCCCCTTAATTGTAGCGGCATCGGTCCAGGTGTGGTGTCAGTTTTCCTGTCGTGAAAATCCAAGAACTTTGCATTGGCGTCAAGGCCAGGTGTGCCATGATCTGGTAGATATGTCGCACTGGCCCCCTGCACAGCCAGTCTTTGACGTGCATGAGGGTGACCCAATCCCCCCCACTGACACTGACACCCCACTAAACCCCGAGCAGAGACCCCCCCATTAGACCCACATATCAGAGACCCCCCCATAAGGCCTCCCCACTAGAACCCCCCACCAGACCACCCGATCAGATCCTCCCATCAGAGACCCTCATCAGACCCCCTCATCAGACCCCCATCAGAAAACCCCCATCTGATCCACAAATCAGATCCCCATATCAGAGATCCTCCATCAGGCCCCCACATCAGTGACTCTATCAGACCCCCCATATTAGAGACCACCATTATATCAGCGGGACTGGCAGGCCCATGAATGACAGGCGCTGACGCTACACACCATGCTGACATGCAAACAATAGATATTGGAAAACAACCAGCAATGGTGGCCTTCCTCCTCACCGCCACAGCCCTGGGGGGTGCACTGCGGCTTTATAAGCTGGAGTTGCTCACAGAGGAGGAAACTGCAACAGCGGCGCGTGCCTCAGAGGAACAGGGGGATGGAGAGCTGACTTCCCAACAGTCCGAGGAGGTGGTGCAAATGAGGCGCTGCATGTGTACCCCCATGCCCAACCACGTCCAAAGGGCTAAACGGTGGCTTTGTTTGGCACTGCAGACTCTGCCCCCACATGTCCCACGTCTCCCATCACCGCACCCATTGACCCTTCGGTGCCCGGCACCGTGAGGGGTCTCTGGCCCTGGTGCCCATCTGGTGCTGCTCTTGCCAGCTGTGCACTCTGCGGCTCCCGTCCGCGCTCCCCTATAGCACTGCTATGGTCACTGCCCTTGGCTGGGCTGCATGACGCCCTGCAGGTGGGTGGTGGCCGGTTGGGGGGTTATGGCAGGGGGGGGTTGCATGGGTGGGGATTGGGGTACAGGGGTGGTGGGGTGGGTGAGTGGGAGCTGGAGTGTAGGGGTGGTGGGATGGAGGGTGAGGGCTTGGATGCGGGATGTGGTGGGTTGGGAGAGTGGGGACTTGGGTGCGGAGGTGGGGTATCCGTATAGCCAGTGTCATGCTGCAGAATCAGGGGGCGAGGCAAGATGGCTGTCTTGCAGGCTGTGGAAATGGCAGTCCGTGCCTGGACACTGCCTCAGTCCCATGGGGTGGTCACCCTGGCCCCACGGCCTGTCCCCCTTCACCCCACCCCGGCCTTCGCAGGGCTCCCCACACACCCCAGCCAGCCCGCAGTCGCACCTCTCTGTGTCCTACCTACTCTCTCTCCCTCATCAGCCATGGTGTCTGCTTTTCAATTTTTAAATGCACAAATGCACCTCACAGTCGGGAATTCCTCCAAATGGAGGGGGAGAATCACGGAGGCACCGGAAAATACCGGGCCAGGCCCGCTACTGATATGCCAATGGTGTTTACTGTACTTGTGGAGTGGAGTGTATTGACTCCGCTGTCGAGGCACTGGAGAATTGAGATTTGGCATGAACTTGGTGCGTGCCCCGATTTTGCTGTCAAAACTGATTCTCTGTCCAATCGCGTTTCCCAATTCTGGCATCAGTTGATGGAGAATCCCACCCGATTGCTTTTTCACTTCTCAGTACCTTACCAGTTCAAAGATGTGCAGGTTAGGTTTGTTGGCCATTTTAAATTGCCCCTTAGTGTTCAGGGATGTGCAGGTTAGGTGGGGTTACGAGGTTGCAGGGATGGTGCAGGAGCCTGGTTAATGTGCTCTTTCAGAGGGTCGGTGCAGACCAGATGGGTCGAATGGCCTCCTTCTGCACTGTAGCGATTCCATGATTCCTCTATGACACACCAGCTGCCTCAGAGAGAAGTGTTGAAAGCAGTAGCGGTTACTCCATGGAAAGCCATAACACATCACAAGGCTTTGAAACCCTTCAGCTCCTTTGATCTGTGAGGCTTCTATTCATTTTGAAAGAGAAATAGCTTTTGGAGGCTGCAATTGATAGGGTAATAGCTTCCAGATAGTCAGATGTCTGGGTTTTCGTTTCTTCCAGGTGATAAGTGCTTTCTCTATTTTTCAGCAAAAAGCACTTAACTGCTTTTGATTTGGTGCAGACCTGTTTTTGATAAATAGATGTTTTACAAACATTGTGGTTAGTTTCACAGCAGGTTAACTGAGATGCATTCAAGCATGAAGAGAAATTAAAATAAACAACCCAGATACCTGGCTATCTGGTAGCTAATTTTACAAGTAGCCAGGATTAGAGGAACGCAAATGTCTCAGAGATTTATGAGTCTGGAGGTGATTACACAGACAGGGTGGGCAAGAATATGGAAGGATTTGAAAACAATGGTACAGCTGCAGATGAGAGGGATAAATTCGGGTGATGTTCAAACAACACGTCCCTTCGGCTGTCCATAATAGTCAGGGTGCTGACCACATTCAGCCAGCCTGTACTTGCTAAGCTTAGAACATAGAACATACAGTGCAGAAGGAAGCCTTCGAGTCTGCACCGACCCACTTAAGCCCTCACTTCCACTCTATCCCCGTAACCCAATAACCCCTCCTAACATTTCTTTTGGTCATTAAGGGCAATTTATCATGGCCAATCCACCTAACCTGCACGTCTTTGGACTGTGGGAGGAAACCAGAGCACCCGGAGGAAACCCACGCAGACACGGGGAGAACATGCAGACTCCGCACAGACAGTGACCCAGCGGGGAATCAAACCTGGGATCCTGGTGATGAGAAGCCACAGTGCTATCCAGTTGTGCTACCGTGCTGCCCAAGGCCAGAATTTCCCCCAAAATGGCTAAGTGTCATTTTAGGTGGGAAAATCAGTGTGAATCGTGCCAGCTGTTCTGGGGTGATTCCCATCACATTTTGCCAACATTTAGGGCTGGATCATTCCACTCCACCCGCTGCAAGATCGCCACTGGTGAGATGCGGACCAAGGAAAATTCCATTGCCATCGGACGGGATTCTCCAGGCTCCGTGAATTCTCTGACACTTCAAATTTTGTTTGGAGTGGGGACCTAAGGACACCATCAAGACCGCCTCCTCAATGATGAGCTGATCTACAGACAACTTTACAGCCACCCCACCCTCTCCTACTCGCTGGCAGAGCTGCCCCTCACCACATGCAGGCATCTGGGCTCCCCCATCACTGGTACTAGCGCACCCTATGCCCCAAGTGACCAACAGTCTGCTATGGGGTCACTGACACTCTCCATGGGGTTGCCGAAGGCCCTCCTTTCATTCCCCCCCAAATTCAGACCCTGCCCCCTCCTTCAGCTCCCTGCTTCAGACCTTTCTTAAAGCCTTTCCCTCAATTCCTCCCCTCCCTTTATGAACATGGCCCCTTCAGGTTCCATCCCTTAACACACTTGGCATCCTGGCACTGCCCATGGCAACCAGGCAGTGCCAACCTGGCACCCTAATAGTTACAATAGAGCTGGGAGCATCACACTCCTTTCGGCACTCGGCGCAAACCCATATAGTGGCACTCCCACTATTCTCCCGGCATGGCAGGATGTGCAACAGGAAAAGCGGCCAGATAACCACCACTATAATGTCTGATATTAGATATTTATCTGAAATTGAACCGCACTTGGTAAAAATTCAGCGTGCTATGAATTATATATATTTTTAATTAAATTTAGAGTACCCAATTATTCTTTTTCTAATTAAGCGGCAACTTAGCGTGGCCAATCCACCTAACCTGCACATCTTTGGGTTGTGGGGTGAAACCCACGCAGACACGGGAGAATGTGCAAACTCCACGCGGACAGTGACCCGGAGCCGGGATCGAACTCGGGTCCTCAGCATCATGGGCAGCAGTGCTAACTACTGTGCCACCATGCCACCCTGCTAAGAATTATATTAACAAGCGTCAGAATAGTATCAGTCAGATCTGTAATTCACCTGTGCTTGCTAGAAGCTACGTGTGTTGATTTTTTTCCCTTGATTTCTTTCATGGGATGGGGGCATTGCTGGCACGGTCAGAATTTATTGCCGATCTCTATTTCCCTTGAACTGGATGGCTTGCTAGGCTGAGTATCTGGAGTCACTTGTAGGTCAGCCCAGGTACTGATGATGGATTTCTTTCCCTGAGGGACATGAGTGAATTTGATGGGTTTTTAGAACATTAGATGATATTTGTCATGGTTACCATTTCTGAGATTTGCTTTATAGTCCAGATTTATTAAGTTAATTTCAAGTTCCACCAGCTGCCCAGGTAGGATTTGAACCTGTGGCCCGACAGCATTAGCTTGGACCTCTCCATTATTAGTCCAGCAACATTACCATTGTGCCACCATCTCCCTCTGTGATAAGTGCAGGGATCTGTCCTCTTCAGGCAAAAGCAACATGCCCGTACATTACACCATCTTATTTTGAATAAACTAAAAGCATAGGGGACCAAATGTTCCCTGGTACATTCGCCATGACAATGTCTTGACCAATAAAAGGTGAACTAAAAATCAACCAGTACACATTTCCTCATGCAGAATAAACTGTTCCCTTTGAAATTTGGCATTCTTGCATTTATCCTGATGAGTACAGAACAAAAAGCTTTGATAGTATATCACTTACATCTTTCTTCAGTTCTGATGAAAGGTCACAGACCAGGGCCGGGATTCTCCCCTACCCGGCGGGGCAGGGGGGTCCCGACGGGATGGAGTGGCGGTAACCACTCGGCGTCGGGCTGCCCCAAAAGTGCGGATATCTCCGCACATTTAGGGGCCAAGCCGTCACCTTGAGGGGCTAGGCCCACGTCAGAGTGGTTGGTGCGCCGCTGATTGGCGGGAAAGGCATTTGGCGCAACGCCAGCCAGGGCCGAAGGGACTCTGCCAGCCGACGGAAGTCCGCGCATGCGCGGGAGCGTCAGCGGCTGCTGACATCATCTCCACGCATGCGCGCGGGGGGGGTCACTTCCGCATTGGCCATTCCGAGGCGGAAGGAAAAGAATACGCCCACGGCACAGGCCCGCACGTGGATTGGTGGGCCCCGACCGCGGGCCAGGCCACCGTGGAGGCACCCCCCCCGGGGCCAGATCGACCCGCTCCCCCCTCCCCCAGGACCCCGGAGCCTGCCCGCGCTGCCAGTCCCGCCAGTAAGGTAGGTGATTTGATTCACGCCGGCGGGACTAGCATGACAGCAGCGAGACTTTGTCCCATCGCGGATCGGAGAATCGCCGGGGGGGGGGCCTGCTGACCGGCGCGGCGCGATTCCCGCCCCGCCGAATTTTCAGTGCCGGAGAATTCGGCGGCCGGCGGGGCAGGATTCACGCCGCCCACCCCGGCGATTCTCCGACCCGGCGGGGGGTTGCAGAATCCCGCCCCAGAAAAGTTAACTTTGTTCTCTCCCCACGGTGTATTTCTTGCACATTTTTCTTTTTATTTCAGTTTTATAGCATCCATAGCACTTTGCTTTTGCACAGATACTTAACACAGAGTTGGCCACCATTATCTTACAAGTTGGAAGTTCTAAGATACTAATGGTAACTGGTCATGATAGTTAGCTTTGAGTTGTCGAAGGAAGGTCATGTTTCACTAGGTTAATTGAATTATTTGTGGAGATAGCAGGAAGTGTCGATAAGAGCAGTGCATTTGACATAGTCTACATGGATTTTAACAAGGCTTTTGGTGAGGTCCCATTTGGCAGGCTAGTTGTAAATAATAATGTTTATTTTGTGTTCTCTTGCTTTAACAACTGTTCTACTCGCGAGGAGACTCCCAGGAGGACAGTTGAAATGTTTTAGTGATGAGCCACTGACTGTTGGGATTCCTTGGCTTGTGTCTGACAAAAATGGAGAAGGTTTATTTGAGAAGGCACCATACAGGCTGTGAGAGTTTGTCTGGAGCATATAAGGGTGAAGTCAAGGCATCGGAAAGAGCGCACAAACCTCCAAACAACTCACCTGCCCCAACCTTCAAGCTGTACCTCAATCTGCTGGCCACACATTGGAGAAAACAACCATCTTCGAACACATCAATTTGAAATGGAAACCAAGGGCGAAATTCTCCGTTATCGGCGGAAAGTCGGAAAAATGGGTCGATAGTCTCCGGCCCAAAATGGGCTAGCAGCGACGTAAAGGGATCCGCGCTTGCGCAGTGGTTCACGCCGTGCAGCGTCATACGCGCTGCACGGCGTGACGGCTCATAAGGCCGCGCTGCTCCCCCCCACCCGACCGGAACACCCGACCGCAACACCCGACTGGATGGCTGGCCGTCGCTCAGCCCCGAGGTTCGAGTCACGCGATGTGGAGGCGCTCCTGGACGCGGTGGAGCAGAGGAGGGACGCCCTGTATCCCGGGCACGGACGCAGAGTTGCCCCACGCCACAGCCGGTGTCTGTGGAGGGAAGTGGCAGAGGCCGTCACCGCTGTGGCCCTGACACCACGGACTGGCACCCAGTGCCACAAGAAGGTGAACGACCTCGTCAGAGCAGGCAGGGTGAGCCTCCCCATATCCCCCATATCCCCCCTCCCCCATATACCCCCCTCCCCCATATCCCCCCTCCCCCATATCCCCCCTCCCTCATATCCCCCATATCCCCCCTCCCCCATATCCCCCAATATCCCCCATATCCCCCCTCCCCCATATCCCCCCTCCCCCATATCCCCCATATCCCCCCTCCCCCATATCCCTCCCTCCCCCATATCCCCCCATATCCCCCCTCCCCCATTTTCCCCCTCCCCCATATCCCCATATCCCCCCCTCCCACATATCCCCCCTCCCCATATCCCCCCTCCCCATATCCCCCATATCCCCCCTCCCCCATATCCCCCATATCCCCCCTCCCCCATATCCCCCCATCCCCCATATCCCCCCCTCCCCCATATCCCCCATATCCCCCTTCCCCCATATCCCCCCTCCCCATATCCCCATGTCCCCATAATCCCCCCTCCCCATATCCCCCTTCCCCCATATCCCCCCTCCCCATATCCCCCATATCCCCCTCCCCATATCCCCCCTCCCCATATCCCCCCTCCCCCATATCTCCCCTCCCCCATATCCCCCCTCCCCCATATCCTCCATATCCCCCCCCATATCCCCCCTCCCCAATATCCCCCTGCCCCCATATCCCCCCTCCCCCATATCCCCCATATCCCCCCTCCCCCATATCCCCCCCATATCCCCCATATCCCCCATATCCCCAAGTGAATCCAGCTCTAACCTTAACCTCTGCAATGCACGCGCAACCGAGTGCGTGCATTCATATACCTGTTGCCTTTTACCCCTGCCCCCCCCCCACAGGAGAAGCGCGCACACAACAATAGGGAGCATGTGAGGACTGGAGGAGGGCCCGCTGATGAGAGGCCACTGACCGTACACGAGGAAAGGGCCCTGGAACTGGCTGGCAGACCTGAGGACCGGGAGGTTGCTGATGCAGAGGTCGAGGGCGTGCTAGCGAGTGAGCCACCGACAGCCCGTCCCCATATCCCCCCTCCCCTATATCCCCCTCCCCGTATCACCTGATCACTGCCTGATGTCTAACCATGCATGCTTCGCAGGACCAAACGTCCAGGCACCCATCCCCGCAGATGCAGACCACCCGCAGGATGCCCCTCGGAGACCACAGGAGACGGAGAGACCCGCACCCTCCAGCATGCGACGCCCGCAGGATGCCCCTCGGAGACCACAGGAGACGGAGAGACCCGTACCCTCCAGCATGCGACGCCCGCAGGATGCCCCTCGGAGACCACAGGAGACGGAGAGACCCGCACCCTCCAGCATGCGACGCCCGCAGGGTGCCCCTCGGAGACCACGGGAGACGGAGAGACCCGGGCCCTCCAGCATGCGACGCCCGCAGGATGCCCCTCGCACACCACGGGAGGCGGAGAGACCTGGAGCAACAGGGAGACGACACCCCCGTCACGTGCGGGAGCGACCACCCAGCGACGAGGGGGGCAGCCACAGGCCCCCGTCACATCCGAGCCAGGACACCACTACCCAGGACACCACTACCCAGGACACCCTGACCCGGGACAGCACTACCAAGGTAGACGAAATACCGGACAGTGACTCAGAGTGGATGGGTGGAGACGAACCCCCACCCCAAAGTGCCATGGACTCAGAGTGGGACGAAGAGCACGACACAACGCCACTGCTGTCACCAACACCCTCCACCATCGCAGAAACATTCACCACGGTTGGGCACTTTAGTGATGAGGCGTCTGGTACACTCACTGGTGCGCACAACACAGCCGTCCCGGTATAGCAGGTGGAGGTAGGAGCAGCAGAGGGACCGGGCGGTCGGAGGGCAGCCCAGCCCAAGCGAACATCTGCCGCCCAGATGGATCCCGGGTTCCTGCAGTTACCACACCCACACATAGATCCGATGCAACCACCGACCCGGAGACGAGCAAAGAGGGTTACGGGCGGCTTGCGGCGGCTGCGGTCGCAGGTGGAGGAGTCCACCCGCGTCCAGGAGCTGGGAGTGGTGCCGGTCATGCGTGCCACCCAGGCTGACACCGCACGGGTGGCGTCCGCGGTGGAGGCAATGGGTGCGACGGTGTCTGACATGGGGAACGGTTTGCGAGGCCTGGGGGCCTTCCGTGCAGGCGGCGTCTGTGGCCCAGGACATGGCTGCCCTCTCACAGGAGGCCATGAGCCAGTGCCAACGCCAGATGGCAGAGGCGCTCAACGCCATGGCCCAGTCTCTGAAGGCCATGGCCCAGTCTCAGCAGGCCATGGCCCAGTCTCTGCAGGCCATCGCTGAGGGCATTGGCGCCAGTGGCCATGTGCGAGCCGGCGTCGCACTGTCACAGACAGGGTTTGCCAACCCCCTGGGCTCCATGGCTGCAAACCTGCAGACCCCTGTCGATACCAGCACGGGCCTCCAGGACTGGCAGCACCAGATGTCGGAGGACCGTCGGATGGCCAGTCCGTTCGCATCCCCCACCCATGTAGAGGCCTGGGGGCCATCGGGCACCCCGAGGGAGGAGGAGGTGGTGTGGTCCGTCCCGGCTCCCTCTGTAGGGAAGGTCCCGGTACACCGCGACACCTCGGACTCCCCCCCTTCCGCCCCAGGTGCATCGGGTGGGCAACGGGCAGGACAGGCTGGCAGCTCGCCATCCCAGTCGCCCGGGCCGCAGCCTGGCCCATCTAGGCCAGGACGCCCCAGGAAACGGCCGCCAAAGGGATCCAGTGTCAGAGGGCAGGAATCACAGGGGTCCACCTCCAGTTCTGCTGTACCGTCTGGGGAACCACGTAGACGTAGTCAAAGGGCCCGTAAGGCCAAACAATTAGACACTGAGTAAGTTGGCACGGTTGCAGGGCACAGATGAGTTTTAGGGGCTCGGGCACGTGCATGAACTCCTTTGGTTATTAAAGTCAATGTTACACCTACCGAAGCTGCCTTTGTGCTCTGTCCAAAGTGTGCGGGGGTGTCATGTACGTTGAGCGCAAGTGTGTGTGTGAGGGGTGGTCTTACCTCAGCCCCAGGTGAGTCTGCCCCCTTCCCCCTGGGCCACCATCAACATCCCCCCCCCGGCAGAGGACGGGACCGTGCGCTGCAGTGTCACAGCCGCATGCAGGGATGGTCCGGGTGGATGGTGGTACTGTGGCCATGGGTCAGACATAGTCCAACGATGTAGAGCCAGGAGCTCATCGCAGGGCGGGTTGTCATCATCCTCCATGGCCTGCGATAGACACGCGTCCACCCACAACTGTGTGAGCCCGGCCCGTTGTGCCGCAGGTGGATCGGCAATGGGGGGCGGGGGGTGGTGTGCATGCGGGTGGGGTGGATGGGGTTGGGGAGGGGGGTGAGGGTGCTGGGTGGGTGGATGGGTGGGGGGTGTGGGTGGTCGGCTGTTGCCATGGTGTGCGGTCTGTGGCCATACTACCCGATTCCCACGCCCATCTAGTCAGTGAAGTGGGCGTCTATCAGTCTGTCCCGTGCCCACTGGGCCAGCTGGTAACGGTGGACAGCCACCCGCCTGTGTCTACCCCGTCTGCCCTGACCATTGCCCCCATCCCCCTCATCTGGGGAGGACTGGGCCTCTTCCTGCTGCTCCTCCACTCCGCCCTCCTCTGCCTGCGGCACATCGCCCCTCTGCTGGGCTATGTTGTGCAGGACGCAGCACACCACAATGATGCGGCCGACCCTATCTGACCGATACTGGAGGAGCCCCCAGAGAGGTCCAGGCACCTGAAACGCATCTTCAGCACACCAAAGCACCTCTCGATCACTCCCCTTGTCGCTACATGGGCATCATTGTAGCGGTTCTCCGCCTCATTGCGTGGCCTCCGTATAGGCGTCATCAGCCACGATCGCAATGGGTAGCCCCTGTCGCCCAGCAACCAGCCCCTCAGCCGGGGATGGCGTCCCTCGTACATGCCGGGGATGGATGACCGCGACAACACGAATGAGTCGTGTACACTGCCTGGGTGACGGGCGCAGACGTGCAGGATCATCATGCGGTGGTCGCAGACCACCTGTACGTTCATCGAATAGGTCCCCTTCCTATTAGTGAACACGGCCCTGTTATCTGCAGGTGGCCGCACGGCGACGTGCATCCCATCGATCGCGCCCTGGACCATGGGGAACCCGGCAACGGCAGAGAAGCCCACGGCCCGGGCATCTTGGCTGGCCCGGTCCACGGGGAAGCGGATGTAGCGGTGCGCCATGGCATATAGGGCATCTGTCACTGCCCGGATGCACCGGTGCACCGATGTCTGCGATATGCCGGACAGGTCCCACTCGGTGCCTGGAATGACCCCGTTGCATAAAAGTTCAGGGCCACCGTAACCTTGACGGACACGGGGAGAGGGTGTCCCCCGCCAGTGCCACGCGGTGACAGGTGTGCCAGCAGGTGGCAGATGTGTGCCACGGTTTCCCGGCTCATCCGGAGTCTCCTCCTGCATTCCCGGTCCGTGAGGTCCTGGTATGACTGCCGGGGCCAGTACACACGGGGCGCCCT
Organism: Scyliorhinus torazame; assembly: GCF_047496885.1. NCBI lineage: Eukaryota > Metazoa > Chordata > Chondrichthyes > Carcharhiniformes > Scyliorhinidae > Scyliorhinus > Scyliorhinus torazame. Next base: position 179,411,673 of record NC_092709.1, read on the forward strand.
CGGGTGCCTCCATTGCCGTGGGGCCGCGACGTCCTCCTCCCCCTCCTCGTCCTGTCGGTCAGGTGTCCCTCCAGCCTGGGCGGCTGCCACCTGCCCCTCTGCGGCAGCCTGCGCCGCCTCTCTGGCACGCTCCTCCTCCTCCACCTCCTCCTCCTCCTCCTCCTCATCCAGGGCAACATAGACATGAGCGGCTGCCACCACGGCGGCCAACATAGCTGGATGATTTGAAAACATGACGGCCTGGCAGGGGGGAGGGGAATGACGACATGTCATCATTGCCCATATCCCCTTCTCCCCCCAGCCAGGTGGCATGGACCGCATGGGTCCAACTGTTGGAGACTGGAACCTGGCCAGGTGGACCAACTCACTTGCCCTCCCATCCCCCTCCTCGGCACGGACCACCCCCCAACCTCCACCCCAGCACGGACCCCCCCCAACCTTCACCCCAGCACGGACCCCCCCCAACATCCACCTCAGCACGAACCCCCCCCCCCAACCCCCAACCTCCACCCCGGCACGGCACGGACCCCCCCCAACCTCCACCCTAGCACGGACCCCCCCCAACCTCCCCCCCAGCACGGAACCCACCCCAACCCCCAACCTCCACCCCAGCACGGACCCCCCCCCAACCTCCACCCCAGCACGGACGCCCCCCAACCTCCACCTCAGCACGGACCCCCCCCCCAACCCCCAACCTCCACCCCGGCACGGCACGGACCCCCCCCAACCTCCACCCCAGCACGGACCCCCCCCAACCTCCACCTCAGCACGGACCCCCGCCCCCAACCCCCAACCTCCACCCCGGCACGGCACGGACCCCCCCCCAACCTCCACCCTAGCACGGACCCCCCCCAACCTCCACCCCAGCACGGAACCCATCCCAACCCCCAACCTCCACCCCAGCACGGCCCCCCAACCTCCACCCCAGCACGGACTCCCCCCCAACCCCCAACCTCCACCCCAGCACGGACCCCCCCCAACCTCCACCCCGGCACGGACCACCCCCCCCCAACCTCCACCCCAGCACGGACCCCCCCCCAACCTCCACCCCGGCACGGACCCCCCCCCAACCTCCACCCCGGCACGGCACGGACCCCCCCCAACCTCCACCCCAGCACGGACACCCCCCCAACCTCCACCCCAGCACGGACCCGCCCCAACCGCCAACCTCCACACCGGCACGGCACAGACCCCCCCCCCCAACCTCCACCCCAGCACGGACCCCCCCCAACCTCCACCCCAGCACGGACCCCCCCCCCAACCCCCAACCTCCACCCCAGCACGGACCCCCCCCCAACCTCCACCCCGGCACGGACCCCCCCCCAACCTCCACCCCAGCACGGACCCCCCCCAACCTCCACCCCGGCACGGACCCCCCCAACCTCCACCCCGGCACGGCACGGAACTCCCCCCAACCTCCACCCCAGCACGGACCCCCCCCAACCTCCACCCCAGCACGGACCCCCCCCAACCTCCACCCCAGCACGGACCCCCCCCAACCGCCAACCTCCACACCGGCACGGCACAGACCCCCCCCCCAACCTCCACCCCAGCACGGACCCCCCCCCCAACCTCCACCCCAGCACGGACCCCCCCACCAACCCCCAACCTACACCCCAGCACGGACCCACCCCCCCAACCTCCACCCCAGCACGGACCCCCTCCAACCCCCAACCTCCACCCCGGCACGGACCCCCCCCCCCCAACCTCCACCCCGGCACGGACCCCCTCCCGGCACTCCCCCGGAGCCCAGCCTACTCTAACCACCCCCCCCCCCGCCCCGCCGCACACACGCACACACAGACACACCTCTCCTCACGCAATCAGACTGCGGCCACGCCATTGCATGCCCAGAGCGAACCCCCCAGGCCGTCACACACCTCCACGCTGGTCGGCGTGAGCCTAGAGCACCGGGTCACGCCGATGAAAAGGAGGTTTGATTCACGTCGACGTGAACGGTCATCACGTCGACGGGACTTCGGCCCATCCGGAAGGGAGAATATCGGCAGGCCGAAAATCGGCTGCCTTGCGCAGACTTGCTCAGTTAAATGCTGCCTTAATATAAAGAGCAGCCACGTCACCTCACATCTGGAATTCAGCTCTATTGTTCGCATTTGGACCAAGTTTGTAATGGCACCGATCCTCCAAAAGAGCACTCTCACCAGGCCCACTCCCTTGCCCTATCCCCATAACCTAACCTGCACATCTTTAGACACTAAAGGGGCAATATAGCATGGCAATCCACCCAATCTGAACATCTGACTGGTGCTGTGCCTAAAAAAAGTGCTAATTGGTCGGACAATCAACTTTGGCTAAATGCTGCCATGGTCATAGCAAAGGGGAATGGTAAGCTCCACATGCTCCAAGGTAATTCACTTGATTTGACTCTGTGTACAGTCCAGACAGATGATACCATACATGAAAAAACATAGGACATACATAAATACACAATGTAAATGCATAGGCACAGGCATCGGATGTGTATACGGAGTGTAATACTACTCAGTAGAGAAGATGTGTGAAGAGATCAGTTCAGTCCATAAGATGGTCATTCAGGAGTCTGGTGATAGTGGGGAAGAAGCTGTTTTTGAACCAGTTAGTGCGTGTTAGACTTTTGTATCTCCTGCCCGATGGAAGAAGTTGGAAGAGAGAATTACCCGGATGGGAGGGGTCTTAGATTATGCTGCCCACTTTCCCAAGGCAGCGGGAGGTGTAGACAGAGTCAATGGATGAGAGGCAGTTTCGCTGATGGATTGTGCTGTGTTCACGACTCTCTGTAATTTCTTACGGTCTTGGGCCGACCAGTTAAAAGGCCCAAAGTTTGAAGATGATGATGCTGGCAGAGTGGTAATGTCATTTTCTGAAGGTAACTAAAGGGTCGCTGAATTACTCCTGATAGAGACTTGCCTTCACAATGGAAAGTGTTTTGATACTGTACTGGAATTTGATTTAAGAGAATGAGCAGAGAATTGATGGCAAAACAATGAGATTACATCAAATGTGCACTGCCCAGACCTACTGCTTTGCCACCTGTTGCATGCCTCAAGCCGTGTAACCTGGCAGTGAATAAAGAAGAATGCCTCTGAAGGAAACGTTTGATCAGATCGGCAGTTGCAGTGCTGTTGCATCTGCTTCAGAAAGATAGGCAGGTAATCTCACACATAGGGAAGGTGCTGCCAGTGGTTACCATGGCGACCATGGCCCTCAAACTTTATGGCTTCAGGTTGTGCAAGGAACATTTGCAGAATCATTTTGCTTTCTATGGCAGTCTCACACAGATGACTGGTGCTTTATTTAAAAGAACATACGAGGATCTAAAAATCTGATAAGGCCCATTAGCGGTAAAGGGAATCACCATCACAGGGCACCTCATTTGAGGTGATGCAAATTTCCTGTTTATTTGAATGATTGACAGCTTAACGTTTGATTTAGCCTGATGTGCAATTATCCCAAATCTGATCAAAGTGATGCACACAACATGCAAATTCATGTTGCCTAACATGATCCTGTCCTGCAGTCTGGGTTGGAACGCACTACTGATTGGGTGCATGCTCAGCAGGGAACCCAGGTGCATGCATAGGTGGCCCAAGTCACAGCTACAGCTTGCATGTTCTTCTTAAAGGCAACCTCCATTCTTTAAAGTGGAGGTACATTCTGATTGCAGTATCTGGTACATCTATCTCCAAAAGTGTTTCAGAGAGAGTAAGACTGTCGATAGTGTGATGAGCTCCAGGATGCCTCATGCCTTCTTTTCCCTTCCTCCTTCTTTTCCTCTTTCTCTTCCAGAGGTCCTCACTGATGGCCTGGTGGCAAAGGGATGCACCCTCATATGAATTAGTTTTTGTATTACCCAACAAACCACCAGCATTTAGTGACACACTCTGGTGAGTATTGTATACCCCCATACCCCCCATTCCAACCCCTAAATTCTCTTGGCAGCAGAACCATTGTTTGGGGATGCTGATGTTTTGCTCCAAAACATAATGGAAACATGGCTATCAATGCATGCCCGCTGTCCACATTGGCTCAGGTGGCAGAGGTAATAGTCAGCCATGTACAAACAGTGTAGCACTGACCATCAAGTTGGCCTCTAGTGCAAACATGGTAGGAATGGCTGATTGGTGCAGACTGAATGCATCGTGGCTGCTGCAAGGTTTTGGGAATTCACCAACCTGATGTTCTGTAAATGATCAAACACCAATTGCATGCTCAGGTGGCCCTTCTGCTTGTGATACAGCTCCCCATTAATATGTGGTGCCCACAGAGTCAAGTGTATACGGTTTAAAAAATATATATTTTTATTAAAACATTTCAATTTACAATAAATGTTATAACCAAGCCCATATTACTCACAGCAAATATTACACTAAGCCAACATAACAAGAACCCACCGGACCATACAGACTCATCCACAAAGAGAAGAGAGAGAGAAAAAAACAAACCTCAAACTACTTCACCCACCTAAACCTCCCTCGCAACTGATGGTGACCAATTCCTTAAAGTAGGCAATGAATGGTTGCTATCTCCGGTAGAACCCCTCAACCTACCCCCTAATGGTGTATTTGACTTTCTCCAGGTACAAGGATTCCATTAGGCCACCCAACCATACCGATGCGCTGGGTGCAGTAGAAGATCCCCACTCCAGCAGAACCCGTCTCCGGGCGATCAACGAGGCGAAGGCGAGGACGTCAGTCTTCACCCTTGTTTGCAGCCCGGAAAATCCGACACCCCAAAATGATTACCAGAGGACAAGGCTCCAGATTAATACACAGAATCGCTGACATGGTGAAAAGGAAAGAGGCCCAAGAGCTTAACAGTTTGGGACAAGACCAGAACAGATGTGTTACGGCCCCCCGTAACATCATTTGCACCTGTCCGCTGCCTCTGGAAAGAAGCCACTCATCTTAGCTTTGGTCAGGTGCATGCAATACACCACCTGAAGCTGGATCAGACCAAGGCACGCATATGAAGATGAGGATTTCACCCTACAAAGGGCCTCACTCCACACCTCACCATCCACTATAGGTCCCAACCCCCTCTCCCGCTTTGCCTTCACCAGGTCTGCCCGCAAATGCTGGATGTGTGACCCTCCTCCAACTTCACTAGTGACAGAACCTTCTCTATCAGAGATGCGGCAATGCCATGGGAAATGTCGGGAACACCCCACGTACAAAATCCTTACCTGAACATGTTCAACCCCGAAATCCCAAACTTCACAGACAATTCCTCCAAACTGGCAAACCAGCCCTCCCCAAAAAAGGCCTGAATCTCTCAAGCCCCTTCCCTCTCCATACCCAAAATGTGGCTTCTAGTCTCGACAGCTTAAATAGGTGATTGGTACAAATTTGGGTCCATCCTCGATACAGATTCAAACTTAAAGTCCTGCCTGAATTGTCTCCATATCATAAAAGTGGACATGACCACCGGGTTCGAGGAGTACCTTGCCGGAGGAAACGGAAGCGAGGTCGTCACCAGAGTGCCCAGACTAGATCCCCACACAATCTCGCCTCTATCTGTCCCCATACGGAACCCAGATCAATGCACCACCCCAAAACCGTCTCAGCATTGACCACCCAATAACAAAAAAGCAAATTCGACAATGCCAGCGCCCCCCCCCTCCCCCCACCCCCCACAACTGTCTGTCTCTTTGAAGAACTGCCCTGTGAATCCTCAGAGTCTTGCCCACCCATATATAGGATGAGACCCTCCCAAAAAAGATCGAGGAAGAAAAACAGGAAGAGATTGAAAAAAAAAACCTTGGGAGAATAATCATTTTAGTCGACTGTATTCTATCCGCCAAGGACAGGGGAAAGTTATTCCACTTTTGCAAATTGAACTTAACCTTGCTCATCAGATTTGCAGAGGTCAATTTATGGAGCTGGACCCAATCATGGGCCACCTGGACATCCAAATATCTGAGGCGAGAGCTGGCCAGGCGAAAAGGCAGAATCCCCAAGTTGGCTCCTCTCCTTGGGGAATTAACGAGAAAGTACTCGCTCTTTTCCAAATTCAATTTGTATGCCGAAAAAGAACCAAAGCTTCTCAGTAGCTCCATTATTTCACCCATAGTAGGGACTGGGTCTATAACATAAAGTAGCAGACGACTAGCATACAGGGACACCCTATGCTCCACCCCTCCCTTCTGATGCACTATCAATCACTACTGAAGCGAGATTGTAGTCCAATTGAAGGCTTTAATGAACAAGTAGTTACCCAGCAGCTCCAGTACAGAATGACTGCTGTGGGTGAAACACAGACTCTTATGCTCCGCCTGCTGGGCGGAACCAGCAGGCAGGTTCCATCACTCATACTACAGTATAAGGTACATCCCACCTAGGTACCGCAATACCCCTAATATAGCCTACCACACCTTATTTATACCCCTCCACTTGCCGAAGACTTCAAAGCAACAGCCAAGGGTTCAATCACTAACCCAAATTGGAGGGAGAACCTTCTCTATCAGAGACCCGGCAATGCCATGGGAAATGTCGGGAACACCCCACGTACAAAATTCTTACCTGAACATGTTCAACCCCGAAATCCCTTGTCTGCCTATTCATTGGAAGTACCCCGAGCTCAAAACATTGGTACACACTTGAGCCGAGGGGGCCCTATACAATTCCCATGCCCACAAAATCAATTTTGGTCCTAGACCGATCCTCTCCAGAACTTCAAAAAGGCACCTCCACTCCATCCTAAAAATACCTTCCTGGCATCCAAAGACTCAATCAGCTTCAGCTCGGGCCCAACGGACAGGAATAGAGAAACATTCAGCAACCACCAAATGTTGGTTGACAATTGCTGACCCTTAACAAAGCCTGTTTGATCCACCGCAATTACCTCAGGAAGACAGAGATCCAGCCTTACCGTCAACACCTTAGCCAGTATCTTGGCATGTACATTTAACAGCAAAATAAGTCAATATGGCCCACACTCCGTGGGGTCCTTATCCTTCAACAGAAAGAAAATAGAAGCCTGCGAGAGTGTAGCTGGCAGGGATCCCTGGGACAAAGAATCATTAAACATTGCCATCAGCAACTGGACCAACTGAACCGCAAAATTCTTGAAAACTTCTTAGGAAACCCATCAGACCCAGGAGCTTTACCTGTTTGCATCCGCTCAACACCTATCAAAATCTCTCCAGGGCCTAACGGGGCCTCCTACTCTTCCAGCCTCTCATTCCCTACCACTGGAAACTTCAACCCATCTAAAAATGTCGACATCCCCACCCCTCACCGAGGGCTCCGACCCATAAAGGCTCTTATAAAAAGCCTTAAATGCAGTGTTAACTTTATTTTGGGTGGAAAGCAAGCTTCCACTCGTGTCCCGAACCCGAATAATCTCCGGGCAGGCTGCCTGCTGCCTCAGCTGATGAGTTAACAGATAGCTGGTCTTCTCCCCATACTCATAAAATACCCCCCTTGACCGCTGCAACTGGGTCGCTGCCTTGCCTGTGGACAACAGGTCGAACTGGGTCTGCAGCTTCTTCCTGCTCACCAATAGCTCCGGGGTAGGGTCACACGAATACCTGCATACCACCGCCAAGATATCACCCACCCACCTCTGCCAATCCACCCTTAACTCCTGATCCATATGCACTTTATATGATATGGTTTCTCCTCTAATAACCATTTGAAGACCTCCAAAAATGTGTAGGACGAGACAGACTCATTCCTATTAAATTTTACATATTCATCAATGACCTTAGACATGCATTCACAGACCCCATAGCCACCAATAATCCTACATCTAACCTCCACGGTGGGCGCTAAGCTGGGCCTGACTCCAAAGCCAAATCCACCAGATGCAAGGCATGATCCAAGATGACAATGGCCGAATACTCTGTCCTCTTCATCCAAGGGAGAAGAGTCCTACCCATCAGAAAAGTGTCGATCGTGGAATAAACCTTGTGGACTGGAGAAAAGAAAGAATTCTTTACCCTCTAAGAAAATGAACCATCACGGATCTGCCCCCCCCCCCCCCCCCCGCCATCTTTTCCATAAACACTAACTGTGCCTTCGCCTTCCCCAACGGAGTCAACAACTTCAGCCGAGACAATCCAAATTCGGATCAAGGGCGCAACTTAAATCACCACCAAAAATCAGTTGGTGTGTGTCCAAATCTAGAATGGAAGCCAACAACTTCCTAATAAATTTCACATCATCCCAATTAGGGGCATATACATTAACCAATACCACCAACGTACTTGCCAAAGATCCGGTGACCATCACGGACCTGCCATATGGGTCTGCCATGACTTTGTCTGCAGAAAAAAGAACCTGTTCATTGTTTAAAGTTGTTTAAACCCCTTCCCATCCCGGCTGCAAAAAGTAAAACTAATTCAACACCCCTACAAAGATCAAAATCCCACCGGGAGCCATATATTTCCAAAACTACTACCCTAAACAATACCCCTCAGAACAATTATCCCCCCCCCCCACCACCATACAACTTATGAAAAACAGTCCCATCCCATCCCAAGAACAAAGAAATAACAGCAAATATATGCAAAGTACAAAATATCCCCAAACCCCTTCCCATCAACAGCCATAAAAGCCCCCACAGCGACCATTTTACTTAAACCCAGTGCATGCTTTGCAGCAAAGGCCTCAGCCACCTCCGACTTGCCAAAGTAATAGTCCTTTGACTCGAAGGTAACCCGCAACCTCGCCGGGTACTCCAAACCGCATTCTGCTCTTGTACAATGCTGATTTAGCCTTATTGAAGGTCTGCCGCCTCCTTGTAAGCTCCGCTCCGACAGCTTGATAAATTCTAACGAGGCTCCCTTCCCACCTCGAATCACAGTTCTCCTTGGCTCACAGCAGGACATGCTCCTTCTTCTGGAAGCTATGGAATCTTACTATAACTGCTTGTGGCAGCTCATTCGCCCGAGGCTTCTGCCAGATTGTTTGATGGACCCTGTCCAGCTCTGGAAGAGACACCAGTCCACCCTCCCCCATCATCTTACCAAACACCTGTGAAAAATATGCAGCAGGATTCAGGCGCTACACACCTCCGGCAACCCCACGACTGAAGTTTTGTCTCCTCAGCCGATTATTCCCCACGTCACCCACATTCGGCCTCATACTCTTATTTTTCTTTGCCGCCAGTGAGATCTCAGCCTCCAGCGAGGCAATTTGGTCGCTGTGCTTCGACAGTGACGTCTCCACCCTCTTCAAAACCTCACCATGCTCCTTCATAGCTTCTGAAGCTCTCTCCAACCTTTTTCGAAATGGACCCAACCGTCTCCTCAATCGATTTACAGAGATTACAAACATCGTTCTCCATTGCCTCTCGAAATGCTGATCAAATTCAGTAGCCAGTACCCCAGTTAGCATGTCTGCTGTGATCGGGGAAGTCGCAACCACCGGAGCCCCGGCCGTCATCTGCCCCACTGTGGCAAAACCTCTGAGTCAGTCTAAGAATTTCTGCCCCTGATCTTCTGACTTCCAACCTTTTTTGACATTCTTCAACAATAGATTCCTTCTACTTTCATACTGGTAGAATCTGTCCACCAAAAAACCCTGGGAAAAGGGATAAAAATCATTACCCTGGCGGGAGCTACCTAGTGCACAACCTCCTCCTACATGCCGCCACCGTAATTCCCCACCACATGTATACAGTTGACGGCTTTCGGGATCATTGGCACTCTGGCAAAGCCATCTGCCCACTCATCCTGTTTCTCTCTGGGCAGACAGATAACTATGAAATTTCCTTTCATTGTGTACAAGACGTCTGTTAACTCCTTGATGCAGTGCTACATGGTGAATTGAAATATTTTAGTATTATCAGCAGCTCCAGCCTAGAAGGATCTGCTGGCAAAGAAAGTAAGGATCACCATAACCTTCACAGCCACTGGCAGTGCTGTCCTCACCTTGTCATGTGACGTGAGGTCCAATTATAGGAGTTGGCACAGTTCAGTGCCCCCACCTCCTTCGTGAAGTATAGTCAACTCAGCCATATATCCAGGTTTGCCAGTGCTGCGACACACACTGGCCCACCCTGCCCAGAGCAAATATCCTCAACTTACACCGAGGTGGAAGGAAGCTGGAGGATGGCTTCCTTGTCATTCACTTTCAATGCCACCTTCACCTGAATCTTACTGATCCAGATGCCAAACATGTCATTGAATTCAATACTGTTTCCAGTCGCCCTGAAGCGCCTGACCAGGAATGTAATCACATCCAAAACAGGGGCATGGGGGTTATGCTTATGATTAATCACTCATGTGTTAATGTCCAGCTTCTCAGCACAGTATCATGTAGCAAATCTTACAGAGGAGAAGGAAAATTCAAGCAGCAACTTTCAGCTTTCCCAGTTGAACTGTTTATATGCAGTTGCCAATAGGCGCAGTCTGATTTACAGCTTAATTATTAGTCTGACTGTTATTCCTTTTTTAATTTTAAATTTTAAGTTCCCAATTCTTTTCTTTTTCCAATTCAGGGGCAATTTAGCGTGGCCGATCCACCCTGCACATCGTTGGGTTGTGGGGGTGAGATCCACGCAGGCACAGGGAGAATGTGCAAACTCCAAACGGACAGTGGCCTGGGCTGGGATGAAACCCAGGTCCTCGGCGCCGTGAGTGTCTCACCTGTTATTCTCAACACAAAATTTAAGCCAACATAAATTTATCAAAGAAATATTGCACCTTTAGTTTAGGTCGACTTTTAGTGATTTATTTTAATGAAGATGTTTTTTGCAATCCATGTTTGCGGCATCTTGTCTGATGAAAACCAAGTAAACTTAAGGGTGACTATCTTAATTGGAGTACAGGTCAACCAGAAAGTCAATTTCAAGCTAATTGCTCAATAGCTTTTGTAAACATTAAGCGTAGTTAGAAATTCTATTAAGAATGTCATTATTAATGTGATGTAAATTGCTGGAGCTTATAAAAGAAGGATACTGATCTCTAAGACAATTAGTCTGTTGCAGCACAGTTTGGAAGGCATTGCCCTCGCCATAGGCTCATTCACTTCACTGGTATAAGTCCTTAAAATGAGATGCAAATGGTACATATGGCATGAGAATTATAAGTTTTGGATTTGGGAGCAAATTTCAAACTCGCAGTCTTTAGTACTGTGGGGAAGAAGAAACAATAGGTCACTTGGTTTTGCAGTCTGAAGTAATGAGTCAGAATACTGGAAGTTTTAAAAATCCCAGCTTAAGGCTCTTGCAGATCAGTAAGTATTAACAAAATTTAACAAAATTTAAAAATGTATTCCACAATTGACGTGGAATTGATGTGGAACATATATCGCTGAATCTTTATCAACTGTTATTTGTTATCACGCAAAGTCAAAATTACCCTCGAAGGCTTTAAAGACAGATGATCTGTATTTGATCACTATTTTCTTTGGGAGGCGTTCAATAAATTATAGGAAAGATGTTATAAATTTCCACTGTCCATAAGGCGTAAATACTGTGAATTCAGGTGAAAAGATCAGTGAGTCTTGTAGAACTCCCCAAGTGTAATATCTGGGAAATTGTGTAGGACCTGCTTACCTGTATGATCGCTAGACCTTCCTTTTTTATTTGAGCGTACTTTCACTCAGGCGCAGCCAGCGTCCATGAGGCAACGGCGATCAGACATTCCTGACTATCGCTCATCCAGTGAGACAGGACTGCACTAATTCCATATGGTGATGCATCAGATGTGACGAATAATGGTTTCGAAATGCGTCAACACCCCCGAAGAGTCCAACTTTTTTAAACGCCTCATCTTTTCACTTTTGTAAACGCCTCACCTTGGACTTGATGCACACCCAAGACTGGTGCTTCTTGAGGAGCAAATGAAGGGGGAGGGGGGTTAGGATGGTTGCCAAATTCGGAATGAACATACCATAATAATTAACCACTTCAAGAAAAGAGTGAAACTCTATGGCATCTCACGGGGCGGGGGTCAGTTTGATGGCTCTCACATTCTCGGCGATCGGGTACAGCCCAGCTTGCTCCAGCTGATACCCCAAATAGACGACTTATTTTGCTTGAAACATGGCGTAGGTGGATCCCATACTCAGAAAGGTGTTTCAACACCACTTTGAGGTTCTGTAAATGGTGCTGGTCCATTGTCCCCATGACCAGCACGTCGTCTAAGTGTCACAATGTGTGGCAATCCTAAGCGCTGGAAGACTGCGCACGTCGAGGATACTCCGAATGACAGTCGGGTATAGCCGTAGAGACTCTTGTACATACTAATCGTGACGTCCTTCCTTGAACACTTATCGAGCTCCAGCTGCAGTTAAGCGTTGCTCATGTCCAATTTCGTAAATATGTAGCCACCGACCAATGTAGCATAAAGATCTTCGATGTGGGGTAAAGGAAAGCGGTCGAACTTCGAAGCTGTGTTCTCCGTAAATTTATAGCCTCTGCAGAGGCGGACTGTCTTATCCAGCTTCATGACGGGGACCATCAGAGCCGCCCAGTTGGCAAAGCTCACAGGTTAAATGATGCCCAAACTCACCAAATGACAAACAACAGCATCGACTTTATCCACTAAAGCGTAGGGAACCGGGCGGGCACAAAAATGGCAGGGCTGGGCATCCGGGTCCACTTGGATCTTGGTCACAACCCCTTTAATTGTACCCAAGCCAGGCTGGAAAACCTCGGGGAACTTGCTCTGACCACCAAGTCCCACTTAGAGGATATATTGCCAATCCAACTGCAGGTGGTGTAGTCAATTGCACCCCTCCAGGCTAGGGCCACTTCTTTTCATGACAATGAGGGGAAGGCAAACAGATTGCCGCCCATAGCCCAAGCGTTGTTGCTTCAATATTCTGTCGTTCCCCAGTATAAGTGACCAAACGAGCCGCCATGTCAGTGCCAGCCAGTCATAGTGTGCACATCCCATTTAGTAAGATCAAAGGTGTTCTGCGTCACCACAGAAACGGCAAATTCCATCTGGAGCATATGGCCATTCACCTGCATTGGAACATGAATAGGGGCCACATAGGGTGCTGCCAAACAGTTGAACTGCATCTCAGCCTCATCCTCTGCCTCTTTTGGGTCGTGCAGATGCAAGGCCCGGTCATTGGGCTAACACTGGGCCTCCTGCTGCTTGCAGTTATACCTAGACTGACACTTGCATATCACACACGGTCCGGAATCACCTTCAGTGATTTTGGCTTTAAATTATGTTTTACAAGTCATTCAATTAACTTTCCTGACAAGCAATAAACAGTGGAAGATATCGAGTGCGATTCAATGGAAAAAAATCAATGTCCGGTTTTGGGCGTGTTTGCCAGGGAGGTTCGCAACGGCCACGTTGGCGAGATTGTGGTCCATAATCAACAACACAGTGCCAAAAATGATCCTCCATGAGCTTCTCGCCATTTCTTGCTGTCTCGCCATCTGATTCCCACAACTCATCGCTCAGCAGCTCACCACTAACAAAGGGGCACTGCTTTTAAACCCTCCCTTGCCACTCGCTCCCAATCAACACACAAGCATGGCAGCACGCAGACCTGCTCCTCGCGTTGGGGATGGCAACATCACAAGGCTTCTCAATGCTGTGGATGAGAGGTGATTGAAGGACCAGCAGGAGCATCAGAACTGCCGGGTGGGAAGCAGTGACAGCGGCTGTCAGTACAGGTAGCATGACAAGAGGGACTGCCATCCAATATTGGAATAAGACCAACGACGTCCACCGAGCTGCAAGGGTAAGTTACCATGTCTCTCCTGGCATCAATTCCGCCTGCCCCCCTCAAATACCCAACCCCTTCCCCCTCCCACCCCCAAATCACTGGCTGACTCATTGTACCCACATCCAATCTTCATGCTTTTCCACCCTGGCGCCCACCAACACAACTCCTTCATGTCCAGGTGCGGTGCCCACATGCCACTTGCTATAGACCCCCCGACCCATCATGTGTGGCTCACAATGCCCCATCCTTGTCCCCACAGGAGAAGATAGCCCATAATAAATAGGAATAGGGCCAGGATGGGGGAGGAGTCCCAAAGATTGGAGTCCTCACCCCTTATGAGGAACTGCCCTGGAAATCGCAGGGTTGTCCGAGGAGGGAGCACTCACCGACAGCAAGGTTGGCCTGTGCCAGAAAGGTGAGGATCCACTGCCCCTTAACCCAGATGACCTGTCTGAAGTGAGTACCTCATGTCAGACAAAATGATCCTGCCCTCTCACATGTCCATTATCTCACAGGATCTCTACCTGATGAGGCTGGGCCATCCAGAGTCGTACCTCTCCCTACTGCCCAAGAGACCATAGAGAAGTCACAGCTTTCACCCACACCTTCCACCAGTGTATAGACACACACCACAGTGGGTGACATTAGTGGACATTGTTCTAGAGCATAACAGTGGCTGATGCTCTGGTGGAGGCAGGAACATCCAAGGAAGACAGCAGTCGGAGGTTTGCTAGAACCCAGGACTCAGCTGAGTCCCAGCCAGTTGCTGATCCTCTGGACAAGGATCTCCCAGAGTTGATGCAGACAACAGGACACAGCCGTGACATTCAGGACTGGGTGCCAGCAACACTCCAGTGACTGCGAGGCGTATTGGAGGAGTCCAAAGGCTGCAGGCACAGGTGATACTGCTGACAATGTGTGGCATCGAGACTAACACTGGCGACCACAGTCTTGAGTGGTGGTGTCCAAGGCATGGCTCAATCTGAGACGACCATGGCTGAGGACCTCAACATCATGTCCCAGTCGCTGAGAGATGTGTCCAAGATGCAGGTCGACATTGCCGAGGAACTGCAGAGCATGGCCCAGTCACTGAGGAGCACTGCTAAGGGCTTCGACACCATAGTGCAGACATCGTGGAGCCTCCAGAACTGGCAGCGCCAGATGAGTCGGAGGCCTCAGGAGCTCACTCCAGCTGCCCTTCCACCACATGGTGTCCCCCAGGTCCCTAAGGGCACCATCAGGGAGGAGGACATGTTGGAGGTCAACCTGGGCCCGACCACCTAGGAGACTACAGTGGTCTCCATTCTTCCGAATCCCGCCCTCCTGACAATGACACATATCAAGGGCAGTGGGTAGGACAGGGTGTCACAGCGACGCCAGTAAGTCAGACAGGCTCCAGGCCCTCCTGGGGACATCTGCCAAGGACATCAAAGGCCACAGAGCACGGAAAGCAGCAAGCTGCCTCCATCTCTGACGTGCATCATGGGGACAAACTTAGACGTAGCAGTAGACCACGGAAGATTAAGAAGAGCGAGGAGCACTGAGTGGACACAAGTGAGGTTACTATCTGTAGCTATGGGCAATGGAAACCTGTCACTGTAAGATATTCACTATTAAAATATGTCACACCTTATACATGTGAAACCTGTCACCTTAACCTTCACAGCGGGCCTGCCTGCACCGCCCCCCCCAACCCCCAGGGACATTGGTGCAGGATCTCAAGCCCCGACGCGGTATCCATTCAGAGGATGGGTGTGAGCACACTATCAGCAGAAACACAGGAGTCAAACTTTTGCAGGAATTGAGGAGCACCGGAGTTTTCCTCACAAGGAATTATCATCACACTCCTCCTCGTGTACCCGCTGACAGCGTCAACACAGGCCCATCACCAGGATCTGCGCCGGACACAATGTGCTCACTAAATCGCACCCACCATCTTCAAGGTGAAAGCCTGGGGCAGGATTCTCCGCAATCGGCGCGATGTCCGCCGACCGGCGCCAAAAACGGCACGAATCAGTCCGGCACCGCGCCGCCCCGAAGGTGCAGAATCCGCCGCATCTTGAGGGGCCGAGCCCTAACCTTGAGGGGCTAGGCCCACGCCAGACTGATTTCCGCCCTGCCAGCTGGCGGGAAAGGCCTTTGGTGCCCCGCCAGCTGCCACGAAACTGACTTTGCCGTGCGCCGCATGCACGGGAGCGTCAGCGGCCGCTCACGGCATCCCCGCGCATGCGCAGTGGAGGTTGTCTCTTCAGCCTCTGCCATAGTGGAGACCATGGCGAAGGCGGAAGGAAAAGAGTGCCCCCACGGCACAGGCCCGTCCGAGGATCGGTGGACCCCGATCGCAGGCCAGGCCACCGTGGGGGCACCACCCGGGGCCAGATCGCCCTGCGCCCCCCTCAGGACCCCGGAGCCCGCCCGCGCCGCCAATCCCGCCGGTAAGAGGTGGTTTAATTCCAGCCGGCGGGACTGACATGACAGCAGCGGGACTTTGGCCCATCGCGGGCCGGAGAATCGCTGGGGGTGGGGGGGGGCCCGCCGACCGGGGCGGCGCAATTCCCGCCCCCGCCGAATCTCTGGCGCCGGAGAATTTGGCGGCCAGCGGGGGCGGGATTCACGCTGGCCCCCGGCGATTCTCCAACCCGGCGGGGGGTCGGAGAATCCCGCCCCAGGTTTGGAGGGAGTCGGATCAATTGGGTGGCTGACCACTGGTTGGCTGGGCAGGGATAGTGATTGGTTCCTGCGTGATGCTGCCTGAGAGAACTTGGCAGAATCATTTAGATCTTGGAAGTGAAGGGAACACTCTCTCTTTCTGTCTCTCTCTCCTGCTTGCTGAAGTGAAAGAACTGCTTTATTGTTCTGAAAGCAGTGAGTGCCCAGCACATCCTTTCCTGTGAATTTGGAATGATGCTGAGTCTGCAGAGAAGGTAGACAACCTTGCTGGAGAAAAACATCTCAAGCATAAATGGAAGAAGTATCAAAGGAAAGCTGAAACTCTGAAAAATACTATCTAGACATCAACTCTGTGTATCAAAAACACATGAGAACAATTATGTATAGGTTTACTCTGCTCAAAGTGAAAGTGAAACAAAGAATGGATTACATTCTGATGATATCATGATGATTCTCCTTAAAGGGATGTTTCATTTAAAGATTCTTTCCCCTCTTTCAAAGAAGTCAAACTATTTATTAATGCATGTCCATATTTGGTTATCATTACCTATGTGCATATAACTGGTGAATCTGAGTCTCTTGATTCACTTGCATTCAACTGGATCAGTTGATTCTCTTGCATTCTCCTCAGTGTAATGTAGTTGCTTTGAAACAACCAATTTTGATGGATACTTCAATGTCAGGTTGTGAAGTAAAATGATAGGAGTAGTTTCTGAGGTTGATCTGCCGATTAATTTCCAACTGATTGTGAAGTCACGACACACAAGTCGACCTGAAATTTTCAGACCTTCAGTTTTCACAATGTAGAACATCTGTGATCCGCAGAAAGATTTTTTTGGACTTGCACTCCAGGATATGGATCCTGCATATGGAATTAGTTAACCTTTACACACTGCAAGTTTCACAGGAATAGGTTTTGAGATGACATGCCATGCCTATGGATATATATTTTTTACAATCACAGAGGTAGATTTTGACACTTGTCCCTATATCATTCATGGCCAATAACAAATAGTTGCCAATTTTCTTGAGGGAGATCATGGCAAACACTTTGGACAATTTGACAACATCGATATTTCCCATGAGATTGACAGTGTAAAACATGTGCTCACCGCTCTTCGTCTCGTTGTGTACATCATTGTCTTTGTCCGATGGGAAACTGGACAGTTATTTATTATTGCGTGAAGGTTCCCGCTCTGTTTGAAGAGTTGCATGGCTCTTTATAGCTGCATTTGCCTTTACTCTAGTGCAAAGTGTGTGTGACATGAATTGATTACAATCATGAGCATTTAAAAGATGGCCTGGGAAAAATGTTCTTACACATTCAGTTACGGTTGGTACAGTCACAGTGATTAAAGTAAAAAATATTGGGTAGTTCCAAAACTAATTATCACGATCAGATATTTAAACTCATATAAAAGTACATGCTAATTCTTTGATTATGTATTATAGCTGAACCCAACTGTTACACTGTCCTTGCGTCACCTGGGCTTGCACACCTTCACCAGGAGAGATGTCTGTATCAGGCTCCATATTGCCCTCCTCCACTTCTGGTGACAAGTCATCTTCCAAGTGAATGCTCAGTCCATGCTGAATGGCAAAGTTGTGCAATGCACAACACACTACAATTGTCGTGAGTTTCATCTTCACTGTTAAGGCAGTGCATGAGTTGGAGTTCGGCTTCAGGTCTTCCTTCAACATTTCACCATGGCGCCCCATTGATTCCTTGCTGAAGCAGTCTCCTGGCACACATCTCTTCTGACATCATTTCATATGATGTCCTTTGCCTGTAAACTCCAAGGGGTGGGTAATTGATTCGCTTCCTCACCAGTCAGACACATAGCCTGACTCCAGATTTTGGATTCTGCAATAGTACACATTAACTTTCAGGCGGCTTGCATACATCAACCAAGGCGTTAAACTTTGCTAAAGAATTTTAAATAATCACTGAGGCTTGTAAGGATCAACATTACATCAGGGAGACTCTGAAACAGCACAGCTTAAAATACATTGTGAAATCTAAATGTACTTTCGCTCTGCATCAGCTGGGAGGACAGGCGCAATAACATCAGCATCCTTGAAGGAGCCAAGAGCGCCAGTATCAAGGCCATGATCACCTGAACGCAACTCTGCTAGGCCAGCCTTGTTCCTAGGATGACAGAGTCCTGACTGCCAAAGCAAATCTTCTTCGCCCAGCCCATAGAAGGATCCCGGACAAGGGGAGAGTCAAGGAAGAGCTTCAAAGACACCTTGAAGGCATAACTCAAGAAAACCAACATAGACGTCAATGCCTGGAAGACCCTTGCTTAAAAGTGACCTATTTGGAGGAACCTTGTGATTGAAGGGACACAATTCTTCAAAGACACCCGACTGCAAGAGGATGCCCAGTAAAGGAGCCTGAGAAAGGAATATCTGTGATCTAGAGTCCAAGTATCGATCCCACCTTCTAGAAACACCTGCCAAGTATGCAGTCGAAAATGTTTCTCTAGAATCGGGCTCATCAGTCATGTAAGGGCCCATAGAACCCATGGCCAGTACCACAGAGTTTCTCAGGTTGACAATCATACCCGTTAGCGAGTGAACACCAAAGATTACACACACTTCAAACCCATTCTATCCATTATAGTTCATTTATTGGAATAACATCCTCATGTCAAACCAAAGTGTAAAAAATCTTGCTTTCACTTTCTGTGACTCCAAACTCACTTTATACATTCAAGTACTTTTTAATGGATATAACAGCCTCATCACAAACCAAAGTTTAAAAAATAAATACAATTCTTTCACTTTATGTGCATTTTAAACATATTCATAAACACTAAACACTGATATGATAAAACATTAACCCACCAAAAAGATGTCACCTGCCTCTGCCTGATTCTGGACTAAAATATAAAAGTGAAAATAAAAAAGATAAAAACTTACCTCACCTCAGGGAAAGCCGGCCAAGTTAGCTCTGTCCCTTTCAGCGCGTATGTCCGTGCGATGGGACTTCTACATTGTCCCGGCGCGCATGTGTGGTAGAGAATCTCCATAATCCCAAAGAAGGAACGGACGTTGCGGGTCAATCTGTCAATTGATGAAGAGCACAGTGAACACGTTGGAAAGTTAGTCACCAACTTTGGCCAACTAATGGAGCGGGCATGGAAAAACAACCTACTGACAGCCAGGACCAAGATGCTTATAAACTGTGACGGCACCCTGGGCTAGTGCGTGCTCAATCACTGTCTGTTGTCGGGCAGGGTATGATCCTTGTCCAATCCATTTGAACCAAATTCCTCCGCTCTCGCGGGTGTCAGAAAGTCTAAGTTATTTTGTTCAAAAGCTAAAACTTCAGAGCACAATTTACTATTTTGAAACTATTGAGTTCATCACTTCCCTTGTTCAACATAAACGTTTGTCTCCATTACAGATCCATGGGCCAAAAATGACAACAACAAAATGAAAGTAATTGGAAATAAGTGAATCAACTGGAAGGGCCCTTACACTATAAAGCTGGTATTCTCAACACATTGCTGTATGGCAGCAAATCCTGAACAATTTATAATTATCAAGAGCCAAAACTCAGTAACATTCATCTGCAGTGTCTGCAATGCATGGTATCATGTGTAAAGCTAAAGTCACCAATGATGCAATCCTTTCTAGGCAAACATGTCAAGCTTGCTGGTGCTAATTGGCTTCGCTGGCTGTGGCATGTGTTGTTTTTGAATTATGTCACAGGATGTGAGCATCATAGCTAGGCCAACATTTTTATTGCCCATCCCCAATTGCCCTTGAGAAGGTGGTGATGAGTTGCCTTCTTGAACCATGTCAGTTCATGTGGACCCACAGTGTTGTTAAGGATTGTAATCCATGATTTTGACCCAGCGACAGTGAAACAACGGCAATATTTTTCCAAGTCAGGATGCTGATTGGCTTGGAGAGGAAATTCCAGGTGGTCAAGTTCCCATGCGCATCTGCTTCCCTCATCCTTCTAGGATGTAGAGGCCGTGGGTTTGGAAGGGGCTGTCTAAGGAGCCTTGGTGAGTTTCTGCAGTGCTTCTTGTAGATGGTAAATATTGCTGGTACTGTGCATTGGTGATGGAGGGAGAAGATGTTGATGATGTTGAATGTTGTCATTCATCTCAAGAGGCTTGGAATATAAAAGCAGGGATGTACTTCTGAAGCTTTATAAAGCATTAGTTAGGCCCCATTTAGAATACTGTGAGCAATTTTGGGCCCCACACCTCAGGAAGGACATACTGGCACTGGAGCGGGTCCAGCGGAGATTCACACGGATGACCCCAGGAATGGTAGGCCTAACATATGATGAACGTCTGAGGATCCTGGGATTATATTCATTGGAGTTTAGGAGGTTGAGGGGAGATCTAATAGAAACTTACAAGATAATGAATGGCTTAGATAGGGTGGATGTAGGGAAGTTGTTTCCATTAACAGGGGAGACTAGGACCCGGGGGCACAGCCTTAGAATAAAAGGGAGTCACTTTAGAACAGAGATCAGGAGAAATTTCTTCAGCCAGAGAGTGGTGGGTCTGTGGAATTCATTGCCACAGAGGGCGGTGGAGGCCCGGACGTTGAGTGTCTTTAAGACAGAAGTTGATAAATTCTTGATTTCTCGAGGAATTAAGGGCTGTGGAGAGAGAGCGGGTAAATGGAGTTGAAATCAGCCATGATTGAATGGTGGAGTGGACTCGATGGGCCGAATGGCCTTACTTCCACTCCTATGTCTTATGGTCTTAAAGCATTACCTCCAATCACAGGAGCCCAATCTTTTGTAATAACTGCCTATAAGACACCGAATGAAATGTTTTTGTTTTTGAAAATTGAAATACATTACACCACTGGTTTCCCCTTTTCTACCTTGTGAGTAATACGTTCATAAATCCATTTGATTATGTCCACTATGTTTGGACCATTTTTCCCATCTGTTTGTTGCAAATTATGAATATGTATATGTATATTGATTCAGCATTATTTGCCTTCAGTTCAGCACAGTCATCCTTGATACAATGGTTGAATCTCAGGCCTTTCCCAGGGTAAGTTTGGTGGCGTGGACATTTAATCAGACAGGAAGGTAACAGGAGCGGACCACACCTTCTTCCTCCCTCCACTCTGATTATTCTGTGGTGGGAAGGTCCTTAGACAGCCTTTCTGCCTGTCACCAATTGTTAGATAAAGACCTCACCCTGCTGCTGCTGGTATTAACCCAGCAGCTGGCAGCAGTTGGAGTTGGGGGTGGTGGGGCAGGAGAGTGGAGTGGAGGTAGGGTGCTTACCATGTGGGGAGCATAAAACCCCGGTGTGTTTTCCTGCAAACTCCTAAGCAGGATACCCTCATTCGCAAGCATTCACTGCCTAATCTAGGGACCCAGCATTGGGAAGTGATGAACCCTCTGAGAACCACCCCTTTGCCCTTGCTGCCAAACTCCTTCACTTCCCCTTCCATGTGGCCTTCTTACCGCCATCACTCACCTGTGCCTGGGTAGCTCCACAATCTGATGCCTCAGATAGACCTCATACCAGCAGCAGCAGCCACCGTCTCTCCAGTGGCAATGCGAGTACAGAAAAGCTGCAGGCTTCTGATTGACTGATAGCTGTTCTTGGCACGACCTCCGCCGTGGGGTCATAGATTACAGGGGAAGGTCCATCCCTGGCGGATTGGAACAAGATGTAATGGACCTTCCCAAAAAGAGGTAACCTTGCCAACTCTCCCACCAGAAACTGAGACTCCCATTATCTTCAAGAGATTCTGCCAGTAAATGGGAATTATCTTGAGAACTAACTCACATTTTGATCTGGTAATGGTAAGTGACCCAGATAATATACTTATATCAGAAGCGTTAGCAACCACAGCATGATTTGGTTTGACATGATCTGACATAAACTAACAGCCAAGAATCTAACTTAAAAGGAATTTCTTCAAAGGAATAAGACAAGAGTTTTAACAAATCTCGTGGGAGTAGTACTGATGAAAACCTCGGTTATGGACAAATAGAAGATCATTCATTCAATTTGGGAATTGATATTTCTTTTGATTTAGAGCTCACAATGAATGAAATCATCCTGTTCCCTCTTCGGTATAGACCTTGGTTTGCTTTTGCACAGAACTGCAATAAGTTGCTTCCATTTACTTTTGTTAAAAGTAAAAGGGAAAGAAATAATTAGGCAGATTTCTTCCTTCCGTCTAAATTGCCACAGTGCATAGACAAGAGGAAAGTCAGGCCCGGATGAACATATGTCACCAGCTGAGCTTTCTCAATTTTCCAATCATTAGTTTAAACACTGGAAATTTAGGCAACAGCCCCCAAAGGGCACTTGCTTTTCCCTCCCAGATTTTACTATATTCACTCTGCTGATGTGATCCAGAAGCTACTGCTGTGAGGACCATAAATGATGCTCTTTATAAATGTTAGGCAGAAGATTAGATATAAAAATGTTTATCGGGAAGAATAAGTGAAACATATGGGGCGGGATTCTCCACCCCCACGCCGAAGTGGCCGCGCCGTCGTGAACACCGTCGAGGTTCACGACGGCGCGGAACGGCCCTGGTCCCGACTGCTTCAGGCCCTGACAATGGGCCAGTATCGGGGCCGCGTCATCTACCCGCGCCAGGCCTTGTCGCCCACGTAAAAGCGGCGCCGAATGACGCGGCCGGCGCCGCATAACGGATGTCATCCGCGCATGCGCGGGTTGGCCGGCGCCAAACCACGCATGCGTGGTTGCCGTCCTGCCCAAATCCGCCCCGCAAGAAGATGGGGGACGGATCTTGCGGGGCCGCGGAAGGAAAGAGGTCCTCCTTCAGAGAGGACGGCCCGACGATCGGTGGGCACCCATCGCGGGCCACCCCACATTCCAGGTAAAGTCCGGTGCAGGATCCGCCCTCGCCCCCCCACAAGCCGCCCCCCCAGCGTTCACTCATCGCCCACGACTGCAGCGACCAGGTGTGGACGGCGCCGGGGGAAACCTGCCGTCTTGGCCTGGCCGCTCGGCCCATCCGGGCCTCAGAATCGCGGGGGTGCCGGAGAATCGCCATTTTGGGTATTTCCGGCGATTCTCCGGCCTACCGCCCGCGAAACTCGACCGGCCCGTTCCCGCCACTTGCGAGAATCGGGGGAGGGCGTCGGACCGGCGTCTCCGGAAATTTTGGCGGCCCAGGCGATTCTCCCAACCGGCGTGGGAGTGGAGAATCGCGCCCATGAAGTTTCTTTGCAAGACACAGTCCTAGAGAAGCTAGATGAACGTTTATTCATTCATTTATGTGGTGTGAGTGTGGTTGCCTGGGCCAATATTTAATGCTCATTCGTCTACTGCAATTGTCCTTCTAAATGATAGAGGTCACAGTTTGGAAGGTGCCTTCTAAAGAACCTTGGTGAGTTGCTGCATATGTCTCCTACTGGTACACACTGCTGCTACTATGAATTAGCGGTGACTGGTGTGAATGTTTTTGAAGGGTTACTAATCAAGTGGGCTGCGTTGTCCTGGATGGTGTTGTACGTCTTCAGTGTTGTTGGAGCTGCACACATGCAGGCAAATGAAAAGTGCCATCACACTCCTGACTTGCGCTTTGTAGATGGCAGACAGTCTTTGGTGAGTCAGGAAGTAAGTTACTCGCCAGAGTATTCCCAGCCTCTGGCCTGCTCTTTTAGCCATGATATTTATTCATTTTATACATTCATGGGTGTGTGCATCACTGGCTAGGCCAGCATTTATTGATCATTTCTCAATGCCTTTCAGAAGGTGATGGTGAGCTGCCTTCTTGACCTTCTGTAGTCCATGTGTTGTAGGGACATCCATACACATTCGCTCCATCAATGACCTTCCCTCCATTGGGGAGTTGTTCCGAAGAAGTTGTTCGGAAGAAGTTCCAAGATTTTGACCCAACTCAGTCAAGGAAGTGAAAAGTGATAATGATCCAAGTCAGGATGGCGAGTAATTCGGCGTGGTACTTGCAAGTGGTGATGTTCCCATGCACTTGTTGGGTTTGGAAGGTGTTAAGTTTCTTCTTAGTGATATCTCCCAGGATGTTGATCGTGGGGGATTCAGTGATGGTCATGCCATTGAATGTCATGGGGAAATAGTTAGATTTTCTCTTGTTGGAGATGGTCATTGCCTGGTATTTGTCTGGAATGTATTTTACTTCCCACTTTTCAGCCTAAACCTGAATATTGTCCCAGTCATGCTGTACCTGGACACAGACTGCTTTGATATCTGAAGAGTGGTACTTCAACGTGTGCAACATTGTGCAATCATTTGTGAACATCCCCACGTCTCGATTACCATTGACTTTGGTTTACTAAAAGGTGAGATAATAAAAGGTCAACAAATCTGTAAGACTGTGAATATTTTCACATATGTCATGAAGCATGCTTATGGTATCTGCAAGAGTATCCCAACTTGGAACACAGGTTAGTGGCATGTATAGTTTTGTTTTGGCATGAGAAGACAAGTGAAACCCCAGTGAAAATAAGCAGTCCAGTCATCGTGTAACAATTAGTAAAGTAAAGAAAAGATAATTATACTCAAACAGGACTACTCTACTCTATTAAGGTACATGAATTACTAAAAACACACACAGTTTATGTAGAACGTACCCCTTGTTCCAAAATAGATCTATGAGCCCTGAACTCCTTGGGACTTCCTCTGTTCCCCGAAGAACATCCTAATTAAATAAATTATAAGTTAAAAACCCAGCTTATAGTTACCACTCAATACAGGGGTGATATTCAAGTCTGGGAAACATATTTTCCTGGTCCACCAAAGATATTTAAACTGCCTTTACAAAAGTTTTCTGCACTGCCTTGTCTCTGAGACTCAGAGGCTACTGGCTGGAAACTGACTTGTCTGCTTCTGCCTACTAGGTACTAACTGGCCTACCTGGCTTCTGAGGGTCCAGCCAATTATACCTTTGTTCCACTTTGATTTTGTCTTCTGTGTATTTGGCTACCAGCCCCTATCAAATACATTGACTCTCGACATTATCTTATGTCTACCTCAATAATCTTACGAATCATCTCAGTAAACTGTTTCTACTCATATTCACATCTGGGGCGTCATTCTCCGCCGGCGGTAGTCTCCGTTTTGCCGACGCCCGGGGGTTTCCCGACGGCATGGGGCTGCCCCACAATGGGAAACCCCATTGACCGGCCGGTGTAACGGAGCATCCCGCCGGCGGGTCGGGGCAGAAATGTGGCGTGGCGGGTAGGAGAATTTCGCTCCAGATTCTTATCTAAATTGCCTTCTAATCTCATTACTGGGAGAAAAGATCTCACCCGGCCTTTTGAATACTGGCTCCTGCTGTCTTTAGGCAGGTTTATACCTGCTGCTGGGTGGGTCGCATCCCATTATGTTTTGTTAAATCCATTTTACTGCTATTGTTGGGCAAATTCATGACACATAAAATTGCTTTTAATCTTTTCGTGAATCTGTAAGTTTATCCTTTCCTGCAACACATGTCACCAAAATAACTTTAGTTATGTCCTTAGAAAATACCTTTGGAACCTTTTAACTCCAATTGTACCAGAAACTCAATATTTGCCATGATAAATTTCAAATACCTATTGTAAAGCAAAGAACGAAGGGTATGGAGGAGGGAATATAACGTCCTTTTGGTTGAACTGAAAAAGTGAGACTGTACAGATGTTATAAGGCAAAAGAAAAGGAAGTGACCTAGAAAATTGAATTCAACACAATAACATACATTTTTGTAACACGTTTAACATATTAATATCCCCCAAAATATCCCCTTCAAAAATGTGTCGGCAAACAAAATTTGAACTGAATCAAATAAAGAGATATTGGGGACAAATTACCAAAAACTTTGTTGAACAGATGGGTTTTAAACAGGATCTTGAATGAGGAGAACTTGGTAGAGAGCCAAAGAGATTTAGGAAGGAAATTCCAGAACTCGGACCAGGCATGACCACCAATGGTGGGATGATTGAAATTGGGAATGTGCAAGTGGTAAGAATTGAGGAATGCTTTTATCTTGGAAGGTTGTAGGAGTGCAGGGATTCACAGAGAGTAGGAGGCATGAAGTCTTGGACAATTTGAATATGAGTAGGAAAATATTAAAATGGGGCCTGTGCCTTACTAAGAGCCAATGCGAGCACAGGATGATGGATTAATGGAACTAAAAAACATAAGAGCATGAGATATATGAGTAGAATGGGACAAACCGGCTCTGCCATTTAATATGACCACAGCTATCATGGCTTCCTGTCTCAACTCCACTTTCCCACCCATTTCCTCTATCTCTTGATTCATTGAGAGACCAAATATCTGTCCATCTCATCCTTAAATCTACTCAACATTGCAGCATCCTTTGGCTCAGGTAATTCCAAAGATTTATACTCCTCAGAATGAATAGACTTTTCCACATCTCAGCCCTTGTGTTCTAGATTTCCCAGCTCGGGGAAAATAACCTCCCAGAGTTTACCCTGTCAAGTCCCTTCAGAATCTTGCACATTTCATTCTTCTAAACTCCAGAGACGGTTGGCACAATTTACTCAGTCTTTCATCAGGGGACAATCCTCTCATCCCAGGAACCAATGGCTGATCTGGGAGACCGTGCCCCATTATGACGCCTGTGGAACCGTGGGGGTATGAAGGAGCACACTTGCGCCGGGTGGCCATCCAGGTGATGGTCTCTCTTAATCTCTTTGCCATTGGATTCTTCCAGGTGCCAAATGGGGAACTGTCAAAAATCTCTCAGGCCTCGGGGCACAGATGCACCCATGCCACCATGTAGGCCCTGTTTGCCCGACACCTTCGAGGCACTCCCCAGGTGAGGGGTTGACTCCTGGGCGACAGTGGTTATCCCCTGCGGTCGTGGCTGATGACGCCTATCTGCAGGCCGCAGACAAAGGTGGGAACACAGAACAATGACACCCATGCAGCAGCCAGGAACGTGATCGAACAGTGCATCGGCGTCCTGAAGATGCGGTTCAGGTACCTGGAGCATTCTGGAGGTGCCCACCAGTATAGCCCTAGCATGGTCTCTCACATCATGGTGACCTGCTACATTCTCCACATCATTGCACAGCAGACAGATGACACACTAGAAGGGGAGGAACGCAGGCTGCGTCCGAAGAGGAGAATGCGGAGAAGGGCCAGGATGGGGCATGGGGCCCAGGCAGCCACAGGAGGTCGCACAACATGTGAACCAGGGCCAGTGTGCACGGAATAGTCTGATCACCACCAGGTTCGCCGACTAAGGGCCTTGCAGGCTGCTGCAACAATATCCCCACATTCCACTCCTCCCCACTGCCTCTGCCCACCGTCCCGCCCCCCCTCTCACCAGCCAGTCAACCCCCCCCATTGTCCACCATCCCTGCACCAACCTGAGTGCTTGCCACCTTCTTCACTACAGGGTGGGGACCCTGGGTTGGCAGTATCCACGGGTCTGGTCCATGGGTTGGAGGATGATGACAACCTGCTCTACAATGAGCTCTGGTGCTCCACATCGCTTGACAAGGTCTGATTCCTGCCCCAGGTAGTACTTTCCACCATCCACCTGGGTGACCCTGCATGTGTGCTGGCCATTCCATCTCATGGTCCCAACAAACCCTGGGCAGGCGGACATGGGATGGGATCAAGGGTGAGGGTGGAAGCTGGAATGGGGTAGGGGTTGGGAGGCGGGGGGGAGGGGTTGGGCATCGGGGTGGTTTGTGGTGGTGGGTCGCTCACCAGGTAGCTGTACCACATCGCTCCCCCATATTTCTGGTCCTGTCTCCTGCCGCCCCTGGGGTCGACACCGGGGGTGGTTTCTGACCGCCCTGAGGACCCTGGCCCATGCCCACATCCAAAGCCCATGCCCTACACCAATGGACTCCCTACCACCCGAAACACCCTCCACACCCAGCCCCGCGCATCCCTCACACCCTTCCAAAAGAGCACCGAGGCAGGTCGGAACATTGATGAACAGGAGTTTATTGTGATATATACAAGTATTGTTGCCTACGCCCTGTTGCTAACCTATGTATTTCACCCGTGCCAACTTAACTAGTGTCTAACTTTCTCGCCTTACGTGTCCAAATGCTCGGTCTGGGTAGGTCCCCAGGCAATATATCAGATGTGGAGGTGGCCTCCTACAAATCCTGCCCTGTGACCTGGGTCCCCTTTGGCGGCAGGCAATTTTCCGGGTGTCACAGGTGGCGTGGTGCCACCCTGTTCTGCCTGGCATCCACCGGATGTGCCAGGGATTGGTTGGGGGATTCAGAGGCACTGGGGCATTCCGGCACCTCCCCACAGGAGTCACCATCATGGGCCTCATCACCCCCTCCTCCCTCGGGGCGCCCGATGGCTCCCGGGCTACTCCTTGGGACAGGGGTGTGGCCTAAGCAAGGTCCGGGGGCTGCTCCACTAGCTGGCGCTGCTAGTCTGGAGGCCCACTCTCATCTCGACCAGGGTCTCCATGTTCACAACCATGGAGCACAGGTTCTGGGCCATGTCCTCCGGGACTGTGCCACATCCCTCAGAGTCTGCTTCAGGTCAGCCGGTGTCAGGACAGCCGGTGCATGGACTGTTGTGATTGAGCCAAGCTCTGGAGCGCTGTAGCAATATTCATGTTGCTCTGGTCCATAGCTGCCTATGACAGAGCCACTCTGTCCTGTCACAGAGTGCCCACGCCTTAGACATCCTGGCCCATGGCTGATGCCGTTACAGCAGGGCCTCCGCCGTGGACACCACCTGTGCGGTGTTGGTCCTGGGGGACGAAGGGGCGGGGGGGGGGGGGGCGGAAGGGACACAGACAGTGTTAGACAATCCAATGCATGCAGCCGAGGGAGTGAGTAGTTGGTGGATTCAGTGGCCAGGGAACCCGGCCATAGCTAGTATGAGTACCAGCATGTGTTGCAGGGTGGGGGTTTGGTCGCCTTCTGGGTTGAGGTGGGGCGGGTTACGGGTGTGTGGGACAAGGTTTGGTGCAAGGGGCACAGTGCTGACTACTGACCCTGGCTGCCCTGAGGAGATAGTGCAGTTTTTTCTGGTATGGCTGACCAGTCCAGATGGTGTTGCCCACAACACTAACCACTTCTATCACATGAGACCAGGCCTGGTGAACGGCGGCAGCTGATAGCCTCGTCCCCACTCTGGGATACAGGATCGGCCACCCTTCCTCCTCAGCATCCAGCAGGGCCTCCAGTTCCACATCGGTGAACCTCGAGGCCGCGCGTCTTGCTG
Source organism: Scyliorhinus torazame (assembly GCF_047496885.1). Classification (NCBI taxonomy): domain Eukaryota; kingdom Metazoa; phylum Chordata; class Chondrichthyes; order Carcharhiniformes; family Scyliorhinidae; genus Scyliorhinus; species Scyliorhinus torazame. The sequence goes on from NC_092709.1 coordinate 179,441,161, forward strand.
CCATCTTGTTGGCTGGGATGGTACGTGGAGAGTGAACTGTGTATAAGCGGCTGCAGCTTGTCAGCCTCCGGGTGTGAATCCCGAACCTGATGAGTATGGCATCATTTCTAATTGGAATTGATTGCATTCCACGTGCACAGGTGCTGGCCTCTTAGCGGTCATTGAAAGTTCGGCGTCAGTTTTGCTGTCGTAGAACTCCATGAATCCTGCCCCGGAGTCAACGCTTAGTCTCAGGAATGGAGAATCCAGCTGCTTATTTTACAAGTCAAAATCAGCTTCCTTCTTGAATTCATCATGAATAAATGGGGCGGGATGCTCCATTTGCCGACGCCAAAATCGCAAAACGTGATAGGGCGGAGAATAGCTTCCGACGCCAAAGTCACGGTCGGTGCCGGTTTGACGCCAAAACGGGATGCTCCGGCACCCCAGAAATGGCGTAAATGAGGCGCTCGCTGCACGGGGTAACGGTACAGTAGGCATATCATTAACAGGCCTGACACCCGGGGCGAAATTCTCCCCCAAAGGCGCGATGTCCGCCGACTGGCGCCCAAAACTGCGCCAATCAGACGGGCATCGCGCCGCCCCAAAGGTGCGGAATGCTCCGCATCTTTGGGGACCGAGCCCCAACATTGAGGGGCTAGGCCGGCGCCGGAGGGATTTCTGCCCCGCCAGCTGGCGGAAATGGCGTTTCTTGCCCCGCCAGCTGGCGCGGAAATGACATCCCCGGTCGGCGCATGCGCGGGAGTGTCAGCGGCCGCTGACAGTTTCCCGCGCATGCGCAGTGGGGAGAGTCTCTTCCGCCTCCGCGGAGGCGGAAGGGAAAGAGTGCCCCCACGGCACAGGCCCGCACGCGGATCGCGGGCCAGGCCACCTTGGGGGCACCTCCCCGGGGTCAGATCGCCCCGCGCCCCCCCCAGGACCCCGGAGCCCGCCCACGCCGCCTTGTCCCGACGGCATCGTTCACTTGTGGTTATAAAAATTGTGAACCTGCGTCCTAGTTGCTGAGCGAGAGACAGAGGAGGTGGGAAATGGTGTGGAGTGACTGCGGGCTGCCGGCCCGGACACAGGAAGTGCTGGCAATGGTGGGGTGGTAGAGGGGGGTGCGGAGGGGAGGGAGTGGCCTAACCAGGGCTGAGGGAGGGGAGGAGGAGTGGGAGGGCAGGCCGAGCAGCCGGGGTGCCCCCCTACAGTGGCCATCTTGCTGACCACTCAGCCCGGCCCCTGGATCTACACAATAACACCAGCCGTATGGGTGCGCCCAACCCCACATCCCACCCCCCCACCACAGCGCGCCCCACACCACAGCGCGCCCCCCCCCCTCCCCAGCCCCGAACACCCCACCCAAATGGAAGCCACCGACCAGCGGACCACCCAGGGCAACACCCAAGGCAGCCTGCAGTGAGGGCAGTGCCAGCCAACGGTGCCCCTGGCAGCAGGGATGGGCGCCAGGACAGGGGGCACCGACAGGGCCTAAAGCCGACGGGGCAGAGTTGCGGGGATGCGGGGGTGGGGGCATGCGTGGGTGGGGTCCGCAGTGTCAACCGGGGCCACCATGGAGTCCATGGTACCTGGATGAACACGGAGGTAAGCGCCAGGCCAACATGTTGGCCTTTCAACCCCTGCAGAGAATGGCATTCGGACACCAACTCGCGCTGATGGCCGCTGTGCTGATGGCCGCAGCCCTGCAAGATGAGCGGAGGCCACTCAGAGAGGAGGCGCAGGCTGCAGCAGAGGAGTGGGCTGCAAAGGGGAAGGTGGCAACCGCACAGGCTGGAGGACCGTCCGTCCAACCGGGCAAGGACGAGGTGCCATGGAGGCACCGCATGAGGCCCCGCGTGTGCCGCAACCGCATGTCGATCGAGGACCTGCCGGACCGTGCATGCAGATGGAGACTCCGGCTGAGCAGACAGACAGCGCGACACATCTGCCAGCTGATGGCACACCTGGCATCGTGGGGTGTAGGGGAGGACACCCGTTCCCGGTGGCCATCAAGGTGACAGTCGCCCTTAACTTTTATGCGGCGGGGTCCTTCCAGTCGCCGAGTGGGGATCTGTCCGGGATTTCACAGACCTCGGTGCACAGGTGCCAACATGGATGCCCTATCTGCACATGCGGACCAGTACATCCTGTACCACGTGGACCGAGCCCACCATGATGCCCAGGCAGCTGGGTTCGCTGCCATCGCCGCGATGTCCCGGGTCCAGGGGGTGATCGATGTCGACCTACGGCCACCTGCAGATAACAGGCCTCTGTACACCAGCAGAAAGGGTTTCCGCTCCATGAACGCCAGCTGGTTTGCGACCAACAGATGTGCGTCATGCACGTCTGCGACCGGTACCCGGGCAGCGTGCAAGAATCATTCATCCTGGCACACTCGGTGATCCCCGACATGTGTGAGGGGCAACCTCCCCTGGCAGCGGGGCTGGCTGCTGGGCGACAGGACTTACCCGCTTCGGTTGTGGCTGATGGCGCCTATCCAGAGGTCACTGACCTACAAGGATCCAACGACGCTCTTACAGCGACCAAGGGTGTGGTAGAGCGGTACTTCGGCATCCTAAGGATGCGCTTCAAGTGACTGATCCGCTCTGGAGGGGCCCTCCAGTACGAGGCTGAGAGGGTCGCCCACATCGTGGCGGCCTGCTACATTCTCCACAATATCGCGCAGCAGAGGGGCGATGTGCTGGAGGAAGAGGTTAATGAGGAAGGGCAGACCTCGTCCAATGAGGAGAATGCGGGGAGATGGACGATGAGCAGGACATGGGGCCCAGGCAGGCACAGGAGGCTGCACAACACCATCGCCAGGGAAAGCGCACAGGGAACGCCCTCATCGCAACATGGTTTACCGGCTAGGAGGGGGAGGGGGGCCAGGGGCACGGACACCACCATCCAATACCCACAACCCCTCACCTCCCACACCAGCAAACCACCCGCAGGCACACCCATGACACTTTCCTGCGGCGCAACAACCTGGGGGCATTGGGTTGGCAGTGACAGTGGGTCTGGCCCATGTGATGGAGAATGATGACAACCTGCTCTGCGATGTGCTCTGGTGCTCCGCATCATTAGACAATGTCTGACTCATGCCCACAGTAGCACCTTCCACCTGGGTGATCCCTGCATGCGAGCTGGCCAGTCCATCACAAGGTCCTGTCGAATCCCTGGGGTGGGGGTGCTGGGAACGGTCGAGACGGGGTGGGATGGGAGGGTGGGGAGTATGGTCCACCCACGGGGCCTGCACTGGTACCCCACCCTCCACTCCCCCCGGACAGCACTGACTGGCCCACCCCACAACCATCAGACAGAGCACCGCGGCAGGGTTTAACAATGTTAACAAGTGTTTATCGTGGTGGAATATATACAGTCTGTGCCCTAGCCCCAAAAACTCAGCTGTGCCCTGCACCCGTGCCAACTTAATTGGTGTCTAACCTTCTGGTCTTATGGGCCCTAATGCTATGCCTCGGTGGTTCCCCAGATGGTACAGCAGGTGTGGAGGCGGACTGCTGTGACTCCTGCCCTGCGACAAAGATCGCCGTTGGCGCATGCCTCCTGGGGCAACTGGCCTGGATGGGCCCGGCCGCTGCGTGATGCCACCGTGCTCTGCCCACTGCCCACCAGAGACAGGAAGGGTGGAGTTCAAGGTACTGCGCTGTTCTGGCACCTCCCCTGCGGGGATCTCCGGCACGGGCCCCAGCACCTCCTCCTCCCTCGGGGTGCCCGATAGCCCCCAGCCTACTCCATGGGATAGGGGTGAGAGCGGAGCCATCCCCAGAGGCCCCTACATCACTTGGAGCTGCAAGTCCTGGAGGCCCGCTCTGGTCTCGACCAGGGTTTGCACGCTTGCGGCCATGGAGCACTGGGAGTGGACCATCTCCGTCTGTGACTGTGCCACCACACTGAGGGTCTGCGGCACATCAACCAGTGACTGGGTGACTGGGCCACTTCCCTCTGGGTGTGGGTCCCCTCCCTCTGGGACTGGACCACCCCGCCCAGTGTCTGCGCCACGCCAGCCAGTGGCTGGGCAATGCTGCCGATGCTCTCAGCCATGGCCTGCTGTGACTGGACCACACTGAGGAGCGCCGGTGAAATCTCCAGGTGGCTCTGGCACATGGCTGCCTGTGAGGGGGCAGCCCTGTCCTGGGCCTCGGCCTCCGTCTGCACAGAATGCCCCAGGCCTTGCACACTCTGACCCATATCTGACATCATCGCCCCCATTGCCTCCACCGCAAGGGTGAAGGGGGTGAGGGGGCTGAGGGGGGGTGAGGGGGTTGTGGGCTGAGGAGGGTGCGGGCTGGGGGGGTGAGGGGTGTGTGGGGTGAGGGGGGTGGGAGGGGGTGGGGTGAGGGGGGTGGGGTGGGGGGTTTCCACACATGTGTCATGGGGATCCTCAACGAAGCACGGTCTCAATTGTTCACACACCACCAACCGCCATGTTAGCGACCTTCCTTTCCTCCGGACCGCCGACCACGTCTAGTGCCCTCTACCCGGGCATGGTGAGGAGCCGCAGGTCTGTTGGCACCCCTCCGGTCTTCTCCCGCTCCCGGCAGTTGTGCACTGCCTTCTCCTTGGGGGTGGGAGGCAAACATTCCAACGCATGCAGTCCAGGGTTTGGGTAGATGATGGCATCAGTGGTCAAGATGCAAGACCATTGCAGCTGGCATAGGTGCTGGCATGTGTGGCAGGGTGGGGGTCCGACTATCCCCCAGGGTTGAGGGGCCGTGTTACGGGTGTGGGGGGGGGGCGGGGTTGGTGCCAGGGCACAGCACTGCTTACTGACCCTGGCCGCCCTGAGGATGGAGTTTCTTCCTTCACTGGATGGCAGTCCAAACCTGCGCCCAGACACGGAGAATGGTGGCCCCTGCCAGCCTTCTTCCCCGCCAGGGTACAGGATCACCTGCCTCCCCTCCACAGCGTCCAGGAGGGTGTCCAGCTCAGCGTCCCTGAACCGTGGCGCTGATGCAGTGATCGTCAATCAGCGGGGAAAGCGTCCAAACCAAAAGGAAACAACATCAATTAAAACCCCTGCCATTCAGGTGGCCCGGCGCACACCCGACTGGCTTTGCTACATCTCACTCTGGGCAGTCCATTTGGCCCTGAGCTGTCATCTGTCCAACAACACTTGATTAATCGAGCCGCTTTCAATCCACTAATCGGGGGACTTCAACCTTTTCTATTAAAACACGCGTTCTCGGATTCTAGTTTTTCCAACCAGTGGAAACTTCCTCTCTGCATCCACTCTATCTAGGGTGGTGTGTGTGGGGGGATGGATCGTTTATGTGCGGCTGCGGCGTGTGATCCTCATGCTCCTTGGGCAGCACGGTAGCACAAGTGGAAAGCACTGTGGCTTCGCAGCGCCAGGGTCCCAGGTTCGATTCCGCATGAGTCACTGTGCGGTGTCTCCCCGTGTCTGCGCGGGATTCCTCCGGGTGCTGCGGTTTCCTCCCACAGTCCAAAGACGTGCAGGTTAGGTGAATTGGCCATGGTAAATTACCCTTAGTCCAAAAAGGTGAGGAGGGGTTATTGGGTTACGGGGATAGGGTGGAAGTGAGGGCTTAAGTGGGTCGGTGCAGACTCGATGGTCCGAATGGCCTCCTTCGGCACTGTATGTTCTATATTCTACGTTCATGTGCGCCAATCACGGACCCGGCGAATCCGGCACCGTTTTGCATGGAACCATTTGTGTTCCACGTGGCGATAGTGCCAGCCTATTTAGAGTTGCTGAATCAGTGCAGCTGTTCCACTGTTTTTCCTGTCGTAAAACCATGCCAGCTTCAGCACTTAATCTCAGAATCAGAGAATCCAGAATCAGAGAATCCAGCCCAACATTTCAAACAAATAAAGAAGCAACTATTTATTTTTAATCATGTAAAACTGCAGTGTGCTACGTCTAGAATAGTAGGTGGTGCATATATATTCAACATATCATTATTTACTAAAATAACTCTGAGCAAAATTTAAATCCTGCCAAGATGGGAAAAATAAATAGAGAAGAAATCATAGAAGTCAAGTGGCTCCATACTGGTGCGCGGCTCATCTGTAAACAGAGCCTAATTTATTTATGGCAAAACAAGATTGTAGCTTTACTAAAATGCAACAAAGGATTATTCAATATGGGAAATAAGAAAGAAAATCTCAGATTACTTGTGTTATGTGGGCTCAAAGTAAAAATAGAATTTTAATGCAAACAGAATAATATTGCTGTTTTTTTCAAGACTTTTAGAGGAATTTTAAGCAGTTCTCCTGCAGTGAATTGAATGGGCTGGTGTCACAGATAACATTTGTGTGCACAGGGCAGGGGAGAGTCAATTTAACTCTCACGGCCTCGAGGTCTAATTTTGTATTTTTATAATCCTTAAAGTAATGCAGCAAAGAAATTAGTTATATTATTGTAAATGTGAGGTGCCATCTTTACTTGTGCTTCTTAAAGATTACTTTGGAAGAGACAAACCAAGGGAATAATGATGCTCATTGTGTAAAACACTGTCAATTCATCTTTGGGTCCTGAAAAGGAGAGAATTATTCTTCTTTCTCTGACAGTTTTAGAAATTTCATACCAGAGTAATTGAAATAATTTTATTCCTGCCTTTAGTAAGCAAAATTTCACAAAAGTGTTGACCTTTATATTTATTGGTATAAGTCCACCAATCACATTTTGATACGTCATGGGCTGAATTCTCCGCTCCTGAGACCAAGTGTTGATGCCGTCATGAACAAAGAAAATTTACAGCACAGGAACAGGGCCTACGACCCTCCAAGCCTACGCCGATCCAGATCCTCTATCGAAAACTGTTGCCTATTTTCTAAGGATCTGTATCCCTCTGCTCCCTGCCCATTCATGTATCTGTCTAGATACATCTTAAATGACGCTATCGTGCCCGCCTCTACCACCTCCGCCGGCAATGCGTTCCAGGCACCCACCACCCTCTGCGTAAAGAACTTTCCACGCATATCTCCCTTAAACTTTTCCCCTCTCACCTTGAACTCGTGACCATTAGTAATTGAGTCCCCCTCTCTGGGAAAAAGCTTCTTGCTATCAACCCTGTCTATACCTCTCATGATTTTGTACACCTCAATGAGGTCCCCCCTCAATCTTTGTCTTTCTAATGAAAATAATCCTAACCTACTCAACCTCTCTTCAGAGCTAGCGCCCTCCATACCAGGCAACATCCTGGTGAATCTCCTCTGCACCTTCTCCAAACATCCACATCCTTTTGGTAATGTGGCGACCAGAACTGTACGCAGTATTCCAAATGTGGCCGAACCAAAGTCTTATACAACTGTAACATGACCTTCCAACTTTTGTACTCAATACCCCTTCCGATGAAGGAAAGCATGCTGTATGCCTTCTTGGCCACCTTCAGGGTACAATGGACCTGAACACCCAGATCTCTCTGCACATCAATTTTCCCCAGGGCTTTTTCATTTACCGTATAGTTCGCTCTTGAATTGGATCTTCCAAAATACATCATCTCGCATTTTCCCGGATTGAACTCCATCTTCCATTTCTCCACCCAACTCTCCAATTTATCTATATTCTGCTGTATTCTCTGACAGTCCCATTCACAATCTGCTATTCCACCAACCTTAGTGTCATCTGCAAACTTGCTAATCAGACCACCTATACCTTCCTCCAGATCATGTATGTATATAACAAACAACAGTGATCCCAGCACAGATCCCTGTGAAACACCACTGGTCATAGTTCTCCATTTTGAGAAACTGCCTTCCACTACTACTCTCTGTCTCCTATTGCCCAGCCAGTTCTTTATCCATCTAGCTAGTACACCCTGGACCCCATGAGACTTCACTTTCTCCATCAGCCTACCATGGGGAACCTTATCAAATGCCTTACTGAAGTCCATGTGTATGACATCTACAGCCCTTCCCTCATCAATCAACTTTGTCACTTCCTCAAAGAATTCCATTAAGTTGGTAAGACATGACCTTCGCTGCATAAAACCATGTTGCCTATCACTAACAAGCCCATTTTCTTCCAAATGGGAATAAATCCTATCCCTCAGTATCTTCTCCAGCAGCTTCCCTACCACTGACGTCAGGCTCACCGGTCTATAATTACCTGGAATATCCCTGCTACCCTTCTTAAACAAGGGGACAACATTAGCAATTCTCCAGTCCTCCGGTACCTCACCCGTGTTCAAGGATGCTGCAAAGATATCTGTTAAGGCCCCAGCTATTTCCTCTCTCACTTCCCTCAGTAACCTGGGATAGATCCCATCCGGACTTGGGGGCTTGTCCACCTTAATGCCTTTTAGAATACCCAACACATCCTCCCTCCTTATGCCAACTTGACCTAGAGTAATCAAACATATATCCCTAACCTCAACATCCGTCATGTCCCTCTCCTTGGTGAATACCGATGCAAAGTCCTCGTTAAGAATCTCACCCATTTTCTCTGACTCCACGCATAACTTTCCTCCTTTGTCCTTGAGTGGGCCAACCCTTTCTCTAGTTACCCTCTTGCTCCTTATATATGAATAAAATGCTTTGGGATTTTCATTAACCCTGTTTCCTAAAGATATTTCATGACCCCTTTTAGCCCTCTTGATTCCTCGTTTCAGATTGGTTCTACATTCCCGATATTCTTCCAAAGCTTTGTCTGTCTTCAACTGCCTCGACCTTATGTATGCTTCCTTTTTCCTCTTAGCTAGTCTCACAATTTCACCTGTCATCCATGGTTCCCTAATCTTGCCATTTCTTTCCCTCGTTTTCACAGGGACATGTCTGTCCTGCACTCTAATCAACCTCTCTTTAAAAGCCTCCCACAGATCAAATGTGGATTTACCTTCAAACAGCTGCAAATGGTGAAAATGGTGGAGTGTCAACAGGTCCCCAGCTGCAGTGATTCAACCGTTCCCAAGAGGCTAGCACGGGCGGATCAAGATATCAGCAGACCGGTGGCCGAATCGCCGGTCCCGTGATTGACGCGACGCCGCGGCTGCACATAATGGATACTCTCCCCCCCAACGCACACAAGCATCGCAGGCAAGCTGACCACAAGGAGGGCAGCACCGCGATTCCGGGACGCCGAACTGGAGACCCTCCTTGACTCCATGGAGGGGAGGAGGCTCATATTATACCCCGGCATGGGACGGAGATCAGCAGGCGCTATCGTTCGGCATGCCTGGTTCAGAGCTGGCAGCCACCGTCAGCGCCGTCAGCTAGGTGGCCCGACCTGTAGACCAGTGCAGGAAAAAACTGCATGACCTCCTCAGGGCGGCCAGGGTGAGTACCCAGCACTGTGCCCCTGGCACCAAGCACCCTTTCCACCCCACTCCATGGTTGGCATTGCCAGGGATCAGGCCCGGGGTGTCTTGACAGTAGAGGAGGGTGTGAGGGTTCCTGGATGCCTTCCCAAGGTTGGGGGATGAGGGAAGGTTCAAATGAATGTGGGTGGGGGCCTGAAAGCAGGGGGGGGGGAGGGGGGGGGGGGGGGGGAGGTGAGAGAGAGAGATCGAGGCAACCGTCCATAATGTGCCCCGATCTGCGAGGACTCTTTGTTGTTTTCAACTCACCATCTGGAAGTCCCTCGAGGTGCGGCCTTGGCAGGAGAAGCTCCCAAGGCCAAGAGAAACAGCAATGTGCTGTTGGACGGCGTGATTTTTCTCGGCGGCAAGAAATACCCCGCTAAATGCACCGTCAAGCAGACTTTAACTTGAGCTGCTGAATCGCGTCCATAATGCCATGCAAACCACTCGGGAGTACGCTTGTGAAGTTGGTGTTGAGCTGCATTACACTGGGTCTGTTTTATGGCTGGGCAAGAAACGTTTAATGCTATTGCACAATGTAATGGCTGCAAATACTTTAGTCAAAATTTTCTGGCCATCCCCATTGGCCTGTGTGATGTTCTTTGCTTTATGGATGAGGATGGCTTCGAAGTGTAGTGTCTTATAAAGAACATCAAGCTATGTTTTTAACAAAGCTAATTTATTAACACAAGTAAATAGATTTTAATTGCTATCTAAGATTTACAAGACTCCAACTAAACTTAGACTATGATTCTATCTACAGAGCTTCTGAAAACACGACTACTCTCTATCCTGCCTATCAAGTGATTCACGTACATGCTCTTGATCACTAGCTATTGGTTGGACACATTCACATTAATTTGTTAACCCTTCAGTTACCATACAATATATGTATTGCCACATCCCCCTTTCTTTGAAATTGTTTGGAGATTCGTACAGACTTATGTACACGACATGACTGTTGTTTATGCTATACATAGTTTCACTGTTATTGTCCAGAAGGTAACAATTTTTTTTTTAATGTTCACAAATTGAGTCTGTCGGTTTCTTTCTTAGACATGTGGATCTTCTCAGTTGTGTTTGTTCCAATGCTGCTGTTGTTGTATTTACTGCTGGAACAACGTCTTGCTGTTGTGCTGTAGGAGTTGCCTTTAGCAGCTCTGTGTTGGCGTTACATGTGGAAATATGGGTTGAGTTGTCTTCACCTTAGGCAATGCTCTGCAGTTTCTCCTTAACATTGAACCCTCTTCCTTTATGACAATGTATGAATGTGGAGCTGCCTGGCGAATGATATGTGCCATGCTCGACCATCAACTCGGAAGCTGTACCCATATATTATCCCCTTGCTCTAGTGATGCTAGATTCTTCACCATCCTGTCATAGTAATGTTGCTGTTTCTGTTTGTTCTACATGATTTTTTTTGTATTGCATCGTTATTTTCTGGATTAGCTGTAGTTAGACATGGTAATGTGGCATGTATCTTTCGATTCATCAGCAATTGTGTGGTGAGTATCTTGTTGCAAATGGTATCGCTCTGTAGCTTAACAAAGCTAAGTTTGGGTTGCTGTTGGAATTCCAAGCTTTTTTAAGTAGTTTCTTGGCAATATGTACTCCCTTCTCAGCCTTTCCATTGGACTGTGGATGAACTGGGCTGGGGGTGACATGCTGCCATCAAAACACAGTCCATTGTCACACATTACGGTGAATGGGATACCATGCCTAACAAATAATACCTTCATCATCTTGGTGGCAGCCTTCAAACTTGAGTTAGGTAGCTTGTTTACCTCAAGACAGTTTGAAAAGTTGTCTATGACTAACACTTATTCATTGCCTTGGACGAAAAACAGACCATGCCTACTTTTGACCATGGAGTCATGAGCAGTTTGTGCATTGTAAGTACCTCCTTCTGTTGCTGGGACTGGTTCTTCTGACAAATTGTGCCACGAGGTTGCCAACGTCATCATTATTCCTGGCCAATACACGGGCTCATATGCTCTTCTTTTACATGTTTGCATCCCCAGATAGCCTTCATGCACTTTGCTGAGGATCATGTGCCTGACAGAAGTCGTATTACAATATGATTTTGCCTGAGCAGGAATCCATTTACACTGCTCAGCTCTGCTCATATGTTCCGGTAGTTAAAATAAGTTCCTTTGGGCCAACCATCCCGCAGTTCAACACACGTGGATCGTTTCATCGTTACATGTTTTTTCTTTGATGCGCTTCAAATTTCCGTCAGAGACAGGTCGGTTTTCTTCAATCAGGGTTGCTTGAGCTTCAATGATCTGGACGATGTCTGTCGTCTCTGGATCATCAGTTGCACACGATCGTGCATCAGCTCCAATTATCTCTTTTCCTGGCGTGTAGACTAGCTCAAAATCATGCCTTTGAAGTTTCAGAACCATTCTCTGTAGTCCTGGAGACATGTCGTTCAAGTTTTTCTTCAAATTGGAGACGAGAGGACGATAATCAGTTTCAACTGTGAATGTGGGGAACCCATACACGATGTTATGAAATTTGTCCATAACCGTGAGTAGGCCCAAACACTCCTTTTCAATTGGCGCATGCCGCTGCTCAGTTGGTGTCATCGCTCTCGAGGCATATGCAACTGGTTGCCATTCCCCTTCGTTTGTCTGCTGTAACAGCACTGCGCCTGTGCCGTCTTTGTTGGCATCTATCAAAATCTTTGTGTTATTCTTGGGATAGTAAAAGGACAGAACAGGTGCTGTGGTGAGTGCTCTTTTCAGATCAGACCACTCTCTGTCGTGTTCATCAGACCAAGTGAAATTAAAGTTTTTTTGGATTAGCTGTCTTAGTGCTGTGGTGTGTGATGCCAGGTTTGGTACGAATTTCCCCCCAAAATTGACAACACTTTGTATTCTAAGTATTGCCTTTTTGTCTTTTGGACATGGCATTTTGATGATGGCTGCAATCTTTTCAGTGTCTGGCTGGACTCTTTGAGCTGCTAGTTGATCACCCAAGAAAATTAGTTTGGAGATGCCAAATTGGCATTTGGCTCCGTTCAGTTTGAGACCAAACATTTCAATGCACTTCATGACTTGCAGAAGTCATGCATTATGTTCCCCTTCATTTGATGAACAAATGATGATGTCATCAACTTACACTCGTACGCCTACAATATCTTCAACCACCTGTTCCATAGCCCGATTAAAATTTTCAGAAGTTGAAATGATCCCGAAAGGCATTTTATTGAAACAGTATCTCCCGTATGGTGTGATGAATGTGCAGAGTTTCCTACTTGCATCATCTAGCTTTAGTTGCCAAAAAGAAACCTGGATGCATCTAGCTTGATAAAGATCTTGGCACCTGACATCTCACTCATGATTTCCTCTCTTTTTGGAATTGGACCGTGTTCCCGCTTAATATTCTGATTCAGATCCTTGGGATCGAGACAGATTTTCAGATCACCGTTAGCTTTCTTCACACAAACCATAGAACTGACCCAGTCAGTTGGTTCGTCCCCTTTGGCGATTATCCCCAACTGCTGGATACACTCAAGTTCCATTTTTAAACATTCCCTCAAAGGAGCTGGTACACTCCTAGGTGGATGAATGACTGGTCTGGCAATCGTTCTTAGCTGGATTTTAGATTCAAATGGTAGTGAAATACCAATACCAATTACAATACCATGAAAGACATGAGGAAATCTCTGAATAATCGCCTTGATCTGGTTATTGCAATTGGATGAAATCCTGTCTGAGCTGTAAATGCGTTTCACGAGTTGCAGAATCTCACATGCCTGAACACCCAATAATGACGATCTCTTTAGTTCTCGGATTTCAAATTTAATCGTGATCTCTTTCTCTTTGTCCTCAACTGTTAAGTAGCATGTACCCATTGTAGTAATCACATTGCCATTATAGTCCCGCAACTGACAGTCATTTTCATCAATTAATGGTTTTGTTATTAATTTTGGTCATGTCTGTCTGATTAATAAGGTTAGCTCGTGCATCGGTATCCAATTTCATCTGTATGTTAGCTCCGTTGATTATTAATGGTATCGTCCAATCATCAGGATTGTGAATGACTGATATCTTTTTTTAAATGTCCGAATCGGAAGTTTTTACTGTTTTGACAAAGAAAGAATCTTCTAAGCTGAATACATCTTCCACAGTGTCAGGTTTGATCACTTGATTAACATGTTTTTTAATGCTTATTTCTTGCCCAGCTCTTTCTTTGTTCACTGCACTAAGCTTCTTAAATTGTTGCGCATGTGTTCCCGATCTGCACTGAGGTTTAATGTAATGGTTTAATTTGTGACACTTCACACAGGTTTTTCCAAACGCAGGACATTCTTTTATCAGATGGGTGTTGCCTTACTGTTTATACGTCATGACGCTCGTGGTGTCATGTGCAAAATGGCTGCCGTCTGGAGCACGTTCCTTTTTTTGGTGCACGTTCCTTTTTTTGGTGTTGGCCATGTTGTTAGTTTCCGCGCCATTTTCTATGACCAACATTTCAGAAAACTGATTTCTGGTAAGTTCACCTGCTCTACACATATTGATTGTGCCTTCTAATGTCAAATCAGACTGTCTCAATAATCTTTCACACAGCTTGTTGTTTTTTACTCCATAGACTAACTGATCTCACAGAAGTGAGTTGAGCAGAATCGAAAAATTACATGTCTACGTTTTATGTCTCAGATCTGTTATGAAGCAGTCAAGCATTTCACCTGATTTTTGCATTCTTTGCCTGAACACATACCGTTCAAACGTTTCATTTTGTTGCAACTGGCAGTGCTTGTCAAATTTTTCAATTACTTTATTGTATTTTTTCTTATCTGCTTGGTCCTCAATCGGAATGGGTTGAATCTTTCTAGGGCTTGCAATCCAGCCACTTAGAAACAGCACTATTTTTCACTGATCATGGCCGCTTCTAGGTCTAGGCAGAGATATACAATTCAAACTGCTTCTTTAAAATTGCGGTAATTAACGTCTACTTTACCCGAAGTATGAAATTGCCGTGGAGTTTGCAAACCTTCCATCTTGCTTCGACTGGGAAGACCTTGGACATCGTCAATGCTGTCAGAGTCTGGTAGAATTTTTTTCAAGTTTTGTTGCATGGAGATTTTTTTCAAACTTCTCTTCTCTCGCTGAAACATTCTACCTATCTTAGCAAACACTCCTGGCACCATTTGATGATCTTTGCTTTATGGATGAGGATGGTTTTGAAGTGTAGTGTCTTACAAAGAACATCAAGCTATGTTTTTAACAAAGCTAATTTATCAATACTACAATTGAATAGATTTGAATTGCTAACTAAGACTTACAAAACGACAACTAAACTAAGACTATAATTCCATCTACATAGCTTCTGAAAACATGACTACTTTTTATCCTGCCTAATCACTTGCTCCCCAAATCAAGGGTATCACGTGATTCATGTGTGTGCTCTTGATCACCATCTAGTGGTTGGATGCATTCACATTAATTTGTTCACCCTTCATTTGCCATACAATATACACATTGTCACAGCGGGATCTTCCAGTTCCACCAATGGCAACCCCCAATTTGGGTTCCCTGGCGGCGGAAGGTGCGAACAATGGAAGACCCATTGACAGCAGCGGGACTGGGAGATGGTAGGCAGTCTCCGCCTTCGGGGTAGGGGGCGGTGCAGATGGGGGAAAGTGGGCAAGAGGGTGGGAAATTCTGCCCTTTAAGTCTTGCGGCTCCTATCTTATTTCAGTCCACATGTATCTACAGAGACTATAGACACATCGAGTTCACAAACCTCATGTGGGGAAACACGATACAAAATTTAATAGATAGACCACATTCATTTCAGGGTAATGTGAACTTGAATAGTACATATAGAAACTGTGAACAAGAGCAAATCAGATTAGTTTTAGCTTGCTGTCTTTCATCAATGTGTTATCTTCAAAGTGTATTATTTCTAAAATAAAGCAGAATTCGTTATCAATAGAACCAATAGAAAATAGGAGAAACAGCTTGCATTTCCTACAGTGCCCAAAACACAACAAAATGTATTTTCCATACAGATAATTTGAAGTGCAATGACTGTTATGTAAAGGGGCTGTTTAGCACAGGGCTAAATCGCTGGCTTTGAAAGGAGACCAAGGCAGGCTAGCAGCATGGTTCAATTCTCGTATCAGCCTCCCTGAACAGGCGCTGGAATGTGGCGACTAGGGGCTTTTCACAGTAACTTCATTTGAAGCCTACTTGTGACAATAAGCGATTTTCATTTCATTCAAAAGCAGCTACATGATCAGCAAAGGGAAGAATGAACAGTTAATCTGTTTTAACGCTGTTGGCAGAGAGAGAGAATTTGGAAGGACAGTGGAAAACTGTGCTTTTTTCAAATTGGAATGTTCACCTGAATCCTTGAAACACCTCAGGTGGGGTCCTGTTCTGACTTCCCATCCAATGAGGTCTTCTCCAATAAAGCAGCTCTTTTTAAAGTACCCTTATATTTTGTAGACACTATGAAGGAATTTGTAGTACCACGGATACCACGTTAAGGCCTGTATTTAAGAAATTTGTGTGCAACGTAATTAAACACCAGCAATAAAATAAATGCTGTAAATGGAGCAAGCTACTTGATTTACTAATTGTGCTGGCCATCTATATTTTTATTAAGCCATCATAAAACCTTTTTGTCTGATGATTGTTGTAAATAGAATAAAAATGTATTTTTTAATGTTCTTTCCAGTTCACACAATGTACATATTATTCTCTTTCCAATAAAAGCAAATTCTCTTTTCCTTTATTGAAGTTGCACAGTGGAAATGCATTGCCCCTTGAGATCTTGTGAAATAATGTGACACATTGTTTGACTGAAATTTTCAGGCACTGCTTGGATGATTACTGGAGATGAATATTTTAATGAAGGTGCCAATAACGCATCCAGGCAATTCTGTTTACTTCTAGGGGGATTTTGCCAACTGTATTCTATTCCTGATGGCATAACTGGAAGTATATACCATTTCACCTCTCTTGCTTTTTCTTTGTGCTTCCGGCCTTATGATGGAGGGAAGATGATTGACGCAGCTGCAGATGATTGAGCCCAGGACAGTACTCAGAGCAGAAATGGTTGACCTCCAATAGCCACAACCATATTTTTCCAATGTGAAAGGTATGACTCCAATCAGTGGAGAGTTCTCCACCTGATTCAAATTGACTCCAGTTTTGCTCCTTGATGCCACACTTGGTAACATGTGGCTTTGTTATCGAGGGCAGTCACTCTCTTCTCGCCTGAGCTAATTTTTCCATGTTTGGACTAAGGCTGT
Organism: Scyliorhinus torazame; assembly: GCF_047496885.1. Classification (NCBI taxonomy): domain Eukaryota; kingdom Metazoa; phylum Chordata; class Chondrichthyes; order Carcharhiniformes; family Scyliorhinidae; genus Scyliorhinus; species Scyliorhinus torazame. The sequence continues at coordinate 179,457,691 of NC_092709.1, forward strand.
AATGATGTCAGGAGTTGAATGGCCCCGGCAGAATTCAAATTGAACATCAATGAGCATGTTGTTGCTGAGTAAGTGCTGCTTTCGATGGTGCGTTCCATCACTTTGCTGATGATCGAGAGTCAGCTAACAGGCCCGTAATGGTGGGTTTGGATTTGCCCTGCGTTTTGTGGACAGAACATACCTGGTCAATTTTGTACATTTCCAGATAATATAACAATTTGGCTAGGGGCATGGCAAGCACTGAAGCACAATCCTTCAGTACAATTGCTGGAATGTTGTGAGGGCCCGGAGCCTTTTCACTATCCAGTGTTTCTTTACATCACGTGGACTGAATCCAATTGCTGATATCTGTGATGTTGTGGACGTCCAGAGGAGACGGAGATGGATCATCCTCTCATCATTTATGGTTGAAGATTTTTGTGAATGCTTCGGCCTTATCTTTTTTACTGATGTGCTGGGCTCCTCCATCATTGACGATGAGGATATTTGTGGAGCCTCCTCTTCTGGGGAGTGTCTAATTGTCAAGCACTATTCATGACTGGATTTTGCGTGACTTGCAGAGCTTAGATCGGATCTGTTGGCTGTAGGATTGCTTAGCCCTGCCTATTGCATGCTGTTTCTGCTATTTGACACATAAGTAGTCCTGTGCTGTAGCTTAATTAGGTTAACATCTCTGTTTTAGAAATTCCTGGTGCTGCCTCTGGCATGCCCTTCTGTACTCTTCATTGAACCAGGGTTGATCTCCCTCAACCAGCAAACACACAGATAAATTGAAACCAGAGAATGTTCTTACATTCTGCCCATCTCCATGATGATGTTGTTCTTTCACAGTTCACTGAAAGCACTTAAAGTAATTTAATTCTAGCTTCCAAACCAAAGCATCTTTTTGGGTTGCCTCTTCTTTCCAAGCAATGTAGACATCACGTCTCCAGTTCTCCAGCCGAGTAAGCCCACCTGCTGATTTATGGTTCCATCTCTTTAATTCTTATGCTTTTAAACAAACGCGAGTAACCTTCTGAGCTGCCATATTCTTTCAGGCATTCTGGTAATCTCTGAAGACCAACATTTAAGTTACCTTATCTTCACAACAACAATCTTCTCAGCACTAAACATTAATTTGAAAATATAAACAAGAACTATATATTCATCAATATGCACCTTCCATCTATAACCCTTGAACCTCTGGCAATCACCCTGGACACTGTCATCTTGAAAGTCTGCATGCCAACCCCACCACCACCCCGCAACCCACTCCCATCTGAGCCTACCCCTTTCCCAATCACGTTTCCTGATCAGGACCCCTGCTGTATTATTAGCCTTAGACAGTTTCCGTTAGATCCCCTGACTTGCCCTTTGTGGCAGTTGAATGTCCATACCTCCGACTGAACCTTTCCCACACCGAACCAAACTCCCCCCATGACTGTGAGTGTTTCCCTCTGCCAGCCGGCACCCTGAGTTTTACCCACAGGACCCATATACTGGCAGCACTGATCCTCACCCTTTAGGTTCCTCATTTTGGATAATCTACACTGAATGCAAGCACCCTCCAACTAAAACCAAGGTGCAAGGCCTAACTCCATGAACCTAACCCAACCTTGGAGCCCTCTTCAACTGCTTTATGCCCTGACCTCACTTTTTGTCCTCCCTCAGATCTCTCTTTCACTTCTCTGGAGATTTCTGCAAAAAAAGATCAGCTAATTCAATGCCCCGCAGGGGGTTAGCTGGGACCCAGATTATTCACGCAACTTTAGCTGCGGATACAGCCCCCCGCATTTCCGGTTTTGAGTCTGCGCACGGCGGCAACCTCCAGCTTGCAAGCTGCCAATCTCACGTTGTCCTTCGTGCTTTGCCACGTTCAACAAAGATAATTGCTAACCTCAGATACAACTGCACAAAGCTGACTGGTGCACACCACCTTTGGGGTTTTTATGATCTAATAGATATTCATCGAATACAAGATTACGACAAGTAGGAAACCATCACGAAACAATGCGTGGGCCAGCCAGCCAGTGCCACACCACCAACTTAATTTTTCATTCTGAAACTGACTTTGATTTAGACACTTCAGTTCCCACCTGGTTAATTCAGCCCATCCGCCATATTCCTTGCTCCTCCAGTCTTCAGTACATTCTTGCCCATCAGTTCCTTGGCAAGCAACGAATCTGCAGAGAAGCACAAATTCGATCCCAGTTTAGGGCATGGGGGCTCCACTGACAGCTTAGGGTCGAAAAAAGCCACAGGAAATTAAGTAGATGTAGAACATGGAACCAGGAGTCTAACAGAAACACAGAGATATTCCTTGGCATTCGGAAATTTCCCAAAATGTAGGCTAGCTGGGCAGAAATGTAATTATAGCATTAACCGCCAATGTAAAGTGAATGCAGGGAGAAATCCTTGGGCTGGAACTGATAGCCTGGACAAGAATAAAATTGCACCTCAAGCCTCAATTAAATTGGACAACGAGCTCTGAAGATCTGTTGCACATCCCCAGACACCTCACTGATGAAACAGCCATCAATATGGGGTCGCAGCAATGCCAGGACTGAGCCTGGGGGTAGGTTATTGGGGGAGTGTGAAGTCAAACATCTTCCCCAGTCCTCCCTGACTAATTTAGAAAAGGAGTCCTGTAACTGGCATTCGGCCATTAATTTACATTTTTAGGTGTCCAACACATGCGCAGGTTAGTGCAGCCCATTCCACTACCAAAGTGGTATGCCGAAATATAAAACAGGCTGATGCGTACCAATTTCTGTACCTAGGTATATGCTTGTTCTGTGTGCAGAAAATATATATAATAATGATTAAAAACCACTCATGAATGAATCAACAAAATTGTTTAAGTCTTTTGTATCTATACTTTGCTAGTTGCTGACTATATTGGAAAGTGTACATTTTAGCAGTAATTTATTTTTGGCAGCGTTTCACATCCACACTGCTTTTTGCCCTTTGGGGAAAGGTGTGTGTGTTGGTGGGGGGGGTGGGGGTGGGGGGGGGGGGTGCGGGGGGGGGGGGGGGTGAATTATGGAAGATTTCCCAAGCTGATTATTGGCCCATTGAACCACATTGAACATTCCTTCCATGGCCAACAAGTCCTAGTGTTGGACTCAAATCCAGAGCCTCTGGCCCAGCGGTCGAGATGCTACCATTGCACCACAGGGTCTCCCAGCAGTAATCAAGTGTAGAACACAATTGGTGCCATCATATGAGTCTACAGAAAGATTGACAAAGAGTCTTGGGAATGTACCTGTGGCAACTATATTTGGGATGGATGAATTTGGTCGTAAATAGAATTGCCCATTTCCAACTATATCAAATATTTACAAAAGCAGAAAATACTGGACAACCTCAGAATCTGTGGAGAGAAAGATGAGCTAACGTTTCGAGTCTGGCTCATTGTCAAAGCTAGAGAGAACTGGAAATGGTGTCAGATTTATACTGTAGTGGGGGGGTGGGGGGGGGGAGGGGTCGGTGAGGAGCGTGTGGCAGTCACCACTGTTGTATTGTATATACTGAATGCGAGGTATTATGGTAAGGTCCCTGTACAACAGGTACGGGGGTAGATCCCTGCCTGCTGGCTCCGCGGAGTATAGATGTGTGGGCTCTCCGAGCTGCAGCCATTTCGGCAGCAGCGGCGGGAGGCTCCACATCTCTGCGTAATAAAGCCTCGATTACTCTCTACTCTAGTCTCGTCGTAATTGATAGTGCATCAATTTATTACGCAGAGATTTTACAACGATGGATCTCCGCATCAAGCCTGATCGCCTGCAGCTGCACCCTCAAGCAGACAACGCCAAACCGGCCTTCGCACATTGGCTAGCTTGCTTTGAAGCATACATTGGATCTGCAACTGAACCACCCTCAGAGGCACAGAAGCTCCAGATCCTCTACACGCAGCTGAGCTCTGATATTTTTCCCCTCATCCGGGACGCTCCGACCTACGCTGAGGCCATGGTGCTACTGAAGGAGAACTACACTCAACAGACTAACAAAATCCAGGCCAGGCACCTCCTGTCCACGCAGCATCAACACCCCGGTGAGTCTGTGGAAGATTTCTCGTGGCCCTACATGTCCTGGTGATAGACTGCGATTGCCAGGCCATTTCGGCCGCTGAACATTCTGACCTGCTACTTAGAGACGCGTTTGTTACGGGCATAGGGTTGGCCTACATCCGCCAGCGCCTCTTAGAAGGGGCTACCCTTGACCTCGCGGAGACCAAGAAATTCGCGCTCGCGCTCATAGTCGCCTCACGCAATGTACAGGCGTATGCCCCAGACCACATGGCCCACCCCTCCTGCGCATCGGGGATCCCGCCAGCGAAAACCCCACCGTGGACCCCATCAGCGACCTCCCACAGCCAACCCCAGGCCTGCGCTGCGCGGCAGCCAACCAACCCCGGGGGACCCAAGTGCTACTTCTGCGGACAGTCAAAACACCCCAGGCAGCACTGCCCTGCACGGAGCGCGCTCTGCAAGGCCTGCGGGAAGAAAGGACATTCCGCTGCTGTGTGCCAGGCCTGCTCGATTGCCACTATTGTCCCTGCACCCACCTCGTGTGACCCATGGGCGCCGCCATCTTCCTTGCCTCAGACCATGAGCGGCCCGCGCCGCCATCTTGCTCGCATCACAATACGTGCGGCCCGTGGTCGCCACCATCTTGCCTGCCTCAGGACCCCTGCTCGTCGGGCACCTCATCGGGTCGCTCATCACCTGCAACCGTCGCCGACCAGCCACGTCTGGCCTCCATCACGATCGACCAATCCCGACTGCACAACCTCGTGACCGCGTCGACGACAGTGAAGGTCGATGGGCACAAGATATCCTGCCATCTCGACTCCGGGAGCACTGAGAGCTTCATCCACCCCGAAACGGTAAGGCGCTGCTAACTCACGGTACACCCCATCAACCAGAGAATCTCCCTTGCCTCCGGAGCCCACTCCATGGCGATCCGGGGGTATTGCACCACCACCCTCACCATCCAGGGGATAGAGTTCAGCGACGTCCGGCTCTATGTCCTCCCCAACCTCTGCGCTGCTTTGCTACTCGGCCTGAACTTCCAGTGCAACCTCCAGAGCCTAACCCCGATATTTTGCGGGCCCCTACCACCCCTTACTGTCTGCGGTCTCAAACCTTTGATGTTGACCCACCTTCCCTGTTTGCGATCCTCACCTCGGATTGCAAACCCGTCGCCACCAGGAGCAGAAGGTACAGTGCCCAGGACAGGACCTTCATCAGGTCGGAGGTCCAGCGGCTGCAGCAGGAAGGTATTATTGAGGCCAGCAACAGCCCCTGGAGACCCAAGTGGTAGTGGTGAAAACTGGGGAGAAAAACTGGATGGTTGTTGACTACAGTCAGACCATCAATCGGTACATGCAGCTCGACGCGGACCCCCTCCCACGCATATCTGATATGATCAATCAGATTGCACAGTACCGGGTCTTCTCGACAGTGGACCTGAAATCTGTCTACCACCAGCTCCCCATTCGAAAGGCGGACCGCCAGTACAGAGCATTTGAAGCGGACGGCCGCCTTTACCACTTCCTTCAGGTTCCCTTCGGCGTCACTAACGGGGTCTCGGTCTTCCAACGGGAGATGGACCGAATGGTTGACCGGTATGGACTGCGGGCCACTTTCCCGTACCTGGATAACGTCACCATCTGCGGCCACGACCAGCAGGACCACGACGTTAACCTTTCCAAATTCCTCCACACCGCCAAACTCCTCAACCTAACCTACAACAAGGAGAAGTGCGAGCTCAGCATGAACTGATTAGCCATCCTCGGCTATGTGGTTCAGAACGGAGTTCTAGGGCCTGACCCCGATTGCATGCGCCCCCTCATAGAACTCCCCCTTCCCCACTGCCCCAAGGCCCTCAAACGATGCCTGGGGTTCTTCTCGTACTACGCCCAGTGGGTCCCTAGCTATGCGGACAAGGCCCGCCCACTCATCCACTCCGCCATTTTCCCACTGACAGCCGAGGCTCACCAGGCCTTCAACCGTATCAAGGCCGACATCGCCAAGGCCGCAATGCACGCGGTCGACGAGATGCTCCCCTTCCAAGTCGAGAGCGATGCATCAGACGTCGCTCTAGCCACCACCCTCAACCAGGCAGGCAGGCCCGTGGTATTCTTTTCCCGCACCGTCCATGCCTCCGAAATTCGGCACTCCTCTGTTGAAAAGGAGGCCCAAGCTTTTGTTGAAGCTGTGTGACATTGGAGGCATTACCTGGCTGGCAGGAGATTCACTCTCCTCACTGACCAACGGTCGGTTGCCTTCATGTTTAACAACACACAGCGGGGTAAGATCAAAAATGATAAGATCTTGAGGTGGAGGATCGAGCTCTTCACCTACAATTACGAGATTTTGTATCACCCCAGTAAGCTCAACGAGCCCCCGATGCCCTATCCCGAGGTACATGTGCCAGCGCACAAGTGGACCGGCTCCGGACCCTACACGACGATCTCTGTCACCCAGGGGTCACCCGCTTTTATCATTTCATAAAGGCCCGCAATCTGCCCTACTCCATCGAGGAAGTCAGGGCTATCACCAGAGACTGCCAGGTCTGCGCGGAGTGTATACCGCACTTCTACCGGCCAGACCGTGTGTGCCTGGTGAAGGCCTCCTGCCCCTTTGAACCCCTCAGAGTGGACTCCCTCCCCTCCACTGACCGCATCACGTACTTTCTTAATGTGTTTGACGAATAGTCCAGATTCTCCTTTGCCATCCCATGCCCCGATATGACGTCTGCCACCATCATAAGAGCCCTCAACACCATCTTCGCTCTGTTCGATTTCCCCGCATACGTCCACAACGATCGGGGATCCTCATTTATGAGCGATGAGCTGCGCCAGTACCTGCTCAACAGGGGCGTTGCCTCGAGCAGGACGACCAGCTACAACCCCCGGCGAAACGGGTAGGTGGAGCGGGAGAATGGTGCGGTCTGGAAGGCCGTCCAGCTGGCCCTATAGTCCAGAAATCCTCCGGCCTCCTGCTGGCAGGAGGACCTCCCCGACGCCTTGCACTCCATTTGGTCGCTCCAGTGCGCTGCGACTAATGAAATTCCCCATGAACGTCACTTTGCCTTCCCCAGGAAGTCCACCTCCGGGGTTTCGCTCCCAACATGGCTGGCAGCTCTCGGACCCGTTCTCCTCCGCAAGCACGTGCGGCTCCACAAGGCAGACCCGTTAGTTGAGAGGGCACAGCTACTCCACGCGACCCCGCAGTATGCCTATGTACCGTATACTGACGGCCGCCAAGACACAGTCTCCCTCAGGAACCTGGCGCCTGCTGGGTCCCCATGCCCCCCCCCACCCCGCTGCCCCGGCGCCACCCTCCCTCCCCCCAGCGCACCCCACCACAGCCCCCACTCCAGGACGATCCGTCCTCCCCTTGGTCCCACCTGGGGATGAAGATGAGGTCGACACACTCCCGGAGTCACCGACGACCGATCCGACACCTGAATCACCACCAGAACTGCGGCGCTCGCAACTACGGATCAAGGCGCCCAATCGTCTAAATTTGTAAACTCTTTCTAAAATTTTAAACAACCTGTCTGTAAATAGTTTTCCACCACCCCCGCTGGACTCTTTTTTAACAGGGGGTGAATGTGATAGTCACCACTGTTGTATTGTATATACTGCATACGAGGGTATTACGGTAAGGCCCCTGTACTACAGGTACGGGGGTAGATCCCTGCCAGCTGGCTCCGCCCAGTAGGCGGAGTATAAATGTGTGGGCTCTCCGAGCTGCAGCCATTTCGGCACCAGCTGCGGGAGGCTCCACATCTCTGCGTAATAAAGCCTCGATTACTCTCTACTCGCGTCTCGTCGTAATTGATAGTACATCATAGTGGTGGGGCTGGATAGGGACCAGTGATAGGTGGAGAATTTTATCACCCTCCCCCTCCCCCCCACCCACTACAGTGTAAATCTGACCCCCATTGGCAAAGAGTCGTCCAGTCTCGAAACGTTAGCTCCCTTCTCTCTCCACAGATGCTGTCAGACCTGCTGAGATTGTCCAGTATTTTCTATTTTTATTTCAGATTCCAGCTTCTACAGTAATTTGCTTTTATATCAATTGCTTATTGAAATTGATTACCTGTCGTGCAGTAGTAATGTCACTGGATTGGTAATCCAGCGGCCGGGGCTAATGCTCTGGGGACACAGGGCAAAATCCCATCAACAATAACTAAATGAATAACGCTGGCACAGCCACCATCACAATGATGCCTACTCAGGATTTAAGGGCTGGTTCTAGAATAGAAAGTTGGCAATACAGTGCTAAAACAAATGCTGGATCCTTATTTAATTTATGTATCAAGCATTCTGGATGAACAAACAACTTCCAGCCTGAAACAAAATGACACTGTCACACTTACATGAGCTGTAAGAAGCTACTATACAAAATGTGGATGCCAGGCACCCATTTTATAAGTGACAAATGGGTGATACTGAATTGAACATTCCCCCTTTGCCTTACCATTTCGCACAGCTACCAAACGCATTTGAGCATGTGCAGCGTAAGAATTTACAAACACACATCTCTGAGGTAAAGTCGGATCATTTGATATTCTGAAAAGTACTGCAGATGTGTTAGAGAAGGAAACAGACAGGTGGAGACATGATGGGCGGGCAGCAGTACAGACCATAAAAGATCAAAGTTAATTCAAGCCCCTTTTGCCTCGGCCTCTCATTCCCTCAGACTACTGCACCTGTCCAAATACCCAATACTCCCAGATCCTGACTCCCTGCCTTGTCCCTTCAGTTTTTCTTGACCTTGTTAACATTTGTCAAGATTTCCATCATTCATATCCATGACCTAACCCACGTAGTTATCACAATATCCTCCCTGTTCCCTCAGGCTTTGCATAACAGGGATCCATGGAAGTCTCCCTGCCGTGCCTCTAAGGATCAAAATCTCCCTTCATCCCTTCTAATTGTAGCAGACCCCAGAAACTCTCTGAAAGTACTTCCAGGTCCTCAGATACTATAACTCAGAAACATAAAGGCCCCTTGCTGCTTCCATTTGTATTCAGAAGAATGATTGGATTGGATTGAATTTGTTTATTGTCACGTGTACCGAGGTACATGTGGTAAACCACTGTTACACCTGTATCAGGTGATGTAAGGTAGGACCTGTACTACAGGTTTGCCGTCCGCCCCTGCCTGCTGGCTCTGCCCAGTAGGAGGAATATAAATACCGTGTCCTCTATTCAGCAGCCATTTCGCCAGCTGCTGTGGGAGGCCACACATTTTACTGCAATAAAGTCACAGTTGTATCCAACCTGAGTCTTTGTACAATTGATCGTGCATCAATTTATTGCAGTAAGATTTTCTAGGGGCTGTTTAGCACAGGGCTAAATCGCTGGCTTTGATAGCAGACCAAGGCAGGCCAGCAGCATGGTTCAATTCCCGTAACAGCCTCCCCGAACAGGCGCCGGAATGTGGCGACTAGGGGCTTTTCACAGTAACTTCATTTGAAGCCTACTTGTGACAATAAGCGGTTTTTATTTAGAAGATGGACCTCCGAGTCAAACCAGATCACCTGCAGCTGGATCCGCAGTCTAGCAACGCCAGAAAGGACTTTAATCACTGGCTAGCCTGCTTCGAGGCCTATATCAACTCAGCGACTACCTCGCTGATGAAGGCTCAGTAGATACATATCCTGTGTTCAAGGTTGAGCTCCAGCATGTTTCCGCTGATCCAGGACGCCCCGAACTACGCGGACGCCATAGCGCTTCTCAAAGAAAACTATGCGCAGAAAGCGATCACACTCTTCGCCAGGCATGTACTCGCCACTCGCTCTCAACTCCCTGGGGAGTCCATAGAAGATTTCTGGCGGGTCCTCATCCCACTCGTCCGAGACTGTGACTGTCAGGCCCTTACAGCCACTGAACATTCTAACCTTCTTATGCGCGATGCTTTTGTAACGGGGATTGCGTCGGACCTCATTCGCCAAAGGCTGCTTGAAGGGGCCACGCTCGACCTAGCGGGGACTAAGAAGCTCGCACTCTCCATGACGGCCGCCTCACGTAATGCTGAGGCCTACCCCTCCGGCCGCATGGCCCACCCCTCCTATCCCTCGTGGACCCCACAAACGCCCGCCCCAGCCGGAGCTTTACCCAGCCAATACGCTTGCGCCATACGCCAATCCGCGCACCCCAGTATCATAATATACACCAGTATATTATGGTGCAGATACACACACACTGATGGACACACAGCATAGACCAATCAACACACACAACACTGCAGCCAATCACCAGTTAGTGCACACTCGCTTTAAAGACAGGGGGCATCAGAGTTCCCGCTCATTTGGGATGCAGCCTCCTACAAGGACAGAGCTTACAGCTTACAGCACAGATCTTCACCATGTGCTGAGTGCATCGACTGGTTTGGACAGGCATATGTCTTTAGTTTAATCTAACATCATGTTAACCCACAGTGAAAGTATGTTCAACAGTTTCTAACTTAATAAAATAGTGTTGCACTACTTTAAGTGTTGGTGGCCTGTATGTGTTCCATGGATCCAGAGCACCCAACACATCACTCAGGGGTCCCCGATGTTACTTCTGCGGCCAGCAGAAGCACCCTCGCCAACGCTGCCCGGCTCGCGCTGTCATTTGCAAGGCTTGCAGCAAAAAGGGGCACTTTGTCGCGGTGTGCCAGGCCCGCGCAGTCACCGCTATCGCCCCTTCCCCCCTGACCCGTCGTGGTGTGCCAGGCCCACGCAGTCACCGCTATCACCCCTTCCCCCCTGACCCGCACACAATGGGCACCGCCATCTTCATCCCGGGGCCAAGCACGGCCAATGGGTGCCGCCATCTTCCCCCCCATAGTCCACGTGCGGCCCATGGGCGCCACAATCTCGTCCAGCCCCACAACGTGCAGCCCATGGGTGCCATCATTTTGTGCCCCGCAAGATCTTCAGGTGCCGCCATCTTGTCTTCCCCACGGGGCATGGACGCCGACAACATTCCACGACCTGGGCCCCCCACGCTCTCCATCTTCAGACGCCAGCGACGACCAACCACATCTCGACTCAATGACGCTCGAACAGTCTCGTCCACACAGCCTGGCCACCTCCTCGACTATGGTGAAAATCAACGGCCACGTGACCTCTTGCCTGCTGGACTCCAGGAGCACCGAAAGCTTCATCCACCCGGATACGGTAAGGTGCTGCTCCCTCGTGGTCAACCCCGCCAATCAAAGAATCTCCCTGGCCTCCGGATCCCATTCTGTCCCGATCCGGGGGTTCTGCACGGTCACTCTCACGGTCCAGGGCGTAGAATTCAGCGGCTTCCGCCTCTATGTCCTTCCTAATCTCGGCACTGCACTACTACGAGGCCTGGACTTCCAGTGCAATCTCCAGAGCCTCACCCTCAAGTTTGGCGGGCCCCTACCACTCCTCACTGTGTGCAGCCTTGCGACACTAAAGGCCGACCCACCCTCTCTCTTTGCCAATCTAACTTCGGATTGCAAACCCGTTGCCACCAGGAGCAGACGGAACATCACCCAGGACAAGACCTTCATCAGGTCCGAGATCCAGCGGCTGCTTCGGGAGGGTGTCATCGAGGCCAGCAACAGCCCATGGAGAGCTCAAGTGGTAGTTGTTAAAACTGGGGAGAAGCACAGAATGGTCATGGACTACAGCCAGACCATCAATAGGTATATGCAGCTCGACGTGTACCCCCTCCCACGCATATCTGATATGGTCAATCAGATTGCGCAGTACCGGGTCTTCTCAACGATAGACCTAAAATCCGCCTACCACCAGCTCCCCATTCGTAAATCGGACCGTCCACACTCTGCTTTCGAGGCAGACGGTCGTCTCCATCACTTCCTCAGGGTTCCCTTCAGCGTCACTAACGGGGTCTCGGTCTTCCAACGGGAGATGGACCGAATGGTTGACCGGTACAGTTTGCGGGCCACCTTCCCGTACCAGGATAATGTCACCATCTGCGGCCATGATCAGCAGGACCACAATGCCAACCTTGCTAAATTCCTCCGCACCGCCACTCTCCTCAAACTCACCTACAAGGAAAAGTGAGTGTTCTGCACAACCCACCTAGCCATCCTCAGCTATGTGGTCCAGAACAGAGTTCTGGGGCCCGATCCCGACCGCATGCGCCCTCTCATGGAGCTTGCCTCCCCCACTGCCCCAAGGCCCTCAAACGCTGCCTGGGGTTCTTCTCCTACTACGCCCAGTGGGTCCCTAACTATGCGGGCAAGGCCCGCCCACTCATTCACTCCACCGTTTTCCCACTGACAGCCGAGACTCACCAGGACTTCAACCATATCAAGGCCGACATCGCAAGGCCGCGATGCACGCGGTCAACGAGACGCCCCTTCCAAGTCGAGAGCGATGCATCAGACGTTGCTCTGGCCGCCACCATCAACCAGGCAGGCAGGCCTGTGGCATTCTTTTCACGCACCCTCCATGCCTCCGAAATTTGGCACTCCTCCGTCGAGAAGGAGGCCCAAGCCATCTTAGAAGCAGTGCGGCTTTGGAGGCATTACCTGGCCGGGATGAGATTCACTCTCCTCACTGACCAACGGTCGGTAGCTTTCATGTTCAATAACACACAGCGGGGCTTGATCAAAAATGATAAAATCTTGAGGTGGAGGATCGAGCTCTCCACCTACAATTATGAGATTTTGTATCAGCCCGGTAAGCTCAACAAGCCCCCCGATGCCCTATGCCGAGGGACAGATGCCAGCGCACAAGTGGACCAATTCCGGACCATACACGACGCTCTCTGTCACCCAGTGGTCACCCTGTTCCTTCACTCCATAAAGGCCCGCAATCTGCCCTACTCCATTGAGGAGGTCAGGGCTATCACCAGAGACTGCCAGGCCTGCGCGAAGTGCAAACCGCACTTCTACCGGCCAGACCGCACGCATCTAGTGAAGGCCTCCCGCCCCTTTGAATGCCTCAGCATGGATTTCAAAGCGCCCCTCCCCTCCACCGACCGAAACACGTACTTCCTTGGTCGACGAATACTCCAGATTCCCCTTCTCCATCCCATGCACCGATATGACGTCTGCCACTGTCATCAAAGCACTCAACACCATCTTCGCCCTGTTTGGTTTCCCCGCCTACATCCACAGCAACCGGGGATCCTCCTTTATGAGCGATGAGCTGCGTCAGTACCTGCTCAGCAAGGGCATCGCCTCGAGTAGGACGACCAGCCACAACCCCTGGGCAGGTGGAGCGGGAGAAAGGGACGGTCTGGAAGGCCGTCCAGCTGGCCCTATGGTCCAAGATTCTCCTGGTCTCCCGCTGGCAGGAGGTCCTCTCCGACACCCTTCACTCCAATCCGATCGCTACTTTGCACGGCGACTAATGCAACCCCCCATGAACGTCTCCTTGCCTTCCCCAGGAAGTCCACCTCTGGGGTTTCGCCCCCAACGTGGCTGGCAGCTCCAGGACCTGTTCACCTCTGCAAGCACGTTTAGCTCCACAAGGCGGACCCGTTGGTCGAGAGGTACAGCTACTCCATACAAACCCGCAGTACGCCTATGTGGCGTACCCCGACAGCCACCAAGACAGTCTCCCTCAGGGACCTGGCACCAGCTGGGTCCCCACCCCCCCCTCCCTCTGCCCCGGCGCCACCCATCCTCCCATTCTCCTCCCAGCGCACCTCAACACAGCCTCTGCCCCAGGACAATCCGTCCTCCCCTTGGTCCCACCCGGGGATGAAGATGAGGTCTGCACACTCCCGGAGTCACCAGCGACCGAGCCGACGCCTGCATTGCCACCGAGACTGCGCTGCTCACAACGGAGGAGCAAGGCACCCGATCGGCTGAATTTGTGAACATTCCCCAAAATGTTAACCTTAAAGTGCATGTTAATAGCCCCCCCCCCCCCCCGCTGGACTCTTTTTTAACAGGGGGAGAATGTGGTAGTCACCACTGTTGTATATATCATATGCGAGATGTAATACGGTAAGGCTCCTGTACTACAGGTACGGGGGTAGGTCCCTGCCTGCTGGCTCTGCCTAGTAGGCGGAGTATAAATGTGTGTGCTCACAGAGCTGCAGCCATTCAGCAGCAGCTGCAGGAGGCTACACATCTCTGCTTAATAAAGCCTCGATTACTCTCGACTCTTGTCTCGTCGTAATTGATAGTGCATCACTTCCGGTTTGGACCCGATCCCCTTCCAGGTTGTGGAGGTCAGGTCGGGTCAGGTCAAAAGGTCTCCACGGGCCTCAGAGGATGTTCAAGCCTGCAAGAAAAGATAAAAGAGAGAGGTTAGTAATTATGTTAGTCTTAGAATTAAATTTTAAAAGATTAGAACGAGTATAAGTTAAGTAAAAAGTGGATCTGTTGGGGAGAGCTCACTGAGAGTCGCCTCGCTCCGGCGCCATCTTCTGATCTTCTGAGAGGTGTTCTTATTGAAATTTATAAGGTTTTGAGGGGGCTTGCCAGGGTAGATGCTGAAAGGGTGTTCCCCCTCAAGAACTAGCAGGCACAGTTTCAAGAAAAGAGGTCTCCCATTTAAGATGGAAATGAGGAGATATTTCTTCTCTCAAAGTTGTTAGTCTTTGGAATTTGCTTCCACAGAGAGCAGTGGAGGCTGGGACAATTAATATATTCAAGGCTGGTCGACAAGGGAGTTATAGGCAATGGGTGAAAGCAGGAAAGTGGAGTTAAAGCCACAATATGATCCGCCTTTTTTACAAAATGGCAGAGCAGGCTTGAGGGGCCAAATGGCCGATTCCTAGTTCAATTCCATATGATCTCATGTTGTCATTCTCCCACATCTCAGTTGCCACTTTTAATGCTGATAAACTAGTGTGCTTTATAATATCCTGGAACAGCCCAAAGCAACATCACAGAGCATCATGTATTAATTATTTAGATTTATATTAGAAGCCTTTTTTTCCAGTTCAGTGAACAGAATCAACTCAGTTTGAAGGCTGGTCAGTTAATTTGATGGATTTCAACTCCAGGATAATAACTAGTGCTGATTAGACCTGCTAAGAAGCATTTCTTTTAATACTGAGTGACGTTTCTCTCCCAAACATTGATTTTCATGTTTGTTTCCCCTGCGGAGAATCATTACTTATTTATGATCAATAACTCACACAGTACATCCCATAAAAAAAGTACAAAATAAATTATTGCGGAAAGCTATATTTATGAAGTGCGGATACACAAGATTACAAGTGCCGCCTACGCCTGTTTCTATGTTCAATAATTATTTAAACTATTGCTATATTGAAAAAAAATTATTTAATCAAAGTAATCTTATCAGATTTGCTCCTCAAATGTACCAGTTTTTAATCACCAAAAAGATTGAAAAAAATATACTTTACAGTGAGGACTGCTATCTAAGGCTGAAGTTAGGGCAGCACGGTGGTGCAGTGGTAGCACTGCAGTCTCATGGCGCCGAAGTCCCAGGTTCGATCCCGGCCCTGGGTCACTGTCCGTGCGGAGTTTGCACATTCTCCCCATGTTTGCGTGGGTTTAGCCCCCACAACCCAAAGATGTGCAACGTAGGTGGATTGAACACGCTAAATTTCCCCTTAATTGGAAAAAATGAATTGGGTACTCTAAATTTATTTTTTAAAAATAAAAAAGATTTTTAAAATCCAAGGCTGAAGTTCAAGATAGAGTTTGTTCTATTGGTTTGTTTTCCTTTTTATCTTGAAGTTTGAATCTTCCGATTTACTGACACCATTCCTTCCTGCATCTATATTAAAAATTGTTGAAAATGACTCTCCATCCATTCATCATCTGGGCAGGAAATTAGGATGGAGAGGGCCAATTTGGAAAGTCAAACTCCTGCGTTTGAGCATGTGCAACACCATATTGGTTGAGTGATTGAGCATCATCCCGAAAACAGCCATCAGCCACTTTGAATAAGACCATAAGGTACAGGAGCAGGATTAAGCCATTCGGCTCATCGGGTCTGCTCCACCATTCGATCATGGATGAAATATTCCTCATCCCCATTCTTTTGCCTTATCCCCATAACCCCTGATCTCCATCTTAATCAAGAAATCCCCGTATTAATCAAGAGCACTAAATTTGTGCTTGAGGTGCTGTTACCTACAGGGTGACAGACCAAGAGCTGGAAGGTGGAAGTCGTTAGAATAATGCTTTCTTAGAACAGAAGAACTAAAAGCAGGAGTGGGCACTTTAACCTCTCGAACCTACTCCACCATTCAATACAATCATGGCTGATCTCATCATTGCCTCAACTCCAACGTCCTGCCAGTTCCCTGTAACCCTTCAACCCATTACTAATCAAAAATCTGGCTAACTCCTCCTTAATTTTACACACTGTCTCAGCATCACGATTCACGACCCTTTGGGAGAAGTACGGCTTGATTCTCCGCTCCTGAGACAAAACGTTGATGCCGGAGCAGGATTCGTGGAGTTCCACCACAGCAAAACTGATGCCGCACCTGGACCGATTCAGTGACTGCTAAGGGGCTAGTACCGACTCCACGTGGAACATAATTGATTCCAATCAGAAATGGTGCGAGATTCATCGGTTTCGCGATTGACACTCAGGAGGCTGACAAGCTGCAGCTGTATATACACACTTCACTCCCCACACACACCATCCCAGCCAGCAATGTGGCAGCAAAACACGCGGCACCACGCTTCGCTGATGCCGAACTGGAGACCCTCCTGGTTGCCGTAGAGGAGAGGCGGACCACCCCAGCCCGGGAAGGAGGTTGCCAGCTGCTTCCATTCACCCACCTGGGCACAGGTGGCAGAGGCAGTCAGCTACACCATTTTTACCATCTGGTCCTGCCTGTAGTGCAGGAAAAAACTGCATGACCTCCTCAGGGTGGACAGGGCGAGTAGGCAATACTGTGCCCTGGCACCAACCACCGTCCCACACATCCGTGACTTTGCCCAGCACCGGCAAAGAGGACGGCCAAATCCCAACCCTGCACCACATGATGACACCTACACTGGATGCCATGGCTAAGTTCCCGAGCCACTAGGCCACCAGCTACCCACCCCCTGAGCTGCATGCCTCAGAGTGTCTATCACTGTGTATTTTCTGCTTCCCCCCCACCCCCGAGAGAAGGCTGTTAATAACTGCAGGGAACGGGAGAAGACAGGAGCGGGTTCGCCGGACCTGCAGCCCCTCACCATGCTAGAGCAGTAGGCTCTGTGTTTGGTTGGCAGGCCAGAAGAAAGGGAAGTCACCAGGGTGGAGGTCAGCCGCGGGCAAGGAAGTGAGACCCCGCTTAGTTGTGGTTCCCCGTGACACGTGTCCCCCAGCCGCAGCCAGTGCCGCAACCTGAGACTCACCGAGTGCCGACCAGTTGCCGAGGACACTGACATGGACGGGAGCCAGATGCCTGTGACCAAGATACCCTGGAGCTCGAGTCCGGGGACGACACTGACTTCCGATCACAGCTGTCTCCAACACCCTCCACCATCCCAGAGATCCTCACTTCGGTTAGGCACTTTAGTGCAGAGGCTCTTGGGACACCCTCTCGTGCACACACATGCTCCAGTACATCAGGTGGAGGTAAGAACTCCCAAGGTCGGATGGTGGGCCGACCCCAGGAACTAGCCACCACCCAGATGTGTTACAGGCTTCTGGAATGGAAAATCCCATTTATATTGGAGATGCAGTCACAGAGACAGGGACTACATGACGGGTTGTCAGCGAACATCCAGCATCTGCAGGTGCAATTGGAGGAGTCCAACCGGGATCAGGAGCAGGAGGGGTTGCCACCCATGTGTGCTACCCAGCCATTGCATGGGCGGCATCCGCAGTGGAGGTTTTCAGGGCGAGGGTTTTGGCTATGAATCAGCATGTCCAAGGCCTGGGCCACTCTGTGCAAGTGGTGGCCGGGGCCCAGGACAGGGCTGCCCTCTCACAGGCAGCCATGTGACAGAGCCACCTGTCCACCGTGACTGAGAAAATCAACGGCATTGCCCAGGTGCTGGCTGACGTGGTGCAGACCCAGAGAGAGGTGGCCCAGTCCCAGAGGGAGATGGCACAGTCACTGGCTGATGTGGCACACACCCAGAAGGTGGTGACACAGTCGCAGCATGATGTGGCGCAGTGCCAGGCAGAGGTGGTCCACTCCCTGCGCTCCATGACCTGGTCGAGGCCAGAGTGGACATCCAAGACTAGCCAGATGCCTCAGGAGATAGCTCCGCTCGTAGCCCGTCCCATGAAGTACCCCGGGGGTCATTGGGAGATGATGAGACCTGGGCCAGTGACTCCAGCAGGAGATGTGTTGAAACACCGCAGCACCTCAAACTCCCCCCTCCTGTCCCAGGGGCATTTGGTGGGCCACGGGAATAACAGGACAGCACCATGCCACCTGGGACACCCGAACATCCTGGCCCAGTCGCC
Source organism: Scyliorhinus torazame (assembly GCF_047496885.1). Taxonomy (NCBI): domain Eukaryota; kingdom Metazoa; phylum Chordata; class Chondrichthyes; order Carcharhiniformes; family Scyliorhinidae; genus Scyliorhinus; species Scyliorhinus torazame. Next base: position 179,476,029 of record NC_092709.1, read on the forward strand.
CCAGAAGATAGGCGCCAACAGGGACCCAGGGCGCAGGGTGGGAATCACAGCAGGCCACCTCCACTCCTGATGTACCGTCTGGGGACCCACCCAGATGTAGTGTTAGTGCCCGTAAGCCCAGAAGGTTAGACAGCAGTTAGGTTGACATGGATGAAGGGCACAGTATAGTGATAGGGGCTAGGGCATATATATGTATATAAATGATGTGGAGCACGGGATCTCATTACAGAGCGGGTTGTCATCATTCTCTATTCCATGGATCCAGACCCACTGTTACTGCGAACCGAGGGCCCAGACCCCGTAGTGCAGCAGCTATGTATCACGGAAGGGGCCCCATGTCTTGCCCATCCTCACCCTTCCCGCATCCTCCTCTTCGGAGAATGTCTGACGTTCATCCTCCTCTTCCAGCACATCGCACGTCTCCCCTCTGCTGCGTGATGTTGTGGAGGACGCAGCAGGCCGCCATGATGTGGACGACATTCTCAGCACCAGACTGAAGGCCCCCTCAGAGCGCTCCAGGCACCTGAACTAATCTTCAGGCTGCCAAAATACCTCTTGGTCATGCCCCTGGTAGTTGCATGCACGTCATTGTAGTGGGTCTCTTTGTCGGTCTATGGACTCCGGTTAGGCGTCATAATAATAATAATAATCGCTTATTGTCACAAGTAGGCTTCAGTGAAGTTACTGTGAAAAGCCCCTAGTCGCCACATTCCGGCACATGTTTGGGGAGGCTGGTATGGGGATTGAACCCGTGCTGCTGGCATTGTTCTGCATTACAAGCCAGCTGTTTAGTCCACTGTGCTAAACCAGCCCCTACCGCAGCCACATCATCAGCCACAACCGCAGTGAATAACCACTGTCGCCCAGGAGCCAACCCCAAGTCGTGAGGGGGCAGGGTGGGGGGGGGGGGTGCTGTCTCGAAGAGGCCGGGAATCATTGAGTGTGCCAGGATGAAGGCGTCATGCACACTGTCCGGGGTATCGGGTGCCGACATGCATGATGAACATCTAATGGCCACAGATCAGCTGCATGTTCATCGATTGGAACCTCTTTCAGTTTGTGTAGAGTGCATTGTCATCTGCAGGTGCTCATGGGGTGACATGCATCCCATCAACCACCCCTGGACCCAGGGCATATCAATTATGGCATCTATTTGATCTTGTGCGTGGACTGAGATTTTGTCTGTACGATGAATCCTCTTCACCAGCAGCAGTAGCTCGCATGCTTGCACGCCTTCGGTCCCACTATCTCAAATTTTAAAGGCATCTTAATATCTTTAACTTGTACTGTGAGATAACATGTTCCCATCGCATCAGTGACATTGCCACTATATTGTTGTAACTGACAATCTTGTCATGGATTTGAGGCTGTTGGTCTAATGTGGCCATGTCCAATTTATTAATTAAATTAGCATGAGCACCGGTATCCAATTTAAATTGAACATTCATTCTATTAATCTTCAAAGGAATTGTCCACTTATCTTTTGTATTGATAATCAATATTGGCTTTAAGTTTTCCTTTTATAGAAGTAACCTTTGGAATAACATTAATTTTTTCCACAATCCCAACAAACAAAGTGTCTTCCAAGTCATACATATCTGGGTCAGAATTGGGTTTGATCACTGTAATTGCACATTTATTTGCATTTACTACTTGTACAGTTCTGTCCTTGTTAACTGAACTTATTTATTTATACTGTGGCGATGTAGTTCCCGTTCGGCACTGCGCAACAAAATGATTCTGTCTGTGACACTTTGCACATACTTTCCCGAAAGCTGGGCATTTTTAAACTGGGTGGGCGTGGCCACATTTGCACATCATGATGCTGGTTGTGTTGTGTGTAAAATGGCTGCCTCATGTAACGCGCTGGTTTCTCAAGTGTGCCACAGCATCAGTGGGTCAGACATATTGTTCGTTTGTGCGCCACCTTCGCGAACCAACATTTCGGAGCATTGATTCTTAGCAATACCATTGCCTGAGCAATCTTTCATGCAGCTTTTCATTTTTTTCATTTTTTATACCGAATACAGTCTGATCACGCAAAAGGGAATTTAATAATAGCGAAAAATTACAGGTCTGCGCTTTGAGCCTGAGATCTGTTACAAAACAGTCAATTGTTTCACCCGCTTTTTGGACTCTTTCTCGGAATAAATAATGCTCAAACATTTCATTAATCTGCAGCTCACAGTGCCTGTCGAACTTTTCCATTACTATGTTATATTGATTTTTATTAACTTCATTCTCAAAGAGGAATAAGGAAAATAATTCTAAACCTTGAGGTCCAGCCATTGTGAAGACCAGCACAATCTTTTGCCGATCACTGGCCGTTTTGAGGTCTAAGGCTGAGAGGTCAAGTTCAAACTGTTGTTTGAAATGCTTCCAGTTTGCATCTACTTTACCCAATGTCCTGAACTGCTTTGGAGTCTGCAAACCCTCCATGAAGCTTTGACTGGGCTCTGTTCTTCGATGCAATTAGCTTCCATGATGTAGTTGAGATCGGAGTCAGGTTGAGATTTTTTTTCGATGATCGCCAGTTTTCTTTTTTTCGGAGATTTTATTTTTCTTTCTCTCTCTAAATCTTACTGCATTACCTTAAGAACCACTCCTTGTACCATGTGATGTTCTCAGTTTTGTTTGTCAGGATGTCTTGAGTACGTAGCTTGAATGAAGAACATCAAGCTAAGTAAATGAACAAAGCTGACTTATTTAGACACCTTAAACAAGATTCGAACAAGTTCTCAGGTGAAAGGATCATAAACTAAACTACATGATATCTCTAACTACAGAACTCTCTCACACCTAAACACCTTCTCCCAGAATCCCAGGAGTCACATGATATTTATATGACTATTCTTTATGCCCATCTGGTGGTGAGAAGTATTAACATGAAATTGTTAACCCTTTGTCTTCTTTACAATATACATATTGTTACTGGCGATGATGGCGAACCCTGCTGCCCGGGAATCCTGGTGGGCGCAGTCCACATTGAATTGGACGTATTGTGCCGACTAAGCATAAAGGACCTCAGTGATGCTGTGGATGCACCTGTGCACTGAAGTCTGTGAGATCCCAGACAGGTCACCACTTGGCACCTAGAAGGACCCCGTGGCATACAATTTCAGGACGACTGTCACCTTGATGGCCACCGGGGGCGGGTGTCAGGTGTGCCATCATTTGGCAGATATGTTGCACTGTCCCCCTGCTCAGCGGAATCTTCGACGGCGTGCCCAGTCCCGCTGGTCCTCGAATGACAGACGCAGGCAGCACACACGAGGCATCATGCAGCGTCTCCTTTGCACCTCCTCCTGCTTCTCCTCGGCATCCTCATTGGCTGCCCCCTGTTCCACTGCTGCATGCTCTGCTGCGTCCACCACAATTTCGGCGGCGGAACCGAATCTCTGCCCAATCGCGTTGCCCGATCCCGGCGGGGGCCGACGGAGAATCCCACCCGAGGGGTTTGTCTTATGAAGAGAGATTGAGCAGTTTAGGCCGCTACTCTCTATCATTTAGAAGAATAAGGAGCGATCAAGTTGAGGTACAGAACATCATAAAAGGTATCAATAAATAAGGCATGGAGCAGATGCTTCCTCTTGTGGGGCATTCTAGCATGAGAGGTCACAGTCTCAGGATAAGGGGTAGCAAATTTAGAACGGAGGTAAAGATAAACTACGGGCGGGATTCTCCGTTGGCCGACGCCAGAATAAGGAAACACGATTGGGCGGATAATCAAAATTGTGGTGGCCGTTGGTTTCAATGACAAATCGCAATTCTCCGTCACTTCCCCAGCGGTGTCAATGCGTTCCAGAACGCACATACAGCGGGCATATCATTAGCAACCCCAACCCAGTATTCTCTAGGGCCTCTACGTTTCTCTGCCTGCATTGGGTTGAATTTCCGACAGCGCGTTTCATTTGTGTTTTAACAAATTGTGAAACCGGCACCATGGTTGATGAGAGAGAGAGGAGGTAGGACATAGTGAGGCGCGACCATGGGCTGCCGGGCTGGACACTGATCGGGCTGGCTGGGTTGAGGAGTGGGCCATGGGGCTGGGGTGACCCACCATGGGACAGGGACAGTGTCCAGGCATGGACCGCCATTGTCGTGGCCTGCAAGGCAGTCATTTTGCTGCATACCCCACTGACCACCCAACCCACGGCCTTGGTTCTGCAGAGTAACACTTGTCGTATGGGTGCCCCCACCCCACCCTGCAGCCCAACACCACTGCACCTCACCCTCCACCCCAACACACTGCACACCACCCTCCTTCATACCTGCCCCCCAACCGGCCGCCACTTGCTGGCAAGGCATCACGCGGCCCGCCCAAGGGCAACATCCACAGTAGCCTTTGCTGGGGCACCGGGGGGGGGCTGGCAAGGGCAACATCCTCACCCCAGTGACGTTCCTTTCCTCGGGCCCGCCAACCACATCCATGACCCGTTACTCTGCCGTAGTGAGGGACCGCAGGTCCGGCGGTCCCCATCCAGTTTCCTCCCGCTCCCGGCGGTTATGGGCAGCCTTCTCCTGCGTGGACGAAACAGAAAATGACAGTGTTAGACAGTCCAACGCATGCAGCTCAGGGGGTGGGTAGCTGGTGGCTTCAGTGGCCATGGCACCTGGCCATGGTGGCCGATATGGGTGCCGGCACGTGGTGTAGGGTGGATGTTCTGCCACCCTCCGGGTTGGGGGGTGGAGTAACGGGTGTGTGGCATGGGGGTTGCTGTCAGGGGCACAGTGCTGCCTATGCATGCTGGCCGCACTGAGGATGTCCTGCAATTTCTCCCTGCACTGCAGACTGGACCGGACGGTTTTACTCTGCCACCTGCGCCCAGGCATGGCCAACAGCGGTAGCTGGCAGCCTCCTTCCTGGCCCAGGGTACAGGGTGGCCTGCCTCTTCTCCATGACATCCAGGAGAGTCTCAAGCTCAGCGTCCGTAAAACGTGGGGCCGCATGCCTTGCTGCCATTTTGTTAGCTGTGATGGTGTGTGTGGGGATTGAAGTGTGTCTATGCGGCTGCAGCTTGTCAGCCTCCTGAATGTCAATTGCGGATCCGATGAATCCAGCACCATTTCTCATTGGAATCGATTGTGTTCCACCTGGAGCCGGTGCTGGCCTCTTAACAGTCGATGCATCGTTCCAGGTGCGACGCCAGTTTTGCTGTCGTGGAAGTCCACGAATACTGCGCCGGCGTCAACACTTAGTCTCAGGAAAGAAGAATCCTGCTGCTCATCTCTGGAATCAATCTATGTGAATCCCCTTTGAATTACTTCCACAGCCACTACATCTTTCCTCCCAAGGCCCATACGCTGTTAATAATCATTAATAATCTTTATTGTCAGAAGTCGGCTTACATTGCAATGAAGTTACTGTGAAAAGCCCCTAGTCACCACATTCTGCCGCCTGTTCGGGTACACAGAGGGAGAATTCAGAATGTCCAAATTAACTAACAGCATGTCTTTCGGGACTCGTGGGAGAAAACTGGAGCACCCGGGGGAAACACACGCAAACACGGGGAGAACATGCAGACTCTACCCAGACAGTGACCCAAGCCAGGGATTGAACTTGGGACCCTGGAGCTGTGAAGCAACAGTACTACCCGCTGTGCTACCATGCTGCCCCACGATAAAGGGGTCCTTTAGCGTCTTACATAGACATAGAATTCACAGAAGGAGGCCATTCGGCCCATTGAGTCCACACCACCCCCTGGAAAGAGCACCATCCCCATAATCCAGCAACCCCACCTAACCTTTCTGGACAGTAAGGACAATTTATCATGGCCAATCCACCTAACCTGCACATCTTTGGACAGTGGGAGGAAACCGGAGCACCCGGAGGAAACCTACGCAGACAAGGGGAGAACGTGCCGACTCCGCACAGACAGTGACCCAAGCTGGGATACGAACCTGGGACCCTGGTGCTGTGAAGCAACCGTGCTACCCACTGTGCTACCATGCTGCCCTTAGTGCTGCCATCTGTTGATTACTCCCTTTCTAAAATTGGTCCAAAGCTAGGAAGAGTTTGCCATTCACAAATGCAGAGGGATTTTGCCAATTTTACACTTGCCGAACCTTCACGTCAATGCAGGGGTCGTTCACTGTTCTCATTTTGTGACTTAACTTCGACCCCATTGAAACCACTACAAATAAATAACAATTTGGATAGATGCAAAATAGGCTCCGTGCTCATTATCACCCTGTTTTAAATCATTATATCTGTCAAGGTCTTGTCAAGGTCTACCCTTACATGTTTAGAAAAATGCTGTTTCAAAAGTATGTTTCAAATTTTAATGCAAATCGTCGTGATGTTATAAAGATACATTCAAAACATTTCTTGGTTTTCTTGTTAGGTCTCAGTAAGGACAAATTAAAAATTAATTGCCATAAAGCACCAAAAATGTTAAAATGGGACCAGTTATGTTTTAAATTTCAGTATAAATTTATAGCCTATTCAGAGCTGACCGGCATTCAGGAAATTAGCAGAAGCTGCTGCTGAACATGGGGTTGCAGCTATGCTAGCGAGAAGTACAGCGTTTTGGAGGAACATTTCTGGATTTGGCATACAGGTTAAGGAAGTTTAATTGTAACAGAGACATATGGGGCATGATTCAGACCCCCGGCGTGCATTCCGGATGAATTGCACAAAAGCCGCAAATCGGGCTCCGTGCCGGGCCAGACAGCGACTCACTCCGCCGCTGTGAACTGGATCTCACCCTCACTGGGCCTAATTGCTCATTTAAATACCTGGACACCGTGACTCAATGGCCATGCCTGCGAGGCCTCACCAGGGCACTGTTTAGTGCTGGTCCACACAAACGTCCACTGAGGCATCCACCTGTGGTATTGCATAGATGCACAAGAATTACTTCCAATGGTCGGAGCAATAAAGGAGGCATGGCCCTCAAAACACATCTGACCAATGTCATTCTTCAGGGATGTGAATTACGATGGGCGTTTTTGACAAATTTGTCAACATTATTGGCCCCTTTGCACATGTTACTAAAGAAGCATCAATGTTGGGTTTGGAAGACACCCCAGAGAGAAGATTTTAATAGAGTAAAGCAATTGTCACATTCATCAAGTTTACTGATGCATTTCAATCTATCTAAGGAATTGTTTTTAACCTGTGATGCCTCTCCATTTGGCTCCAGTGCAGTACTGTCCCATTCGATGGATGACAGATCTGAAAGACCTACAGGGCATGTACCTAGAACCCTCTTAGACGTCAAAAAAGGGTACTCTCAGATTGAAGAAGAAGGCTTGTCAATAGTACATGGGGTGAAGGAGTTCCCCCAGTATGTATATAGGAGCACATTACCATTGTTACGGACCAAAAACCTCTTGGGTCTTTTTAAAGGCGATAGCCAATTTCATCGGCAAAAATTCAGTGTTGGGCGTTAATTCTATTCCTCTTCAAATACACATTCAAGCACCGGCCTTGAACACATATTGTGAATGCAGATGCACTTAGTTGCCTGCCTTTGCCAGTGAGTGTAGCACCTCCTCTAGTACATTGTTATGGTGTTGAATTTCTAGAACATGTTGCCAGTTTCCGCACAGGAAATCAAGTATTTGACCAGCTTGGATTCTCTGTGGCTCAAAGTGAGGTACAGGATGCTAAGAGGTTGGGCTAGTGAGCCAGTTTCTGAAGAGATTAAACTATACTATGAACGAAAGGATGAATCCATTTGCAAAGATGGCATCATACTTTACGAGCCAGAGTAGTTTTCCCTGTACCAGGAAGGGAGTTGCTCCTCGCCGAATTGCATGGTGTCCATCCAGCTATATTAAAGATGAAAATACTCGCCAGGAGTTATGCACGGTGGCCTGGCATCGATGCTGGCATTGAGAGTCTGGTGAAGTGCTGTGAACAGTGCCAAGTGCAACAGCGTTGCCTGCTAAACCCCCACTGCACCTTTGGGAATGGCTGGGCCGGACATGGGTATGAGTTCATGTTCATTATGTGGGGCTTATCTTGGTCACAATGTTTCTGCGCCTTGTTGATGCCCATCAAAGTGGATGAAAGTGTTTGAAACAAAGTCCATGACATCGCACGCCACAATCGAGACATTGTGTCAGTATTTTCGACCCATGGGATACCCGAGTCATAGGATAATGAAACACCTTCACAAGAGCTGAATTTCAAAATTTCACCTCTTTAACCTTACCACCCAGCATCCAATGGACTGGCTGAACAAGAAGTCCAAACATTCAAGGCGGGCCTTAAGAATCAGTCAAGGGCAACGCTGGGGACCAGAATCTCATGATTCCTTCTGGGCTATTGAAGCACTCCGCACTCTACATCGGGAGTGTTGCCAGCCAAGTTATTGATAGGCCGGCATCTTAGGACCAGACTCAGCCTGGTGTTTCCGAATTTGCCAGGAAGGGTAGAGGTCAGTCAATGCAGTCAGAAGAAAAATCATGATTCAGGCAAATGGATGATCAGCCATGATAATAATTAATGGAGAAGCAGGCTCGAAGGGCTCAATGGCCTCCTCGTCTCTATTTTCCATGTTTTTAAATCAACGAGATAATTTTCATTGGAGGAAGCTGGATGTCAGAAATTTTGAAAGCGGCTCGTGTTGCATCAAAAACAGGACCTTTGTGTTATGAAGTAGATGGACAAGGAAGAATCATCCAGAAGCATGTGGACCATTTACTAGGATGAGTTGTCCCAGCAACCTTTCCTGCCACCAAAAACCACGTTGCTAGCAGGAAACGTTGATGACTGTCCAAGCAGTGAAGTACTGAGCCAGCCTGTGACAGGTGAGTCGGTCATCCCCATGGAAATGGATGAAGGTGAGTTACCAATACCTGAGGAGAGTCCAGGTACAGTGGTTTCGGAAGAAAGCACCCTAGTGGAAGAAACCCCGACAGAGGAGTTACATCGCTCCACTAGAAATCGGAAACCACCCGAAAGACTCCATTTAGGATGGACTGTGTCTAATGTTCTAATTATTGGGGACTAAGTAACGTAATCATTATCGATGTATAAAAGAACTTAGAGAGGGGGTGATGTGGTATTTGTCCCCTTTATGCTGCCCTATGGGCAGCACGGTAGCAGTGGTTAGCACTATGGCATCACAGCACCAGGGTCCCAGGTTCCATTCCCGGCTTGGGTCACTGTCTATGCGGAGTCTGCACGTTCTCCCTGTGTCTGTGTGGGTTTCATCTGGGGGCTCCGGTTTCCTCCCACAAGTCCCGAAAGACATGTTTCTAGGTGAATTGGACATTCTGAATTCTCCCTCTGTGTACATGAACAGGTGCTGGAATGTGGCAGCTAGGGACTTTTCACAGTGGCTTCATTGCAGTACTAATGTAAGCCTACTTTTGACAATAATAAAGATTATTAATATTATTAGGCTGCAAGCCTCTGAATTAGTGGTTATATGTAAATAAACATTGCAGTTGTTATTTACCTGCAGTGAGCAGAAAATATGACACCAATTCTCACTGGAGCATCTTTTACAACAGATTCTCTCCCCACCCCCACAGCATTGTATCTAGTATCCCCAAGGATCTAACCTTGCCTCCCTTTTCTTCCTCATTTACACATAAACATTGGGTTCACTTCTGTGTATGCACTGCCAACACTTAGCTCGACATGTCCAACATCCGTACTCCATGTCTACAGTCTTGACTCTCAGACATGCCCTTCTGGATGAATTGTAATGACTTGCAGAGAAACATTGATGAGATTGATGTCATTATCTTTGGCCTGAGCCGTCGGCTCTCTCAACACTCCTTCACCTCCACTAACTCATTTCCTTCAAGACAATTCTTAAAGCCCGGCACCATGAAGAAGCTTTGAGTCATGTCTCTTGATAGCTCTTCCTTTGGCTCATAGCTGATTTCAAGAACAACATAAGAACATAAGAACTCGGAGCAGGAGTAGGCCATCTGGCCCCTCGAGCCTGCTCCACCATTCAATTAGATCATGGCTGATCTTTTGTGGACTCAGCTCCACTTTCCGGCCCGAACACCATAACCCTTAATCCCTTTATTCTTCAAAAAACTATCTATCTTTATCTTAAAAACATTTAATGAGGAGCCTCTACTGCTTCACTGGGCAAGGAATTCCATAGATTCACAACCCTTTGGGTGAAGAAGTTCCTCCTAAACTCAGTCCTAAATCTACTTCCCCTTATTTTGAGGCTATGCCCCCTAGTTCTGCTTTCACCCGCCAGTGGAAACAACCTGCCCACATCTATCCTATCTATTCCCTTCAAAATTGTATATGTTTCTATAAGATCACCCCTCATCCTTCTAAATTCCGAATACAGTCGCAGTCTACTCAACCTCTCCTCGTAATCCAAGCCCCTTCAGCTCTGGGATTAACCTACTGAATCTCCTCTGCACACCCTTCAGTGCCAGTACGTCCTTTAAGTAAGGAGACCAAAACTGAACACAATACTCCAGGTGTGGCCTCACTAACACCTTATACAATTGCAACATAACCTCCCTCATCTTAAACTCCATCCCTCTAACAATGAAGGACAAAATTCCATTTGCCTTCTTAATCACCTGTTGCACCTGTAAACCAACTTTTTGCGACTCATGCACTAGCACACCCAGGTCTCTCTGCACAGCAGCATGGTTTAATATTTTATCATTTAAATAATAATCCCTTTTGCTGTTATTCCTACCAAAATGGATAACCTCACATTTGTCAACATTGTATTCCATCTGCCAGACCCTAGCCCATTCACTTAGCCTATCCAAATCCCTCTGCAGACTACCAGTATCCTCTGCACTTTTTGCTTCACCATTTATCTTAGTGTCGTCTGCAAACTTGGACACATTGCCCTTGGTCCCCAACTCCAAATCACCTATGTAAATTGTGAACAGTTGTGGGCCCAACACTGATCCCTGAGGGACACCACTAGCTACTGATTGCCAACCAGACAAACACCCATTAATCCCCACTCTTTGCTTTCTATTAATTAACCAATCCTCTATCCATGCTACTACTTTCCCCTTAATGCCATGCATCTTTATCTTATGCAGCAAACTTTTGTGTGGCACCTTGTCAAAGGCTTTCTGGAAATCCAGATATACCACATCCATTGGCTCCCCGTTATCTACCGCACTATTAATGTCCTCAAAAAATTCCACTAAATTAGTTAGGCACGACCTGCCCTATATGAACCCATGCTGCGTCTGCCCAATGGGACAATTTCCATCCAGGTGCCTCGCTATTTCTTCCTTGATGATAGATTCCAGCATCTTCCCTACTACCAGAGTTAAGCTCACTGGCCTATAATTACTCACTTTCTGCCTACCTCCTTTTTTAAACAGTGGTGTCACGTTTGCTAATTTCCAGTCCGCCGGGACCACCTCAGAGTCGAGTGAATTTTGATAAATTATCACTGGTGCATTTGCAATTTCCCTAGCCATCTCTTTTAGCACTCTGGGATGCATTCCATCAGGGCCAGGAGACTTGCCTACCTTTAGCCCCATTAGCTTGCCCATCACTACCTCCCTGGTGATGACAATCCTCTCAAGGTCCTCACCTGTCATAGCCTCATTTCCATCAGTCACTGGCATGTTATTTGTGTCTTCCACTGTGAAGACCGACCCAAAAAACCTGTTCAGTTCCTCAGCCATTTCCTCATCTCCCATTATTAAATCTCCCTTCTCATCCTCTAAAGGAGCAATATTTACCTTAGCCACTCTTTTTTGTTTTATATATTTGTAGAAACTTTTACTGTCTGTTTTTATATTCTGAGCAAGTTTACTCTCATAATCTATCTTACTCTTCTTTATAGCTTTTTTAGTAGCTTTCTGTTGCCGCCTAAAGATTTCCCAGTCCTCTAGTCTCCCACTGATCTTTGCTACTTTGTATGTTTTTTCCTTCAATTTGATACTCTCCCTTATTTCCTTAGATATCCACGGTCGATTTTCCCTCTTTTTACCATCCTTCCTTTTTGTTGGTATAAACCTTTGCTGAGCACTGTGAAAAATCACTTGGAAGGTTCTCCACTGTTCCTCAACTGTTTCACCATAAAGTCTTTGCTCCCAGTCTACCTCCGCTAGTTCTTCTCTCATCCCATTGTAATCTCCTTTGTTGAAGCACAAAACACTAGAGCTTGATTTTACCTTCTCACCCTCCATCTGTATTTTAAATTCCACCATATTGTGATCGCTCCTTCCGAGCCTCCTCCTCCCTAACTATGAGATCCTGAATCAATCCTGTCTCATTACACAGGACCAGATATAGGATCGCTTGTTCCCTCGTAGGTTCCATTACATACTGTTCTAGGAAACTATCGCGGATACATTCTATAAACTCCTCCTCAATCTGCCTTGACCGACCTGGTTAAACCAATCGACATGTAGATTAAAATCCCCCATGATAACTGCTGTACCATTTCTACATGCATCAGTTATTTCTTTGTTTATTGCCTGCCCCACCATAATGTTACTATTTGGTGACCTATAGACTACTCCTATCAGTGACTTTTTCGCCTTACTATTCCTGATTTCCACCCAAATGGATTCAACCTTATCCTCCGTAGCACCGATGTCATCCCTTACTGTTGCCCGGATGTCATCCTTAAATAACAGAGCTACACCACCTCCCTTACCATTCACTCTGTCCTTCCAAATAGTTTGATACCCTCGGATATTTAACTCCCAGTCGTGACCATCCTTTAACCATGTTTCAGTAATGGCCACTAAATCATAGTCATTCACGATGATTTGCGCCATCAACTCATTTACCTTATTCCGAATACTACGAGCATTCAGGTAAAGTACACTTATGTTGGCTTTTTTACCTCTGTTCTGAATCTTAACACCTCGATCAGTAACCTCTCCTAAGTTATGTTTCCTTTCTCCTAATTTTCCTTGTCGTTGAACCCATATGTTCATGTAACAACCTTCCGCTTCGCTTACCATTAATGTTTTCACTTCCCGTTTTATTCCGTTTAGTATTCCTGGTCCTATTCACTGAGCTCCCCTCAGTCACTGTACCTTGTACTGTCGCCCTTTTTGATTTTTGACTGTGGCTCCTCTGCCGTAATTTCCCCCTTACTGCCTTTTGTTTCTGACCCTGTTTTACTATTTTCCAACTTCCTGCATCGGTTCCCATCCCCCTGCCACATTAGTTTAAACTCTCCCCAACAGCTCTAGCAAACAACCCCCCTAGGACATCGATTCCAGTCCTGCACAGGTGCAGACCGTCCGGTTTGTACTGGTCCCAACTCCCCCAGAACCGGTTCCAATGTCCCATGAATTTGAATCCCTCCCTCTCGCACCATCTCTCGAACCACGCATTCATCCTATCTATCCTGACATTCCTACGCTGACTAGCTCGTGGCACTGGCAGCAATCCTGAGATTACTACCTTTGAGGTCCTACTTTTTAGTTTAACTCCTAACTCCCTAAATTCAGCTTGTAGGACCTCGTCCCATTTTTTACCTTTATCGTTGGTGCCTATGTGCACCATGACAGCTGGTTGTTCACCCTCCCCCCCCCCCCCCCCAGAATGTCCTGCAGCCGCTCCGAGACATCCTTGACCCTTGCACCAGGGAGACAACATACCATCCTGGAATCTCGATTGCGTCCGCAGAACCGCCTGTCTATTCCCCTTACAATTGAGTCCCCTATCACTATAGCCCTGCCATTCTTCTTCCTGCCCAGCTGCGCAGCAGAGCCAGCCACGATGCCATGAACCTGGCTGCTGCTGCCTTCCCTGGTGAGCCATCTCCCTCAACAGTATCCAAAGCGGTATATCTGTTTTGCAGGGAGATGATCGCAGAGGACACCTGCACTGCCTTCCTACTCTTGCTCTGTCTTTTGGTCACCCATTTTCGATCTCCCTCAGTACCTTTCACCTGCGGTGTGACCACCTCACTAAACGTGCTATCCACGACATCCTCAGCATCGCGGATGCTCCAAAGTGAGTCCATCCGCAACTCCAGAGCCGTCAAGTGGTCTAACAGGAGCTGCAACTGGACACACTTCTTGCACGTGAAGGAGCCAGGGACAGTGGACGTGTCCCTGAGCTCCCACATCGCACACGAGTAGCATGACACAGGTCTGAGATCGCCTGCCATGTCTTAAACCTTCGGTTAACTTCAACAATTACAATGTTCCCCCAAAAATTAAATAAATAAATCAACAACGAAGAAAAAAAAAAATAAATATACCAATGAAAAGAAACGGAAAAACAGAAACACTACTTACCAGTCACTTACCAGGGATAAAAAGCAATTCCTCCCCACCCAGCTTCGAATTCCCACCTAGATTCAAATTCCCAAACTCACTCTTGGTTCTGTCTCACTCTGACTGTGTCTTCTCTGGCTCACTGGGAGAACTCACTGGGAGTGAGTTTACAAGTTGCTCTTTTTAAACTGTCCTGAATTGACCTGCTTTTAGATCAAGGTAGATTTAAGTGACTGACATTTAACTGCCAACCAGTTATGTGAGTGGGTGGGGCAGTCCTTGTTAACCTACACTGCACAATTCTAGCTTCATTTAAATTAATTTAAACTCCTGAAATTTAAAAGGAGCTGCCTTACTCATTGATTCAATTCCCACCTAGATTCAAATTCCCAAACTCACTCTTGGTTCTGTCTCACTCTGGCTGTGTCTTCTCTGGCTCACTGGGAGAACTCATTTCCATCTGGGTAAGCCTTTGTGAAATGCCTGGGGATGTTTTTCTAAATAATAGGGATCCTATAAGTGCATGTTATTGACATTCGGTATTGACATTATATCAATTTCCACTTAAACTTCATTGTTAAATAATTCAATGTACTCCAGGTTTGTCTTCCCTTCAGTTCTCCTTCTTCCCTATTTAGGGAGAATAATGATTGCTGGTCCTCCAAAAAAAAACATTTTCCAGTACGTCAGCATCTCTGCTGCTGAGCTAGAGCTGGCAGTAAATGGTTGAAACAGGTGTCACTATTATGAAGCATTGATTGGAATGTTTTTCCACAAATGCTTCACCAGTAATTGGATGTACACCTTCAATCCACTAAGCTAGGTGGATTCAGATGTCTATCCACTCATAAAACATTAGGGGCTTGCATGCTGAATGATTCCCTTTTAGACTGCTGGGTGCTCAATCGTATGTTCATACTGATCTATCAATGAAACAATGCATGACCACAAATCCCCCAGAAAGAAAAGTTTCAATGGATTCTGAAATTAAAACAGAAAATGCTGGAAATGCTCCGTCGGTTATGCAACATGTGTGGAGAGAGGAAAAGAATTATAATTTCAGGTCGACGATCTTCCATCAGAACACAAATGGAGTTTGACACGTACACACAACTAGACAGTCAAGGGAAAATAGAATATGTCCACTGCTCAACAACAAATGTTCACTGAATGATCATGGAAAGTAGATAGAAGACAAGGAAGCACCACAGGCAACAATAAATCGGGGGGGGGGGGGGGGGGGGGGAAGTAACCATGCACACTGATGTACAAAGCACCAGGCATATCTGATTTGAGACAATGTAAACCAAGTCAATTTCAGATTTTCTTAGCTAAATAGCAGTTGAAAAAATTTGCTTCTGTACAGAATTCATTATTCCAATCCAAAGGGATAGCCTACTCAACAATTATTTAGCTGTGGTCAGTAATCGAGACCTGACATAATTGTGAATTATGTCAGATTAACCACATGGCACAGAGTGTGTACCAACATCCAGCAGCCATTCCTGCTGTAACTGCACTTTAAAAGTTAGATTTCTCACCATCTCACATGCCATGTCTGAGTCAATACGACTGGCTTTAATTTTTTTAACTTGTTTGTGATTATCCACAGGTCTTTAGCAAGTTATTTGATGATTTATTTGTCAAATTTATGATACATATATAAGTTCCAACATCTTAAGGATAGCCTATTTAAAGTAACAGCTCGTTAAAATGATTTTGATGGTCTCCCTTCTAATATATGCACACAAATATACACACGGGGAATCATTTTGGCTTTATGTGATAGTATTTTGAATCAGCAACCATTTTATATCTCAGCCAATTTTTATTCCATTGAGAACAAAGTAGTTAAGTTACATGCCCACTTGGAAAAAAGGCAACATGAATTGTGCTTGTTATCAAGAAACTATTTGTTTGTCAAACGACTACAGTTTGCATTTTATGCAGCATCATTGACGTAGCAAAATGACCCAAGATGCATTGCAAATTGTTAACAAACAAGATTTAAAGGTGAACCACATGAGGAGATGTTGGGACAAGTGACCCAAAGAGGACATTTCAGGTCGGTGTGTCAGTGAGTACATCACCCACGTAACTGGCCTCTTTTATGTTTCCACATCATGTAGCACCAGTAGGATACATGTAAGCATATAATTAATTTATCAGACAATTGCATGATATAGCAACTACCTTTCTTCAGCCTGGAGGCCACTTGGGCTGCCTGGTGGTCTTTTCATGGCCCAGAAACAGTCCACTGTCCTGGAACACTCAATATTTGGCCACAGATTCTACTCTGAGAGAAAGTTAAACCCAAGGTTTTGAACAGGGCTTCAACCTACAATCTTCTGATTCAAAAGAATATGCACGTCTAACTGATCCAAGCTGACATATGCTTTCCATGTGAAGTTTATCATGACTAAATAATCTTGTTAAATAAGTGTCATATCACATGTATTCTTTCATGAGATCAGAGTATCTCTGGCTAGGGCAGCATTTATTGCCTAACCCCAATTGCTCTTGAGAAAGTGATGGCGAGCTGGCTTCTTGTACCGCTGCAGTCCATCTGGTATAGGTTCACCCACAATGCTGTTAGGAAGAGAGTTCCAGCATGTTGATCCAGCGACTGTAAAGGAACGGTGAAATATTTCCAAGTCAGAATGGTGTGTTTCCCTGGAGAGGAACTTGCCTGTGGAGATGTTCCCATGCATCTGCTGCCCTTGTCCTTCTGGAAGATACAGGTTGCCGCTTTGGAGGATGCTGTCAAAAGAGCCTTGGCCTGATGCTGCATCTTTTATATTATACACACTCATTTCCTCCACAAATTCATAGTGGGAGCAATGTATAAGGTGGTGGAAGTGGTGCCAATGAAGTGGACTGCATTTCCATGGATTATATCAAACTTCATTGGAGCCACAGTCATCCAGGCAAGTGTCAGCAGGTGTATTCTATTGCACTCCTCCCTGTGCTTTGAAGGTGGCAACAGACTTTGGGGGTGAGATGCTCACCACAGAATTCCCAACCTTTGACCTTCTCATGTAGCCACAGCATTTATATAGTTGGCTTAGTTAAGTTTCTATTCAATGATAAGCCCCAGGATGTTTACAGCGGTGGATTCGGTGATGATAATGCTGATGAATATCAGGGAGAGGCTTAGATTCTCTTCTGATGAAGATGGTCATTGCCGCGCACTGGCATGGGACCAATCTCCCCATGTCTGCGTGGGTTTTCTACGTGTGCTCCGGTTTCCTCCCACAGTCCGAAGATGTGCAGATTAGATGGATTGGCCATACTAAATTGCGCTTTAGTGTTCAAAGGTTATGTGACGTTAAGGGGTTACGGGGATAGGATGGGGAAGTGGGCCTGGGCTGACTCCTCTTTTGGAGGGTTGGTCCAGGGTCGATGAGCCTCCTTCTGCACTATAGGAATTTTATGAATATTAGTTGCCCAAACTTGAATGTTTTCCAGGCCTTGCTACATATAGACAGAGTTTGCTTCCGTATCAGAGGAGATACGGATGGCACTGAACATTCTATAATCAGCAACAAACATCCCCTCTACTGACCTCTGATGAAGGAAGGTTATGGATGAAGCAGCTGAAGATGGTTCGGCCAAGAACACTACCCTGAGGGGCTCCTGAAACAGGTTCCTGGGAGTGAGATGAACGGCATCCAACAACCACAACCATCTGTCTTTGTGCTTGTTATCACTTCAACCAGTGGAGAGTTTTCTCCTGATTCCCATTTACTTAATCTTTGCTCGGGCTCCTTGATTCCACATTCAGTCCAATACTGCCTTGATGTCACAGGCAGTCGCTCACCTCACCTGCTGAGTTCCACTCTTTGGTCCATGTTTCAACATAGGTTGTAATTAGGTCAGGAGTTGAGTGAAACTGGTGGAACCCGAACTAAGCATCGGTGAACAGATTATTGCTATGTAAGTGCTGATTGATGGCACCGTTGACAACACCTTCAATCACTTTACTGATAATCGATAGGAAACTGATGGGGTGGAAGTTGGTCAGATTAGATTTGTCCCCCTTGGCTTGATGATAACGGGGAATATGCCGGGCATGAGGTTACTGATTGTAATTGAATGTAATTCTGCTGATGCTGATGGCCCACAGTACTTCATGGATGCCCAAATTTGAGCTGCTCGACCTGTTCTGAATCTACCCGATTTAGATTGGCAGCCATGCCACACAACACGATGGTGGTTCCCTCAATGTAAGGATGGGGTTTTGGCGTCACAGGTTCTCCGTGGATAACAATTCTATCATTATCTCTGCGACAGATATCAAGTAGGTTTTCCCTCTTGTGAATTCTCTTACTACCTGCCACAGGCCCAATCCAGCAGCTATTGCGGTGTTCTTTGTGGTTCTAATCCTAGGATGGTTGGCGTAGTGTTCACAAAGACCACAAATAGCTTTTATATTGAACAAAGCTAATTATTCATTCACACTACTTAATTGGATTTAACACTTACTCCTAGATAATAAACAGTTGATAATAAACATACAATCTACACTCATCTACTACTAATCTCTACACTAATACAAGAACAATGATCTGCTCTCACTCACACTATCTTTCTTATTGTCTGTCTTCTAGCTTTCTCCTCAACCTCTCACCCCCAAAGCTTAGCATCGATGCCTTATATAGTTCTACATCTAGCTCCCACTAGTGGTTGATTTGGACATAACATTAACCTTTACAGTTCTGTACATTTATCATAATGTCATAGCTATGTCCTTCAAGACTTGGCCAGCTCATTCAATTGTGGTCCTACTGAGCCACACTTGGTGATATATTTGAATTCTCCCACTCAAACTGTGCTTTTGCCACTCTCAGTGCTTCTTCCTAGTGGTATCAAAATGGAAGAGTACAGTAGGTATTAATCAGCAGGAGATTTCTTTTCCCATGCTTGATCTGATGCCACGAGACTTCATGGGGTCCAGAGTTAGTACTGAGGCCTTCCAGGGCAACCCCAAACTGCATATTATTGTGCCACCAACTGCTGGTGGAACAGGACACACCTAGTGATGATGATGTAAGTGTCTGGTACATTGATGTTTGTTATGATGTGGTGAATATGACTGTGGGACAGCTTTCCCAATTTTGACGCAGGCTACCCTGATGTTAGCATGCAGGACTTTGCAGGATCGAATCAGCACATGTAATTTAGCATATCTACCTTTAGTAGGAAGCTATTACAACTACCAATATTCAATTTAGTTTAATATGCTACCTCTGACTAACTATTGAACGACTTGATGCAATGATTGTTCTTGGTAAATATGAACACTATTTAAATTCTTAGAAACATATTTTTAAAAATGTTCTCAGCTGAACATTGTAGTTTACTGGTGCGTTATTTATGTTATGCAGGAGGCAAATTGCTTGTGAATTCTTCTCAAAATTCAGTTCGTGTATTTATCATCGAAAATATGCTACTTTTGAATTCTTGATTTTCTGTATGATTTAACATAACAATTTTTAATATCTTACACAGTTGGTGAGATCTAACGGCTGCATTGTGCCCAACATGGGACGTGATGTGGCCGGTAAATCTCGTCAGTGTCCTCTAATGTGATATAGCCGGCTCACAACGCCTTGCAAGACCTAATGGGTTCTCGCGAGACGTTGTGATCTGGATCTTGCCCACAAGGCCGGGGCCTGAATTTGTATCTGTAAATGTGCAGATGGCACACTCAGATATGTCTCCTCCAGATATAGCCAGCTTCCAGATTGCGTCCCCTCACCGAAGAGTCGCCAGCCTGGTGCTGTTTTGCATTGGTCTCCATCAATGAGGACCAGGCGGAAAGACATTTGAGGGAGTGGGGTGGATCTGGGGAGGGTGTCTCCAACCCAGGCGGTCAAAGGCCTCTGTGTGGTTGGCCTTTGGGTAGGGTGGCACCCAGGTACTGCTGATACCACATGGGCACCTTGGCACTGCCAGTCTGACACCCTGACAATGCCACCTGGGTACCCTGGCAGTGTTACCTGGGTGCCAGGCTGGCAGGGCACTGCCATGGTGCCAGGCTGGCAGTGCCAATGTGGCATTTTGCCCACGCTTGAGGACTCCCCCAACAGTGGTATTCGCTTTGGGGAATTGAGAGGTCGGGACACAATTTAATGAAATAATGGACTGAAAAAATAACAGAGTCCCATTCGATAGCAGGGTCATTTCCAGTGCTACAGGAACCAAGAAATCCCCGCTAAACCCACCCACAACAGGACTCTTTTTTCCCGTTAAATCGCACTGAGTATTACATTATACTTATTGGGCGTGATTTAAAGTCCCCTGAATGGCAAGTTTAGTAGGGTGTTTCTCCGCACCTGCAGCGCCGAGAAACACCTTACTATTCAACAACACTTTGCTCTTTACTTTGACCTCAAGCAGATTCTCTCCGCCGAGGCTGGACTTAGAGAGACTTCCTGCTGGCAAGGCTCCTCGCAGATTGGGATGCCATTTTGACCAGCTGCCCCGGTGTTTCTCCCCAACCCCCCTCTCCATTTCTGTCGCCGCCCCTCTGACCAACTCAACCTTGGGAAGGCACCCGGGAACATCCCTTACCCTTCTTCTACCTGTCAAGGCACCCCCTGGTCCGGCCAGTGCCAGGGCGCCTAGGTGGCATTGCCAGGATGTCAGCGCTAAAGTGCCCAGGTACCAGAGAGCGAGCCATTGTGCCACCTTTCCATACCTCCGACCACCCGGGGTCTCCAATAGCCTGGGAGACCCCCTCCATGTGCCGTTACCCCTGGTCCCCGTTTGTGTGGACCAGTACTGAACAGCACCCTGGCAAGGTCCCCCAGGCACGGCCGGTGAATCCCGGTCACCGAATGAATCCAGCGAATGTATATTTAAATTAGCCGAAAGGCCAATTTAAATATGCATGCCTGGACCTTGCCCAGTGAGAGTGAATCCAGATTGTGATGCCTCACCTGATTCTGTTGAATCCGTGAGACAATTTGAGCGTCGCAAGCCTTTTATGAAATTCAATGGCCTAGTCCTGACACCAAGTCAGGCGCAATGAGGTCGCCAAATCACACTCATAGTATGGAAACAAGGCATTTGACCCTTCTGGCCTTGCTCATATTTGTGTTCTCGACAAGTCTCTTATTTGATCTAACCTCATCAACATACCCTTCCATCCCATCTCTCTTGTGCGTTTATGTACATGCCCTTGAATGCTTGTCCCCTCAACTATTCATTTTGGTAGTTAGCAGGGCCTGGGGGTGGGGTGGATGCAGATTGTCCCAAGAGGGAGCATGGGCTCCATGTTTTAAGTGAGGTTTCTTATCATCCACGCTGGGGAGGCAGAGCTGCAAATCTGACAGACTAGCTTTGAAAATCGGAACAGTCAGACTGAGAGATCCGATCTTTTTAAAATCAGTCTGTCAGTGTCGGTTTCACTGATTTGCCACGCTGCTGCTTCCAACATTTAGGCAGCTTTGTGGGTCTAATTTTTAATGCCCGTCAGAAAACCAATACTGCCTGAAGGTCAAGGTAGTCAGCTCCACAGTCTAATATTGCTCTGCGTAAGGACATTTCTCCTGAATGTCCGATTGGGTTTATTACAGACTATCATTTATTTATGGTCCTAGTTTTTGTCTCTTCCAAAGTGGAAACATCTTATCTACATCTACCCTATTAAAGACTTACATAATCTGAAAGGCCTTCTTCAGCTCTTCCCTCATACTTTGCTTTTCGTGAGCAAACCGAATCAACCTTTCGATCTTTCCTGATAGCATAACCTCTCAGTTCTGATATTATTCGAGTGAATCGTTTTTCACCTACTCCACTGCTTATTAATCCTTCTAAAATATGGAGATGAGAACTGTTCGCAATCCTCTTAAGTACATCTGACCAAGGTTTTATCAAATTTGAACATAACTTCTCATTTTATTCAGTTATAAACATTTAGAAATGAAGAGCAGTGCCTTGTTTGCCCTTGCAATGCATTAAAGAACTGTATTGTTACTTTTATTGATTTATGTATCCCTCAATCCCTCTGCTCCTTTATTCCATTTAGGCACTTATTTTTCAAAAGAAAGCAAAGGTAATTTTAAGGGATTTATATTTGCATTATTAGATATTAGAAATAAGGTACAATTTTAATGTGTTTCATTTAATATGTCTGTACCTGGAAGGGTGTAACCTATTGGTAGATTCATGCGGGACAAAGATGTTTGTATGAGTGTGGGTTGGTTAAGTTCCAACTGTATTGCTATTGTGGTGAGAGAGGGCTACAGCATGAAGAATACATAGGCCAACAGAGATATGTGGGTGTTGTTTAGCAACCGGGGCTTTGTAAATTAGAGAAGTTTTTAACTTTCAGTTTCAGCTAAATTTGTGGGCAGCTGGAGATAGGACCTCGAGGAGTGAACATCTCTTAACTCAGGAAGGAGGAAGACTGGACAGGATGGGAGCTGCAAATAGGCAGGTTTCCTAAAGTACAAATTACAGTCCAGATAACTATGGAATTGGAACATAAAGAATGTCTAAAGTGACCAAAGTTAAAAGAACAGAGACCAAGGTAGTTAACAAAAGAATTCAAGGAAGAGTAAACAAGTGTTCTGAGTTTAAAAGACAGTTGTGGCAAAACATTTGAAACAGGACATCAGTCTTCAAAGGGAAATTAAATATTTGATGTCATTTTAATAAATCTGACAATTGAGAGTTAAAGCAATTCTGAACATTTTGTACACCAGTCAAGACCAAGAAATCCTAAAAGGGGTGGTATAAAATCCTTGGTTGGATTCACTGTTAAAAGTGGATCAAAAGCTCTGTTTGCAAGTGTCAAAACTGGACCGGATTTCACAAACCGCTAAACAAAAGCATTACTGTGAGAGAAGGTTTTGAAGCGTATTTTTGGAAGTAGAATTTGGAAACTGTCATGTGACAATCATCTGGGGGGATTCTGAGGATAAATCAAATCATTTAAGTTCAGAGCGGAATGTGTCTATATGACCATAGCCAATCTGTGTGCTTAAAAGGGGACTTTGTGTGAACGGGACCATTGTAGTTTACAATGTACTTTGTAATCCCATGTTAATCTTAAAATTTGTGTGCATTTGTTAAGATAATGGGAGAGTGAAGGAGTATTGCCGTCACGTTATAGCATCAAGGAATGTATGATGTCCTTATTGTTCCTACCAAAACCACTAACATAAACATTCACCCCCTCCACCACTGATGCACAGTGGTAGCAGTGTATACCATCAGCAAGAGTCACTGCAGTGACTCATCAAGCTTCTCCGACAACACCTGCAAACCTGCATCCTCTACTACTTAGAACGGCAAGGCCAGCAGATGCATGGGAACATCCTGAGGGTCCAGAAGAGGTTCACAAGAATGATCCCCAGAATGAAGAACTTGAGGAGCGGTTGAGGACTCTGGGTCTGCACTCGATGGAGTTTCAAAGGATCTCATTGAAACTTACAGACGACTGAGTGGCCTAAATAGAGTGAACATGGAGAGGATATTTCTACTAGTGGGAGAAACTAGAATGCGAGGGCACAGCCTCAGACTGAAGGGGATGATCATTTAAAACAGAGATGAGGAGGAATTTCTTCAGCCAGATGGTGGTGAATCTGTGAAACACATTGCCGCAGAAGGCAGTGGAGGCCAAGTCACTGAGTGTCGTTAAGACTATTAAGATTATTAAGGGGGCCAGGTTTATGGGGATAAGGCAGGAGAATGGGAATAATAAACATATCAGCCATGATTGAATTGTGGAGCAGATCTGGTGGGCTGAATGGCCTAATTCTGCTCCTATGTCTTATGGTCTTATCACCAACTATAAATTTCACCCACTCTATCCCCCCAATCACTAAAGTCACACATTATCCTGACTTGTAACTATATGGCGGTTCCTTCAATGTTGTTCGGTCAAAATCCTGGATTTATCTTCCTGACAGCTCTATGGATGTAGCTGTGACATATGGACTGCAGTGTATCAAAAAGGTGACTCACCAAAACTTCTCAAGGCATGGTAGCACAGTGGTTAGCACTGTTGCTTCACAGCGCCAGGGTCCTAGGTTCGATTCACGGCTTGGGTCACTGTCTGTGTGGAGTCTGCACAATCTCCCTGTGCCTGTGTGGGTTTGCTCCAGGTGCTCCGGTTTCCTCCCACAAGTCCCAAAAGACGTGTTTGTTAGGTGAATTGGACAATATGAGTTCTCCCTCAGTGTACCCGAACAGGTACCGGGTATGGCGACTAGGGGATTTTCACAGTAACATAATTGCACTGTTAATGTAAGCCTACTTGTGACAATAAAGATTATTATTCAAGGGCAATTAGAGGTGGACCATAAGAAAAGGAATCACAAAATGGTAGTGGATGGGCACAAAAAATAATTAAGACTAATCAAGTTCCCCAGGAGTCAGTTTTAGTACTAAATTTTAATGACCTGAACTTGGATGCACATAGTTAAATTTCAAGATTTGCGGCAGGCACAAACTGACAATATTGAGAACCATAAGGAGGATAGTGATAAACCTCAAGCTGGAATGGCTCGACAAGTAGCAGATGAAATTTAATGTGGGCAAATGTGAAGTGATAGGATTTTGGTCGGAAGAATGGGGAGAGGCAAAATAAAGGAAACATACATAGAAAATAAAAGGAAGGGCAGCATGGTGGCACAGTGGTTAGCACTCCTGCCTCACGGCGCTGAGGTCCCAGGTTTGATTCCAGCTCTGGGTCACTGTCCGTGTGGAGTTTGCATATTCTCCCCGTGCCTGCGTGGGTTTCGCCCCCACAACCCAAAGATGTGCAGGGTAGGTGGATTGGCCACGCTAAATTGCCCCTTAATTGGAAAAAATGAATTGGGTACTCTAAATTTATAGAAAAAAAAGAAAATATATAGAAAAGGAGGTCATTTGGCCCTTCGAGCCTGCTGTCATTCATTATGATCACGGCTGATCATCAAGTTCAATACCCTGACCCCGTCTTCCTCCCCATATCCCTTGATCCTTTCAGCCCCAAGAGTTATATCCAATTCCT
The DNA here is from genome assembly GCF_047496885.1 of Scyliorhinus torazame. NCBI lineage: Eukaryota > Metazoa > Chordata > Chondrichthyes > Carcharhiniformes > Scyliorhinidae > Scyliorhinus > Scyliorhinus torazame. The sequence continues at coordinate 179,501,200 of NC_092709.1, forward strand.
TCCTGATGTGGAGACGCCGGCATTGGACTGGGGTGAACACAGTAAGAAGTCTTACAACACCAGGTTAAAGTCCAACAGGTTTGTTTTAAATCAATAGCTTTCAGAGCACAGCTCCTTCAATAGGTGAGTGAAGAGGTGGGTTCCACACATGTGGTTCTGGAACCTACCTTATGGTCTTATGTGATTCAAAACAAACCCGTTGCATGGCTGCCTTTCCGGACACGGAGCACCATTGCCGCAGCTGGAAAGGCAGCCATGCAGCTGCGCACACCACTAACAGCCCGCTTTGAACTTGGTGCCACGGGCATATGTGTCCCCCAGGGCACCCAGAGGGGTGCCCTGGGGAACACATATGACCCCTCTGGGGTCTCTGGGGCACCCCTCTGGGTGCCCTCTGGCCCCAGACGACCCATCAGCTGGCAAGTTGCAGCCGCATATATAGATTACAATCCTCATACACACTCATCCCAGCCAACAAGATTGCACCGGTTGTGCCGAAGCGCGCCCATACAGCTGATGGGCCAGAGGGCACCTAGGGTGGCCTGATGGGGCAACTATACGACCCGTGGCCCTAAGTTGACAGTGGGCTGTCAGCGGTGTGTGCAGCTGCATGGCTGCCTTTCTGGCTGCCGCAATGGCGTTCCATGCCCATCCACCCCGAACCCACAGCCTAACTCCTGACCACCCCCCTCTACTCCCCCCCCCCAGTCCTGGTAGAAGCCCCCCGAGCCAGCGGTACAACTGTCAGCACACTATGGCGATGTTGGACACTTTCCGTACTCCCTCTCTCTTCCTCAGCAGCCATGATGCCGGTTTCACGATTGTTAAAAGCACAAGTGAACCGGCCGTCGGAAACTCGGCCCATCGGAGGCGGAGCATCGCGGTGGCTCTGGAGAATACCGGGTCAGGCCCACCAATGATATGCAAATAGTGTTTACTGTATGTTTGTTCCGGAAGACATTGACGCCATTGTCGAGGTGACGGAGAATTGCGATTTGGCGTCAAATCGGTGCCCACCACGAATTTGTACTTATTCTTTGCTCAATCACATTTCCTGATTTCAGTGTCCAGAATGTCTTGTAACTGCTCTGAGACATCCTTCACCGTGCACCAGGAAGGCAGGATACCATCCTGAAGTCTCATTTGCGGTCACAGAAATACCTATCTATTCCTCTTACAATAGAATTCCTTATATCTATTCCATTCACACACTTTGTACTCCTCCCCTCTGCAGCAGAACCAACTGTGGTACAACAAATGACCTCCTGAGAGGTCATGCCCCTCAACTGTATATCTGTTTTGCAGGGGAATGGCCACCGGAGATTCCTGTACTGCCTGCCTAGCTCTCTTCATCTGTCTATTGGTCACCCATTCCTTCCTGCCTGTAGAGTCTGAGCCTGCGATGTGACCATCTCTCTATACATGCTATCCATGACACTCTCTGCCTCACGGGTGCTCCAGAGTATTCACAGCTACTGCTCCAGCTCCGGAACTCGGGCTTCCAGGAGCTTAGCTAGAGACACTTCCTGCGCACATGCTGGCCCCGGGCACTGGAAATGTTCCCGGCCTCCCACATGGAGCAAGAGGAGCAAACCAAGGCTTTGAGTCCTCCTGACAATGACAAGATGCTTGATCTTACATTAAATTCAATTCAATATGACCATTCCTTGCTTCATTACCACCAATTCTAGCCCTTACAGATTATAAACCACAATACTTACTTTTAAAGCAAACTTGATGACAGTTGTCAAGAAACAAAGCTTACCCATTGCTTACTAATCCGCTCTCCCATTTGTAACCTTCACTGCAGCAGGGAAGACGACTATCTGAAGATTTAAAAGTTATAAAACAAGGGGAAAAAGCAAAGAGCACTTCTTCCCACTCTGCACTGAATCCCCCCTCCGCTTCAAATTCCCAAGTTCAAAGGTATCACGCTGGATGGGGCCTCTCTCCCCCTGCTCGTGCACAAAGCTCACTGTGAGTATGCTTTGACGCTCTTTACTTAAAAAGAGCTGAGATTGTCTGAACTGACTCATACACTGGTTAAGCTTCAAATTATGTAATCAACACCTCTTGCCTGCCAATCAGGCTTCAGAGGATTGACAGATAACTGCCACAAAGCTATTTGGGGCAGCTCCTTATTCACCCTTTTTAACCTTTAAACTGGACAACCAAACTTAAAGAAAAGGAATAGACTAACCAATTCGACCCCTACTCTGCTTCAAATCCCCAAGTTTAAAACTCAATCTTACATTTCTAAAGTGGGCGCAGGAGCAAAGAGACCTGGGTGTTTAGGTGCAGAAACATTTGAAGGTGACAGCACAGGTTGAGAAAGCAATTTATAGAGCATATGGAATCCTGGGCTTTACAAATTGGAGCATAAAGTACAAAAACAAAGATGTTATGATTAACTTGTATAAAACACTGTTTCAACCTCAACTGAAGTGTTTTGTTTAGTTCTGGGCCAGCACTTCAGGGAGGATGTGAGTGTACTGGAGAGGGTTGTGATGATGGTAGGAATTTCAGATATAATGCATTTATAGACATTTGGTGTAGTAAGGTTAAAAGCTGGGTTAGTAGTCTTTTTAAAGAATCGTGGTTCAAGGATTTTGGGAGTCAGGGGTGCAATTAAAGCATCGTAAAAGAACTTAGGCTAATGGATATTGGTTGAATTAAGGGTGTTCCCTGAAGTGTTAATTAGATTTCAGCTTATTAAGATGATGTAATTACAGAGAGGAGCCAAGGTATCAGGCATTTTGCAGAAAAGCAGTTTTAGGTGAGTGTCAGTTGAAGATGTGAGTAGATGTCAAGCATCTCAGAACCTGTTAAACGATATGTTTGCAAATGGTTTAGCAGTTATTTTCCAAGCAGTTTGGACGATCATGATTAGAAGGTGAGCTGAAAGAATCTGAAGCAGCTTCTGAAGAAATACAGCCAGAGTTTCTGCATGGTTCTGACAGGATTCAGGTCTTTTCTTTAAAGCAGTGTTGAAGCATCTCTCTTTCTCAAACTTGAGTATCCAGACATATCTGTAAAGCAGTGCTAACTGTATTTAACAGTGGATTGAGAGCCGAGATGGGTTTTGTTTGTTTTTTAAGTGGGAATAAAGATAGAAGTTAAGGGTTACTGTATTCACAGTGTTGATTAGTATTGTTTAAGGGGTGATTGTAAGCTTTTTCTGGTTTGATATTAAAGATATTTTAATCATGTGTTTTTAATAAAGATTGTTTTAATACATCATATCCCTATTTCTTCATGCAATCGCTCCAGGAACAAAATATCCTTTCCTCATAGTCTAACGAAATTTAAATAAGATATTGGGGTTTGTGTTCAGCATCCTAGCCATTGTTGGTGTTGTCCGGGATCATAATTGGGTGCAGAAAAGATTTACAAGAATTGTTCCAGCAAAGAGGAACTTGAGTTATGTGGATAGATTGAAGAAGCCAAGGTTTGTGAGAATTCATGAGGGGTCTGGAGAGAGTAGATAAGGGCAATCCGTTGCAAACTGTGGAAGAGTTGAGAACCATGTGATGTTCTCTGTTGGGACCATCAGGATGCTCAGAGAATGTAGTGTTAACAAAGATCATCCATCTGACTTATTAAATAAAGCTGATTTATTTTACGCTACTAAATTAAAGATTCTAACCAGTCAACAAGGAATAAATTATTAAGTAAAACAATACGATATTTCTTACAACAGAACTCTATACTGTATACCTGGGGCGGGATTCTCCCCTACCCGGCGCGGCAGGCCACACCGGTGGCGAGGAGTGGCGCAAACCACTCCGGCGTCAGGCCGCCCGGAAGGTGCGGAATCCTCCGCACCTCCAGGGGCTAGGCTGGCACCGGCGGGGTTGGTGCTACGCCAGACGGTGCAGAATGGCTTGGCACTGCGCCAACTGGTGCCGAAGGGCCTCCACCAGCCAGCGCGAGTTGGCGGATGCGCAGGAGCGCCAGCGTATGCTGGATTCATCCCAGCGCATGTGCAGGGGGGTTCTTCTCCGCGCCGGCCATGGCGCAGGTTGATTGCAGCCGGCGCGGAGGGAGAGAGTGCCCCCACAGCACTGGCCTAACCGCGGATCGGTGGGCCCCAATCGCGGGCCATGCCACCATGGGGGCACCCCCAGGGGCCAGATCCCCCTGTGCCCCACCGGAGGACTCCATAGGCCGCCCCAAGAGCCAGGACCCACTGGTACGTATCACTTGGGCAGCCACTCGGCCCATCGCGGCCTGGAGAATCACTGGGGAGGCCGCTGTCAGCGGCCGCCGACATTCCCGCCCCTGGCAAAACCCCGGCCATGGAGAATTCGGCAGCCGGCGTCGGGGCGGGATTCACGCCCCCCTCCCCCCCCCCCCCCGGCGATTCTCCGGCCCGGCGGGGGGGGGGGGGTCAGAGAATCCCGTCCCTGTTCTCTTTAGCGCCTTACAATCTTCTCCCAGAATCCCGGAAGTCACGTAATATTTATATCACTGTTCCTTATTTCCATCTGGTGGTGAGAAGTATTATTACCTTATTGTTAACCCCTTATATATCTTACAATACACATATTGTTACATCCGCCTTTTTAAAAAGATGTTTGTACATCATCACAAAATTCATAAATGGTAATAATGTATTCTCTGTACATTTCAATATATATCATACTGTTAACAATGAGTTAATCGCATTTTAAAGTTAATAGATTCAGTCGGTCTGGCTTTCTTCTGGTTCGAGTTGATTTTCTCAATCCCGAAGGTGTGAAATCAGATGTTTATAACCTTTCCATCTGAATCACATTTCGAATTTGTGTTTCCGAAGTTGTAGCTTTGAATAGTTCAGCGTTGAACTCAATATTTGGAAATATGGGTTGAGTCGCATTCACTTTCAGAAGTGCTCTTCTCCTGCTTCTAAGAATAGAACCTTCCTCAGTCATCACAACTTCTGAGTGTGGAATTGCTTTGCGTATCGCTCTTGCCATGCATTATCATCCACTTGTGGGCATTTGTACTCTGACGTGATCACCTGGTTCTAGTTGTTGTAATTCTTTGGCAGTCCTGTCATAGTACTGTTTCTGTAGCTGTTTGTTCTTCTTCATTGCGTTGGTAACATCTCCATCGTCAGGATTTGCTAATTCTAGGAACGAGAATGTTGTGCGTAGCTGCCGATTCATCAAGAACTGTGCTGGCTATAAATCTGTAGCTAGCATAGTAGATGTAACATAGAAATGTGTCACTGCATGAATCCATTGATTTCTTCAGTACTTTCTTCACAATGTGAACACCTTTCTCTATTTTCTGTTGGATTGCGGATATAATGGGCTGAAGGTTGTGTGTTCAAAATCACAGTACTTTCCAAATTCCTTCAACTCGCAGTTGTTGAAGACTGGACCGTGGTCAGACTTAACCGTGAGCAAAATACTATGTTGAGCAAACATTTCCTTTGTAGCTTTGAATACTGCTGATGAACTTGAGTTTGGTAAACGTATCACCTCTGGATAATTCGAGTAATAATCAATGATTAACAAGTAATCCTTGCTATGAAAATAAAAGATGTTGATGCCGACTTTCGACCATGGAGTCTATACCACATCATGCATAGTCAACTTCCCTTTCTGTTGGAGCGATTGGTTGCTTTGGCAGGTGTGACATTCCAACACGAGGTTAATCATACCTGTATTAATGCCTGGCCAGAAGAATGTCTGTCGAGCATGCCTTTTACATTTCTCAATATCTAAGTGACCCTCGTGAACCTTGTCTAGGATCTTCTGCCTTTGTGTAGTTGAAATAACAATGCAATCCTGCCGAAGCAGGAATCCATTGATCATGCTTAAATAAGCATGAATGTTTCTAAAGTTAGAACAATGTCCTTCAGGTCAACTATCTTTTAGATATTGCATGACACGTTGCAATGTAGCATCTTTTTAGGTTTAAAAACAGCGTAATCTTTTGCTGTTTGAATCACCTCCAGTGCACATCTATTTTATCCATTGTGCAGAATACTTTTGGAGTCTATAAACCTTCCATCGAGCTTTGACTGGGTTTCTCTGTTTGATACAACTGGCTCCCACGATGTCTTAGCGATCAGAATCTAAATGAGATTTTTTTTCTTCGCAAGTTTTTTTTCTGTCGAGATTTTTTTTTTCCCTTTAAACTAACTGAACTACCTTGATAACCACTCCCGGTACCATTTGATGTTCTCAGTTTGGTCTATCAGGATACTCAGAACTACCTTGATGACCACTCCCGGTACCATATGATGTTTTCTGTTTGGTCTATCAGGATGCTCAATCAAAGAACATCAAGCTGAGTTATTCAACAAAGCTGATTTATTTTACACTCCTAAATTAAATATTCTAATCAGTCAACAAGGAACAAGTTATTCAGTAAAACAATACGGTATCTCTTACAAGAGAACTCTATGCTATACAGCTGGGCCGGGATTCTCTGAGCCGGCGCGGGCTCAGAGAATCGGCGTTCACGTCAAGACAGCCCGCCATGCCGGTCTGACGATGGGACGCGAACCTCCGGCGACCGGAGAATCGCTGCCAGTCGCGTGCGCAGTCGACGCGGCGCTAGTCGGGGGCCATTGAAAGAGGCCCCCATGGTGATTCTGCGCCAGCAGCTGGCCGAGTTCCCGCCAGCATGGTTCTAACATGGTTCCACCCGGTGGGTACTCGGGGTCGCGGCTGCGTAGGCCGCACTGGTGGGGGGGGGGTGTTCTGCCACCGGGGGGGGCCTCCAGGATGGCCAGGATCACGATCGGGGGCCCCAGATTGGTGGGTGTGTGGCGTCTGGGGGGGGCCTCTTTCTTCGCTGCCGGCCTACTGTGTGGGTCCACCATGTTGCGGCAGCTGGAGCTACGCGGAGCACGGAATCGCTTGGCCAAAAGGCCTATTGATGCCGGCATGAAATGCTCCAATGTTTACGCCGCCGTCAACACTTAGCCACTGTTTTGATGAATCCCGGCCCTGATCTCTGTAACGTCTTTCAACCTTCTCCCAGAATCCCAGAAGTCACATGATATTTATATCATTGCTCCTTATCTCCATCAAGTGGTGAGAAGTGTTATTACCTTATTGTTAATCCCTTGTATTCCTTACAATGTGTCCTGTTGATATGCAAAATAATTGTCTCGTCGGCATCTCATTGGCTGGTATTTCACAAGCTCCAACAAATCACAATCGAACATAAGAAACATGGATGAACCTTAAATATTGTTACAAACCAGAGGGCATCAATTTAACGTGGTTCAAACAGAAGCAATGGCAACCTGAGGAAAAGCCTTTTTGGGCAGCCAGTGGTCAGGATCTTGAATGCATTGCCTGAGAGTGGGGTAGTGGCAGATTCAATCGGGGCCATAAAAAGAGAACTGGATAATTATCTTAAGAGAAAAAAAAATTGTAAGACTGTGGGGAAAAGGTGTGGGAGGCTACGGGAGTTACTTTTGCCAAGAGCTAGGCTGGACATACAGGGTTAAATGGCTTCCTTTTGTGCTGTAACCATTCTATAATTCTGTGATACCATGAAATATTGGCTTTCATCTCAACAAGAGTTGGAACACAGAGGAGTGAAACCTTTGTTAATATTAAAAAAGCACTAGTTCGAACCAGTTTAGAGCATTTTATTCTGGGCGCCACCCTTCAGAAAGGATTAATTTGACCTTGCAGAAAGTGGGACATAGATTCACAAGAATAATACTTGTGCAAAAAGGGTTAAATTGTTTGGGCAGGTTTTATAACTAAAAATTTGTATTGGGCTAGTCAGCACTGATGCCAGAAAGTACTTCTTCATACAAAGAATGATGAAAATCTGGGCCTCTGTCCTCCAAAAAACTGTTGGGGCGAGGTCAATTGAGAAGTTTGAAACTGAGATTGTTTGTTTTTTATTAAGCAAGTGGATTACAGGTTGCAGAACTAAAGGCGAGTAGCTGGAGTTGGGTTTAGCAACAGCAGGCTGAATGGCTGGCTCCTGTTCCTGTGTCATGTTGACATGCAAAATAATTGTCTTGTCGGCATCTCATTGACTGGTATTTCACAATCGTAAGCTCCAACAAATCACAATTGAACATAAGAAACATGGATGAATCTTAAATTTTTAAAAAAAACTCGGTATATTTGCAAATAGCCAATCTGAAGTGACTGGCACCAAAACTGGCCAATAAAAAGAAAAGTGATCCAAACAGGACATTCAATATTTTTTTTAGATTTGCCTGAATAACTCTTACTTTTTAATCCTGCTGGCTCCAAACAGGTGCCATCTAAAATCTACAAGATAAGTGGTTTGCAAATTGTTCATTAACTTTTCTAAGTTCTCAGCTACTGTCGGTAATGTATCTGACCTGTGCGCAATGTCTGGGGCTTGAATTTGCCTCCAGAGTTTCTGCCTGTGGTTATGGTGCAGACATTTTCTGATCTTCTGATGCATAAGTCCCCCCCTTTGTTTTTTGGCCAAACCTTGCTTATCCCTGGAATTTTTCTTTGCTCCCTTTCTTGCCCCATCACTGCTGCAAGTTGCTTCTCATCATTGGCAGCTTCTCTCGTGGTCAACTCCTGCTGAATGCTCATCCTGTAAGCTGAAACAACCCTATTCTGGGTCAGAGTTATGGCAGGGTCAGGGTTATGGCAGGGTCAGATGTTCAGGTCGATGGCCCAACAATTGCCCCTCCAGCAGAAAGATTGGAATTCAACCTCCAAAGTGAAAACCCATAGTGTCACCTTAATTGAACAGAAACTGCTGTCATAATGTAAATTTCTTGCCTCATAGTTTCCTCACATTTTGGGTAATTTACAAAAAACAACATAACAGTACACTGAGCCTAAATCCTTCAGTGATGCTGGGGTGCACGCCGATGACCGCGGTGAAAACTGCAGCTTTTCGAATGGAGACTTTGGGTGTTCAGATCTTGGCTGTTATATATTAGCCATGGGGAATACACGCAAGGTGCTGAACTGCCAAGGTCATGCCTCCTTTTAGATCATCAGTGGCAGGAATGTCCTTTGAGATCAAGCCGCTTTTCTGCCTTCTGGTTGAGTGTTTTCTGAAAAGTTTTAATCTCCTTTTAATGATTCTTAATCTTTTAAAAACTTTTAATTGCTTTCATCAATTTGTATAACCTTTAATTTAATGTAAATAAACATGGGAAAGGTTTCCATTGAACCTTTTAAAAATCTTTTGATGAAAGAACTGACAGTGCATTAAGTCTCTAAGTGCATTGACATTGTTTAATTTATCTGTTTAACCAATGGGTTATATATCACAGCAGTTCCCAAAAGCATTGAGGCTCTGGGTGAATTCAGGTTTTTTTTAATTACAGAGGAGATTATCTTTCGACAAGGGCTCTTTACAAATCGGGTGCGGTAGTGGGATGGTTTGGAGGGCTGGAGTGTTGGTGGTGGTTTAGTAAGATGGGGCGGTGTTTGGTTTGGGGTGGAGGGTGCAGGTTGGGATGGTGAGTGGGGAAGCTGGGTTGGGTGGGTGGTTGAGGGTGGGTGAATAGGTGGAGGGGTGAGGTGGTTGGGGAGATATGAGTAGGTGAGAGGAGGGGTATTAATTGTTCAGCATTTGATGTCTTACCAATACAGCTTCATTTGTTAATTACTTTATCCCAGATCCCACACCTCTGATTAACAGGCATGAATATCCTTCAGTAAATGGCATCCATCTCAAGTCTACAATGGCAGAGTCGGTGTCAGAGACATCCACATCGAGTTCCGGGCAAGGTACTTCTGCACATTGGTCGTTTGAAATTACTGTGTAAGTACTGCACCTCAGGACTTCCACTGGGTCCTAACTCTCAACACGTACGTCTGACATTTCGCCACTATTAAAATCGAAAGATCCAGACAGGGCCTCGGCCTGAACTGCGGTGTAAGAAATGGCTTGAGTAAAAGCATAACAAGAGGGTTAAAATCACAAAACAAGAGGTTAACGCAGCATTAAATTCAGAAAGTGAGTCTGTAGAATGCACCTGTGAATTTTGACAATCGAAGGAGACGTAGGCTGACATTAAGAGTATATTTGAGAGATGATTGAAAGAAAGAGGTCAAATTAAGATGGATGATCACATGGGATTAAGGTTGTAGAGGATAAAAGACAACATGGTTCAAACAGCTGGATGCCATGTTGTAATTCAATGTGAAATTCAGAACCCGAAATTCTGTTTTCCAGTCAAAATGCTCGGCCATTTGGCAGAGTCTGGCTACAAAGACAGAGATGGACTCTTCTGGGTCCCTAGCTTTTTTGCCTCAGGATCATTCGCTGTGAAGAAATAGCTGAGCCATGTCATAATATTCAGGTGAACATCATAGCACATACATACATACATAATGATGGACAGATCAACGGACCAATCAACACACACAACACGACAGCCAATCACAGACAAGAGCATACACAGTACAAAACAAGGAACACGACACTTCCTGGGCACTCGAGCAGGAGACGGCTCAGGGCACAGACCTCATTGCCAGCCACTCAGACATTCACCATGTGCTGAGTACCAGAGTTTACTATGTTAATAGTTGATTGAAATAAAACTGCGTTGTACCATTCGCAACCGTATTGGTTCATCTGTGTATCAGAGTACCCAACACTTCAAGCCATTCGAAGTATTGACTCCAGTCTTGGAGGGTTATCCACAGGTCAGCCAGGATGAGGATGGCATCTTGATAACATTGCGCCCCATTTAGCTGACTCGGAATTTGATCCATGGACCTCTGAAAAAGAGCAGGCGAAGATGTTATCCCAAATGAAAATATCCTGTAGCGAAACAAACCTTTGTGCATCACAAGAGTGAGTAATCGTTGTGATTTTTCAGCCGCATTAATGAAAAAATGAAAATGAAAATTGCTTATTGTCACAAGTAGGCTTCAATGAAGTTACTGTGAAAAGCCCCGAGTCGCCACATTCCGGCGCCTGTTCGGGGAGGCTGTTACTGGAATTGAACCGTGCTGCTGGCCTGTCTTGGTCTGCTTTCAAAGCCAGCGATTTAGCCCTGTGCTAAACAGCCCCTACATAATTTGTAAATATGCATGTGATAGATCTATTTTACTGTATTTTAGACCAGCATAAAGTCCAGCAAATAAACCTTCAATCAACAGCAGTATGATTGGATTGGATTGGATTTGTATCTTGTCACGTGTACCAAGGTACAGTGAAAAGTAGTATTCTGCGAGCAGCTTAAACAGATAATTTAGTACATGAAAAGAAAATACATAATAGGGCAACACGAGATGCACAATATAAGGACATAGACACCGGAATCGAGTGAAGCATACAGGAGTGTAGCATTAATCAGGTCAGTCCTGCATTGATCTGCGCACAATACTGGGTTTGTTGTTGTCTTCCACATATCATTACTAAGCCACTTTGCCTTAGCACAGGGACTATTGGGGTAGCCCAATCACTTGTAATAACTGATTCCATGACTCCTGTTAGGACTCATCTTTCTAGTTCTTCTTCAACTTTCGATCCAATAACGTAAGGTTCGTTTCTGGCTTTGAGACACTTCGGCGTACTGTCTGGCTTAATTTTGGGATGGACGTAAACTTCAGTCATTGAATCTTCAAACACCTTTCATATTTTCCCAAACATGCTCTACCGAGTAAAGCGAAAAGTTCCCACAGGCAACGTGGAGAGGCAACTCTGCTGGTTTATCCATTTACTTACACTTATACCCTAATGTATCCTTTCAGTGGTTCAACCTCTTCTGTATATGTTGGTAGGATAACATTTGATGGTTTCAATGACTGATGCTTTAACATCTGGTTACAGTTTGTCTCCACTATCATTTAAAAAGCCACTCCCATATCCACTTCCATTTTGAATTGGTTACCATCACGTTTTGGGAATACCAAACATTGTTGATCCATACCGGCAAGATGCCTAGTTGCAGCTCTTGAAGTTGTTTGGATACATCATCGCCTGAATGATCTTAAACATCATCTATCATTTTGTAGACTTGACTAGTCGGCTTAGGAGGTTTTCTTTTTCTTACACACCTTAGGCATTGATGAAGTTTGACTTGATCAGCATGCTTTAGCAATATGGCCCTTTCTGGCACAGTTCTTGCACTTATTTTCTTTACTCCAGCATTCCCCCAAAGAGTGTCCAACTTAAGCACATCAATGGCATGGTGGTCCTCTTGCAGACATGGTTTTGGCGGTCTCCATGTTGTGGATCTTCACTCCGGCTCTTATCTGTGAAACTCTTTTGTTGCTAGCTCTATTGACATGGCAATTTCTACTACTGATTTAAGAGTTAAGGTGCTTTCAGTAAGCAGCTTTCTTTGCTGAGTCCACTTTGTTGCTGAGTCCATGTGCCAGCCTATCACAAAGGGTGTCATCTAGCATTGCACTAAACTTACAGTATTTTGCTAATGCTCTTACGATTGTCATGAATTGTAAAATGCTTTCACCTTCTTCCTGACTATGATAATGGAATCTTTTTGCAATTGTATGTGGTCTTGGTGGGAAATGCTCTTCTCGAATCTTTACCGATTCATTGTAGGTTTTGTCTCCCGACTTTTCTGCTTTTGCAAACACTCTGCTGCCACCAGCAGGGATGTACTACTTAAATACATAACAAGCAGTTCATTTTTGTTTCAGATTGCCAGAACCCATAGTATACTGCTTTTATTTAAGAGTTTTTTTGTAAGTACAATCTTATTTTCCTGCCTGCCACCATGACCTTTTGTGATAGCTCGAGGCAATACTGTGGAAACTTCTTGTATAACCAAAAAAGGTTTCTTCAGAACAGGGAAAAGGTTAATATACACAGGCACAGAGATCTCTGAAACCGGTCTTCACTCTCTGACTCCTGGATCCACACTGCCTGGGCCCTTGCTTCCAGGTCAGGGTTTATGCACTCCCGCATGATAGGCCCCAAGCCGGTCACATGGACCACGAGGGATCACCGCTTAAAGGGGCTGCACTATACTTTAGGTCCCTCAGTAACACATATACAACATGGGTCATTTGCAGTCAACTATGTACAAAGGAAAATTGAGACAATAAATAGAGGAAGTCCATAACAGTCGTTTATAGGGTTAACCCGTCAGGTGACTTCTTAGGTTGATGGACTGCCTGAGCCCCCCCAACCGGCTTCTCCACCAAGGACGGATTGTTGCTGCCAATAGCAGGAGGTTGTCTCGAGGTTTTGACCACTGCTAGAGAGGGCGCCCCTGTCTTGTTCCCTTAGGTTCATCAGAGGGGCCTCTATGAACTCCCCGGTTCCATCAGTTCCGGCTCGACTGTGAGGGCACTGGTAATGACTGCTGGTTACACCTGTTCATTCAATGGGGTTGTGGCCTCTCAACTCCTCACATGGTCCAAGTGCTTCCGCACTCATCTGCCTTACAAGTCGACCATGTATGAGACCAGACTTCACCACAATTTTGGCAGGTAACCACAGTGGGCCAGATGCAAAGTTTCTTGCATGGACCAACTCTCCAATTTTAAATGACCTGTTTCCTTTCACCAACTCATGCTGCTTCATTTGGGAGGCCTGCTGTGCCTCCACTGTCCCTGCCAAATTGGGGAAAGCGAGGTCTAAGCGAGTCCGGAGTTGACAACCCATTAGTAGCTCTGCTGGTGTGACTCCAGTGGTGGTAAGGGAGGCAATATTATATGAGAGACTAAAGTTGACCAACTTGAGGTGTAACTGCTTGTTAGATTGTTTCCTAATTGCGGACTTGACCAATGGCCTGCAGCGGTCGCGCCGTGCAACATGGCGCCGGCCATGCATGGACCCGGCCTGCCAAATAGTGCACCCCTTTGGCCAGGCTCGCCACCCCGGACCACCCCCCACCAGCCCTGCCACAGTGGTGGTCGAACAAACTTTGAATACCTTTGAAGAGGAGTTCAGCCTTTGAACCTAAGCAGTACAACCACCAAGTTGGAAACATATACAGGGGAGACCTTGAAGATTTTGGGGACAACCATGATGCAGTGTCATATCAGCAACCAAATGCCCAGTGACCCTTGCCAGTCATTGAAGGACAAAGGCCGAGTCTCATGTGGCAAGATTGGCTGCACCAAATCTTGCTCAACTGGTTGGAGATTTTCAAAATCTCAGATGACATTTTCCAGAAAGGAAGTCGAATATAATTATAAACATGTGCTCGACCAAATTCGAGGAGTAGAGACGAAGATTTACGTCAACTCTGAATCCACACTGAAGTTCTTCAGGGCGAGGCCCATCCCTTGCGCCTTGCACCAAAATCTTCAGGCTGAGTTAAAACACTTGGAAGATTCGGGGATCATAAAACCCGTGCAATTTTCTGAGTGGCCAGGCCTCATCATCCCTGTTTTAAAATCAGACAGCTCAGTCAGAATCTGCGGGACTAAAGGTTTGTGATTTATCAAGCGGCTCAACTTCACAAATATCCAATTTCTCGGATAAAAGATCATAAAATTGGTGGTGGGTCTCACGTGCATGAAACTTGACTTAAATCATGCTAATTTGCAATTGAAACTGGATGAGGAATATTGGAATTATGCGACCATTAATACGCATAAAGGCTTTTTTCAACACACCAGGTTAGCTTTTGGTATCTCTTCGGCCTGTGCAATATTGCAATTCACAATTGTCATGTGAGTGTCCCTTTAAGAAAGGTTTTGTTTGACCACATGGCTTGTAGCATGGCTTCAGTTATGTCATTTTGTGGGTGGAGCTGGGCTGTGGCTGTCAGATGAGAGGGGGGTTTAGGTTTTTGGGTTTCAGTTTCAGTTTGTTGGTTTGGACTGCAGAAGAGAAGCAGTGTTTCCCTGTTTTCACTGTTTTGATTTTAAAGCTGTTCCGGTGAACTGAAAGCACATTGCCGTGGTAACGTTAAAGATAGAGTTGTTTTCTGGAAGGCGTTTTGAATCTGCTGGTTGGAGGCTGGACCAGAATCTCAGAGAAAGGACCAGTCCCATTCAAGTGAGATCACAGTGCGCTGGGCCAAGCCCTTGAAAGGGATTTTGGTTTATTGGATTTTGTATTGAATTGAAACAGCTACTGAGGGGAATCATTAACAGCTATATACATAGATTACTGTAGCTGTTGTGTGTTCTTTCATGTTTGTATTGAAAGTAAATTCTTGATAACTGTTTCATATATGTTAACTACATATGGGTCCTCACGCACTATTAGATAGGGTGGCACAGGATGAAGAGCATGCCACAAGTGTGCAGGAGAAGGAGAGAGAGGCAGAGGCAGTTATACAGTCTCCCTCAGAAGATGCAGGACTGACACAACCACGATCAGCTGGACACATATGCAGGCTCTCGGGAGTCACTACTGAGACCAGCAGCAACAGATGTGCTCCCACATGTTAGGGTTCCCCGAGGCAGTAGAGGGAAATGGACTGGGAATGGAGGAATCCATTCACCTCATGTGAGCCACCATATCTTAGGGCTTTGAAAGCATGACCTCCTCCATTGAAAGTGGCCATCTCCACTTGCCATATGCAGCAGTACTCGAAGTGTACGAAGGAGCAGTAAACCGGCATACACAGAATACATGCCCCACGGCATAGCCTTGACCAGTCAGTGGCACTGATGGCACAGAGATCTCTCCTGCCAACTAGTGTGCCAGCCTAGAACTGAGGCAGTCAGTGAAGAGAATGAGGATGGCACCCTTCATGTTGCTCCACCACCATTATCATCATCGGCTCCTTGCTCCCCCACCCCCCTGTCCCCTCCCCAACTGAGAGACCACTTGGTTACCTCCCAGTAGGTAGGTTGGTCCTGAAATGATGCCAGTGCAGCAGCCTCTGAAGGTGGCCCTACTGGCACTTCCGCAAAATGGCAGCTAAGGATTGCAGAGAACATGTTATTTGGCTGCAAAACAGCATGTTCGCACCCCCCCCCCCTTCCACCTCCCCCATTCCAAACTGGGAATTGGCCTCATTCAACTGCATAAATGGAAAGATACCTACCCTTGATGTCAGTGATGAAGGTCTCAGATGCAAATAAGATATGCAGTTGGAATTATATTTTAGTGAAAGAGATGCCTGGAAGTAGTCAGGGGATAGTGCTAGTTGTGCTCACAAAGAGACTAAAAATGAATTATGTTGGAGTCATGCCATTCCCTTCAGCAGACAAAGCCAAGGATAGACTGCTGAGAGGGAAGCTGATAAGATTTATAAAGTAATTTATAAGGAGATTCATTCTTTTGTTTTGGAAGTTAGTGGTGAACCAATCAATGTCTTGCATGTGTATTTGATGATATTCATCATGTCTATTGGTACAGTTTTCAAACAAATACAATCCAAGGAATATTAAAGCTGAACGATAATTAAGTGTTATTTTATGCACCGCTCACATAAATACAGCAAAAAGGCATAGCGAGGTGGTGTATTTTTCAAGTTGGAGCTCTTCATCTGCATGAAGTAGAAGATTGCGTGCAATTATGCATTCAGCCTACAGCTAAGTAGCACACCAGAACAGGTGCAATTCTTGCTGGAAACCTACTTTTAAAATAATGAGCTCCCACAGTTCAACTGTAGAGTTTGGCATCAACTCCAATTGGCTCTTTTGGTTATTCTTTACATTGTCAATCATGAGGCAAACTGTGTTTACTAATTTGTGGCAGACTGAAGTTGGCTTGTACTGATCCAAGGCCACTACAAACTGTGCGACTGAATTAATTTGTCTTTTGCAGGTGTCCTTTGGCCAGGCTTGGCATGGATTTCCAAAGGTGAAAAGTAGTGGCTGTGAGTAGTACCTCATTAAAAAAGTTAGCAAATAAAAGAAACTGCACCTTCACAACAAAGACATCCAAACATTATGCTTGCAAGGATTGTGCTAAAATAAGCAATATCCAATACGTGTTCTCAATCAAAATGATGCATAAAACACCATTAGCAATCTTACACATTGGTTTGTTTTTTCCATCAATTTTAAACTTTTCTTTGGGAATGTCTATGCCTCCATTCCTCCTTCCAAAGTGCATAACCTCTGACTTTTCCACATTGTATTCCATCTGCCACTTCTTTGTCCTCTCTCCTCGCCTGTCCAGCTCCATCTGCAGCCCGCCTGCTTCCTCAATACTACCTGTCCCACTTCATGGGCGGGATTCTCCGACCTCCCGCCGGGTCGGAGAATCACCGGGGGCTGACGTGAATCCCACTCCTGCCGGTTGCTGAATTCTCCGGCACCGGATATTCGGCGAGGGTGGGAATCGCGCCGTGCCGGTTGGCAGGCGCCCCCCCCCGGCGATTTTCCAGCCCGCGATGGGCCGAAGTCCCGCTGCTGGAATGCCTGTCCCGCCGGCGAGAATCAAACCACCTCTCTTACCAGCGGGACAAGGCGGCGCGGGCGGGCTCCGGAGTCCTGGGGGAGGCGCGGGGCGATCTGGCCCCGGGGGGAGCCCCCACGGTGACCTGGCCCGCGATTGGGGCCCACCGATCCGCGGGCGGGCCTGTGCCATGGGGGCACTCTTTTCCTTCCGCCTTCGCCATGGCGGAGGCGGAAGAGACCTCCTCCACTGCGCATGCGCGGGGATGCCGTGAGCGGCCGCTGACGCTCCCGCGCATGCGCAGCACAGCAAAGTCATTTCCGCGCCAGCTGGTAGGGCACCAAAGGCCTTTCCCGCCAGCTGGCAGGATGGAAATCAGTCCGGCGCGGGCCTAGCCCCTCAAGGTGAGGGCTCGGCCCCTCAAGATGCGGAGAATTCCGCACCTTTGGGGGAGTGCGATGCCGGACTGATTCGCGCCATTTTGGCGCCGGTCGGCGGACATCGCGCCGATTACGCAGAATCCCGCCCCATATCTTTATATAATCTGCAAACCTAGCAACAGTGCCTTCAGTTCCTTCTTCCAGATCGTTAATGAATATTGTGAAAAGTTGTGGTCCCAGCACAGACCCAAGAGGCACACCATTAGTCACCGGCTGCCATCCTGAAAAAGACCCCTTTATCCCTATTCTCTGTCTTCTGCCAGTCAGCCAATCCTCTATCCATTGCAGGATCTTACCCTTCACACCATGGGTTCTTAAAATATTTAACAGTCTCCTATGCGGCACCTTGTCAAAGGCCTTCTGGAAATCTAAATAAATCACATCCACTGATTTTCCTTTGTCTAACTCCTCAAAGAACTCTAAAAGATTTGTCAGACATAACCTCCCCTTGACAAAGCCTTGCTGACTCAGTCCTATTTTACCATGCAATTCCAAGCACTCATGCAATCTCATCTTTTATAAGGGATACTAAATTCTTACCAATGACCAAAGTCAGGCCAACCAGCAGATAATTTCCCATCTTCTGCCTCCCTCCCTTCTTAAACAGCGGTGTTACATTAGCCACTTTCCAGTCCTCAGGGACCCTTCCTGCCTCCAGTGATTCCTGAAATATCACCACCAATGCTTCCACAATCTCGTCAGCTATCTCCTTTAGAACCCTGGGGTGCAGTCCATCCGGTCTGGGTGATTTATCCACCTTCAGACCTTTCAGTTTCCCCAGAACCTTCTCCTCACTTCTGCCCCCTGATTTTCCTGGAGCTCTGGTATCCCACTAATGTCTTCCAGTGAAGACTGATGCAAAGTAACTATTCAGTTCCTCTGCCATTTCTTTGTTCCCTATTACTACTTCTCTAGCCTCATTTTCCAGTGGTCCAATGTTTATTCTTGCCTATCTCTTACCTTTAATATATTGAAAAAAGATTCTTCATATATTCTTTTATATTACTAGTTGGCTTATACTCATATTTAATCTTCTCCCCCCTTATTGATTTTTTAGTTGTCCTCTGCTCACTTTTAAATGCTTCCCAAACCTCTGGCTTTGCACTAATCCTCGCCATTTTGTATGCATTGGATGGGATTCTCCAGCCGCAGTCGCCCGGCAACCAGAGAATCCTGCCAGACGTCAATGGATTTTTCCACCTGTGGCGTTCTTGCGGTGGGCGAGGCGGAAGAATCCAGCCCTTTTTCTTTTGCTATTACACTGTCCTTGACTTCCCTCATCAGTCATGGATGCCTTGTCCTCCCCTTAGCATGTTTCCTCCTCCTTGGGATGAATTTCTGTTGTGCTTCCCGAATAACCCCCCCAAAACCCTTGCCATTGCTGTGCCACTGTCTTCCTTGCTATGCTCCCCTTCCAATCAACTCTGGCCAGCTCCTCCCTCATGTCTGTGTAGTTACCCTTATTTAATTGAAATGCTGTTACAGCTGATTCCAGTTTCTCCCTCTCAAACAGCAGGGTAAATGCTATCATATTGTGGTCACTGCCCCCGAAGGGTTCCTTCACCTTAAGCTCCTTAATTAAGTCTGCCTCATTACACATCACCAAATCCAGAATTGCCTGTTCCCTAATAGGCTCTGTCACAAGCTGCTCCAAAAAACCATCTCTTAGACATTCCACCAATTCCTTTACTTGGGATCCACTACCAATCTGATTTTCCCAGTCCACCCGCATATTGAAGTCCTCTATGATGATTACTGTAATATTGTCTTTCTTCTATGCCTTTTCTATCTTCTGATCTATTTTGAGCCCCACATCCTGACAACTGCTCGGGGTGTACGTCCTCCCATCAGGTTCTTTTTAGCTTTGCGATTCCGCAACTCTACCCACACAGATTCTATGCCTTCTGATCCTATATTGCATCTTGCTATCAATTTAACTTAATTTCTTATGAACAATGCAACCCCACCCCCTTTGCCCCCTGTCCTTTCGATAAGACACATAGTCTTGGATATCCAGATCCCAGCCCTAATCCCCTTGCAGCCATGCCTCTGTGATGCCCACAACATTGTTCCGGCCAATTTCAATGTGTGCAGCAAGCTCATTTACCTTGTTCCGTATACTGTGTGCATTTAGGTACAACACCCTCAGTCCTGCATTGACTTCTCATACTTGTCACCGTTCTTGCTCTGCCTGAAGTTAGATTCCTGCCACCTTCTATACTCTCTGTTCTATTACGTGGTCTTTAAACTTTACTAACCTCTCCTGAACCCTCGGCTCATTTAATTAGTTTAAAATCCACGTCGTTAACCTACACTTCTACCTTCTCCTTTGACTTTGATTTTCTAATTCTCTATATAACTGAACCCTCCCCCCACTATTTAGTTTAAAGCCCTATCTACAGCCCTAGGTATGCGATTTGCCAGAACCCTGGTCCCAGCATGTTTCAGGTGAAGACTGTCCCACTGGAACAGGTCCCCTCTTCCCCAGTACTGGTGGCAATATCCCATAAATTCAAACACATTTCTCCCACACCAACCTTTGAGCCATGCATTAACCTCCTTAACCTTATTGACCCAGTGTCAATTAGTTTGTGGCTCAGGTAGTAAGGCAGAGATTATTACCTTTCTGGTTCTGCATTTTTAATTTAGTTAGTAGCTGTTCATACTCCTCTAGCAGAACCTCTGTCCATGTTCTACCCATGTCGTTGGTACCTATGTGGACCACGACAACTGGATCTTTCCCCTCCCACTCCAAGTTCCTCTCAGTCCAGATGAGATATCCCAAACTCGAGCATCAGGAAGGCAACACAACCTTCGAGATTCTTGATCCTGGTCACAGAGAATAGTGTCAATGCCCCTAACTATACTATCCCCAATTACGACTACATTTCTTTTCTCTCCCCCCCACGTTGCTATGATCAGTTTGCTCATCCTCCCTGCAGTTCCCGTTCCCGTCCACACAGGGAGCAAGGATCTCAAACCTGTTGGACAAGCTCAAGGGCTGAGTGTCCTGCGACCCTACTTCCTGGATCCCACCACCTGCCTTCCTCACAGCCACACCCTCCTGTCCCTGACCACTGGCTGAACTTAAGTTATTTAATCTAAGGGGTGTGACTGCCTCCTGGAATACAGTGTCCAGGCACCTCCCTGACGTGTCGCAGTGTCTGAAGCTCAGAATCCAGCTCATGAACTCTGAACCGGAGTTCCTCGAGCAACCAACACTTACTACAGATGTGGTCACTGGGAGCCACAATGGGGACCACCAGCTCCCACATCATGCAGGAACAAGATATTACCTGGTCCTCCATCCTTATTTTATTTAAATAATTTTTAATTTGTTTTTAATATTTATTTTTTAATTTGAACTCTTTTAAAAATATTTCTCCTCATTACCTCAGTCTGAAAGCAATTTGTAACCTGTAACTTAAATGGATTTTCAAATTTAGCACAGCTTCCCGATTAGCCAATCAAATCACAGCCCTCCTGTGACATCACTTTTCAGTTTTTTTCCCCCACTCGGAACACTCGGAGTAAGGGCCTGGATTAGCACAGTGGGCTGAACAGTTGGCTTGTAATGTACAACAAGGCAACAGCGCGGGTTCAATTCCCATACCGGCTCCCCAAACAGGTGCCAGAATGTGGTGACTAGGGGCTTTTCACAGTAACTTTATTGAAGCCTACTTGTGACAATTAGATATTATTATTACTCGAATCACTTACCTTTCCCCACACTGCTCTCTGTATTTCCCCTGCTCAACTCCACTCCCAAAGTGAAGGCCTCAAAATCCTGGAGGTACGTATTTATAACACTTACTTTCCCAAGCTGCTCTCTGAATTTCCACCACTCAACTCCACTCCCAAAGCGAATGCCTCAAAATCCTGGAGGTACGTATTTATAACACTTACTTTCCCAAGCTGCTCTCTGAATTTCCCCCACTCAATTCCACTCCAAAAGTGAAGGCCTCAGAATCCCGGAGATACGTTTTTATTGCACTTACTTTCCCCCACACTACTCTCTGAATTTCCCCCACTCAACTCCACTCCCAAAGTGAATGCCTTCCCAAGCTGCTCTCTGAGTTTCTCCAGCTCCCAGCTCCCGAAGTGATGGCCTCACAATCCCTGAGGTATTATGTATCACTTACCTTCCCAAGTTGCTCTCTGAGTTTTTCACGCTCAAAGTTCACAAAGTGAAGGCCTCAGAATCACGGAGGTAAGTTTTTAGAGCACTTACCTTCCCACACCGCACTTAGTTTCTCCCGCTCACAGCTCCTGAAGTGAAGGCCTCAGAATCTCAGAGGTAAGTTTTTAGAGCACTTACCTTCCCACACTCCACTCTGAGTTTCTCCCGCTCATAGCTCCCAAAGTGAAAGGCCCTGGGGTTCACCTCGGGACGGAGGGGCAGCTGGTTCGAGGCCTGGCTGCCCATGCATCATGTGGCTCGGTCAGCCCTGATGGCTCCCTGATGTCTGTACCAAGGTGTCGACGGCCTTAGCAATTCACCTCAGTGATTGGGCCACACTCTGCAGTGACTCAGCAATGCTAACCTGTGACTGGAAAATGCTGTGCAGCGCCTCGGCCATTTCCAGCTGAGAGCGGAACATGTCAGCCTGGTACTGGGTGACATCCCCCAGTGAGTCAGACATTCTGCGGAAACCCTCAGCCATGGCCGACACTGACTGCGCAATGTCTTGGACACCTTCACTAATGGTGCTGATGTCGTGCACCAGGCTCTCCATTCCTCCGATTGGCTATGCACCTGCTGGATTGTCGCTGACATGTCCCTCTGAATCCCCTGACCGCACCCTAATGTTTCCACCAGCTCCAGGTACCCCTGTACCAGAGGCTCAGCATCAGGCTGGGACCCAGTTGACTCCTTTGCTCCTGCCCCCAACTGATGTGCACAGCAGCTGTGTGGTGCTTAGCAGATTGTGCCCCAGAAGCCTGACAAGTATTTCCCACCTATGTGTGTGTTTCTGCACTGGTGGAGGGTGGGGATGACAGCTGTGACGCATCGATTGTATCTTCCTCGGAATTTTCCTCCTCCGAGTTCTCCCATGAGGCTGGAGCGGGGGCCTTCCTAGTGTCTCTCGGGAGCTTACCTCCACAGGAACCCAAGGAGCTGCCGGGAATCCCGGGAGCAGCGTCTAGTAGGTGATCAAACTAAGTGCTGGGTGATGTCACACTTTCAAAAGAAAGCACGGCTCCTGATTGGCTCACAGTAAATCAGGTGACTCGTGCCCTTAACCCTTTCATTCCTGGGCTCACCGGAGTAGATTCTCAGCTACATTTTATAAGCTAAGAGTATTTTTCTTTTTTTTTCTGTTTTTCTTCTCACAGTTACTTGAGGGTAGCAAGCTAGATTTAATATTGTTCAGGACTGGAGCGGAGACGAGCGGTTGGACAGATAGCATCTTGGGAAGGTAAGTGGGTAAATGGTGAACTGTGAGGGTTAGACTGGGGAGAAACTGAAGAGGGACATCCCAGGAGGGCTGTGATCAGATTGGCCAAGAAAGGACCTGCTGGTAAGTAGTGGTGATTGGTAAGTAGTTTTGCTTTTCATTGTCTATTTTTTGTTTGTTTTTCATTTGTTTTTTTGGCACTGTAGTTGTATAAGTTAACCAAAGATTTAAGACATGGCAGGAGATCCCAGACCTGTGTCGTGCTCCTCGTGTATGATGTGGGAATTCAGGGACACGTCCACTGACCCTGGCTTCTTCACGTGCAAGACATGTGTCCAGTTGCAGCTCCTGTTAGACTGCTTGATGGCTCTGGAGCTGCGGATGGACTCACATTGGAGAATCTGCGATGCTGAGGACGTTGTGGATAGCACGTTTAGCGAGTTGATCACACCGCAGGTGAAAATTACTGAGGGAAACAGAACATGGGTGACCAAAAGCCAGAACAAGAGTAGGAAGGCAGTGCAGGGTCCTTTGCGGTCAACTTCCTGCAAAACAAGTATACCGTTTTGGATACTGTTGAGGGAGTTGGCTCACCAGGCGAAGGCAGCAGCAGCCAGGTTCATGGCACCATGGCTGGTTCTGCTGTGCAGCAGGGCAGGAAGAAGAATGGCAGGGCTATAGGGATAGGGGACTCAATTGTAAGGTAATAGACAGGCGGTTTTGCGGACGCAATCGAGACTCCAGGAAGGTATGTTGCCTCCCTGGTGCAAGGGACAAGGATGTCTCGGAGCAGCTGCAGGACATTCTGGGGGGGGGGGGGGAGGATGAACAGCCAGCTGTTGTGGTGCACATAGGCACCAATGATATAGGTAAATAAACGGGATGAGATCCTACAAGCTGAATTCAGGGAGTTCGGAGTTAAACTAAAAAGTAGGGCCTCAAAGGTCGTAATGTCAGGATTGCTACAAGTGCCACGAGCTAGTCAGAGTAGGAATGTCAGGATTGATAGGATGAATGCATAGCTTGAGATATGGTGCAAGAGGGAGGGATTCAAATTCCTGGGGCATTGGAACCGGTTCTGGGGAGGTGGGACCAGTACAAACTGGACGGTCTGCACCTGGGCAGGACTGGAACCGATGTCCTGGAGGGGGTTTCTAGTGCTGTTGGGGAGCGTTTACACTAATGTGGCAGGGGGATCGGAACCAATGCAGGAAGTCAGAGGGAAGTAAAACGGGGCCAGAAACAAAAAGAAGTAAGGGGGAAAGTGTAAGGCAGAGAAGTCATTGTAAAAAAATCAAAAAGGGCCACAGTACAGGGTACAGTGACTGAGGAGAGTGTGAAAAGGGAGGTGGTCAATGCAGGATTGAGGGTGTTGTACCTAAATGCGCACAGTATACGGAACAAGGTAAATGAGCTTGTTGCGAACATTGGAATTGGCCGGTACGATGTTGTGGGCATCATAGAGATGTGGCTGCAAGGAGATCAGGGCTGGGATCTAAGTACCCAAGGATATATGTCCTATCGAAAGGAGAGGCAGATGGGAAAAGGGGGCATGGTTGCATTGTTTTTAAGAAATTAAGTTAAATCGATAGCAAGGAGCGATATAGGATCAGAAGGCACAGAATCCCTGTGGGTAGAGGTGAGGAATCGCAAAGGTAAAAAGACCCTGATGGGAGTTATGTACAGGTCCTCAAGCGATAGTCAGGATGTGGGGCAGAAAATAAATCAGGAGATAGAAAAGGCATGTTAAAAAGGCAATATTACAAGAATCATGAGGGACTTCAATATGCAGGTGGACTGGGAAAATCAGGTTGGTAGTGGACCCCAAGAAAAGGAATTTGTGGAATGACTAAGAGATGTTTTGGGGGAGCAGTTTGTGATAGAGCCCACTAGGGAACAGGCAATTCTGGATTTGGTAATGAGGCAGACTGCATTAGGGAACTTAAGGTGAAGGAACCCTTAGGGAGCAGTGACCACAATATGATAGAATTTACCCTGCAGTTTGAGAGGGAGAAGCTGCAATCAGATGTAACGGTATTACAATTAAATAAGGGCAACTACAAAGACATGAGGGAGGAACTGGCCAGAGTTGATTGGAAAAGAGGTCTAGCAGGGAAGACACTGGAACAGCAATGGCAGGTGTTTTTGGGGGTTATTAGGGAGGCACAACAGAAATTCATCCCAAGGAGGAGGAAACACACTAAGGGGAGGGCAAGGCATCCATGGTTGCCGAGGGATGTCAAGGTCAGCATAAAAACTAAAGAAAAAGCATACAAAGTGGTGAGGATTAGTTTGAAGCCAGAGGATTGGGAAGTTTTTAAATGCGAACAGAGGACAACTAAAAAAGCAATAAGGGGGGGAGAAGATAAACTATGAGTGCAAGCGAGCCAGTAATATAAAGGAAGGTAGGAAGAGTTCTTTTCAATACATAAAAGGTAAGAGAGAGGCAAAAATAGACATTGGACCACTGGAAAATGTGGCTGGAGAAGTAATAATAGGAAACAAAGAAATGGCAGACAAACTGAATAGTTACTTTGCATTAGTCTTCACGGTGGAAGACACCAGTGGGATGCCAGACCTCCAGAAGAACCAGGGGGCAGAGGTGACTGCAGTGACCATGACCAAGGAGAAGGTTCTAAGGAAACTGAAAGGTCTGAAGGTGGATAAGTCACCTGGACCGGATGGACTACACCCCAGGGTCCTAAAAGAGATAGCTGAGAAAATTGTGGAGGCATTGGTGATGATCTTTCAGGAATTACTGGAGGCAGGAAGGGTCCCAGAAGACTGGAAAGTGGCTAATGTATCACCACTGTTATAGAAGGGTGGGAGGCAGAAGACGGGAAATTATAGGCCGGTTAGCCTGACTTCGGTCATTGATAAGATTTTAGAGTCTGTTATTAAAGATAAGATCGCGAAGTACTTGGAAGTGCATGATAAAATAGGACTGAGTCAGCACGGCTTTGTCAAAGGGAGGTCGTGTCTGACAAATCTGTTAGAGTTCTTTGAGGAGGACCAATGAAGTTAGACAAAGGAGAACTAGTGGACATGATTTATTTAGATTTCCAGAAGGCCTTTGACAAGGTGCTACATAGAATACTGTTAAATAAGTTAAAAGCCCTTGATGTTTAGGGTAAGGTCCTGGCATGGATAGAGGATTGGCTGACTGGCAGAAGTCTGAGATTGGGGATAAAGGGGTCTTTTTCAGGATGGCAGCCGGTGACTAGTGGTGCGCCTCAGGTCTGTGCTGGGACCACAACTATTCATGATATACATTCATGATCTGGAAGAAGAAACTGAAGGCGCTGTTGCTAAATTTGCAGATGATACAAAGATCTATAGAGGGACAGGTAGTATTGAGGAAGCAAGGGGGCTGCAGAAGGACTTGGACAAGCTAGGCGAATGGGCAATGAAGTGGCAAATGAAATACAATGTGGGAAAGTGTGAGGTTATGCACTTTGGAAGGAGGAATTTAGGCACAGACTATTTTCTAAATTGGGAAATGCTTAGGAAATCAGAAGCACAAAGGGACTTGGGAGTCCTTGTTCACAATTCTCTTAAGGTTAATGTGCAGGTTCAGTCGGCAGTTAAGAAGGCAAATGCAATGTTAGCATCATGTCAAAAGGGCTAGAATACAAGACCAGGGATGTACTTCTGAGGCTGTATCAGGCTCTGGTCAGACCCCATTTGGAGTATTGTGAGTAGTTTTGGGCCCCGTATCTAAGGAAAGATGTGTTGGCCTTGGAAAGGGTTTAGAGGAGGTTCACAAGAATGATCCCTGGAATAAAGAACTTGTCGTATGAGGAACAGTTGAGGACTCTGGGTCTGTACTCGTTGGAGTTTAGAAGGATGAGGGGGGGGGATCTTATTGAAGCACAGATACTGCGAGGCCTGGATAGAGTGGACGTGGAGAGGATGTTTCCACTTGTAGGAAAAACTAGAGCCAGAGGACACTATATCAGACTAAAGAACGATCCTTTAAAACAGAGATGAGGAGGAATTTCTTCAGCCAGAGGTTGGAACACTTTGCCACAGAAGGCTGTGGAGGCCAATTCACTGAGTGTCTTTAAGACAGAGATAGATAGGTTCTTGATTAATAAGGAGATCGGGGTAATGAGGAGAAGGCAGGAGAATGGGGATGAGAAAATATCAGACATGATTGAATGGCGGAGCAGACTCAATGGGCCGAGTGGCCTAATTTTGCTCCTATGTCTTATGGTCTTATAAAATCATAGAATTTACAGTGCAGAAGGAGGCCATTCAGCCCATCGAGTCTGCACCGGCCCTTGGAAAGAGCATCCCACCCATGCCCCACACCTCCATCCTATCCCCTTTATCTTCGTAACCAAGTAACTCCACCCAACCTTTTTGGACACTAAGGACAATTTAGAATGGTCAATCCATCTCACCTGCACATCTTTGACTTGGGAGGAAACCGGAGCACCCAGAAGAAACCCAAGCACACACGGGGAGAACGTGCAGACTCCACACAGACAGTGACCAAAACAGGGAATCGAACATGGGACTCTGGAGCTGTGAAGCAACTGTGCTAACCACTATGCTACCGTGCTGCTCAGTCTTATGATCTTATGGTCTTCCGGGATGGGCCAACGCCATTGGCTGGATGACCTGTGGGAGAATGGACATGTGGTCAGTGCGAGGGATGGGTCAGTCAGTAAGGCTATCACTCCTCACATTTGACAGGTGCCCCGGATGGGGCCTGATGGATCCTCACCTCTGTGACTTCCATCAACCTCCACATTGGTGACCGCTCTGTCTCGGCCATCCCTGTCACCTCTAGGGCCTGTTTCTCGAAGATGGTGAGGATTCTTACATCCGGCACCCTGTTGCCAGTCTGGGCCCTCTCCCGACGGTTGTGCGAGAGCTTCTCCTGTGGAGACACAGAGAGGGCATCATTAGCCATACGCATGATTCACAGTGGTGGTGGGGCAATGTGAATGAAGGGATGAAGGGGTTGAAGAGAGGGGACGGGTGAAGGGAGGGTTGTGGGCCACATGGAAAGTTGGTTGGCGGTATGCTCGTGTAAGGGGGAAAGGTCTCTGGGCGGGGGGAGGGGAGGGGGGGGGAGGCATTGGTGTCTACTGACCTGTGCTGCCCGGTGTAGGTGTTGAACTTTTTACGGTGCTGGAGTCCAGTCTCCTGGTAATGCTCCCTGAGCTTACAACCGCCACCGCCACCTCATCCCAGGCAGCACTGGCTGCCCTGTGGCTCACCCTCTCGGACTCTTGAGGGGACAGGATGTCCCTCCTGGCCTCCACTGCATCGAGGAGTCTTACCGGGTCTGCAATGCCGAGTCTTGGGGCTGGTCTTCTTGGCTCCATGGATACGAGCTGACTGAGGCTGGCTGTACAAGAGCTATTTAAATGCTTCTCAACTTTGTTAGTGGGGGGTGCTGATGAGCGCGGTCCTGGCGAATTGGCTGTCGAGCCTCCATTTTCGCCGAGAAGCCCATGGAGCCTTGTGACATTGACCAATTTACATTGAATAACGTTGCCGAATGCCAGGAAACTCGTGGCAGTTCCCGCTCACTTCCACGCTTAGAAATCTTCCTGGAGACTCACACCCAAAGAATATTGTGTGATATTTTATTTCAATAAGCCACCACATACTAGGCTCATGATAAGATTAAGCAGACAGGTGAAGTCAAGGGACAACTATTTCAATGAATAGCAAGTAAAAAGCAGAAACTAGGGGTAAAGGATCACAAGTCAGATTGGATGAAGGAAAAAAGTGGTATTCGATGAGCATCAATGCTGGAACACTCTTATTCATCATTTACATTAATGTAGTGGACTCAGGAAAAAGTCACTTAATATCAAAGTTTGTCAATTACACAGAACCAGAAAATAGAAACATCATGGGCACCTTAGAAAGTAAGAAACTGAATGGGGTGGAAGAGCAAAAGGATCTAGGGATACATGTGATCAATCATTAAAAGCACCATTGCAAGTCAGTAAAGCAATCAAATATGTCAATAAAACACTGGAGTTTATTTCTGGGAATTATATAATTCAAAAGTAGTGAAGGTATATAAGACCTTGATCATGCTGCATTTATAGAGTACTGTGCACAGTTTTGGTCCACATACATTAAAAAGGCACAGAAAAAGCAGGAAAAAAAATGTGATAACATTTTCAAAGCTGATAGTAAAACTGAAAGATGTTCGTCTAAAATTTTGTGAGGAGCCATTTTTGGGGGTGGGTGATACAGTTTTCCACCTTTTCCTGTCTGGTCTCATTGAGGCAGGCAATATGCTAACCTGGTGCTGCTTTCACATTTACCTGATTATCTGGTTGAAGTGGGACCCGTATTGTTCGCTGTCTTTAGCACACATTGGGAACCTGGGAATTTACACCAATAAAATGTGGTGCAGCCAGACTACTCCTCTTAAAGGCAGTCTGGTCCTCTTAAAGGGAAGCTATTCGTGGTTGCATATGAGAGCTGCAAAAATGGAGCTCCAGGGAAGAGAGAGGAATTCTAAGGTTCATGGATCCAGTGCTGGAGACCCTCATCATGGCATTGGAGAGCAAGAAAGTGGTAATACATCTGTGAGGAGCTAAGAGGCATTCAAGGGCCTCCATGTTGAACAGATAATCCTCTGCCATTTTGTTCACCACCAGCCTGATGCCATTAACACACACCTCTTCCCCTCCCCTTCCAAAGGAACCATTCCCTCAATGATATTCTGGTTCACTCTTCAGTTACCTCCAATACCCCCTTCATTTCTTACACACCTTTCCATGTAAGGATGGGTAGTGAAAAATCTGCCCTTTGACTTTCTCCCTTCTCACTGTCCCACTCCCCAAATACTCCCCTTAAATCAAACAATGGTTTCCTTGTTCTTCTTTCAATTTAATCAACTGTATTTGCTGCTCACGTGTTAAGTAACATTTGCACCAGGCAATGACCATCTCCAAAAATGGAGAGAATCTAGCCCCTTCCCCTTGACTTTCAAAACATTACCCTTGCTAAATCCCTATCATCAACATTCAGGGGGTTACCATTTACCAGAAAGGAGCAGGTGACATAATGGCAGTGCCCGGGGAGAGTGTCTGGGGGCAGGCCAGGGAACAGTTCCTGGGGAGTATCGAGGGGGGGGGGAGAGTTGGATTGCATGGGAAGGGGGTGCAAGGAATAGTGTTCTACTTTAACTTTTGTGCCCTATGGCGGTCGTTCTAAAAGGTGTTACCATCTTTACAGAACTAAGTTGCTGATGGAGTGGGTTCAGTCAGAGCACACCCTGCATGTGTGACATTGTGAGACCTGCCCTTGTTTTTTTTTTTCAATCTCTCTAACAATGCAATGGAGGGAGCCAACCTTGGGGCTGGCGGCTTCAATCTTTTTCCTGCCCCCTGCCACGCTGCATAAAAAAGGGATAATTACATCCTTTATTTCCTGAGTCCAACTCAACCATGCCATAGGTTCAGTAAGTGTCCCTTTAAAGGTGCTCATGTGAAACTCTGAATAATTCCCTTCACCTGCCTGTAGTAACACACTTGATATACGGTTCACAAGCTCGTTCACCTGTCTGAGGTCATTCAGCATTTTGCTGCACTGCTGCCAGGCCTTGAGCCCAGGCTTACAGAGTTGACTTCCATGGCCACTTGCACCCATTCCTTTTGGAGCGAACTCCTTGAGGTTCTTCTGATTTTCCATTAAAATATGGCCTTCTTCCTCTTGTCCACCTCTGTGTTGAGGACCTCTAGCTTCGCTTCATGAAGCACAGAACCCTCTCTCAGCACTTCTCATGGTTGCAGTTGCATTAATGGTATTCAACAGCAATCTTATAAATAAGTGTTGCTTTCTTTTAAGAAGGACAGACTGCCTTCAAGAGTTGGATCTTAACTCAAATACATGTTAGTCTTGAACTCTACTCGAGCTCCTGTTGCATTTGGAGACAGTCACTAGTGTGAGCCATGCGAGGTTGCACATTGAAGATCTTCATGTTGCCTGCCTCAATGGGAACTGACACAGAAGATCCCAAATCATGATCCCTGCAACCAAAAAATATGTGCAGTCCAATTTGTAACCCTTGCAATCTATGATTCTGCTGAGTAACAATGAACAGGTGAGGGTATTTATCTTTCAAACAGATAAGATATTGTGATGACCTGATAGGGATCTTAAAATTCTGAATGGGTTGGACACAGTAGGTGTGGGGAGAATATTTACATTTATGGTAGGATCCAAAGTTATAGGCCATCAATACAAGATAGTTATTAATAAATCCAATAGGGAAATGCAAATAGATGTCTTTAATTGAAGACTGCTTAGATTGTAGAACGCACTATCACAGGAAGTAGTTGAGGAAATAGCTTAGATGCCTTCAAAAGGAGACAAAACAAAATGAACAATTGATATACCAGTACAAAGTAGTTAGGTTGCCTGTTCCCTTGCTCTTGGTGCTCTTTTATCTTTATTAATAATAACCACAAGTCGCAAGTACATTCCGTGTACTGGACAAATAACCACACAACCAGTATATTAGTTCAATTATTGTTTATTATTAAACACAGGCTTGGTTCCATGCGTAATAATCTTCACACGGCTACACATTAAACTATACCTAACAGTTTAAATGAACTTTACTTAACTTTCAAGTGACGGGCTTTGTGCAGGTCAGACAAGGCCATTGTGAATCCCCACATGTGGCGGCTGGAAGTCGTCAGGTTCGTCTCGGCTGCGGCTCATCCTTCGGGTAGCAATTGCGGATCCTTGAACTTGGCTGGTCGATGTGTTACAGTTGGTGGGGCAGAAGCTGGTTCCAAAAGAGACAGAACGTTGGTCGTGCAGTTCTTCTTATCGCCCGATCTTTCATGCTCTTTTGGGCGGTCCCAACTTGGGATCCAATGGATCGATAGGGTTTCCATCACCCTAATTGATTCTGGCCATTTAGGGACGGTACCTTGATAGCTAGGTGGGTCCTAGTTGTTATTGTCCAAGGCACATAGGCTCTCCCAAATAAGGTAAATGTCTGTTACTGCTGCTATGTTTCAATCTGTGTCCCATTGTCCTGGGGAAATCGGTGTCCCATTGTCCTGGGGAAATCGGTGTCCCATTGTCCTGGGGAAATCAGTGTCCCATTGTCCTGGGGAAATCGGTGTCCCATTGTCCTGGGGAAATCGGTGTCCCATTGTCCTGGGGAAATCGGTGTCCCATTGTCCTGGGGAAATCGGTGTCCCATTGTCCTGGGGAAATCGGTGTCCCATTGTCCTGGGGAAATCGGTGTCCCATTGTCCTGGGGAAATCGGTGTCCCATTGTCCTGGGGAAATCGGTGTCCCATTGTCCTGGGGAAATCGGTGTCCCATTGTCCTGGGGAAATCGGTGTCCCATTGTCCTGGGGAAATCGGTGTCCCATTGTCCTGGGGAAATCGGTGTCCCATTGTCCTGGGGAAATCGGTGTCCCATTGTCTTGGAGAAATCGGTGATTGACCTTTAGCAGGTGCAAGTTTCTGTGTAGTTATGGTTTCCTCTGCACAATACACAGGGGCTGTGTATCGTCTGTGTCCCAACCTGACCACAATTCCCATTATCCGTTGCAGGCGTCCATTTTAGATGGCCACACTCTATATTCGATAGTTTGACGCATGTACTCGATGGGCCCAAAAGGTGATCGCGAAACACATTATTTTTTAATTCATTCTTGGTATGTGGGTGTCGCTGGCTGAGCCGACATTTGTTGCCCATTCCTAATTATCCTTGAATTGAGTTACGTGCTCGGCCACTTCAGCGGGGAGCAGTGAAGAGTCAACCGCATCGCTATGTGGGTCTGGAGACACATGTAGGCCAGACTGTGTAAGCACGGCAGATTTAATTCCCTGAAGGACATTAGTGAACCCGCTGGGTTTTTACGACAATCGGCCATGGTTTCACGGTCATCTTGATTAATAAGGGGATCAGGGATTATGGGAGAAAGCAGGGAAATGGGGATGAGAAAAATATCAACCATGATTGAATGGTGGAGCAGACGTGATGGACCGAGTGGCCTAATTCTGCTCCTACGCCTTCTGGTCTTATCATTCGACTTTTAATTGCAGATCTTTATTGATTTTAAATTTCACCATCTGCCATGGTGGGATTCGAGCCCCAGACCCTGGAGCGACACCCTGGGTCTTTGGATTAATCTTCCAGTGACAATACCACTACGCTACCACATCCCGGCCACCATCAGCCACAGAACGAAATGTCACAATGGCTGCCAACCAATGTAAAACACACAATGGGAATGGTTCAGCAGTGCCAGGGAAGGCAGGAAGAGAGTGAGCATGGAGAAAGGGAGGGGGCGGCAGCTGCAGAGCTGTCTCAGGGAGCTGCAGACCTGTTAAATATAAGTGCAATGGAGAAGTAGTGAAGAATGTCTGGGCAGCACATTCATTCACAAACCCCTGCTCCAGACAATTTTAAAATTTGATTTTAGCCCTGACATTTCATCCCACCCAGGATCGAGGTTGAAGCTAGCACATAAAGACTGCCTGCTCACTGACCATAAAAGCAGACGAGCCATGTAAAAAATTGCATTTAATTGGTCCTTGATGGGCTAAATTGCCGACTTGATTGTCAGTAGGTGCGCTTCTGACTCTCACGCCCATCGCCCAAAATAACGTGCGGGAGCGCAATGACATCAGGACAGATGCGCAATTTCTTCACGCCTGATTTCACATGATTCCAGGTCAGGCATGTACCCACCTGAGCAATCTAAAATTCTGGCGAATGGAATTCGGTCATCACCACCGTAACATTGCTGGATGCAAAACACACCAGCAAATATCCTGCATTGATAAGGCATGCAGTGGGCATTGACATTGGAAATAAAACAATTCAGATGTGACATTCAATGTTAAAAATTAAAAAGAAATTTAGACTTCACTTAAATGCTGTATGGATAATTGATTCTGTTCTGCCCTGCAGCAGTTATTTTCCACGCTCCATCCTCTATCCAAAGAGGGCTCTGTTTAAAGTACAAGACCTCAGCTTTCCTCTCTTACATTAACTCGCAGTTCGGCCAGCATCCAGCCATGTTATTGCCATAAACCAAGTCAGGATCCTCACCAAGTCAGGATTGTTTGGTTCCTGTGAGAAAAAATGGAGCACATTGCCTCTGATTGACACAACCATTATCAAGGTGTCAGAGTTTAATATCATAAAATCTTCCTTCAGACATGATGCTGAAAATATTTCATGACGTCCAGGGGTTTGTGGAAGGCGATCCCTCGATCTGACTGCTAGAAATAAATAGGACCAGACTTACCAGCCTGTTGAGAAAGAAGCAGGGGTGGGATGGGGATTTTCTGGCCAGCAGTGCCGGAATCGTGCAACACGATCGGGCAGCGAATCGCGCGTTGGCCGAAAATCGAGGCCAGTGCCGTGCACCTAATGAAATGCCATGCTCTGGTGCCTCGACTGCAGCGTGAATGAGTTCCACAACGTACAGAAATGTGGGCATGACCCATCACCAGAATGGGCATGCTCCAGCGCAACCAGTGCCATCATCTTGCCTGTGATGAGGGTGTGTGTGGTTGGGGTTATGCAGCTCCTACTTGTCAGGCTCTCCCGATGCCAAACCTGTTGTATCACACACTGGCATTGCACTAGTTCCACGTGGCACCAGTGCTAGCCAACTAACGTGTCCTGAATCACTCCGGGACGGGCACCGCTTTTAGGGCTATAGAACACTCTCGAGTCAGTCCCGATGTCAGGAATTTTTCAAAGACATCAGAATCCACTTCAAAGAATCGGCAGGATGTTAGAAATATGTCGGGAAAAAACCGGAGGACGTTTCATTCATCTGGGGTTGAATTGTATTTCCATGACACAGTGGTGAGAAAAAAAAATACCATCAGACAGTTGTGAGCACCTGGTTAAAAATATTGAAGGGCTCAGCCTGCAATTTCCAGAGAAATAAAATCTTTTAAGATTCCAGAACATTTTTCCCTAAAAATCTGTAGCGTGAAGCATCTTGTGTTAGTTGTCAAGGGGTTCCAGCCCAGACCTCCAGTATTGATCCAGCCAGCATTCACGGGATCACTTTTGTCCATTCAAATACACCTAAGAGTCCAGAGGATCTTCAGGCTGCAAACACACTCAAGGCTACTGCTTTTTCAAACATTCTGTCCACTGACTTCCTCGCTTCTCCATTATAGAAATAGCTGTGCCTTCTATGGCGTCTTAAATGATGAAACGCCAAATTACTTCCCCGCAACAAATACCAGAAGCAATATTATTGCTTCAATTTTATAGCGCTTGCAGAATTATTTCCTCCAATCTCCTTGGAGGAAATTTGAATGGATTTGCTGTGGAGGCACATGGGCAAACATGGGTCCTGCACATAGTGAGCCCACCAATAGGATGAGAATCCAACCCATTGCGTCTTTTTAATTCTCCTACACGGCAGTGATGCATTCCGACTTTCCAGCTTGTCTTCCTAATTAAAGAAAAATTAGGCTGGCGAAGCAGTTCAACAATGCTTGGAAATATTAAATTCCCTCTGATGAAAATCTATTTCTCAAATTAGAGTAATGCATTTCAATCAACTGTTTTCTTCAGCGCATAATTTCAGGAACTTTGAGTGCATTATTCCTCAATTACCAATCAATCTGATGGCCGTACCTGAAGCATTTGCAGTAACATTACCTTCAGCATCTCTAATTTTCTGTGCACTGTAAAAACAAATTTCTGTAAAGTGTAGCTGCTGGGCATTTTCTCATTATAGTCAATTTTTGCTACATTTAGAGCATTAATCATTTTTAAAGGCTACCAGATCAACGTACAGCAAATAAGTATCAAAAAATATTGAGGCTGTGAACACCACAAAGGATTTGGAGTCTCAGATTCCTTAGAAATACTTTATTATATATATTGTTGCTCGTTTTAGGTTGAGTTTAATTGCTCTTGTTCGATCACCTTTGCTCTTGAGTCGCCAGGTATCTTTCTGATACCGCCACGTGGTTCAAGTCCGAGTAATGATCAATAATCCAACACACCGCTTAGTAAGAGTTAAATCAACGCACATTTATTATATACAGTAATCAATACTTATACATTAATTCTACTTCTAAGCTACTTCCTACAACTAACAGGCCAGTACTTAACTTTGGAAATGGCCCACCAGGTCAGGGAAACGAATGGCCTTTCGTATGGGTTCTGAGCCTGCGGGATTCAAAGCTGGTACAGGTCGATAGTCAGGATTGCCTATCTCGTAGCGAGCGTTGGAGTAAGACTTATTATTTCTCGCGGCTGTTGCAGAGGGTCAGCAGAAGGGTCTCGAAGGGTGCGGAGAGGGGAAGAAGGGTCAACTTGAACTTGGCCCCTATTCTTATAGTCCCCAGGGGCTTCCCGCCTCTCGGGGCGGACCTTGTACCTGGTTCCAAGTGATTGGACTTGGTCCTAATCACTTAGTTCGATATTCTCCAATGCTGGAGCGATTCCTTGATCGAGGGGTGGTCATTCACCTCTCTTTGTGTAAGCTCCTGCTGGCGCCGAAAAGTCTGGGTTGGCTTTGTGTTTCTAATTTGTAACATATTGTTCCCAGGATTGCTACTTACTATGCAGATGGCTGGTGTGTTGTTGTGTTGATGGCTGCAGGTATCGATTCTGTCTGGCTTCCCCAGAGGCGAATACACTGTTTTACCTGCAGCTGTCTGTTTGAGTCCTGTAGGCTGATTTTCCCATCAGCCTCTTCCGTTCGCCATTTTAAATCGGGGTTTGGCCATTCTCATCGGGAGTTAGCCATTTTACATGGCTACATTCCCTCCTTGTGATCCTAACGCGAAGCGTGAAGGATCACATCATGATTGTTACTTTCCATTCCCTGACTGGGGGGACACCTCCTACATGGCCTCTGCACTGACCATAGCTATGCACAATAAAGTTTAACTAACAATTCTAAGGGTGCTATGTCAGACAGAGACATGCATTACTAAACAACAAACTTGGAACCTCTAACTTATCCTTAGTATACTACACTCGTTAAACATTCCATTATCCTACCTTCCTCAATCATACAACAAAATCACAGCATTTCATACAGTCTTTCCTGGCTTGGCAGTCAAGCTCAGGATCATACAATTTTTTTGCTCATGAAAAAGTTTTTTTACATCTCTTTATTTACAACAACAATAAACGCAAGTGAATGCACTTGATTATTTTATAATAGATCGCGGGGGTCGGGGGTCTGGTCGTAACCGAACATAGGGGATCTGATCCTATATACCGGGGTTCGAGCGCGGTAGGCTCCACATGAGTTCTCACTACACTGGGAATTGAATTTTTAAACTCCTCCAAAAGCATAATTTCTCTGAAAGCTTCATACGTTTGGTCTATTTTCAAAGCCCTTATCCACCTATCAAAATTACTCTGTTTGAGCCTTTCAAACGCCATATATGTTTGACCAAATACTTTCCGTAAATTTCTAAATCTTTGTCTGTAAGCTTCAGACACTAGTTGATATGCACCTAAGATGGATTTTTTCACCTCCTCATATGTTGCAGATACCTTCTCCAGTAGTGATGCAAACACTTCATTAGCCCTACCCACCAGCTTTGTTTGAATCAGTAATACCCACAGGTCCTGTGGCCATTTCATTATTTTAGCTACCTTCTCAAATGAAATGAAAAAGGCTTCTACCTCCTTCTCATCAAACCTTGGCAACGCTTGGACATATTTAAATAGATCTCCACCAAGCCTTCGACTATGACGTTCTTTCTCACTACCCTCATCACTAACATCCAACTATACGTTTCCCTTTATGTCTGCCAATTTTAACTGACTGTCATGTTTCATGGCCATTTGCTGAAGTTCAAACTCTCTCTCTTTATCTTTTTCCCTGATCTGTATCTCCCTTTCTCTTTCTTTTAGTTCTGCTAGGGCTGTTCTTTCTTTTCTCCTTTCTTCTCTCTCCTTTTCTTTGTCCTCTCTATCTCTCTCTCTTTCTTTTTCCTCTCTCTCTCTTTCTTTTTCATCTCTCTCTCTTTTGTATTCAAGCTGCTTTAATTCTTTCTCATGTTCCATTTGTAACTGAATTTGTGCCATTTCCAATGAGTCAAACTGTATCTCAGGCAACATTTAATGCTTAGCCACCACCATAATTACCTCACCTTTTCGCATTTTGTCAGGTAATGTTAACTGCAATGTTTTTTGCCAAATTTAACAGTCTGCTTTTAGTCTCTGTCCGTAAGGTACTGTGTGTGACCGTATCCACCCCCAAAAACTTCAGAGCCTCTGAAAGAGCCATTGTCCACAACACACTCCCCACTTAAACTGGAATACCACACCTGAAAAGCAACCACAATATGCTCACCCCTCACTGTCTTTAAGTTCACTAAGCCAATCCAATTTGTTATGGGCCAGGGTTTAGAGAACCCCAAAGTGTATCATGGAGTTTGCCTGACCCACAACCTTTAATAGATTCTATAGGTGTGCTACAGCAAAAAATGGAAAAGCATTTTTTAAAGCAAAACAATGTTTATTCTATGAACTCAAGTTAACCTTTTTAAAACATACAGTGAACATCTTAGCTACCATCAATTCAAATACAACCCCCAAATAAGATAACACTAAGTAATCCTTAATAATTTCCCAAACAACATCCAGAAGACAAAAGATCCTTTTAACACAGAGATCAGGTTTAAATTCTCTAATGAGAGCAGTTAGCCCTTTCAAATCACCGAAGTGAACACTCTTTAGCTTGTTGAGAGATCCATGCACATCTACTGGCTTTCACTGCAGCTCTTCTCTCTGAAAACGAAACTAAAATCTCACTCTATAGCAGCCTGCTCAAAAATGAAAGTAAAGCAGGCAGACAGCCCAGCTCCAACCACTCTCTGACATCACTGCAGTAATAAACATCCATTTCTTAAAGGTACACCCAGTACAGTTATTCAATAAAAAATACCCATTTCTTAAAGGTACTCTCACATGACACCCGTGTGGAAGCTGACTCAATACACAGGTCTTGAAACCGCTCCTACAGAGTTCTCCTCCATGTCACTCACCATCCTGACTTGGAAATATATTGCTGTTTTTTCACTGTTGCTGGGTCAAAAACCTGGAAATCACAGCACCGTGGGTGTACCTACACCACATGGACTGCAACAGTTCAAGAGGGTAGATCACCACCACCGTCTCAAGGGCAATTAGGGATGGGCAACCAACAACTGGCCTAGCCAACAACTCCCACATCCCATCAATTAATTAAAAAAATATTTTTGTTCAATAAAAATGATCTGGATTGCATCCATGGGATGGCATGGTGGCACAGGGGTTAGCACTGCTGCCTCACAGCACCAGGGTCCCGGGTTCGATTCTGACCTCGGGTGACTGCCTGTGTGGAGTTTGCATGTTTTCCCTGTGTCTGTTTGAGTTTCCTCCAGGTGCTCCAGTTTTCTTCCACAGTCCAAAGATGTGTAGGTTAGGTGGATTGGGCATGATAAATTGCCCTTTAGTGTCCAAAGGTTAGGTGGGGTTACAGGGACAGGGGAGGGGGAAAGGTTGACTTTGGGCCTAAGCGGGATTTTCTTTCGCAGGGTTGGTGCAGACTCAATGGGACAAATGGCCTTCATCTGCAGAGTGGAATTCTCTGGATTCTATAATTAATTAGACCATTTTTGTTTTCCATGAAAATCTATTGCAATCTATCTCATGAAGGCAGTGTGTGTGTGTGTGTGTGTGTGTGTGTGTGTGTGTGCCGTAGTGACAATGAGTGTCTGAGTGTGTGGCAGTGAGAGTGAGTGTGTGTGTGTGACAGTGAGAGTGAGTGTGTGTGTGTGGTAGTGAGAGTGAGTGTGTATATGGCTTTGAGAGTGAGTGTGAGTGTGGCAATGCGAGTAAGTGCTTTTTAAAAATTAGTTTCTTTTTTTGATTTTTTTCAAAATTTGGAGTACCCAATTCATTTTTTCCAATTAAGGGGCAATTTAGCGTGGCCAATTCACCTACCCTGCACATCTTTTGGGTTGTGGGGGGCAAAACCCACGCAAACACGGGGGGAATGTGCAAACTCCACATGGACAGTGACCCAGAGCCGGGATCGAACCTGGGACCTCGGCGCCATGAGGCAGCAATGGCAACCCACTGCGCCACCGTGCTGCCCTTTTTAAAAATTAGTTTATAGGATGTGGGCATCGCTGGCTAGGCCAGCATTTATTGCCCATCCCTAGTTGCCCTTCAGAAGGTGGGGGTGAGCTACCTTCTTGAACCACTGCACTCCCTGAGGTGAAGGTGCAACCACAGTGCTGTTGGGGAGAGAGTTCCAGGATTTTGCCCCAGCGACAGTGAAGGAACGGCGATATATTTCGAAGTTGGGTGGTGAGTGATTGGAGGGGAACCTTCAGGTGCTAATGTTCCCAGGTATCTGTTGCCCTTGTCCTTCTGGATGGTGGCGGTCGTGGGTTTAGAAGGTGCTGTCTAAGGAACCTTCACGCATTATGGCAGCGCATCTTGTAGATGGTACACATGGCTGCCACACTTAGTTGGTGGGAGAGGGTTTGGATGTTTGTGGAAGAGGTAGCAGTCAAGTGGGCTGCTTTGTCCTGGATAATGTCAAGATGCTTGGATATTGATGGACCTGCAGGCATCCAGCAAGTGGAGAGCGTTCTATTCCAGTGGTGGACATTCATTGGGGTGGGTCAGGCGAGGAGTCAGGCTGATGCACGATCAATTAAACTCAAAGACGAGGTTGTAACATAACAGAACCCTTTAATAGACTAGATCTGTTCCCCAGCAGCTTCGGTACAGAATGAGGGCTGCTGGGACGGCACCTGTTCTTATACCCCGCCGATCAGGGCGGAGCTACATACCAAACAGCCAATGGTAAACTCCTAGGTTTACCCAATGGTCTACAGCCTCTCGGGTACTGCAATACCTGATACTACCACATTCACCCCCTGTTAAAAAAAGAGTCCGGCGGGGGTGGTGGCCAGTGGTTACTATTGCATTTAACATGTATCATCAGATATGGAGGTACCGTGAATATTTACAAGCATGGAAGATATATACAGTCAGTGTTCATTTACAGTTACAGTTACAGTGTAGCAATCAGTTGGTCGGGTGGCCTGGTCGTCCTCCTGGATCGTCTGAGCCTCTGTGGTGATTCTGGTGGGGGTCCGGGCGTCTGCGAGTCCGGGAGCGTGGCTTTGTCCTCCATGGCAGCTTCGTCACCCCTAGACAGTGCTGGTGGGGCAAACGGTTGACACAAGAGGGGGGCGCCTGTAGGGGGTGTCGGTGGGTGGGATAGCCTAGGTAGGAGCGGCGGGAGGACCGACCCTCCAGTGAGGTGCTGTGGGGGGGGGAGGTGGTGGGGGTAATGGTTCGGGTGCGCGTGGGGTTCCGGCTGGCGCCAGGTCCCGGAGCGAGACTGTATCTTGCCAGCCGTCAGGGAACGCCATGTAGGCGTACTGGGGGTTAGCGTGCAGTACGTGGACCCTCTCGACCAACGAGTCCGACTTGTGTGCCCGCACGTGCTTCTGAAGCAGGATGGGTCCGGGTATCGCTAGCCAGGTTGGGAGCGAGTTCCCGGAGGAGGACTTCCTGGGGAAGACAAGAAGACGTTCATGAGGTGTCTGATTGGTAGTTCTACATAGCAGCGACTGGATGGCGTGGAGGGCCTCCGGGAGGACTTCCTGCCAGCGGGAGACGGGGAGAGTCCTGGAGCGTAGGGCCAGTAGAACGGTCTTCCACACCGTTCCATTCTCCCTCTCGACCTGCCCGTTTTCCCGGGGGTTGTAACTGGTCGTCCTGCTTGAGGCGATGCCCTTGCTGAACAGGAATTGACGCAGTTCGTCGCTCATAAAGGAGGACCCCCTATCACTGTGTATGTACGCGGGGAACCCAAACAGTGTAAAGGTACCCTGGAGGGCCTTGATGACGGTGGTTGCGGTCATGTCTGGGCAGGGGATAGCGAATGGGAACCGGGAGTACTCATCAATCACGTTCAGAAAATACGTGTTGTGGTCGGTGGAGGGAGGGGGCCTTTGAAGTCCATGCTGTGGCGCGCAAAGTGACGGGAAGCTTTTATCAGGTGCGCCCTCTCTGGACGGTAGAAGTGCGGTTTGCACTCCGCGCAGATTTGGCAGTCCCTGGCGACTATCCTGACCTCCTCGATGGAGTAGGGCAGGTTGCGGGTATTAATGAAGTGGAAAAAACGAGTGACCCCCCTGGTGGCAGAGGTCCTCGTGGAGGGCTCGGAGGCGGTCCACTTGTGCAGTGGCACACGTGCCGCGGGACAGGGCATCGGAAGGCTCTTTTAGCTTCCCAGGACAGTACAAGATCTCGTAGTTGTAGGTGGAGAGTTCTATCCTCCACCGTAAGATCTTGTCGTTCTTTATCTTGCCCCGCTGTGCATTATCAAACATGAAGGCCACCGACCGTTGGTCAGTGAGGAGAGTGAATCTCCTGCCGGCCAGGCAATGCCTCTAATGTCTCACAGCTTCAACTATGGCTTGTGCCTCTTTTTCGACCGAGGAATGGCGAATTTCTGAAGCATGGAGGGTACGGGACAAGAAGGCCACGGGTCTGCCCGCTTGGTTGAGGGTGGCGGCCAGAACTACGTTGGACGCATCGCTCTCGGCCTGGAAGGGGAGGGACTCGTCGATGGCGCGCACCGTGGTCTTTGCAATATCTGCTTTTATGCGGCTGAAGGCCTGGCGGGCCTCCGTCGACAGGGGGAAGGCTGTGGACTGGATTAGGGGTCGTGCTTTGTCTGCGTAGTTAGGGACCCACTGTGCGTAATAACTGGTAGGACCAGGTATTGCGGTACCTAAGAGGCTGATAACCATTGGTTAGACCCAGGAGTCTACCATTGGCTGTATTACGTAGCTCCGCCCTGAAGGCGGAGTCTAAGAGATGGTGCTGTCCCAGCAGGCTTCACTTTCTGTACCGAAGCTGCTGGGGAACAAGTTCTAGTAGATTAAAGCCTTCAGTTATGAAATCACTTCGTCTTGGGTGTAATTGATCGCGCATCAATATCTGAAAAACCCGAGGCAGCGCTTCAGGGCCTTGGAGCAGTGAGGGAGGGGGAACTCCATAAGGGGGCGCATGCGTTCAGGGTCGGGGCCTATAACTCCATTTCACACTACGTAGCCGAGAATGGCTAGATAAGGTGCTAAATACACATTTATCCTTCTTGGACGTTAAGTTAAGGATTTTCGCGGTCTGGAGAAATTTCCGGAGGTTGGTGTCGTGGTCCTGCTGGTCATGGCCGCAGATGGTGACATTATCAAGATACGGGAACGTTGCGCGTAAGCCATACCGGTCAACCATTCGGTCCATCTCGCG
Source organism: Scyliorhinus torazame (assembly GCF_047496885.1). Lineage (NCBI taxonomy): Eukaryota > Metazoa > Chordata > Chondrichthyes > Carcharhiniformes > Scyliorhinidae > Scyliorhinus > Scyliorhinus torazame. Next base: position 179,544,522 of record NC_092709.1, read on the forward strand.
TTGGAAGACCGAGACCCCATTAGTGACACAAAAGGGAACCCTTAAAAATTGGTAGAGCCACCCATCTGCTTCGAAGGCAGTGTACTTGCGGTCACTAGTGCGGAGGGGTAGCTGATGGTAAGCGGACTTGAGATCCACCGTGGAGAAGACCTTGTATTGCGCAATCCTGTTCACCAGGTCGGATATGCGGGGGAGAAGGTACGCATCCAGCTGCGTAAACCTGTTGATGGTCTGACTGTAGTCAACGACATCCTATGTTTCTCCCCGGTATACACCACCACTACTTGAGCTCTCCAGGGACTGGTTCTAGCTACAATGACCCCTTCCCTCAGCAGCTTTTGGACCTCTGACCTGATAAAGGTCCGGTCCTGGGCACTGTACCGTCTGCTCATGCTGGCGACGTGTTTGCAATCCGGGGTGAGGTTCGAAAACAGGGAAGGCGCGTCGACCTTAAGGGTCGCGAGGTCGCAGACAGTAAGGGGGGGTATAGGGCTGCCGAATTTAAAGGTCAGGCTTTGCAAGTTACATTGGAAGTCCAACCCCAGGAGTGTAGCCGTGCACAGGTGCGGCAGGACATAAAGGCGGAAATTGGTGAATTTACTGCCTTGGACACAGTGAGGTCTGCTACACAGAACCCCTTTATCTCCACTGAGTGTGACCCGGACGCCAGGGACATTCTTTGGTTTACAGGGTGGGAACAAGTGAACAGCGCCTTACCGTGTCGGGGTATATAAAGCTCTCCATGCTCCCAGAGTCGATCAGGCAAAACTTCTTGTGGCCATTGATGAACACCGTCATCATTGCAGTCGCGAGTGTCCGAGGTCGATTTTGGTCCAGCGTCACCGAGGCCAGATGGAGCAGTTGCAGGTTGTGATCGGGCAGCATGTAGTCGGCCGTGTTGGGGGCCTGGGGCCCCATCCAAGATGGCGACTCCCATGGATCGCACATGGTGGTTGGGGATGGACAAAATGGCGGCGGGGATGAACAAAATGGCGATGCCCATCCGTCCAGTGTGGTGTCCGAGGGGCAAGATGGCTGCGCCCGTGGGTCGGGCATGGCTCTAGGATAGGGGGGTGGCGGTGAGTGCTGGCGGCCTGCGGCCTGAAGGGAAGGTTGCCGCGGTGGTCCGGAGTCATTGGAAACCGTGGCCATGGCTCGTGCTTGGCAGACCCCTACAAAATGGCCCTTCTTGCAGCACCCTTTGCAGGTGGAGGTGCGGGCCATGCAGGGCGTGCGGGGATGCTTCGCTTGCCCGCAGAAGAAACAGCGGGGTCCAACGGAGTTAGCGGGCTGTCTTACAGGCCTGTGAGGACACGGGGAAGGTTAGTGGGGCTGCCGCACGTGGACAGTGACCCAGAGCCGGGATCGTGCCCAGGTCCTCGGTGCCGTTAGACAGCATTGCTAACCACTGAGCCACCTTATGATGGAAGGGAGCTCATTGGTGAAATAGCTGAAGATGGTTGGGCCTAGGACACTACACTGAGGTACTCCTGCAGTATTCAATGGTAGTTTGCTGATTTTTTGGCATCAACGAGGAGCTCCCTGTCAAGGCCACTCTTAAAGTAATTCCCTACAAATGTGAGTTCATCTCACCAATGCAGGAAGACTACTTGCGGATCCGGGAAGGGGGCATTTTTAATGGTAGCCCCGCTCTTGCAACCACCTTCAGCACCCCCACCGCTGCCTCAGGACCCCCCCCCCCCCCCACCACCTCGCCCAACTTATCTCTTCCACTTCTTATGGGCAAGCTCAGCCCCAGGGACCGACCCCTGGCACAGGCAACCTGGTGCCTGAGCGCTATGCACTGACAGGGTGCCCAAGTCGCAGAGCCAAGATGACAGGCTGGCAGTGCCAAGCTGCCTGGGTGCCAGGGGGAGTACCAGGGTGCCACCCTTCTCTATCCCTGACCACCAGAAGGCTTGAACTCCCCAATGAAACCCCTCGCAGGTGCCATCAGGATTGATTTATGACTTTGTGAACCAGTACCAAACAGTGCCCGAATGAGGCCTTGCCAGGGAGGCTGATGAATTTCAGGGCCGGGGTGAGTTGGGGGAACACATATTTAAATAAGCCTAATGGGTCATTTAAATATGCGCACCTGAATCTCACCCAGCGAGGGCAAGGTCCAGATCATGACGCCTCGCGAGATTCAACTGCTTGTTCCGACACCAAGTTGGGTGCGACAAGGCCGCTGAATCATGCCCCGTAGCTTTTTTAAACACTTGGTTGAGCCTTAGCTTGAGTACTGTCGTCAGTCCTGGGCACCACAGTTTAACGTAGACGCCAAGGCCTTGAAGAAAGTTCAGGGAAGATTCACTGGAAAAGAACCATAGGGATACAGGATTTCAGTTGTGTGAAGAGTCAACAGAAACTGAGGTTGCTCCCCGTAATTCAGAGGCGGTTAGGGGAGATTTGATAGAGTTATTCAAAATTGTGAAAGATTTTGCAAGAGTAAATGAAGAAAAACTGATTCAAGTGTCTGAAGGATTGAGAAACAGAAGGTATAAATCTTGGGTGAACCAGAGATACACCATGAAGGGAAGAAAATTATACAATGAATTGTTATGCTCTGTAGTGCACTTCCTGAAAGGGAATTAGAAGCAGAATAGGTGGCAATCTTCAGCAAAGACATTAGATAAATAAGTGAATGAAGATAAATAAATAATATTTGAGGAGCTATAAGGAAAGACCCGGGTGTAGAATGAATCTGCTAGCTCTTCCAAAGGGCCAGTATGGACGCAATGAGATGAATGGCCTCCTTCTGTGCTGCTTCAATCTGCGATTTTCAATTCTGGCACTGAACTGTAATTGTGGGCTCTGAAGAACAAAACACATCTAGTCCACATTAGGATTAATGAATTGCATTCTGGCAGCCAACAGTTTTTAAGCCAAATTTATTTTTTCAAACTTTACCTCAATGTAAGATTACATGAATAAACAGCGTGCTTTCAAAATCTCAGATCAAACTCAGCATGAGCCATGACTTGATGTTATTAACTATGTAAGATTTGAAACCTCATAGGGGAATTATTTTTCTGCGTTTAGGTTGAGTTGTTTTAGTTGTCGAGGTTAATCTCCTGAACATAAGACAAGAGCAGAAAATTGGGAGCAGCTAAACAGAACCAAATGCTTTGCGATACGAACGATCCTCGCAGTACAATGCAGTATTTCCTGAAACATACTTACTGCTATGAACCAAACACTCAAAGGGTATAGACTAGTCTTCAAATTTCCTCTAAATATGTAAGAAATGTCAGATTGATGGCAATGACAATCACCCTAACATCAAACAACCACAAATCTGAAGCACCGTGACATTGGTTGCAAACATTACTTAGGTGTGAGGAAATTGGTTGCTACATGAGGTGGAAGCCCTGCTTGGATTAAACTGACAGATTTGTTGATAGCTTGGTAGCCTGAGAATGGTATGTCCTGCTATTCGCACTTGCCTGTCAGTCAAATAGTCTTATGTGAGAGAAACTCAACATTAATTTCTTGTACTGTGGCATAGCAATGGAAGTGCAAGGGATCTGTTTGGTGTGAGATGGCAGGCTAGAAACAGTTCTTTATTTAGAAGTGCTGATGCCCACACTTAATGGAAGTTGTTGGTATGTCGAAAGATAGGACCACAGCTGCAGCTATTTTTGTTGAGACACACATGCTGCAATGTTAACCAGCCAATATTATTCGAGATAGTAGATATTATAGCCAAACCGAATTTAAAACTCTATTTATATGCAATACCATTATAGTGGTGATGTCCAGGAACAATGCACAGAATAAATAAAATACCAGTTTGATCTCAATTCCATTCCTGTTTTTAAAATAAATGTAGAGTGCCCAATTCATTTTTTCCAATTAAGGGGCAATTTAGCACCTACCCTGCACATCTTTGGGTTGTGAGGGCGAAAATTACGCAAACACGGGGAGAGTGTGCAAACTCCACACAGAGAGTGATACAGAGCTGGGATTCGAACCTGGGACTTCGGCGCCATGAGGCAGGAGAGCTAACCACTGCGCCACCGTGCTGCCTGTCAATTCCATTCTGATCCATGGGAGGGGCGAAAGGTGCCAGCAGAAAGCCGTCAGCCTGGATTTTCTCTCCTTAATCAGGAAATTACCTGGCTTGCTGCACCCGCTTTGGGAGAAACTCAGGATGATGGGATCTTCATACCAAGGAACTGGATGTGGTATGGAGTCAGGCCTGCCACTCCCCTCTCAGACACAGGCTGGAGGCAGCCACAGAGGTTACAGAGTGCCAAGGCAGGATGTTTCGAAGGCCCACCTCAGTTCTCTGGGACTTTTTCCCAATTGTTTACTGGTATTTTAGGTCCACCATTCCTCATCTATCACATTGCCCCACCGCCACCAACCCCCCCCCCCCCCCACCCGCCGCCCCCCCCGCCCCACCCCGCCACCCCTCCATGGATGAGATGAAATAAAATAATATCTTTTTTACAACCTTCATTATATTAAGAAAACATTCTGATTCATGAAAACCCATTCAAAACTTATAAAATCACAACAACTTAATGCCTGATTAAAAACAAACAGAAACATATTCATAATCCCACACCAAACAAATGTTTTAATTACCTATTTGTGCTGTCACACAAATTGTGAACTTAGGGTAGGTACTCTGCTGAGATAATAAAAGGTTTGGACAGCAGCCAAGCAGTGATAATAACATAGTGATTGCCCTTTGTCATCAACAAACCACAAAAAGTTATTGTAACTGCTAGAACAGTTTTCTTTAGCCTTTCACTGATAGAGACAGGCATCTTTTTCAAAAGAAGAGCCACATTGGCCTCAAAGTGTTAACTCTGTTTCTCTCTCCACAGAATCTGCCACACCTGCTATCTGTCATCAGGCAAAGGGTGGCAATGGGTCCAAAAAGATAACATTGGAGCATGGGGCAACGTGGTAGCACAGTGGGTACTACTGTTGCTTCACAGCTCCAGGGTCCCAGGTTTGATTCCCGGCTTGGGTCACTGTCTGTGCGGAGTCTGCATGTTCTCCCCGTGTCTGCATGGGTTTCCTCCGGGTGCTCCGGTTTCCTCCCACAAGTCCCGAAAGACGTGCTGTGAGGTAATTTGGACATTCTGAACTCTCCCTCTGTGTACCCGAACAGGCGCCGGAATGGGTGACAAGGGGCTTTTCACAGTAACTTCATTGCAGTGTTAATGAAATCATACTTGTGACAATAAAGATTATTATTAAAAGGTAAGTAAATACTTTGTGAAAAGATTTTAAGCAGTGTGGTAGCAAAGTCCCTTTAAGGGGTGAGCATTTATGGGAAATGTGACCCACCAGGGTCTATTGTTTGGGAGTGCGCAAACCTCGGACAATGGCAAGAAAGCATGAGGGCCCTGGTAGCACTGGCTCTTCAATGTGGGCCCTGGGTCAAGGAGTAAAACCCTGCATTGTAATTGCGGTGCCTGTATATGGTTTTGCCTCGTTGTTGTTCGAATAAATCACTTTGTGATTTAAATAGCCACCTCATTGATACCTTGCACTATTACATTGCTGATGAGGGTAAATTGGACGACAGTAACGGGGTTCTGAATCTGAGGGGGAAGGGGTTACCATCGTAGACCTCCAGAGAAGGGAAGGGAAGTGCGGCAGGACTCTCCGAAATGGAGGTAGAGTGTCCCTGCCGACGTGAACGACGGCGCAAAACGGGCGTGAGCACTACCGATTCTGGCCCACAGGGGGCCAGCACGGCGCTGGAGCAGTTCACGCCGCTCCAGCCTCCCTTCCCGGCGTCAACTGGGCGCTGCACCAACCCGTGCATGCGCGGGGGACTTCCTCAACGTGACGCCCCCGACGCATCATGGCGCGGGGGTTCAGGGGCCGGCTGCATAACAAATTAGAGCCGGGGCTGGAGAAGCCGATCGTGAGCCAGACCCCATCGGAGGCCCCACCCCCGGTGAAGGAGCCCCCCCCCCACCCCCCCCCCCCCCCCACCCCGCAGAGGCCGCCCCCTGACCCTGCGTGCAGAGTTCCTGCCAGCTGCGAGCAGGTGTGGACGGCGTAGGTGGGACTCTGCCATTTCCGTGCGGCCACTCGGCCCATCAAGGCCGGAGAATCGGCGGCCGTGGACAGCGACCCGCGACCGGCGCTGCGCCAAACGCGCCGGCGCAAATGGCACAGTTTTTCCGCTCCTCGGAAAATCACGTGCCGGCGTCGGGACGGCGTGGCACAGTTGCAGCGATTCTCTGGCCCAGCGCGGGGCTCGGAGAATCCCGCCTGTGGTCTCTGCAGTAACAGTGAGTGAAAAAGTAATGGCACTAATAGGAAAACGTGATTCTTCTGATCAGGGACTGAAGAGTAGTGCCAATACATTGAGAGGCACGGGCACTTTTTCATTGTTAATGATATTACAGGGGATGACAAAGCAAAATGTCATCTTGCCTACAGTATGTAGACCCTGGATATAAAGCCGTTTGATCAGTTAATAGCACTGGTGTTAGAGCATTACAACCCCAGGCCCTCTGTCATATTGCAATAGTGCAGATTCACTTTGACCATCAGGAATCCAGGGGTTACAACTTCTGCATTTATAGCAAGGCTTCGTCAAATGGCTGAGCACTGTGAATTTGATCCTTCATTAAGTGACATGCCATGTGATCGTTTGATTTTCAATGTTAACAATCTCAATGTCCAAAGGAAACATTTAACAAAAACAATACTGCAGTAGAAATAGCTCAAGCCACTGAATGTGTCGAAAAAGGTGCTTCCGAGTGTACGCAGGGAGGTAAGGTGAATCATCTTTGCAATGTAACAGCTGCTGGACGGAGACTGTGATTAGCACATAGAGGAGGTTGAACTGAGATCTCAGAAGCAGGATCATGGACAGAAGCAAAAGAGAAAATTCAGCTTTCAGTCCAGGAATTTAGATAATGTGGGGAGACCAACCTCAGGATACATGGCACTGCAAACATTTTGTTTGCTTCTATTGCCACATTCAAGCATAGTGCTATGCCAGGCCGAGTGCACCCAATTTAAAAAAAGCACACACCCTGGCTTCAGTGCATAAAGTAGAGATGATATTTATTAATACATTAACATTTAACACTTATAATAACATGTCTGCAAGCACATATTTCATGTTGATTTGATTTGATTTGATTTATTGTCACATGTACCGAAGTACGGCAAAAAGTATTTTTCTGCAGCCGAGGAACATACACAGTACGTACATAGTAGACACAAGAATAATCAACAGAGAGCATTGACAAATGGTACATCGACAAAACAGTGATTGGTTACAGTGCGGAACAAGGGGTCAAACAAAGCAAACAAAGCAAATACATGAGCAAGAGCAGCCTAGGGCGTCGTGAATAGTGTTCTTACAGGGAACAGATCAGTCCGAGGGGGAGTCGTTGAGGAGTCTTGAAGCTGTGGGGAAGAAGCTGTTCCTATGTCTGGATGTGCGAGCCTAGTAAAGGCACTCTTTTCTGTCACATATATTTTTCCCCGATTTTCTGTCGAAAGAAATTAATTAGATTACAATGTGGCCGTTTTAAAATTTTCATCCCTGCTTTTAAAATTTTCCATAACTTTGCCCTTCGCTATCTATAATCTCCTACAGTCCCCCAACCCTTCAAGAACTCTGCAGTCCTCCAATGATGGCCTCTTGAGCATCCCCGATTTTAATTGATCTACTATTGGTGTCTGGGCTTTTCAGATTTCCAGGGCCCTTAACCAAGCAATTCCTTCCCTAGATAAAAGCAAATGACTGCAGATGCTGGAATCTGAAACCAAAAAGAAAATGCTGGAAAATCACAGCAGGTCTGGCAATATCTGTAGGGAGAGAAAAGAGCTAATGTTTCGAATCCAGATGATCCTTTGTCAAAGGGTCAAAAAATCAAAAAATGATTTCCCTAATTCCTCTCCCTCTCTTTCTGCTCCTTTAAGAAATGCCTTAAAAACTACCTTAAAGACCAATTCTCATCATTTGTCTTATCAGCCTGACTGCGACTTGGTATTAAATTTTGATAACATTCCTGTGAAGTGCCTTGGAGCACTTTGTTATGTTAAAGGTTTTATATCAATGCAGGTTGTTGTTATTAATGGATCTAACAACCATATGAGTTCTCAGCATATAGTCACTTCACATGTGTCGGCATGGACTGTGAGTTATGTGGGCTCAGTGGGAACAGTGGGCTAAACAGCTGGCTTGTAATGCAGAACAATGCCAGCAGTGCGGGTTCAATTCCCTCACCGGCCTCCCCGAACAGGCGCCGGAATGTGGCGACGAGGGCTTTTCACAGTAACTTCATTACAGTGTTAATCATAGAATTTCCAGTGCAGAAGGAGGCCATTCGGCCCATCGCGTCTGCACCGGCTCTTGGAAAGAGCACCCTACACAAGTCCACACCTCCACCCTATCCCCATAGCCTAGTACCACACCCAACACTAAGGGCAATTTTGGACACTAAGGGCAATTTATCATGGCCAATCCACCTAACCTGCACATCTTTGGACTGTGGGAGGAAACCGGGGCACCCGGAGGAAACCCACGCACACACGGGGAGGATGTGCAGACTCCGCACAGACAGTGGCCCAAGCCGGAATCGAATCTGGGACCCTGGAGCTGTGAAGCAATTGTGCTATCCACGATGTTACCGTGCTGCCCTTAATGTAAGCCTACTTCTGACAATAAGCTATTATTATTATGAAAGATTTCTCAACAATCATAGCCTCGCCCAATGCTCTGTTACAGTTTCCAACATGAATATGGCACCTGAGTGGTTCTTGTACTGGAGTCGCAACCAAGTAATTGTGAGTTCAATTTCACCATGGCAATTTGGGAAATCAAATTTCGTAAATCTGATCATTTGTAGGCTGGAATTTGATAAAATAATCTTGAAAGCTATTAGATTGTTGTTGAAAAAAAACACTGGTTCCCTCATGTCCATAAAAAAAAATGAGAGATTTTCAACAAATTTGAATGTGATATTTACTGAAGCAGAAATAGCTAAGGGGGATCTAATAGATGTGTTCTAAGCTTTGAAAGGATCAAAGAATCATAGATTATTTCCACTTGTTGGTGAATTGGAAACCAAAAGGCATTGAGGTAAAAACTGTGACAAGTGTTGCATATTTTTGAATACTATATGTCTTGCATGTGAATATGTATATTAAAGCTAGAACATAGAACATACAGTGCAGAAGGAGGCCATTCGGCCCATCGAGTCTGCACCTACCCACTTAAGACCTCACTTCCACCCTATCCCCGTAACCCAATAACCCCTCCTAACCTTTATTGGACACTAAAGGCAATTTAGCCTGGCCAATCCACCTAACCTGCACGTTTTTGGAGTGTGGGAGGAAACCGGAGCACCCGGAGGAAACCCACACAGACACGGGGAGAACGAGCAGACCCCGCATAGACAGTGACCTATCGGGGAATCGAACCTGGGCCCTGGCGCTGTGAAGCCACAGTGCTATCCACTTGTGCTACCGTGTTGCCCACTCATGGACGAGTTGGACCAATTTGTGTAATGTTGCAATTCACATACTTTTTCAAACTGTGTAATTTGGAGACAATTTCTATGAGGTTTTTCTAATTTCCCACGATAGTTTCAATAGAAGATTGATGTAAACCTGGAAGAAATAGATTCAATAGCCGAATCTCCACAAAATTCCATGCTATAATGTCAAAATGGTTCTTTCATTTTGAGAACAGTATGCAATAGTTTCAAGGACACACAGTCCGTGATCTCAGCTATTGCTCTGCTGGCAATCCTGAATAGGACAAGGGTCAGAAACCAAGCCCTCAACTTCCACTGGAACGGGAAGAAGGGAGTGAAGACCCACATGTTGGTCATTTTGTTGTTGAGATTTGCCAAGACGGAGACCATTGATGTCCAGGAAGGTCTCGAAAGAAAGAAGTTGGCTTATTTTTTGATAACCAACTGAGGTTGAGGGGAGAAAGATATCCAAGAAAACCTATAATAATAATAATCTTTATCAGTGTCACAAGTAGGCTTACATTAACATTGCAATGAAGTTACTGTGAGAATCCCCTACTTGCCACACTCCGGCGCCTGTTCAGGTGCACAGAGGGAGAATTCCAAATTACCTAACAGCACATCTTTCGGAACTTTAATGTTTTGCGTTTGCTAAAAGTGTGAGTGTGGAATTCCGGTTAAGGCTATGCAGAGCTAAGTCGCACGTTCGGCAGCTCCCGCTTGGAACGGACTTTTGGGCTCTTTTCAGGGCCCCCAATGGCATTTGTTCGACATTTTCCGGTGTGGGAAAAAGTCTGCAACATTCCCCCGATAGTGTATAGCTTGGACCAGGAGCTGGGCGACTAAAAAAGTGGTGGTGAAGCCAAAGAAAGTGCGAGGGAAGAAGAGCAAGATGGTGGTGGGCGGGGACCAGGCAGCATGGATGCAGTGGGTGCAGGAGCAGCAGGAGGTTATCCAGCGCTGCTTCAGGGAGCTCAAAGCGGACCTGCTGAGCCGATGAAGGCTTCTATTGATAAGCTGCTGGAGAGCCAGACGGCCCAGGGGGTGGCGATCCACGAGGTCTGGCAACAGATCTCAGATAATGAGGACGCGATCTTGGGCCTAGCAGTAAAGGTGGAGGCGCACGAGGCGCTCCACAAGAAATGGCAGGAACGGTTCGAGGAGATGGAGAATTGGTCGAGGCGGAAGAATCTGCGGATCCTGGGCCTCCCGGAGGGGCTGGAGGGGTCGGACGTGGGGGCCTATGTGGTCACCATGCTAAACTCGCTGATGGGAGCGGGGTCCTTCCAGGGGCACCTGGTGCGGTTTCATTGGTTCTCTGATCGCGAGTGCATATTCAGGTGGGCCAAGAAAGAGAGGAGCAGCAGGTGGGAGAATGCGGAGGTTTGAGTATATCAGGACTGGCACGCGGAGGTGGCGAAGAAGAGGGCCGGTTACAACCGGGCGAAGGCAGTGCTGCACAGGAAGGGGGTGAAGTTTGGCATGCTGCAGCCGGCGCGACTGTGGGTCACCTACAAGGACCGGCACCATTATTTTGAGTCCCCGGGGGAGGCGTGGGCCTTTGTTCAGGCCGAGAATCTGGACACAAACTGAGGGTCGGGATGGGGGGGTCGGACGTGGGGATGGTCGGGGCTTGTTGTTGTTGTGTTAGATTTTGAGGGGGGGTTCTTTGTTCTTGTTTAATTTTGGTTCGGTGAGGGTGGTTAGGGTGGGTTGGGCACTATTTTGGTTGGGTCTGTCGGGTGGGCTCTTGGAGAGGGGCAAGTAAACGGAGTAGGGGATGGATGGCCGGTAGGGGGGATGGGGCCCCGCGGGGGAGGGGGAGGCCCGAATCGGGGGTGAGGGGACTGGGCCTGTAAAAGGAGCAGCGACAGAGGAGGCGGGGCTGGGCAGGTGGAAAGCGTGGGCTTTTTCCCGCGCTGAAGCCTGGAGGGGGCGGGGTCGGGGCGGGGAAGCGCGGGTTTTTTCCTGCGCTTGGGATGGAAGGGGGAGGCAGAGAGCCTGCTGGTGGGTAATGGGGGGGGAGGGGAGTCCCATAATGGGAGGAGTCGAAGGAGAGGCGGGAGCCGCTGGGGTCAGCAGGAGTCAGTTGACTTGCGGGAGTGCAATGGGGGGAGCAATCCAGCTAGGAGGAGTCCTAGCTGGGGGGTGGGGTGGAACCGGGTTGCTGCTGGTATGGTGAAAGGGGAGCTGGAGCGAGTAGAGGGGGTTGGGACGGGGGTCTGCCGCCGTGGGGAACAGACCGGGCGTGGGGCACGGCCGAGTGGCTGGCCGAGGAGGGGTTATGGCTAGTCGGCGGGGGAGGGGGGGCAGGTAGCCCCCTGATCCGGCTGATAACCTAGAACGTAAGGGGACTGAACGGGCTGATTAAGCGGGCCCGGGTGTTCGCGCACCTGAAGGGGCTGAAGGCGGATGTGGTCATGCTCCAGGAGACACACCTGAAGGTGGCAGACCAGGTAAGATTGAGGAAGTGGTGGGTAGGCCAGATGTTTCATTTGGGGCTGGATGCCAAAAACCGGGGGGGGGGTGGCGATCTTGGTGGGAAAGAGGGTGTCGTTCGAGGCGACGAGTATTGCGACAGACAATGGCGGCAGGTACGTAATGGTAAGTGGTAAGCTGCAAGGGGAATGGGTGGTGCTGGTCAACGTGTACGCCCCAAACTGGTACGATGCGGGTTTTATCCCGGACTTGGAAGAGGGGGGCCTGATAATGGGGGGGGGGGGACTTTAACACAGTGTTGGATCTGGCACTGGATCGCTCCAGGTCTAGGGCGGGTAGGAGGCCGGCGGCGGCTAAAGTGCTGAGGGTGTTTATGAACCAGATGGGAGGGGTGAACCCTTGGAGATTTGCAAGGCTGGGGGCTAGGGAATTTTCATTCTTCTCGCACGTTCATAAGGCCTATTCCCGGATTGACTTTATTGTTATGAGCAGGGCGCTGATAGCGAGAGTAGAGAATACCGAGTACTCAGCGATAGCCATTTCGGATCACGCCCCGCATTGGGTAAACCTAGAGCTGGGGGAGGAGAGGGACCAACGTCCGTTGTGGCGCTTGGAGGTGGGGCTGTTGGTGGCGAGGAGGTGAGCGAGCAGGTCCGAAGAAGCATAGAGAGATACCTGGAGGCCAACGATAACAGGGAGGTCTGAGTGGGGATGGTCTGGGAGGCGCTGAAGGCGGTGGTTAGGGGAGAGCTGATCTCCATTAGGACCCACAAGGAGAGGAGAGAGCAGAGGGAAAGGGAGAGGCTGGTGGGGGAGATGGTGAGGGTAGACAGGAGGTATGCGGAGGTGCCGGAGGAGGGGACTGTTGAGAGAGAGGTGTAGCCTCCAGTCCGAATTCGACCTGTTGACCACCAGGAAGACGGAGGCGCAGTGGAGGAAGGCCCAGGGGGTGATTTATGAATATGGGGAAAAGGCAAGTCGGATGCTGGCGCATCAGCTTCGGAAGCGGGATGCAGCTTGGGAGATTGAGGGAGTTAAGGATAGGGGTGGGAGTGTGGTTCGGAGTGGGGTTAGCATCAATGGGGTCTTCAGGGACTTTTATGAGGAACTGTATCGGTCCGAGCCCCCACTGAAGGAGGGAGGGATGGGCCGCTTTCTGGACCAACTGAAGTTCCCGAAGGTGGAGGAGGGACTGGTGGCGGGATTAGGGGCCCTGATTGGGTTGGAGGAGCAGGCCAAAGGGATAGGGAGCATGCAGGCGGGGAAGGCACCGGGGCCAGACAGTTTCCCGGTCGAATTTTACAAAAAATATGTGGACCTGTTGGGCCCGTTGCTGGTTAGGACCTTCAATGAGGCAAGGGAGGTGGGGGGGCGTTGCCACCGACGATGTCCCGGGCACTGATCTCCTTGATCCTGAAGCGGGACAAGGATCCCCTGCAGTGTGGGTCTTACAGGCCGATTTCATTGTTAAATGTAGATGCCAAGGTGCTGGAGAAGGTCTTAGCCACGAGAATTGAGGATTGTGTGCCGCAGTTCATCCACGAAGACCAGACGGGGTTCGTGAAGGGGAGGCAGTTGAACGCGAATGTGCGGAGGCTTCTGAACGTTATTAAGGTGCCGGCGAGGGAAGGGGAGGCGGAGATAGTGGTGGCGATGGACACTGAGAAGGCCTTCGATAGGGTAGAGTGGGGGTACTTGTGGGAGGTGCTGAAGAGGTTCTGGTTTGGGAAGGTGTTCGTCAGGTGGGTTAGACTGTTGTACGAGGTCCCGATGGCGAGTGTGGCCACGAACAAGAGGAGGTCTGAGTACTTTCGGTTGCATCGAGGGATGAGGCAGGGGTGTCCCTTGTCCCCTCTGCTCTTCGCGCTGGCGATTGAACCACTGGCTATAGCACTGAGGGAGTCAAGGAACTGGAGGGAGCTGGTGCGGGGTGGGGAGGAGCATTGGGTGTCGCTCTATGCGGACGACTTGCTGCTATATGTGGCGGACCCGGTGGGGGGAATGCCGGAGGTAATGAAGATCCTCAGGGAGTTCAGGGATTTCTCAAGGTACAAACTCTACATGGGGAAGAGTAAGTTGTTTGTGGTTCACCCAGGGGACCAGGAGAGCGGGATTGGCGAGCTCCCACTAAAAAGGGTGGAGAGGAGCTTTCGGTATTTGGGGGGCCAGGTGGCCAGGAGCTGGAGGGCACTGCATAGACATAATTTCACGAGGCTTGTGGAGCAAATGGAGGAGGAGTTTAATAGGTGGGACGCGTTGCCGCTGTCCCTGGCGGGTAGGGTGCAGTCAGTCAATATGACGGTGCTCCCAAGGCTTTTGTTCCTGTTCCAGTGCCTCCCCATTCTGAACCCGAAGGCCTTCTTTAGGCGGGTCAACAGGAGCATAACGGGGTTTGTGTGGGCGCGAGGGTCTCCGAGGGTGAGAAGGGTGTTCCTGGAATGGAGTAGGGATGGGGAGGGGACTGGCGCTGCCCAACCTCTGTGGGTACTACTGGACCGCCAATGCGCCGATGGTGCGCAAGTGGATGATGGAGAGGGAGGGGGCGGCATGGAAGAGGCTGGAGATGGCGTCTTGTGAGGGTACGAGTCTGGAGGCGCTGGCAACGGCGCCGCTGCCGCATCCTCCAATGAGGTATACCACGAGCCCGGTGGTGGCGGCTACCCTCAAAATGTGGGGGCAATGGAAGCGGCACAGGGGGGAAGTGGGGGCCTCGGTGTGCACCCCGATATGGTGGAACCACCTTGGTTTGTCCCAGGGAGAATAGATGGAGGGTTTCGGGGCAGCACAGGGCAGCGATAAGAGCATTGGGGGACCTGTTTGTGGATGGGAAGCTCGCGACCCTGGGTGAGCTGGCAGAGAAGTACGGGCTCCCCCCGGGGAACGCCTTGAGGCATCTACAGGTAAGGGCGTTTGCCAGGCGGCAAGTGGTGGAATTCCTGCTGCTGCCGCCATGCACGGTACAGGACAGGGTGCTCTCAGGGGGGTGGGTTGGAGTGGGGAAGATCTCGGCAATATACCAGGTGATGCAGGAGGAGGAGGTGGCCTCGGTGGAGGTGCTGAAAGGTAAGTAGGAGGAGGAGTTGGGGGAGGAGATCGAGGAGGGGACATGGGCAGATGCCCTAGGGAGGGTGAACTCTTCCTCTTCATGCGTGAGGCTCAGCCTCATACAGTTTAAGGTACGGCACAGGGCACACATGACTGGGACAAGGATGAGCAGGTTTTTTGGGGGTGAGGACAGGTGTGTTAGGTGCTCAGGGAGCCCAGCAAACCACGCCCATATGTTCTGGACATGCCCAGCGCTGGAGGAATTTTGGAAGGGCGTAGTGAGGACGGTGACGAGGGTGGTAGGATCCAGGGTCAGACCAGGCTGGGGGCTCACAATATTTGGGGTTGCAGAGGAGCCGGGAGTGCAGGAGGGCGAAAGAGGCCGGTATTCTGGCCTTTGCATCCCTGGTAGCCCGGCGAAGGATTCTTCTTCAGTGGAAGGATGCGAGGCCCCCAAGCTTGGAATCCTGGATCAACGATATGGCGGGGTTCATTAAATTGGAGAGGGTGAAATCTGCCTTAAGGGGATCGGTGCAAGGGTTCTTCAGGCGGTGGCAACCGTTCTTGGACTTCCTGGCAGAACGGTAGACAATGGTCAGCAGCAGCAGCAACCCGGGGGGCGGGAGGGGGAGGGGGAGTGGGTTCTATTTTATTTTTGTTTGTCTATACTGGGGATCTAAGTGGGTGTATATATTTGCTATGTTTGCTATGTGTTTCGGTGGGTGTTAATATATTATTTATGTATAGGGGGAGGGGGGCACTGGGTTGTTTTGTTTTGTTTTGTATTTAATTCTATTGGGTTCCTTTTACATTTTGTTGTTGATATTTTGTGAAAACTTTAATAAAAATTGTTTTTCAAAAAAGTGTGAGTGTGACCTATTTTTGTTATGTTTGAATGTAAACATGAAATTTACTTGGGAGAAATTAATATATTGATTGCAACTAAAATAATAAAGCCAACCTGTATATTAGTGGGCTAATATCAATAGCTACAGAATAAGCAGTTAAATGTAATAGTAGATAAGTGAATACATTTTTTTTACACACTTCGGTAATATGATGAAGCCATGCTTGGGGAAAGTAGGAACTCTTAGCTTTCGGTAATACTGACTGAAAAGAAGAAGATGGAATGTCCTGGCCACTCAAAGGTAATGAGGAAGTTGCTTCACAATCATTTCAGAGTAAAATTTTCGAAAATTAATATACTGAATGAAGAAGAGCCTCGATCAACCATGTTACATGATCCTCATTCTCGACAAATCCTCTTATTCTTCTGAAATTTCTTTTTAGTTTGGTAATTTTTCAAAGGTTGGCAGGTTTCAAAGACATAAATGAGGCATATTATTTACTTTAAAAAATTGAAGAAGTCATTGAATCATACAGGAGAGATAATGGATGGCTTATAATGGAAACAGTTTTATAACAAATCCATTTCTATCCAGTTATTTTATTTAACCAACCAATGTTGTCTGTTTCTGAGTACGATCAAATTCTGAGGACGAATCCCTAATGGTCATGATAATAATTAAGAAAATATGATGATGTAAAATGCACTAATAAGTCCAGTAAGATTAAAATATTGTATGGAAATTTGATGAGACTACAACATTTGTTCTAACAAATATTAGTTATCCTTCATCTAATAATAAATGAACAATCATCACTCTTCCAGCTGTAACTAAAAGCCTCTTTCCTTTTTTGAATTTCAGTTATCTGTTAAAAATCTGGGAAAAGAGGTGTCAATTTTACCTCCTCCACATGGAGAATTGTGAATGGGATGATTAAAGGTGAAACCAAGTTGACTTACTGGCTTGAGGCCATTCCATTTCTGACTGCTGCCATTTTAGCTTCACCTACTTCCAATAAAATGTCGAATGAACCGGTGGGAATTGACAAAAGACGAGTACCTAGTGCCCTCCGGCAATGACAAAACACGAGATAGCACAAACTACAAAGAGAATTTGTTTCCAAGACAGTTCCTTCCAAGAGCAATCCCACAATGGAATAAGCTGACAAAGGAAATAGTCACAGTCACATCACTTCAAATCTTGTTTTTTAAAGAACAAAGAACAAGACAGCACATGAACAGGCCCTTCGGCCCTCCAAGCCTGCGCCGATCATGTGTCCTATCTAGACCAACCGCCTGTATCCTTCTGTACCCCGTCTGTTCATGTGTCTGTCCAGATAAGTCTTAAAGGTCGCTAACGTATCTGCCTCAACCAGCTCACTTGGCAGTGCATTCCAGGCCACCATCACCCTCTGTGTAACAAACTTGCCCCACTCATCTCCACTGAACCTTTCCCCCCTCAGCTTAAAATGGTGCCCTCTTGTAATTGTAATTTCCGCACTGGAAAAAAGCCTCCAACTCTTCACATTATCTATACCCCTAACAATTTTTTAAAATTCTATCAAGTCGCCCCTCAGCCTCCATCTCTCTGGGGAGAACAATCCCATTTTATTCAACCTCTGCTCGTAGCATAGGGGCAATATTCTCTGCACCCCGAAGCCAAATCGCGTCCGGTGCCAGGGCGGAGAATCCAGTTTCCCGCATGGAATCGTGACCGGCGGCGGTTCCTCGATTCTAGGGCCCCCGAAAAGCGGCGTACACGGGACGTTCGCTGCGCCACGTATCACACACCTGCGGCCATTGCTTGAGGTCCGCCCCGCTATTCTCCACCCCCGACTTGTCGAAGTCCTGACGGCGTATTTCTAATATTGTCTCTGCCGTTCAGGAAACTCGCAAGGCAGCTGCAGACTCAGTCCGCGGCCGCCATGGTCGGGGGCAGGCCGATCGGAGGGCGGGGGGGCTTCATATGGAACAGGGCCTTTATTGTGCGGGCGGTACGGGTCAGGCACGCGGGCCGATCGGGGGCACTATTTCCAAGGTACAGGTCCACGGTCTGCTGGAGGCCGCCGCTGTGCACATGCATGGCCTCTGACCCAGAGGTGCAGGGTGCTGTATCTGCAGTTGGAGCTGCGAGCTCCATGGTGCCTCCCTGCTAGCCCCCTGCAGGGCTGTGAATTTTTCACCTGTTGATGCCAGTTTTTCTGCGTGGGGACTTAGTCCCTGGAACAGAGAATTCAGCCCCATATATCTGCAGGTTCAGCTAGTGCAAGCCACAGTCATAAATGTTGATGGAATACGGAGGTTAGTCTGCGATGTGGACCCAGCCAAAACGGAATCAGAAGACTTCCACAGGGAAACATCTCCTTTAAATTCAATAGTCACCTCCCGATTGTGTCCCAGTGCCATGATGTGATATTAACAGCATGCCATGGCAAGAGGCATCAACTGATCAGAAGACGCCAAGGCAAATTTTGTACAGTTACATTTTGGAGAAATCATTGGAGACCGGGAGGAACAGGTGGGATGGTAGCACAGTGGTTAGCACTGTTGCTTCACATTGCCAGGGTCCCAGGTTCGCTTCCCGGCTTGGATCACTGTCTGTGTGGAATCTGCACATTCACCCCGTGTCTGCCTGGGTTTCCTCCGGGTGCTCCAGTTACCTCCCACAAGTCCCACCCAAAAGGCGTGAACTGGCATCAGTTCATTCCATCTGCCACCCCTCAAGTTCCCAAACCGCCCTCCCAATCCAGCAAATTATACCTCACATCCTCCCCACATACAATCTTCATTCTTGTTCCTCAGAGCCTCCTGGCACCCACCAGCACCACCCCTTCATGTCCAGGTGTGGTGCCCACACATGCCACCTGCTTTAGACCCCCCTGTCCCATCAAGCGTGCGGCTCACAATACCCTCTTTTTGTCCCCGCAGGAGAAGTTAGTTCATAATAAACGGGAAAGGGCCAAGAGAGGAGGGGAGGAATCCCAGAGATCATCACACCCTATGAGGAATGGGCCCTGGAAATCACTGAGTTGCTTGAGGAGACAGCAGTCTCCTCAGTATATGTAGAAAGTCCAACTAGGGAAGGGGCTGTACTGTACCTGGTATTATGTAGATAGTCCAACTAGGAAAGGGGCTGTACTGAACCCGGTATTATGCAGATTGTCCAACTCGGGAAGGGGCTGTACTGGACCTGGTATTGTGGAATGAGCCCGGCCACGTAGTAGAAGTTTCAGTAGGGGAGCATTTTGGGAACAGTGACCACAATTCAGTAAGTTTTAAAGTGCTGGTGGACAAGGATAAGAGTGGTCCCAGGGTGAATGTGCTAAACTGGTGGAAGGCTAATTATAACAGTATTAGGCGGGAACTGAAGAACATAGATTGGGGTGGATGTTTGAGGGTAAATCAACATCTGACATGTGGGAGCCTTTCAAATGTCTGATGAAAGGAATTCAGGACCGGCATGTTCCTGTGCGGAAGAAGGATAAATATGGCAAATTTCGCGATGTTTGTAGAACGAGGGATATTGTAAGAAAAAGGAAGCATTTGTCAGGTATAGAAGGCTGGGAACAGACGAAGCCTGTGTGGAATATAAGGAAAGTAGGAAGGAATTTAAGCAAGGAGTCAGGAGGGCTAAAAGGGGTCACGAAAAGTCATTTGCAAATAGGGTTAAGGAAAATCCCAAGGCTTTTTACAAGTACATAAAAAGAAAGAGGGTAGCCAGGGAAAGGTTGGCCGACTGAAGGACATGGGAGGGAATCTATGTACGGAGCCACAGGAAATGGGTGAGGTACTAAATGAATACTTTGCATCAGTATTCACCAAAGAGAAGGAATTAGTGGATATTGAGTCTGGAGAAGGTGTGTAGATAGTCTGGGTCACATTAAAATCCAAAAAGATGAGGGGCGGGATTCTCCGACCACCCGCCGGGCCGGAGAATCGCCGGGGGGCGTCATGAAGCTCGCCCCGCCGCCCGATGCCGGCTGCCGAATTCTCCGGCGCTGTTTTTTTGGCGGGGGCAGGAATCGTGGCGCGACAGTCGGGTGCCGTTGGCAGTGCCCCCCCCGGCGATTCTCCACTCTGCGATGGGCTGAGCGGCCGTCCGTTTTCGGCCAGTCCCGCCGACGTAAATTACACAAGGTTCTTACAGGCGGGAACTGGCTCTGCGGGCGGCCTGCGGAGTCCTCGGGGTGAGGGGCGTGGGGGGCCCCCACTTTGGCCTGGCCCGCGATCGGGGCCCACCGATCTGCAGGCGGGCATGTACCATGGGGGCACTCTTTCCCTCCGCGCCAGACGCTGTAAAGCTCCGTCATGGCCGGCGCAGAGAATCATGGATTCCGCACCTTCCAGGCGGCCCGATGCCGGAGTGGTTGACACCACTCTTTGGCGCCAGTACGGTCCGCCCGCCGGATACCGGAGAATCCCGGCCAAGATGTTGGGCGTCTTGAAAAATATTAAGGTGGATAAGTCCCCAGGGCCTGATGGGATCTACCCCAGAATACTGAAGGAGGTAAGAGAGGAAATTGCTGAGGCCTTGACAGAAATCTTTGGATCCTCACTGTCTTCAGGTGATGTCCCGGAGGACTGGAGAATAGCCAATGTTGTTCCTCTGTTTAAGAAGGGTAGCAAGGATAATCCAGGGAACTACAGGCTGGTGAACCTTATGTCAGTGGTCGGGAAATTACTGGAGAGAATTCTTCAAGACAGCATCTACTCCCATTTGAAATCAAGGGGTCGTATGAGCAAGAGGCTGCTCGATTTTGTGAAGGGGAGGTTGTGTCTCACTAACTTGATAGAGTTTTTTGAGGAGGTCACAAAGATGATTGGTGCAGGTACGGCAGTGGATGTTGTCCATATGGACTTCAGTAAGGCCTTTGACATGGCAGACTGGTACAAAAGGTGAAGTCACACGGGATCAGAGGTGAGCTGGCAAGATGGATACAGAATTGGCTAGGTCATAGAAGGCAGAGAGTAGCAATGGAAGTGTGCTTTTCTGATTGGAGGACTGTGGCTAGTGGTGTTCCGCAGGGATCAGTACTGGGACCTTTGCTGTTCATAGTATATATCAATGATTTGGAGGAAAATGTAACTGGTCTGATTAGTAAGTTTGCGGATGACACAAAGGTTGGTGGAATTGCAGATAGCCATGAGGACCGTCAGAGAATACAGCAGGATTTAGATCGTTGGAAGACTTGTGCGGTGAGATGGCAGATGGAGTTTAATCCGGACAAATGTGAGGTAATGCATTTTGGAAGGTCTAATACAGGTAGGGAATATAAAGTGAATGGTAGAACCCTCAAGGGTATTGATAATCAGAGAGATCTTGGGGGACAGGTCCACAGGTCATTGAAAGGGCAACACAGGTGGAGAAGGTAGTCAAGAAGGCATACGGCATGCTTCCTTCATTGGTCAGGGCATTGAGTATAAAAATTGGCAAGTCATGTTGCAGCTGTACCGTAGCCAGTTAAAATGGCTAACTCCCGATTTAGAATGGCTAACTCCCGATTTAAAATGGCGAACGGCAAAGGCTGATGGGAAAGTCAGCCAACAGGACACAAACAAGCAGCTGCGGGTTGAGTGTGTATTTACCTCTGGAAAGGTCAGACAAGATCGATACCGGCAACCATCAGCATAACAAAACACCAGCCATCTGCATATTAATGAGCAATCCCCGGGAACAATGAGCAACATTTAGAAACATAAAGCCAAACCAGACTCCATGGCCCCAGCAGAAGCCGACACAAAAGGAGGTGAACGACCACCTCAAGACCGCCCATCGATCAGGAAACCGCTCCAGCATTGGAGAAAATCGAACCAAGCGATTGGGACAAAGTCCAATCACTTGGAACCAGGTACATGGTCCACCCCGAAAGTTGGGAAGCCCCTGGGGACTATAAGAATCAAGCCCAAGTTCAAATCGCCCTTTGCTTCTCTTCTTGACCGGGTCACTCAGCAACGCGAACCAACCCTTGACAGTGACCGGTCCAGCCATCGCTGAAATAGAATAAGTCTTACTTCAACGCTCACTTCAAGATAGGCGATCCTAGCTACCAACCTGTACCAACTTCGAATCCCGTAGGCTCAGAACCCGAATGAAAGGCCATTCGTTTCCCTGACCTGGTGGGCCAGTTCCGAGTTAAGTATTGGCCAGTTAGTCGTCGAAGTAGCTTAGACGTAGAATTTATGCATGCGTAGTGATTACTGTGTATCCTCAATGTGCTTTGATTTAAATCTTACTAAGCGGTGTATTGGATTATTGATCATTACTCGGACTTGAACCACGTGGCGGTATCAGAAAGATACCTGGCGACTCAAGAGCAAAGGTGATAAAACAGAGCAATTAAACGAAGGCAAAAGTTAGCAACAGTATAGAACCATAGTTAGGCCACACTTGGAGTATAGTGTTCAATTCTGGTCGCCACACTACCAGAAGGATGTGGAGGCTTTAGAGAGGGTGCAGAAGGGATTTACCAGGATGTTGCCTGGTATGGAGGGCATTAGCTATGAGGAGAGGTTGAATAAACTTGGTTTGTTCTCACTGAAACGAAGGAGGTTGAGGGGCGACCTGTTAGAGGTCTACAAAATTATGAGGAACATAGACAGAGTGGATAGTCAGAGACTTTTTCCCAGGGTAGAGGGATCAATTACTAGGGGGCAAAGGTTTAAGGTGCGAGGGGCAAGGTTTAGAGGAGATGTACGAGGCAAGTTTTTTACACAGAGGGTAGTGGGTGCCTGGAACTCGGTGGCGGAGGAGGTGGTGGAAGCAGGAACGATAGTGACGTTTAAGGGGCATCTTGACAAATACATGAATAGGATGGGAATAGAGGGATACGGACCCCTGATGTGTAGAAGATTTTAGTTTAGACGGGCAGCATGGTCGGCGCAGGCTTGGAGGGCCGAAGGGCCTGTTTCTGTGCTGTACTTTTCTCAGTTCCTTGTTTGTTCTTTATTCACCAAAAGCGAGGTTGGCCTACGCCGGAGAGGTGAGGATCCACTGCCCCGTCATCCAGATGACTTGTCTCAAGGGAATATGTTCATGCCAGACAAAATGATCCTTGCCTCTCACTGACAATATGTCTGTTCTCTTCCAGGATCACCATCTGATGAGGCTGGGAAATCTGGAGTCGTACCACACCTCCTCCCCCATTTGCCACCCAAGAGAACACATCGGAGGTGAGCTCTGAGGAGATCACCAGTTTCCCGGTGAGGCGTCACAGCTATCATGCCCCACTTTCCACCAGCGCAGAGACACACACCTTCATGGGCGACATTAGTAGGCAGGCTTCTGGGACACGATCTGATGAGCACCGCACAGTTGCTGATGCACATCAGGTGGAGGCAGGAACATCCAAGGGAGGAAGCAGTCATACGTCTTCTGGATCTCAGTACACAGCTGAGTCGCAGCCAGATGCCGAGCCTCTGGAAAAATTTCTCCCAGAGCAGATGCAGATACATGGACACAGCCGTGAGATTCAGCAGGGGGTGTCCGAACATTCTAGCGACTGCAAAGCTGATTGGAGGAGTCTCAAAGGCTCCAGGTGCTGGAATTAGTGCTGATGATACATGGCACTGAGGCCAGCACTGCTAGGGTGGTGATGGCAGTGAAAAACCTGGAGTACGATGTTCACGTCTTGAATGGTGGTGTCCAAGGCATGGCTCAGTCTGTGGTGACCATGGCTGAGGGCGTCGACATCATGGCCCAGTCTCTGAGGGCCATCTCACGGCTGTGTCCATATATCTGTATCTGCTCTGGGAGAAATATTTCCAGAGGCTTGGTATCTGGCTGCAACTCAGCTGTGTCGAGAAATCCAGAAGACATCTCTGAGGGCATCAACACCATGGTGCAAACAATGGGGAGCCATCAGGACTGGCAGAGCCAGAAGATTCATATGGCTCTGGAGCTCACTCCAGCTGACCCTCCATCCCATGGAGTCCCCCAGGGCCTTAAGGTCACTGTCACGGAGGAGGAAATGCCGGGGGCCAACCTGAGGCCTGCCACCAAGAAGACTATGGTGGTCTCCAGTTCTTCCGAATTCCATCCTTCTGACATCAGCACACCTCAAGGGCAGCAGGCAGACAGGGTGGCATGGCGACGCCAGTGACACGGCTAAGTCGACTGGGGGCCCGCTGGGTTTCAGGCCCTCCAGAGGATGTCCATTAAGAGCATCAAAGGCCACGGGACTCAGAAAACAGCCGGCCGCCTCCACCTCTGATGTACATCCTAAGCACCAGACCAGAGTTTTTCGAACTCAGGGTCATGATCCGCCAGTGTGTTGCGGGCTTTTTACATGGAGAATTACGCCCATTGCTGCTTTTTTGATTGAGATACAGACTAGGCTGCATGGAGTGTACCGACCAGAAGCAACAGCAGAGAATAGGTCAAGTGCCCTGCATGTAGAATTGATGTGAAGTGCTGTCTTGTGCTTTCGGCAGGGACCAGACTTGATTCTATTTTGCAGCTGTTGGAAAGCAAGGCAAGTGAACTGTGTTGATCAATGGACTGGATTCTCCGTAGCCTGACACCGAAATAGGGATTGGGCAGAGAGTGGATTCCGATGCCGGAATCAGGGTAGGTGCCGGTTTGATGCCGGTCTGTGATGCTCTGCCCCTCCAAACCGGCATCATCGGGCACACGCTGCGCGCAGTCACAAGGTCATTGGCGCATCATCGGCTAGCCCACCCATGATGCTCCGCCTCTGATAGGACGAGTTCCCTATGGCGCAGGCCACGTGTGGTCCCGGCAGTCGGGAACCCGGTGTGCCGACGGCGGACAGTGTTCAGCCCCGCCACACTCGTCCGGGATCCGTGCGCTGGCCAGGGGGTTTCTGCTAGGGCTGGGGGTGTTGGGTTGGCCAGAGGATGGGCTGAGGGGTCATGGTGGGCAGGTTAGGGTTCCAGCACGGCCGGTGCCATGTTTCCCGGTGTGACCGGTGCAGGCTGTCAGCCCTGCGCACGCACAGCACGGGAATCCCACAACAGAATTTGCTGAAAAGAACTGTTCAGGAGAGTCCAGGCAGGCAAGAGCAGTGGGAGCGTTAAGAGCTCCACAGCCTCTGGTTAACGGCCCTGAAACAAAAACTTAACTCAGATCAAATAAGCATAAAGTTGACTTCATAAGGAGGCAAAGCCCGTGGCCAGGATTCTCTGAGGTTCGCCAGGAATCCTCCGAAACGGATAAAACTGCGCGAACGCGGCAAGTGTCGCGCAGCCTGGAGAATCGGCAGAGGAGGCCCGATGTACGATACTCCGGGCCCCCAAAGATACTGTGGCCCGGATGGAGGTAGGAGCCGGCGTGGAGGGACGTCAGGATAGCGAGACAGCAAGGCCATGGCTGTGGGGGGTGGGGAGGAGGTCCCCCCCAGGGTTGGGGAGGTGAGCCGGGACGGGACGGGGGGGGGGGGGGGGGGTGGGGGCAGAATGCTGCAGCAGCCAGGAACTGCCCACCATGATAGGGTGGAGCCAATGCCTCGGACGCCATGTCGGCGGCCACGCAGATGGGCACCCACCCCGGTCGCTGGCTCAGCCCAGGCCTCCCGGCCGTTTGGATGGGTGTGGGTGCCGCCCCCCCCCCCCACCCGTTTGGGTGGCCCCCCCAGCCCCCTGACCCCCACCCAGCCAGCGGCACCCACCGGCAGGTTAGATCCAGGGCCACACCCACGGCAGTCCCCGGTGAGGGCAGTGCTATCAAACGGTGGCCCTGGCAGGAAGAACGGGCAACAGGAGTCGGGGCACTGAGGGAGCAGGCGGGGGGTGGGTGCATGCATGGCTGCGGTGCGAGCTGCCAACCAGGGTGACCATGTAGCCCATGGCACCTGGTTGTGGAGCGGAGTATGTGCCATGATGAAACTTTGCCTACCTCCACCCTCTGCAGATCGTAATGTTTGGGCATCTTCCAGCATTGTTGGCCGCCATGGCGGTGGCCGCTGCCCTGCATGAAGCCCTGTGGGAGCTGGAGCAGGGACATCACAGGGAGGAGGTGGAGGCTGCAGCAGAGGAGCCGGCCGCAGTGGGTCAGGTGCCAGCCGCTCAGGAGGGGGGCCACGACGAGGGGGAGCCACAGGACGAGGATTCCGATGAGGAGGAGGAGGAGGGGGAGAGGAGGGAGGAGGAGGCTGTTCCACGGCCACGGAGGCGCCCGATGAGGCATCATGTGTACCAGGACCTCCCGGACAGGGCATGCAGGAGGAGACTCCGGCTGAGTCGGGAAATCGCCACCCATATCTGCCACCTGATGGCACACCTGGCACCGTGTGGGACTGGGGGTGGACATCCACTCTCGTGACCGTCAAAGGGATGGTCAGGCTCAATTTTGACGTGACGGGGTCGTTACAGTCACCGGGTGGGGACCTGTCCGGCATCACGCAGGCACCGGTGCATCCATGCAGTAACGGACGCCCTGGATGACATCGCGAACCGGTACATTCAGTTCACCGTGGATCGCGCCCACCAGGATGCCTGAGCAGCGGGCTTCGCTGGGGTCGCTAGGATACCCATGGTCCAGGGGGCGATCGGTCGGGTGCCATTGCCATGCGGCCACCATCAGATAACAGGGCGATGTTCATGAAAAGGAAGGGGTCCTATTCCATGAATGTGCATGTGGTCTGTGACCATAAGATGAGGACCCTGCACGTCTGCACCTGGTATCCGGGCAGTGTACATGACTCATTCATATTGGCACAATCACAATCATTTATCCCCGGCATGTTCGAGGGACCCCCCCCCCGCCCGCCGGCTGCGGGGCTGGTTGTTGGCCAACGGGGGTTACCTGTTGTGACGAATGTGATATAAAATAGTTACTTTAGAGTTACTAGTTAATGTAATGTAGAAATAAGCCACTTTGATTTTTGCAGTTAGGGACAAAGGAATTTGAGACCGCATGGAAAAAGCAGGAAGAGGTGTGTCTATGAGGGTGATGCTTCATTGATAGGGGCCAGAGAAAGGGATTGGAAGTGAGCCAATCAGAATAGATCGAACAGGTCAGGAGGGACATAGGCTGACCTATGTCCGTCGAGTATGTGAAACTTGATACCATTTGAACTGATTTTGCAGAGATCCCTTTGTCTGTTAGTTCAGTCGTTTTCTGGAATGAAAGAGGCTGGATGTCTCTTACATTTCTGTAAGATGATTAAGCTTGCAAGCTAAATAAATAACTTCTGTTTACGTGCGAATCCATCTCAACTTTTATTGAGGCCAGACTGACAGAGAAAGAAATTTGGAGATCAACATTTGGTGCCGAAAACCGGGATTTCTCTGGGCGATCCTGTTCCAACTGCGAAATCAGAATTAGACTGATTATGAACAGGAGGACGGGAACAAAGGGCCCTCAATGTAGAAATGGAAAACGACCAGCATTGATTGTTCCCCTCTTCTTATCGTCTGATTAGTCTGGTCACTCGCGGTTGGCACAGAAAGACCGCCTCGACGAAATCACAGGTCAGTCTGGGGATTAGCACTTTAATTGATGGGATTTCATATTGTTGTTTCGGCTTGGGTTAGGGTTTTGGGCTGATGGGACTTTAAATAATAAAGGTTCAGTCTATTATCGGGGTTCAGAGGCTGATGTGACTTTAAATAATAAAGGTTCAGTCTATTATCGGGGTTCAGAGGCTGATGTGACTTAAATAATAAAGGTTCAGTCTATTATTAGGGTTCAGAGGCTGATGGGACTTTAAATAATAAAGGTTCAGTCTATTATATGGGTTCAGGGGCTGATGGGACTTCAATAGATGGGGGTTCAGTCCAGTATAACTGTTTTTAAATCTGAAGATGGTTCAACTCTATGTGTGAGTGTTTTAAATATATAGTTGATTAAGCTAAAATTGTCTCCTTGGACTGTAAAGTTCCGAGGTCTAGTTGAGATTGTGAGGTTGAAGCAGAAGTCTCTCAAAGGGTTAACAGCAGCAGGCGGAGTTGAAAACAGACAGTGCTTCTCACTCAGGCCTTGAGATAACAGTCTGCAGTGTAATCGGATACCTTTCCTTTGAGTCAGTGAACACCAGCAAAGTTACGTTTTGAATTAATTAAAGGAAACCAGTGGGTTTCTCCACCTCTTTGATAAAAGTTATTATTTTCGAAAGCAATTGATTGAAATTGCCAGAATCTTAAATTTTACTTACTTGAAATAAGGTTTATCTCATTTTATTTGGAGATTAATAGAAACTTAAAGAAGATCATGGACACCATTTTAAAAAGTGTCAATCTGAAGATGATAATTGATTTTGCTAATACTTATGATAGTTGATTTTGCTAATACTTATGTGTATGTAACAGAAAAAAAAACTTGTTAAAAGAAAAAATTGTTAAGATAAAGAAATAATTAAGTTGTAAATGTTATACAAGTTTGTGTTAAGCAAATTGTAAATTTAGTTCTGAGTTGAGATCAGAGCTAAGCTTGCAAGTTGCAGTAATTCAATTTGAATTTTCAAACATTTTTAAGTTTTAAAAAAAAAGAGAGCAAATAGAGAAAAGAAGGACACAGATCTTGAATGCGTTGAATAGCACATTTCAAAGGCCCATAAATCTTTCTGTTATCTTAGACCTAAAACCTAGGAAGATTGATGAGCCATAGGAATGTCTGGGGCGTTTTAATGAAATCTACCGGGGGCAGTCAGGCGATTTGCTGTATCAAAATGGTCAGAATTCCCCTCAATACTGTGCTATGTTAATGCATTGCCTACCACCTTCTGTGGTTACTGCTGTGAAATGTAATAACATGAATTGGACAGAGAACGACCCTTCCCAGATGGCAAGGGCAGTCAGATTTTACTGGAAGGAGGGTGTAGGCCAAGAAGGAGGCTCAGTTACAAAGGTTAAGACTGAGTATGTAATGAAAAAGGATGATCTGCGATCCCAACAAGCGGCAGAAATGGTAGTTTACCAGCAGGAGCTCCAATATAGCGACTTTGGGTGGGTGGATCAGCGAAGAGGAGGATGAGACAACAGTGCTATATTTCTATCACCCCCCAGTGGTGGACGTTAGACATTGAACAGCCACTATCACTGCATCACGTTACCCTGGCCTATGACAGAACTGGACGAAACAGGGAGTTGGAGGACAAATACTGGCCATTACTTGAGACCGAATGGCCAGTCAAGGTTACAGCCACAGTCACGGGAAAAGAAGGTACAGCCGATTTTGTTACAATATCACCACATTTATGGCCACAGTCAGCTTCGGTAAGCCCTCATATTACACGTCAGGTCCATGACCAGTACCATGCCAGGGATATGGGGCGAATGGTCAGCATCTTACCGCAGCTCGTCAGAATAGGTATGAGATATACCTTTTGAACAATCCACGTCTGACATTTAAATACTGTACCACTATTAATCCAGCCTGTTTTCTTAGTGGTCCCCCTGTCCATGAAGACGCACCTGGCCACGACTGTTTAGCCTTGATTCAGGAAACTACCACAATAAGGGGCGATTTGAGTGACATTTCGTCAGAACAACCTGACATGATTATGTGTGGTCAAATATCCCACCGGGGTTTAGTTAATGACCTACTGCAGGCCCTCATTCTGCCAGCGCAGATTTCCGTTATTAAATGTGCTGCCCACACGAATGGTACAACCCCAGTTGACGTTGGTAATGAACGAGCAGATTGTGCAGCGCGCACAGCCGCACAAATTCAGCAAGTGATGGTGCCTAAAATGTTAAGTCAGACTAAACGATCTACTATGAATGTGTCTGCTTCTGACAAGCCAATGCCAACCATCCAAGACGTCATAAGGTTACAGGAGGACGCTCCTGAGAGTGATAAACAAATGTGGAAACGGTTAGGTTGTACATATGATTCTGTTTCCTCTTTATGGACCACGCCTGCACATCAGACTTGTATGTCTGATGTACTGGCTTTATGGGTCATCGAATGTGTACACTTTGCAACTCATTGTGGGGCTCGGGGGACTAGTTATTTGTTGCTGGACACTTGGTGGCACCCTAAAATGCAGGGGTTGGCCCAAAGTATCAGTAATGGGTGTTTGATTTGTCAGCAATATAACACCAGAAAAGGTATCCCTTGTGGGAAGGGGCAAACCCCGTTGCCCAGTGGTCCCTTTGAGACGCTCCAAATGGATTACATTGAGTTGGAAAGGTGTCAATGTTATAAATATGTTTTGGTCATTGTGGATGTGTTCAGCAGATGGGTTGAGGCGTATCCGATTATCTATAGTAAAGCTGCTACTGTGGTTAAAGTCTTGATGAGGGAAATCATTCCCCGGTACGGTATACCAGCTCAGTTAAGTTCTGATAATGGGCCTCATTTTATTGGACAAATTAACAAGGAGTTTTGCTCCCAGTTGGGCATACGCCAGCAGTTACACTGTGCTTACAGACCACAGGCAGCCGGGGTGGTTGAAAGACACAATCAGACCCTCAAAACTAAATTGGCTAAATTAAGAGCAGACACGGGACTGACATGGCTTAAGTTGCTCCCCGTTGCCCTCTTCCAGCTGCGGGTTACACCTGCGGGACCGGCCCGGCTCTCTCCCGCCGAGATTCTCTATGGCAGGCCTCTTAGAACTCCCTGGAGCCTGCAGGTTCCCAGACGGGTTCAGTTTCATCAGATGACTGAGGAAATGACCACCTATGTTCTAGCCCTTACGCAAGTGCTCAAGGAACTCCATGGCCAAGTCCGCGCGGCTCACGAGCCATTGCCCAGTACCTAGCTCACTTTCAGTCCAGCCCGGTAGTTATGTAATGGTCAAAAATTGGACTAGGAAGGGGTCGGAGCCGCGATGGGACGGGCCCTTCCAAGTTCTCCTTACCACCCCCACAGCAGTTAAAGTGGAGGGGCGAAGTGCTTGGGTCCACCTACATCACTGTAAATTGAGCCCATCTCCACTACTGTAAAAGGTCGGATACTAACCTGCCTCCCTTCTCCAGTGCTATTTTACAGGTGTGGAGCATGATGGAGTGGCTACGCATCGTCTGTCTGATATTTGGCCTCACTTCGCTTGGCGTGTTATTGGCGATGGACATGGAAAAGGGGAATATTATGTATCTGTGTAGCCCCAACCAATCTACAAGGATACATCACCTATGCACAGGTGATGTTCTTCACTGCCCCCATATACGAGGACATGGTATCGACTCATGGAAGGTCATCAAAGTTAAGGAGAATGCGGGAGTCATGAAGCAGCTGCACCGGCCCCGGCGATGGGAAGGGAACATTATATGGACATTGCCTTGTTTTTGGAATACATGTAAATTTGATTTTGGATGTGTTAAAAGTGGTACAATAAAGGTAACATCAGGCTGTCAGAAGAGTGTAGGAAGAGACCATGAGAAAGAGAAAGGGACTAGAGAGAGGACGGGGCGTGTGAGAAGGGAAGTACAGCTAGAACGTAGGTTACCGGGAGATGCACTTAAGTTAATTAAAGGCCAAACTGAGGAAAACCCGGGTAGTATGAATCTCTTCTACCAGATTTACCACCGTCTGTATGGCCAGGGACGGGTTGTCTGCTACCCAAACCCCGCAGCGGTGTCTAGGTTATTTTCTGTTTCACCGCTTTGGGGCACTCCCCAAACGGTGGTTCATTGTCAGCGTTCCGAGCCATTGCCCGAGCAAGTCACTCTTCCTTACGATCCGGATTCAGCACCACCGGCTATTTGCCTTCCCCTCCCTCGGGATAATTCCCATTCACAGTACGATAGGCTGCGACGGTGGAGGGCGTACATACCTAGCCACTTCACTCCCAATAGGGATTCCCGGTCGTACGAGAATTGCTTCAGCAGTGAAGGATATGGCTGTTTGCTGGTAGAGGTGGACACAAATATAACATGTCTGTTTCCCACCTGTACGGACAGGAGGTGCCATATCACCCAGGCGTCTGGCCAATGCGTTTGTTATAGCACCACTTGCGTTCCATTGAACGCTGGCCTCCAGCTCCTTTGTGGCTGGGCGAATGTCTCTCATATCACTGTTGGGAATAGGGCTTTCTGCATTGCTGGGCGGCCCGAATGGGCATTTCAAAATTGGATAAACTGGGCTACTGGGAGGTCCTTACGCAACCGGTATGCTCTTGACTATCTTCTGGCCCGTGAGGGTGGGGTATGCGCCATAGTACAGGGCAAGTGTATTATGGGGATTCAGGACTTGACTGCTAACATTACTAAATTTATGGATCGCATACGGGATCACTTGGACGGGATGCAGGATCCTGACTCTTGGGGTAACTGGGGATTTGGAGGATGGAAGGACTGGTTGATAAATATGGCCATGTATCTAGTGGTAGCTATCGGCTGCATCTTTGTGGGCCTGGCCATCCTTAAATGTGTGATGGGTAGAATGCTGGGTGCACTGGATCAGATCACCGCCCCAATCACCGAGAAAAAAATTTAACTGTTAAAATCCATGAGGGTGAAGCAGATGAAGGGGGGCTAAGACAGGAATTGGAAATGAAGCGACGAATCTTTTTAGATGAGGAACCGTAGCTATAGATTGGATAGTTCGGTTATCATGGAATGATAAAAGGAGGGAATGACGAATGTGATATAAAATAGTTACTTTAGAGTTACTAGTTAATGTAATGTAGAAATAAGCCACTTTGATTTTTGCAGTTAGGGACAAAGGAATTTGAGACCGCATGGAAAAAGCAGGAAGAGGTGTGTCTATGAGGGTGATGCTTCATTGATAGGGGCCAGAGAAAGGGATTGGAAGTGAGCCAATCAGAATAGATCGAACAGGTCAGGAGGGACATAGGCTGACCTATGTCCGTCGAGTATGTGAAACTTGATACCATTTGAACTGATTTTGCAGAGATCCCTTTGTCTGTTAGTTCAGTCGTTTTCTGGAATGAAAGAGGCTGGATGTCTCTTACATTTCTGTAAGATGATTAAGCTTGCAAGCTAAATAAATAACTTCTGTTTACGTGCAAATCCGTCTCAACTTTTATTGAGGCCAGACTGACAGAGAAAGAAATTTGGAGATCAACAGTTGCGGTCGTGGCTGATGACACCTATACGGAGGCCACAGACCGACACGGAGCGCCGCCACAGTGATCCCCATTGTGCGACCAGCGGTGTGGTCGAGAGGTGCTTTGGGGTGCTGAAAATGTGATTCAGGTGCCTGGACTGCCCTGGTGGGCCCCTCCAGTGCCCATCAGAGATGGTCGGCCGCATTGTTGTGGTATGCTGCGTCCTCCACAAAATAGCCCAGCAGAGGGGCAATGTGCTGGAGGAGGAGGGGGAGGGCGAGGGAGAGGGCGAGGGGGAGGATCCAGATATGGAGGATGGGGGGGGGTGGTTGGGCAATGTACGTGACATGGGGGCTGGACAGGGATGGGAGGCTGCCAACGCCACTGGCTGGGCCAGTGGGCATGGAAAGGGTTGATAGTTGCACGTTTGACCAACTGGAGGGGGGTTATTGCTCAGCATGGGCATGGGCACCACAGTACGGCATCACCGCACCACCCACCTCCCTCACATCCCCCACCATGGACCACCCTCATCTCCCCCACCACCGCATCACCCACATGCACACCAGTCCTCCATTACACATCCATCTGCGGCACAACGAGCTGGGCTCACACGGTTGCTAGTGGAAGCGGATCTGGTCCGTGGCATGGAGGATGATGACAGCCCGTTCAGTGATGAGCTCAGAGCTCCATATCATTAGACAATGTCTGGCTCATGGCCACAGTAACACCCACCACCTGGGTGGTTCCTGTATGCGGGTTGGACACTGCACCACATGGACCTGTCGTCTTCCTGGAGGAGGGATAGCGTGGGCGACCCGGTTTGGGGGGGGGGGGTCACGTCACACTCACTGGAGCTCAACATTCCATCACCCCTCACCCACAGTGGCACTTATTTCCCGCCCCACCCCAGCATGCATCGGGCAGAGCACAGAGGCAGCATTCATAGGTGTTACAGTGTGTTTAATAAGAGAAATTCTGTACATGTGCCCTAGCCCCGAAAACTAATCTGTGCCCTGAACCTGTGCCAACTTACTAAGTGTCTACCTTTCTGGCCTTATGGCTACGTCTCGGTTTTTCCCCAGACGGCTCAGCAGAAGTGAAGGTGGACTGCTGTGACTCGTGCCCCGTGACTAGGGTCCCCTTGGGCGCTCGTTTCCTGGGGCTGTGGTGATATACATCACTGTAAGTACACAAAGGGTTAATTTACATACACAACACCTAGCTAGACACTAGAGGGAGCACCAGAGACATTCACCCAATAGGTCAGTAAGATAGGACACGACCAATGGGCATTCACGATACACACAGAGGTGACACTATCACAGGAGGGCATTGCACCAACCCATATAAAAGGACACCACACACGATCTTCCTCTTTCCAGTGGAGACACTCAGTGAGTACAGACACAGGGTTGATTGAACATCACACCCACCACGTGGATTGTAGCAGACTGGTTTGTTAGTCTGAGTGACTATAGCAGGATTAATAGTAGTGTCAAATCCAAGTAGGAGAATTATTAATAGTTTAATAAATGTGTTAAATCTATCTCCAAGTCTGAACCTTCCTTTGTCAGAGTGCACATCAAGGAAGCAGGTTATGCTACGTCAAAAGCATAACAAAACAGGGGCGGCACAGCCTGGGTGGGCCAGGCTGCGCCTCGGGAGACCGGGATGGCAGCTTATGCTACGTCAAAAGCATAACAAAACATAGTATTCAGGGGTGACTGTTAAATCCATATAATTGTAACTCAGCAAACAGTGACAACCAGCAACAGCAGCCAGGCAAGATGATGTTCGGGATTCCGGTTCCACCGCAGCCCAGGTACCAAGACAATCTCAGTGAAAACTGGCGTTGGTTCAGGCAGAGATTTGAGATCTACCTGGTAGCGTCCCACTTAGATGGTGTGGTGGATGCAGAGAAAATAAAGCTTCTACTTACCATCGCGGGTCCAGAAGCAGCTGAAATCTTCCAGACCGTCAAATACTCAAAGGGGCAAAATAAGGGTGACTTCCAGGCAGTCCTGGACAAATTCCAAGAATTCTGCGAGGAACATACAAGAAGAAAAGGTAAAAGAGGCGGCAAAACTCACCACGAGGTAGGCTTGCAGCAACAAACGGCAGTTTTGAATTGCAGCCATCTTGGAAAAGGTGCTGCACATGCGCAGTTGCGCGAAGAGCGCACAGAACAGGAAGGTCCATTTGAGCATGCACGAGAAGCCGCGCATGCGCAATTGTGAAAAAGGCCCCAAGTAAATGAACAGCGATCTGTGCATGCGCAATTGCTTCCGACGCACTACGTCACACGCTTCGTGATGTCAGAGGCCCCGGACCACGCACACTTAAAGGGGAAATGTCCCAAAACAAGAAAACATTTTTTAAAGCCTCAAAACCAGATTATTTCACCTGGAATGACAGCACAATGCCTGAAATTCGACTAGTAGCTGAAAGTAACCTCCGCAGAACCCTGCAACAAGCAGTTAGCACCACTCAAAGAGATGATACTGTCCTTGAAGATTATGACTCAGACCTTGAATTCTTCTTTTGATATCGCGAGCCCAATGCCAACTCCAACACAAAACGTGATGATATGGTCCTAGAAGACTACGACTCAGACGATGATTTCATCATTGGAGATGGCGACCCCAGTACCAAATCCGAACCGCAACGAGATGTGTTCGACAGTGAAGAATCCGACACAGACACGGATGTGTTCTTCGGATTGGGGAATCTTCAGCCCAGCAGATATGATATCCCGACTCATGAGTGCAGGGTTATGCTGCGGCCTGACGCCAAGAGACAGAGAGCGGTACAAGCCCACAGAGAGCGGCCTGCTGCCACACACAGAGTGGTTCACGCACCACGAAGGGTCCCCGACTCCACACAGAGAGTGGTCCACGCACCACAAAGGGTCCCAGCCTCTACACAGAAAGCAATGAAAGACTCCACAGTGAGACAACTGCACGTCTCCACACAAGAAGTGACTCCAGTGACACAAGCCTCCACAGCGAGCTCGTGGACAGACTCTACAATAGAAGCAACGCAAGACTCCACAGCGCAGTCCTTGCATGAACAAGAAGCGACTCGAGTGACACAAACCTCCACAGAGAGCTCATGGACAGCCTCCAGGATAGAAGCAATGCAAGACTCCAAAGCACAGTGCTTGCATGAACAAGACGATGAAGGTCTAGCAACCTCCTCTGAGTAACCAGCAGCAGTCAATGCAAGTCTGCCACGCTCAAGTGAACAACAGAAAGACTATGACAGTCTGCCATGCTCAAGTGCACAGCAAGAAGACTCTGACAGGCTACCACGCTCCAGCGAACAGCAAGAAGACTATGAAAGTCTACCATGCTCACGTGAACAACAAAGCGACTATGGCAGTCCACCCAGAATGTTTGAGCCACCAGACGAAGACTCTAACAGTCTACCCAGCTCAAGTGAACGACAAGGAGACACTGAGGCTCTACCCACTGTATGTGAGACAAGTGACGACGGCATCCCACTTCCCATACCAGATGTGCAACGTGACAGACCTCAGCTAGAATATACAGACGACTCGACAATCACAGTGAGACTACTGGTGATTCCGATGATCACGTAACTTCAAACCTCATTCGCTCAAGCCTCTCCACAATCCTCTCCACTGTTTTGACTCCGGACGGGGAGCATCACAAAACTTCAGAAGATTCAAGTGAACCTGAAATGACTCCGGATGGGGAGCATCAAGAAGCCAAAACTGACTCAGGTGAAACAGACCAGACTCCAGACAGGGAGAATCGACAAGCCAAAGCTGATTCAAGTAAGCCGGACATGACTCCAGACGGGGAGCGCCGCAAACTCAGTGACGGCATGCTCAAGAAAACAACAGATGCCACAAAGCACGCTGACACGAGTAACTGTGTGAAGGACTCGTATTATCCACAGTGTGGTCCTTGAGCGCAGCAAACGCGACAACAAAACCAACCAACACAACAACAACATCAAAGACAATAACAAGAAGCGTACCAAAGGCAACAGCGTCGACAACAAGCATGACTTACACACGCCACTGGAACAACGACTGGTAGGACATGATACAACTCTGCAAATGAGGGACACTGTTACTGCTCAGCTCAGTACAATGACATACCATGGCAGGATGATGCATCTTACCAAATCACGTTTGCTACACTACAGACAGGCAACATGGCTTTCAGGACAGATGCCATCAAGAATTGCTACCATAAGCATTGGAAAAAAAAAGACACAGATTCCAAATCAGTTAATGAAGTGATTTGAACACTTGAACACCTCCTGATGACCAAACACCAGGACATAACGGCGTTCACAACGGAATTACAACGTCACCATTGACACTTCTATACCAGACCATATAAATTCATGAACGTTGGACTCAAAACTTTTATTTTGTGTTGTCTTATCCTCAAAGTCATCGCAACTATTATTTGGTCTTGTATACTATTGTATAGTCATCATAGTCATCATTACTTGTACATAGCATCACTTATCTACCTATTTTTGTTCAATTTTCTTTAACACTGTACAGAAAATATGTAACACGAAAAAAGGGGGGATGAGGTGATATACATCACTGTACGGACACAAAGTGTTAATGTACATACACTACACCTCGCTAGACACTAGAGGGAGCACCAGAGACATGACACACAGACATCCAACCAATAGGTCAGTAAGATAGGACACGACCAATGGGCATTCACGATACACACAGCGGTGACACTATCACAGGAGGGCATTACACCAACCCATATAAAAGGACACAGCACACATGATCTTCCTCTTTCCAGTGGAGACACTCAGTGAGTACAGACACAGGGTTGATTGAACATCGCACTCACCACATGGATTGTAGCAGACTGGTTTGTTAGTCTGAGTGGCTATAGCAGGATTAACAGTAGTGTCAAATCCAAGTAGGAGAATTGTTAATAGTTTAATAAACGTGGTCAAGCTATCTCCAAGTCTGAACCTTCCTTTGTCAAAGTGCACATCAAGGAAGCAGCTTATGCTACGTCAAAAGCATAACAAAACAGGGGCGGCCCAGCCTGGGTGGGCCAGGCTGCGCCTCGGGGACCAGGATGGTGTGCTGCCACCCTGTTCTGCCTGCTGACCACTAGATGCACCAGGGACGGTAGGGGGGGGGGGGGGGGGGAGTCTGAGGTGCCGCGATGTTCCGGGACCTCCCCTGCAGGGGGACCCGGAACAGGCCCCAGCACCTCCTCCTCCCTCGGGGTGCCCGATGGTCCCCGGGCTTCTCCATGGGACGGGGATGCAGGCGGATCCAACAACCGAGGCACCCCCGCCATCTGACGCTGCCAGTCCTGGAGGCCTGCTCTGGTATCGACCAGGGTCTGCAGGTTTGCAGCCATGGAGCTCAGGGACCGGGCCATCCCTGTCTGGGTCTGTGCGACACTGACCAGCACCTGGGCAATGGTGCCGATGCCTTCAGTGATGGCCTGCTGAGACTGGGCCATGGCCTGCTGAGATCAGGCCACGTTGCTGAGCGCCGTTGCGATCTGCAGCTGGCTCTGGCTCATGGCTGCCTGTGAGTGGGCAGCCCTGTCCTGGGCCACGGAAGCCACGTGCACAGAAAGCCCCAGGCCTTGCATAGTCCGACCCATGTCCGACACCGTCGCCCCATTGCCTCCACCGTGGATGCCACCTGTGCAGTTTCGGCCTGGGTGCCATGCATGACCGGCAGCATTTCCTGCTCCTGCACGCAGATGCACTCCTCCACCTGCGTCTGCATGTGCTGGAAACCAGCCGCCATCCCCTTCTCTCGTCCCTGGGTCTCTGACTGCATCGGGTCACTGCGTGGGCGTGGGTATTCCAGGAAGCCGGGACCCGTCTGTTGTGGTTGCTGGGGCTAGTCTGCCCTTCGAACGTCCGGCCCCTCAGTTGCTTCTACCACCACCTGCCATACCAGAGCGGCTGTGTGGTGCTCACCAGTGAGTGTCCCAGAAGACTCATCGCTAAAGAGCCCAACCGAGATGATAGTCTCTGCGATGGTGTAGGAGATAGCAGTGACGTAAAGTCGATGTCCTCATCGGACCCGAAGTCCGGGGTCCCCTGTGCTGTTGTGTGCTGTGTGCCTGTCCCCTGTGTGCTGATCCCCTGGGTTGTGGTGTCCTGTCTGTCTATCCCCTGTGTTTCCGTCCCCTGGGTTGTGGTGTGCTGTGTGCCTGTCCCCTGTGTGCTGATCCCCTGGTTTGTGGTGTGCTGTCTGTCTGTCCCCTGTGTTTCCGTCCCCTGGGTCATGGTTTCATGGCTCGACTCGGCTGGAGGGCACTTGTTGCGGCTGCCCTCCCCGTCACTGCTTGAGTCCCTGGGGCGGTGACGGTCCAGGCACTGGCTGGGGGCAGGGTGCATCTGATAGTCAGGTCCATCGCCAGGTGGTCCTGCAAGACACAATACAGCATGATTAGTAGACAGGCGGACGGGGATGAGGGGCTAGATTGCGGGGTGGAGTGGGGGGCGGGGTGGGGGGCGGGGTGAGGGAGTGGATTGCGGGTTGGAGTGAGGGGCGGCGTGAGTGAGGGGGCGGATAAGGGGCTAGATTGCGGGATGGAGTGAGGGGCGGCGTGAGGGGGTGGATTGTGGGATGGAGTGAGGGGCGGTGTGAGGGAGTGGATTGCAGGGTGGAGTGAGGGGTTGGTCAGAGGATGGGTTGCGGGGTAGGGTGAGGGGCAGGGTGCGTGAGGGGGTGCGGTGAGCGGATGGATTGCGGAATGGGGTGTGGGGCGGGGTGAGTGAGGGGCAGGGTCGAGTGAGGGGTGGGGTGGGGGCGGGGTGAGGGGGTGGATTGCAGGGTGGAGTGAGAGGCTGGCAGGGGGGTCTCACTTGGTGGCGTGCCCCCTACCTCGGCATGGGCAACCTCCTGGTCCAGTGCCCTCTGTTCATGCACTGTGACGGGGTGCAATTCAGGTGCACCCCCTCCGGTTTTCTCCCGCTCTCTACGGTTATGGACGCTCTTGTCCTGGGGGGGCACACAAACATCAGCAGTGTTAGGCGGTCCGCACATGCAGCCCAGCAGTTAGGTCTATGTTGGCTAGGTGCACAGGGCACCTGGCCAATGCGGCTGGCATGGGTGGGTGCAGCCATGTGGGTCACAGCGGGGTTGTGTCGTCCTCCTGGGGGAGGGGGTGGTGTCACATGTGTGGCGGGGTAGGGGGAGTTGGTGCCATGGGCACAGTGCTGGGTACTCACCCTGGCTGCCTGAGTAGGTCGTTCAGTTTCTTGCAACACTGCTCGCCTGTACTGAGTGTCGGCCCAACGGCGCCTGTTCACCAACGTTACGGAACATCTCAGTGCCCTGTCAGAGGTGTGAGGAATGAGCTGGGCTGAGTGCAGAGTGTATTCTGGGGGAGGTGGTTGGAAGGCCACTGATGTGGGGTGCGGACATTGAGGTTGGCAGGGCCAGGGCCCAGGGTAGTCGATAGCCACCCTAGTGTCACCCGCAAGGTGGCAGAGGACGGGTCTATGTATACGGGGCGCGATGTGCGGGGGCCTACTGTGTGCATGACCCACCACCGCACAGCACCCCAGTATCAGACAGGCGCCATCGGCCACGACCACAGCGGATAACCCCTGTCACCCAGGAGTCAACTGCACACCTGGGGGAGTGCCTCAAAGGTGTTGTGTACTGTCGAGTACACCAGGATGAAGGCATTGTGAACACTGTCCAGGTATCGGGTGCAGGCGTGCATGATGTGCAGCTTTGTGGTCACTCACTTGCTGTAATTTCAAGGAGTGGTACCCCTTGTGGTTGATAAAGTGCACCCCCTCATGCGGAAGTGCTTGTTAGGAGACATGCGTTCCATTGAACAACCCCTAGACCTGCGTCACCAGGCATTGGTGGTGAATCCCGCTGCCCAGGCAACCTGGTGGGCTCGGTCCATATTCAGGTTGATGTACAGTGCTGCCCGGGCATACAAGTGCTCCCATAGGGCATGGATGTTCCTGTGCGCCGAGGTCTGCAAGATCCCTGACAGGCCCCACTCGGCACCGGGAAGGACTCCGTGGCATAAAGGTTCAGGATTACCATCCCCATACCCCCGTGGTTCCAACTGAGCCATTATACAGCAGCAATGCCATACGGTCTCCCTGCTCAACTGGAGTTACACAGTCGCATAGAGGGGGGAACAGCGTGATCGGGAAAGGGGCGGTGTTAAGGGGAGGGGTGGAAGGGGAGGAAGGAAAGGAAATAGAGTGGAGAATGAGGGAGGGTTGGAAAGATTAGGGGAGTGAAGTGCAGAGGGCGATTGTGCAGCAGGAAAGAAATGGGGGGGTGGGTATGTTGAACTGTGGACACAGCCTTGTCCTAGGAAAATCTAGAGACGATGAGGGCCTCCCTGGTCCTTCTTGCATGTCGGACCCTCGCTGCAGCCTCTATCCTCTGGTTCCTCCTCGGTCTTGTCCTCCTAACCTCCAGCCACTCCTGGACTGCTTCTTCCTCCTCGCCCACCCCCCACCCCCCCCCCCCCTCCCCCTGAGGACCGCCCACGTCGACTTACCTGCCAGGTCCCGCCGTGTGGGACCATGAGTAACCCACGCCGGCAGGACTGGCCAAGAATGGAAGGCCACTCGACTCATCGGGGCCCGGAGAATCGCCAGGGGGGCCGCTGCCAATGTATCCCGACCGGCGTGGCATGAGTCCCACCCCTGCCCGAAAAACGGCTACGGAGAATACGGCAGCCGGCTTCAGGATGGCGGTGCGGGATTTGCGCCGGTCCTCGGGGGTTCTCCGACCCGGC
The DNA here is from genome assembly GCF_047496885.1 of Scyliorhinus torazame. Classification (NCBI taxonomy): domain Eukaryota; kingdom Metazoa; phylum Chordata; class Chondrichthyes; order Carcharhiniformes; family Scyliorhinidae; genus Scyliorhinus; species Scyliorhinus torazame. The sequence goes on from NC_092709.1 coordinate 179,586,022, forward strand.
AGGGGATCGGTGAATCCCACCCCTGTTCACCAACGTTCCGAAACATCTCAGTGCCCTGTCAGAGGTGTGAGGAATGAGCTGGGCTGGGTGCAGAGTGTATTCTGGGGGAGGTTGTTGGGAGGCCACTGATGTGGGGTGCGGACATTGAGTTTGGCAGGGCCAGGTCCCAGGTAGTTGATAGCCACCCTAGTGTCACGTGCAAGGCAGCAGCAGACGGGTCTATGTATACGGGGCACGATCTGCTAGGGCCTACCGGGTGCATGACCCACCACCACACAACACCCCAGTACCAGACAGGCGCCATCAGCCACGACCGTAGCGGATAACCCCTGTCACCCAGGAGTCAACTGCACACCTAGGGGAGTGCCTCAAAGGTGTTGTGTACTGTCGAGTACACCAGGATGAAGGCGTTGTGAACACTGTCCAGGTATCGGGTGCAGGCGTGCATGAGGTGCAGCTTGTGGTCACTCACTTGCTGTCATCTCAAGGAGTGGTACCCCTTGTGGTTCATAAAGTGCACCCCCTCATGCGGAAGTGCTTGTTAGGAGACATGTGTTCCGTTGAACAACCCCTGGACCTGGGTCACCAGACACTGCTGGCAAATCCCGCTGCCCAGGCAACCTGGTGGGCTCGGTCCATATTCAGGTTGATGTACAGTGCTGCCCGGGCATACAAGTGCTCCCATAGGGCATGGATGTTCCTGTGCGCCGAGGTCTGCAAGATCCCTGACAGGCCCCACTCGGCATCTGGAAGGACTCCATGGCATAAAGGTTCAGGATAACCATCCCCATACCCCCGTGGATCCAACTGCGCCATTATACAGCAGCAATGCCATACAGTCTCCCTGCTCAGCTGGTGTCTTCAAATATATGCCCGGCCCTGCAGATCCTCTATTGACAGGTGGTGCCGCTACATATGAGGCCTGATGTGGCACCACCTTCTCACCTCTTCCTCAGCCTGTTGGGCGGCTGGCTCTTCATCCCCCCCAGCTGTCTCCGGTTCCTCTGGGGCAGGCTTCGCTGCTGCAGATGCCAACCACTCCTGGTGGGATACCGAAATCGATTGTCGGCCAGGGGTGAAAGATAGACATGTTAGTATGGTGGATGCCCCCTTGCCGAACCAGGTATAGCGGGCTACACAGTGGCCCCAGCCTGCATTGCAACCTCTGTCTGTGCATTGCAGGCCCCCCATTCCCAACCACAGCAATTTCCCATGGTGCTTTGCCCTCCTTCTGCACCGCAGCCTGACACAGGGCGGGGGCTCTGACTTCGGCACCTGTCCCTGCCGGCAGGGGTACTCAAGGCTGCCGCAGCCCAAGTCAGCGGTACGCGCTGCGGCCCCTGTCCTGCAACTTCCTGTGGGGTCTAGTGTGTGCATCCTCCTTGGGTGAGCCGCATGATGCCCCGTTAGCAGGGTGGCTCCCTGTTGTGGGGGGACAAGATGGTTGGTGACGGTCTGCACAACCATGGGCCACGGTGGGTGGTCAGTGGAGTGTGCAGCCGGATGGCTGCCTTGCAGGTCATGGCAATGGAAGATGGTGCCAGGACACTCCAGTCACGGAAGAAAACCCCGACCCCACGGTCCATCCCCTGGTCGCTCTCTGCGACTCCCCCCCCCCCCCCCCCCCCCCCACCCCCCCGGCCCTGGCAGACATCCGCCACAGCCAGCAGCAGGACCGGCAGAGCACAGCTGCACCTTTAAGAACATGTTTTACCTCCTCTCTCTTCCTCAGCAGCCACAGTGCCTGGTTCCCCATTTTGTATCCTCCAAATGAACTTCGCCTCGGTACCTCCACTTGCCTTTACTGTACAATTTGCATGCCCACTGTCCTGTGAGAGTACCTTTAAGAAATGGGTCTTTATAAATGGGTGTGTATGCACGTATCTGTAGTGAGAGTACCTTTAAGAAATGGATGTTTATTCCTGCAGTGATGTCAGAGAGTGGATGGAGCTGGGCTGTCTGTCAGCTTTTTACTTTTGTTTTAGGCTGTTTGCTGCAGGGTGTGTCTGCGTCTTTTTGGTTTTGTTTTCAGTGTTGGTGCTGAAGCCAGACAAAGCAGCTGTACTGCTGTTCTCTCTTCCATGAAAAGAGTATCTCTTGATCATTTGGTGAATTCAGAATTATAAATGTTTTCAGTAGTGACTTTAACCTGATGTGCTTCTGTTAAAAGTTTTGTTTTAAGTCTTATGTATGTTAAAAGGAAAGCTTAAAGGATTACTTAGTGTCGTAGTCTTTGGGGGTTGTATTTGAATTAATGCTTGCTAAGATGTTCACTGTATGTTTTAAAAAGATGAACTTGAGTTCATAGAATAAACATTGTTTTGCTTGAAAAATACTTTTCCATTTCCGCTGTGCCACTACTGTAGAGTGGTCCGTGTGCTCCCCATACCACAATCTATTAAATGTTGTGGGTCAGGTGAGCTCCATGATACACTTTGGGGTTCTCTAAACCCTGGCCCATAACAAATTGGGGGCTCTTCCGTGATAAAAATCTATCTCTTGGATTGGCTTTGTGAACTTAAAGACAGTGAGGGGTGAGCATATTGTGGGTGCTTTTCAGGTGTGGTATTATAGTTTAAGTGGGAAGCGTGTTGCGGACAATGACTCTTTCAGAGGCTCTGACGTTTTGGGGGTGGAGACGGTCACACCTTACGGACAGAGACTAAAAGCAGACTGTTAGATTTGGCAAACACATTGCAGTTAACAGTACCTGACAAAATGCAAAAAGATGAGGTCATTATGGCGGTGGCTAAGGATTTAAAGTTGCCTGAGAAACAGTTTGGCTCATTGGAAATGGCAAAAATTCAGTTACAAATTAAACAGATGGAACATGGGAAAGAATTAAAGTAGCTTGAATACGAAAGAGAGAGAGAGGGAAAAGAAAGAGAACGAGAGAGAGGAAAAAGAAAGAGGAGAAAGGAAAACAGAAATAATAGCCCTAGCAGCACAAAAAGAAAGAGAAAGGGAGATACAGATCAGGAAAAAAGATAAAGAGAGAGAGTTTGAACTTCAGAAAATGGCCATGAAACATGACAGTCAGTTAAAATTGGCAGACGTAAAGGGAAATGTACAGTTGGATGATAGTGATGAGGATAGCGAGAAAGAGCGTCAAAGTCGAAGGCTTGGTGGGAATCAATTTAAATATGTCCAAGCATTGTCAAGGTTTGACGAGAAGGAGGTCGAAGCCTTTTTCATTTCATTTCAGAAGGTGGCTAAACAAATGAAATGGCCACAGAGCATGTGGGTATTACTGATTCAAACAAAGTTGGTAGGTAGGGCTAGTGAAGTGTTTGCATCACTACCGGAGGAGGTATCTGGGATGTATGAGGAGGTGAAAAAATCCGTCTTTGGTGCATATGAACTAATGCCTGAAGCTTACAGACAAAGTTTTAAAAATTTAAGGAAAGAATTTGGTCAATCATACATGGAGTTTGAAAGGCTCAAACAGAGAAATTTTGATAGGTGGATAAGGGCTTTGAAAGTAGACCAAACGTATGAAGCTCTCAGGGAAATTATACTTTTGGAGGAGTTTAAAAATTCAATTCCTGATGTAGTGAGAACTCATGTGGAAGAGCAGAGAGTTAAAACTGCGAGATTAGCAGCAGAAATGGCAGATGATTATGAATTAGTTCATAAATCAAAGCTTGGTTTCTGACATCAGTTTCAGCCTGTGAGGGAGGAAACTGGGGACATGAGAAATACTCAAGTGGCAAAGGTAAAGGTGATCTGATGGGAGATAATAAGGTGAGTGCGCCTCAGATTAAAAAAGAAATCCAGGAGGGTGGAAGAGAAATTAAAAGTTTCAAATGTTTTCACTGTAATAAACTAGGCCATGTAAAGTCACAGTGTTGGTGGTTGAAGAAAAGCACTGGGAAGGGTGATGTGGTAAAACAGGATAAGACAGTGGGGTTTGTTAAAGTGGTAAAGGAAAGCCCAAGTGAAGCGCAGGAGGTGCAAAAGATTGTACAGCCTGATCAAGAGGTGATTGATAAGAAGGTGCCAGGTCTGTTTAAAGAATTTACTTGTGTGGGTAAAGTTTACTCATATGTATCAGGATGAGCAGGTAAAGAAGTCACAATTTTAAGAGATACGGGAGCTAGTCAATCTATTATGGTAAGAGATGAGGAGTTATGTAGTTTGGGAAGAATGTTGCCAGAAAAGGTGGTAATGTGTGGAATTCAGGGTGAGAGGAAGTGTTCCATTATATAAGTTAAGGTTGGAATGTCCAGTGAAGAGTGATGAAGTGATAGGAGGAGTAATAGAGAAACTATCTTGTCCAGGAATACAGTTTATCTTGGGGATTGATATAGCTGGATCGCAGATGGGTGTGATGCCTACTGTGGTTGATAAGCCAGTGAAAAATCAGACAACTGAAGTGTTGAAGGACGAATATCCTGGGAGTTTTCCGGATTGTGTAGTAACAAGGTCGCAAAGTCACAGGTGAAGACAAGAGGAGAAATCAAAGAGTGAAGATGAAGTGCAATTATCAGAAACGATTTTTGATCAGATGGTTCAAAATGAACAAGAACAGGTGGAGGATGAGGCGGATATTTTTAGTTCAGAAAAATTGGCGGAGTTACAACAAAAAAGAATAGAAATAAAACCGATGTATCAGAAAGCATACACGGAAGAGGAATCAGAGTGTATACCAGAGTGTTATTACCGTAAACATGATGTCTTGATGAGAAAATGGAGACCTTTATATTTGCAGGCAGATGAAAAGTGGGCAGAGGTTCATCAAGTAGTATTGCCGGTAGGGTATAGAAAGGAGGTGTTGCGAGTTGCACATGAGGTACCAGTGGGAGGTCATTTGGGAATAAGGAAAACTCAAGCTAAAATCCAGAAATGTTTTCTTGGCCTGGACTACATAAGGATGCAGTTAAATTTCGTCAATCATGTCACACATGTCAAGTGATAGGGAAAACTCAATCAATGATAAAACCAGCGCTCTTAATACCCATTCCAGCATTTGTGGAACCTTTTACAAGGCTCCTAATTGATTAGAACATAGAACATAGAACGATACAGCGCAGTACAGGCCCTTCGGCCCACAATGTTGCACCGACATGGGAAGTCAAAAAACAAAAGCCATCTAACCGACACTATGCCATTATCATCCATATACTTATCCAATAAACCTTTAAATGCCCTCAATGTTGGCGAGTTCACTACTGTTGCACGTAGGGCATTCCACGGCCTCACCACTCTTTGCGTAAAGAACCTACCTCTGACCTCTGTCCTATATCTATTACCCCTCAGTTTAAGGCTATGTCCCCTCGTGCTAGCCATTTCCATCCACGGGAGAAGGCTCTCACTGTCCACCCTATCTAACCCCCTGATCATTTTGTATGCCTCTATTAAGTCTCCTCTTAACCTTCTTCTCTCTAATGAAAACAACCTCAAGTCCATCAGCCTTTCCTCATAAGATTTTCCCTCCATACCAGGCAACATCCTGGTAAATGTCCTCTGCACCCGCTCCAAAGCTTCCACGTCCTTCCTATAATGCGGTGACCAGAACTGTACGCAATACTCCAAATGCGACCGTACCAGAGTTTTGTACAGCTGCAACATGACCCTCTACCAATAAAGGCCAACACTCCATAGGCCTTCTTCACAACCCTATCAACCTGGGTGGCAACTTTCAGGGATCTATGTACATGGACACCTAAATCTCTGCTCATCCACACTTCCAAGAACTTTACGATTAGCCAAATATTCCGCATTCCTGTTATTCCTTCCAAAGTGAATCACCTCACACTTCTCTACATTAAACTCCATTTGCCACCTCTCAGCCCAGCTATGCAGCTTATCTATGTCCCTCTGTAACCTGTTACATCCTTCCGCACTGTCAACAACACCACCGACTTTAGTGTCATCTGCAAATTTACTCACCCATCCTTCTACGCCCTCCTCCAGGTCATTTATAAAAACGACAAAGATAAAACTTGAGTTTTATCTCAAGGTTATTCAAAGAAGTTATGGATAGCTTAGGAATAAAACAATTTAAATCAACTGCATGCCATCCAGAATCGCAGGGAGCGTTAGAAAAATGGTATCAGACATTAAAGACAATGTTGAGGGCTTATTGTCAAGATTATCCAGAGGATTGGGAGAAAGGAATTCCATTCGTACTGTTTGCAATTAGGGATGCACCTAATGAGCCAACCAAATTTAGTCCTTTTGAACTAATTTTTGGTCATGAGGTAAGAGGACCACTTAAATTGATTAAGAAAAAATTGGTGAGTGAGAAATCAAAACTTACTTTATTGGATTACGTGTCAAATTTTAGGGAACGATTAAATAGAGCAGGTGAATTGGCTAGACAACATTTAAAGGGTGCACAAAATATGATGAAACGGGTAGCGGACAAGAAATCCAAAGTTCGTAGTTTTGCCAGTGGAGATAAAGTTTTAGTGTTGTTACCAGTGGTAGGTGAACCTTTAAAAGCAAGGTTTTGTGGACCTTATCAGATTGAAAGGAAATTAAGTGAGGTGGATTATGTGGTAAAAACACCAGATAGAAGGAAGACTCACCGAGTGTGTCATGTGAATATGCTTAAAAAGTACTTTGAAAGGGAAGGAGAGAAAAAGGAGGGGGTTTTAATAATTCTAACTCAAAGTGGCAAACCAAATCCAGATGACTGTGAATCTGACATACCTCAAATTAAATTGAGAAACGAGGATGTTCTTGAAAATTGGGATAAATTGTTGAGTTTCCTTGCAGAGGAAAAGCGCACTGACCTGAAAGAGTTATTGATATCACATGGAGATAAATTGGGAAGTACTAAAATGACTATACTTGATGTGGATGTGGGAAATCAAACAACATCCATATAGACTTAACCCTTTAAAATTGGCACATGTTAACAAAGAGATTGAGAGTATGCTTTAAAATGACATAATTGAAGTGGGTTGCAGCCAATGGAGCTCATCCTTCGTGATGGTACCGAAACCAGACGGTACCCAATGGTTGTGTGTGGACTATAGAAAGGTTAATGCAGTTACAAAAACGGACTCTTATCCTATTCCACATTTGGAGGATTGCATTGAGAAAGTGGGACAATTTTATTTCTAAACTGGATTTACTTAAAGGTTACTGGCAGGTACCTTTATCCGAAAGGGCGAAGGAGATTTCAGCTTTTGTGACTCCAGATGGTATATACCAATTCAAAGTTATGCCATTTGGCATGAAAAATGCCCCAGCCACATTTCAATGTTTAACAAACAAAGTTGTTTCACGATTACCCAATTGTGCAGTATACATCGACGATGTGGTAATTTTCAGCCAGACATGGAAAGAACATTTAAAACATCTGATGGAGTAATTCGATCAACTTCAGGAGGCGGGTTTGGTGATAAACCTAGCCAAAAGTGAATTTGGAAAAGCCCAAGTCACTTTCCTTGGCCATACAATCGGACTGGGTCGAATGGTCACACGGGATGTGAAACCAACAGTTATTGAGGAGTTTTCAATAAGTGGATTTGTTCAAACATTGGTGAAAACGTTTTGTAGCGTGGTTGCTCCACTGACGGACTTGCTCAAGAAGCATAACAAATTCCAGTGGACAGCGGAGTTTCAACAGGCATTTGACGGCCTGAAAGCTGTGATAATCAATGCTCATTTGTTGGAGAATTACAAGGGACTCTGTGATCAGATTGAACTAAAGTATCTGACTTTAAAGAGAAATGACGGGGCGTAGAGAAATGGACGGATCGTGCAAGGACCTTGTTGTTCAAAGAGACTGTCAATCGAGAAGGATTTCAGTTGGAGGAAGAAGAACGGGAAAAAATGGACTATATTGTTATAACTGTTTGCATGTGTTGATTTTTTTAAACGATAAAGCATATTTACTGTGTGCATTTCTTAAAGGATGCTGAAAAGGTAAAAGTGGCAGATGTAATTCAATATTAGTAAGTGCAAGTAAATCAGTAAATTAAATAAAGCGTAGCGATAGTAATTATAGTCAAAATGGGAGTCGGCCAACCATGTGGAAGTGCAGAGGGTCTTGATGGTATAAGGTCATCAGACATTAACTTCAGGTTGATAGGGCTGTGAAATAAGCCAATAGAATTCCAGATTTTATCTTAACATTTATATAATATAATAGTCAGGACGTAATGATGATCCTTTCTAAAACCTGAAAAAGGCTTCAGCTAATGTGTTGTTTGCATGATTTTGATTTTTTTTATTGGCTCCACACTATAGGGAGGATACAAGAAAGAGTTATTCATGACCTGGGTGTGTGGCTGGCAAAATACGTGGGCTGACCGGCCAAATCATACAGCAAGACATGTGCACCAATCTCACTAAATAGAAGAGGCAAGCTGCTTGCTCCAAATAGTTAGCATTTTAAGAGATTGTTAAGGGGATCAAAACAATGTGTAGCAGGGAAATTTAAAATAAAGATTTGAAAGAACACACAGCAGCCACCGGGACAGTAAGCTAATTCACTAGCAAAATACAATGCTTATGCTCAAAAATGTCCTTGTACTCCAACAGTAACTAATACAACAGCCACACCATAACTAGGTTCCATTGGAAGGGATATTAATGCCAGGACTCTCTTCCTTCTCTGTCTTTCAATATGAACAGCCTTGTATTGTTTTATAACTTGCCTTCTCTTCCTCATATCCCTTTTAGTCCAGCTATTGTAGAAAATTGATACCTTGCTCGATCTAATCAAGGACTTGCCTCTCATCTTAATGTTTACTGTCCATTCTTCTCACTATTGTAACAGTTTGATCATTGGTAATTGTGAAAGATTAATAACTTGCAGCGTCTAGTCAAGGATCCCCATCTCATCTTGTTATTCACAGCCCATTCGTCTGACTATTGTGGGAGATCAATAGCTGTTACATTTCACTAATAGTTTCTTGGCTTGTTGGAAAAACATGCTGGGATACCTAGCCTGTATGGTGCATAAAATATCGCATTAAGCATTCGAGACTGTCTTGCAGTCCTAATGCAGTTCACCAGAGTTAGACTGATGTAATATCCATCAATCTTCTCATACCTATTTCCTTTAGGTGTGACTTTTGGCTAAGAGCATGAGATCACAGAATTTATCCAATTGTGTCACTCATGTGTGATATAAGATAACATTCAACACATCTGATGTAGCTCATCCAAGGTTAATTATGTTAATTAATTGCAGTTACTCCTACAGACACCAACCCTTGGAGGATACGCAAGATTCGGAATCAGAACAACAGTTCTACCCTCCCTCCAATCCGCACTCCTTTGCAGATCTTTGCCAAGGCATTGTGGCCACCTAAAATGGTGTCCAGCAAGGGATGCTGGGAAAAGTGGTCAAGGGTATGGAGAAGTAGGCTGCAGGCATATCAAATAAAGCTACCTGAAAAGGCTTTGCAGACTTCAAATCATTTCACAGGTTGATGCGAATAACAGAAGTAAAGGGCTATCTCCAGGCCACCAACAGGATCAATAGAACTATCCTGTTAATCACAATTGTTTACCAGACACAGCGGCACCAAACTTCCTTATTCGGAAGGACCTAAATGTTTCCAGTACCTTCAAGCATAGCCACTGAGTGCCCACCACAAAATTGATGAGGCAGCCCCTGATTGGACTTTATCGATCAGGCTGATCGGGCCCTGATCAATTGATTGACAAATGACCCAGAGACTGCCCACCAAAAGAGTCACGAAATTCAAACAGCATAAAAGTTACTGCACAAATTCATTCCTTCTCTTGAGCAGCAGTAACTAACAACGGTGACATCCAGCTGCCGATGAAGGCGACCATCACACTACCAACAGAAGGAAGATCAGAGTCAGAAGAGAACTAGGGGCGGGATTCTCCCGCAATCGGTGGAGCGGGCCGTGCCGGCACCAAAGAGTGACGTGAACCACTCCGGCGTCGGGCCGCCTGGAAGGTGCGGAATCCTCCGCACTTCCAGGGGCTAGACCGGAACTGGAAGGGTTGGCGCAGTGCCAACCGGCGCCAAAGGGCCTCCGCCGGCCGGCGCGAGTTGGCACATATGCAGGAGCACTTGCGTGTTCTGGCGCATGCACAGAACCGCTGGCGTGTTTCCTACGCATGCGCATGGGGATCTTCTCCACGCTAGCCATTGTGGAGCCTTACACAGGCCGGCGCGGAGGGAAAGAGTACCCGTACGGTACAGGCCCGCCCGCAGATCGGTGGGTGGGGGCCCCCCTGGGCCGGATCCCCCGCAACCCCCTGAGGACTCTGCAAGCCGCCCTCAAAGCCAGGTCCCGCCGGTATGGACCATGTCTAATCCACGCTGTCGGGACTGGCCGAAAATGGGCGGCTGCTCAGCTCATCAGGGCCTGGAGAATCGCCGGGGGGGGGGGGGGGCTGCTAATGGCCACCGACTGGCGCAGCGCGATCCCCGCCCCCGCCCAAAAACCAACACCGGAGAATTCAGCAGCGGGATTCATGCCGCCCCCCAGCGATTCTCCAACCCGGCGGGGGGATCGGAGAATCCCGCCCCAGATTGATAACCAACTAACAGAGGACTACAAGACCAGAACTACAGATAACAGGCCTGGATCTGCCTAGTACTTGTCGGTCACTGCCAAGTTAAGATTTGGAACTATTGGTGTATAGTGTAACCTATGATTGGGAGTGTGTGATTGAATAACTATAACCATTGTGTGCGCGTGAATAAATATTGTTCTGTTTTATAAACTGAGTCTCATAGTCATTTGTCCACCGTATACGGATTAAGACACATTGTGGTTTAGAAAGGGCAACAGCATGGAGTGGCAAAAAGTATCACAGCAGACACTGCCCTCTACATCCAACCTCTGCCTTTGGGAGTGGCCCAGCACCCATGGATGAGGGTACATGTGAACTTCGCTGGTCCTCGGGGGCCACAGTGGAGGTCTTGCAATGGGTGCTTTCGACATGGCCTCTCTGAAGTTATTGTGTCAGACAATGGCGCCCCCTTTACGGGTGACAACATTCTGCATTTTGTTAGAATGAATGGCACTCACCGTTCTAGGACAGCCCTCTATCACACTGTCTCAAAAGATTAGTGGAGAGAACTGGATTAACTTTCCAGGCAACTATCAAAAAGCAGGTCCAGCTGACCACTACATCTTAGGTTGGCCAACTTTCTTTTGCCTTACAAAAGACTCCCACGCTATGACATGCATCACATGGGCAAAACTTCTGATGGACCATTGTTTAAGGACATGGTTGGATTTGGTCTTCTGAAATTTGGTGGGAGAGGGAATGCGGGGAGGGAGTGGGGAGGCCGCTGGTATTTGTCAGAAACTTTGCCTCAGGCCCACTATGGTTACCAGACCAGATCATGTCCAAGTCGGCGCCAGTTTTATACAATAGAATCATGGAATTTACGGTGCAGAAGGAGGCCATTTGGCCCATTGAGTCTGTACCGGCCCTTGTCCCTTTCCCCAAAACCCAGAAATCCCACCTAACCTTTTTGGACACTAAAAACAATTTAGCATGGCCAATCCACCTAACCTGCTCATCTTTTGACTGTGGGAGGAAACCAGAGCACCCGGAAGAAACCCACGCAGACACGGGGAGAACGTGCAGACCCTGGAGCTGTGAAGCAACAGTGCTAGCCACTGTGCTACCATAGTGGACTTGGGTGACAAGATAGTAAGGAAAAGTGTAAACATTGTGAGAGGATGGCACGGTAGCACAGTGGTTAGCACTGTTGCTTCACAGCTACAGGGCCCCAAGTTTGATTCCGGCTTGGGTCACTGTCTGTGTGGAGTTTGCACGGTCTCCGTGTGTCTGTGTGGGTTTCCTCCGAGTGCTCCGGTTTCCTCCCACAAGTCCCGAAAGACGTGCTGTTAGGTAATTTGGACATTCTCAATTCTCCCTCTGTGTACCCGAACAGGCGCAGGAATGTGGCGACTCGGGGCTTTTCACAGTAACTTAATTGCAGTGTTAATGTAAGCCTACTTGTGACAATAAAGATTATTATTATTAAAGTCAGGCGACCACAAACCCAATCTCAGAACGGTTGGAGCCAACAGCCAGCTTAACTGCTCCTGTGGTGGAGCTGGAACAAAAGGGATCCAAAAATCTCAACTAGGCCCCATCGTTAATCCGGAAAAAAGTTATAGAAGGGAACAATCTTGCAGAGTTGGTGGATCCTCAGGAACATTCTGCTAAGAGTGACAATGCCATTACCACTGGGTTGGAGGTGTCAGTTGGGGAATTAAGGTGGTCCACAAGACCTAGGGAATCTCCAGATAGATTAATGCTCTGATGGACTGTTTGAATATTGTATGTAGCCTGGTTGCACATATGTTTATTGAGATACTTAAGGGGGGAGGCATGTGGTAACACGGCCCCTTTGAAAAGGGCATGCCATCACGATCTGTGTGACTGGCCCAGGGCTGATCTTGTGGCAGCACTTGAACCCTGACCAATAAGGAAAAAGTGTGGGGCCTGAGGAGTGGGGTTCTGGTCAGAGTGAACCTGGGAGTCAGAGTGTTTACACCTACATTAGAGACTGTGCCTCTACGTGAGGCCCCTCACTAACTTCGCATGAAGGTATTCTATCCGGAGCATTGGTTATTTGTCTTGTTGATTAATTGCAAGCCTGTAGTCCCCCCAGATTCTGACTGAGCTGTCTTGATTTTAAACAGGGACGATGGGGCCTGCCCACTCAGAAAATAGCACAGGTTTTATGATCCCCAATTCTTCCAAGTGTTTTAATCGGCCTGAACATTTTAGTACAAGGCGTAAGAGGTAGTCCTCGTTCTGAATAACTTTGGTGTGGATTCAGGTTTTCACCTTTACCCCTCAAATTCAGCGTGGATTCTTCTGAAGCACATAATTAGAATTGTTTTCGACTTCCTGGCAATTGCCATCTGAGATCTTGAAAATCTCCAACCAGTTTAGCAAGATTTGGTGCAGCCAATATTGTCCCATGAGACTTGTCCTTTGTCCTTTGTCCATCCAGTCCTCTCGGCATTAATGCTAACATTGCATTTGCCTTCCTAACTGCAGACTGAATCTGCATGTCAACATTAAGAGAATACTGGAGTGGAATTCTCTGACCCCCCGCCGGGTCGGAGAATCGGTGCGGCACTGCGCGAATCGCGCCACGCCGCCCTGACGCAATTCTCCACAGTGCAGAGAATCGGCGCCACCAACGCCGATGTGGTCAGCGCGGCACCAGTCGGAATATGCTCCGGCGTCGGCATTTAGCCGCCCGATGGGAGAATCCCGCCTATGAAGTCCCTTTGTGCTTCAGATTTCCAAAGTCTTTCCCCAATTAGAAAGTAGTCTATGGCTCTATTCTTCCTACCAAAGTGCACAACCTCACACCTTTCCACATTGTATTCCATCTGCCACTTCTTTGCCCACTGCCAAAGTCCTTCTGCAGCCTCCTTGCTTCCTCAACACTACCTGTCCCTCTGCATATCTTTATATCATCTGCAAACTTAGCAGCAGTGCCCTCAGTACCTTCTTCCAGATCATTAATGCATATTGTGAAAAGTTGTGGTCCCAGCACCGACCCCTGAGGCACACCATTGGTCACCAGCTGCCATCCTGAAAAAGACCCCTTTATCCCCACTCTGTCTTCTGCCAGTCAGCCAACCCTCTATCCATGCCAGGATCTTACCCTTACACCATGGGCTCTTAACTTATTTAATATTCTCCTATGCGGCAACTTGTCAAAGGCCTTCTAGAAATCGAAATAACTCACGTCTACTGGTTCTCTTTTGTCTGAATTCCTTGTTACTTCCTCAAAGAATTCTAACAGATTTGTCAGCAAGACCTCCCCTTGACAAATCCATGCTGACTCAGGCCTATTTTACCATGCACTTCCAAGTACTCCACAATCTCATCCTTAATAATAGACTCCAAAATCTTATCAACAACTGGGGCGAAATACTCCGTTATCGGCGCAAAGTCCGCCGATCGGCGCAAAAAACGGCGCAAATCTGACTTGCGTCACGCCGGAAAAATGGTTCAAAAGTCTCCGGCCCGAAATAGGCTAGCAGCGACGTGACGGGATCCGCGCTTGCGCACGTGGTTCACGCCGTGCAGTGTCATACACGCCGCACGGCGTGACGGCTCATAAGACCGCGCTGCTCCACCCCCACCCGACCGGAACACCCTATCGGAACACCCGACTGGATGGCTGGCCGCCGCTCAGCCCCGAGGTTCCAGTCACGGGATGTGGAGGCGCTCCTGGACGCAGTGGAGCAGAGGAGGGACGCCCTGTATCCCGGGCACGGCCGCAGAGTTGCCCCACGCCACAGCCGCCGTCTGTGGAGGGAGGTGGCAGAGGCCGTCATCGCTGCGGCCCTGACACCACGGACAGGCACCCAGTGCCACAAGAAGGTGAACGACCTCGTCAGAGCAGGCAGGGTGAGCCTCCCCATATTCCCCACCTCCCCCATATCCCCCCCTCCCCCATATCCCCCCCATATCCCGCCTCCCCCATATCCCCCATATCCCCCCTCCCCCATATCCCCCCTCCCCCATATCCCCCCTCCCCCATACCCCCCTCCCCATATCCCCCTCCCCCATATCCCACCTCCCCCATATCCCCCCTCCTCCATATCCCCCATATCCCCCCTCCCCCATATCCCCCATATCCCCCTCCACATATCCCCCACTGCCCCATACCCCCCTCCCCATATCCCCCATATCCCCCTCCCCCATATCCCCCCATATCCCCCCTCCCCCATATCCCCCATATCCCCCTCCCCCATATCCCCCCTCCCCCATATCCCTCATATCCCACTCCCCCATATCCCCCCTCCCCCATATCCCCCTCCCCATATCCCCCCTCCCCATATCCCCCCTCCCCATATCCCCCTCCCCCATATCCCCCATATCCCCCCTCCCCCATATCCCCCATATCCCACCCTCCCCCATATCCCCCCTCCCCCATATCCCCCCTCCCCCATATCCCCATATCCCCCCTCCCCATATCCCCCTCCCCAAATCCCCCCTCCCCCAGAACCCCGCTCCCCCATACCCCGCCTCCCCCATATCCCCCCTCATCCGCCCTCCCCATATCCCCCCTCCCCCATATCCCCCTCCCCCAATATCCCCCCTCCCCCATATCCCCCCTCCCCAACATCCCCCCCATATCCCCCCTCCCCCATATCCCCCATATCCCCCATATCCCCAAGTGAATCCAGCCCTAACCTTAACCTCTGCAATGCACGCGCAACCGATGGCGTGCATTCATATACCTGCCTAACACTGTTGCCTTTTACCCCTGCCACCACCCCCACCCACCCCCCCGCCACAGGAGAAGTGCGCACACAACAATAGGGAGCATGTGAGGACTGGAGGAGGCCCCGCTGATGAGAGGCCACTGACCGAACACGAGGAAAGAGCCCTGGAACTGGCTGGCGGACCTGACGACCGGGAGGTTGCTAATGCAGAGGTCGGGGGCGTACTAGCAAGTGAGCCACCGACAGCCCGTCCCCATATCCCCCCTCCCCCATATCCCCCCTCCCCATATCACCTGATCACTGCCTGCGTCTCGAACCATGCATGCTTCATTGTGTATCGCAGGAGCAAACGTCGAGGCACCCGTCCCCGCAGATGCAGACCGCCTGCAGGATGCCCCTCGGAGGCCACGGGAGACGGAGAGACCCGGACCCTCCAGCATGCGACGCCCGCAGGATGCACCTCGCACAACACGGGAGACGGAGAGACCCGGACCCTCCGGCATGCGACGCCCGCAGGATGCCCCTCGCACACCACGGGAGACAGAGAGACCCGGACCCTCCGGCATGCGACGCCCGCAGGATGCCCCTCGCACACCACGGGAGACGGAGAGACCTGGAGCAACAGTGAGACGACACCCCCGTCACGTGCGGGAGCGACGACGCAGGCGTGTGCCACCCAGCGACGAGGGGGGCAGCCACAGGCCCCCGTCACATCCGAGCCAGGACACCACTAACCAGGACACCACTACCCAGGACACCACTACCCAGGTCACCACTACCCAGGACACCACTACCCAGGACACCACTACCCAGGACACCCCTACCCGGGACAGCAGTACCCAGCACACCCCTACCCGGGACAGCACTACCCAGGACACCCCTACCCGGGACATCACTGCCCAGGAAGACAAAATACCGGACAGTGACTCAGAGTGGATGGGTGGAGACGAATCCCCACCCCAAAGTGCCATGGACTCAGAGTGGGACGAAGAGCACGACACAACGCCACTGCTGTCACCAACACCCTCCACCATCGCAGAAACACTCACCTCGGTTGGGCACTTTAGTGATGAGGCGTCTGGTACACTCATAGGTGCGCACAACACAGCCGTCCCGGTACAGCAGGTGGAGGTAGGAGCAGCAGAGGGGCCGGGCGGTCGGAGGGCAGCCCAGCCCAAGTGAACATCTGCCGCGCAGATGGATCCCGGGTTCCTGGAGTTTCCACACCCACACATAGATCCGATGCAACCACCGACCCGGAGACGAGCGAAGAGGGTGACGGCCGGCTTGCGGCGGCTGCAGTCGCAGGTGGAGGAGTCCACCCGCGTCCAGGAGCTGGAATAGTGCCGGTCATGCGTGCCGCCCAGGCCGACACCACACGGGTGGCGTCCACGGTAGAGGCAATGGGTGCGACGGTGTCAGACATGGGGAACGGTTTGCGAGGCCTGGGGCTTTCCGTGCAGGCGGCGTCTGTGGCCCAGGACATGGCTGCCCTCTCACAGGAGGCCATGAGCCAGTGCCAGCGCCTGATGGCAGAGACGCTCAACACCATAGCCCAGTCTCAGCAGGCCATGGCCCAGTCTCAGCAGGCCATGGCCCAGTCTCTGCAGGCCATGGCCCAGTCTCTGCAGGCCATCGCTGAGGGCATCGGCGCCAGTGGCCATGTGCGAGCCGGCGTCGCACTGTCACAGACAGTGTTTGCCAACCCCCTGGGCTCCATGGCTGCAAACCTGCAGACCCCTGTCGATACCAGCACGGGCCTCCAGGACTGGCAGCGCCAGATGCCGGGGGGGCATCGGATGGCCAGTCCGTTCGCATCCCCCACCCATGTAGAGGCCTGGGGGCCATCGGGCACCCCGAGGGAGGAGGAGGTGGTGTGGTCCGTCCCGGGTCCCCCTGTAGGGGAGGTCCGGGAACACCGCGACACCTCGGACTCCCCCACTTCCGTCCCAGGTGCATCGGGTGGGCAACGGGCAGGACAGGCTGGCAGCTCGCCATCCCAGTCGGCCAGGACGCCCCAGGAAACGACCACCAAAGGGATACCATGTCAGAGGGCAGGAATCACAGGAGTCCACCTCCAGTTCTGCTGTACCGTCTGGGGAACCACGTAGACATAGTCAAAGGGCCCGTAAGGCCAAACAATTAGACACTGAGTAAATTGGCACGGGTGCAGGGCACAGATGAGTTTTAGGGGCTAGGGCACGTGCATGAACTCCTTTGGTTATTAAAGTCAATGTTACACCTACAGAAGCTGCCTTTGTGCTCTGTCCAAAGCGTGCGGGGGTGTCATGTACGTTGAGCGCAAGTGTGTGTGTGAGGGGTGGTCTTACCTCAGCCCCAGGCGAGTCTGCCCCCTTCCCCCTGGGCCGCCATCAACATCCCCCCGGGCAGAGGACGGGACCGTGCGCTGCAGTGTCACAGCCGCATGCAGGGATGGTCCGGGTGGATGGTGGTACTGTGGCCATGGGTCAGACATAGTCCAACGATGTGGAGCCAGGAGCTCACCGCAGGGCGGGTTGTCGTCATCCTCCATGGCCTGCAATAGACACGCGTCCACCCGCAACTGTGTGAGCCCGGCCGTTGTGCCGCAGGTGGATCGGCAATGGGGGGGTGGTGTGCATGCGGGTGGGGTGGGTGGGGTTGGGGAGGGGGGTGAGGGTGCTGGGTGGGTGGATGGGTGGGGGGGTGTGGGTGGTCGGCTGTTGCCATGGTGTGCGGTCTGTGGCCATACTATCCGATTCCCACGCCCATATAGTCAGTGAAGCGGGCGGCTATCAGTCTGTCCCGTGCCCGCTGGGCCAGCTGGTAATGGTGGACAGCCACCCGCCTGTGTCTAGCCCGTCTGCCCTGACCATTGCCCCCATCCCCCTCATCTGGGGAGGACTGCGCCTCTTCCTGCTGCTCCTCCACTCCGCCCTCCTCTGCCTGCGGCACATCGCCCCTCTGTTGGGCTATGTTGTGCAGGACGCAGCACACCACAATGATGCGGCCGACCCTATCTGACCGATACTGGAGGGCGCCCCCAGAGAGGTCCAGGCACCTGAAACGCATCTTCAGCATGCCAAAGCACCTCTCTATCACTCCCCTTGTCGCTACATGGGCATCATTGTAGCGGTTCTCCGCCTCATTGCGTGGCCTCCGTACAGGCGTCATCAGCCACGATCGCAATGGGTAGCCCCTGTCGCCCAGCAACCAGCCCCTCAGCCGGGGATGGCGTCACTCGTACATGCCGGGGATGGATGACCGCGACAACACGTGTGAGTCGTGTACACTGCCTGGGTAACGGGCACAGACTTGCAGGATCATCATGCTGTGGTCACAGACCACCTGTACGTTCATCGAATAGGTCCCCTTCCTATTGGTGAACACGGCCCTGTTATCTGCAGGTGGCCGCACGGCGACGTGCATCCCATCGATCGCGCCCTGGACCATGGGGAACCCGGCCACGGCAGAGAAGCCCACGGCCCGGGCATCTTGGCTGGACCGGTCCACAGGGAAGCGGATGTAGCGGTGCGCCATGGCATATAGGGCATCTGTCACTGCCCGGATGCACCGATGCACCGATGTCTGCGATATGCCGGACAGGTCCCCACTCGGTGCCTGGAATGACCCAGTTGCATAAAAGTTCAGGGCCACCGTAACCTTGACGGTCACGGGGAGAGTGTCCCCCCCGCCAGTGCCACGCGTTGACAGGTGTGCCAGCAGGTGGCAGATGTGTGCCACGGTTTCCCGCCTCATCCGGAGTCTCCTCCTGCATTCCCAGTCCGTGAGGTCCTGGTATGACTGCCGGGGCCGGTACACAAGGGGCGCCCTCGGGTGCCTCCGTTGCCGTGGGGCCGCGACGTCCTCCTCCCCCTCCTCGTCCTGTCGGTCAGGTGTCCCTCCAGCCTGGGCGGCTGCCGCCTGCCCCTCTGCGGCAGCCTGCGCCGCCTCTCTGGCACGCTCCTCCTCCTCCTCCTCATCCAGGGCAACATGGACATTAGCGGCTGCCGCCACGGCGGCCAACATCGCTGGATGATCGGAAAACATGACGGCCTGGTGGTGGGGGGGGAACGACGACATGTCATCATTGCCCATACCCCTCCTTCCCCCCAGCCAGGTGGCAGGGACCGCATGGGTCCAACTGTTGGAGGCTGGCACCTGGCCAGGTGGACCAACTCACTTGCCCCCCCATCCCCCTCCCCGGCACGGACCCCCACCCCCATCCCCCTCCCCGGCACGGACCCCCCATCCCTCTCCCTGGCACGGACCCCAACCTCCTCCCTGGCACGGACCCCCCCCAACCCCCTCCCCGGCACGGACCCCCTATCTCCCTCCCCGGCACGGACCCCCCCCCATCCTCCTCCCCGGCACGGACCCCCCCATCCCCCTCCCCGGCACGGACCCCCCCCATCCCTCTCCCCGGCACGGACCCCCCCACCCATCCTCCCCCCCGGCATGGACCCCCCCATTCCCGTCCCCGGCACGGACCCCCCCCATCCCCCTCCCCGGCACGGACCCCCCCACCACATCCCCCTCCCCGGCACGGACCCCCCCCTTCCCCCTCCCCGGCAGGGACCCCCCCCCCATCCCCCTCCCCGGCACGGACCCCAACCTCCTCCCCGGCACGGGCCCCCCATCCTCCTCCCCGGCACGGACCCCCCCTCCCAGCACTCCCCCGGAGCCCAGCCCACTCTAACCACCCCCCCCCCCCCCGCCGCACACACACACACACAACCCGAGACACACCTCTCCCCACACATTCAGACTGCGGCCACGCCATCGCCTGCCCTGCGGCCAACCCCCCAGGCCGTCACTCACCTCCACGCTGGTCGGCGTGAACCTGGAGCACAGGTTCACGCCGATGAAAAGGAGGTTTAATTTACGTCGACGTGAACGGTCATCACCTCGACGGGACTTCGGCCCATCCGGAAGGGAGAATATCGGCAGGCCCAAAATCGGCTGCCTTGCGCATACCTGTGCCATTCCCCGACGTCAGCGGCGCCCTTAACGCCCCGCTGACTTTTCTCCCTTCGGAGACTTCGGCAGCCGGCGGCGGCGGGATTCACGGCGGCCAACGGCCATTCTCCTACCCTCTGGGGGGTCGGAGAATGACGCCCCAGAAGTCAGTCTAACTGGCCTATAATTTCCCTTCTTTTGTCTCCCTCCCTTCTTAAACAGTCGTGTTACATTAGCCATTTTCCAGTCCTCCGAAAAATACCAGACTCTAGATGCATCATTTAATCCATATACACATTTGTTCAACTTCCAGAGAACCCCTTTTGTGTTAGCTGCTTCTTTAGGAGGACGGAGAAAAATGTCTCTCTGGAGCTGATGCCCCTGCAAAAAGGCAACTTTTATATCTATAGATTTGCATTCCCATGCCTTTGTGGCTAATAGAGCCAAGAAGATCTTTAAAATAACCTTTCCTGCTGGAGGTGATTCTACCCTTAAATCCTGATCTTCTAAGTTTTCTTCAAATCCCCTCGCCACAAGCCTGGCCTTTGCCTTATAAGTTCCATCCGGAAGAACCTTTTCCATGCAAATCCATCTGTGGGATATAGCTCTTTGTCCCCTATCCGGTACTTCCGTGTATACCCCAAATTCACTCCAACTAAGCAGTTCTTGCTGTTTAGCATCTTTGATAACTTTTCATCTAATTTATTGGAAGCCACCAAAATCTCACGTGCATGTGGGCTTCTACTCCTATTAGTATTCGTAGTCTTACTCATGTTCCGAGATCTTGATAAACTATGTCCCCTCTCCTGCCTGGTATCTTGTTCTATACTGCTACTGCTTGATCTTTCCTTTCTGCTGTGGGATGTCCTTTCAATAGTTCTCGACCTTTTCCTGCGGACCTGTTCACTAACCGATGTACTATCTGAACTGGCACTGTGTTTCTGTGCCCTCCATTTTTGAACTGTGTGTTCCCAATCCATTGTCTTAACTCCCTCCCCTGAATGCTGCACATTCAACCAATGTTTATACATTCCAGTGGCCTTCCCTGCTCTACTAATAACAGTTGCATCCTTCCATTGACTAGACCCTTCATGTCACTTGTGTACCAACTTTTGGTAGTTGTCCTTTCGGAAAATTGGCCTTATCCCAGATCTTAAGGTCCATGGCCACAATGTTGTTCAAATCCCTGGCCAAAGGTAGGGTTACTATCGGTCGTGCTGGTGTCCTTCTGTACTTCCTACAAACTTCACAGCAATCACTAACCTGTTCTGTCAGTTTAATATAGTCTTCATCCCTTACCCCTGCATCCTTTAAGAAAATTTTCAGCCTCCGAGGAGACGTATGTGCAAATTACCTATGCAGTTTTAATACAACAAGCTTTTTATCAGCGAAAGTCCCATTTTCAACTGCCATTAACACATCCTTAACCACTGTACTTGAAATATTATTTGTCAGTAATGGAATACAATAGTGTCCCGACTGTGTACATTGTAAGTTCACCGTCTTTCCAAAAACTGTTGCCTTATCCTGTTCCATATCCAGTTTCATGTGTGCTTTCTTCATCGACGGTCTGCTCAGAAGCAAAGGTATCTCACTTGATACAACATCAGTCCTAATGAAATGATTCACTCCGGCAATATTGCAAGGCATCAGCACTCTTTTCAGCGACTTCAGAGTATTATCATCCCCAAACCTGATACTTGTGAAACTTACAAATTCCTTAACCTTGTTACGACTTTCAGCATTCATGGAGTCCAGGTAACATTTTAACCAGTCAATTCCACACACAGGAGATGTGCAGCCACTGTCCAATACAGCACAATTGAAGGATTCTGCAACCAACACCCTCATTACCAGCGTAAAACTGCTTGTTAAAGGACAATGTCTTCTCTCTGAACACTATCTTTTTCCTCTTCTGACTCTTCCATGTCATGTGTCGCTTCAAACACTCTATCATAACGTTTTGGACAGTTGAAGACATAATGGTATTGAGAGTCACATCAAAAACGTCTATTTATCATGCCCCGTGCATTTCTGGGGTTCATCTTCCTATTGTAAGTTCTAACTGGGTTTCTGTCTTCATAATTTCCTTGTCTCAAACTCCTTCTATAGTCTTGGGCCCTGTTCGTAGCGGTACAATTTCACCATCCTGTTAGTAGTGTATCTTCCATATTCTGCTTTATAGCAGGCTGACCTATTTGAGTCATCAGAGCCATCGGAATCGAATGTTTCCCCAGAAACTTCTTTAAAGTTTTTGTCATCTGATCGAATAAGGTATCCACATCCGTAAACTGAACTCCAGTCAAAACCAGGAGCCTATCCATGTTGCTCATTCTAGCACAGTCAAGTAATTTAAAGGCCAACACAGACTGTGGAAATTCCAGGTTGTGTTCCTGCAGCCTTTTATATAGTCTGCCAAATTCCATTATATAGTCTTCCATTGAGAATTCCTCTATTTTCCAGAACTTATCAAAATCCGACCATACTTCATACGCACTTAACAAGTCACCTTTCTTATAAATCTGATCCATATATTGTAATAGAGTCTCCAGACCTTCTTCTGAGTCTAACTTCCAATTCCAGCCCAGAAAGCACTTTGTTTCGGATTGTACTGCCATATGGTGGAGAAAGAGCCAATGCCATACCTTGTTTTCTCTTTCCCAAAGCAGTTACCTTAGTCCACATAACTACAGACTTCTCCATTGGTCGTACGATTCCCTTTCAGAAAATAAGGGATAATAGTCATATCCAGCCATCTTTATCCTGGGTTCAGCCATATATCCCTTTTTTTTTTCCTTCTTACTCACTCCTTGGTTTGATCAGGAAAAGTTGTATCTTTCAAACCTTCACATTTGCACAGCAACCATCCTCTGCTACCATTGTTAGACGTTTTAGTTATTATTGTATGAAGAGTCAAAAGTCCTGTTCCTTTTCCCCAAACACCATTTATTTCACTTCCACAGCCTCTGCACAAAACTTTAACAACACATCACCTGACCTAAGAGCCACCTGAAGCCCCTTTACATATCAGTGTCAATCATTGGATACTTAACATAAATGAGACAACTAATTGCAATGTCTCTTAACGCATTACTTAACTCTTAACCCATTACTTAACACTCAGAACACAAGCCATTTCCCCCAAACTGTGATACATCAACATCCAATTTCTATCCAGAAAATAGACATAACCAAGCCTAATTCTGCCCCAGTAACTCAAATAACGTCTGGTCTAACCAGCTTTATTAGGCCTGAAAACAGCAATCAAGAGGTGACAAACTCAGGACAAGCCTAATCACAAGGTTTCTAGGGTGATGTTAAACTGGTGCTGCCATTATAATGAGTCAGCTATATTGCCAGAATAACCCAAACTATTCAATGGCCACATATCTGTTTGGGGGTGATAGAAATTAATGTTGACTGCAGCCTTTTAAATGCAGCCAAAAACTGTTAAAGGAGAGGTCCAGAAGACTGCAGTGAATCCTCAAAAATGAAAAAATCAGTCCAAGATCTCCGGAGAGTGCACTCAAGTGCTGTGATTCAGCATTGGTTGTCCTAGTCCAGATGGTCAGCAGGAGATATTTTTTCTTGTTTCTCCCTGTTCGACCTGGTGGCCGTGCAGTACCTGTGCTTATGAAGGTGACCATCACCCTCAAGCTTTTACCGCTGGTGCTTTCCAAGATGCTACAGGAGACAGTATGAGGATCTCCCAATGCACTGCACATAAATGCACAAGGCAGTTGGTGGACAGATTGTTTGCCAGGGCTGAGTTATGTAAATTCCCCCTGAGACAAAATGGGCGAAATTCTCTAAAAATGGGGCAATAACTCCGGCATCAACGGACCCAGAAAGTGAGGAATTTTCACCTTTCTAAGGGGCTAGGTTGCCGGCGGAGTCGTCCCTGCAGCTCCAGCCGGCGGGGAACGGCCTGCATATTCCCGCATATGCGCGGAATGGCCGGTTTAATTCCACGCATGCGCGGGGGTCACTTCTCCGCGCCGGCCCCCAGGCAATATGGCGGAGCCCTACAGGGGCCCGGCGTGGAGTAAAGTAGGCCTCCACGGAACCAGCCCGCCCGCTGATCGGTAGGTGCTGATCACGGGCCAGGCCACCGACCGTGGGTGCCCCACCTAGTGTCGGATACCCCGCACCCGTCCAGGACAGCCCCCGCACACTCACCTTCCAGGTCCCGCCGTGTGGGAGGTGAGTAATCCACGCTGGCGGGACTCGGTCAAACATCCTCGGCCACTCGGCCCATCGGGCCCCGGAGAATTGCCGGGGGGGGGTCGCTGTTCACAGCCCCCAACCGGCGTGGCGGTGGTCCTGTTGGTGCTTGAAAAACGGCACCAGAGAATGGGGAGACCGGCATCGGGGCGGCGGGGCGCGATTCTCATGCCCCCCCCCCCCCGGGGATTCTCCGACCTGGTCCGGGCCCATGTGTCAGAATGAATGAAGACTGGGATTCACCTCAGTGGACGCTGGGTGTCATTAACTGCACACATGCAGCAATCTGACCACCTCCAGATTAATCAGGAGCATTTACAGCAACAAGGGATTTCATTTCATCAGCAATGTGCAAACAATAAGAAAAAGTTGATGTGAACGTGTTCAGGGTCCCATATGCGGTGCTGCCATGATGCTTTCATACTCCATCAGACAAAAAATCCCTGACATTTCCATTCAGAAGTATTCTTAAAGGTTGTCGACTAGTTGACAAAGAATACCCTCTTCAAAAGCTTGTTGGAGCATTTTTGAATATCTGTGTGCTGCTTAGTAAGCCTTTATCCCTGTCATGTTGGGTGTCCTGATACACAAATGAGCCAACACGGCTGTAGGTAGTACAACTTGATTTTATTATGTTCACTAACAGATGCAACTAACTCTAGACTTGGGTACATTCGCTACCAGCTAACCTATGGACCCAGCCCTATCACTAATGTTGGTGAGGCACTCAGCACATGGTCTATGTCTGAGTGTCACGCTGCAAGCTCTGTGTCCCAAGCTGTCTCCTACCAGAATGAGCGGGAACTCTCGTGTTCCCCCTTTTATAGTGCGTGTGCTCTTACTAGTGATTGGCTGCGATGTTGTGTGTGTGCTGGTTGGTCCAAATGCCTGTCCATCAGTGTGTGTGTGATTGCACCATGATATGCTGATCTGGATATCATGACATCCCCCCTTTTCACAAGAAATATGTGCCTGCATGATAATAAATAAGATTGTGTACTGGGTGCAACTAAATATGTGTGTGTGAGATTAACTACAAAATGTACAGGAGGCTAACTATATACATAGGAAGATGTCAGGTGCAACATAAGAACAAAAGTGTACCAAAAACGGACAAATGCAAACCCTCGAACACAGAATGATAATAGAAACATGTCAACAGTACTGCAAACCAGTTCAGTAAGTCGAATGGAACAAAAGAAACAAAAACAGGCTCATAAGTTCAGTCTCTCAGGTGGGCGACGAATTCGGGTTGACCGCCTCAAGGGTGGGTCAGGAGCCACCGGCTGAGGAATGGGCCTATCGATGAGCGAGAGAGGAAAATGCATCGTGGCAGGAAGCTCAACAACGTCGACATCAGGGGCAACAGGAGGGCATGGCACCGGTGCAGAGTGTCATAGCGAGCCTAGAGTCAAACGAAGGGCCTGCCGATTGCGGCGGCGAATAGAGCCATCAGGCATGCGAACAACGAATGATCGGGGAGCCACCTGGCGAAGAACCTCGGCTGTTGCTGACCAGCCACCGTCCGGAAGGTATATGTGGACATTGTCGCCAGGCTCCAGGGCAGGAAGATCAGTCGCCCGAGCATCATGTGCCACTTTCTGCTGATCGCGCTGTTACTGCATCTTCCGCAAGACCGGGGCATGATCGAGGTCAGGAACATGAATGGACGGAACAGTTGTCCTGATGGTGCGACCCATCTACAGCTGAGCCGGCGACAGGCCCGTGGACAGTGGGGCCGAGCGATAAGCCAGCAAGGCTAGACAGAAGTCAGACCCGGCATCAGCAGCCTTGCAGAAAAGCCTCTTAACAATATGGATGCCCTTCTCCGCCTTGCCATTCGATTGAGGATACAACGGACTGGACGTCACAGGCGTGTAAGTTGTAGGCAGCAGCAAAGGAAGGCCATTCCTGACTTGCAAAGCAAGGTCCGTTGTCACACATGACGGTGAGCGGAATGCCATGGCGAGCGAAGGTCTCCTTGCATGCCCAGATGACAGCAGATGATGAAGTGTCGTGCAGGCATATGACCTCTGGGTAACTCGAGAAATAGTCAATGAGAATAACGTAGTCCCTGCCGAGCGCGTGAAAGAGGTCGACACCGACCTTCGATCAGGGGGAAGTGACCAACTCGTGGGGCTGAAGGGTCTCACGGGGTTGCGCCGGCTGAAACCTCTGGCAGGTGGGGCAGTTGAGCACCATATTGGCGATGTCGTCGCTGATACCCGGCCGGTACACAACCTCTCGGGCCCTCCGTCTGCACTTCTCGACTCCAAGATGGCCTTTGTGCAGTTGCTCGAGGACAAGCTGATGCATACTGTGTGGGATCACAATGCGATCCAATTTTAAGAGGATGCTGTCAACGACGGCCAGGTCGTCCCTGACATTGTAAAATTGTGGGCACTGCCCCTTTAGCCACTCTTCTGTCATGTGGCGCATCACACGTTGTAGCAGGGGGTCAGCCGCAGTCTCACGTCGAATGTGGGCCAGGCGTGCATCAGTGGCCGGCAGATTGGCTGATGTGAAGGCTACCTGTGCCTCGACCTGGCACACGAACCCCTCGGGGTCGGATGGTGTGTTGTGTTGACCGCCCTAGACAGAGCATCTGCGACGATAAGTCCTTCCCCGGGGTGTAGACAAGCTGAAAGTCGTACCTCCGGAGCTTGAGCAGAATGCGCTGGAGGCGAGGGGTCACGTCGTTTAGATCCTTCTGAATAACGCCGACCAGGGGGCGATGGTCGGTCTCTACAGTGAACTGTGGAAGACCATAGACAGAGTCATGAAACTTGTCAATGCCCATCAACAATCCTAGGCACTCCTTCTCGATCTGCGCATAGCTGTTCTGTGGGGCTCATGGCCCGCGAGGCATAGGCGACCAGACCCCATGATGAGGTGTCATCCCGTTGCAGGAGGACCGCACCAATACCCGATTGGCTGGCATCCGTGGAGAGGAGCAGGGCTATCTTCCTGGTGTCCGATGATTTCTCCCTGTCTGTGGCCTCGAGGAATAGCTGGAAGCGCTGTTTGAAAAACTTCCAGTTTACACCTAGATTGCCAGCAATTCAGAGCGGCTGCGGCGGGCTGATGCTTTCCATGGATCAGGATGGCGGATTGCTGAAATGGTGCAGGTAGGTCTCACAGTCGCTGGTCTGCGTCCACTCGTGGTATCATGTCCTGTTGGGTGTCCTGATACACAAATGAGCCAACACGGCTGTATCTGGTACAACTTGATTTTATTATGTTTACTAACAGATGCAACTAACTGTAGACTTGGGTACGTTCGCTACCAGCTAACCTATCACTAATGTTGGTGAGGCACTCAGCACATGGTCTATGTCTGAGTGTCACACTGCAAGCTCTGTGTCCCGAGCTGTCTCCTACCAGAATGAGCGGGAACTCTCGTGTTCCCCCTTTTATAGTGCGTGTGCTCTTACTAGTGATTGGCTGCGATGTTGTGTGTGTGCTGGTTAGTCCAAAAGCCTGTCCATCAGTGTGTGTGTGATTGCACCATGATATGCTGATCTGGATATCATGACAATCCGCTGACTGGATACTCAGAAAGAATCAAACCTTCTGAGAAATCTGAAAGTCCACAGCTTGCTGCTCTGTATATGAAAATGCTGGAGGAGAGAGAAATTGATATGAAATGATAGTGGCAATATAATATTGTTACTTTGTATAGTCATGTTCACCATATTTCACTCATCACTGAAATCAAATCAATATATATTTAGTGAGATGTGGGGCGTCATTCTCCGACCCCCCGCCGGGTCGGAGAATGGCCGTTGGCTGCCGTGAATCCTGCCCCCGCCCCCGCCGAAGTCTCCGGTACTTTGGGCGGGGGGCGGGAATCGGGCCGCGCCGGTTGGCGGGACCCCCCGCTCAATTCTCTGGCCCGTATGGGCCGAAGTCCCGCCCAGAAATTGCCTGTCCCGCCGGCGTAAATCAAAGCTGGTATTTACCGGCGGGACCAGGCGGCGTGGGCGGGCTCCGGGGTCATGGGAGGGGCGCGGGGCGATCTGACCCCGGGGGGTGCCCCCATGGTGGCCTGGCCCACGATCTGGGCCCACCGATCCGCGGGCGGGCCTGTGCCGTGGGGGCACTCTTTCCCTTCCGCCTCCGCCACGGCCTCCACCATGGTGGAGGCGGAAGAGACTGTCCCCACTGCGCATGCGCGGGAAACTGTCGGCGGCCGCTGACGCTCCCGCGCATGCACCGCATTTCCGCGCCAGCTGGCAGGGCAACAAACGCCATTTCCGCCAGCTGGCGGGGCAACAAACGCCATTTCCGCCAGCTGGCGGGGCGGAAATCCCTCCGGCGCCGGCCTAGCCCCTCAATGTTGGGGCTCGGCCCCCAAAGATGCGGAGCATTCCGCACCTTTGGGCCGGCGCGATGCCCGTCTGATTGGCGCCGTTTTTGGCGCCAGTCGGCGGACATCGCGCCGTTGGGGGAGAATTTCGCCCGTGATTTTAAAAAACAATAATCCCCAGGATGTGGCCGTTGCTGGCTGGGGGCCTACTAAACTCCATGCCGTGCCCCTGTAGGGCTCCGCCATTTGCTGCCCATCCCTAATATCCTGTGAACTGATTGCTGGACCATTTTAGAGGGCATTTAAGAGTCAACCACATTGTTGGGGATCTGGAGTCACATGTAGGCCAGGCCAGGTAAGGATGGCAGATTTCCTTCCCGAAAGTATATTAGTGAACCAGATTTTTTTTTTAACGACAATTGACAATAGTTTCATGGTCATCATTCGAGTTTTAATTCCAGATTTTTTTATTGAATTCAGATTTCACCATCTGCTATGGTGGGATTTGAACCCAGGTTCCCAGAACATTATTCTGGATCTCTGGTCCCATGGCACCATGTCCCCGTATATCAGCAGTATTATCATTGGACATCTGTGAGGTTTCAATTTCTCAATCTCGAATGGTGCGTGGCACATCTATGCCACTGATCTTCATGGCTTCTTCCTCTTAATGTCAGCTGTATCTCTTGCCTCTCTCTTTCCTCTGTGTATTGTGCTCACTTCTGCAATGGGGCAATGGCAAACATACTGGTGTGCACAAGGTGTACGCAAGTGTTCACTCAACGAATGAAATGCACTTGGTGAGGGGCACTATTAGGCAAATGCATCACATTGCAAAAGGATTCGAGAGAGTGATAATGGTGAATGAACAGATGGCGAAATTAATCAAAAGTGCCTCTTCAAATTTAAGTGACTGTGAAGAGGCTTGACAAAACAGAGGAGGGTAATGTCCAGTATAGTTGTAGGTAAATGTGCAATTATATTTACCTATCGTGACTTGGTTACGTCATGAAAACATTCCTTGCACTGAATCCACTTATGGAGCGCAACACACCCACTCTTGATCTCCAGAGCCATTTCTCACCTGCTCTTGACCTTCACCCCCAATGCTCGATTCTGCCTCTGCGTATTATCGGGACTACTAATTCCACACAGCTCTCCAAATTTGTTGTATATAGCAATACTTATTTTGTCATATTGTACACGAAGAAATCATCTACCAGCAACAAAAGAAAAGAAAGATCTAATAGTGCAAATAATGAGGGAAATTGATTTTTATCTCCAATTCTATTTGTGAGGATTATAAAGAGCTCTGTCCATCACACCTCGTGAGATTCATTTTGTTCTGCCATTACAATCTTGTTCTCAAATGACAGGCAACCAGCTGAAAAGTGAGTGAGAGCCTCAAAACATTTTGTCAGAGCTAGGATAAATAAACAGCTCATTAATAGGAGGGTGAAATCTTTCAACAGGATTAGATATTGGACAGTAATCTTGGGATCATAGAATAGAATGAAACAAGACAAAAGGAGACTCATCTCACCGATATGTCAGTGGCAGCTCTTTGAAAGAGTTATACAATCAGACCCACTCCATGGTCTTTTCCCATAGCCCAGCAAGTGTTTCCTTTTCAAATATTTATTCAATTTCCCTGTGAAAGTTATTATTGAATCTGCTTCCTTGATTCTTTCAGGCATTGTATTGCAAGTCACAACATCTGGGCTTGATTCTCCGGTCCCCCAGCCGCCTGTTTCTCAGCGGCACGCCATTCACTGGCAGCGGGATTCTCTCTTCCCGCTGCTTATCAATGGGATTTCCCAATGAAGCCACCCCACGCTGTTGGGAATTCCACAGGCAGGACTGTGCTGCCATCGGGAAAAGAGAATCCCATTGACCACAGAATTCCGTCTCTTTTTGCATAAATTTGTTTTTCTCAAGTTACTTCTGGCTCTTCTTTTTTAAAATAAATTTAGAGTACCCAATTCATTTCTTCCAATTAAGGGGTAATTTAGCGTGTTCAATTCACCTACCTTGCACATCTTTGGGTTGTGGGGGCGAAACCCACGCAAACATGGGGAGAATGTGCAAACTCCACACGGACAGTGACCCAGAGCCGGGATCGAACCTGGGACCTCGGCGCCTTGAGACTGCAGTGCTACCACTGCGCCACCATGCTGCCCTACCTCTGGCTCTTCTGACAATCACCTTAACTCTGTGTCCTCTAGTTACTGATCCTCTGCAAGTAGAACCAGATTCTCCTTACTTACTCTGGAAAAACCCTTCAAGGTTTTAAATGCCTTAATCAAAACTTTCCTTAAGCTTTCCAGCTGTAAGGAGCACAACCTTGGTTTCTTCAGTCACTCGAAGTAACTGAAACTCTTCATCTATATTCCAGGAAATCTTCACAACATTCCCTCTAATGCCATGACATGCTTCCTGAAGTGTGGGACCTGCATGTGACCACAATATTCCAACTGGACCTTCACCAGAGTTTTATAAAGATTTCTTGTAACTTCCTTGCTTTTGTAATATAGCCAACAGTGGAAAATATGACGACCTGACCTGTGAAAGGGTTTCTGATCATCTCAGAAAATATTTGAAAACCAAACCATTCTTAGTGTCCAAATTCATCATTCAGAGCAAATTAAATGACCAGTTCTATTTTAATCAATAAAATTGTGTTCCTTTCTATTGATATTTTTGACATTAACAATAGAAGGTAAACTATTTGTCTTTTCAAATATTAAAATCACATTCAATTTGAATTTCTCAAAAAGTTTGCTTTAATAACATAGGAAAGCAAGACAGCACAATTCAACCCATCAAGCACAATCCTGTCAACAGGGCATACACAATTTACACTGTCTGATTTACAGTGAACACATGATTTAACCTTTTGAGAAAGGTGAAGATATGCACATAAAATTCCAAAAGACT
This sequence comes from Scyliorhinus torazame, assembly GCF_047496885.1. Classification (NCBI taxonomy): domain Eukaryota; kingdom Metazoa; phylum Chordata; class Chondrichthyes; order Carcharhiniformes; family Scyliorhinidae; genus Scyliorhinus; species Scyliorhinus torazame. The sequence continues at coordinate 179,617,600 of NC_092709.1, forward strand.
ACACTACTCTTTTCCTTTACAAAGAATATTGAACACAAGCACTGAATTATCATTCAAAGATTTCAATCTATTCTTAAACACCAAGCTGTGAACTTTACAAAGTTCTCTCAGCAACAAAGGAAGAACTATCTTCCCTCAGTATTTGGCCCAGAAATGCATTGACATTGTCCCTGTGTCACATACATAAAACAGGCACTTAAATATTCAATATGGCGGGCCGTGTGCATGCACAAATTCTGTGTTAATACCTACCAATTGTCATATTGAAAGGCCCTAGTATAAACATTGAGGGTGAGAAAGAGCAACGGAAAAAGAGGAAAAGGGGGGTTGCTAACCAGAGGTAGCAACAACCAACCTGCAAGCAGCATAAACGTCATGATAATGCTGCACTCCTAGCAGGCCAAAAAATGTAGATTGGGCGCTATACCCTAGAAGGAGACATTATCTTGAGAGAAGGGTGTATAGGCAGTACTAGTACTACATTCCAATGAGTGAACCCCAGTGTTGCAGAAGGCTTAATCTCTCCAGAGAGAAAGGGACATCCACATATGACTTGGTTGCTGTCGTGATCAGTTTCAGCTGCAAGTGTGGTTATCCAATGTCTGTGACACTGAAGGTAATGGAATCCCTAAACTTCTATGCCTCAGGATCCTTTCAGGGATCTTTGCGGCTTTTTGTAATCTTCAGCCCAGCATTGCATTAAAGTGATGGACGTATTGTTCAGGAGAGTGGAAACCATCATAATGTTAACCATTGACGAGAAGAGCCATGCTGAGAGAGCCAGGGGTTTTCGGTCTCTGGTAGGCTTTCCTAAAACACCAGAGGCTTTCAATTGTACACATGTGGCCATTAGGGCACCTGTGGGCTAGCAGTGGCTTTTGTTAATCAGAAATGTTTTCACTCTTTAATTTTTAAATTTAAAAAAAATAAAAAATTTAGAGTACCCGATTCATTTTTCCAATTAAGGGGCAATTTAACATGGCCAATCCACCTACCCTGCACATTTTTGGGTTGTGGGGGCGAAACCCATGCAAACACGGGGAGAATGTGCAAACTCCACACGGATAATGACCCAGAGCCAGGATCGAACATGGGACCTTGGCGCCGTGAGGCTGCAGTGCTACCCACTGCGCCACTGTGCTGCCTGTTTTCACTTTTCAAACATCCTGATTCCCTGTGATCTCCACCAGCATATCCTGCAGGTGTAGCATAGAATTTACAGTGCAGAAAGAGGTCATTGGGCTTATCAAGTCTGCACCGGCCCTTGGAATGAGCACCCCACTTAAGCACGGTAACCTGGGAGTAACTATGATGCCAATATCCTCAGGAACTCCCAGTGCCATAACTTGTTTCATCTGATGTTTAACTGAATGCCTGGTTACTAGGAGATTAGGGATATCCATTAAAGAGGTGGCTGATGATACTCCTCAGACACCTGTGGCCTCAGGTGGAGGAGAGGTACAATGCTGCCATGCCTCCATTAGGGAGCCATCATGTGGCGATGCTGGCGTTGGACTGGGTTGAGTACAGTAAGAAGTCTTACAACACCAGGTTAAAGTCCAACAGGTTTGTTTCAAATTTAGTGCTAGCTTTCAGAGCACTGCTTCCACATTCACCCGAGGAGGGAGCAGTGCTGCGAAAGCTAGTGATTCGAAACAAGCATGTTGGACTTTAACCTGGTGTTGTGAGACTTCTTGCTGTCCATTAGGGAAAGAATCACAGACCTACCCAAGATGAGGTTTCATTGCCTCAACCTTTCTGCTAGTGTCTTGCAATGGGCCCAGATCACATTTCCTTCAATGTTGCCTTGTGCTGTGCACTGCACAATCTGACACTGTAAAGAGGTAAAGAACTTTTGGATGAAGACATGGAAGACACCCTTGTTTCTTCAGATAATGAGTCCAGCAATGACTCAGAGGAGGAACGAGATGTTGATCATGACCATGGTGACCCACATGGTGAACAGCGGAGACTGGCTGCGAGGGAAATAAGATAGGTCTTGCTCTTGTCTCCCAGACTATAGTTTGGAGGCACCATTCAACTTCTTCCCCAGCATATGAAGCAAACACTGAAAACATTCAAAAGGTTCACCTCTGCAAACATCTCTTAGAAGAGCCTTCGATTTCCATTGGGAAGTGTCATGGTATTGTAATATGCATTTAAGTGATATCAATATGACACCACTAGAATGGAAATGTGTCATGTGATCCAGTCTTACTTTCAATTTTGTTTTGAGCTGAGCATGCACACAGTTCCGATGTCTTCAAAATGTATATCTATGTATAACTGTTCTTATGTGCTTCGTCTTAATAAATAAACCCTTAATGAGCATATGGTGCCTTGCGTCTTGTGCAGTACATAAGACCAAGGTATTATATTATTATAATAAGATATTGCTGCCCCTATCAATGTACGCTCATCCCCAATCCATTCATAATTTCAACACCATATAAAAGCTAACAAATTTTAAAGGGGAGGTTAACAGCAAAAGACTTACTTTACATATGCAGTGATGGCCCTCCTGTGTCCATCGTGATTTCTTCATGCATTTAACATTTCTGCACATGAGTGCTCACCCATCACTGTCGGCTGCGCTGGAAGCAGGCTGTTGACCCTCATGTCCTATTGACCTGAATGACTTTGGCGGATGATCTCTGTTTTCCTGAGTCTGTGAGGATTCTGACATTGTGAGAGGACCCTTCCCAGTGACACAGCATTCCCTGTCTCCCCAGCATTCTGAGGTGTTGGTTGGTGTCACTGAAAGAGGGGCATAGGAGACTCTGTCACCATCAGGAACATCCTGAGAGGAGCACGTCCATAGTATGTATAGTCCCTGAAATCCCCATCTTGCACCATCATGTGCCTTTCTCTGGATATACATGGCCTGCTGCCTCACAGATGACTCTGGAGTCTCATCATTTGCCTCGTGCTCAGTATATTCCTAGTCTCCCACACCCCTCCAAAAATCAAAGACTGAGTGTCACCGCCTCCAGCAGCTGGCCCAGCAATTGTGCAGAGCCAAAACCAGTTAGGACCACTAATGTAGTTCCTGCAAGCAAACCCCAAAAGGTGCCAGTATCTGAGCTGATACTAGGTGTGGAGCAAGGATGGGATGATGCACCCTTTGAGTTCCCCTCTTTCCCCCAGAGGGTAAAAATGGACCCTTGGGGTTGATGTTAGCTTAGGCCAAGACCTGTTAAAGGAATTAAAATTGGTGAGAGCAACTCAACAAGGAGGAGAGACACTGTGTAAAAGGAGATGCATCTCAGACACAGGCATCCAACAAGTGACACATGGCTCAGATGTGGTGATGTAGAACTACTGCACAATACATACTCATTCCATCCCTCACCCCTACCACAATCCCTCAACCCATTTGCTGAGAGGGGCTCCCCAAGAAACTCACGCCCCCCAGCACTAACTCTGATCACTTGTTAAGACACCCTAGGCTAGTGTACAGTCAATTCCAGCCCACATGTCCTGGAGTCACAATACAAGTGAATTAACCATTCATTCTTATAAAAATTCCCAAAATATTTGGCCTTTGACTGCCCACTAATTACAGTCACCAGATTTGTAAGTTGAAACACAATTCCTGTTTATTTATAACAAAATTAATAGCGAAATACTGTTGCTAACATTAGCTGTTTCTAAAATTTGGCTCTGTTCAATTACGTTTGCTCAAGAGTCGCCAGGTATCTTTCGACACCGCCACAAGGTTCAGAACTGTATACTGATCAATGATTCAATACACCAGTTAGTCAGTTCAAAAGCAATGCTCATTTATTTACACACAGTCAAATCTACTCATGCATAAACTCAACAAACTAAACTACCGCTATTACTAAAGCCTCTACTTAGCTTCGGGTGCCCACTCAGTCAGAGGAACAATGGCCGTTGCTCGGTTCTGAGGCTGCTGGGTTGAGCTGTTTACAGGGTAGCAACTAGGAGCGTCTATCTAGTAGCGTGCGTTGACTTGGAACTTACTTGGTCTGATGCAGCTGCTAGGCTGGTCTCTCTCTTCACTGAGAGCCAAAGCCAAAGGAGGAGGATTCTCCCTTGGGGGATACCTTTTATACTCAAAAGGGCTTCATGTGCCTTTGGGCGGGCCTTGAACTTGGCCTCAATTAATTGGGTCTATCCTCAATCATTCGTATCGATCTTTCTCCAATAGAGGGGTGGTTCCCTGATCGCTGGGTGTGTCCTAGATGACTGTTGGTCTGCTTTGTTTTAGTCTCTTCTGGCGCCGGGGTGTCTATCTTAACATTGTATACCTAAATGTTTCCCTTTTGTCCCCGGAGATGGCTCATTAGTATGTAGATTGCTTAGTAGTTTCTGTCCTGTCTGAGAGCTTAAGGTTCTAATTAAGTAAGGTTCTAATTATGGCAATACAGTATTGGACAATTTCGTCCTGTTGCAACTATTTACAGAGGGTATAGGAAGAAAAGCAAAATGTTCTTGTGAACAGTCCATATTTGTGTTACATCGACGCCACGAGTCGGTCGGGCGGTCTGGTCGTCCGTGTCGATTGCCTCGGCCCCGGCGGTGGTGGTGGTGCTTGTACCAGTGTTGTCGCCTCCAGGAGCCGTACGGTTTCAGCTGTCGGTGCAAAAGGGAGGGGGACCGATCCTCCTGGGAAGGGGGCGGTCGCGGGGTGCGGCGGTGGCAGGAAGTGGGGGGGTTGGGTTGATGGTGTCGGGGGGTGTGCGTGTTGCCGGCGGGCGCCAGATCCCGCAGGGAGACCGTGTCCTGTCGGCCGTCGGGGTACTCCACGTAGGCGTACTGGGGGTTTGCGTGGAGGAGGTGAACCCTTTCGACCAACGGGTCCGCCTTATGTGCCCGCACATGCTTTCGGCGCAGGATGGGTCCTGGGGCCGCCAGCCAGGTCGGCAGCGAGGTTCCAGAGGAGGACCTCCTAGGGAAGACAAGGAGACGCTCGTGTGGCGTTTGATTAGTGCTCGTACATAATAACGACCGGATGGAATGGAGAGCGTCCGGGAGGACCTCCTGCCACCGTGAAACTGGGAGATCCCTGGACCGTAGGGCCAGTAGGACGGCCTTCCAGACTGTGCCGTTCTCCCTTACTACTTGCCCGTTCCCCCGGGGGTTGTAGCTGGTCGTCCTGCTTGAGGCTATGCCCTTGCTTTAACTGGCGCAGCTCGTCACTCATGAAACAGGACCCCCTGTCGCTGTGGAATTATGCGGGGTAATCGAACAGTGTGAAGATGCTGTTCAGGGCTTTAATGACTGTGGCCGCAGTCATGTCAGAGCAGGGAATGGCAAAAGGGAAGCGGGAGTATTCGTCCACTACATTAAGAAAATATGCGTTGCGGTCGGTGGAGGGGAGGGGCCCTTTGAAATAGAGACTGAGGCGTTCAAAGGGGCGGGAAGCTTTAATCAGGTGCGCTCCATCTGGCCTGAAAAAATGCGGCTTGCATTCCGCGCAGATGTGGCAGTCCCTTGTGACTGTACGGACCTCCTCTAAAGAGTATGGGAGATTGCGGGACTTGATGAAGTGGTAAAACCGAGTGACCCCCGGGTGGCAGAGGTCCTCGTGGAGGGTTTGGAGGCGGTTAATTTGTGCATTGGCACATGTGCCGCGGGATAGGGCATCGGACGGCTCGTTCAGCTTTCCGGGACGGTACAAGATCTCATAGTTGAAGGTGGAGAGCTCGATCCTCCACCTTAAGATCTTGTCATTTTTAATTTTGCCCCGCTGTGCATTATCGAACATGAAAGCTACCGACCGTTGGTCAGTGAGGAGAGTGAATCTCCTGCCGGCCAGGTAATGCCTCCAATGTCGCACAGCTTCCACTATGGCTTGGGCTTCCTTTTCCACTGAGGAGTGGCGGATTTCTGAGGCGAGGAGGGTTCAGGAGAAAAAGGCCACGGGTCTGCCCGCTTGGTTAAGGGTGGCCGTTAGAGCTACGTCGGAGGCGTCGCTCTCGACCTGGAAGGGGAGGGACTCGCCGATGGCGCGCATCGTGGCCTTTGCGATATCCGCTTTGATGCGGCTGAAGGTCTGGCAAGCCTCTGTCGACAGAGGGAATGTCGTGGTCTGTATTAGGGGGCGGGCCTTGTCTGCGTACTGGGGGACCCACTGGGCATAGTACGAAAAGAACCCCAAGCAGCGTTTCAGGGCCTTTGGGCAGTGCGGGAGGGGAAATTCCATGAGTGCGCGCATACGTTCGGGGTCGGGGCCTATTATCCCATTGCGTACTATGTAGCCCAGAATGGCTAGCCGGTCGGTGCTAAAAACGCACTTGTCCTCGTTGTACGTGAGGTTCAAGGCTTTGGCGGTCTGGAGGAATTTCTGGAGGTTGGCGTCGTGGTCCTGCTGATCGTGGCCGCAGATGGTTACATTGTCGAGATACGGAAACGTGGCCCGCAACCCATGTTGATCAACCATTCGGTCCATCTCCCGCTGGAAGACCGAGACCCCGTTTGTGACGCCAAAAGGGACCCGTAGGAAATGGTATAATCGCCCGTCTGTCTCGAAGGCTGTGTACTTGCGGTCACTTGGGCGGATGGGGAGTTGATGGTAGGCGGACTTGAGGTCCACGGTGGAGAAGACTTTATATTGGGCAATCCAATTGACCATGTCGGATATGCGGGGGAGAGGGTACGCGTCTAGTTGTGTGTACCTGTTGATGGTCTGGCTGTAGTCAATGACCATCCTTAGTTTCTCCCCTGTCTTCACTACTACCACCTGCGCTCTCCAGGGACTATTGCTGGCCTGGATTATGCCATCGCGGGACCGGCACACAACCGCATATGAAATGGATTTGAGAAACTCACACTCCTCTGATGGGTGCCTTTTCCACAGTGTTTCTCCTAGTTTTACTGTGTTATCCTATGTGAGGATTCTTGAGAAAAATAACTTCGGATGTTTCAGTTGCAGTGGAATTTATTTGAAAATTGATCATTCAAAGTGTAGATTCCTTAATGTTGTACTTGAAGCTCACTGTACACAAAAATTAACTTTGATAATTTATTCCTGAGGTAGTCCCTTGTGGTTTGACAAATTTCACTGACACATCATTGATCCTACTTTTTTACTCCTGTATTGAAGATTTTGTTTTCAATGTGAAAAAAAATTAAACGTGTTACCTTGAATGTTTTCCATTAAAATAACAGGAAGTGCTGTGACCACCCAAGCTGTGATATAATAATGCTCCAGAAATGTAACAGGCAGAGAGTCACTGAAATTGAAAATGGATCATGTAGATTATTTTTTAAATACTACAAGTGTGAGCTACAGGTTTATATTCTCCCAACAGAGGAAAGGAAGGTGGGGAGGGGATATGTTTGGTTTTCAAAAAAAAATGTAATAATAAGGAAGTAACGTACAGGCAATCACCATCTCCAGAATACTTCTTGTCTGATTAGGTATTTGCATATTCATTCATTTTGATGTAAATAGTTGGCGGGAAAAAATGGAGATCTGACAGATTGGTAAATTTGTAAGACTCTGGCATAGAAATTAGTTCAAGTCAGCCTGCCTGTACAAACTGTGCAGAGGGGTTACTCCCTGCACTGAAATGATTAGACTTACCTGATAAAGCCTCAGCCAGTACTTTAAGGTACATCTCGACCACATTTTCCTGAATGCAGCCAGCTTGGCACTGGCTGTATTCACTGAAGCCTAGTTCTGCACTGATGATCTTAAACAAGCATTGGACTCTTCTGTAAGGTTCCAGGTTTTTAGCTGTAAATCCCTTTCAATTAAAAAAAACTCTTAAGGTCCGAATTTTTCATTTTGAGCACTATGATCCTTAATTGTGCTTAACCCACGAGGTATGAATAACTAGTATTTATGAATCAAGTAGAATTTATTAAGCAAGATTCAACACTTTAATACTTAAGAAGAAGCAATGAAGACAGCAGAGAAGATTCTCATGTCTCAAGATCACATGAACACTTGGCACTGTCAGCGCAGGTGATGTCCCTCTCTTTGTCTTTGAAGTGATGTTGAACTGTACCCCAGAAGCGATGGTATCACTGTGCCAACAAGAATTACAATTTCTCAACTTTTATCCCCCAGTGGCCCATTCTTCCTTTTTTTTGGAGATGGTCCAAATTTACTATTGGCTAGTATGCAAATCATCTCATGTCACCCCACCTTTGCAACAAGCCTTGCTTTATGGATCATAAACTTCAGGGGTTTATATTCCATTACAAACAAATGAAGATTTCCTTCCAGTTGCAGAGAAGCTTTAAATAAAGTCACAACCTCTTGTCAGAATATCTTAACCCAGTTCCCAAACTAAAGCTATTAAAATCAACAGTTACGACCATTTACTACATGATATCAGAAAATAAAGGTTTCCCCTTTGGTATAGATCAATTGCAGCAATAGATGGTTTATTTGAACCAAGTTCAGGTTGCTTTTGGCTATTTCTTCAAACTGATTTAAACAAACACCATGGGCGGGATTCTCCAATAATGGGGCTATGTCCCCACGCCGGCGTGAAAACCGATGCCAACCACTCCGGTGTCAACGGGCCCCGAAAGTGAGGAATTCTCCACATTCTAGAACGCTAGGCTGATGCCGGAGTGGTTCCCGCAGCTCCAGCCAGCGCCGAAGAGCCGGCGCGAGTTCATACATCCACGGAATGGTGGCATATATCCATGCATGCGCAGAACGGCCGGCGTATTTCCGCGCATGAGCGGAGGTTCCCTTCTCGGCATCGGCCCGCGGGCAATATGGCGGAGCCCTACAGGGGTCCGGCACGGAGGAAAGAAGGCTCCATTGGAACCAGCCCGCCCACCGATTGGTAGGCCCCGATCGCGGGCCAGGCCACCGTGGAGGGCCCCCCACCCGGGTTTGGATCTCCCCGCAACCCCCCCTCTCCCAGGGTGGCGCCCGCACAATTACTGCCAAGTCCTGCTGTGTGTGAGGTGAGTAATTCACGCCAGCGGGACTGGGCAAAACTTGTCGGCCACTCGGCCCACCGGGGCCCGAAGAATCGCTGGGGGGGCCGCTGTCAACGGGCCCCGACCGGAGTGGCGGGAATCCCTCCCGTGCCCGAAAAACAGTGCCAGAGAATAGGGAAGCCGGCGGCGGGGTAGGTTCGCGCCTCCCCCCAGGGATTCACCGACCTGGCGCAGGGTCGGAGAATCCCGGCCTATGTTAGCCATTAAAACAGTGGTCTCCACCCCTCAACTCTGGAAATGCAAATTGCGATCAGGTGGAGAATCGGGCACCCAGCCAAAATTGAGTTTCATGCCCAGGTGCGGGAAAAGAATGCCACGGGCCTGCCAGCCTAGTTCAGGGTGATGGCTAGAGCGACGTCTGATGGATCGCTCTCAACTTGGAATGGGAGCGTCTCGTCGACCGCGTGCATCGCTGCCTTGCCGATGTCGGCCCTGATACGGTCGAAGGCCTGGTGAGCCTCGGCCGTCAGGGGGGAAACGGTGGAGAGAAAGAGTGGGCGGGCCTTGTCCGTTTGGTTAGGGACCCACTGGGCGTAGTACGAGAAGAAGCCCAGGCATCTTTTGAGGGCCTTGGGGCAGTGGGGAAGGGGGAGTTCCATGAGGGGGCGCATGCGATCAGGGTCGGGCCCTAGCACTCCGTTCTGGACCACATAGCCGAGGATGGCGAATCAGTTCATGCTGAACACGCACTTCTCCTTGTTGTAGGTTAGGTTGAGGAGTTTAGCAGTGTGGAGGAATTTGGAACGGTTAGCGTTGTGGTCGTGGCCGCAGGTGGTGACGTTATCCAGATACGGGAAGGTGGCCCGCAGTCCGTACTGCTCAACCATTCGGTCCATCTCCCGTTGGAAGACCAAGACCCCGTTAGTGACGCCAAAGTGAACCCTAAGGAAGTGGTAAAGGCGGCCGTCCGCTTCAAACGCGGTGTACGGGCGGTCCGTCTTGCGAACGGGGAGCTGGTGATAGGCAGATTTCAGGTCTGTAGCACACAAAGACGCCGTGAGACGAATAGAGTGAAGTCGATGAGGCTGTATTAAGCGTGTCTGTTCCCCCGCAGCTCGATAGTAGAATGGCCTGCGGGGGAGGACTCCGGCTTCTTATACTCCGCCTTCAGGGTGGAGCTAGAGGTCAACGGCCAACCAGGACCCGGGATCTGTCGGCCAATGACATTAGGGCTTCCAGTCCCGCATGACCCCTAATACATACAACCACATTCACCCCTTGTCAAAAATGAACCCGGCGGGGTGATGCTTCGCATGGTGGTAAGGGTTTACAGGGCTGGTCCTGGGAGGAAAACATTCATATGGCAATACAGTATGTACAATTTTGTCCTGTTTCAACTATTTACAGAAGGTATCGGGAGAAAAGCAAAATCTTCTTGTGAAAAGTCCATATATTGATTTAGATCGACGCCACGAGTCGGTCGGGCGGTCTGGTCGTCCGAGTCGATCGCCTCGGCCCCGGTGGTGGTGGTGGTGCTTGTACCGGTGTTGTCGTCTCCGGGAGCCTTACGGTTTCAGCTTGGGCTTTATTCTTGGTCAGGCCTGAGGGGAGGGGAACCGATCCTCCTGGGAAGGGGGCGGTCGCGGGGTGCGGCGGTGGCAGGAAGGGGGGGGTTGGATGAATGGTGTCGGGGGGGTGTGTGTGTTGCCGGCGGGCGCCAGATCCCGCAGGGAGACCGTGTCCTGTCGGCCGTCGGGGTACTCCACGTAAGCGTACTGCGGGTTCGCGTGGAGGAGGTGAACCCTTTCGACCAACGGGTCCGCCTTGTGTGCCCGCACATGCTTTCAGAGCAAGATGGGTCCTGGGGCCGCCAGCCATGTCGGCAGCGCCGTTCCAGAGGAGGACCTCCTAGGGAAGACAAGGAGACGCTCATGAGGCGTTTGATTAGTGCTCGTACATAATAGCGACCGGATGGAGTGGAGAGCGTCCGGGAGGACCTCCTGCCACCGTGAAACTGGGAGGTCCCTGGACCGTAGGGCCAGTAGGACGGTCTTCCAGACCGTGCCGTTCTCCCTCTCTACTTGCCCGTTCCCCCGGGGGTTGTAGCTGGTCGTCCTGCTTGAGGCTATGCCCTTGCTGAGCAGGAACTGGCGCAGCTCGTCACTCATGAAAGAGGACCCCCTGTCGCTGTGGACGTATGCGGGGCAACCGAACAGTGTGAAGATGGTGTTCAGGGCTTTAATGACTGTGGCCGCGGTCATGTCAGAGCAGGGAATGGCGAATGGGAAGCGGGAGTATTCGTCCACCACATTAAGGAAGTATGTATTGCGGTCGGTGGAGGGGAGGGGCCCTTTGAAATCCAGACTAAGGCGTTCAAAGGGGCGGGAAGCCTTAATCAGGTGCGCACCAACCGGCCTGAAAAAATGCGGTTTGCATTCCGCGCAGATGTGGCAGTCCCTTGTGACTGTACGGACCTCCTCTAAAGAGTATGGGAGGTTGCGGGACTTGATAAAGTGGAAAAACCGAGTGACCCCCGGGTGGCAGAGGTCCTCGTGGAGGGATTGGAGGCGGTTAATTTGTGCGTTGGCACATGTGCCGCGGGATAGGGCATCGGACGGCTCGTTCAGCTTTCCGGGACGATACAAGATCTCGTAGTTGAAGGTGGAGAGCTCGATCCTCCACCTTAAGATATTGTTGTTTTTGATTTTGCCCCGCTGTGCATTATCGAACATGAAGGCTACCGACCGTTGGTCAGTGAGGAGAGTGAATCTCCTGCCGGCCAGGTAATGCCTCCAATGTCACACAGCTTCCACTATGGCTTGGGCTTCCTTTTCCACTGAGGAGTGGCGGATTTCTGAAGCGTGGCGGGTTCGGGAGAAAAAGGCCACGGGTCTGCCCGCTTGGTTAAGGGTGGCCGCTAGAGCTACGTCGGAGGCATCGCTCTCGACCTGGAAGGGGAGGGACTCGTCGATGGCGCGCATCGTGGCCTTTGCGATATCCGCTTTGATGGGGCTGAAGGCCTGGCAAGCCTCTGTCGACAGAGGGAAGGTCGTGGTCTGTATTAGGGGGCGGGCCTTGTCAGCGTACTGGGGGACCCACTGGGCGTAGTATGAAAAAAAACCCAGGCAGCGTTTCAGGGCTTTTGAGCAGTGCGGGAGGGGGAATTCCATGAGGGCGCGCATACGTTTGGGGTCGGGGCCTATTATCCCATTGCGCACTACGTAGCCCGGAATGGCTAGCCGGTTGGTGCTAAAAACGCACTTGTCCTCGTTGTACGTGAGGTTCAAGGCTTTGGCGGTCTGGAGGAATTTTTGGAGGTTGGCGTCGTGGTCCTGCTGGTCGTGGCCGCAGATGGTTACATTGTCGAGATACGGGATCGTGGCCCACAACCCGTGTTGATCAACCATTCGGTCCATCTCCCGTTGGAAGACCGAGACCCCGTTTGTGACGCCAAATGGGACCCTTAGGAAATGGTATAATCGCCCGTCTGCCTTGAAGGCTGTGTACTTGCGGTCACTTGGGCGGATGGGGAGCTGATGGTAGGCGGACTTGAGGTCCACGGTGGAGAAGACTTTATATTGGGCAATCCGATTGACCATGTCGGATATGCGGGGGAGAGGGTACGCGTCTAGTTGTGTGTACCTGTTGATGGTCTGGCTATAGTCTATGACCATCCTTTGTTTCTCCCCTGTCTTCACTACTACCACCTGTGCTCTCCAGGGACTATTGCTGGCCTGGATTATGCCTTCCTTTAGTAGCCGCTGGACTTCGGACCGAATGAAGGTCCGGTCCTGGGCGCTGTACCGTCTGCTCCTAGTGGCGACGGGTTTGCAATCCGGGGTGAGGTTCGCAAACAAGGACGGGGGTTGCACCTTGAGGGTTGCGAGGCCGAAGATAGTGAGTGGGGGTATGGGGCCGCCGAATTTGAACGTAAGGCTCTGTAGATTGCACTGGAAATCTAATCCCAGTAATGTGGGGAGCAGAGTTGGGGAAGGACGTGTAGTTTGTAGTTTTTGAACTCCCTCCCCTGCACCGTTAGGGTAACTATGCAGAAACCTTTGATCTGTACGGAGTGGGATCCTGTAGCTAGGGAAATCTTTTGTGCGCTGGGATAGGTGGTCAAGGAACAGCGTCTTACCGTGTCGGGGTGGATAAAGCTCTCCGTGCTCCCGGAGTCGACTAGGCATGGTGTCTCGTGCCCGTTTATTAGCACCGTTGTCGTCGTCGTCTGGAGTGTCCGGGACCGAGCTTGATCGAGCGTAATTGAAGCGAGACGTGGTTGTAGTAGTGGAGCGTCTTCCTCGAACCCCGTGGAGCCGTCGACATTGGGGTCCGTTGTTGCCGTCCAAGTGGCGTCGGGGATGAACAAAATGGCTGCCCCCATACATCGCACATGGCTGGGGGGTCACAAGATGGCGGCGGGGGTGGACAAAATGGCCGCCCCCACGCGTCGTACAGGTCTGGGGTGGTCCAAGATGGCGGCGCCCTTCCTCCCCTCGTGGTGGCCGGGACCCAAAATGGCGGCATCTGCGGGTCGCACATGGGGCGCTGGGTGGGGCTCCCTCATCTCTGGGGACAGCGGTGGTCGGGACCCAAATTGGTAGCGCCGGCGGTTCATGCGTGGGGACGGGGGGGGTTGGGGAGCGTAAGCGGTGTGCAGGGCTCCCTGTTCTCCCGGGACCGCGGTGGTCGGAACCCAGAGTGGCTGCGCCTGCGGGTCGTAGATGGGGTGCTGGGGGGGGTTGGGGAGCGTAAGCGGCGTGCAGGGCTCCCTGTTCTCCCGGGACAGCGGCGACCTCGCGGGACCGGCACACAACCTCGAAATGGCCCTTTTTCCCGCAGCTCTTGCAGATCGCTGCGCGGGCCGGGCAGCGCTGCCGGGGGTGTTTCGCCTGGCCGCAGAAATAGCAGCGGGCGCCCCCGGTGCGACTTGGCGTTTGGACCGCGCAAGCCTGTGGGGTGTCCGGGGGGGGGGGGGTTTGTCGCGGCGGGTACGTACGGAGCCCAATGGGCTGCCGTGCGGTCGGGGCCGTAGGCGCGGGTATTACGCGCGGCCACGTCTAGGGAGGCTGCTAGGGCCCGTGCCTCTGAGAGTACTAGCGACTCTTTTTCTAGAAGTCTTTGGGGGATTTGGGAGGAATTTATACCTGCCACAAAAGCATCGCGCATTAACATGTCTGTATGTTCATTTGCGTTCACCGAAGGGCAGCTGCATGCTCGTCCCAAAATCAGCAGCGCGGCGTAGAATTCGTCCATCGATGCTCCGGGACTTTGCCGTCTCGTCGCGAGCTGGTAGCGAGCGTAGATTTGGTTAACTGGGCGGACATAGAGACTTTTCAGTGCTGCGAACGCCGTCTGGAAATCCTCCGCGTCTTCGATGAGGGAGAAAATCTCCGTGCTTACCCTCGAGTGCAGGACCTGTAGTTTTTGGTCTTCTGTGGCCCGGCCGGTGGCCGTTCTGAGGTAGGCCTCGAAACAAGTCTGCCAGTGCTTGAAGGCTGCTGCCGCGTTCACTGCGTGGGGGCTGATCCTCAGGCATTCCAGGATGATCCTGAGTGCCATAGTCCTTTTTAGGCACGCTTAATAAATTGTAGCGCACAAAGACTCCGTGAGACGAATAGAGTGAAGTCGATGAGGCTGTATTAAGCGTGTCTGTTCCCCCGCAGCTCGATAGTAGAATGGCCTGCGGGGGAGGACTCCGGCTTCTTATACTCCACCTTCAGGGCAGAGCTAGAGGTCAACGGCCAACCAGGACCCGGGATCTGTCAGCCAATGACATGAGGGCTTCCAGTCCCACATGACCCCTAATACATACTACCACAAGGTGCACTGTCGAGAAGACCCGGTACTGTGCAATCTGATTGACCTTATCAGGTATGCGTGGGAGGGGGTACGCGTTGAGCTGCGTGCACCGATTGATGGTCTGACTATAGTCAACGACAATCCTGTTTTTCGCCCCAGTTTTCACAACTACCACTTGGGCTCTCCAGGGGCTGTTGCGGGCCTCAATAATACCTTCCCGTAGCAGCCGCTGGACCTCAGACCAAATGAAGGTACTGTCTTGGGCGCTGTACCGTCTGCTCCTGGTGGCGACGGGTTTGCAATCCGGGGTGAGGTTTGCAAACAGAGATGGCGGGTCGACCTTAAGGGACGTGAGATCGCAGACAGTAAGGGTTGGTAGGGTCCCGCCAAATTTCAGGGTAAGGCTCTGGAGATTGCACTGGAAGTCCAGACCAAGTAGCAAGGCAGCGCAGTGGTCGGGGAGGACGTAGAGCCGGAAGCCGCTGAACGCTACGCCCTGGATGGTGAGGGCGGCGGTGCAGTACCCCTGGATCGCCATGGAATGGGATCCGAAAGCCAGGGAGATTTTCTGGTTAATGGGGTGTACCATGAGGGGGCAGCGCTTTACCGTATCGGGGTCGATGAAGCTCTCAGTGCTCCCGGAGTCCAGAAGGCAGGATATCTTGTGCCCGTCGACCTTCACTGTCGTCGACACTGTCGCGAGGTTGTGCGGTCGGGACTGGTCAATCGTGATGGAGGCGAGACACGGCTGGTCGGCGGCGGTTGTAGGTGATGAGTGGCCCGATGAGGTGGCCGACGAGCAGAGGTCCTGAGGCGGGGAAGATGGCAGCGCCCTCGGGCCGCACGTGTTGTGAGGCAAGCAAGTTGGCGAGCAAGATGGCGGCGCCCACGGGCTGCACATGGGGGTGCAGGGATAGCGGCGATCGAGCGGGCCTTGCACACAGCAGTGAAATGTCCTTTCTTCCCGCAGGCCTTGCAGAGCGCGCTCCGCACTGGGCAGCGCTGCCGGGGGTGTTTTGTCTGTCCGCAGAAGTAGCACGTGGGTCCCCCAGGGTTGGTTGGCTGTTGTGCGACGCAGGCCTGGCGTTGGCTGGGGGCAGTCGCTGATGAGGTCCACGATGGGTTGTTCACTGGCGGGATCCACGATGCCCAGGAGTGGTGGGCCATGCGGTCGGGGGCATACGCCTGAACATTGCGTGAGGCGACTGTGAGTGAGATTGCTAGTTTCTTGGTCGCCACGAGGTCGAGGGTAGCCCCTTCGAAGAGGCACTGGCGGATGTACGCCAACCTGATGCCCGTAACGGACGCGTCTCTAACTAGCAGGTCAGAATATTGAACGGCCAAAATGGCCTGGCAATCGCAGTCTCTCACCAGGGCGTGCAGGCACGCCAGAAATCTTACACAGACTCACCGGGAAGTTGATGCCGCGTGGACAGGAGGTGCCTGGCGTATATTTTGTTGGTCTGCTGAGTGTAGTTCTCCTTCAGTAGCGCCATGGCCTCAGCGTAGGTCATCGCGTCCCGGTTGAGGGGAAAGATATCAGAGCTCAGCCGCATGTAAAGGATCTGGAGTTTCTGTGCCTCTGAGGGTGGTTCTGTCGCAGATCCGATATCTGCTTCAAAGCAAGCTAGCCAATGTGCGAAGGCCGACTAGGCGTTGTCTGCTTGAGGGTGCAGCTGCAGGTCATCAGGCTTGATGCGGAGATCCAGCGTTGTAAAACACCTGTGTAATAAATTGATGCACTATCAATTATGACAAGAGTAGAGTGTAATCGAGGCTTTATTACGCAGAGATGTGCAGCCTCCCGTAGCTGCTGCCAAAACGGCTGCAGCTCGGAGAGCCCACACATTCACACTCCATCTGCTGGGCGGAGCCAGCAGGTAGGGATCTACCCCCATACCTGTAGTACAGAGGCCTTACCGTAATACCCCTCGTATGAGGTATATACAATACAACAATGGTGACTACCACAGTGACTTCTATTTGGACCAAGCCCACAAGGATTCGCAGGGGCGGCACGTGATGCGCGATCAATTAGACAAAGACGAGAGTTGAATACAACTGAGGCTTTAATGCTCTAAGATGTGTGGCCTCCCACAGCAGCTGGAAAAATGGCTGCTGCACGGAGGACACACATATTTTATACATTGCCTATTGGGCGGAACCAGCAGGCAGGGACTACCGCCCTACCTGTAGTACAGGTCCTACCGTACATCACCGAATATAGGTGCAACAGTGGTTTACCACATTCACCCCCTGTTAAAATTGAGTCCAGCGGAGGTGGTGGAGAACTATATACAGCAATTGAATTTATATATACAAAATTTGCGGGGGAAAAAAAAATTATTTTGAAGTCCAGTGAACCAGTGAGAGGTTTAACCGGTCCGGGGCCTTGACGTCGCTGGGAGCGACGCAGTGGTGGCGGCGATGTCGATGGTGGTCTGGTCTTCGGTCTTCGGTGACTCTGGGAGCATGCTGAAATCCTCTTCATCCTCGGGCGTGGGCAGGGGCCGAACAGATGGTCCTGGGGGGGTTGCTGCTGGGGGTGCCTGAGCGGGGTGGGGTGTGGGGTGGAGCCGGGCCAGAGGTGTGTGTGTGTGTGTGGAACCCGCTGGTGCCAGGTCCCTGAGGGAGACAGTATCCTGGCGGCCATCGGGGTACGCCACGCTACTGGGGGTTTGCATGGAGCAACTGCACCCTCTCCACCAACAGGTCCGCCTTGTGGAGTCGGACGTGCCTACGGAGAAGGACGAGTCCTGGAGCTGCGAGCCAAGTCGGGAACGACACCCTGGATGTGGACTTCCTGGGGAAGGCAAAGAGACGCTCATGGGGTGGGTTGTTAGTGGCGGTGCACAGTAGTGACCGAATGGAGTGTAGTGCATCAGGGAGAACCTCCTGCCAGCGGGAGGCCGGGAGGTTCCTGGACCGTAGGGCAAGTTGGACAGCCCTCCAGACCGTCCCATTCTCCCTCTCTACCTGTCCGTTTCCCAGGGGGTTATAGCTGGTCGTCCTGCTGGAGGTGATACCCCTGTTGAACAGAGCAAAGATTGTGTTGAGGTCTTTGATGACGGTGGCAGACGTCAAGTCGGGGCATGGGATGGCGAAGGGGAATCTGGAGTACTCATCGACCACATTGAGAAAATACGTGTGACGGTCGGTGGAGGGGAGGGGCGTTCAAAGGGGCGGGAGGCCTTCACCAGGCGCACGCAGTCTGGCTGGTAGAAGTGCGGTTTGCACTCCGCACAGACCTGGCAGTCCCTGGTGATTATCCGTACATCCTCGACGGAGTAGGGCAGATTGCGGGCCTTTATAAAATGGTACAACCGTGAGACTGCCCGGTGATAAAGGCTGTCGTGCAGGGCCCGGAGTCGGTCTCCTTGTGCGCTGGCACATGTACCTCGGGATCGGGCTTCTGGGGGCTCATTGAGCTTGCCGGGGCCATGCAAAATCTCGTAATTGTAGGTGGAGAGCTCGATCCTCCACCTCAAGATCTTATCATTCTTGATCTTGCCCCGCTGTGTGTTATTGAACATGAAGGCTACCGACCGTTGGTCAGTGAGGAGAGTGAATCTCCTGCCGGCCAGGTAATGCCTCCAATGCCGCACAGCTTCAGCGATAGCTTGGGCCTCTTTTTCGACAGATGAGCGCCGAATTTCTGAGGCATGAAGGGTGCGGGAAAAGAATGCCACAGGCCTGCCTGTCTGATTGAGGGTGGTGGCGAGGGCGACGTCTGATGCGTCGCTCTCCACTTGAAAGGGCAGTGTCTCGTCTACTGCCTGCATCGCGTCCTTGGCGATATCGGCTCTGATACAGGTGAAGGCCTGTTGAGCCTCAGCCGTCAGGGGAAAATGGGTGGATTGTATGAGTGGGCGGTCCTTGTCCGCATAGTTTGGGACTCACTGGGCGTATTATGAAAAGAACCCCAGGCAGCGTCTGAGGGCCTTGGGGCAGTGGGGGAGGGGGAGCTCCATGAGGGGGCGCATGCAGTCGGGATCGGGCCCCAGAACTCCGTTCTGGACCACATAGCCAAGGATGGCTAAGCGGTTCGTGCTGAACACGCACTTCTCCTAGTTGTTGGTGAGGTTTAGGAGAGTGGCAGTGTGGAGCAATTTGGCAAGGTTGGCATCGTGGTCCTGCTGATCGTGGTTGCAGATGGTGACATTGTCTAGGTACGGGAATGTGGCCCGCAAACCGTACCGGACGACCATTCGGTCCATCTCCCTTTGGAAGACCGAGACCCCGTTTGTGATGCCGAAGGGAATCCTAAGGAAGTGATAGAGGCGACCATCTGCCTCGAAGGCAGTGTATGGATGGGGAGCTGGTGGCAGGCGGATTTGAGGTCTACCGTTGAGAAGACCCGGTACTGTGCAATCTGATTGACCAAATCAGATATGCGTGGGAGGGGGTACGCGTCGAGCTGCGTGTACCGATTGATGGTCTGGCTGTAGTCCGACCGTTCTGTGTTTCTCCCCAGTTTTAACTACTACCACTTGGGCTCGCCAGGGGCAGTTGCTGGCCTCGATGGTGCCTTACCGAAGCAGCCGCTGGACCTCGGACCTGACAAAGGTCCTGTGCTGGGTGCTGTACCGTCTGCTCCTGGTGGCGACGGATAAGCAATCCGGGGTTAGATTTGCGATTGACCTTTAGGGTCACAAGGCCGCACACAGTAAGGGGTGGTAGGGGCCCGCCGAATTACAGGGATGGGCTCTGGAGGTTACACTGGAAGTCCAGGCCGAGTAGTAGGGCAGTGCAGAGGTTAGGGAGGACGTAGAGGTGGAAACAGCTGAATTCTACGCCCTGGACCATGTGTATGACCGTACCATACCCCCGGATCACCACGTAATGGGATCCGGAGGCCAGGGAGATTCTTTGATTGGCGGGGTGTACTGCGAGGGAGCAGCGCCTTACCATATCTGGGTGGATGAAGCTTTCGGTTCTCCCAGAGTCCAGCAGGCAAGAGGTCACGTGTCCGTCATTTTTAACGCTGGTCGATGAAGTGGCCAGGTTGTGCGGACGAGACTGGTCGATAGTCACTGAGGCGAGTCGTGGTTGGTCGTCGCTGGTGTCGGATGATGGGATGCCCAGGGGGCATGAGTCCTGGAACACTGGCGGTGCCCATGTGCCGTGGGGGAGACAAGATGGTGGCGCCTGAAGATCTTGGGGAGGTCAAAATGGCGGCGCCCATGGGCTGCACGTGCTGGGGGTTGAACAAGATGGCGGCACCCATGGGCCGCACTTGTTGCGCGGAGGGGAAGATGGCACCCACTGGCCGCGCTTGGTATGAGGGGGAGAAGATGGCGGTGCCCACTGGCCACGCGTGGTCTGAGGGGGAGAAGGTGGCGGTGCCCACTGGCCGCACATGGTCTGGGGAGATGAAGATGGCGGTGCCCATTGTTTATAAACGAGAGGGCTGGGGGCGATAGCGGCAACTGCGCGAGCTTGGCACACCGTGGAAAAGTGCCCCTTCTTACCGCAAGTTTTACAAAGGGCAGCGCAGGCCGGGCAGCATTGGCGGGGATGTTTTTGCCGGCCGCAAAAGTAACATTGGGGACTCCCGGGGTTAGCTGGCTGGCGCGTGGTGCAGGCGTATTGGCTGGGTAAGGCCCCCGCTGGGGCGGCTGTCTGTGGGGTCCACGATGCATAGGAGGTGTGGGCCGCGCGGCTGGGGGTATTGGCCTGAATATTGCGCGAGGCGACCGTCATAGAGAGCGCTAGCTTCTTTATCTCTGCGAGATTGAGCGTGGCCCCTTCTAAAAGTCGCTGGTGTATGAGGTCTGGCCCAAACCCCGTAACTAAAGCGTCCCGCATGAGGAGGTTAGAATGTTCAGTGGCCGTAATGGCCTGACAGTCACAGTCCCGGGCTAGTGGGATTAGGGCCCGCCAGGAGTCTTCTGTGGACTCATCAGGGAGCTGAGAGCTAGTGGCGAGTACGTGTCTGGCGAAGAGCGTGTTCGTCCTTTGGGCGTAATTTTCTTTAAGTAGCGCCACGGCTTTGTCGTAGTTTGGCGGGTCCTGGATCAGCGGAAAGATGTTGGAGCTCAACCTTGAATACAGGATCTGTATTTTCTGAGCCTTCGGAACAGGGTCTGGTGCAGACCTGATGTACGCCTCAAAACAAGCTAGCCAGTGCTGAAAGTCCTTTTTGGCGCCGTTTGATTGCGGATCCAGCTGCAGGCGATCCGGCTTGATACGGAGGTCCATCTTCTGAAAATCTTAGAGCAATAAATTGATGCACGATCAATTGAACAAAGACGAGAGTTGAATACAACTGAGGCTTTATTGCTCTAAGATGTGTGGCCTCCCACAGCAGCTGGCGAAATGGCTGCTGCACGGAGGACACACATATTTATACTCCGCCTACTGGGCAGAGCCAGCAGGCAGGGACTACCGTCGTACCTGTAGTACAGGTCCTACCATACATCACCTAATATAGGTGCAACAGTGGTTTACCACAGCACGGTAGGACAATGGTTAGCACTGTTGCTTCACAGCGCCAGTGTCCCAGAATGTGCAGTTAGTATGTGACCACCAGCTGCACATCATGTATGTCTGTGCCCGATACTCGGGCAGCACACACGACTCTTACATCCTGACAAAATCGTCAGTTCCTGGCAACTTCGAGGTCCTCGTTTGGTGAGGAGTTAGCTATTGGGCAACAAGGGTTAGCTGCTGAGGTTATGGCGAATGACTCCTGTCCAGAGACCCCTGACCAAGGCAGAGAACCGCTACAACGATGCCCATGCAGCGACCAGGTGTGGTGCATTGGTGTTCTAAAAATGCGCTTCCAGTGCCTAGTATGCTCCAATGGGTCGCTCCAATATAGTCACAAGAGAGTGTTGAACATTTTGGGGGCCTGATGCGTCCTTCATAACATCGTGCAACAGAGGGGTGATACGCTGGAGAAGGAGGAAGAAAGTCAGGCCTCACCTGATGAGGTGGATGAGGAGGGCGTCCAGCACGATCTGTGCATGGAGCCCAGACTGGCATGGCAGGATGCCCAATGTGTGCTTCAGGACCGTCGCACACAGGGAACCTCATCACCTCCCGATTTTCCAACTAAGAAGCCTGGCCGCCAGCAGCTCTGCCATCCTATCTCACCTGTCCATATTTTCCCTGACATCCCCCTTCCAAGTGGTTCCCCCTCCCCCCAGCTGCTCACATCCTCCCCTGTCCCGACTCCCTTCACTCCATCCCACCACCGCGGCTCCCACTCCCCCCTCCGAGGTTCCTAGCATCACAACAGGCTGTTGGCCCTGGAATAGCCGTATCAGCTAGTCTTCTCCACGGGATGGAGGATGATGATAACTCGCTGTGAGATGAGCTGTGGTGCTCCTCATTGTGAAAGTGTACAAACTCAGCAATAGCATGATGGGAAAAATAGCCAAATTATGTAACCAAGTGTAGGACAGCTGTGTCAGCTAGTGCCAAGATCAGACCCTGACAAACTAGACAAAGCTAAGAATCCGCATAATTGTATCATACAAGGCCAGAAGAGGGAAGATAGTGCCTGACCTTGTTAAAACCTGATAACAAAGCCACGATCTAGGAATGTCCTAATAACACAACTTCCTCATGACCTTGGTCCATCTGCGTCAAGGCATCATGAGGGCAGAGGTGAAAAACAAAATAGGACCACGTCTTATTTCCTCTAAAAACAAACTACTGCAAATAAGCCGAGTCAGGGTCTTTCCATGACAACGTGTTTGATCAGAAGTTATGACTGTATTGACATTTTTGAACAAGGTCTGTTTTTGTAAAATGATACAGCTTGTGTATAAATATTGAACGTTTTCTCCATGTCTTTGCGAGCTTGAGAAAGAATGAGCAGGTTTACCTTAACAGCTCTCTCTCTCTCTAACCTGTAGCCATCTGCATGCAGACTTTGGTCAATAAAGACAAAGTTATTTATTTTGAAACAGAGTTGTAAAGTTGTTTTTTCTCACAGTCTTGAAGTAGGAAAGATTTTAAAAGACGACATCATCATTTGACAAAGTCTGACTCCTGCGTTTAGGGTCAACTTCCACTGTCCGCCCAGGTGATTCTTCATGTGTGCTGGTCATTCCATCCCACCGGGTCATATACTCTCTGGGTGGTGCGCGGGGCGGTTATGGAGATGGTGAGCGGTGAACGGTCACTTGCTGTATAAGCTGTTCAACAAGGCGGCCTCACACTTCTGGCCCCATTCCCTGCTGCCTGTATGGGCGCTCCCTCCACCTGGCACTCCCACTACACCCAGCCTAGCCCATTCCTCACAACATTCAGACAGACAATTTAGGCAGATCACAGCATTCGTGCGAAGGTGTTTAATCGTGACTATTAACAGTATTGTGCACTGAGCCCTACCTCTAACACGTACACTCCACCCATGCCAACTTAACTGTTGTCGAACTTTCTTATCTTACATGGTCTACCGCTCCTTCTAGATGTGACCAGGGCTGCATATCAGACATGGAGGCGGCCTGCTGCGTATCGCACATTCTGACCTGGGATGCCTTTGGCGACTGTCCTGTGGGTGGGCCTAGTTGACTTTCTGAGTGTCACGGATGATGAGGTGTCATGCTCTTCTGCCCGCTGCCTATCAGATGCGCCTGTGTCAGGTGGGGGGGATTCAGAAGCACTAAGGAATTCCGGCACCTCCCCTATGGGAGTCACTAGCATGGGTGCCATCACACAAAAAACAAAATGGAGCAATCACATTGCTGGGGCTGTTCTGTAGGCCCCTAAACAGTCCGAGCGAAATATAAGAGCAGATACGTAGGCAAATTTCAAGAAGTCTAAAAGTAATAGGGTCGTGAGGGATATCAACTTCCCCAATAGTAACTGGGGTAGCTGTAGCGTGAAAGTTTAGAAGGAGCTGAATTCATAAAATGCATCCAGGAAAACGTTTAAACCAGTACATAGAAGGACCTACAAGACAGGGAGTGGTTCTGGACTTAATTTTTGGTAACGAATATGGTTGAACTATCAATGGGGTACATTTTGCAGACAGTAACCATAATTCCGTTTGATTCAAGATTGTTATGGAAAAAGACAAGGATGGGCCTGAGATCAAAGATCTAAATTGGGGGATGGCCAATTTTAATAAGATCAGATGTGATTTGGCTAGAATGGATGGGGAGCGGACACTTTTAGCTAAATCTGTGACAGAACAGTTGGACGCATTCAAGAAAGAAATAGGGAGAGTATAGGGCCAATATGATCCAATAAGGAAAAGAGTGGGACCAACAAATCCAGTGAACCCTCGATATCGAGGGACATACAGCATTGGATCAGGAGGAAAAAGGAGGCTTGTGGCAGATATCGAGGGCTCAAAACAGTAGAATACCTGGACACATATAGAATGTGCAATAGGAAACTTAAAAAGGAAATTACGAGAGCAGAGTGGGTTCATGAAAGGATACTGGCAGGTAAAATAAAGGAAAATCCTAAGTTGTTTTGCAAGTACATTAAGGGTAAAAGGATAACTAGGGAAAGGATAGGGTCCATTAAGGACCACAGTGGTAATTTGTGTGCGGAGCCGAAGGATGTAGGTAGGGATGTAAATGAATACTTTGTGTCAGTAGTCACTCGTGAGAGGGACAGTGTGGGTATAGATATCAGGGAGAAGGGCTGTAATAAAATTAAAGAGACTAACATAGACAGGAAGGAAGTTCTGAGTTGCCTGGAAGGCTTAAAAGTAGACAAATCTCCAGGGCCAGAAGAAATATTTCCCAGGTTGTTGAGTGAGGCAAGGGAGGAAATAGCAGGGGCGCTGGCAATAATTTTCAATTCCTTTCTGGCCACAGGAGAGGTGCCGGAGGACTGGGGATAGCCAACGTGGTACCATTATTCAAGAAGGGAGGAAGGAATGAACCAGGAAACTACAAGCCAGTCAGCCGAACCTCAGTGGTGGGAAACTATTGGAAGCAATTCTGAGCAACAGAATTAATTTAGAACAGCAGGGATCAATCAAGAACAGTCAGCATGGTTTTTTTAAGGGGAGGCCATGTCTGACCAATTTGCTTGAATTTTGCAAAGAGATGACTGTGGTAGTATATAGGTATGTAGATGAGGGAAAATCATTTGACGTAGTCTACTTGGACTTCAGCAAGGCTTTTGATAAGTTCCCCATGGGAGAATGACAGCGAAGGCAAGAACCCATGGGATGCAAGAACATTTGGCAAATTGGATCCAGAATTGGCTGAGTGACAGGAAGCAGAAGGTGATGGTCGAGGGGTGTTTATCTGACTGGAAGCTTGTGACCAGTGTGGTCCCGCATGGATCAGTGTTGGGGCCCTTGCCATTTGTTGTTTACATAAATGATTTGGATATGAATGTAGGAGGGTTGATCAGCAAGTTTGGAGATGATATGAAATTTGGTGGGTGGTAAATAGTGAGGAGTAGTCTAATAGTAATCTAATAGTCTTAGATTACAGAAGGATGTAGATCGGCTAGTCAGATGGGCTGATCAGTGGCAAATGGAATTCAATCCAGATAGTTGTGAGGCGATGCACTTGGACAGGACAAACAAGTCAAGGGAATACATGATAAACGCCAGGACCCTGGGAAGCACCGAGGATCAGAGGAATCTTGGTGTGCATCTACACCAGTCGCTTAAGGTAGAAGATAGAGTGGTTAAGAATATACATGGTATACTTTCCTTTATTAACTGAGGCATAGAGTTTAAGAACATGGAGGTTATACTGGAACTGTATAAAACATTTGTTAGGCCACAGCTAGATTATTGTGTGCAGTTCTGGAATATGCATGATAGGAGGGATGTGCTAGCTCTGTAAAGGTTGCAGAGGGGATTTACCAGTATGTTGCCTGGGCTGGAGAGTTTTAGTTATAAAGAGAGATTGGATAGACTTGGATTGTTTTCCTTGGAGCAGAGGATACGGAGATGTATAAAAGTATGAGGGACTTAGATAGAGTAGACAGAAAAAAACGTTTCCCTTTGGTGGAGGGATCAATGAACAGGGCACATAGATTTAAGGTAAGGGGCAGGAGATTTAGAGGAGATGTGAGGAAAAGCGTTTTTAACCAGAGGGTGGTGGGAGATTGGAACTCACTGCCTGAAAGGGCGCTGGAGGGAGAGAGATACCTTCATAATATTTAAGAAGTATTTAGATGTGTGCTTGCGATCACAAGGCATACAAGTGCTGGGGAATAGGATTAGAATAGTTAGATGGTTGTTTTTGACCGGCACAGACACAATGGGCCGAAAGGCCTTTTCTGTGCTGTGTCACTCTGTAACTCTATTACATGCTCCTCCCTCAGGTTCTCCATGGCCCCCAGGCTACTCCATGGAACTGAATTGAGGCCGGAGTGAGCTCCAGGGACTCCATCGTCACCTGGCGTTGCCAGTCCTGGAGGTCCGCTCAAGTCACAAACAGGGTCTTGATTTCCTCTGCCATGGAGCACTGAGACTGGGACATATCCCTCAGTGAGTGAAACATGTTCCTCTACAATGAATGGTGGTGGACAATTAAACAACACACTGGAGGAGAAGGCTCCACAAATATCCCCATCCTCAATAATGGACGAGCCCAGCACATATGTTCAAAAGACAAGGCTGAGACATTCTCAACAATCTTCAGCCAGAAGTACCAAGTGGATGATCCAAATCGGACTCCTCCTACGTTCCCCAGCATCAAAGATATCAGTCTTCAGCCAATACAATTCACTCCATATGAAAACAATAAATGGCTGAATGCATTAGATACTGCTAAGGCTATGTGCCCTGATAATATTCCAGCAATAGAACTGAAGACTTGTGCTCCAGGCCTTGCCACACCCCTAGCCAAGCTGTTCCAGTACAGCTACAACACTGGCATCTACCCGGCAATTTGGAAGCTTGCCCAGGTGTATCCTGTACACAAGAAACAGGACAATCCAACCCAGCCAATTTTCGCCCTATCAGTTGACTCTCCATCAGGGGCTGATTTAGCACAGTGGGCTAAACATCTGGCTTGTAAGGCAGAACAAGGCCTGCAGCACAGGTTCAATTCCCATACTGGCCTTCTCAAACAGGCGCCGGAATGTGGCGACTAGGGGCTTTTGTGACAATAAGCGATTTTTATTATTGTCATCAACAAAGTGATGGAAGGAGTCATCAACTGTGCAATCAAGTGACACTCAACAGTAACCTGCACACGGACGCTCAGTTTGTGTTCCTCCTGGGTCACTCAGCTCCTGACCTCATTACAGCCTTGGTTCAAACATGGACAAAAGAGCTGTATGTCAGAGGTGAGGTGAAAGTGACTGCCCTTGACACCAAGACTGCAGTTGACTGAGTATGGCATCTGTCAATGGGAATCAGGGGAAAACTCCGATGGTTGGAGTTTTAACTGGCACAAAGAAGGATGGTTGTGGTGGTTGGAGGTCAATCATCTCAGCTCCAGGACATCACTGCAGGTGTTCCTCAGGTTAATGTCCGAGGCCCAACCACCTTCAGCTGCATCATCAATGTCTTCCCTTCCATCTTAAGGTCAGAAGACAATATCCAAGCTTGGGCTGACAAGTGGCAAGGTACATTTGCGCCACACAAGTACCAGGCAATGACCAACTCCTAAAAGCGGATCTAACCATTGCCCCTTCACATTCTATAGCATTGTCATCGCTGAATCCTCCATCAATCCTGGGGGTTATCATTGATGAGAAACTGAACTGGACTAGCCATATCAATACTGTGGTTGCCAGTGCAGGTCAAAAACTAGAAATCCTATGGCAAGTAATTCACCTCATGACCCCTCCAAAGCCTGCCCACCATCTACAAGGCACAAGTCAGGAGAATAATAGAATTCTCTCCACTTGCCTGGATGAGTGCAGCTCCGACAACACTCAGGGGCAGCATGGTTAGCACTGTGGATTCACAACACCAGGGTCCCAGGTTCGATTCCCAGCTTGGGTCACTGTCCGTGCGGAGTCTGCACATTCTCTCCATATCTGCGTGGATTTCCTCTCGGTACTCTAGTTTCCTCCCACAAGTTCCTAAAGACGTGCTATTAGGTAATTTGGACATTCTAAATTCTTTCTCTGTGTACCTGAACATTGTTGGGGAACAGGAAGGCAGTCGTTTGCAAAGAATGTGGCGACTAAGGGCTTTTCACAATAATTTCATTGCAGTGTTACTGTAAGCCTACTTGTAACAATAAAGATCATTATTTTTAAAAAAGAAGCTCGACACCACCCAGAACAAAAGCAGCCCACTTGATTGATACCCCTTCCACAAATATTCAATCCCTCCATCACTGACAAATAGTTTCAGCCATATGTACCATTTACAAGAGGCACTGCAGTAACTCACCAATGTTCCTCAGGCAGCACCTTCCAAACCCATGACCACTACCATCTAGAAGGACAAGAGCAGCAGATACCTCCACTGGAGGTTCCCCTCCAAGCCAGTCAACAACAAGACTTAGAAATATATCACCATTCCTTCACTGTCGCTGGGTCAAAATGCTGGAACTTCCTCCTAACAGCACTGTAGGTGTACCTACACCTCAGGGACTGCAGTAGTTCAAGAAGGCAGCTCACCATCACCTTCTGAAAGGCAACTAGGGATGGGCAATAAATGCTGGAGCAACCAGCGATGCCCACATCATGTAAATGAATTTAAAAATCATCCTGCCCAGCTCAGCATCCGGGAACCAGAGACACCTGTTTGTGGGGCCATCTCTTTGACTGGAATGAGGGTGTGTGAGGGGGTGGAGTAATTATAAGCAGTTCCAGCTTGTCAACCTTGCCAGTGCCAATTCCGGCCCAGCGAATCTGAAGCCGGCGGGAATGAGAATTGCTCTAGATACAGATGGGCAAAGTGCTGGCTCATTAACCTGTCCTAAATTGCTCAGGAACTCGCAACACAGCGGAAACGTGAACTCCATGCAATTCGGTCCCAGCATCAACAGGAGAATTTTGACCAGCTGCAGCTCAAGACTCAAATGAGTTCCACCATAAAATAATAAAACAATTTTGTTTCTTCGCAAACAGCTGCCTTCCTGTTCCCCAACAATCTTGACTATTAATTGTCCAACATAAAATGAACCATTTAATTTAAAGCAGAATAAAATCCATATTACAGATTATAAAAGTGTTTTAGAATGATCAAAATCTTATACTTCAACTGGACATGCAATGTGTCTACCTCCGGTTTCAGACATGTGTTATGCATGCTTCTTTCTCAGCCTTTCAAAGTAAGATGGGAATTCTGTCCAGTTTTGAATGGTCTGGTGCCTGTTTTGCACCAAATCCATTACATTTCTCACCATCTGTCATAGCTGCACTGTATGGAATATGTTGCGTAAGGTGGCACTGATTGATCTCTGGTAGAGAGTTTATTTTCACTCAACTCCACTTGGTTTCTGCTGACGGTTATATTTATTATTGGCTCTGTCTAAAAACAGATTTTGAATTTGTTTCATGTCTTCTTTCTCTTGCTGGCTCCGGTTTCATCAATCTTGAGTACTCTGCAAGCCCTCGAGAAGATATGCCAGAATTACTGAGACTGGCCACCAGAAAGACTCTCAATGAAAACAAGGCTTCAGTTGCCAGCATTCACAAATCGAGCAAGTCGATGTTGATGTTATTCCTGCCAGTTGGGCAAGGCGCATTCTTCCAGAACAACTGGAACTATATCATCTTGGGAACAATATAAAAGCAATTCCCTGTAACCGGTTCTCAGATTAAAATCAAGAGGCTTTGATTTTATTCATAAAATTTGAAAATGCTGGAAATATTCAGCAGGTCAGGCAGCATCTGTGGCGAGAGAAACAGAGCTAACGTTTCAGGTCGATCACCTTTCATCAGAGTTGATTGAATCAAATTTGATCAAATTACTGTGTAAGTTCGTGCAATCATGATGTTGGGCTCTTATTGTAAGTGTTAGTGGATAAGAAAAATAAATAGAAATTTAAGGGTTTGCTATATAAAGTTCAAAATAGAGAACCATGTTTGCAATAACGCATAACTGATTTGAGAACAAAACATAGAGAAGTGGATTAGGGAGTTTTGGTTCTGGATAAGGTGAAAAAAAATCATCAAATAAATAAGTCTGAAGAAGTATGATCTAGATGTTAGAAACTAGTATGCATAACGTAGAATGCAAATACTTTTCTATTTGAGCATGAATCCCACTGAAGAGACCCAAGGAGAAATTAAATTGAATTAAACAAATTTTTTTGGGTAATTTAAATCTAAGTCATGCTTCTACAAAAGTTGAAATTACTTACTTTGAACATAGAAAGAAATTGGAAAAATTGATTTTGCATATTGCCAAATAGAACTAGCCAGAAAAAAGGCAAGGGCTAAGAGCTCTCAGGGATTCTATCAGACAGGTTATTACTGCTTCAGAGGGGAAAAAGTAAATCACACTTAATGCAGCTTCATGAAATACATTCTGTGTGTGTGAAAATGCAAGTTTTCTCACTCAGCTTGAATTCTTTATGGGTGGTTTAAATAATTCTTCCAAACGTTTCAGATAAACCCACAGGGTTATTCCTATGTTGTACTTAAATTATTGATAACAAGGAATTTAATGCTGAATCTTTGGGATAAACTAATTTATGTAAGGAAATCTATTCAATATTTTTCTTCATTAAAGGCCCTCTGATGATCTTGTTGGACAACTTATTAAAATAGCACACAGATTTGGCCTCTAATTTGTTCCAGATATTTAATTCATCAATATGCCTATGAAAATAAGCAAGATAATTGTTATCCGTGAAGAAGAAATAACCCTTAATTTGAGGCATGTACGACCTAGATTCTAAAATGAATGTAAAATTTATACTAAGCTCACCCATTATTTGCTTTAAGAAATAAATTAATTTTAAGGTAACTGAAAGATAGATGTCCAGGCTGTCTTTAAACTTGATGATTGATAACATTCTTACTAATTTCCTGAGGTAAAAGGGAGAGAGAAGACTGACTTTGTGAACATTCCTGTGTCGAAGAATTCATTCAGTTAGCCCTTGATTTCCACATTCATTTTCTTACCGATTTGGTGCAGTTGTCTCCAGCTGTACTAATAAGAGTAATAATGAGAAACTAATTATGAAGCTCTAAGAAATTGATCAAATGAACAATGGAAAAATGTGGGAGAGCTTTATTTTCTGGAAGGCAAGAAGGAGGCAGTTTAAAATGTTACAGTGAAGAGAAACAAATAGACTAAAGTATTGATTTTCATACGAGGGAGCCCTTAATTGATTTGGAAACAGATTTCCTGTTCACCTAGTGGCAATGGGGATGGGAATAGAGGTGGGTCAGATGAAGTGTGAGACTCATTTAGATACCTCACGGTAGCCATCACTGAGGTTGCTGGTTGTCCTGAGGGAGGAATCAGATTCTGCCAATGCTTCCATTTTACCAGAGAGAAGTGAAATATCGTAGCTGAGTCTAAGGCCTGCCACCTGGGACAAGACAGATTTTGAATTCATCGATGTCCAGTTTGCGGCAAGAGGAGGCCACCTCATTCAGCAGTAGGGGCACCTTTCTGTTCAGTGTCATAGAACATAAAACATAGAACAATACAGCGCAGTACAGGCCCTTCGGCCCACGATGTTGCACCGACATGGGAAGTCAAAAAACAAAAGCCATCTAACCTACACTATGCCATTATCATCCATATGCTTATCCAAGAAACTTTTAAATGCCCTCAATGTTGGCGAGTTCACTACTGTTGCAGGTAGGGCATTCCACGGCCTCACCACTCTTTGCGTAAAGAACCTACCTCTGACCTCTGTCCTATATCTATTACCCCTCGGTTTAAGGCTATGTCCCCTCATACTAGCCATTTCCATCCGCGGGAGAAGGCTCTCACTGTCCACCCTATCTAACCCCCTGATCATTTTGTATGCCTCTATTAAGTCTCCTCTTAACCTTCTTCTCTCTAACGAAAACAACCTCAAGTCCATCAGCCTTTCCTCATAAGATTTTCCCTCCATACCAGGCAACATCCTAGTAAATCTCCTCTGCACCCGCTCCAAAGCTTCCACGTCCTTCCTATAATGCGGTGACCAGAACTGTACGCAATACTCCAAATGCGGCCGTACCAGAGTTTTGTACAGCTGCAACATGACCCCCTGACTCCGGAACTCAATCCCTCTACCAATAAAGGCCAACACTCCATAGGCCTTCTTCACAACCCTATCAACCTGGGTGGCAACTTTCAGGGATCTATGTACATGGACACCTAGATCCCTCTGCTCATCCACACTTCCAAGAACTTTACCATAAGCCAAATATTCCGCATTCCTGTTATTCCTTCCAAAGTGAATCACCTCACACTTCTCTACATTAAACTCCATTTGCCACCTCTCAGCCCAGCTCTGCAGCTTATCTATGTCCCTCTGTAACCTGCTACGTCCTTCCGTACTGTCGACAACACCACCGACTTTGGTGTCGTCTGAAAATTTACTCACCCACCCTTTTGCGCCCTCCTCTAGGTCATTGATAAAAATGACAAACAGCAACGGCCCCAGAACAGATCCTTGTGGTACGCCACTTGTAACTGAACTCCATTCTGAACATTTCCCATCAACCACCAGCCTCTGTCTTCTTTCAGCTAGCCAATTTCTGATCCACATCTCTAAATCACCCTCAATCCCCAGCCTCCGTATTTTCTGCAAAGGCCTACCGTGGGGAACCTTATCAAACGCTTTACTGAAATCCATATACACCACATCAACTGCTCTACCCTCAGTCACCTTCTTAAAGAACTCGATAAGGTTTGTGAGGCATGACCTACCCTTCACAAAGCCATGCTGACTATCCCTAATCATATTATTCCTATCTAGATGATTATAAATCTTGTCTCTTATAATCCGCTCCAAGACTTTACCCACAACAGACGTGAGGCTCACCGGTCTATAGTTGCCGGGGTTGTCTCTACCCCCCTTCTTGAACAAAGGGACCATATTTGCTATCCTCCAGTCCTCTGGCACTATTCCTGTAGCCAATGATGACATAAAAATCAAAGCCAAAGGCCCAGCAATCTCTTCCCTGGCTTCCCAGAGAATCCGAGGATAAATCCCATCAGGCCCCGGGGACTTATCTATTTTCAGCCTGTCCAGAATTGCCAACACCTCTTCGCTACTTACCTCAATGCCATCTATTCTAATAGCCTGGGTCTCAGCATTCTCCTCCACAACATTATCTTTTTCCTGAGTGAATACTGACGAAAAATATTCATTTAGTATCTCGCCTATCTCTTCAGACTCCACACACAACTTCCCATCCCTGTCCTTGACTGGTCCTACTCTTACCCTAGTCATTCTTTTATTCCTGACATACCTATAGAAAGCTTTTGGGTTTCCCTTGATCCTACCTGCCAAATACTTCTCATGTCCCCTCCTTGCTCGTCTTAGCTCTCTCTTTAGATCCTTCCTCGCTACCTTGTAACTATCAAGCGCCCCAACTGAAACTTCACTCCTCATCTTCACATAGGCCTCCTTCTTCCTCTTAACAAGAGATTCCACTTCTTTGGTAAACCACGGTTCCCTCGATCGACGCCTTCCTCCCTGCCTGACTGGTACGTACTCATCAAGAACACGCAGTAGCTGTTCCTTAAACAAGCTCCACATACCCAGTGTGCCCGACACTTGCAGCCTACTTCTCCAACCTATCCCCCCCAAGTCATGTCTAATGGCATCATAATTGCCCTTCCCCCAGCTTTAACTCTTGCTCTGCGGGGTATACTTATCCCTTTCCATCACTAACGTAAACATCACCGAATTGTGGGCACTGTCACCAAAGTGCTCACCTACCTCCAAATCCAACACCTGGCCTGGTTCATTACCCAAAACCAAATCCAATGTGGCCTCTCCTCTTGTTGGCCTGTCAATATATTGTGTCAGGAAACCCTCCTGCACACATTGTACAAAAAACGACCCATCTAATGTACTCAAACTATATCTTTTCCAGTCAATATTTGGAAAGTTAAAGTCTCCCATAATAACTACCCTGTTACTTTCACTCTTATACAGAATCGTCTTCGCCATCCTTTCCTCTACATCCCTAGAACTATTTGGAGGCCTACAGAAAACTCCCAACAGGGTGACCTCTCCTTTCCTGTTTCTAACCTCAGCCCATACTACCTCGGAAGAAGAGTCCCCATCTAGCATCCTCTCCGCCACCATAATACTGTTTTTGACTAGCAGCGCCACACCTCCCCCTCTTTTGCCTCCTTCTCTGAGCTTTCTAAAACACCTAAACCCCGGAACCTGCAACAACCATTCCTGTCCCTGCTCTATCCATGTCTCCGAAATGGCCACAACATCTCCTTCTGTCTCTGGGTCCTAATCCTCTCTTGCCTCCTGCCCCCCTCCCAATAAGCTGCTCCTCCCAGGACCTCACCATCCTCAAGGTCCTCTGCACTGAACAACACAGCAGACCACAACAATGACTGAGAACTTTGGATGAAGGTATTGGAAGGCACAAACTGACCCATCTGGAATCACACCTTCAAAAGCTCGATGACTTACTCAACAGTTGTCTTGCTGAGCAAATGGCTTTGGCTGGATCATCTGGGACTCGGGTAGAGGAGTCAGTAACAATCTCTTCAAGGGATTTTCCTTGTCCACTCAGATCCATCCACTTACCTTTTGTGCTGAAATGGACGAGTGGCAGAGGAAAAAGGCAAGGAATTAGAGCACACACATGAAGGGAGCTCTTGTCGTCACAGACAAGTTGGATATTGAGCAAGTGAAAGCTCTTCCTGTTTTTGGGTCTCGCTGGCTCATTATTGAGTGCCTTAATGGCCATGTAGACACAGTTAATTATGTTCTGCATCGAGTGAAATCCAGCAATAGAGGCAAAATCCAAAGCTCTCTTTCCGTGCAAAATAATGTCTGCAATTAGGTGAATGTGCATTCCAGCTCTGGTAAAGAGGGCATCAGTGTCAAGTGGGGTGCAGTGGTGTGCAAACATTTTTGAGATGCCACTAAGATCTGCAGCTGATCCTTGGAAGGCGGCAGAAGTGAATAGTTCAAAACCACAGCGACTTTGGTGCCATTAGCAGGACATGGTGATCAGTGCTGTGAGATGCATGGTCTTCGCAGACGAGGACACAGATGTCTGCAACCATCTGTCTGCAGTCCCTTGGCTCACTGGGTCTTGGTCATTTCCTGGTAGCTCAATTCCAGCAGTCAATTCTGTGTTGAGAGTTTAGCCTCTGATGCCTTCCTGTGCTGTGTTCCTTTCCCGTGCCCTCCTGATGTCCGGGATTCTGTCCTTCTTGTAAAGGGTATTAATTATCATTGCCATGAGGCCCAGAACGTGACAGCAATGAACCTGTTGCCAGCTTGAGCCTTCCTTCTGGACGGATGACCCTCCTGTTCTCCTTGCCCTTTGCCCTTCTACCTCTGTGATGTCAGGAGAGGCTGGCAATGTTTAAAGCCTGGGACTCTCCCTGTCACCTGTGCAGCACCAAGGACACCCTCTTACAAAGTGCCAAGTCCCCCTTTGCCTTGCTAATCCTGTAATAGGGCCAGGGTTATACCACAGGGCAGCCATGACTACATCCCAACAATCTACCTGTCTCCTCTTAACTATTCTGAAATTGACAGCTCTTACAGCCGGCCTTCCTCTTAAATGCTTCCCTGTTCCCCTTCCACCAGTTCTAAATGAGCTTTTACAATGGACGGTATTCACCCCCCCCCCCCCCCCCGCCCCCGCCCCCCCCCACCACTGGGTGGGGGAATCGCTGGGGCACCGCGCGAATCGCGCCACGCCGCCCCAACCCCCGCACACGATTCTCCCAAACCCCGAAACCATCAATGCGCGAATCGCGCCGGGCCATTCGTGGAATCGGATGGGCCGAGCGGTCGCGCGTAAACGGCCTACTCCTACCAGCGCCGTCCACACCTGGTCGCTGCCAGCGGGTACTCATCGCGAAGGCTTGGGGGGCGGCCTGTGAGGGGGTGAGGGGGGCTCCGTTCCCGGGGGGGCCTCCAGAGTGGCCTGGCACGCGATCGGGACCAACTGATCGGCGGGCCGGCCTCTCTGTCGGCGGGCCTCCTTTCTTAAGCCGGCAAGCCTGGATCCATCAGCCATGTTTGCGCGGGGAGGCCTGGAGTGGCCCAACTGCACATGGACCCAAGGCTTTTCTGCGGTGCCGGGTCTCTGACGCCGCGCCGAGGCCCCACCCCTGTAAATCGCGTAACGCCCCTGCTAGCCCCACGGAGGGGGGGAGAATAGGGTCTGGGAACGGGTGCCGACGCCGGAGTAAAACACTCCGGTTTTTACTCCAGTGTCGGCACTTGACTCCTGTTGGGAGAATCCCGCCCACAATCCTTTTTTGAAAATTTAGAGTACCCAATTTATTTCCAATTAAGGAGCAATTTAGCATGGCCAGTCCACCTACCCTGCACATCTGTGGGTTGTGGGAGCAAAACCCACGCAAACACAGGGAAAATGTGCAAACTCCACACAGACAGTGACCCAGAGCTGGGATCAAACCTGGGACCTTGGCGCCGTGAGACAACAGTGCTAACTACTGCACCACCGTGCTGCCCAGCTCTTACAATATCTTAATCAACCTTAATGGAATTGAGAGTGCGATTCCTATCCTGCTCCCTTCCTACACTGCTGATCATTGCCGTTGCTATTACTGATCCCTAGAAAATTACACTCCAGCCGGGGCTGATATTTTCAGGGGCCTCCAACCTTTGTTTCATACTTGCAATGTCCCCAAAATTTCCAGTCTTGAAGTCAGTGGTATAGGCTTGCATTTCTGACAATGAAGAAATGGCCAACAACTGGAGTGGAGAGGGTGCAAACTGTTTTGCAAGGCCAGACCTTCACGGAAAGAGAAAGAAATTGTTTGATAGACAAGGAAGGATTTAACATTTATTGAAAGGGCGGATGTCAGATCAGTCAGAAATACAACAACTCATGTAGCACTTTGAACACAATGAAACAACCAAGTCTCAAAGGAGAATTATTAAAGCAAAATATGACAGTGAACCATATAGCGAGAGATTAAGTCAGTGAAAAAATTTTGGGGAAAGCAGTAGGTTTAAGTGTCTTAAAGGCAGAAAGTAAGGTAGAGAGTTGGAGGTGTGTAAGGAGTGAATTTCAGAGATTTGGCCCGAAGCAACTAAAGATATGGGGCTGTATTCTCCGCCGGCGGGATGCTCCATTTTGCCGGCAGCCCGTTGACCAGCCGACGAAAAATGTGGCACAGCGGGGTGGAGAATCCAGTCCCTGATCACCAATGGTGCAGCAATTATAATTGGGGATGCACAGGTGACCTGAATCAGATGAATGTACGTGATTCAGAGGACTATGGAGCTGGAGGTAATTGCGCAAATAGGGAGGGGCAAGGCCAAGGTGGAATTTGGAAATATGGATGAAAATTTTAAAACCAAAATGTTGATTGACTGGGAGCCAATGGAGGGCAGTGAGCACAGGGTGATAGGGTTTAGGACCAACAAAGAGTTAAGACACGGTAGCACAGTTTTGGATGACCTCAAGTTTATCCAGGCTGGAATGTGGGAGACCATTCAGGAGAGTGTTACAATAGTCAAGTCTAGAAGTAACAGAGACAAAGGGCGATATTCTCCGTTTGAAAGATGAAGGGCGAGATTTAAACTAGGGGCCACCTAGTTTTTCCAAACTCAACCAATGCCATATGCATTACACCTGAATGTAGAGGGGGAAGAGGTTGGAAGACCTGAGTGTTATCAAGGCTGTGCTCTTTACCGAATGGGCTGAGCCCATCGTCTCCATCCTGAAATTGGACCACACTGTGAGGGTCTGCGAGGATCACAAACTAACAATAAACAGAGGAGCTCAGCTACATCATTATCCTATTCTGAAGATAAGTTAGCAAGGGGCCTCAAATATACTAAGCTAGACCTAAACCATGTTTATCAACAGCTGGAACTGGAAGAAGACTCCAGAAATGTAGTTACAATAAATACCCACAAGGGGTTATATCTGTACACTCGATTGCTATTTGGTGTTTTGTCAATCTGCACCATTTTTCAGTGCACTATGGAGAACCGGTTACAAGGAATTCCCAAAGTGGTGGTATACTTGGACGTTGTGTTAGTTACAGGTACATCTCCGAAGAGCATGGGGCAAACCTGGAGGAGATCCTCAGGAGGTTTAAAGAGGAGGACATATGTTTAAAAAGCGAGAAATATATGTTTCAAGCTGATGAGATTATGTATCTTGGATTCAAAGTGGATGCAAAGGGATTGCATCCCCTTGAAGATAAGGTTGAAGCTATTAAAGGAGTGCCTGCACCCAAGGATGCAACAGAACTGCAGCCCTCCCAGGAGTGGTGAATTCCTAAGGAAGATTCCCGCTGTATGTGTCAACAATTTTGGCCCCTTTACACCAGCTTTCAAAAATAAATCAGCGATGGACGTGGGGAGACATGCAGAAAGAAAGGTTTTCTCAAGTCAAACAGGCTTTCCAGTCGTCAACATTACCCGTGCATTTCAACCCGAGCAATCCATTAGTAGTCACTTATGATGCCTCGCTGTATGGAGTTGGAGCAGTTCTATGCCATAGAGTGACAAATGGAGTGAAGAGGCAAATTGTGTTTGCTTCAAGAACCTTGTCAGACATTGAGAAAGAGTACTCTCAAATCAACAAAGAAAGCCAAGCAGTTATTTATGTAATGAAAAAATTTCACCTGTACATCAACGGATGATACTTGACCATTGTGCCAGACCTCAAGCCATTATGGGACCTTTCCAGGAGGATAAGCCAGTGCCACCTATTGCCTCAGTCAGGGTGCAGTGATGGGCCTTGCTGTTGGCAGCATACAGTTATAATTTCTAGCATAGACCGGGAACACAGATTTCTGCAGATGAACTTAGCCACCTCGCATGCCACAAATCATACCATGGAGGTTCCCTTCCATGTCGCTCACCACCCTGACGTGGAAATATATCGCTGCTCCTTCACTGTCACTGGGTCAAAATTCTGGAACTCCCTCCCTAACAGTACCTACACCTCAAGGCCTGCAGCAGCTCAAGAAGGCAACTCACCACTACCTTCTGAAGAGCAACTAGGGATTGCGCTGGATGATAGCTGTTGGGCCATCATTTATTGCCCATCTCCAGTTGCCCTTCGTAAGGTGGTAGTGGGTTGCCTTCTTGAACCGCTGCAGTCCTTGAGGTGCAGGTACATCCACTGTGCTGTTCGGGAGAGAGTTCCAGGATTTTGCCCCAGCGACAGTGAAGGAACATCAATATATTTCCAAGTCAGGGTGGTGAGTGACGTGGAGGGGAATCTCCAGGGCTTGGTGTTCCAAGGTATGAGCTGCACTCATCCAGGCAAGCGGAGAGTATTCCATCACACTCCTGACTTGTGCCTTGTATGGACAGGCTTTTGGGGGTCAGGAGGTGAGTTACTCGCCATAAGATTCCTCACGTCTGGCAGCCCTGGTAGCTACAGTATAGATAAATGAATTTATTTCATGAAGCTGATCGGTTTATTATGACAAGAAAAGTTTAATGGTCATAATTACCAGGGCTAGCCTTCAATTCAAGATTTTATAATCCCATCAGCAGCTATGGCAGGATTTGAACCCATGTTCCCGGAGCATTAGGTTAGACCTCCAGATTCCTAGTCCAGTGACATTACCATCCCCAGATGTGGGGCATGCCACATCTCTCACTACTTTTCAAATTCTTCTGATGAAACCATCCTTTGTTCACTCCACTTACCATGGGTTAGGAACCAAGCAAAATTAGGAGAATCTCCAAACGATGTGGCATTTTACATCAATAAAGATCTCAAATGAGTGAAAGATAGTCATTCTCCTTTCTACTCATTACCTATACACAGAATTTTATTGTCAATTCATTTAATAATACTGAAAATTATGTGCTGTTCATAAACACTGTGAACAGCAGGTTTCCATAACAGAATCCTTTGAACACAACTTTTCCCCCCAGACAAAACATTTTTAATTTATCACCACCCTCTGTCTTCTGTTGCTAATCTAATTCTCAGCCCATCTGGATAGCTCGCTATCTTTGCCACGAGCTTTAACCTTCCCGACTGATCTCACTGAGGAACTTTGTCAAATGACTTTATAAGATGCGAGTAAATACATTCATTGGAATACTCTTATTCATGAACCTAGCCAGCCCCTAAAGGAGCTTCAAATGGCCTACAAAGTATCACACACTAGCTCCAAAAAGCCCACTGACTGTTCCCCACAACATACATGCTTCCCATGGGCCATCATACAGCATCTTTCAGAATATAGTCAAGCATTGTTGCCAACTGGACTGCAACCATTAGGTTCATGGCTCACCCTCATACAGAACACTTGAAGCACTTGTCATCTTCCAAAATCCTGGTAACAATCCAGCACTCATGGCGCTCCGAAAAAAGTATCACAATTTTTCTTCTTCCATTACCGAGGACATCAGTAGATGCAAGAGCCCTACTAACAACCTGGGGTGCAATTCTCCCCAAACGACGCGATGTCCGCCGACTGGCGCCCAAAACGGCGCCAATCAGACGGGCATCGCGCCGCCCCAAAGGTGCGGAATGCTCCTCATCTTTGGGGGCCGAGCCCCAACATTGAGGGGCTAGGCCGGCACCGGAGGGATTTCCGCTCCGCCAGGTGGCGGAAACGGCTTTTGTTGCCCCGCCAGCTGGCGCGGAAATGACATGTCGGGCGGCGCATGCGCGGGAGCGTCAGCGGCCGCTGACAGTTTCCCGCGCATGCGCAGTGGGGAGAGTCTCTTCTGCCTCCGCCATGGTGGATACCGTTGCGGAGGCGGAAGGGAAAGAGTGCCCCCACAGCACAGGCCCGCCCGCGGATCGGTGGGCCCCAATCGCGGGTCAGGCCACCATGGGGGCACCCCCCGTGGCCAGATCGCCCCGCGCCCCCCCCAGGACCCCGGAGCCCGCCCACGCCGCCTTGTCCCGCCGGTAAATAGGTACTTTAATTTACGCCGGCGGGACAGGCAATTTATCGGCGGGACTTCGGCCCATCCGGGCCGGAGAATCGAGCGGGGGGGCCCGATTCCCGCCCCCGCCGAATATCCGGTACCGTAGACTTCGGCAACCGGCGGGGGCGGGATTCACGGCAGCCCCCGACGATTCTCCAACCCGGCGGGGGGTCGGAGAATGACGCCCAAGTTGTTCCAATCTCGACATAACCCAGTCTCATCAATTCCCAGAGGTACTGTGGATTATTCACCTCTGTTATTATGATGAATTTTGTCTGCAGCTATCTTTCGTGAAAGCTGTTATGAAGCATCCTTTCAGCACACTTGAAATATTTTGATAATCTGTAACAGTTTTACTCATTGTATCTGTTAACAGATTGATCAGTTCTTTGACATTTCTTTCATGATTGAACTTTAACCTTATCTTTAACCCCTTGAACATCTCAGGCGGGATTCTCCGACCCCCGCCGAGTGTGAATCCCGCCCTGCCGCTCCGATGCTGGCTGCCAAAATCTACGGTGCTGGTTTTCGGGCGAGGGCAGGGATCGCAGCCGTTGGCAGTGGCACCCCCAGCGATTCTCCAGGCCCCGATGGGCCGAGCGGCCGCCCATTTTCGGCCAGTCCCACCGGCGTAGATTCATAGAATTTACAGTGCAGAAGGAGGCCATTCGGCCCATCGAGTCTGCACCGGCTCTTGGAACGAGCACCCTACCCAACCACACACCTCCATCCTATCCCCATAACCCAGTAACCCCACCCAACACTAAGGGCAATTTTGGACACTAAGGGCAATTTTATCATGGCCAATCCACCTAACCTGCGCATCTTTGGACTGTGGGAGGAAACCGGAGCACCCGGAGGAAACCCACGCACACACGGGGACAACGTGCAAACTCCACACAGACAGTGACCCAAGCCGGGAATCGAACCTGGGACCCTAGAGCTGTGAAGCAATTGTGCTAATCACTATGCTACCGTGCTGCTCTGCTACTGGCGTGAATTAGACCAGGTCCATACATGCGGAATCTGGCTTTGAGGGCGGCCTGCGGAGTCCTCGGGGGAGGCGCGGGGGGATCCGGCCCCAGAGGGGGCCCCCACGGTGGCATGGTCCGTGATCAGGGCCCACCGATCTGTGGGTGGACCTGTGCCGTGGGGTTACTCTTTTCCTCCACGCCAGACTCTGTAAAGCACCGCGATGGCCGGCGCAGAGAAGAAAGCCCCTGCGCATGCCGAGGAAACACGCCAGTGGTTCTGCGCATGCGCCAGAACACGCTGGCACTCCTGCGCATGTGCCAACACGTGTTAGCCGGCGGAGGCCCTTGGGCGCCGGTTGGCACGGCGCCAACCACTCCAGCGCCAGCCTAGCCCCCGAAGGTGCAAAGGATTCCGCACCTTCCGGGCGGCCCGACGCCGGAGTGATTCACGCCACTCCTTGGTGCTGGTATGGCCCGCCCCGCCGATTGCAGGAGAATCCCGCCCCTGATCTTATGCCACCCATTCAGATCGCAAAATTGTAGTTCTGTGCTTTCCTCCGGATGGCAGCTCATCACCAACTTCTCAAGGGCAATTAGAGATGGGCAATAAATGCTGTCCTAGCTAGTGACACCCACATCCCATGAATTAGTATTAAGAAAGTACAATGAAACATTTCTTACCAAGATTTCCTCACCGCTTTCCTCCCTCAGCCTCTACACTGAATGATTTCTCATCCTCAATGAGGTCAACATTCACTTCAGCTCATCGTCTCTCTCCTCTGAGTTCACCGACCTTTTAGCTTCCCTAAATCTCTCCCCCTGCCATGTAAACTCTCCAACCAGCATTCACGGCCAATCCATGACCTTGTGTTATACTCTTTGTTGTAGTCACAAAGAGAAAGAATCAGAGGTGGCAGATGCAGAATTTGTATAATATTATGCAAAGGGTTTATTTACAAGGTGCTGCTCAAACAGGACACAATGGTGAACTCCACAAAAGCTCGTGAAACATTTTGATGACATCATTGTGTAACATGTGGCAATACACCAGCCAATGGCATTACTCTGATACAAAACGCCACTCCTTCTTTACTCGTTTAGTGTTCCCAGCATTTTAACTTAATTGGGTTTTCCATGCCATTCCATGGCATGCTGGGATTCATGCTGCAACTTAGAGGGGCGGGACCTAATCCCTTGGACAGGTCCCACACCTCTGATATCAGAGCGTTATTTTTAAAGGGCATTGCAATCTCCATCTGCTGCTGTAGACCTCACCACCCTGCATCACTGACAGGGAACCACCCCACCTAATCGCTGGCAAGGAACACCTGTCATCAGCCCCCAAACATTCCATTAAGCCCTCCCAGCCCCCCCAGAACCCCTCCTTCAGCCCTCTCTCATTCCCACACCTGGGGGAAGCTGGAAATTCGAAGCGTAGAATCAGATTGTTGATATTTACAGATCTGCAGGGATCCATTAAGTCAGGGTAGCAGCTGTTTCTCCAACCCCAATTATTTTTTCTGAGCCTGCCCCTTTGTTCTCAAGTACTACAGAGAAAGTGAAGGGGCAGACCTCCCCCAAAGCCCCTCCACTAGTCTTTCCTCCAGAATAGAGACAGACTCATAAAAAAAATACGGTTAGAGAAAGAGCTGCTGTCCTGACTTAATCGTTCTGATTCTACTTTTTGCAGGTCTAGAGAGCTGTCAATCAGAATGCTTTTTGCAGACAATAAAGTGTGAATTTCAATGTAAGTAATCCAGTTCAAAGCATTCAGCCTCCCAACCATACACAGTGCCTTCAATACTTCAAAAAACAATGAAAATCACTGTGAAACTCACTTCAAATATTTCCACCACTTTAAGACATAACTTTTATTTTCACCTCACAGACCGTTAAACTTGGTATTGTTATGGGCCAGGGTTTAGAAAACTTCAAAGTACACGATGGAGTTCACCTGACCTTTAACTGTTTGTTGAATTTGACTGGGATGAGCACAAGAGCCTGCCTCTCAGGTGTTATTCAACTGGCTTCTAAGGAGCTTTTAATCAAAGAAACAAGCTTTATTCTAAGAATTTAGTTAACATTTGTACAAACACACACAGCAAGAACTTTTATCAATTACAAACACAAAGACCCCACACAGCTACAGTATTCTATGTATAACCCTTAATGAATTCCCCCTTAACTGTTCCAATTCAACAACAAAATCCAAGTAAAACCAGAAACGCCTTTTCCAAGGTATGGCCCAGCACGCGGCATTCTCACTGGTATGAGACTTGTTATTGATATTCTGTTCCCCTTTTCAAACAGCAGATTTGAATTCCTTTTAAAATAAAAACAACTTTTAAAATGAAAATAGAGAGACAGTACTATAAACCTGTGCAGTTCAAAACCAATCCAAAAACTCAAAGCGAAAATAAAAACTCACAGAGCCACAGCCAGTTCCACTCACACAAATGACATCACTGAAGCCATGTGATAATACAAAAACCTTTCTTAAAAGGACACACCCATGACAGTATACTGACAGACTTTTCAAAG
Organism: Scyliorhinus torazame; assembly: GCF_047496885.1. NCBI lineage: Eukaryota > Metazoa > Chordata > Chondrichthyes > Carcharhiniformes > Scyliorhinidae > Scyliorhinus > Scyliorhinus torazame. Next base: position 179,661,698 of record NC_092709.1, read on the forward strand.
GTGTGTGGGGTACAGATGGGGTCACTTTCACGTTATTATTAGGAATGTGTATTGATAAGATAATGAGCGATTGCATAAATGTTTTAGGAGTACAGATATGCACATTTTCATTTTATTGTGGGAAAACTTTAACTTTTACATACTGACTCACTGTTCACTGGGCTTAATGGCTGCAGATGTGGAGAGCGGCCAAAGGAGCAATATCCCAAAGGACACCTCTAACCTGAACCCCACCAGCCCAACATAAGCCCTCTTGACCCCAACCTCCCAGTAAAGATGCTCCTCGGCATCATAGTGACAACTGTTGGGAGTGTAATTGCCACATTGTCATCACTCGGACTTCAAGGAACCAGGCTCCTCAGTACTTGCACGCCAGAGGGGATTTTGGCTGGGGGTGGAGGGGTGGGGGGGGTGGCTTTCCACCTGGCTTGTGAATGGTGTGCCTTGCCCGCCAATGGCATGCAAAATAGCTCCAATAAGCTATTTGCATTCTCCGGCCTTGTTGGAGCTCAAAGTCCCACTGGACCATCAGCAAACCCGCTATGGCTGACAGGGCAGCAGGGAGACTCGCAAACGGTTTTCTGCCCAGCGCAAAGCCCGACTTTGCCTCATTGTGTAATTCTCCGCCCGATCGGGATTCCAATCTTAGTAGCAGAGAACGGAGAATCCCGGCCATTATCTTTTGTGTATCACCGAGATACAATGCCTTGAAATTTGATGATGCCATATCTGTTCTCCAAGCAAAATGAGAGATTCACGCTTCACACCGCAAACCAAGGCTTCCCAGCCGATTCGCCGGACTGCTTTCGCCAACCCCCTGCTAACAAGTACAGCAGCACGTAAACTGCTCTTGCACAGCCATCCCTACTCAGCCCATAGCCATGGCGCTGAGACGACCGGTCCCACGATTCGAGGATGCAGATCTGGGGAGGCTCCTAAAGGCGGTTGAGGCCAGGAGGGATGTCCTGCTCCCCCCGAGGGTCCCAGAGTGTAAGCCACAGGGCAGCCAGTGCTGCATAGGAGGGGTAGGTAGTGGTCATCGTCTCTGGCAGCGTGACCAGGATGGCCCTCCCCAATGCCATGAGATGATCAATGACCTACACCGGGCTGCACGGGGAAGTTGGCACACTACTCCCCCACATGACTGCACCTGGGACTGCTCCCACACAGCACAGTGCAGTGCCCTGGCCCACCCATGTCGCCCATGCCACACCACCCCCCCAAGCCTCCTCTACAAACCACCCCCCTCACGATGAACCACACGTGCAGCTGACGATGCCTTTCTGTGTCCCCACAAGAGAAGTTGCCCCACAACCATCGGGAGAGGGCCCAGACGTGGCGGGGTGCCGGACTCAGAATCCTCACCACCTTCATAGAATGTGCCCTGGCGGTTACAGGGATAGTCGAAAATAGAGCGGTCACCAACATATAGGTCGCTGCATGGCGGGACTTTCACACCAACATACAGGGCCCCACCCGTCTGGAGTTTCACACATGAGTTGTTAATGATTTTCGGACTGACCCATCCTTCCCACTGACCACATGTTCATTCTCCTGTAGGACCTCCTGCCAACGGCGCCGGCCGGTCCGGGGTGGCTCCCCACCCCGCCTCCCATGAGAACACCTTGGAGGAGAGATCCAAGGATTCCATCATAGATGTGTCACAGCTGTCATCCACACCCTTCACCAGCGCAGAGACGCGCACCTTAGTGGGCAACCTTCATGGACAGGCTTCTGTGACACATCTGGTGAGCACCTCACAGTTGCAGATGCACATCCGTTAGAGGCATGAACGCCCATGTGAGACAGTAGTTGAAGTCCCAGTCGGATGCTGAGCCTCTGGGGAACAGGTTTACCCAGAGCTGATGCAGGCATTAGGGTGTGGCTGTGATATTCAGAGGGGGATGTCAGCAGCACTCCTGCAGGTATTGTTATCTCAAGATGGGGTTGTGGAGCCTGCACCATCGTACCTCAGATCTTGAGAACCACTCAGCAGCGTACTTCAGGCCTTCTCTAGAGCAGTCTAGGAGGTAGAACCGTTGCCTCACAATGCCAATGGTCTGCGCCAGCTCAATTCCTGGCAGCATGGCTCGTATTCTGTGAACATGGCACAAGTGTTTATGGGTTATCAACTGGAGTCTAGACCTCTGTTATCAATGGGTTGCCCTTGTCAGTCAATAGCTACCCCATAGTTGCACAGCCTGTGTTCTTACGCCAGAACCGTTTCAGTTCAGGCAGAGTTGACAGGCAGCACATGCAAAACAATGGGCGCGATTCTCTGAAATGGAGACCGAGTGTTTGCACCATCATGAACTCCGTCGAGGTTCACGACGGCGCGCAACGGCCCCTATCCCGACCGATTCAGGGCCCGAACATGGGCTAGGAGCGGCACCGTGTCATTTACGCGCACCAGGCCTTGGCGCCGCGTAAAGGCAGCACCGCATACATGACGCGGCCGGCACCGCATAACTGGCATCACCCGCGCATGCGTGGTTGCTGTCCTCCCCGAGTCCGCCCCGCAAGACTCCGACGGATCTTGCGGGGCTGCGGAAGAAAGGAGGTCCTCCTTCAGAGTGGACGGCCCGACGATCGATGGGCACCGATCGCGGTCCAGACCCCATTTGAGGCCCTCCCCGGTGCAGGATCCCCCCTCGCCCCCCTGCAGGCCGCCCCCCCAGCATTCCCGCGCTGTTCCCGCCGGCAGCGACCAGGTGTGGACGGCGTCGGGGGGAACCTGCCGTTTTGGGCAGGCCGCTCGGCCATCCGGCACTGAGGATCGCGGGGGTACTGGAGAATCGCCATTTTGGCTGTCTCGGGCGATTCACTGGACCGCGCCGCGCAAAATGCAATTGTGCCGATCTGGCTGCGTCCGTGAATCGCAGGAGGGTGCCGGACCGGCATCGCGGGAAAATTTGGCGACCCAGGCGATTCTCCAAACCGGCGCGGGAGCAGAGAATCGCGCCCAAGATGTGTACAGTCAAGGGTACACTGCATATAGGGGATGCCTGCAATCCTTGTAAACCATTGTGCTAGTTCTATCTGCTTCTCTCTGGCAAGAGGGAATTAAATTACATTATCACTTTGTGCAGAGAAAGCCTCAATGACTTCCCTTGTGCATCAGTGGATGGAAACCTGTGAGAGATTGATGAAATCTCTAGCAGCAGCCAGGAAGGAGCCCGAAGCATACAGTTTCATGGCCACAGTCACTTTCACAGCCATTGTCATGCGGTTTTTGCCCTGCTCTGAGGCTGGAGCTGTGACCGCAGGAATTGGCAAATTACAGTGGTGCGTAATTCAGTAAACCTTAAACGTCACAAAACATTAGTTGTTGCTGAAGATCAGGCAGGATCATTTCTTCCTGAACACCCGAACCAGGTGTGGCATCCAACTGAGAATCCTTCTTCCCTCCTCGCTATCCATCTTCTAGCAACCTGTCATGCCCAGTATGGTCTCCAGTCATTCTTCCGGTTATGCTCAATACCAAGAGAAAATTCACCACTACATCCTGTACAAGCCTGAAGGTGTCACGAAGGAAAGCATCCAAACTATGTAGAATTGAGGCAACAGCCAAAAGTAATAATCTAGCTTGTAAGCAGTTGATAATTCCTTAAATGGGGCTAGTCGGGCTGATGCATAACCTTCATGCTACTTAGTGTCGTGTTCAGATGTGCTGTTTAAAAGGTGGTGCACATTAAAGCATGGTGCTCCAAAATGACGACTGCCGAAATCAAACCAATGTCGCACAGATATTTGCATTACGTTCTGCCTGCTCTGCGAGCTTCCAACAGACGTAATGCTCACACGGGCTGACTCTTTGACCAACACAGCGTCCACCACATTTCACCCCATGCGTGTGTGCGTGTATTGAGATGCCATTTTTGAACCCTTAGGGACTTTGTAGCATCCAAAAAAATGGATGCTCCTAAATCAGTTTCATCCTCTGCGCATGTATCAAGGTTACTTGAAGCAAAATCACCCCTTTTTCAATGCAATTTGTATTATCACGAAGAATGGATTTCATATTGAACTCTGCATATTCACGTTGAACAATGAGCCCAAGTGCAAGGGCAATAATATTTTCCAAAAGAAGGATTAAAGAAATGCAGTGGTGACATAGTTTCATTTCAATTGTAACAACTATTTCCGGAAAAGATGTTTTCAATAAGCGACACCATTTTTCTCATCTGATACTATCTGTCTATTGTGAAATTGTTTGTAAGTCCCTGGAGTCCATTTTTAGCTTTATATGATTCAAATAAATATTTATTCAGTCTTCATTCATGATAAAGGTTATTCCCTACTGTGTATAATACTGCATATATCCAAGGCACTATATTAGCACTAGTGTTAGCCACCCACCCCCTTTATTCTTCTTTATCATTCTCCCAGTATGATATTAACCTTGTACTTATTCCGCAGCTATTTAATAATCAATCACAAAACCTTAACAATGTCTGTTTTGTTGTCACATCACGTGGAAGGATTTTAAAAATTATCATATGGTGGAATTAATTGACCAGCTAATTTGTAGTCACCTACAGCTGTAGGCGATTAATGGTAAATTGAATTGTAATTTGTTGCACCCTTTAATTATCCATGTTTTTTTGAAGAGTATTAATGTTCGATGGTCACAAATAGATCATATAATTTAACTTGTCCTATTTACCAGCTGGGATGGGCAGAACATTAGAATTTCTCATAAAACAGTCCTCTAATTCCATTTAGAGTTTTTCATAGTGCTGGAAAAAGAAATGTTGAGGCGCGAACAAAGTGAGTAAATAGTAACCTTTTACATTTGGTTTACTAATATGTGTGAAAATGCAGCAGAGCTTTGGTGTGACTGGTCCAGACTGTGTGAAATGCCTGCTTCATCATTGCCTTTCCTCCATAGTCACAGCACAGTACTGAGGTGCAGTGTATAGTGTGTCGCCCAGGGGATAATCATAAAATGCTTGCTGTGTCATTCAATGAAATAGACTTCCATTATTTTTCATGTGTTACTGTCAAAGATGTTCTTGCATCACATAATCATTTTATGTTTGTGATTTCTGCAAGTGCAGGATTTACAACTCTGGGTACATGTCAAGTTATGGAATTTGATTAAAAAGAATTCAAGAAAAGAACGCTGTTAAATAAAATGCAGAATGAATATACTTTTGGAAAAAAGGGTTTTGATTATCTTTTCAATAAAATGGTGATTTATCATAATAGGCGCTTGTGGTAATGTCCCTTGAAGGGCAACACAGCAGAGTATGGGTCATGTGGCTTGGGAGAACAACAGGGCTCAGCATGGAATCACCCGATGGTGAGAATTCTCCAGTCGTTGCGATTCACCTTTCCTACTGGCAGCGCACCCAAGCTCAGGGGTTCCTGGCGACATCGGGTGGTTACAGTGGGAAATCCCATTGACATGCGGCAGGATGATACAATTCTGCCACCAGCGAATGGTGCGCTGCCGAGAAACACGTGGCTGGGGAATCAGAGAATCCCACCCATGTAGGAAGCCAGCTGCAACCATGTGGCTGCTGAACAATCCTTAATTAATAAATGCCTTTTGTGTTCATTAATGAAGAGTTGAATTTTCCCCCCAAAATGGCCAAGTGCTAAAATCAGCCTGAAAGCCTGCGTGTGTCTAACCCCGGAAGACGGGCAGGTTTCCCAACAGGAACTTCCAGCACTTCGTCATCTTTTTGAAGGGGGATGCGTTTTGTGTCATCATTTGCTAGGGGCGGGGCCTAAACATGGTGGCAAGCCTGGTTTCACAGATATTGGGGTGCTGTTTTTAAAAGGTCCCCCAAACTCAACATGAAATTAAAGAACCCCCTCTCCCCCACAAGCATTGGAATCACCACCCCCCTCTCCCAATGCCATGACACCTTGCCCGCCCGCCCCCCCTCCCCCCGAACATAGATCGACGGAATTGGGACCCTCTCCATGAGTTGCCTTACATGCCCTTCAAGCCCTGCCCCATTCAGGCCCTGGCCCCTGCACTACCCTGCTATGCCCCTGACCACCTGGGGCTGCAATTGCCTCCAAGGCCCTCAGCATGGTTATCATGTCTGGACTCTGTTTGTGGAGGCCAATAGTGATTTCTGCCGACATCATATCACGCCAGTGGGTGGAACTAGCATGTTCACGGAAGGTTCAGCATCAAGTAATCAGGTTCCTGCCCTTGCTGGGGGTGAACCTATTTATAATCGGCTGGGAGGGCCCGGGTTGTGAACTGTTTTTCACATGGCGCAAATCCCATTTCAGGCCTGTCCCAGAATTTTCCTGGGATTTGCCCTGGCCGCAACGCTCCCAAATGCTGTAAAAGTGCATCTTACCAACATTTACAACACCTGCAAAGGAATCTGAAATAACATAAGCATGTCAGTTTGCCCAGGGTTTTTTTTGCCTCGCAAACCATTGCAGCAGCGTTAGGGAAATGTCACAAAAAACAAATAAACTGGAGGAGGATGTTCTGCTCAAAACTGTAAAAGTGAATTCAATTATTTATTTCACTAAGATGAGTGTCTTTCTGCCTGAGAATACAAGAATGCAGACTAATCATTCTTAATTGCATTTTGTTCCTTTAAATATGTTTCATTGTGAAATCACATTGCTTGTACATTTAGGCCATTACAAAGTGAGTGTAGCAAGCAGTGTATTCAAATATTTAAGGCACCCTACAGTGACTAAAATATTGAAATGCACGTACGCCGGCAATTGGCACAGGATGAATATCAGAACCTATGCAACTAATACATCATAAAGGAAAAAATGCAGACTATTTGAATGGAGAGATCATGGGCGTTGTAATGGAAGAGGAAAATGGAAAAGGCAAATTAATAACAGAGAAAAAGACTCTGAGTGAGGTACTATGGCAGAAGAAAGCTCACGTCGCTTTATATTCATACAATTATTCTCAATTGGTGCTTTTTCTTGTATACCAATTTTACGTTTCCAAGTTCCATGTAGAAACAGATTTAAATTTGGATGCAATTTAGGCGTAAATAGGATCAAGGAAGTATCAGGTCAACTTTGCATGTGTAAATTAATATTTATTTGAGTCTACAGCATACATTATTCATTTAATTAACAAATAATATTCACACTTTGAAACACAAGTCAGTAGTGTGATGGAATACTCTCCACTTGCCTCAGTGAGTGCAGTTCCAACAACACTGAAGTAGATTGGCACAATTCAGAACAAAGCAGCCCCCTTTATCAGCAGTCTATCCACCATCTTCAATCTTCCCTCTGCCCCCCACCAACATATAAATCAGCAGTATATACCATCTAACAGATGCACTGAAAAACCTTACCAAGGCTTCTTCGACAGCACCTTCGTCATCCACAACTGTTACCAAATGGGCAGCAAATACATAGGACCATCATCACCTGTAAGTTCCTCTCCACACCATATCTAACCCTGACTTGGAACTGAAACAGAAAATACTGGACAATCTCAGCAAGTATCTGACAGCATCTGGAGAGAAAGTCTAATGTTTCGAGTCTGGATGACTCTTTGTCAAAGCTAGAGGGAACGAGAAATGGGGTCAGATTTATACTGTAGTGGGGGGTGTGGAGCGATGGGGCTGGATAGGGGACTAGCGTTAGGTGGAAATTGACAAAGGTGTTGAGAACAGAAGACAAAAGGAATATAAGTGGGGGTGATTAAGGCTAAGGAGGGTGCTGATAGTGGCACATAGAGAGATTAGAATGTGTGAATGGCAGAACAAAGGTGAGCAGTGTGTCAAAGGACAACTAGGAGGGCGGCACTGTTGCTTCACAGTGCCAGGGTTCCAGGTTCAATTCCCATTTGGGTAACTGTCTGTGTGGAGTCTGCATGTTCTCTGTAGTCTGCATGGGTTTCCTCTGGGTGCTTGTTAGGTGAATTTGTCATTCTGAATTCTCCCTCTAGGTACACGAACAGGGGCCCGAGTGTTGCGACTAGGGGATTTTCATTGCAGTGTTAATGTAAGCCTACGTGTGACAATAATAAAGATTAATATAGCAACAGTTGGTCCAAGTGGAATGGGGCGGGGGAGGGGAAAACAGATCAATAGAAAAAATGAAAATAAATTGATAGAAATAAAAATGGGGTGAAGGTGGAGAAATATTCACTGGAATATTTCAGAGGACCAAGGATGGACATGTGGACGTGAGAGCAGGACGATGAGTTGAAACAGCAAGCGATAGGGAGGTCTGGGTCCTGCTTGTTGATGGACCGAAGGTGTTCGGCAAAGTCATCACGCAGTCTGCATTTAGTTCCTCTGTAGACCACATTGGGAGCAGCAAATGCAATGGACCAGATTGAAGGAGGTGCATGTGAAGCGCTGCCTCACTTGAAAAGAGTGTTTAGGACCTGAGTTGGTGAGCAGGGAGGAAGTAAAGGATTAGGTGTTACACCTTCTGGTTTGCATGGGAAGGTGCCGTGGGAAGAGGATGAGGTGTTGGGGGTGAGAGAGGAGTGGACCAGGCTATCCTGGAAGGAACGATCCCTGCAAAATACTGACGGGAGTGAGGAGAAGATGTGTTTGGTGGTGGAGTTTGCGGAACTGGCGGAGGATGATACGTTGAATGTGGAGGGTGGTGGGGTGAAAAGTGAGGACAAGGGGGACTCCATCCTGGTTCTGGGAGGGAGGAGATGGGGTGAGGGCAGAGGTGTGGAAGAAGGGCGGACATGATTGAGAGACATGACGATCACAGTTGGTGGGAAACCATAATTATGGAAGAATGAAGACATGTCAGCAGCAATATTTTGGCAAATGGCATCATCAAAACAGATGCGATGGAGGCAAAGGAACTGGGAGAATGGAATGGAGTCCTTACAGGATGTGGTGTGTGAAGAGCTGTAGTTGGGGTAGCTATGGGAGTTGGTCGGTTTGTAATGGATATTAGTGGACAGTCTGGGACCGATTCTCAGAGCTCCAGGCCGGAGAATCGTCGCAACTGCACCACGCCACCCCGACGCCGGCGCGCGATTCTCCGAGATGCGGAGAATCTGCGCCATTTGCGTCAGCGCGTTTGACACAGCGCTAGTCGTGGGCCGCTGTACGAGGCTGGGCCACCAATTCTCCGGCCCGGATGTGCCAAGTGGCCGCACGGAAACGGCAAAGACCCGTCGCCGAGGTTCACCCCTGGTTGCTGCCGGCGGAAACTCTGCGTGAAGGATCAGGGGGCGGCCTGTGTTGTGGGGAAAAGCGTTCCTTCACCGGGGGGGGGAGGCTCCGATGGAGTCTGGCCCGTGATTGGGGCTCAGCGATCGGCGGGCCGGCCTCCCCCCCCCCCCCCCCCCCCCCGGGGCCTACTGTGTTCCGCTTCTGGCCCCAGAACCCCCGCGCCATGTTGCGAAGTGGCCGGAGCGTTGAAGAAGTCCCCCGCGCATGCGCGGGTTGGCGCGGCGCCAATTTGGTGCCGGGAAGGGAGGCTGGAGTGACGTGACCCCCTCCAGTTCCTGGCGGCCCCTGTGGGGGACAGAATCGGTCGTCCCCGTGCCCATTTCACGACGGCGTTCACGACGGCGCGAACACTTAGTCTCCATTTTAGAGAATCGCCCCCTCTATCCCCAGAAATTGAAATAGAAAGGTCAAGGAACGGAAGGCAAGTGTTGGAGATGGACCGTGTGAAGGTGATAGAGGGGTGGAAATTGGAAGCAAAATTAATAAATAGTTCTAGGTCCAGACGGGAACATGAAGCGGCAACAAAACAACCGTCAATGTACTGATAAAAGAATTGTGGGCTGAGGCTGGAGCAGGACTGGAACAAGGAATATTCCACATACCCGATAAAGAAACAGACAAAACTGAGACCCATGCGGGTACCCATAGGCACACCTTTTTGGTTTGTCGGAAATGCGACATGTTAAAGGAGAAATTGCTCAGTGAGAGGACAAGTTCAGCCAGACGGAGGAGAGTGATGGTTGATGAAAATTGTTGGGGACTCTGCTCAAGGTAGAAGCGGAGAGCCCTCAGACCACCCTGGCTGGGAATGGAGGTATTGAGGGATTGGACATCCATGGTAAAGAGGAGGCAGTTTGGGCTGGGAAACTAGAAGTTGTTGATATGACGTGGAACTGTATTTTCATTCCTTCATAGTAACTTGGTCAAAATCCTGGAACTCACTCCCGCTCAGCATTGTGGTTTATCAATGCCAGGTGGACTGCAGTGGTTCGAGAACATGGATCACCACCCCCATCTCAAGGGTAATTCTGGATGAGCCGCAATTGTTGGCCCTGGCAGTGATGGTCTCCCATGAAAGAACAAAAAAAAATTATTTCACATATTCAAATATATTTGCCACAAAACCCAGCCCTGAATGACAAGATTATCTGGTGCTCCAAAATGGAGTTTTTGGCAAATACAAAAACCTGTGATGGTGTGCGAGACAACATTTTGGTGATGCATAGCACCCAAGAAGGGAGCATCTGCTATAAGTATGTAGAGTAAGCAGAGTGTAATGACAATCAGTGTGCAATGCTAATTAGTCACCAGCAGTGCCAATTTGGAGTCCAACACTTCACTGATACTGGAAGAAATTCTTTGCTTGGGAGACTATGGTCTGGATTCTCCGATTGCCAACGCTGAAATCGCATTTGTCGACCGGCCGGAGAATCTCCGGGCTGTATCGACAGCTAGTGCCAGGTGCTCTACGCTGCCGTCCTGCTGGCCCCCAGCAAAACGGGGAATCGGTGGCAGTTTTACGCCAGTTTTTCTATTTTTCAAAATGCTGTCTGGCACTCCAACACAGTTTTTCAGCCGGCGTAGGGACATAGCCCCAGAATCGGAGAATCCTGCCCATTATGTTCTCTCGCAGGAGAGAAATTGCACGTGATTTGCTCTCCCGCTAGGAGAGCAAATCAGGAAGGGATCTCAATCATTCACCAAACAATCACCTCCCTTCATGCTTGAATGATTTTAAGGTGGTCAGCTGGAAGTTGGCAGCACTGAACTCTGTTTGAAGTGATCCAGGACCTGCCAGTCAAAGCTTGCTGTTTGGAAACATTGCGGTTAGAGCTCTTCAGAGTTACTCATCCATGAAGGAAGTTGAATGGGGCAAAGCTGACAGCTGTATGTGTTTAGATGTGCTTTCTGTGCCGTAGCAAGCAGGTGTATTGTCCAGGTGAGTGTTACAACAGTAATCTTTTTATTGCCTCTGTTTGGACTGCTCATTAGCTTCCAGACAGGGATCTCTTTTCTAGGGGGTCAGTGGGAGTCTCTGGGGGATCTCTTTATTTAGGGGTCTCAGGGGTGGCTGTGGGGGGGGGGGGGGGGGTCTGGTGGGAGTGGGGTGGATAGGTCTTGCATTTTGAGGGTGGAGGGTAGCCCTCAGATGGACTTTGGGAGCATCTCCCTCAAGGAGTTACCCCCTTAACCCACCACAAGTTCCACTAGGTCAGGGCCACGCTTGTCTATGCCTGTATTATCCCTTGCCCAAGTGATTCCCGGCCCAGAGGACCGGAGAATCACGCGGACCCGGAGATTATGGTGCCCCGCCAATTAAGTGATTGCCAATGGGTTTCCACTTAACGGGGCGGGGGGGCACCATTTTCTCTGGGTTTGCGTGATTCTCCAGTCCTCTAGGCCGGGAATCACTTGGGCGAGGGTTACCACAGGTGTAGACAAACATGAACCTGACCTGGTGGAACTTGTGATGGGTCAAGGGAGTAATTCCTTGAGGGAGGTGCTCCCATTTAATGACCCATTTGCATCCTCCCGCTGGCATGTGGCTGCAAACCTCAATCCTGAAGCCAACAGGGGGCCAGAGCATTGGAAACAGATTGTGCCTGGCGTCGATTTCTCCCCGATGTTAGATTCTCCATCTTACCGGGAACTCCACTACCAGCGGCGCAAGGCAGAGAATTGCACTCACTGTCTCTTAAAAATGAGCACTTGAACAAGCATTCAGCGGCAGGAAGGACTCTGGGCAGCACGGTAGCACAAGTGGATAGCACTGTGGCTTCACAGCGCCAGGGTCCCAGGTTCGATTCCCTGCTGGGTCACTGTCTGTGCGGAGTCTGCACGTTCTCCCCGTGTCTGCGTGGGTTTCCTCCGGGTGCTCCGGTTTCCTCCCACAGTCCAAGGTTAGGTGGATTGGCCATGATAAATTTCCCTTAGTGACCAAAAAGGTTAGGAGGGGTTATTGGGTTCGGGATAGGGTGGAAGTAAGGGTTTAAGTGGGTCGGTGCAGACTTGATGGGCCAAATGGCCTCCTTCTGCACTGTATGTTCTATGTAACTATATGTAACCTTACCAACCAAAATACTATTTAAAGTGATCAAGAGCCACTTTCAGGTTAGTTGCTGAATGATTTATATTGGCTCCTGCTGTGAGTGTAGAGCTCCTGCTGTGAGTGTAGAAGTGTTTGGTGGTTTCCATATTTGCTTAAAATTACTGATGTCTACAGCCAGTGGCGTAGGAAGTGCTGAAGGACTTTGTCCTAATTTCACGGATTCTGCACAAACCCTCTGCTTGTATGCATGGATATAGTAGTTCTCATCCCCTCTTTGGTCTACAGCATGAAAGGGACAAAGTGTAGAGGTAACACAGTGGAGGACACACTGCTGAAAGAAGGAGGAGGAGTGGGAGAAGAACTCTCAACGGGAAACTATATATGCCCAGAGTGTTCACGGATCAATTCTCCAAGATCTGCCGCAGTAAGGAACAAGCGTTACCATCTCCAGTTCACTGTTTGTTCTCATTGAAATCTGCCACTTGTTGGAGCCGTAGCTACAGCCTTGGAGCAAGATGAATTGACAGTGACTGTAAAGGTGAGGTTGACCATTGTATTTTATGCATCAGGTTCCTCCCAGTTCGGGGAACGCAAGATGTGCAATACCTGACAGTTTACTGTTGCTGGGTCCAAATGCTGGAACTGCCTCCCTAACAGCTCTGTGGGTGTACCTGTACCATGTGGACTGCAGCAGTTCAAGAAGGCAACTTACCACCACCTTCTCAGGGACAATTCAGGATGGGTAATAAATGCAGGTCTTGCCAGACGCACGCCCACATCCCATGAATGAATAATAAAAACAAATCACCACCCACTGTTGTATAAGGGATATCGCCGCAGCTCTGTTTTCCAAGAGAGATAAATATATTTAGTTCTTCTTTGCAGAAGGAAGCAGGCTGAGTGAGCAAATGAAGGCTCCCCTATGGTGCAGGATGTTATTGACTGCATGCACACTGTTCTATGGGTGCAGCACATGAACTCTGAGATATACTACAACCGGAAGAAATTCTACTTCCTCAACTTCAACTTTTTGTGCACATTACACAGTGTGTCATAAAGGTTTATCTGGTGTTGTGATAGCAGTCTTGATGTTTATATTCTGCGTCAGTTTGCATTGTCATCTACATTCGAGCCATAACAACAAAGCAAATGATGGTTACTGGGCGACAAAGGCTATCCTTTGATGACTTGGCTCCAGGCTCCAGTGGGTGACTCATGTAACAGCTGAACAGCATGCATATAATCAAAGCCATGCTGCCACGTAGAATGTGATTGGGATGCTTAAACAACACTTTGGCTGCCTGGACCATTCTAGATGAGCTTTTGTGCAGAGTGCCACAAAAAAAAAAGCCAAGCCCGGTAGTTATCTGTTGCATGCTGAACAATCTCACCATCAAGAGGGCACAGTCTTTCGCCATGGTGAACAACAGGTGGTGAGGAAAAAAAACACAAGTGCAGGAAGAGGAGGAGGAAGAGAAAGGGGGTGGGAGCAAACAATACTCCTTTATCCTAGAGGTCTGTGCTTGAACATAGAACATAGAACATACAGTGCAGAAGGAGGCCATTCGGCCCATTGAGTCGGCACCGACCCACTTAAGACCTCACTTCCACCCTATCCCCGTAACCCAATAACCCCTCCTAACCTTTTTGGTCACTAAGGGCAATTTAGCATGGCCAATCCACCTAACCTGCACGTCTTTAGACTGTGGGAGGAAACCGAAACACCCGGAGGAAACCCACACAGACAAGGGGAGAACGTGCAGACTCCGCAGAGACAGTGACCCAGCAGGGAATCGAACCTGGGACCCGGGCGCTGTAAAGCCACAGTGCTATCCGCTTGTGCTACTGTGCTGCCCAGATTGATTAATCTTACTGCGATATTAGTAACACAAGCTCAAATCCCCATTCAATAACAGTTCCAAGCCTTCCTTTGTTTCATTCCCTGACTCTCCTGCTTGCAGCTCTTCCCTCCCGCTGCCTCCCTCTTGCTGATCCTCTGCTGAGTCCTCACTCACAGCAAAGGTTTGGAAAAGGAAGCAGCGAACAGAGGTCCACTGGATATTGAGAGGAAGGGTATTGCAAAGCTGTTTGGAACTGGGGATCAACTGTTTGTGCTTGCTATCGACTGCCAAAAATAGGAATTCATTGATTTTTTTCTGTGACCAAGACATGTGCATCCTTGCTTCTAGTGCAGAAAGTAAATGAAATGAATGCAAAAATGCAAGAAAAGGACTAAAGCTTCTGTAACTGAGTGATTGGCTCGCAGCATTTGTGACAAAAATTGCACTAAGGAAGAATAATATGATGAAGCTGAGCTATGTCTCTATTCCCCACCTTTCAAGTTTCTCTCTGACAACATCGAACAGTGTCCTGCTTCTCTGACGACTGATCATCTCAGCTGCCTGGAGATGCATTTTGAATCCTTTTTCCCCGATTTGTGCAGTTATTGACAATATTTAATATGACAATGTTTTCTTGCGCCCAAAACCCTTTTCAATATCACCCTGAACAGCTGCATTTACCTGCAGCTGAAATTGAACAGCTTACTTGAAATGTCGGCCAGTCGATGATTACAAAAAAACATTTTTCAAAAGTTCTCCGACAGAATTCTGGTACAGCGTGAAGATTGACCATCGCATGGTTCCTTTTGCCAATACGTTTTTGTGTGAAGTTGAATTTAGCACGCTGATCTGCATCAAAACTCAATATTGATCAAGCCTTAATAACACAGTGGAGATTGGATGTGCACTATCAACCACACTGCCTAATTTCGAGGGACTGTGTCACAACATATGTTTCATTTGGGTCAGTTCAGTGCACTTTAATTACAGGAGTGAAGCTCATAATGATTCCGTCTTTTTACTTCTGACCCTTAGACTGGAATTTTTCAGCCCCTCCTGCCAGCAGGATCTTCCGTGCCCACTGAAGTGAACGGAAGTTCCAGCCGTATCCAGGGGCCAGAAACTCCAGGCCTTTGATACAGCAGTGAAAGTTATTATGCTGTTGGTTTGTCATCTTCTCGGAACATAGGACATAGTAGCAGGAATAGGCCATTTGCCTCTTCGAGCATGCTCTAACATTCAATGATATAATTGCTGATTCGACTGTGGTCTCAACTCCACTTTCCTATCTGCACCCCCATAACTCTTAAATCCCTTGTCTATCAAAAACCTATCTAACTCTGCCTTGAATTGATTCAATTGATCCAGCCTCCACTGCTTTCTGGGGAAGACAATTCCGCAAACTAACTGTCATAAACCGCACGAGGACCACGGGGAAACAATAATTGATCTCCCCGTGAGACTCGGGAGTACAAAGTCCCAAGGTAGGGGGCAGAGGCCAACCACCTGCAGCTCATAATGAGCAAGGTATGAAAGCATGTTCAACTCAGCGCCTGGTGGAATAAATCCTCCCAGCTAGGATTGCACTGGGAGTGAGATGCTGCATTACGCAGACTATTGTAAATATGTAAAGATATCAAGCTGGATTCTCTGTTTCTGAGACTAAGGGCTGGATTCTCCGATTTTGAGACTATGCCCCCCATGCCAGAGTGGGAACGGTGGCGTTTTACAACCGAACATACGGCATCAGAAGGCCACCGATCCACCATTTGGCTGGGGGCTAGCAGCCGAGAAACATAGAGCACCTGGCTCTTGGTGCCCAAACGGTCCGGAGAATTGCCCGGTCTGTTGCTGCGCATGAGCACAGCGGCGGCTTGCAGCGACCGTGCCGTGCAACATGGCACCAGCCATTCGCGGACACGGCCTGTGAAATAGTGCCCCACTATGGCCGGCTTGCGAGCCCCAGACCACCTCACAACAGTACCCCCAGCACCTGGCAAAGTCCCCGCTGCCGACGGATCGGCCCTCCCACAACTATAGTGGCGCTGGACTGAGTCCGCAGCTGCCATGCCAGGTTCCCGACAAAAAATAGCATGAGAGACCCACGCCGTCAAGAACTCAGTCAGTTGGAGGCAGAGCATCAGAGTGAGGGCTTCAGGTAACGTCTTTGGAGGGGTCAGAGCATCGCAAAAGCTGCACCGCCCCTGGTTTCGTCGGCCGATCGCCGAACGCGATTTCGCCATCAGTGACCAGAGAATCCCGCCTGAGGTGCAGAGGATCTGTGGTTTTAAACGTCAAAATAATCGGCACAGCCCCCTCATCGATCCTGCAGCCGCGCCGGGTAAAAACCTTGGCTCCCACGATATAAACAGCTGGAGAATGGCAGGGTCTGTTGCCACGCATGCACACGGCGATGACCTGCATAGTCGCACTGTAAAACATGGCGCTGGCCGTGCGCAGATTTGACCTGCCAGATAATGCTCCCCTGTCCACCCCTTGGCCACCCCCCACCAGTCCCCCCAGCTCTTGCGGAATGCTCCCCCACCCCCCCCCCACCTCCGGCCAGCAACATGGCTTCCACCCGACTGCAACGGCGCTGGACACAATCCGCAGCCACCATGCCGGGTTCCCGACCATTGAGACCACACGTCCCCCTCGCGGTCTGGAACTTGGCCGATCGGGGGCGGAGCATCGGGGGAGGGTCTTGAGATGACGTGCTACGGCTATTCCAATGGAGTGCAGCGCACGACGCAATGATGCCATTTTGGAGGAGGTGGAGCATCCAAAACCTGCGTCAAACAGGCGCCGCCCTCGATTCCTGCGTTTAAAAGTGCAACTTTGGAAAATTTTGGCACTACCTTTGGTTCCTTCCTGTAATTTACATGCAATGTTATCTCAAAACAGATCCCAGGTTCCAAACATACATTTCTGATACCCATTCTTATCTGCCTTGCTACCCTACCGGTTAGTGCCTCAGGTTGTGCCAGACTATTTGTAACTCTGGTATCCTATTTTACCCTGAGCTGAGCTTCAAGCCCTTTATTCCAAACCTCGGTAACAGTGCTCAGGAGTGGGAATGTATCGGGTGACTAATCCAATGTGCTGTTTCCAACGTTTCTCCTGGTCCTGCTGCCTAACCCACCTCTGTGCCCTATATTTCCTCATCTGCCATAAAATGCTCCGTATATTATTGCACAGCATTATCAAGTCCATGAGGCACATTGCTGACATGCTGTCAGAAGAGTTTGTGACTCTGCAAAAAAACCTAGAATTTAAAAAAAACAAGGGCGGGATTCTCCGCCGGCTGGATTCTCCGTTTTGCCGGCGCCCGGGGGTTTCCCGACGGCGTGGGGTTTCCCCACAATGGGAAACCCCATTGACTGGCTGGTGTAACGGAGAATCCCGATAGAGGGCCGAGGCAGAAATGTGGCGCGGCGGGGCGGATAATCCAGTTCAAGACACACTGGCAACATTGAAGTCCCTTTATTTATAACTTAGTGTAAAGGATTTGGCTGCTGCATTTCAATTTCTGGTTACAAAAAACAATTGCAATTTCATACTATGAGTTTAAACACGTTTCTCACAAGGCTTTAAGAAAATACTGCGGCTTCCATGAAAACTATTTACGAAGGACTATTATATTGAAAGCCTCCATGTGTAGTATGCTTAATGATTTTGTTCATGGTTTGTTCCCAAAAAGTGGCAAGCAGGTAATTTTAGGGATGGTGAAGTGTTTTGAGCAGTTGTAATTACAGCACTTCTTTTCAACCGCCGACAAGACGCCACGAGTGAAAAATTCGGCGGCACGGTGGCGCAGTGGTTAGCACTGCTAACGGTGTTATTGAGGACCCGGGTTTGATCCTGGCTCTGGGTCACTGTCTGTGTGGAGTTTGCACATTCTCCCCGTGTCTGTGTGGGTTTCACCCCACAACCCAAAGATGTGCAGGGTAGATGGATTGGCCATGCTAAATTGCCCTTAATTGGAAAAAATATAATTGGGTATTCTAAATTTGGCGTCAAAAGGTCAGTTTGTTGACAGCAGTCATCATAGTAGTGATAGTTTACCTTTCTGACGGTAATTTTACAGGTATTCTAAAATTCAAAAAAGTCTGGAATCTGAGACACTTCCGGTCCCAAGCATTTCGAATAAGGGATGCTCAACCTGTATTTCGAAACTGTTTTCACTCTGTGAGGACTTTAAAAACATTTCAGCAACACAATAGAGAACTATGTCAATGTAAATCTTTCCATTTCTTTCCTCTCTATTCTCCATCAATCCAGTACAATATTATGGAAATCTAATGTAATTGATTACAGGAATGGGATGAAGAGGAAGCTGTTGGAATAAATCATAAGTTGATTATGAAGTGTATTTATAATATTGTTTGTAGCTCAAAATATAACAAAATATTTCAAAATCTTTTTAGTGAAGCAAGCATTATTAGCAATACTTCTGACATTCTTGGATGTAGACTATTAGGTACATTTTCTCATTGTTATTTTGACGGCTACTAAATTACTTCAGCTCGGTTTATATTTACATAATATTGAATCAAACAATTCACAGTCACAAGGCATTCATATCTCGAACAAACGTACATGCCTTTCTTTCAAATTTAGTTTAATTTTGTGTTAGTATTATTTACTATCATTCTGCCAAGAGTCATAATCCTTTACTTAAGGTTCGATCTCACTGTTGTGCCAGGATGAAGGATGCAGGGATTTTGTTAGGTTAATTTGCAAATGTAGCATCCTGAACAGTTCTTGAATATAATCTGGGCACTTGACTGCAAATGGGATTGGGGAGGGATATTGAAACACGTCGGTGAACAGGCTTCAACTGAGTAAGAGCACAATGTAGTTAGTATTCTGAAAGCTTCTTCCCTCGAGGAGAAACATGAGCAGAAGACCTTCTCTAAAAGAGATAATCTAGTAAAGTTCTGTGACTGATATAAATAAGATAAATGCTTTAAATAGGCTAAAGTGCTCAATAGATGATATGTAACCCAGGGTGTTGATAGGAGAAAAATAAGTATTTAAATAATACTTATTATGGAGTCACTGGACATTGTGCAGGTCCCAACAGACTGGGAACAAGCCAATCTATATTCAAAAAGGATGATAAAACAGAAACAGGCAAACACAGCCAAATGTCTTAACTTCAACCTCATGTAAAATCAGTAATGAACATTGATTCAGAAAAGAGATGATCCTACTGAACCAACCTCGTGGAATATAGAACATTCAGAACAGACGTGTCGAATGAAGGCATTTGACATAGGTCACATGAATGTTTATGACTTCATTACAAAACTTTTGGGATTGAGTAAATCCTTGGAAACAGATAATGCAGCAGTTCAAAGGTTAAAAAAAAACAATGAGTGCTTAATTGTTAAAAGCGACAAATCGGCTGGATTCCCCATTCTGGAGACTCAGTGCTGATGCCAGGACTGAATCGGTGGTGATCTATGATCCCGAGAGCGGCACCTGTCCCGGAGCAATTCAGGACATCCGAATGGGCCAGCAACGAAGTCACATGGAACTCCAATTCCAACGAACGCTGATGTGTGCTTTACTGGGGTTGGGATTGGCACTTGAGAGCCTGACAAGCTGCAGCCAACTCCTCACACACTCTCATTCCAGCCAAGAAGAGGCCACCCCAAGGAGCGGCACAAAGGTTCGCTGATGCAGAGCTGGAGACCCTGCTGGATATCGTGGAGGGGAGGTGAAACACCATGTTCCCCAGGGGGAAGGAGGCTGCCACCTGCAGCCGTCAACTGGGCCTGGATGCAGGTGGCAGAGGTCGTTAGCAGCATGGGCCCCTGGGCCAGGACCGGCCAGCAGTGAAGGAAGAAGCTACACAATATCCTCAGCGTGGCGAGGGTGAGTCATCACCACCGTGCCCCTGGCCAAAAATCCCCATCCCCCACCCCCCGCACCCATCACTCGCTCCCACCTCCCAAATCCGGTTCCCACCAGGCGTATCCGTAAGCAGCGCTGGGCAAGGATGGGCAACACCCCCAGGCCAGCCAGGATGGATCGCCACCATCACCACGCCCCTGGTACCACCCGCACACCTAAAGCCCCCCTCTCCTAATGGGCGATCGAACCCCACCCGCAGACCCCGCGCACCCCACCCTGCACCACATGTGAACACCCATACTGCCCACCATGGCCAGGTGTCCTGCACACACAGACCACCAGCCACGGACCCCCTGACCTGCCCGTGTCCGAGTGTCTCGCACTGTGCATTATCTGTCAGCCCAGGAGAAGGCGGCCCACAGCCGTTTGGACCAGGAGAAGACCAGAGGGGGCCAGCCAAACCTGCAACCTCACACCATTGCAGAGTAGAAAGCGTTAGATCTGGTCAGTGGGACAGAGAGCGGGCAGTCACCAATGTGGAGGTGGGTATTGAGGAATCAATTAAACCCGCAATGAATACCGATGACCCTCTTGCACATGTGGCACCCCCCACAACTCCCACTCGCAATCCAACCATGCATCTTGTCATATATCTTGCAGTCTTGCATGATCACTTGGCAAAAAGGTGGGTCCATCTGGGACCTTCACCCCCCTGGCACAACATCGAGACACATCCAGCGACGAGACGGGACCTGCACGAGTGGCGTCCACTGGTGATTTTGGGTCAAAATGTCCAAGGCCTGAGGTGCTCTGTGCAGGCAGTAGCTGAAGCACAGGACAAGGAGGCCATGTCGCAGGCAGCCATGTAACAGGGCCACATGGACATAGCTGTGGCACTCCAGAGCATGACCCAGTCACAACAGGCCATGGCTTCGGAGCATTGGCCAGGCACTGGCTGACCTTAACCAGACGTGGAGGGACCTGGCACAGTCACTGTGTGACGTGGCACGGTCCCTGAGTGATGTGGAACAATAACAGAGGGACATGGCACAGTCACTGAGTGGCGTGGCACGGTCCCTGAGTGATGCGGAACAGTAACAGAGGGACGTGGCACAGTCTCAGTGCTCCTTGGCCTTGAGCATTGAGACCTTAGTTGGGATGAAAATGGGCCTCCAGAACTGGCAGTCGGGTGATGGTGGAGCCCGTGGAACTTGCTCCAGCCGCACCGCGTCCCAAGCCACCGTTACGCTCTGCGGCCCCTGTTCCTGTGCCCTCCTGTGGGGTCAACTGTGGACATCCTCCTTCGGTGGGCCACATGATGCCCCT
The DNA here is from genome assembly GCF_047496885.1 of Scyliorhinus torazame. NCBI lineage: Eukaryota > Metazoa > Chordata > Chondrichthyes > Carcharhiniformes > Scyliorhinidae > Scyliorhinus > Scyliorhinus torazame. The sequence goes on from NC_092709.1 coordinate 179,682,943, forward strand.
CCAACAAGTTGGTGCCTGGTTGGGAGGGGGGCGCGGTGACACTCCGATGCAACCGTGGGCCACGGTGTGCAGTGAGTGGGGTGCCCAGCCGGATGGCTGCCTTGCAGGCCGCGGCAATGGCGGTCCATGCCTGGATACCCCGGTCCTGGGGGGATGTCCCACCCCACAGCCATCCCCTGCTCCCCCTCACTACTGCATCCCAGTTCTGGCTGATGCACCCACCCCCCCCCCCTCCCGCCACCCCCCAGCCAATGGCAGACCGGTAGCCCACGGCTGTGCCTTTGGGAACATGTCTCACCTCCTCTCTCACCCTCATGAGCCACATTGCCTGTTTCCCAATCTTAATTACCACAGGTGCACCTCACAATCGGTACTTCCACCAGCGGAAACGGTCATCATGGGAGGTCCACACAATGCCGGGTCCGGCCCGGTAATGATATGCAATTCTCCGCACAATCGCAGTTTACGATTCCAGCGTCAGCTAACGGAAAATGCAGCCCATTATATTTGGAGGAAAGCATTGGGTTGGTATCAGGACTACTACATTTAATTTATATCAATGGATTGCTTTAAAAAATATACAAGTTCATTCAACTTTTGAGATGATACCAAATATTTAGAGGGAATGGAATTGGAGGAACCAACCAGTATCACAGAGTAATAACCCAGGAGTTCAAGCAACATTATAAATCTGTGAAGAAGAGAGCAAAAAATTTAAAATGACAAAAAAAGCAGTTAATTTCCAATTCTGATCTATAATTATCAGAAATGTTGCTCTATAAAAGCCTGTTCAATTGAAAAGTCTTGACAAGTTCATAATATCTACACGAGGCTTAATTGCCTCTAGATAATGATGCTTGCTTTGGCCTAATGCTGCCACAACCTATCCATTGTGGGTAGATCAAAAGCAGATGGTCTATTAATGTATTTCTCACACAAACAAAGATTCGGATGGAAACACTGTGATTTGGGGGGTTATTTTGAGTAGTGCTATCACATTCTCTGTTTCCTCCCAACTGTGTCCTTCTGGTGCTGAAGAAACATGAAGAGGCAGTCAGTAGAATGTCTTTATTACAGCAACCATTCAGATAGCCTGTTGCCAGAATGCAATGGGCAAAATAGCTGGCAGAGAAACTATGCTGCTTATGTTATACATTTAAATGTTCACAAGTCATTTTCTTAAACATAAAGATGATCAGGCCTAGAGACACCCAAGTGCAGTTTTGCTCCTCGAAAGACAAGAATTTATCAATGCCTAAAGTTTGCAGGGCACCAATTTGTAATACAATGAGCCTCCTAGGCCACCTATAGACAGAAGACTATTCTCCAAGGGGTAAAAGATGCAGCCAGTTCCCAAGAACCGATCAGACCACCAATGCAATCATGCAAAATGGATGCTCTTTCTGTCCACATTAAACATTGGCAAAAATGAAACTAACTCATTTTATGAGACCACCACAGAAAACTGCGACATATTCTAACAAAGATTAGAAACCAGTGATGACCTACCCTGACACACAACTGGGAACGAAAAGTACCCACCTTTGTTGCAACACAGACATTTACTGTAGCCATTTAGCCTCAAAAAGGTACATTTACAGAAACAATATGCATCCCATGTGTTGGAGGACAATTGAGTATTTGCAGATATGTGTCAATTATTTTTTTAAAGCAACAGTCCACCCCAACTTGAATTGCACTCGCACTTGGCAATTATCCTGAATTGAACCAATTCTGGATTTCATTCCCATAACTTCTACTAAACGTATTTTTAAAATCCTTTTTCAATCATCTCAATCATTTAAAAGCATTTAAATCATTACACCGTAAGGACATTTTGGAGGTAATACAGCATAGGTTTACAAAAATTGACACCTGAACTACAGAGGTTAAATTGCAAGGCAAGATTACACAAATTAGGCCTGTTTTCGCTATAATGTAGAAAGGTCAGGGGTGATCTGATCAAAGTCTTCACTTTGATTCTCCGTTCCTTCACGCCGATGAGATTCTCCATTCTCGCTGCAGTGAGTGGAGATTTGGCTGAGCGGCAAATTCTACATCCACTCTGGCATCGGTAGCGAGGCGAACTCACAATGGAGACACCGCCCATTTTCAGGGGAAGACAGGGCAGATAAAGATTAACTATTTCCACTGGTTGGAGATTCCAAAACTCGGGGCACAGCCTAAAAATTAAGATTGGACCGTTCAGAGGAGATGTTAGGAACTTCTTCACTCAAAGGGTGGTAGGGGTTAATTTTAAATCTGAGTCAGGTAGATTTTTTTTTAAGCAAAGATATTAAGGGATATGAGCCCAAGGCAGGCATATGGAGTTAGGTCACAGATCAGCCATGATTTCATTAAAAGGCGGGACAGGCTCGAGGGGCTTAATTGCTTACTCCTGATCCTATGTTTCATGTTGCAAAGAGCTGTATGCATGACTGATGAATGAAATGAAATGAAAATTGCTTATTGTCACAAGTTGGCTTCAAATTAAGTTACTGTGAAAAGTCCCTAGTCACCATATTCCAGCACCTGTTTAGGGAGGCTGATACAGGAATGGAACCGTGCTGCTGCCCTGCCTTGGTCTGTTTTAAAAGCCAGCTATTTAGCCCAGTGTGCTAAATCAGCCTGGAATTGCAGGTATTTTCTTCGAATTACTTACTTGCTAAAAATTGTTTGTTGTTTTAAAAATATATAAAAACCTGTGTGTGCCATTGCAGTTTGTCCTTTCGTAATTGTATTATGTGATGAGAAGTGTACATGTGAGTGGAAGGCTGCAAACAACCAACAAACAGTATTGTAAGTACAAATTTCCACCTTTATTTTGATATCTGTTCTCATGTTAGAACTTTTGTAGAAAATACATCCTGCAGGAAAGATTTTTCCATAATATTTTTAATTGCATAGTTTATATGTATGTTTTTATCAAAGAAATTCTGAACATAAAAAAAGCCTTTAACAAAAATGATCATTTTTGTTTCATTGTATTTTTCACTGAGGCTCTGATGTCTGACATGTGTGGACAGTGCCCCCTATGGATTATTTAGAAGAAATTAAGAATTTTAAAATCCACTTCTTCAGATAATTTATTTTTTTATTATGATTGAATTGTACTTGTTTTCCTATTTCAGCCGAGATTACAGACTAATATTCGGTTTCCCTTTAATGAAAAAATTTGGATAACGTCCAGAATAATTGCCCAGAAAAATTTCAGGCTTTGAAACCCACAGTTTCTGTGAATATGGTTTCTGCTGTTGGATATTAAGTACAGCAGGATGCAAGCATTGTCCCATTTTGCTTTGTTAAAAGATGGATTTCGCTGCCTATGAGTGGCACTCAGGTCAATGGGAGGTGGAGCTGTCTATTCTTGGTCACAGGCTGCAGTGAAAAATCAATAATTTAGTACGCTGCTTATCCAGAAGCTTTTATCTGGAAAGTAAGTATGAAAACAAGTGTGAACTTCATCATCTACATTAACTCGTTTATATAAATACCATGACATTGTTCATAAAAATAGATGAATGAAAAGTATCTGAAGCGCTGAGTGTGTTTCATTCGTCACTGAATAAGCTAAAGTGAACTCCACTGTGCTTGCATTTGCGAGGCCAATTGATTTTTTGATTGGAAAGAAGGCTACAATTTACGAACTTTAATAATTTTATTGTTCAGTATAAAATCCACGGTCTGTGACTAAAAACATGACAAAAACTGCACACACTTTTGCACCAGGGGTTCAAAGGAGTATAAATTATGAAGGCTGGCATTGCAATGTGAAGCTGTGCCAGTTTATTGTGTCCAAAAGATTCAAAGGTTTGCTGTACAACATTTTATTACTGTGTAGAGCAAAATATGTGCCTTGTTAAAAAAAATGCACGCCAGGCCTGTGGGTATCGCTAGCCAGGTGGGTATTTATTGCCCATTACTAATTGCCCTCGAGAAGGTGGTGGCGAACTGCCTTTTTTGAATTGTTGCAATTAGTGCATTGGAGGTACACCCACAGAGCTGTTATGTAGGGAGGCTCAGGATTTTAACCCTGCAACGATTTAGGAATGGTGATATATTTCCTAATCTGGATGGTGTGTGCCTTGGTGGGGGAGAATTGAAGATGATGGTGCTCCCAAGCATCTGCTTCATGGCTGGTGGAGAGGTTGTGGGTTTGGAAGGTTCAGTCAAAAAAATAAATATGTCTCAGAAGTGACTTAATTTTTATTCCATTACTTTATTTACGTTAAATCCACAATTGTTGGCCACCGTGTTGTTCTTACAGCAAATATTAATGGTACAGTTTAGAAATGAGTGGCTAATTTTGTGGTTTCACTGTTATGTTTACATAGAGAGACAAGGAAGCCTGTATTAAATTTCAACAAAAGGGATGTAGTCTAGGGATTGGTGCACATCTAAATATTTGCACTAAATCACCTGGTCTTGGTCCAATGGGAGGTGTTGTATAATGAACCTGGCCCTTAGAATCTGATCATACACATGATAATACTATGGGGCCAATTTTAACCCTCACTGGTTTTCGGTTGGACAGTGAATGAAGCGAGTACCCACAGGCTTAGGTTTACGGGCCGGTGAAGTTTAACTCCTGGGCCTTAACTGCACCCTGCTGGCCAGCTGTTTGTCCAAAATGGGCAGGCAATGTGTTGACAACATCAAAGAGAGGCTTGGTAGTTTTCTGCTTACCTGAGAGGGCCTTTTGTCCTCCTCATAGTTACCGATCTGCCTTTGCCTGGTAGGAAGGTCACAGCAGTTTCCTCACTCTGGCCCACGTTACGGTCAACGTCCTATTGTTGTAATGCGGCCCTGCTTTAAAATCTATGAAGTATCCTCTTGCTCATGACAGGTTTCAACCATCAAACTGCTGGGAGCAATGGAAATGGTTCATGCAGGCGGGTGGGGTCCACAACAGCGAGTCTGCTGCTTATTTCAATTTGCCCAGCTCTCTTTTTTATTTAATTCAATGCAAAGGAAAATCAGGAGGGCCTCAAAAAAAAGAGGGAGTTAATCTGCCCCCCCATTCCTGCCCAATGGCAACAGGAAAAGACGATTCCTTTCTAAAATTGAATGCTGATATCTTGCTCAGTTAATGGGGAGCTAGTGGCATAATGATGTTGTCACTGGGCTAATTATCTGGAGACCCGGGTTCAAATCCCACCATTACAGATGGGCAAATTTTAATTCAATAGAAATCTGGAATTAGAAGTCAAATGATGACCATGAAACCATTATCGAATCTCATATAAACCCATAAAACGGTGGCTAAAGACATTTGGCACGTCTGCATTGACTCTCACAATCTTCTACAGATGTGCGATAGAGAGCATCCTATCCGGTTGCATCACAGCCTGGTATGGCAACTGCTCGGCCCAAGATTGCAAGAAACTGCAGAGTGTGGTGAACTCAGCCCAACGCATCACACAAGCTTGCCACCCCCACATTGATTCTATATACACCTCTCGCTGCCTCAGGAAGGCAGACAGCATTGTCAGAGACCCCTCCCACCCAGGCATTGCCTTCTTCCAGACCCTTCTATCAGGCAGAAGGTACATAAGTCTGAAGACCCGCACATCCAGACATAGGAACAGCTTCTTCCCCACAGCTACAAGACTCCTCAATGACTCCCCCTCGGACTGATCTGTTCCCTGTAAGAACAATATTCACAATGTCCTATGCTGCTCTTGCTCATGTATTTGCTTTGTTTGGCCCCTTGTTCCACACTGTAACCAATCACTGTTTGTCGATGTACCATTTGTCAATGTACTCTGTTGATTATTCTTTTTGTCTACTATGTACGTACTGTGTACGTTCCTTCGGCCGCAGAAAAATACTTTTCGCTGTACTTCGGTACATGTGACAATCAATCAAATCAAATCAAAATAAGGTTCACTAATGTTCTTTGGAGAAGGCAATCTGTCGCTCTTACCTGGTCTGGCCTTGTTGCTAACTTTTGGTTGGTTCAATTGGCTCTGTTTTATAACCTTTGCTCACGAGTCGCCAGGTATGTTTATGATACCGCCACGAGGTTCAAGTTCAAGTAATGATCAATAATTCAATACACCAATTAGTAAGATTCAAATTATTATACACAGTAAATCGCTACTCATGCATAAATTCTACTTCTAAGCTACTTCTACAACTAACAGGCCTATACTTAGCTTCGGACTGGCCCACCAGGTTAGGGGAACAAATGGCCTTTCGTTCGGGTTCTGAGTCTGCAGGATTCAAAAGCTGGTATGGACTGGTAGCTAGGAGCTCCTATCTCGTAGTGAGCGTTGACTTAAGACTTACAGTCTTTTGGCGGCAGCGGAACAGGTCACGGTCAAGGGTTGCTTCGCGTTGCTGAGTGACCCTGTCAAGAAGGACAATTTGAGCTTGGGGGCTTAGCTTTATAATTCCCAGGGGCTTCCCGCCTTTCGGGGCAGACCCTGTACCTGGTTCCAAGTGATTGGACTTTGTTCCAATCGCTTGGTTCGATTTCTCCAATACTGGAGCATTCCCTGATTGATGGGCGGTCTTGAGGTGTCCGTTAACCTGTTTTGTGTTGGGTCCTGCTGGCGCCGAGGAGTCTGGCTTGGCCTTGTTTATCCCAAATGTTTCAATTGTTCCCGGGGATCGCTCATTAGTATGTAGATGGCTGCTACATTATTATGCAGATGGCTGCTTGTATCGATGCTGTCTGGGCTTGTGCAGAGTTTAATACACAGTAAACTAGCACCTGCTAGTTTCTGCCTCTGTTTGCTGAATTTCCCTTCAGCCTTTGCTGTTCTCCATTTTACGTCGGGAGTTGGCCAACCCAGCCTCTATGTGACTCCAGATCCACAGCAATGTTGTTGACTCTAAATGCCCTCACGGATGGGCAATAAATTTTGGATCCAGCCAACGATGCCCACATCCCATGGACAAATTTTAAAAATCAGTTCTAAACCATTACCTACATAGGATGCCCCTGGTAGTATAGAATCATAAGCTCCTATAATAACTGAAGAATATCTGGATCAGGTGACTTTGGGTGTGAAAACTTGAAAGTCTCAGTATGTTTCAGATGAGATATTTCATTCTAATCCTACTGTCAGGTTTGGCATCCAATGAAGAGTATCTGGTGGAAGATCTACATGGCTGAATATAAACAAGAACATTTAAAGGACCAATACAAAGATAGAATTTGAAGGTGATTGGCGTCAAAGAAAACTGTTGTAATGGAGTCAGGATGTGTAGGGGACAACATCAAGGTCTGGGAGTTTTGCATGGATCAGAGGGTGAGATTGGAAGAGTGTAGGTCTGCAATTTGGTGCTGCTAACCTTTATTGCCACTTAATGCCAAGATTCTGACCCCGACCCAGTGTCAATGAGGGTGTCCGAGGGGCGAATTGGCTGCCACTGGGAAATCATCGGCAACCATGGACCTCATTAAGGCCCCACTCCCGCGGTGATTGGTATTTCCAGTCAACGGATGATATTTTCCATGAAATCAGCAATATCTGAAAATGGGTGAGGAAATCAACATTTGACTCATCAGCGGCAATAAAGGCTTATTACCCCTTGTGTGCAACCTGGTGGCAAAACTTGAGAGGCACTGGTTTCACACTGAATTGCTGGTGGGGTGGCCTCTGATTCAACGACGCAGCCATGACCTCAGGCCTTCAGTAATCTGGATGTCTTGTGATAGAACATAGAACATACAGTGCAGAAGGAGGCCATTCGGCCTATCAGGTCTGCACAGACCCACTTAAGCCATCACTTCCACCCTATCCCCGTAACCCAATAACCCCTCCTAACCTTTTTCTTTTGGTCACTAAGGGCAATTGATGATGGCCAATCCACCTAACCCGCACATCTTTGGACTGTGGGAGGAAACCGGAGCACCCGGAGGAACCCACGCAGACACGGGGTGAAAGTGCAGACAGTGACCCAGCAGGGAATCGAACCTGGGACCCTGGCACTGTGAATCCACAGTGCAAATCACTTGTGCTAACGTTTTGCCAGGCTTTTGTCACTCGACTGCATCCCAAGCTCTCCTCTCAGGTGCTGGCATTATCATAACCTGCACTCCAAGGTGGTGCGGTTTCATTGGACATGGGGATGAATGTTCAGTGGCTACATAACAATAATGCTCGGAATTCGGAGCACTATCCTCAGTGAATTTTTCATGCCCACTTCTCCCATGGGGGTCCGCATGCTTGCCCAGTCAACCAATGGTTCTGCTGCTCCATAACACTAAGATGGTTTTGAATATTTTGATTTTACTGAAAGGAAGGACAGTGGACAGACAATGGCGGGTATTCAAGGAACGAGTAGGTGAACTCCAAAAGTTGTTTATTCTTATTTGGCGCATGAGTAGAAAGGGAATGGTGGCCAAACCACAACTTACAAGAGAAATTAGAGCTAGTATTAGATTCAAAGAGACATACAAATTAGCAAGAAAAAGCAATAGACTGAGGACTGGGAACAGTTTGAAATTCAGCAAAGGATAACCAAGGGATTGATTAAGAAGGGGAAAATACTACATGAAAGTAAGCTAGCGGGGAACATAAAAACTGACTGTAAACGTTTCTATAGATATGTAAAGAGAAAAAGATTGATAAAAATGAATTTAGGCCCCTTTCAGTGAGAAACAGAGGAATCCATAACGGGCAACAAAGAAATTGTTGAGGAACTAAATTTGTAACTTGCTTTTGTCTTCACAAAGGAAGGCATGAATAATATACCAGAAGCTCTGAGGAACCCATCTTTTTGGTGAGCAGCTGAAGGAAGTTAGTATTCGTACAGAAATGGTTTGGGGAAAATTAATGGGATTGAGGGTGGATAGATTTCCAGGTCCTGATAATCTTCATCCCAGAGTACTGAAGGAAGTGGCCCTAGAAATAGTAGATCCATTGGCGGTCATTTTCAAAAATTCTTTGGACTCTGGACTCGTTCCTACAAATTGGAGGATAACGATTATAATCCTGGCATTAAAAAAGAAGGTGGGGAGAAAACAGGAAACTATAGACCAGTGAGCCTAACCTCAGGAGTAGGGAAGTTGCAAGAGTCCATGATCAAGGATTTCATAGTACAGCATTTGGAAAGCAGTGGTATAATCAGACAAAGTCAGCATGGATGTTCAAAAGTGAAATCATGCTTGCCAAATCTGCTGGAATTCTTTGAAGATGTAAGAAGTAGAGTTGGAGAACCGGTGGATGTGATTTATTTAGATTTTCAGAAGGCTTTCGTCAAGGTCTCACTTAGCAGATTACTATGTAAAGTTAAAGCACATGGGATTGCAGGTTGTATCTTTAGATGGACAGAAAGATGGTTGGCAGACAGGAAGCAAAATGTTGGAGTAAATGGGTCTTTTTCCGATGGGCAGGCAATGCCTATTGGGGTACCGCAGGGATCTGTGTTAGGACCCCACTGTTCACATTATATGTTAATAATTTGGACGAGGGAATTAAATGTAGTATGTCCAAATTTGCAGATGATACCAAGTAGGGTGGGAGGGTGAGCTGTGAGGTGAATGCACAGATGTTTCAGCAGGATTTGGACAGGCTGAGTGAGTGGGAATATGCATGGCAGGTGCAGTATAATGTGGATAAATGTGAGGTTATCCACCTCAGTAGCAAAAATAGGAAGGCAGTTTATTTATTTTTTATTTAAAGTACCCAATTCATTTTTTCCCCAATTAAGGAACAACTTAGCATGGCCAACCACCTACCCTGCACATCTTTGGATTGTGGGGCTAAGACCTACTCAGACACGGGGAGAATGTGCAAACTCCACACGGACAGTGGCCCAGGGCCGGGTTCGAACCTACGCTAACCACTGCGCCACCATGCCGCCCCAGGAAGGCAGATTATTATTTGAATGGGTATAAATTGAGAGAGGTAGATACACACCGAGACCTTTATGTCTTTGTGCATCAGTTGCTGAATGTAAGCGCAGTTACAGCAGGCAGTAAGGAAGGCAAATAATAGAGCGAGAGGATTTGAGTATAGGAATAGGGATGTTTTACTGCAATTGTATCGGGCATTGGTGAGGCCACACCTGGCGTATTGTGTGCAGTTTTGATGTCCTTATCTGAGGAAGGATATTCTTGCCATGGAGGGAGTGAAGCGAAGGTTTACCAAGCTGATTCCTGGGATGGCAGGACTGTCATATGAGGAGAGACTAAGTAGGTTAGGATTGTATTCATTTGAGTTTAGAAGAGTGAAAGGGGATCTCAAAGAAACTTTTAAAATTCTAACAGGATTAGACAGGATAGATTCACAAAGAATGGTCCTGATGGTGGGGGAGTCCCTAACTAGGGGTCATAGTTTGAGAATAAGGGGTAAACCTTTTAGGACTGAGGTGAGAAGAAATTTCTTCACCAGAGAGTGGTAAATCTGTAGAATTCACTCCCACAACAAATAGTTGAGGCATAAATGTTGTGTAATTTCCAGAAGGAATTAGATGGAGCTCTTAGGGCTAAATGGAACAAGGGCTATGGAGGGAAGGCGGGATCAGCTTTGATCATAATGGACAGGTTCATAATGCTGAATGGCTTCCTCCTGCTTCTATTTTCTATGTATGTTTCCATGTAAGTCTGTGCCTGAGGGGTTAAATCTAGTTGAGCAATCATTGGCATTCTCAGAATTTAGTGTTGCTTGAGCGGGCATAATTAGTCTATTCCTGGCACATCAATTGAGCTGGTACTAACTGGTCTCATCTGTGGCATTTTTGAATTGTTACTCCATCTGCCTGTCTGTCTTCTTGCACTCATCTGTTTCTGGGGAACCTTCCATGCTCTTTGCACTGGTTGGAGCATTTGACCTAAGATTCCCTTTCTTCATTATGTGTTGTATTGCCCTCCCCCATCGCACTGGGCCCTTTGCCCCACCACCACACCAAAGCCAACCATGAAGAAGCCACTGTGGAGATTTGCCTGCAATTCCCCAAATCTGTGGCGCTGCTTCACTGCACTCCTATTAGGGATCCTCCTGGTACTATGCTGTACAGTGTGAACTAACCTCCGGGTTCCCCTCGAAATTCAGGTTGCCAACTGCACACCTTTTAAAAGCAGTTGTAAATTGAGGCATACTCCATTCGCGCTCACATGGCAATTTGACATGAGGGGGGTGATTCCAGCTTATCATCACAAAAATGAGATGCAAATTCATGCTAATTACAGTCACAACATTTGATAGTGGGAAACGCGACAAGGAGAGGGTACAATAGCTACCTGGTATTACTTCGCCGAGAAAAATGCCTTGGGCCTTATTGCGATACTTTATTATCTCGCAACCAAACATACTGGTCCAGATCGGGCGTGAAAAATTCTGGCCAGCTGTTCTGGCAATTCATATCGACCCAGGCCATGTTCAATCCAACATAACGAGTGCAGACTTTCAGCAAACATCAGCATTTGGTAGACTGTTCAGTCACAGGACTCGAGCTTGGCCATGAGCAGCACTTCAGCGAGTCCAATTCGACGGATAGTTGAGATGTTATCTGGTCACTCACAGTGCACATGTAAGTGCAAGCAGACTGTAGTGTCGGTGTGGAGAGTACACATTGGAGGGTACCATTTCCCCCAAGCTCTGCTCAGCTGGACACAGATGCTGCACCATGGGCGCCAGCAATGAAAAATTCAATTGGACAATAGCAGCAGAAAATGTACATCACACTGGAAGTTCTTTGCCATACAGCCTTCCACGATCGCACGTGAATGGAGGAGCCATCTCAAGCATAATTAGATTGATGTCGCAGGGCAGAAAAAAGGATGTCTTGTTCTATGGATAAAGTGACAATTTCCATTGTGCATCAATTGTGGCAATTTAATATATTCAAGCGGTCCTGGAGTCTGTTCATGCAGACTCTGGATGATAACTAGTCAGACACCATTAAAAAGTATTAGATGTCCTCACCTTCGCCTTGCAGCCTGTCACTGATATGCACCAGGCTGAACTCTAGTTGAGTGGTTGTAGTGAAGTGTGGCTCGTCTATCGGAAGGCTGATAATGAAAGGTGACGTGGAAATGGAAACTCTGTGTAATGGGTGGATGGTTGGTTGTAGGACTGTATTGTGTCAGTGGGATTGGGAGAGGGATAAGATATGGGGCGAGATTCTCCGACCCCCCGCCGGGTCGGAGAATTGCCGGGGCCTGGCGTGAATCCCGCCCCCGCCGGTTGCCGAAGTCTCCGGCACCGGAGATTCGGCGGGGGCGGGAATCGCGTCGGTTGGCGGGCCCCCCCATGCGATTCTCCGGCCCGGATGGTCCTAAGTCCCGCCACTAAAATGCCTGTCCTGCCGGCGTAAATTAAACCACCTACCTTACCGGCGGGACAAGGCGGCGCGGGCGGGCTCCTGGGTCCTGGGGGGGGCGCGGGGCGATCTGGCCCCAGGGGGTGCCCCCACGGTGGCCTGGCCCATGATCGGGGCCCACCGATCCGCGGGCGGGCCTGTGCCGTGGGGGCACTCTTTCCCTTCCGCCTCCGCCACGGACTCCACCATGGCGGAGGCAGAAGAGACTCCCTCCACTGCGCATGCGTGGGAAGCTGTCAGCGGCCGCTGACGCTCCCGCGCATGCGCCGCCCGGAGATGTCATTTCCGTGCCAGCTGGCAGGGCACCAAAGGCCTTTTCCGCCAGCTGGCGGGGCGGAAATTCGTCCGGAGCCGACCTAGTCCCTTAAGGTTGGGGCTTGGCCCCCAAAGATGCGGAGCATTCCACACCTTTGGGGCGGCGTAATGCCCGTCTGATTTGCGCCGTTTTGGGCGCCAGCCGGCAGACATCGCGCCGTTTCCGGAGAATTTCGCCCATGATTTTTACATTGGTCCAATGGTGGTAATTATCCAAACATTCCAGCAAAAAGGAAATCCTTGGCTTCAATGGGGCTAGTTTAGCACACTGGGCTAAATCGCTGGTTTTAAAGCAGACCAAGGCAGGTCAGCAGCACGGTTTGATTCCTGTACCAGCATCCCTGAACAGGTGCCGGAATGTGGCGACGAGGGGCTTTTCACAGTAGCTTCATTTGAAGCCTACTTGTGACAATAAGTGATTTTCATTTCATTTTTTCATTTCAATGCAAGGATTTGGTAAGGCACTGGGGGCACTAGCTTCATCCTCTATCTGTTCCTCATCCATCACTTCTTCAATGGAAATTCCATAGAATGCCTGAAGATGATGTGTGCTAAGTACCTTGTTCCTCCCACACTCATCACTGCTATACAATGCTATGCAGCAGACCATGACAATTGTCAAGAACCCGGCTTGAGAGTTCTGAAGGGCTGGCCACATCTGTCCAGGTACTTGAAGCGCATAACTGTTCGATGGTGTGTCTGGTGGTCATATTGCTGTCTTTGTGCCACTCTCAGATTTCATTGGTGAGATAGAACAAAATCTCTTGCAGTTTATAAATGCTCCTGGTTAACCAAGTGGTGCTCAGAGTATTACGTATGTAAAATCGATCATATTTTGCACTGTGGGAAACTAGCCAGGGACATGAATCCTGACCAGAGCCACCATACAAAAATTTGAAACAACAGCTTTGACAATCCATTAGACATCTGCCTTCTGTATTTATATGCAGTTGACTGGGAAATGCCGAACATACAAACAAACATACGAATTAGGAGCAGGAGAATATGTTTCTGGAAGGACAAGGAGGCAAAAACATTGAGGTCACTTTCACAGCCACTGGTAAAGCATGACCACCAGGCCCAGCGAGGATCATATTTTCATCTAGGAGACTGCCTATGCCTATCACCACCTGACATGACAATCCCAGCCTCCAGATGTACTGCTCTTCTGAGAGGACATGGAGGCTGAGCCGCTGTCTGTGAATCCTGTTACATGGGTAGTGTCATAACGTCCTGGACTAGTGCACGGCCAGTTCCAGCCTCACTTGACCCGGAGTTACAATACAATTGAATTAACCAATAATCCTTAGAAAAATACCCAATGTCTTTAGCCCTTGGCTGCCCAACAATTACGGTCACTAGGTTTGTAAATGTAACCATGATTACTTTATATTAATAAAAAGAACTGTATGAAATATGCAGCAAATACAACTGATTAACTATTATCTAATTCCTATTTCCCACTTTTACTTGTGACCTCTCACCCTCTACACAGGCACACACACACAAGACAGACAAATACAGAAGGGAAGAAAGGGGTAAAAATTAATAAAAGGGAAGAAGCCTCTTTGTTTCAGATATTGCTTCGAGCACCATACTCCTCCTCAAACTAGACTTTCTGTCTGAAGCTTTACTGTCGGTTCATTCAGGCCTCTGTAGTTTCAGTATTACAGAACGCACAGCCTTTCTGAGGAGAGAGGGGGCTTCCTAAAACAAAAAGTGGGAATCAATATCTTTTGACTACAATGGATGTGTCTACTAGGTTTCCAGAAGCCATTCCAGTACGTAATATTACAGCTAAAATGATTGTGGAGGAGATACTTAAATTCTTTACGAGCTATGGACTACCCACAGAAATACAATCGGATCAAAGATCAAATTTTACTTCGAGGTTATTCAAAGAAGTAATGGATAGCTTAGGAATAAAACAATTTAAATTAACTGCATACCATCCAGAATCGCAGGGAGCATTAGAAAGGTGGCATCAGACATTAAAGACAATGTTGAGGGCTTATTGTCAAGATTATCCAGAGGATTGGGATAAAGGAATTCCATTCGTACTGTTTGCAATTAGGGATGCACCGAATGAGTCAACCAAATTTAGCCCTTTTGAACTGATTTTTGGTCATGAGGTAAGAGGACCATTTAAATTGATTAAGGAAAATTGGTGGGTGAGAAACCGGAAATTACATTATTGGATTACGTGTCAAATTTTAGGGAACGATTAAATAGAACAGGTGAATTGGCGAGACAACATTTGAAAGTTGCACAAAATGTGATGAAACGGGTTGCGGACAAGAAATCCAAAGTTTGTAGTTTTGCCAGTGGAGATAAAGTTTTAGTGTTGTTGCCAGTGGTAGGTGAACCTTTAAAAGCTAGGTTTTGTGGATCCTTTCAGATTGAAAGGAAATTAAGTGAGATGAATTATGTGGTAAAAACACCAGATAGAAGGAATACTCACTGAGTGTGACATGTGAATGTGCTTAAAAGGTACTTTGAAAGGGAAGGAGAGAAAAAGGAGAAGGTTTTAATGATTCTAACTCAAAGTGACGAACCAAATCCAGATGACTGTGAATTTGACAGACCTCAAATTAAACTGGAAAATGAGGATGTTCTTAAAAATTGGGATAAATTGTTGAGTTACCTTCCAGAGGAAAAATGAACTGACCTGAAAGAGTTATTAATATCACATGGGCAAGTTTGTGGAGATAAATTGGGAAGTACTAAAATGGCTATACATGATGCAGATGTGGGAAATGCTGTTCCAATCAAACAACATCCATATAGACTTAATCCTTTAAAATTGGCACAGGTTAACAAAGATATTGAGAGTATGCTTAAAAATGGCATAATTGAAGTGGGTTGCAGCCAATGGAGCTCACCCATAGTGATGGTACCTAAACCAGATGGTGCCCAATGGTTGTGTGTGGACTATAGAAAGGTTAATGCAGTTACAAGAACAGACTCTTATCCTAGCCCACGTTTGGAGGATTGCATTGAGAAAGTGGGACAGTCCGCTTTTATTTCTAAATTGGATTTACTTAAAAGTTACAGGCAGGTACCTTTATCCGAAAGGGCAAAGGAGATTTCAGCTTTTCTGACTCCAGATGGTATATACCAATTCAAAACTATGCCATTTGGCATGACAAACGCCCCAGCCACATTTCAACTGTTGACTAACACAGTCGTTTCAGGATTACCCAATTGTGTGGTATACATTGATGATCTGGTAATTTTCAGCCAGACATGGAAAGGCCATTTTAAACATCTGATGGAGTTATTTGATCGACTTCAGGAGGCGGGTTTGGTGATAAACCTAGCCAAAAGTCAACTTGGAAAAGCCCAAATCACTTTCCTTGAGGAGTGTTCGCTACCCTCGAGACAAAGGGAAATAATGCGATTTCTTGGCATGAGTGGATTTGATCGAACCTTTTTTGCAAAAGTTCTGCAGCGTGATTGCTCCACTGAAGGACTTGCGGAAGAAACGTCAAAAATTTCAATGGATAGCGGACTTTCGACAGGCATTTGACTGCCTGAAAGCTGTGGTAACCAATGCTCCTGTGTTGGAGAATTGCAAGGGACTCAGTGATCAGATTGAACTAAAGTATCTGACATTAAAGAGAAATGCCGAGACGTAGAGCAATGGTCAGATCATGCAGAGACCTTCTTGTTCAAAGAGACTGTTAATCATGAAGGATTTCAGTTGGAGGAAGAAGAATGAAAAAAAAATGGACTATATTATTACACCTGTTTGCGTGTGTTGTTTTTAAAAATATGATAAAGTATATTTACTGTGTGCATTTCATAAAGGATGGTGAAAAGGTGAAAAATGAAACCATCGCTTTAAGAAATGTTTGGTTGCTCATGTTACTGCAGTGATGTCAGAGTGTGGGTGGAGCTGAGCTCTGGTTCTGCTTTTTAGTTGCACTTTGAAAAAAGCTTGGGTGTGTCTTCTTTTTGGTTTCGTTTTTCAGTGTGTTGCAGTTGAAGTCAACCAAAGCAGCTGTACTGTTGATTTCTCTGCCATGAAGGACTATCTCTTGATCATTTGGTGAATTCAGAAATTTAAATGTTTTCAGTATTGAATGTAAACCCTGATGTGCTTCTGTTTAAAGGTTGTTGAGTGTTTTGGATGTTAAAAGACAGCTTAAAGCATTACTTAGTGTTGTATTCTTTGGGGGTTATCTTTGAATTAATGGTTGCTAAGATATTCACTATTTGTTTTAAAAAGGTTAACTTGAGTTCATAGAATAAACATTGTTTTGTTTTAAAAAATACTTTTCCATTTCTGCTGTACCACACCTGTAGAGTGGGCCGTGTGCTCCCCATACCACAATCTATTAAAAGTTGTGGGTCAGGTGAACTCCATGATACACTTTGGGGTTTTGGCCTTTTGCCTTGGAAACTTGCTTTTGGCCAAATTAATTGCGAGCATGGTCAACTCCAATTGTCTGAATAGCTCTGCAAATTGCTCCACATGTTCTTTCAATATCTCACTATACGGGAGAGGTTCCCTTTGTCCCATGATTTAAGAAAGGCTGTAGCGATAAGTCAGGGAACTACAGGCCAGTGAGTCTCATGTCAGTAGTGGGAAAACTAATGGAGAAAATGCTGAAGGAGAGAATCTATCTCCACTTGGAGAGGCAAGGTTTGATCAGGAATAGTCAGCATGGCTTGGTCAGAGGAAGGTCATCCCGAACAAATTTGATTGAATTGTTTGAGCACGTGACTAATTGGGTAGATGAGGGTAATGCAGCTGATGTAGTTTACATGGATTTCAGCAAAGCATTTTACAAGGAGACTTATAAAGAAGACTAATGCATACAGATGGATTCAAAGATGCTGAGTGGTAGGAAACAGAGGGTGAGGACAGACGGCTGCTTTAGTACTGGAAACCAGTGTCCAGTGGTATACCAGAGGGATCTGTGCTGGGTCCCCTATTATTCGTCATTTATATAAATGACTTAGATCACTAGGTGGGGGGTAGCATCAGTAAGTTTGCAGATGACACAAAGATAGGCCGGGTGGTTAACAGTGCGTCTGAGAGTCTTGGGGAACAGGAAGATATAGTCGGGGTGATCAAGTAGACAGATGGAATTTAACCCTGAAAAGTGTGAAGTGTTACACTTTGGAAGGAGCAATTTGATAAGGAAATAGTCAATGAATGGCACCACACTGGGAAGTCCTGAGAAACAAAGATACCTTGGCGTGTTTGTAAATAGATCTCTGAAGGCAGAAGGGCAGGTTAATAGGGTGGTGAAAAAAGGCATATGGTACACTTGCCTTTATCAATCGTGGCATAGATTACAAAAGCAGGGAGGTCATGTTCGAGTTGTATAGAACATTGGTGAGGGCACAGCTGGAGTACTGTGTGCAGTTCAGATCGCCACATTACAGGGAGGATGTGATTGCACTGGAGGGGGTGCAGAGGCGTTTCCCCAGGATGTTGCCTGGAATGGAACATTTAAGTTATTAAGAGAGGTTGGATAGGCTTGGGTTGTTTTCGCTGGAGCAGAGAAGACTGAGGTGCAACCTGATCGCGGTGTACAAGATTATGAGAGGCATGGACAGGGTGGATAGGGAACAACTGTTCTCCTTAGTTGAAGGGTCGGTTATGAGAGGACACAATTTCAAGGTGACGGGCGTAAGGTTCAGGGGGAGTTTGAGGAAAACCATTTTTACCCAGAGGGTGGTGACAATCTGGAACACACTGCCTGGGAGGGTGGTAGAAGCGGGTTGCCTCACATCCTTTAAAAAAGTACCTGAATGAGCACTTGGCATGTCTTTACAAGTATAAACAAATGGGATTAGGATTGGCAGATCAGGTGCCTTTCATGTGTCGGTGCACTCGATGGGCCGAAGGGCCTTTTCTGCACTGTATCTTTCTGTGATTCTGTGATTGCCACATCATCCAAGTGGACCACACAGTTAGACACTACAGCCACACCTTGGGAAATAAGCTGTTGGAATGTTTCTGTTGCATTTTTGAGTCCAATTTCAACTCCCAATACTCATAATTTGTTCAGGTGAACCCTTTTGAAATTGGCATACGTCTGCCCAGGCTGTCTCCTTAAATTCCAAACCTTTTACCCATATGCTTCGGGAGCCATTTATATGCACCCAGAATTGCATTTCTTACCTCATCATATTTCTTCTGCTCTGTCAGGGAAGCATAAACTTCCCGTTCCCACCCTGTCAATTTACTCTGCGTGGGTAACGTCCACGTTTCTCTTAGCCACTCCATCTTGGGTTGCTATTTTCTTAAAAGTCCTAAAAAAAATTTACTACCTCCTTCTTTGTCAATTTTGGAAGTACCTGTAAAATTTAAACATATCGCTATGGGTTCCGTTCTAAGATCAAGCTCCCTTCTAATTTTCTTAAAACTCATTTACGGGATGTGGGTGTCGCTGGTTACTCCAGAATTTATTGCCCATCCCTAGTTGCCCTTCAGAAGGTCGTGGTGAGTTGCCTTCTTGAAACGCTGCAGTCCTTGAGGTGTAGGTACGCCCACTGTGGTGTTTTGGAGGGAGTTCCAGGATGTTGACCCAGCGACAGTGAAGGAATGGTGAGTGACTTGGAGGGGAACCTCCAGCAGGTGGGTCCCCAGGTATCTGTCCTTCCAGGTGGTAAGTGGTTGTGGGTTTGGAAGGTGTTGCCTAAGGAACCTTGTGAGTTACTGCAGTGCATCTTGTAGATGGTGCACACGGCTGCCATTGTTTGTCGGTGGTAGAGCGTTTGAATGTTTGTGGAAGGGGGAGCAATCAAGCGGGCTGCTTTGGTCTGGATGGTGTCAAGCTTCTTGCATATTGTTGGAACTGCACTCATCCAGACAAGTGGAGAATATTCCGTTACACTCCTGACTTGTGCCTTGTAGATGGTGGTCAGGCTTTGGGGGGTCAGTAGGTGAGTTATTCACCGTGGGAATTCTAGTCTTTGACCTGCTCTGCTAGCCACAGAATTAATATGGCTAGTCCAGTTCAGTTTCTGACCAATGGCAACCCCCAGGATGTTGATAGTGGGGGATTCAACGATGGTAATGTCATTCAAGGTTGACGATTAGATCATCTCTTGTAGGATATAGTCATTGCCTGTCACTTGTGAGGTGCGAATGTAACTTGTCAGCACAAACCTGGATATTGTGCAGAACTTGGCAGTGGGATTTGAGAATCCCGGCCATATCTTTGGGCATAAAAGCAGCATAAAGCAGCACATTTGATTTTATGGAACTTAGAGGAGCATTCATGTCCCTCTCCACCCGTCAAAATAAAACTGGAACTAAGCTTTGATATCACTTTTCAGTTGGCGATATTAAAAGGGCCTGTTGACTGAATCAGGTGGGAGGTTTGCTGATCAATGGTTTTGCCCTTGGGAATATAGGAGTAGCCACAGTTCAGGAGATTAGGATGGTAAATTCTACCAGATATCAAAGCTTGAAGTCTCCTGACTTACATCAGAATTAACATCGAGAAAGAGCAAGTGCAAAGTAAAATTTTCCGCACTCTACACTATCAGGGCTAAACGTTGGTGAGAGAAAATAATACCTTCAGTAATACTAGCAGCAGTGCATAATTCATTGGAACACAACATTGAAAATTCTCTTTTATCCCCTCATGCAGGTCATAAAGTATTTGCTTATTAAACTACAAATTTCCTCAAACCACTATATTAAACTATTCTACAAAACTGATGTGACATCTGGTCAGTCCTGAGGGATACAGTTCTTCCCATAGCATTAGAATGGTTATATGATCAGTACCCATCTGTCTTTAGAAAGCAGCAGAAAAATCCTTAAAAATGGCAGCCATGTTTATGGAGCACTACTATTTATGACTCTTCCGAGCAACATAAACAAAGTTATTGAAAACTGTCACATTACACTTCACATTTTTATTGATAAAATTGCAACATATTCTGTTGGAGTGCCTCATTTACATTGATGTGGAATGGACCAATGCACTATCGCATGTAGCCAATACAGTATATGGGATGCATTCAAAAATGATGCTGATGTATAGGAACAAAACTTAGTCTTAGAAACACAAAATAATGTAAAATGCAATGGATAAAATTGCACATTCATGCCCATATTTGTGTCTGACAAATGTGTTGCTCTCCTTCGATACTAGTGCAGCTAATGCAAGAGTTATCCTCTCAGTGACATTGTCCTACTTGCTCCTCTGACACTGCCAGATGCCATGGGTTGAATTCTCCGCCGGCAGGATGCTCCATTTTGCCGGCAGCCGGCGGCATGGGAAACCCCATTGATCAGCCGGGGAAATGGAGCATCCCACCGGTGGGGTAAACCTGAAATGCGGCTCAGGCGGGACAGAGAATCCAGCCCTATAACTCTCTCAGAACACACCTTATCCCTACTAACCATTAGCTTCCAGACTTCCAGCTATCTAATAATTCTTATCCTCATGCTTAAAGCCCATCATGGCATTAACCTTCCATACCTTTCTAACCCCCGCTAATCATTTCTACAATTAAGAAACCATGGTCAATTAATGTTGCAACAGTGTCTCTCTGAATCCAGTTAACATTGACTGGCTGGGGAACCATTTGTTCCAAAGCCCTCTCTGCAACTCCACAGTGAGATGGTAACCCATAAAACTCACTGTAAGGAACATGTTTGAAAGCAGCAACAAATTCACCCTGATTATTGCTGGCTCTGCAATCTTGATGATAACCTTCACTCACGTTAAGGCTGACACCCTCACTCCTGCCTTTGCTAACTTCAGATTCAAAGTTTCTAACATCCATCCTCCATAAATTCCACTTTGGTCAGAATAGTAAAAAACTTCAGGAAAACAGAGTGAGCTGACGGGATTAGATGCATGTGTGACAGGTATAAATCAATGTGGGTAAGTAAGAGTAGCAAAAGTATTAGGGAGAATTTTAATGCTTTTTTCCTGCCACAAATAGATGTCCTTTTTCCTGGTATTGGGAAGGCAACACAGTCTTTGGAGGTTCCAGATGCAGCTGCAGACAATAAAATCTGTTACATTGTTTCCTACCACTCCCATGTTCCTTTCCATGCCACCACTTGAATGGACTCCTGCATCAGAAGTGTTGTGGTCAGTTTACTTATCCACCCTGCAGACTTTACTATCATTCACACAGTTGGTAAGAAATTTGTAAATGTTGGATAAGGGTAAATGCTGAGATTCCTCCAATGCTGCACTTGGAGTCCGCTTACCTCCCTATTACACAAGGTAAGGGCTCATAGGATTGAGGGTTATGTATTAACATGGATAGAGGATTGGTTAAAAGCCAGAAAAGAGAAAGACCATTTTCAGGATGGCGCGTTCTGACTAGTGGGATTGTCATGTGAGAGTACCTTTAAGAAATGGATGTTTAAGCAATGTACCTTTAAGTAAACAGTGATGTCAGAGAGTGGGTGGAGCTGAGCTCAGTTCAGCCATTTTGAAGTTTCAGTTTTAAGGAAAAGAGCTGGGTGTGTGTCTGTGTTTTGCAGTGAGCTGGATCTGCTGTGATCTCTGCCATGAAAGACTATCTCTGGATCATTTGGACGATTTAAACTCATTAAAGTAAAGCCTTTAACTTGATGTGTTTCTATTTAAAGGTGTTAAGTCTCTGGGCTGTTGAAAGGAATAACTGAAGGATTATTTAGTGTTGTAATGGTTTCAGGGTTATCTATGAAGTAAGGGGTGTTAAGAGATCCAATGTTTATTTAAGAGGTTAAGGTGAGTTCATGGAATAAACATTGTTTTGTGTTTAAAAACCCACATGTCCATAATTGTAATATCACACCTGGGGAACAAGCCGTGTGCTTCAAAAGCAACAATCCATTAAAGGGAGAGGTTGGTTGAACTCCATGATACATTTTGGGGTTCTGAAAACAACTCGCTCAAAACAGGATGCACAAGGATCAATTCAGAAACTTCCGTTATATACAACCTGTGTCAGCAACTTAGATGAAGGGATCATTAATATATTCAAGTTTTCTGGAAATACAAAGTTAGGTAGCAAAATAAGTTATATGGAATGCACATCGGGGTAAACATTTAATTCAGCTGTTTTTGGCAAGGTGGCTACAGTTGGCGACCTGCTTGAAGTTGTTGTGTTGTCAGGCAGCAAACCAAAACTGGACTGCCTCATTGACCGGATTGTAGTCTTGACCTGAGTGGAGCCATCATTACTTGCTGCCTGAGCATGCAGAAGGGGTCCGGGCACTGTGCACTAATACTATATGTTACAGCCAATCTGCTCCACTGAAAGGCAGTCTGTCCCTCTTGAAGAGGGGGTGACAGGAGGGAAGGGAGGTGCTGCTGACTGCCTGTACTGGCTGCAAGTAAGAGTTGCACAAAGGGAGCAGCAGTGATGAGAGAGGTTTGCAGGCCTTCGTCTTGGAAAAAGGGAGAAATGCCACATTTACATGGGGGGTGTGGGGGGTTGGGGAGCAGGAAGCTCTCAAGGGCTGCTGCACAAAGAAAATGGGAGCAAGTGGCCAGGAAGGTTAATGCAATGATTCTACCCTGGCAACAGTGCTGTAAGAAGTTTAATAACCTCATGCGGGTGGGGAAGGTCAGTGAATGTATCTTCAAAGGACCTCATGCTCACCATACTATCAATTTATCATATTGCTCCCTGCAACACACGGCCTTCACTTACCAAGCAGAACTCATTCTCAGTCAAAATGCACACCTATCATCCGTATACTCTACCTCACTCTCACAAACATTCCAATGGTGTGCGCCTCACAGATAGCTCCTGCTACTGCCACATACTTTCAGCTATTCAGCTGCAGCTTGGAAAAAGGGCCCCCACCTCCCCCACACCACACCCAGGCAGGATGCTGGCAAGACCCCACACCCAGTTCTTTGTTGAATACCAGCGACGATGCAAGGAGGCCCTTAAGTGTTCACTGAAAGGCTTCAATTGGCCTCTGGGCAGGAAAGTCGCCCTGTACATATTCAGAGGAAGGCAGGAAGCTGGCAGGATCTCCATTCCACACTGCTCCACACTACTACATGCCCCATCTCGAAACTCACTGTTTGGAAAGGGGGGAACATTAAATTCCACCCCAAGTCTCATTCACCTAACATCATCTTGCTAACCTGACCTACATTGGCTTTGGTCAAACAATGTCTTGATTTTAAAGTTTCAAATCCTTATATGGGTCTGGATTCTCCGGTTTTAGGACTATGGCCCCACGCCGTCGTAAAACAGTGGAGTTTCATGCCAGAAAAACTGGCGTAAAAGGGCCACATATTCCTAGCCCTGTAGGGGGCTAGCATTGAACCAACATAAATCTAGCAGCTTTTGCTGCAGATACGGGCCCCTGCACTTCCAGGTCGGAGGCCGCGCATGCGCATGGCAGCGGCTTCCAGCGGCCACGCCGTGCTCCATGGCCGACTCAGAGCACGGAGCTGGACCCTCAACAGAGTGCCCCCAATCGACCGCGTGCCCGACCTTGACTGCCCTGCCAAAAATTGCCCCGCCGCGTGTAAGGCCCTCTTGCTCTCCGATCGGCCCGCCAGCGACCAGGGAGGCCGCAGATTGAGTCCGCAGCCGCCATACTCGTTTCCCCATCGGCAGTACCATGTTAGATCCATGCCGTCGGGACTTCAGCTGGTCGGGGGCGGAAAATGGGGGAGCGGGTCTCCAGCAATGGCCGCAGGCAGGTGATATGTGGAACGGCATACTCTCTGAGTATGCCTTTTTTCGGGAACTGGAGAATCGTGGAAACAGCATTGGTCCCGATTCCGTGCGGAGAAATGGATTCTCCGCCCCGGCACCGGCTGCAATTTCGGTGTTGGGTTGCGAGAATCCAGCCCATGGTTTCACTCTTCCCTATCTCTGCAATCTCCTCAAGCCATACAAGCCTCTCCGAAATCTGCACTATTTAAAAAAATTTTTTTTAGAATACCCAATTCATTTTTCCCACTTAAGGGGCAATTTAGCATGGCCAATCCACCTACCCTGCACATCTTTTGGGTTGTTGGGGCGAAACGCACGCAAACACGGGGCGAATGTGCATACTTCACACGGACAGTGACCCAGATCCGGGATCGAACCTGGGACCTCAGCGCCGTGAGCCAGCAATGATAACCACTGTGCCACCGTGCTGCCCTATCTGCATGATTTTTATTCTGGCCTCTTGAGTATCTCTAATTTTAAGTGCTCCATTACTGTTGACCATGACATCAGTTAACTACACCCTAAGCTGTGGAATGCCCTCTCTATACTTCTCTGCCATGAAGTTTGCCACTGGAAAGCACACAAAATTCAGCCCGATGGAGGAATGATCTCCTTCTTTGCTATGAGTTTGTACGGTTCTATGGGTAATGGAAATATATATGCCATGACATTTTTTTTTTAAACTCACGTCAAAACTGACCATAAAATGCTGTAAGTGAAACAGTAGGGCATTTAGTTAAGGTCAATTGAGTTGCTGTTACATCACATGATTGTGACATTCTCATTTTCAGTGGATATATATGGCAGGATTCTCCATTTGGGAGATAGTGAGCGGGATTCTCTGCTCGGCGACACCAAAATCGCGTACGGCGATCGGCCGGAGAATACCTGATTCCGACCAATTCGGGGCGGCGCCGCTTTTGCGATGCTCTGCCCCCTCCGAGTATGCTGCGCCACCTTGCCTGAAGCCTGCCACACGATGATCCACCCCCGACCGGCCGACTTCCCGGCGGCATGGGACACGAGTGGTTTCACGCGTCGGGAACTCGGTGTGGCGGCTGCGGTACTGTGGGAGGGGGGTATGGGAATCGTGGGCCGGCCGAAGAGGGGGACTATTTCATGGGCCGGGTCCGCGAGCGGCCGCCACCATGTTGCACGGCAGTTCTCTGGGGCGTATCGGCAGCTAGAGCTGGGTGCTCTAAACTGCCATCCTGCTTGTTTTGTTATGCTCTTGACGTAGCATAAGCTGCTTCCTTGATGTGCACTCTGACAAAGGAAGGTTCAGACTTGAAGATAGCTTTAACACATTTATTACTGTTAATAATTCTCCTACTTGGATTCGTCGCTACTATTAATCCTGCTATAGCTACTCAGACTGATGAACCAGTCTGCTACAATCCACGTGGTGGGAGTGATGTGTTTCAATCAACCCTGTGTCTGTACTCACTGAGTGTCTCCACTGGAAAGAGACTAAGCATGTGTGATGTGTCCTTTTATATGGGTTGGTGTAATGCCCTCCTGTGGTAGTGTCACCTCTATGTGTATCGTGAATGCCCATTGGTCGTGTCCTATCTTACTGACCTATTGGTTGACTGTCTGTGTGTCATGTCTCTGGTGCTCCCTCTAGTGTCTACCTTGGTGTAGTGTATGTACATTAACCCTTTGTGTACTGACAGTGATGTATATCACCACACTGCTAACCTCCAGTAAAATGGGAATAAGTGGCCGTTTTGCATCATTTTTTCTGGTGTAAAACGCCACCGTTCCCACGCCAATGTGGGGACATACACCGAGAATCGGTGAATCCAGCCCAATGTTCTCCCGCCGGAGTAGAATCACTCCTGGTCTGTGCTGGTGTTAGGTGCGGTGCCCAGGTGCAGTTCACTCTCCCTTTCCAAGCTGATTTGAGCGTGGTGAGGAGCTCCTGGGATTCCATTCCAAATCCCGCTATCAGGTTGCCATTTCGAGCCAGTGACCCAATACCACACAGCATGCACGCATGAGGGTGACCAGCCCCCTCCCCCCTTCAGAGATCTCCCACCTATCAGGCCACAATATTAGTGACTCTCACCAAACCCTCCCTTCAGACCCCCATATTAGAGACCCTCATATCAGAGACCCCTATCAGACCACCAAATCACAAACCCCATATCAGAAAGTCACCATCAGACCCCCCATCAGACCCCCATATCAAAACTCCCTTCAGACCCCCATATCAGAGACACTCATATCAGAGACTCCCATATCAGAGACCCTGCTATTGGAGACCCCACATATCAGAAATCCCCCTCATATCAAGGACCTCCCACCAGAGAACCCACACATTAGATATTCTCCCCATCAAATACCCCCACATCAGAGACCCCCCATCATCAGTCACTGCTGCCTGGATGCTCAAGAACAGTTCAGGCAGAAACAGTAAAAATACAGTAAGCCTTTTCACTTACATGTCCCTTAAACCTGCTGCCTCAAACAGAGGTGCAAAAAGCAGCAGTTGCTACTTCATAGAAAGCCAAAACCAAATCACAAGGCTTTAAATCCCCTCAGTTTCTTTGATATGTGAGTTTTCTTTCCACTTTCAAAGAGAAATTGCTTTTAGTAGGCTGTAATTGACAGGGTAATAGCTTCCAGACTGCCAGGTGTCTGGATTGTTCATTTTATTTTCCTTTCACACTTGAATGTATCCCATTTACCCTGCTGTGAAGCTAACCATAATGTTTATAAACATTTAGCTATGATTTACAGGTCATCAACATGTTAAAAGCAGTTAAGTATTTTCTGCTGAGAAAAAAAGGAAGTGAAAACACCTATCTCCTCGATGTTTATAAATTGTGGTTAGCATGGCCCATTGTGAAGTCCACTGCATCAGAGCCATGCTAGAAAATACATGCACCAATCCATGACCACATGAATCCTGGACGAGAGGGTCAGATTATCAGGCAGGCATGGAGAATCCGGTGTTCAACCCATTAATCAGATGCAAATGGGTTCAAATAACCCATTTGCATCCTCCCACCAGTGCAGGGTGTGTATCTCGCTGCCGCTGTCAGCGGGGGACTGGAACATTGGAACGGGATCGGCCTGTTTTTTTCTCAGCGTGGAATTATCTGCGACTGGCGCCGGGCAGAGGAAAATCCAGCCCATAATACTAGAGTCGGTTTCTTGTTTCTGGATGCATCTGGTGAGTAGTGAGCAGTGCAGCCTCTCCACCCTCCCCAACTCAAGGCAAGAGGCTGGATTGGTTTTGATCATTGGGTCTCATTTAAATGAGAATTAGGAGGTAAAGACAGGTTAAGTGAGTGGGGGCAGATGGATTATAATGTTGGGAAATGTGAGGTTATTCATTTTGTTCGGGAGAATAGAAAATCAAAATAGATTTTAAATG
This sequence comes from Scyliorhinus torazame, assembly GCF_047496885.1. Lineage (NCBI taxonomy): Eukaryota > Metazoa > Chordata > Chondrichthyes > Carcharhiniformes > Scyliorhinidae > Scyliorhinus > Scyliorhinus torazame. The sequence goes on from NC_092709.1 coordinate 179,710,586, forward strand.
GTAAGAAAATTTTAAAGGTTGGTACTCAGAGGGATTTGTGTGTCTTCATACAAAAAAACAAAGAAAGTCAGCGTACAGGTACAGCAAGCAATTAATAAGATGCTTCAAGGGTGTTTCCCTTGGATGGAGAGTGTGGAACAAGGGCCATAGGCTCAGGATAATTGGTCGATCATTTAAGACTGAGCTGAGGAGGAATTTCTTCACTCAGAAAGTTGTGAATTTCTGAAGTTCTCTAACACTATGGATGCTCAGTTGTTGAACATATTCAAGGTTGAAATAGATATATTTTATGGATTCTAGAGGAATCAAAAGATATGGGGATCAAGGGAAAAACAGAATATAGTTCAAAGATCAGCCATGATCATATTAAATGGTGGAACAGACCAAAAGGCCATCTGGCCTACTCTTGCTCCTATTTATTAAGTATTTATGTTATTTTTATAGGAATAAGCAGCCTACAGTATTCAAGCTGCTTATAGGCAGCTCACCATTTGGGACGATGCACAAAACAGTCAGACTTTGAATCATCTGGGCTTGCAGCAACAACTTAAAGATGAAGCCTGAAATTGTCACAGGGACAGAAATCAAGGGAGCAATAGGTTTAAGTCAAGGAAATGCATTAAGGAATTAAATGGGGTATTTAAGACTATTTATTAAAAGTTGTATTATTACCACAAATTGGACTGTTGGATGTGATCGTCATATTGGTCCAGTGCTTGCAACTAACTATTCTGCTTACACCAAACTTGGTGCAGTAGCAAAATGAAGCTTGACCTGTTCCAGTTCAATTTGAAATCATATTGTGTTCAACATCCAATATGCTCACATATATTAATCCTAGGGGAAGATTTTGAGTGTCCAGTAAGAATATTGAAATCGTATCCTATTCTTCATAAACACATTTAGAGATTAACCATCTAAATGCTCAAGGCATTTTTCATGACTGGAATAAATTCTGAGTCCCCTGTTCAGCATTCCATTTAAATAAGGGAAATGATTTAAGTTATAACAGGCGGTGTTTTGAATCTTCTCTGTGGGTTGTATCAGATGGCTCTTACGTTGCCCCTGTAATGGTGGCCGCTTCCATCGCTTTAGTAAGAATGAAAAAATTAATTTATCAAGACAATATAATATGCCTGTCAGCGCTGAGTAATGGACATGGAAAAATTATCATAGCACTATGACTCAGCATGGGGGACAACTATTAACAATATCTATTTTATTTCAACTGTAAGGGTCCTTCCTGTTTATTCCCTTTTTTCCCCTTTCTTTTATTTTGTCGTTATTATTTTTGATCCATGATTAATGGACATGTTTCTTTAAGTCAAGCAGCAGAGAGCAATTCAGAAGTTACATGAGAGAACACTCTATTAGTCTTTACTGACTTAAACAGGAGCTTCAGACTTGTTGTCACCAGAGAGAGATGGGGTGGGACTGGGTTTGATTGATTGACTGGTGGTCAATGAATTGGCCTAAAGGCCATAGTCTGCCCGGTAACAGGTGGTAATTGGATCATATCCCAGTGGATTGATTGATTAATTGATTGTCACACGTACCAAAGTGCAGTGCTAAGTATTTTTCTGCAGCCAAGGAAAGGTACACAGTACGTACATAGTAGACTAAAGAATAATCAACAAAGTACATTGACAAATAGTACATCGACAAATAGTGATTGGTTACAGTGCAGAACAAGGGCCAAACAAAGCAAATGCATGAGCAAGGGAGTCCCCAGGAGTTTTAGTTTGATTCCTGGCAGCACAATGACAAGATCCTGCTTTCTCTCACTCTTTCCAGAAAGGCTGCAGAGAACCTGAATGAATGAATCTGCAAGAAAACCAGTGCAGGTTGCATACAAAGACAAGAATCTTTTTTCTCTATCTCCATAAAGGCCTGTGAGTACTGCATTTCTGAAACTAAGGAACCGTGAATGAACCTACAATAAAGCCATGAATGGAAAGCAATGTTTGAAGAGGAGTACAGTGCTGGAAACCACCATTTGAAACAAAGACTATTTTGTAAATTTGACTTATGATTTTTGTTTACCCCTTTCTTCCTCTCTGTGTTTGTCTATCTTGTGTGTGTGTGTGTGTGTGTGTGTGTATAGAGGGTGGGAGGGAAGTTAAAGTGGGGAATTAGAATTAAACAATAGTTAACCAGTTGTACTTGCTGCATACTTCATTATAGTTCTTGTTATAAATAAAAAGTAAATGCAATTTCATTTACAAACCGGGTGACTTTAATTATTGGGCAGCCAAGGGCCAAAGACTTTGAATACTTTTCTGAGAAATATTGATTAATTCATTTGTGTTGTGACTCCGGGTCAAGTGGGGCTGGAATTGACCGTGCACAAGCCCAGTGTTGTAATGTAACATAAGTCTGTCATTCTGCCATCGGGTCTGCTCTGCCATTCATTATGGTCATGACTGATCATCCAGCTCAGTAACCTGTCACTGCTTTGTGGCTATTTTATGATAATTTTATTTATTAATAGTTAATTCACTGCAAGCAGTATTTATATGGGTGGCATTGTAGTACAGCGGATAGCACTGTTGCTTCACAGCGCCAGGGACCCGGGTTCAATTCCCCGCTTGGGTCACTACCTGTGCGGAGTTGCACACCCTCCCCGTGTCTGCGTGGGTTTCCTCCGCATGCTCCGGTTTCCTCCCACAAGTCCCGAAAGACGTGCTTGTTAGGTGAATTGGACATTCTGAATTCTCCCTCAGTGTACCTGAACAGGGGCCGTAATGTGGCGGCTAAGGGATTTTCACAGTAACTTCATTGCAGTGTTAATGTCAGCCTACTTGTGAAACTAATAAAGATTATTATTATTAATATTATTCATAAAAATAAATCCTTGATATGTAAAGTAGATTTAACAACTACGCTGAGCGTCCCAATTTTAATCGAAACCGCTAAATCATAATAATGTTCGTAAAAAGAAAAAGTATAATAATATATATATTTACATGATTCAAAAAGCCAGAACAGCGTGTGTATTCTGCAGTAAAATATATTTTTATCATTTCAGTTCAGGACTCACTAAGTGCCACCTATAATGCTCTGCTCTAATCCCATCAATACAATAAATGTGCTTGTCTGAATATTTAACAGAAGCTAGTCACTAGAGATCTTGCTAATTGGTACAGAATTATCAGTTCTTTGCATTGCAGTCCAATTTATCGTAGCAGAGCCTATTAACAAGGTAATGGTAATTGCTATTTGAAGCTTAGCAGTCTTCATAGTATTCAATGAATGCATAAAAGTCTCACATCTCACTTTGGAAGTGGATTTATTCTTGGAGCACAGGCAGCGTGTTAAATAGAACTTAACACCATTGCCCTTTCTTAACACACTTGCAGGACTGTTCAACTTTTATTTTTGAGGGGATCATAACTCCTTGCACCATAGTGGAAATCATGTGGAATAGTAATTAATATCAATTTGCTATTCCACCTCACCTTTTAGCAGGCTTAACCTTGATATTGTTGCCAACAGTGGCTGAGGTATGCACATGTGCCAGGAACTCCACTTTGTAAAACCTGTTTGGGACAAAATAAAGGCTTCAACAGATATGTTTTAAAGTTATCTTTGTGGGGTCAAGAGAGGCAAGACCTAATCTAAGCATCTGTCCATTAACTTACCTGAGTGGCAGTGGGTGGGCTCTGGCACTACCTCATCTTTACCGCAAGTGGCCAGCTACAAATTTACACCCATTTCCTGTTGGTGGCAAGTCAGGGGGATGTAAATGAGGCCTGACCATTTATATGGGCAGGATCTCCCGTGAATATTCCAGAGCAGTCTTCCGATCAAAGAGTTAAAATTATTGCAAATGTGTTTTATGATTAAGAGCATTATGGTTCAATTAGAAATGTGCAACTGAGCAGCCATTTGAAAGCACCTCAATAATGTTGCTGGACAAGGTATATCGCATAAATACCAAACTGGGGATATTCCCAATGTGGAAAAGGCTGCAACTGAAATTAAGAGATGAGAAAGTTCTGCCATTTGTTGGATTGTTTACATTGCTGCCTTGGAAATTCAATGTCCCTACCTTTGGGCCTATTCATTCAATGAGAGCGGGAACAGCTTCTAAACTATTACCACAGGACAAAGCAACCACAGGTTCAAACTGGCAAAAGATGCATTGACAACTATTAACACAGAGTATAGACTTAAGGGTAGGAAAGGGGCTGGTTTAGCACACTGGGCTAAATAGCTGGCTTTTAAAGCAGACCAAGGCAGGCCAGCAGCACTGTTCAATTCCTGTACCAGCCTCCCCGAACAGACGCCGGAATGTGGCGACTAGGGGCTTTTCACGGTAACTTCATTGAAGTCTACTTGTTAGCAATTTTCAAGTGCAGTTTTGGGCTTTGAATCAATGGTCTGGATTCTCTGCCCCACCAAGCCACATTTCTGTTTCACCCTGCTGGCAGGATGCTCCGTTACGGCAGCTGGTAAATGGGGTTTCCAATTGTGGGGCAGCCCCACGCCATCGGGAAACCCCTGGGCTGCAGGCAAAACGGAGAATCCAGCCCAATACATTTGAGAAACAGTTGATGGGGCGATTGAAAATTTGGATGGGTGCCCATTCTCAATTTGGCAGCTCACAGTTCTCTGTCCATTGAAATGAATTTAGGCGTTTTTGTATTCAATTCTAGAATGCAGCGTTTGCAAAAAGACAAGAACATTCCCCCAGTTGTCTGAGGTTTCTTTTAATCATTTGTCTGGATAGATGAGATGACTGATTCTGCTTAATCATACCTATCTTGTAACCTTATATTCCATCTCTCTGAGAAACTGAAAGAGAAAATGGAAACATGTAGTGAGATTTATGGAACAAGATTTGTCAATCACAATAGTTGCCGTGCAGCTACAGCAAAATGCTCTCTATGGAAGTTCAATATGGAGCTATGTTGTAGAAGAATCTGAAAAGGTGGGAGAACGGGTTATATTTGAAAATTGTTAAGGTGAGAAAAAAAAATTAGTATGAATAAACATATGGACCATATCATATATACTGCATAATTAAAAGTATAATTATATCTCTTGAAGCAAGGTAGAAGTGTCAGAAGAGTTCACATAAGTACTTTATTACACTCAAACAAAATTGGTCGAATTACTGGTGGTGATAGGTGGCACACTGCACTTTGCCACCGATCAAACATTCTCACAAACTTTCAATGCATAAAGGTTTTTATATCTCACTGATGTAATATGCACAAGCTCAGGAAACCTGTCCTGCCGCTTAAATTAGACAGCCTGAGGCCGGCCCTGCGCCTGATGCGCCGAGAGCAAGTTGCTGAACGAGACCCACTTCAAAAATTGTTAACTGATCTCACCATGTTATGCAAGGTCAGCTCATTGAGATGTAAATATTACTAGTGCCTAAGGTGCAGAAATCCTGAGAGCTCTAGAATGCATTATTGATCTTGTGTTCTCCATATAAGCACTACTAATTAGGGTAGTTGCATATATACTTTTAAAATCTCTGTGAAACACAAAGGCTGGTGTCATGGAATGAATTACTCAGTCAGTCTGACAAACCTTGTTGATTACTGCAGTGCTTATCCCAGTTCCTACTAACTCCTGCTGTGGTGAAACCTATATTCCAGAAACACACATATGCTTATTGTGCAATGTTCAGTACACAATTCCCATCCTAGCAAATCTCTCAAGGTATATTGCATATTATCTATGTTGAGGTCCATTTGTTGGACTTATTATTTGTGTGTCATTTGTTATTAAGCTCAAGCAATAACAAATGAAAGATTGCAGAGCTTCAAAATATGTGGATCACATTCATCAGTTGTTTTAATGTATCACATGCAGTTGTCAATTCTATAAATATTACCATGTCAGAGAACGTACTGTTCTGGGTAGCAGTGAATCTTATTAGTCCTCTTATTCTGACCATGGGCATAGCTAACCAATATTCCTCCTCCACCCCTTGCGCTTCTTTCTCCAACATAATCCAACAATTTGAAACTTGGTGTCACAACTGTAATGCCCATTGAAGCAATCAAATCACTTGTTACAATGGACATGATCTACTGGCTGCATCCCGCCGGAACTGGGTCGCAACGCGACCGGTAGATCCCGGGTGAGGCCTTCCCCAGGATTCTCGGCAACCGTTATGCCTCACGAGATCTAACCAAATGTCGTGATCTTGGTTCCGCCCACAATGGGCGGGACCCAGTCTCGCATTGCTAAGTGAGTTTAATGGTTAATGGCTACCTGGCATTTACCGACCTTGTTGAGGAAGCCCCAATCGGGCGCCATTCAGTACTGGTCCCCACAGAAGGGGACCACACGGAACGGTACCTAGAATCATAGATCATAGAATCATAGAAGTTTACAGCATGGAAACAGGCCCTTCGGCCCAACCAGTCCATGCCGCCCAGTTTTTACCATTAAGCTAGTCCCAGTTTCCCGCACTTGGCCCATAACCCTCTATACCCATCTTACCCATGTAACTATCTAAATGCTTTTTGAAAGACACAATTGTACCCGCCTCTACTACTACCGCTGGCAGCCCATTCCAGACACTCACTACCCTCTGAGTGAAGAAATTGCCCCTCTGGGCCCTTCTGAATCTCTCCCCTCTCACCTTAAACCTATGCCCTCTAGTTTTAGACTCCCCTACCTTTGGGAAAAGATGTTGACTATCTACCTTATCTATGCCCCTCATTATTTTATAGACCTCTATAAGATCACCCCTAAGCCTCCTACGCTCCAGGGAAAAAAGTCCCAGTCTATCCAGCCTCTCCTTATAACTCAAACCATCAAGTCCCGGCAACATCCTAGTAAATCTTTTCTGCACTCTTTCTAGTTTAATAATATCCTTTCTATAATAGGGTGACCAGAACTGCACACAGTATTCCAAGTGTGGCCGTACCAATGTCTTGTACAACTTCAACAAGACGTCCCAACTCCTGTATTCAATGTTCTGACCAATGAAACCAAGCATGCCGAATGCCTTCTTCACCACCCTGTCCACCTGCGACTCCACCTTCAAGGAGCTATGAACCTGTACTCCTAGATCTCTTTGTTCTATAACTCTCCCCAACGCCATACCATTAACTGAGTAGGTCCTGGCCTGATTCGATCTGCCAAAATGCATCACCTCACATTTATATAAATTAAACTCCATCTGCCATTCGTCGGCCCACTGGCCTAATTGATCAAGATCCCGTTGCAATCCTAGATAACCTTCTTCACTATCCACTGTGCCACCAATCTTGGTGTCATCTGCAAACTTACTAACCATGCCTCCTAAATTCTCATCCAAATCATTAATATAAATCACAAATAACAGTGGACCCAGCAGCGATCCCTGAGGCACACCACTGGTCACAGGCCTCCAGTTTGAAAAACAACCCTCTACAACCACCCTCTGCCTTCTGTCGTCCAGCCAATTTTGAATCCAATTGGCAACCTCACCCTGGATCCCGTGAGCTTTAAACTTCTGCAACAACCTACCATGCGGTACCTTGTCAAAGGCTTTGCTAAAGTCCATGTAGACAACGTCTACTGCACTGCCCTCATCTACCTTCTTGGTCACTCCCTCAAAAAACTCAATCAAATTTGTGAGACATGATTTTCCACGCACAAAGCCATGCTGACTGCCCCGAATCAGTCCTTGCCTCTCTAAATGCTTGTAGATCCTGTCTCTCAGAATACCTTCTAGCAACTTACCTACTACAGACGTTAGGCTCACCGGTCTGTAGTTCCCAGGCTTTTCCCTGCTGCCCTTCTTAAACAAGGGCACAACATTCGCCACTCTCCAATCTTCAGGCACCTCACCTGTGGCTGCCGATGATTCAAATATCTCGGTTAGGGGACCCGCAATTTCCTCCCTAGCCTCCCACAACATCCTGGGATACATTTCATCAGGTCCCGGGGATTTATCTACCTTGATGCGCTTTAAGACTTCCAGCACCTCCTCCTCTGTAATATGCACACTTCTCAAGACATCACTATTTATTTCCCTTAGTTTCCTAACATCCATGCCTTTCTCCACCGTGAATACCGATGAGAAATATTCATTCAGGATCTCCCCCAACTCTTGTGGCTCTGCACATAGATGTCCTTGTTGATCCTTAAGAGGCCCTACTCTGTCCCTAGTTACTCTTTTCCCCTTTATGTATCTGTAGAATCTCTTTGGATTCTCCCTTGCATTATTTGCCAAAGCAATTTCATGTCCCCTTTTTGCCCTCCTGATTTCCCTCTTAACTCTATTTCGACAATCTCTATACTCTTCAAGGGATCTACTTGATCCCAGTTGCTTATGTACGTCATATGCCTCCTTCTTCTTTTTGACCAGAGTCTCAATATCTCGAGTCATCCAGGGTTCCCAACTTCTACCAGCCTTGCCCTTCACTCTAAAGGGAATGTGCTTACCCTGCACCCTGGTTAACACATTTTTAAAAGCCTCCCATTTACCAGCCGTCCCTTTGCCTGCCAATAGTCTCCCCCAATCTACCTCTGCAAGTTCCTGTCTGATACCATCAAAATTGGCCTTGCCCCAATTAAGAATTTTAACTCTTGGGCCAGACCTATCATTCTCCATAGCTATCTTAAAACGAATGGAATTATGGTCACTTGTCCCAAAGTGATCCCTCACTAGCACTTCTGTCACTTGCCCTTCCTTATTTCCCAAGACGAGGTCAAGTTTTGCCCCCTCTCTAGTCGGTCCATCCACATACTGAATGAGAAATTCCTCCTGAATACACTCAACAAATTTCCCTCCATCCAAGCCCCTAATGCTATGGCTGTCCCAGTCAATGTTGGGAAAGTTAAACTCCCCTGCTACTACCACCCTATTATTCTTGCAGCTATCTGTAATCTCCTTACATATTTGCTCCTCAATTTCCCGCTGACTATTTGGGGGCCTGTAGTACAGTCCTACCAAGGTGATCTCTCCCTTCTTATTTTTCAGTTCCACCCATATAGACTCAGTGGGCGAACCCTCGGATATATCCCCTCTAAGTACTGCCGTGATGTTCTCCCTAATCAAAAACGCCACTCCCCCTCCTCTCTTACCTCCTGTTCTATCCTTTCTATAGCATCTGTACCCCGGAACATTGAGCTGCCAGTCCTGCCCCTCCCTTAGCCATGTTTCAGTCATAGCTATAATATCCCAGTCCCATGTGCCCGTCCATGCCCTGAGTTCATCCGCTTTGCCCGTCAGGCCCCTTGCATTGAAATAAATGCAGTTTAATGTAGACCTTCCTTGCTCTCTGCCCTGCTTTCTCTGGTCATGCTTTACACACTCTCCCTTCCTACCTTTTGTTTCTGTCCCCACTGACTTCCTACATCGGTTCCCATCCCCCTGGCACATTAGTTTAAACCCTCCCCAACTGCACTAGCAAACACCCCCCCGAGAACATTGGTTCCGGTCCCACCCAGATGCAGACCGTCCGATTTGTACAGGTCCCACCTCCCCCAGAATCAGTCCCAATGTCCCAGGAATTTGAAACCCTCCCTCTTGCACCATCTCTCAAGCCACGTATTCATCCTAGCTATCCTGTCATTCCTACTCTGACTATCACGTGGCACTGGTAGCAATCCTGAGATTACTACCTTTGAGGTCCTACTTTTTAGTTTAACTCCTAACTCCCTAAATTCAGCTTGTAGGACCTCATCCCGTTTTTTACCTATATTGTTGGTGCCTATATGCACCACGACAGCTGGCTGTTCACCCTCCCCCTCCAGAATGCACTGCAGCCGCTCCGAGACATCCTTGACCCTTGCACCAGGGAGGCAACATACCAACCTGGATTCTCGTTTGCGTCCGCAGAAACGCCTGTCTATTCCCCTTACAATTGAATCCCCTATCACTATAGCTCTGCCACTCTTTTTCCCGCCCTTCTGTGCAGCAGAGCCAGCCACGGTGCCATGAACCTGGCTGCTGCCACCTTCCCCTGGTGAGCCATCTCCCCCAACAGTTTCCAAAACGGTAAATCTGTTTTGGAGGGAGATGACCGCAGGGGATCCCTGCACTGCCTTCCTACTCTTCCTCTGTCTGTTGGTCACCCTTTCCCTATCTGCCTCAGTAATTTTAATCTGCGGTGTGACCAACTCACTGAATGTGCTATCCACAACTTCCTCAGCATCGCGGATGCTCCAAATTGAGTCCATCCGCAGCTCCAGAGCCGTCAAGCGGTCTAACAGGAGCTGCAGTTGGACACACTTCTTGCAGATGAAGGAGTCAGGGACACCAGAAGGGTCCCTGACTTGCCACATCTCACAAGAGGAGCATGACACGGGTCTGAGCTCTCCTGCCATGACTTAAACCCGAAGTTAAATTTGAACTACACTACACAGCTAAGAGAAAGTCAAAGAGAGAGAAATCACTTACCAGTTACAAGCCAATCACTTACCTGCTGGCTGTGATGTAATTGCTCCAGAGACTCCCTCACAGCTCTGCTTCTCTGCACCTCCTTCAGGTGAGCACCAAATTCCCTTAACTAGTTAATTAATTTACTTAATTAATTTGATTTTTTTTTTTTTTTTTTGTCACTCCCCTTTTACCCGAACTCAGCCTTACCCGAACTCAGCCTTACCCAAACTCAGATACACTCTGTTTGCCTCCAGCACTCCTTTTCTATAGGCACTTCAGCCACACCCTTTGTATCCTTCCTGATTTACAGTCAGCCAATAGGCCTGCTCCCAAAACTGATCTCTCTCCCGAACAGCTGACCTGCAAGGTAAGGAAGTGGTTAATCAGTACTTACCTCACCCACGGCGTGACCTTTTAAACTGTCCCCTCTGCCTCGCAGCTCCCGCGCTTTTTGAAACTCCCGCGCTGTTTCCAAGGTCCCGGCTCCCTCTCTCTCCCGAGCAGCTGACCTGCAAGGTAAGGAAGTGGTTAAGCAGTACTTACCTCACCCACGGCGCGCCCTTTTAAACTGTCCCCTCTGCCTCGCAGCTCCCGCGCTTTTTGAAACTCCCGCGCTGTTTCCAAGGTCCCGGCTCCCTCTCTCTCCCGAACAGCTGACCTGCAAGGTAAGGAAGTGGTTAAGCAGTACTTACCTCACCCACGGCGCGCCCTTTTAAACTGTCCCCTCTGCCTCGCAGCTCCCGCGCGTTTTGAAACTCCCGTGCTCTTTCCAAGGTCCCGGCTCCCTCTCTCTCCCGAACAGCTGACCTGCAAGGTAAGGAAGTGGTTGAGCAGATGCCGCCTGACCTGCTCAGTATTTGCAGCATTTTCTTTTAATAATCTTATTTAATATTGTGTATCCTGGGGTACACAGTAGAAATGTCTGCTGCCACTATCGGGTGTTTCACACCAAGAACTCATTTTGGATGTGGAGGTCAAATTTTAATGAATAAAAAATTCTGTGAAATCCACTAACCTCCGTGACCAAAATTTCCAATATGGGGCGGTATTCTCCACTCCCGCGCCAAAGTGCCCACGCCACCGTGAACGCCGTCGAGTTTCACGACGGCACGAAACGGCCCCTGAGGGTTCATCTAGGTGATCGGAGGCCCCAGGTTGTCATCCCCCAGGAAGGGTGGCAACCTGGCATTGCTGGTGCCACCCAGGCAGCTTGCCACTGCCAGCCATGCACCCTGGCAGTGCTACCTTGGCAGTGCCACCTTGGTGCCAACCTGACACTGCCAGGGTGCCCAGTGGTACTGCCAGGCTGGCAGTGCCAAGGTACCAGGCTGGCATTCTTCCCATCCTGGGATTGGGCCTGGGATGCTCTAGCCTGTGAGGTGGGGGCTTGATGACCCCTTATAGTTGACTTGGGACATTGGGAGGGCCCGAGGGTTGCACCGGGATGTGGGCAAGAGATTGGGGACACCATTTAAAAATGGCACCCCGATCTCTTCCTGCATGGAGGAGCTCTGCTACCCAGAACAGACTCTTTTTTAGTTCAATCACGCCCAATGTCTCCTGTTCTACATCCCTCTTAATGCTGCTCAATACCAAATTTATACCAGGTACAATTAATGCCATGCGATCTGGAAGGCAAAAGCTTGAGTTCACACACATGCTTTCCTCTAATTGGTGCTTAACATGCCCTTAACAAGCCCCCAAAAAGCAAATAATATAGTGTCTATGTCTGAATATGCTTCAATCCAATTCAATCCCAGAAGGAATATTAGAATCATAGCCAAAGTGTGCTCTATTAATACTAATGCACAAAATTTGCCTAAGGATTAGTTTCCAAATTAGCTCTAATGCTCAGAGTAATTTCACATTAGAATCGAAGGCTTTAATACTTTCCGATCAAAGTTATCCAGAAGAGTTTCTCTGGTCCTAAAGTTCACACTGTATGTCCATATCTGTGATGACTTTCAGTAAAGCACTGAAATAGCATTTAATGCATGATAAGAAAATGCAAGAAATTGTTTAATAATGATCTGGAAATTGTATTAATCTATAAAATAATCAGTTGCATCATTTGGAAGTTTCTCAACAGATATTGTGGCAATTATATAAATATGAATATTCTAAATGAAAGTTAATGAAGTAATGTTAGTTAAAAGGATAGCTATTGAATAAATTTGATGTCTTAATCTTTTGAAGAGAGAGATTAAAAAAACTCAGAGGACCAATTAATAATGAAGGTACCATATAAAACTGTACTCGGATTATTTTTCTAATTTGTACTGTGAGTTCAGGTTTGAAACTAAGAAATCTGAAAAATTAACCATTTTACTAATTCAAATCACACACTGTGAACTCAGAATTTATGTTGTAATGTTAATATCACACCTAATTCATGAATTATTTAAACTTCATACTAACTTTATGCTGCTGTAAATTTTATGTATTCAAATCCAAGCACTTAATTTAATATGCTGGGACACCATGGGCGCGATTCTCCACTCTCGCGCCGATTGGGAGAATTGCCTGGGTCGCCAAAATTTCCCACGACGCCGGTCCGACGCCCTCCCGCGATTCTCCCAAGCGGCGGGAACGGCCCCGTCGAGTTCTGCGCTCCGCCAACCCCGCTATTCTCAGGCCCGGATGGGCCGAGCGGCCAGGCCAAAACGGCGGGTTCCCCCCGGCGCCGTCCACACCTGGTCGCTGCCGGCGGGAACAGCGTGGAACGCTGGGGGAGCGGTCTGCGGGGGGGGGGGGGGGGGATCCTACACGGGGGGGGGGGCCTCAAATGGGGTCTGGCCCGCGATCGGTGCCCACTGATAGTCGGGCCGGTCTCTCTGAAGGAGGACCTCCTTTCTTCCGCAGCCCCGCAAGATCCATCTGACGTCTTCTTGCGGTGCGGACTCGGAGAGGACGGCAACCACGCATGCGCGGGATGGTGCCGGCCAACCTGCAGATGCGCGGGTGACGCCAGTTATGCGGCGCCGGCCGCGTCATGTATGCGGCGCCGCCTTTACGTGCCGACAAGGCCTAGCGCATGTAAATGACGCGGCCCCGCTCCTAGCCCATTCTTGGGCCCTGAATCGGTCGGGATAGGGGCCGTTTCGTGCCGTCGTGAAACTCGACGGCGTTCACGGTGGCGTGGGCACTTTGGCGCGGGAGTGGAGAATACCGCCCCATATTGGAAATTTTGGTCATGGAGGTTAGTGGATTTCACAGAATTTTTTATTCATTAAAATTTGACCTCCACATCCAAAATGAGTTCTTGGTGTGAAACACCCGATAGTGGCAGCAGACATTTCTACTGTGTACCCCAGGATACACAATATTAAATAAGATTATTAAAAGAAAATGCTGCAAATACTGAGCAGGTCAGGCGGCATCTGTGGAGAAACAGACAGTGGGATTTTCTTGCCTTTCCCCCCACCCCAGCGGAATCTTCCGGTCCCCTGATGATGACCCCCATGGTGGATTCCCTGGCGGTGGGACGTGCAAGCCAGGCAAAATGCTGCAGACATCAACGGGACCAGAAGACCCTCCCCTAGAGTTAATGCTTCAGGTCAAAGATCTTCATCTTAATTGAAATAGTTAGCGAGGTAACTGGTTATAAACAAGTATAGAGGCAGGGACGGGGAGGGGTGGGCAGTCTCTGGTCGGGTGGGTGGCAGATGCGATTCAATGACAAAAGAAATGATAGTGTAAGGCAAAAGGAGGTGCATTTGAACAAGAAACAAATTGAGAACATATGATCGTTCCCAAAATGCTGCTGTCTGAAAAAGTGCGACCAGTGATCTAAAATTATTGAACTCAGTGTTGACACTGACAGACTGTGAAGTGCTTAATGGAAATATGCAACGGAACTTTCTGGAAAAAATGGCAAGCATCAGGTTCTGACTGAAAACCGATCTATTCCTCGCCCGAAACACAACCATGTTTTCTGTCCAGATCGTCTGACACTTGGTCAGAAAAAAAAAATCAGTGGACATGATTAGCGCCATCACACTGGTAGGGTGGGACTCATAGAGGCAGCAAGCCCGACTACACAGAGATTGGGTGGCCATCTTTAAAGGGCGGCCCAGTCTGCACTAAAAATATACTCCCCCCTAATTCATACCAGAGCTTTAGATTGACCCCCACCACCGAAGTATCGGGGGGCATTCTCCCCTCTTCCCATGTTTGTTCTCTGTTGCGCATCCCTCTCCCACCCCCACCATATATAAGGGGACGCCCCACTCCCCAAATGGAGAAGGGTTTACCCACTCTCAGTGCCCCCAGCAATGCCCCCTGGCATTGCCCCTCTGCCACTGCTCCATGGCACTGCACTGCCAGAGGCCACTGCCCAGCCTTGGCCCTCAACCTGGGGCCTCGAGGCACCTTCGCATTCCCAGAATGATCATCCCAACTGGTTCCCGTTGCCGTGAACCAATAGTGAATCGTACCCATGTGAGTATGACTGGTAGATAGGAAGATTCAATGAGGTCACAAGAATCGACTATAACCTCATTAATTATATTGAAATTGTTTCAATTTGATGCAAATCACGCTTTCATCCTTCCTGGGCGTGAACCTGATCATGTCACGGAGGGTCCGGGAACATCGCAATGGAAAATTTCATCAGCACAAATCCCCTGTTTTTGGCCTCTCCCGAGATTTGCAGCCATTATGTAATTTGTGCTCAAGGCTAATGTACTATTTGTTGATTTTCTGTCGAATTTCACTTGAATAATGCAGGAGATTGGAAGTATCGAGATCAGAAAGGAAGTGGGGTGTAGAATTAAAATGACATCTGAAAGCACATGGACCTGTCTGCATACTGAATGGAGGCATTCCAGAAAGTGATCACTCAATCAGCATTTGGTCTTCCCAAGATAGAAATTCACTGCTTGTGATGCATTCTTGGGTTCATAGAATCATAGAATTTACATTCGGCCCATCGCGTCTGCACCAGCCCTTGGAAAGAGAACCCTACTGAAGCCCACACTTCCACCATATCCCCGTAACCTATTAACCCTACCTAACATTTTTGGACATTAAAGGCAATTTATCACGGCCAATCCACCTAATCTGCACATTTTTGGACTGTGGGAGGAAACCAGAGCACCCGGAGGAAACCCACGCACACACGGGGAGAACGTGCAAACTCCACACAGACAGTGACCCAAGCTGGGAATCGAACCTAGGACCCTGGAGCTGTGAAGCAACAGTGCTAACCACTGTGCTACCATGCCAGGTTGGCAGTGGTCTAGAAATAGATCAGTTGCTACTATGTTCTGAGGGAGATGCATGATACAGGATTATAGATTTCCTCCATGCATTATGTTTAACTGAATTAAATACATCCATAAAAATTAGAACTAAATAAAATGAATGCATAATTCTGCAAGGAGAAAATGTTTTTTGATGTGAAATTTTATTACAGGCACAATCTTCTGGCCTCATTACGCTCTCGCTCAAGTGAAACGAGGCCGGTGTGTAGCAGGGAATTCCAAAAACGGGATCCGCGCCAGGTGCCAAACAATTGCCATGCAATCGCCCCGCTCCCATAGACGAAATCGGGATCTCGCCATAGTCTGGCGAGAAACCAACTATCACCATTTAAGCCCCATTTCCATACAATTAATGGGAACCACCCCTTATCCAACGGCCTCTCATCATTCAGCGGCCTCCCAGGCAAGTGCTCACTCTGGCGCCGATTAGTATTCCTTTTGAAAAATTTGAACCTGGTGGAATTGCTTCTGTGGGAAGCCGAGGAGGTGAGTAGCCATCATTGCTCACATGCAACGAGCGCAGGGGTTCTGGGCTTGCAGCCCATGTGCTCGGTGGGGGGTGAGGGACCTTCTATTGAGGGTGGGCGACCCTCCACAGGTGTGGGCCGCCATGGGAGTGTGTGGGGGAGGCACTGGGGGGGGCAACCGATTGCAGCATCACCATGCCAACCCCTGGAACATGTGTACCCATTCTGGGAGCAACCCTTGTCCCTGCCCATCTGCCCCAATGACCAAACATTACCCCCACCGGCTGCCGAGGCCTCTGGCTGTGCAGCTGAAGGCTATAGCTTCCAGGGAATTGGCAATCGTGGTTAAGTCACACAAGCCAAGTGGGGTTTCGTGGGTGGATGGGCCATGTAGCATGTGGGAGTCATTGCCTAGTATTCCAATCAGACCACGATGCCTGGAGACATACCTGAACACTTTGGGGGGCAACACCACACATGCAGTAGCCAACATCCGAACACTCAGGGATGGAACTTAACTCTGGGTTCATGTTGACGGCTGGAGGGTGAGTGAGTGCCACAGAGAGGGGACCATGCCCCGTCCGGTTGACGTTGTGAGCGGATGTCCGGGGTGCAGGGTCTGGAATCTGGTGAGGGGGGCAGCTGCAGCCAGGTGTGCATGGGCAGGACGTTCCAGGTGGTGGGATGGGGGTATCAGTAGGGGGAAGGAGAGTCCCGAGCTGGGAGCCACCGCTATTTGTCAGTCCAACACTCTCTCCCTATGCCTGACAGCTGCTGAACGCTATTGCAGGGATGTTGGATGCAGAGGTTGTCTTTGTGATGCTGGTGCTACGCGATGCGGGCAGACGACGGAGAAGGCAGAAGCAGCAGCAGCTTCTGCAGATGCTCGAGGCAGCGGTCCATGTGCTGGACCCCGTTCCACACCCTGAGGATCCGGCCGCCCATCAGGCCAGGGAGAGACCTGAGGTGGAGTAACACAATGGCCTAGGGTGTACAGGCGACGCTGGTCATTCGAACAAATGACGGACAGCACGTGCCACAGGAGGCTCCGCCTCAACAAAGAGATGGTGCGACATCTGTTCCATGTCCTTACGGACTTGGCACGACGTGGAGGAGGAGGTCACCGGCTCCTGGTGGCCATCAAGGTCACTGCTGTTCTGAACTTTTACGCCACAGGATCATTGCAGGGCTCAAGTGGGGACCTGTGTGGTATCTCACAGGCCACAGGAGCATCTAGCAGGTCACGAATGCCCTGTGTGCCCGGGCGGAAGACTTCATCGTCTTTGACATTGACCAAGCTCAGCAAGATGCCCAGGCAGCAGGCTTCTCCGGCATCGTCGGGATGCCCCAGGTTCAGGGGGTAATAGATGCCACAAAGTCGCCCTGCACTCACTGGACCATCTGGAGGTGCCTTATTTTAACCGAAAGGGGTTCTACTCTCTCAATATACAGCTCATGTGAGACCACCAGAAGACGATGATGCACTTGTGTGCCGCTTCCCGGGGAGTGTCCATGACAGCTACATCCTAGTGCATCGGGCATCCCTGCCCTCTTCGAGGAGCACGCCAGGATGGGCGGCTGGTTCTTAGAGGATAAGGGAGATCCACTGAGGATCTGGCTAGTGACGCCAGTATGGAAGGCGGAGACCGAAGCGGAACCCAGTGCAAGAGGCCTATGCAGATACCCGGGATATCATTGAGCAGTACATCGGTGTCCTCAACCACTCCGGTGGTGTACTTCAGTACACTGCCCAGAGGGACGCCCGCTTTGTTGTAGTCTGCTGTGCCCTCCATAACCTGGCAGAACAGCGGGGTGATGAGATGGAGGTAGGTGACGAGGAACATGTCGCCATCTCCGAGGGGGAACAAGGACGTTGAGGAGCATCAACAGGGGCTGGAGGACGAGGCTGGGGTGGAGCTTGAGGCCCAGCCAGAAGCTACAGGATGGCTGGCAGTGGTGAAGGTCTGGCAAGCCCGGGGGCCAGGGAGGCCCTAATACCCACCTGCTTCACTTAGGACGTGGCCTCGTCTGTCATCACAACCTTATCCACCTTCCAACCCATTTCTCACCTTTCCACGGGATGTGTCACATCACTCCAGGGTGCTGGGACTGTGTCGGCACTGCCAGCGGGTCACTGTTTTTTAAAAATAAATTTAGAATACCCAATTCATTTTTTCCAGTTAAGGGGCAATCTAGCATTGGCCAATCCACCTACCCTGCACATCTCTGGGAAGTCCCAAAGGCTACGGGCGCAGGAGAAGGCGCCAGCAATGAGTGGCACTGAGGCCAACACTGCTAGCTCAGCGACTGCAGTGGAGAGCCTGGTGCACAACGTCAGCATCATTAATGAAGGTGTCCAAGTTGCCGCACAGTTGGTGACGGCCATGGACCCAGCTGGGCCCTGGGATCCAGCAGCCTTCCAACTGCTGTCTCGACTGGGGGTTCCTGCCTCCACCAGATGTGCATCATCAGCAACGTGGTGCTCACCAGAGTGTGCCCCTGAAGCCTGACCACTAACATGTCCCACCGAGGTGCGTCTATCGGCGCTGGGGGAGAGTGGGGATGACAGCTGTGACGCAACTATAACAGTCGCGTCCTCGGTGCTCTCTTCCGAGGTGGTCTCCTTGGAGTCAGGAGCGGGTGCCGCCCAGGATAGGCTGGCGCCATCAGCTGGAGGACCTGGGTGAGAATGGGCATGTGGTCAATTGGAGGGATGGGTCAGTCAGTCGGCAAGGCAATCAGTACTCATGTTCTCTGGTTGGAGCCTGGTGATTCCTCACATCTGCAGCATCCGCCATACTCCCCGTTGATGACCGCTCTGTCCTCGGCCACCCAGGCCAACTCCGTGGCCCGCTCCTCGAAGAAGGTGAGGATTCTCAAATCCGGCACCACATCGGCCACTGGACCCTCTCCCATCGATTATGGGAGAGCTTTTTCTGAAGGGACACAGAGAGGGCATCATTAGCCACATGTGTGGTTCACAGATGTGGGGGGGGCAGTTGTGAGGGTTGGGGTGGGGGGGTTAAAAGGGTGTGTGGGTGGAGGGTTGAAGGGGGAGGGGATGGAGAGAGGGTTGGGGGCTGGATGCTCCCTTGTGAGGTGGGGGGGGGGGGGGGGCGTTGGTGTCTACTCCCCGAGCTGACTGCTGCTGCCACCCAATTCCAGGCAGCACTGGCTGCCTTGTGGATCACCCTCCTGGATCCTTGGGGGAACAGGACATCCCTCTGGCCTCCACCCCATTCAGGAGTCTCCCCAGGTCAGCATCCCCGAATCTTAGGGCTGGTCTCCTCGGTGCCATTGCTGTGAGCTGGATGGGGTTGGCTGAGCAAGTGCTCAACTTTGATAATAGGGGGGATGGCGAGCACGATCCTGGCGAGCCTTGATTTGCGACACGAAGCCCATGAGCATCGTTAAGTGGATCAATTAACATTGAATTGCATTGCCGGCCTCATTGGGCCGAGCACCGGGAAGCTCGCGGCAATTCCTGCTCGCTACCACACTTAGACATTTTTCCGGAGAATTGCGTCCTATGACTACTAACCACGGGCGGGATTCTCCGACCACCCGCCGGGTCGGAGAATCGCCGGGGGCTGGCGTGAATCCCGCCCCGCCGGTTGCCGAATTCTCCGGCACCGGATATTCGGCGGGGGCGGGAATCGCGCCGCGTCGGTTGGCGGGCCCCCCCCCATGGCGATATTCCGGCCCGGATGAGCCGAATTCCCGCTGCTGGAATGCCTGTCCCGCCGGCGTGGATTAAACCACCTCTCTTACCGGCGGGACAAGGTGGCGCGGGCGGGCTCTGGGGTCCTGGGGTGGGCGCGGGGTGATCTGGCCCCGGTGGGTGCCCCCATGGTGGCCTGGTCCGCGATCGGGGCCCACCAATCCGCGGGCGGGCCATGGAGGCGGAAGAGACCCCCTCCACTGCGCAAGCACGGGGATGCCATGAGCGACCGCTGACGCTCCCGCGCATGCGCCACCCGGCAAAGTCAGTTTCGCGCCAGCTGGCGGGGCACCAAAGGCCTTTTCCGCCAGCTGGCGGGGCGGAAATCAGTCCGGCGTGGGCCTAGCCCCTCAAGGTTAGGGCTCGGCCGCTCAAGATGCGGAAGATTCTGCACCTTTGGGGCGGCGTGATGCCGGACTGATTCGTGCCGTTTTTGGCGCCGGTCGGCGGACATCGCGCCGATTGCGGAGAATTCCACCCCAGGTAAGTAAATAGAACATAGGTTCTTAGCCTAGAATACGATATATAGCAGGCTGCTTCCTAACTCTGATTACGCCAAGAGAGAGCTCTGCACATACTTAATCATATGGCTGCAAAGTGTTATGTTTCTAATCAGATTTTAAATGTTTTGAGAGCTCAGGCAGAAGCATTTGGAATCCCAACACAATTCAGGAAACCTCTTGGTAAGTTCAAAAGAAGTGGCCCATGAATCGAAGTGGCCCCCTGAGTACATTTCAAACCTTGTTTGACAATGTATCGGCATCAAACCCAATGACGTGAGACTGCTTCTTCTAGCTGAAACTGCTTAACTAAGTTGTTCAACCTGCAATATAAAGGCATCATTTTGTAAGTTAACTGAGTATATTGCACTAATTTAATACACAATCAAATTACTTGAGAGTTAATCTGGTTAGAGTTGGTCAGGCATTTGTTTCGACTTATTGAAGAAAAATACAGAAGACAAGTGATATACCCTTGACTATCCAAATTTATGGTCCAGATATTCATTTCTGCTGGCAGCCTGGATGAAACTGGGCATAGGGGACAATGCCTGCATCCTGAATAGGCCAAAGGCTCACTCAATATTGGACCTCAGGTCTCTCTTTAATGTAGCTTCCCTCGGCAGTGTGCAGATGAAGATGATTAAAGGGAAAGTGAGTATGATCATGAACGGGTCTTCAGAAGGCTTTGTGTGTGTGTGTTGGGGGGGGTGGGGGGGGGATGAGGGACAATTAGGCAGAGGCAATTTAGGCACAATCAGAACAAGGATTAAGGAATTGGTTGGAAGAAAATATAGGACTTCAAGAAAAGGAAAGTGTTTTACTGCCTTTAAATGTTCTTAAAGTGTTGTCACTGTTGCAGCGTAGGAAATATTGCGGTCAATTTGCACACATAAATCTCTCACCGATTATAATAAAAGGATAAGCTATTTTAGTGATATCACTTGAGCGATACATATGGGGTGTCATTCTCCGACCCCCCCCGCCGGGTAGGAGAATGGCCGTTGGCCGCCGTGAATCCCGCCCCCGCCCCCGCCGAAGTCTCCGGTACCGGAGATTGGGCGGGGGCGGGAATCGGGCCGCGCCGGTTGGCGGGACCCCCCCCCCTCCGCTCAATTCTCCGGCCCGGATGGGCCGAAGTCCCGCCCAGAAATTGCCTGTCCCGCCGGCGTAAATCAAAGCTGGTATTTACCGGCGGGACCAGGCGGCGTGGGCGGGCTCCGGGGTCCTGGGGGGGGGCGCGGGGCGATCTGACCCCGGGAGGTGCCCCCACGGTGGCCTGGCCCGCGATCGGGGCCCACCGATCTGCAGGCGGGCCTGTGCCGTGGGGGCACTCTTTCCCTTCCGCCTCCGCCACGGCCTCCACCATGGCGGAGGCGGAAGAGACTCTCCCCACTGCGCATGCGCGGGAAACTGTCGGTGGCCGCTGACGCTCCCGCGCATGCGCCGCATTTCCGCGCCAGCTGGCGGGGCAACAAACGCCATTTCCGCCAGCTGGCGGGGCAACAAACGCCATTTCCGCCAACTGGCGGGGCGGAAATCCCTCCGGCGCCGGCCTAGCCCCTCCATGTTGGGGCTCGGCCCCCAAAGATGTGGAGCATTCCGCACCTTTGGGCCGGCGCAATGCCCGTCTGATTGGCGCCGTTTTTGGTGCCAGTCGGCGGACATCGCGCCGTTAGGGGAGAATTTCGCCCATGGTGCAGAACATCAGGGAGAACTCCAATGATCTTCTCCATATAGTGCTATGCGGTCTTTCACATACACCTACAATGAAAATAGTGGTTTTTCTGAACATCTCACTTGCAAGACAGCACTTTGGGCTCCTTAACCTCCCCCACGCCAACTATCTCGCCCCTGTGCCAAGAGATGTTTTGCAGGGTTCAGGAGAACGCAATCAACCTGGACATTCTTCCTGGTGAGTACTGCAGTGCTTCACCTGAACAGTCTGGCAGTGGAGTCCCATCTTTATCAGTCCAATAGTCTGCTCTATTGTTGCCCTTATTGCGGCATGGGTGGCATTGAGCTTCTACTTGGCAGCACTTTGCAGGTTCCGTACGGTGTCATCAGCCGGGCCCTATGTGGTTACCCCTGTCACCAAGGAACTAACCCTGTAGATGGTGAGAGGGAGCAGACATTTGTAGCACCTGTGAGTTAGTGAAGATTAATGCATCATGGGAGTTCCCTGGATAGTGTAAACACCTGAGGGATTTGTTTCCAGTGATTACATACCAGTTGTACATCCAGAGAATGAAACCCTTTATAGTTTATGAAAGCTGCTGGCTGATCCTATGGAACTTTCAGCACCACGTGTGTGTAGTCAATTGCCTCTTGTATACGTGGAGCACCGGCGATGTCACTGAGTCCAACTGTTCTGGCAGCCTGGCTCCATGGGTCTGTTGTGAATCTAGCAAATTAATTTGTTCTTCTTTAAAGAGCATTTGTGACTGCCCTAATGCATTGATGAGTGACTATGATATTCCACACATGTCCCCAGTGGAGCTCTGAAAACAGCCACCGATGAAGGAGTTCAGTGCTGCGTGGTGAATCTCAGTGAAACCAGCATTTGATAGCCTTCCAATCCATGAGGATGTAGGTCTTGCTGGAAGAGCTGGCATGTGCAAGTGACATGTGCAGATGGTTGCACCACCTGTGGTACATATGATTGTGCACCAATGTTTAATATCACTCTGGTCCTTGGTTGCCAGAACCCTGCATTGCCTGACCCTCTGATGCCTCTCCCTGTTGGATATCCTGGCTAATGCTCTGCCTGGCCCAGGGCCACTCTCCAACAGTTTCTTCATAGCTGCAATGTTGCTCACAGAAACGCTGGGTTGACTTGCCCCATGATCATATCTACCTGAAGTCACCTGCAAACAAATTGCAGGGAGCAATTGGGTCAGCATTTCTCGAGACCCTCCCTCCTGCCCTGAGAATTTTTGCATAATTGTAGACCCTGTTTTTAACAACAGGCACACTTTGACCTCATCCCACCTCACCATGATCAATCCCATCCAATGAAGAGAGTACTTTAACTTGATGTAGCAATGCGCATGTAACCGTGGAAATGGAAGCCATGATCATACATCCTCCATCAATAAATACTGAATTTCACACCATCACCCTGGAACCTCAGTCCCTCACCCTCGCCTTGCCCTCAGATCAGTTCCACCCACTCCCTTATCAGCCATGACCAGCCATAATGGACCACCTTGCTTGCCCACCACACTTCCCTTGCCACAGTGGTACATTCTGTATCCCCAACTCTCTATCTGCCAGGAAATTACCTCAGCATTCCCTCTAATATCCTTGAGTGTCCTACCCTCCTTCTCTCCTTCTCTCCTTGCTGAGCCTAACTCATTAATAACCTCATGCCCACTCTAACCATTCCCCCAGTCTCCTCATGAAGCCACCCACAGCTAACCATCACCCTACCGTATCCTATTGCTCCGCCTCACTGTATGTGTTCCCTACACCACCTTACTGCAACCCCGAGAACCCCATGTAGACAGCTTGACCCCGCCCCCGCATCTCTCTGCCACCATCCCTCTCCTGAAAGCTCCTCACCCACCCAACAAGTGAACCACACCCATGACACTAGATCCTTCCTTCTTCCGCAAGTTTTACCTTCCCTCCCGGCCAAAGTCTCATTCCCTGTTTCATGCCCCCTCCCTGCATTGACGGATGCTGTCATTGCTATGGACTTCCTCCCTGCCTTGAACTTCATTCCTCTCTGTCTCAGACTCCCTTCCTTCCCTGGATTCTTTCCCTGCCTTGGACCCTCTCCCTTCCCTGTGCCCCTGCCATGTCTTGGACTCCCTCTCTCCCTGCTCTGGGCTACTACCCTGCCTTGGACAGCCTCCCTGTCTCCTGGACACCCTCTTTGCTTCTTCAGCTTCCCTGCCCTTTTGACTGCCTCCACCCAATCTCAATCATCACCCTATTGAACAACCCTCTCCAAAGAGGAAAAGCAGCACCTGTAGTATAAGGATCTGGCACATAGAGGGTTGGTGCGGTTCTGAGTACAGTATCAACCACACAGTGATGTAAGAGAACGCATGACCCGCACTTAGGGGTCAGTGTAGTGTTGGACAATCATGTGTAGAAGCAAACAGGGAGACAGCTCCGAGCGTGTACCTTTACTGTCTCTATGTATATCGTTTCTATTTACTGGTCAACTACTTAAGTCTACGAATATCTTCAGAGGACTTACTGAACTCAGCCCAACACCTTGCAACAGAATTTGCTCATTTCAATTCCAGGAAGTTCTTTTTTATTTGTCCAATTAAAGGGCAATTTAATGTGGCCAATCCACCTACCCTGCACATCTTTGGGTTGTGGGGGTGAGAATGTGCAAACTCCACACGGACAGTGACCCGGGGCTGGGATCGAACCCAGGGTCCTCAGCACCGTGAGGCAGCAGTACTAACCACTGTGTTACCGTGCCACCCATCTCCAGCAAGTTAATAGCCTCCCCTACTGCATGCCACTTATGTGTAGCTGTGGTTCTGTAGGCACGTGTTTATTACTTGCGGATAATTTAATTGAAAAGGTGCACTTAATTCTGGTGATATTGCCTTTGAATGAGCCTGCATGGAAAAGGGCTTCCTGATGCTTGCTGTCTTCAAATCTCCAAGAACTTAATACTGTTGTTTCATTCTGCAATCGGGATGCTAAGTTCCCTTGCTTACTCAGCTTTCCACTCCCAGAGCAGCACCAGACTCCACTCATTATCTCTGTTTCTCTCCGAAGATACTGCCTAACCTATGAGTTTTAACGGCATTTTTGTTCCTATTTCAATGCAGAGTAGACTTTGCTGTTGCAATCCAATTCTCACTCCAATATGTGGTAAAGGTAAGTACCGCATCTGCCTTACACAACACTCCACTGTGAGGCTCAGGTATGATACTTGGTTCCTGAAAACCTACAAACTGCAAGACCACCAGCGCCCTTCACTCCATCAGCCTCTTCTTGCAACCTCTGCAATTCTTTTCTGCCTTTTTTGTTGCTGGTCTTCCTCCTCATTTGGAAGCCTCAAGTGCAGGCCCAGCTGCATTCCCGTGTTCACCGAAGCAGCAAACCCATGAAACAATATTTGCCCTCCACAAACTTGCTCTGCAAAAGTAGGCCACAGCCAAATATCTGCCAAAACAGACAAAAGTTTGACCCAAAGTTGCCCTAAACTGTTTATGCAGCAAATGAGCTGAATGGAGGTGAGAATCATTTAAAATAGTGCATATGGAAGCTGGCTGTACAAATGTTCCTGCCTTGATTTGCTGGACAGATTTGGGAATTGACACCTCTGGAGTGCAGAAATGCTAATTTGACAGGTCCATATTCAGGCACAGGGTCCTTAGTAACGTAATTAAATTATGTCAGTATTGCTGCAGGCGGTTGCCAAGGATGCCGAAAGAATGATCAAACTCTCGCACTCCTGCTGCTATTCAGGATTGCACTGGAGTCTTGCACTCAATTTCATGACACCTGATTTGGGATGACAAAATGTGCGGCGATTTCTTGCCCAATTGAAAATTCATTAATTTGTAATTTATGCTTTTTCTACACCACACTTATTTGTGGAATCAGTATGTCATGTGAGAGTACCTTTAAGAAATGGGTGTTTATAAATGGGTGTGTATATAAGTATCTGTAGTGAGAGTACCTTTAAGAAATGGGTGTTTATTACTGCAGTGATGTCAGAGAGTGGGTGGAGCTGGGCTGTCTGTCAGCTTTTTACTTTTGTTTTAGGCTGTTTGCTGCAGGGTGTGTTTTAGTTTCGTTTTCAGAGCTGAATAGCTGCAGTCACAGCCAGAAGGTGTATTAGAGTCTCTCTCTGTAATCTAAAGACTGTAAATCGATCCTGGTGATTTAAAACTAATAACAGTAGTGACTTTAACCTGATGTGCTTCTGGTAAAAGGTGTTTTCAGTCTTATGGATGTTAAAAGGAAAGTTTAAAGGATTATTTAGTGTTGTATTCTTTGTATTTGAATTAATGGTTGCTAAGATGTTCACTGTATGTTTTAAAAAGGTTAACTTGAGTTCATAGAATAAACATTGTTTTGCTTTAAAAAATACTTTTCCATTTCAGCTGTGCCACACCTGTAGAGTGGACCGTGTGCTCCCCATACCACAATCTAGTAAAAGTTGTGGGTCACGTGAACTCCATGATACACTTTGGGGTTCTCTAAACCCTGGGCCATAACAGTAAACATCTCTAATAGTTATTTTTCCGAACAGAATATCTCGAACTGAAGAGTTGGGGATATTGGCACACCCAGTATAAACTTTTTAATATGTTATATATTAAGCTGGATATTAGCAATTTAGAATCTAGGTCAGCATTCTCAATTCTGTTCATAATACTGTTAAGAAAACAATTATTTTCTGGACCAATTAAATTTTGATAATGTTAACTGAATACAACATCAGTGTCTTGGAACTTGTTAATTAAATTTAACTTGGAAAACCTCCACAATATGCCAAACCAGTAAAATTAATGTGTGTCAAAATCACTGCTAGGCATTTTCAGCACTTATTATAGGCCTTGAGTAGAGTCAGAATGTATTGTGAGAAGGTAATGCTGCAATGCATTTGGAAGAGAAAATCTCTGATCAACCCTTGACTGGTTTACAATCTATTACTAATGCACTGGCAAGCAGCTCCATCCAAACTAATTGGCAGAAGTACAATATCACCGACATTAATAAGAAGGATATGGTGAGCTGTTTGTGCATTGATCTGACAAATCACATCCAGCAGAAACAAAAATGTGACGGTTGGAGAATTATTGCCTCAGGCGATGCTCAAAAGTTCCAACATGAGCCAAGAGGAAGCATTGTTAAATAGGAAAATGAGAAACAGGGAAATATAGAATGGGTAAAGACATTCAGCCCATCTAGTCTCTGCAAACCAATTATTTTTCCATGCCATCATTGAAACTGTACCTCAAAAATTAAGAAAAATGTTTCTAGTGTTTGTGGATGACCTGTAGACATTAATAGGTTGTTGGAACCCATTTTTGGGGTGCATATGTCTCAACAGCTATGCACTGTCTGACAATCCTGTTTTCCTAAGTATTTCTGTGAAGGTAGAAATCAGACATTCCTCATTGCGAAAAGAAATCTGTATGATTTGTGGTATCAGAATTTTAGCAGTTACACAGATAAGATTCAATTTTACAACTCTATTTTCCAAACTCTGCAACTTCTAACAGTAATCGGTTTCCAGAATATGCTCAAAATCAAACTTAACATATCAGGAGGAATTCTCCAGATTTTGGGCTAAGTGCAGTGGCAGGGGGCGTCATTCTCCGACCCCCCGCCGGGTGGGAGAATGGCCGTTGGCCGCCGTGAATCCCGCCCCCGCCCCCGCCGAAGTCTCCGCTCCCGGAGATTGGGCGGGGGCGGGAATCCAGCCGCGCCGGTTGGCGGGACCCCCCGCTGGATTCTCCGGCCCGGATGGGCCGAAGTCCCGCCCAGGAATTGCCTGTCCCGCCGACGTAAATCAAACCTGGTATTTACCGGCGGGACCAGGCAGCGTGGGCGGGCTCCGGGGTCCTGGGGGGGGGCGCGGGGCGATCTGACCCCGGGGGGTGCCCCCACGGTGGCCTGGCCCGCGATCGGGGCCCACCGATCTGCGGGCGGGCCTGTGCCGTGGGGGCACTCTTTCCCTTCCGCCTCCGCTACGGCCTCCACCATGGTGGAGGCGGAAGAGACTCTCCCCACTGCGCATGCGCGGGAAACTTTCAGCGGCCGCTGACGCTCCCGCGCATGCGCGGGGAAACTGACAGCGGCCGCTGACGCTCCCGCGCATGCGCCGCATTTCCGCGCCAGCTGGCGGGGCAACAAACGCCATTTCCGCCAGCTGGCGGGGCGGAAATCCCTCCGGCGTCGGCCTAGCCCCTCAATGTTGGGGCTAGGCCGCCAAAGATGCGGAGACTTCCGCACCTTTTTGCCGGCGCGATGCCCGTCTGATTTGCGCCGGCTTTGGCGCCAGTCGGCGGGCATCCCGCCGTTGGGGGAGAATTTCGCCCAGGCAGTTCCAGTGGTGCTGTGCCTGCCGGGCGGAATGGGAGAATATCGTGCCAATTCCGCATTTGGAACCTCATTATTTATGCAAAGATGATCATGGGCGTGATTCTCTGGCCTCGTTGTGCTCCACAACCTGGCACAGCAGCGGGGCGACGAGCTGGAGGTTGTTGATGAGGAACACGTGGCCACCTGCAAGGAGAAGGATGAGGAGTCAGCGCTGGACCAGCAGGTACTGGAGGACAAACCCAGGGAGGAAACAGAGGACCAGTTGGAGGCTGCAGGACAGGCGGCAGCAGTGAGGGTCCGGCAAGCCCTGAGGGTCAGGGAGGCTCGCATACTCACCTGCTTCACATAGGATGTAGCCTGGTCCATAATCACTACCTTACCTACCCATCACCAACCCTCCCAGGGTATGTGTCACATCAATCCAAGGTGCTGGGACTGTGTCGGAACCGTCAGTCACTGTCAAGGGCAGGGGGTGATGATAACCCGCAGAGTGCTGAGTGCCAGTGCTCCTTAATCTATGCCATAGCCTGACCCCTGCCTGTCTGTTGAGTGCTGGCTCACACCCATCACCGGCACATGGCGTGTCGGGGAGGGTGAGGGGGGGGAGAGAAGAGCCAAGGGCCCAAGGTCGGCCCGCATTGTGGAGGAAAGTGACAGAGGCATCGTACTGGTTGTGCACAAGTGTGTTTATTGTGTTTTATAATTCCCCACTCTCCCGATGGTACCACCCCTCACCCCCTACCTACACCCTCCCCCCTCCCCCTGGTGCCCTCAGTGATCCTCGATGTGCTTTGCCTTCCATGCTCTACTGCAGCTGTGTCCCCAGGATGCACATCAGATGTCGAGACAGCCAGCTGCTTACTTTGTCACATGGCCTTCGATGCCCCTGGCGGGCATCCTCTGGGGGCTCTGGGACTGGAAGGCCCCAGTGCACTTGGCGGCGGCACATGCACAGCAGTGCCACCCTGTCCTGGGTGCTGACTGTGAGATGCAGCCATATCAGAGGGGTGGTACTCAGGGGAGCTGGTGGCACCGTCGCCACTCCATGGGACAGGCCGGAGTTGCCAGCCAACGCCCACTCCTCCTAGTTAGTGCCCACAGGGTCCTGGGGTTCACCTTGAGATGGAGGGGCATCTGGTTCGAGCCCCTCCTGCTCCTGCATCATCTGGCTCCGCCAGCACTGGCGGCTCCCCATGGTCCGCACCATCGTGTCGATGTCCTTGGCGATGCTTCTCAGTGACTGGCACATGCTCTGCAGTGACTTAGCAATACCCACTGACGACTGGGACAAACTCTGCAGCGCCTCTGCCATTTGTGAGTGGGACATGTTCCTCAGAACCTCATCGATGTCAGCCTGGTACTGGGTACCATCGAGTCGGACATTCTGCCTCGGCTCTCAAACATGGCCATCACCAACTGCGCAATGCCTTGGCCACCTTTACTAACGGTGCTGATGTCGTGCACCAGGCTCTCCAGTGCGGTCGCCACCCTAACACTGTTGGCCTTGGTGCCCCGCATTACTGGCGACATCTCCTGTGCCCGTAGCCTCTGGGACACCTCCCTCTGAATGTGCTGGCCGCACTCTATCATCTCTATCAGCTCCGGGAATACCTCTTCCACATGCTCAGCATCAGGCTGGGACCCAGCTGGGGCCTGGGATCCAGCAGAATTCTGCCTGCTGTCCTGCCTGGGGGTTCTTGCCTCCAGCTGAAGTACATCACCAGATTTCGTCCAGAAGCCTGACCACTAACATTTCCCACCGAGGTGTGTGTATCTGCGCTGGTGGAGGGTGGGGATGATAGCAGTGATGCCTCGATCGTGTCTTCTCAGAGCCCCTCCAAGGTGGTCCTGTGCGAGGCTGGAGAGGGTGTTACCCAGGATGGGCCGGCGCCGTCGGCTGGAGGACCTGGAGGAGAATGGACATGTGGTCAGTGGGAGGGATGGGTCAGCCCTTAAGGGAATTACAAATTACATTTGACAGGTCCTCCAGCTGGATGCCCGTGGCTCCTCACCTCTGCGGCTTCCGCCAGCCTCCACGTTGGTGACCGCTCTGTCCTCAGCCACTCCTGTCACCTCCAGCGCCCATTCCTTAAAGGAGGTGAGGATTATTAAGTTAGGCACCCCACCGCCAGCCTGTGCCCTCTTCTGGCTTTTCCTGAGGAGACACTGAGAGGGCATCATGAGCCACAAGCACGGTTCAGGGTTGTGGGAGGTGGAGGGGGAAGAAAGGGTTGAAGGGAAGGGGGGTGAAGTGAGGGTGAGGGGGGCTGAAGTGGGGGTTGGAGAGAGTGTTGGGGTTGCATGGAGAGTTGGGGGTGTGGGTGGGGGCAGAAAGGTCTCAGCGGGGCTGCATTGGTGTCTCATCACTCCTGGTGGTGTCGGTCGCTGACCTTTTTCCGGCTCTGGAGGCCAGACCTCCTGGTCATACACCCGGCACCCACAGCTGCTACCACCTTTTCCTAGCCCTGTGGCTGACCCTCCAGGACCCTCGGGGGAACAGGACATTCCTTGTGTCCTCCACTGCGTCTAGGAGCCTCTCCAGATCTGCAGCCCCCAATCTTAGGTCCGATCTCCTGGGTGTTATTAATGCGAGCTGGCTGGGATTGGCTAAGTGAGTGCTGCTTGACCTTGTTAGCTGGGGACTGGTGAGTGGCGTGGTGCCAGCGAATCGGCTGGTGAGCCTTCATTTGTGGCGAGAAGCCCATGGGGCCTTGTTAACTGCATCAATTAACTTTGAATAGCGTTGCTGGCCTCACTCTGCCGAGTGCCAGGATGCTTGTGGCATTTCCCGCTCATTCCCACACCTAGAAAGTTTTCTGGAGAATCGCGCCCTATATCTCAGAATGTCCTGGCGGGATGGGACCTGATTTGTCTGTCCGCTGTAAGCAAGTGGGTTTAAAGATCTGGGAACCATATTTAAACTCCATGTAGCACGCTTATGTCACTCTTTCCAATTTACCTGTCGTCAGGAGACTGCAAAGTATGTCATCATACCAGAAGCAGATAGCTACGAGACTCAAGAAAAAGGCAGAATCCCGCTTCAGCCACCAGGCCCTCAATGCCTCAATCCATGGAGCCCAGGTACAGAGGCATGTCCTCCACCTCAGGGAGGGTTGCAAGAAGTACCAAGTACAATACCCACCAAAGCCAGGGACATTGACTGTTAGACAGCCCAGCACACCAAACTGTGCCTTTTCCCTGTGGAGCACATAGGCCTTGTCCCTCCCAGCAACTGAGGGACGCCATGCTTCTAATGATTGCTCCTACTGCATGCCTGCTGCTCCCCTGCACTGACTCCGATTTCTGACTTCTCACTGTGAGATCCACTTATTACCTGGGCTGCCTGATGTCTGTGACTCTTCTCGTGTTATGTACTCTGGGATAACACAGGCTGCAACTGGATGCAGCTTTAACCAAAAGATACTCCAGACCTTGAAGTTAGTTCAATCTGATTTATTGAACCAGTAGCACAGTTAGCACAGTTCTCTATGAATTCGACTCTCTGCTAACCTAAGTGTGGTTACTCTGTCTGACTGAACCAGACTAGCTCTTAGCCACGTGCTGGAGGTGTGATACTGTACATACACCCTGACTCACTCTGTAGATGTTCATCAGTGGAAAGAGGTGGAGTGTGAATGCCTCGTGCCATTTATAGTGAGATACCACCCCTGAGTGTCCTGTCTGCTCATTGGTCATGTCCTGTTCTCTGTGTTCATTAGCTGCCTGTCTGTGCCTGTCTGTATATCATTATCTGCATGTCTGCATATCATGACAACTCCTTTCCATTTCACAGCAGGAATGTCTGTACTCTGTGACTCCTCTATGAAAACAATACTATGGTCACATGACAGAAATCAGGGGCGTCATTCTCCGCCGGCGGGAGTCTCCGTTCTGCCGGCACCGGGGGGTTTCCCGACGGCGTGGGGCTGCCCCACAATGGGAAACCCCATTGACCGGCCGGTGTTACGGAGACTCCCGCCGGCCGGTCGGCGCAGAAATGTGGTGGGGCGGGTAGGAGAATTTCGCCCCAGGTTCCTGATAAGGAACATCTAATATAACACATCTTTGGAGCAGGACGATAAAGACAAGATTTAGACAGCTACATTAACAGGATCCTCCCAAAGATCCATCAGCAAGCCGAGAAATCGGGCTGGCCTTCACCTATCTGTTTGAGGAACCAAATCAGGTTTTCACTGCGGAATGCGACTGTATCTCAATTAGAGTTAAGCGAGAGAAACCTGCTAGCAGTAAACCACTGTGAATCCATCTTCATAAACACCCAAACTGTATTCCTTCTGTGGACGAAAGAGGAATCACAGGCCTGCAAGGTTTCAAGACTCATCTCGAAAGAAGCAAGTCTCATGGTGAACGTTTAAACTTTTAAGATCTAAGTACATGCTGTCTCTTTTGTAGGCACATTCTGTTCTGGAGTGTATGAATGTGCCTGTATGAGTGTGTGCATGTTCAAATACATTTTAAATGTTGAGTTATGAAATGAAAAATGAAAATTGCTTATTGTCACAAGTAGGCTTCAATGAAGTTACTGTGAAAAGCCCCTAGTCGCCACATTCCGGCGCCTGTTCGGGGAGACTGGGACGGGAATCAAACCGTGCTGCTGGCCTGCCTTGGTCTGCTTTAAAAGCCAGCGATTTAGCCCAGTGTGCTAAACCAGCCCCGAAACAGGGAGAATGTGCAAACTCCACATGGACAGTGACCCAGAGCCGGGGTCGAACCTGGGACCTCGGCGCCGTGAGGCAGCAGGGCTAATCCACTGCGCCACTGTGCTGCCCCGGATGCTGGCCCCACTGCGCCACCGTGCTGCGCGGATGCTGGCCCTGCCCGCAGAAGTAGCAGGATGAGCGGGTCGTCGAGCGGCGCAGGCCCGTAAAGTGGCTGAGTCTGAGGAAGTCCGAGGGGGGCTCGCAGAATCCGTGGGGTATGTACCCAAATTATGCCAGGCCACCTCCAGTGAGGAGGTATAAAACTTTATCTTTCTTTTTTAAAACTTACGAGAAAACCTGTCATTGTCTGTTCTTAACAGTCACAGCACTCGGTGGGGGGGTTAAAACATTTTTACCTTTAAAACATATCTGTCTTCAGTGAGTGGAGAGGTAGAAGAAGATGGTGATAGGTTGAAGGGGTGCGGGGAAGTGGGCCTAACAATCCTACCATCTCCCCCTTATCTGTAGCAATAGTTTAACTAGCAAGGCTGGGATTTTACAGTCCAATCGTGGTGTGTCTCCCTGTGATGAACGGTTACTGTACTACTGCACCCTTGTCATCATGTAAGGTAATGTTCCGTTTAAGACAGGGCTTGGAACCCTGGGGGACTCCGCCTCCGGCTCCGCCCACCTGGGAGCCGTATATGAGGGGCCGCCTTGTGGGCGGCACCCAGTTAGCACCCGTCTCGGCACCAGGCTAGTTCTTAGCTTATTAAAGCCTTCTTTACCGTTTTACTCTCTAAGCGTCGTTGTTGAGGGTACAACACTCCCACCCCCAGGCAGATATGGCAGGCTATTTAAATTGCTGCTGACTTCAGCAGGGCTGGGACTGTAATATCACACCTGGTGGGAGAGGCGGCAAACTTCTGGCCCAGATGTTTCAAAATGTCTGACAGTCAGTGAAGTGTAGTCACTGCCGTAATGTAGGAAACATGGTTGTCAATTTGCATTCAGCAAACTCCCACATGCAGTAATGTGATAATCTGCTTTTGTGATTGTTATATTGGAAGACAATCGAGAAGGTTGAAACACAAAAGCTATTTATTAAACTATGGCAAACTATATACACTGGACAGCACAACTACTACCCAAGTTTTTTTCCAACTACTTCTGGTCTAACTCTGACCAAGTCCCATCGGTCAGTTTCATGCCAAAACTCCTGATAGGCTCACGTTCGCGCATTGTGTCCCCATTGGCTCCAGGACTGTCACAGGGCCCGCAAGGTATCGCCCCTTAAAGGGGTCACAGTACCCTTCTTCTTGGGCAGACCCTCAGTGTCGAGGATGACTTGCTTCAACTCCGGGGAGGTGGGTTCTGTGGGGGCTGAACAGTCAGATCCTGGATCCGCAGAGCTGCCACCGGTTTGGCAGGTGGTGTTGATGAGGTGGATGGGTGAGACGCTCTGGATGCTGAGGTCTCCTTCCTCTGTTTACGCTTGACCTCCACTTCCTCCATCATTGGTGCTTGAGCTGAATGCCACTTTCGCGGATGCTTTTTTTCCAGCTTGTGTGTTCTAAGGCAAGCGATTCCCACGTGTCAGTGGGGATGTTGCATTCATGATGCTATGGGTAGCGGCCTGGGAGAGGGCATTCACGTTGGTGCACCTATCCTGCCAGTAGATTTGTAAGATTTTGCCCAGTTGGTGTTGGTGATATCTGTCCAAGGGTTTAAGGTGTCTGCTGTCCATGGTCTATGTTTCAGATGCATAAAGGAGGGCGGGAACGACGGCTGCTCTGTAGATCATGATGCTGGGTTTAAGGCCTCGGTCTTCGAATAATCTGTTCCTTAGGTGTCCGAAGACTGCACTGGCGCATTGGAGTTGGATTTCATCGTCAATGTCTGCTCGCACCGAGAGGAGGCTCCTGAGGTATGGGAAATGATCCACATTGTCCAAGGGCTCGCCGTGGATTTTGATGATTGGGAGGCAGTTCTGTGTGGCAGGAGTGGACTGGTAGAGAACCCTTGTTTTCCGGATGTTTAGTCCAAGGCCCATTCTCACATATGCCTCAATAAGGGGGCACCACGGTAGCATCGTAGTTAGCACAATTGCTTCACAGCTCCAGGGTCCCAGGTTCGATTTCCGGCTTGGGTCACTGTCTGTGCAGAGTCTGCACGTTCTCCCCGTGCCTGCATAGGTTTCCTCCAGGTGCTCCAGTTTCTCCCACAGTCCAAAGATGTGCAGGTTAGGTGGATTGGCCATGCTAAATTGCCTTTAGTGTTCAAAAGTGCCCTTAGTATTGGGTGGGGTTACTGGATTATGGGGATAGGGTGGAGGTGTTGACCTTGGGTAGGGTGCTCTTTCCAAGAGCCAGTGCAGACTCGATGGGCCGAATGGCCTCCTTCCACACTGTAAATTCTATGAATTCTGTGAAATTCGTTGACGATGGTTTGTAACTCGGTCTCTGAACACACAGGCATCATCTGCGTACTGCAGCTCAATGAGAGGTTGGAGTGTTCTTAGTTCCGGCCTAGAGGTGTTGGAGTTTGAACTGTTTCCCTCTTGTCCGGTAGGTTAGCTCCACTCCAGCAGGGAGCTTCAGGACAAAGGGGTGGAGGGTTGCTGCGAGGAAGAAGGAGAAGAGCGTTGGTGTGATGATGCAGCCCTGTTTGACCCCAGTTTTCACATGTATTGGGTCTGTGGTGGTTCCGTTGGTTTGGATCCCGGCTTGCATGTCATGATGGAACAGGCGGAGGATGGTGACAAATTTCTGCAGGCAGTCGAATTTGAGGAGGATGCTCCACAATCCCTCATGGTTGACAGAGTTGAAGGCCTTTGTGAGACCAAAGAAGTCCATGTACAGAGGCTGATGCTACTCCTTGCACTTTTCCTGGATTTGTCACATGCTGAAGATCATGTCCATTGAGCCTCTTGATGGGTGGACGCCACACTGAGAATCAGGGATGTACTCTTCAGCCATGGGGAGGAGACAATTGAGGAGTAATCCCATGATGAGCTTTCCTGTGGCGGAGAGCAGGGTATCCCTCTGTAACCTCCGCAGTTGGACCTGTCTCCATTCTTGAAGATGGTCACAATTAAGGCGCTCTGAGCTCATCCGGCATGCTCTCTTCCTTCCAGACACGGGTGATGAGGTTGTGGATTCTTGTCAAGAGTGCATCTTTGCCGTATTTTGTCCCTTCTGCGAGGATTCCATCTGTGCCAGAGGCCTTGCTGTTCTTCAGCTGTCGGATGGCCTTTTCGATCTTACAGCGAACTGGGGTATGAGATGGTGGTGGGTGGTATGTTACAGAATGGTGTCGAGAACGCTCATGTCGAAGGCTATGTCTTGGCTGAGGAGGTGCTGAAAGTGCTCTCTCTAGTGGGCATTGACCATCTCTCTCCCTTTGATGAGCGCCTCTCCACTTTAAGCTCTCAGTAGGATGGATCCCTGGGTAGTTGGACTGCAGATCGTTTTGATTGTGCTGAAGAAGCCATGTAGTTGGCGGTGAGTTGCTGAATCTCCTGTGCTCTTTCCACCCACCATCTGTTATTTAGGTTGTGAGTTCTTTGTTGCACCTCAGCCTTCAGTTGCCTGTAAGCATGTTTCTTCTCAATCGAGTTTTGATGGAGCTGCCAGTTCAGGAACACATTGCATTTGCATTCAAGGAGATCCTGGATCTCCTGGTCATTCTTGTCAAACCAGTCTTGGTGTTTCTTGGTCAAGAGCCCGAGCATCTCCTCACAGGTGCTGACTATAATCTTGATTGAAGGATAAATATTGTCCAGAATACTGGAAATAACTCCCCTGCTGTTCTTCCACACAGTGCCATGGAATCTACTCCACCCACCCAACAGGAAGATGATGTCTCAGTTTAAAATCTCACCCAAAAGATGAAGAATTTTAGATTTCAATTATCCTTTGTACAAAAATGTGTTTTCTGATATCACCTCTGAATGGTCACGCTCGAATTATAAGGTTATTTCCCTTTTGTTCCAGACATCCCCAACTCGAGAAAATCGTTCAATTTTTATCTATTCTACTATCAGAAACAAGTAGTTGTGACATTACAACTATTGATAAAGTTACTCTTCCATTACTCTTCCTTTGAATTGGACACAAGGAGCCTTAAAGATAGCTATCAAAAGGTCACCCGACATTTTACAAATGCAATGTTTGTGCAGCTTCCAGAAGGCCCCAACTGAGTTGGAGATATACATGTCCAGATATTGGAAGACATTTAAAATTCAATGCGTATGTCGACAGGTGTAAACAGAAACTTATTGAGAACGGCATCTCTGTGAATAGCTCTTTCCCATCTCTCCAAACCTTGGAGAACGGGAGCCATTCAAGTTTATGGCTGAGACATTTGAAAGATTAATTACCTTGGCTCAAAGGCAACGCGTGGGACTATGTCCCAAGACTTGGGCTAACCCCATATCTAATATGGAAGCCAAATTTGACAGCTTGGGACAGCAGGCATTTTAATTTTTGCACTGGTTGAGAACAGTCATTTTGTGGAAACAGCCTAGAAGACCTCAGGGGGTCGATTCAAGCCCACAGCTCTCAGCTAACTGAACTGTGAGCAGCATGTGAGATCTGCCTTCCTCTCTGACAACTGGAGTCACAGAGAAAGTTGTCCAGAAATCATCACTGTTCTGCAGAGCAAAATTAGTTCATGCAGTCTTGAAGTGTAGCGCTGCCAGAACCAGTAAAGTGAAGGGACCTTCACTCCCTTCCCAAAGCTGCTCTACCTGTTGAGTCGACTTGAAAAGACAGACACTGGCTAATTGACTATAGAAGCCAATATCGCAGCTGCATAAAACAACTCCTCGACTGTGAACTGCGAACAGATTAGTCTCCTTTTCTAAAGAAAGACTTACTGACATTGGAGACAGTCCAGAGAAGGTTCTCTAGGTTGATAGTGGGTGAGGAGGGATTTATTTCTTTTTTAAAAAATATTTCTTTATTCTCCTTTTTCGCATTTTCTCCCAAATTTACACCCACCAACAATAAACAAAAATCAGTAACAAATATGTCAATCCCCATATCGATAACAACGATCCCATCCTCCCACCAAGCCCCAAACATTAGCCCGCATGTTCACATAAACAACTGACAGGAATCAGGAATCACCCATAGTCACCATTAACACCCACTGCCCCCATCCCCCCAACCCTCCCACCCCCCCGCCCCCCCCCAACTAATGTTCGATGTTATCCAGTTCTTGAAAGTGCATAATGAATAATGCCCATGAATTGGAGAACCCCTCCATTCTTCCCCTCAGTTCAAACTTAACCTTCTCAAGAGTCAAGAATTCCAACAGGTCCCCCCGCCACGCCAGGGCACAGGGTGGAGAGGCTGCGCTCCACCCCAACAGGATCCGCCTTCGGGCGATCAACGAGGCGAAGGCTACATCTGCCTCCACACCCGTTTCCAAACCTGGCTGGTCCGACACCCCGTCTCTGGCCTCCCGGGGGCCCGGGTCCAGTTTCACGTGCACCACTTTAGAAATTATCCTAAAAACCTCCTTCCAGTAATCCTCTAGCTTTGGACAGGACCAAAACATATGAACGTGATTAGCGGGACCCTCCCCCCCGCAACATTCACACACATCTTCTACTCCTTCAAAGAATCGGCTCATCCTCACCCTTGTGAGGTGTGCTCTGTATACCATCTTCAGCTGTATCAGCCCCAACCTCGCGCACGAGGTGGAGGCATTCACTCTCCGGAGCACCTCACACCAGACCCCTCCTCCATATCCTCTCCCAACTCTTCCTGCCATTTTGCTTTGATCCGTTCCAGTGGTTCCTTCTCCTCCTCCAAAATAGCTCCGGAGACCGGTGACACTACCCCCTTCTCCAGTCCCCCTGTCGTCATCACCTCTTACAGCAATGTGGAGGCCGGCTCCTCCGGGAAGTTCTGTATCTCCTTTCTGGCACAATCTCAAACCTTCATGTATCTAAACATTTCTCCCTGCACCAGCCCATACTTCGCTTCCAGCTCCTTCAATCCTGCAAACCGACCCCTAAGAAACAAATCTTTCAGTGTCTTAATCCCCTTCTCCTCCCATTTCTGAAAATTTCCATCCCACCTCCCTGGCTCAAGTCTATGGTTCTCCCGAATCGGTATTTGCCTTGACCCTATCCCCAACCCGAAGTGTTGGTGAAACTGCCTCCAAATTCTCAATGAAGCTATTATTACTGGACTCCCTGAGTACTTCCCCGGGGTTATCGGGAGCAGCGCTGTTGCCAGTGCTTTCAATCCCGACCCCCTGCACAAACTCTCATCCATTCTGACCCACTGGGAATCAACCCCTCTGACCCAGCTCCGCACCTTCTCCACATTAGCAGCCCAGTAGTAATACGTCAGGTTCGGAAGACCCAAACCCCTTGCCTGCCTTCCCCTCTGTAGTAGCACCTTTCTAACTCTGGTCACCTTCCCTCCCCATATGAACAACGTAATCCTTCCCTCAATCTCTCTGAAAAAGCCTTTGGCAGGAAAATCGTCAGGCATTGAAAAATAAACAGAAATCGTGGCAACACGTTCATTTCAATCGCCTGTACCCGACCCGCCAGTGACAGAGGGAGACCATCCCCCCTTGCCAGATCAGATTTCACTCTCCCCACCAAACTAGAAATGTTGTACCTGCGGAGCCCCCCCCCCGCCCCCCTCCCCTCCCGGGCAACCTGCACCCCCAGGTACCTAAAGTGAGTCCCTGCTCTACGGAATGGCAGCCCCCCCCCATCCCTGCCCCCACACCCGGCCGAGATACCACAAAATACTCACTCTTGTCTAGATTCAGCTTGTACCCCGAGAAAGACCCAAACACTCGAAGCAGCTCCAATATTCCCCCGATAGACACACTCGGTTCCGACACGTATAACAGCAAGTCATCGGCATATAAGGATACCCGATGCTCTATCCCCCACCCCCCACCCCCTTCCCCCCGCACTATTCCTTTCCATACCCTCAAACTTCTTAATGCGATGGCCAACGGCTCAATCGCAAGTGAAAACAGCAGGGGGGACAT
The DNA here is from genome assembly GCF_047496885.1 of Scyliorhinus torazame. Taxonomy (NCBI): domain Eukaryota; kingdom Metazoa; phylum Chordata; class Chondrichthyes; order Carcharhiniformes; family Scyliorhinidae; genus Scyliorhinus; species Scyliorhinus torazame. Next base: position 179,750,604 of record NC_092709.1, read on the forward strand.
AGGACATCTCTGCCCAGTCCCACGGTGCAGAGAAAGGTATCTCGAGCTGATGTTATTTGTGCGGACACTCGCCCTCGGCTCCTTATATACTAGCTTTACCCAATTCACAAATCTTGTTCCAATCCCAAACCGCTCCAGAACTGCCATCAAGTACCCCCATTCTACCCGGTCATACGCCTTCTCAGCGTCCAATGCCACAACCACCTGTTTCCTTCCCCTCTGCCGGTGCCATAACGACGTTCAAAACCCTCCTAATGTTTGAAAAGAGCTGCCTCCCTCTCACGAACCCCGCCTGATCTTCACCTATCACCTTCGGGAGGCACTCCTCCAGCCTACCCGGCAGCACCTTCGTCAATACTTTTGCGTCCACATTCAGAAGTGATATGGGCCTATATGACCCACACTCCGTCAGATCCTTATCGTTTTTTAGTAACAGGGAAATTGATGCCTGCCCCAAGGTTTGTGGCAACACCCACTTCCCTATCGCGTCCTGCACAATCCCCACCATCAGGGGTGCCAGCTTATCCTTGAATTTTTTATAATATTCCACCGGAAACCCATCCGGCCCTGCCACCTTCCCCAACTGCACCCTCCCAATCGCATCCTTTATCTCCTGCTCCACTATCGCTCCTTCTCAAGTAGCCCTGTTCCTCCTCCTCTAACCTCGGGTGCTCCAGCCCATCTAGAAATTCCTGCATCTCACGATCTCCCCCGGGTGGCTCTGACCTGTACAACCTCTCATAAAATTCCTCAAAAACCTTGTTAATCAGATCCGGAGCCACCACCAACCTCCCTGCCCTATCCCTCACCTGCACAATTTCCCTTTCTGCTGCTTCCCTCCGGAGTTGACCTGCCTTATCTCCATGTTTGTGAACTGCACCCCTTGCTCGTCTCAGTTGGCGTACCGCCTTCCTGGTAGACATTTGGTCCAAGCTCGCCTGTAGTTCCTTCCTCTTTTCCAGCTTTGCTGGGTCCCCATCCTCTGCACAACTCCTATCTACCTCCAACATCTCATCTATTACCCTCTGCCACTCCAACCTCTCCTCTTTGTGCACCCTGGCCTTAAACAAGATCACCTCCCCCCTCACCACTGTCTTTAGAGCCTCCCAGACGACCGCCTTCGACACCTCACCTGTACAATTGAAACCTGCATATTCCTTGTAGCGCACAAAGACTCCGTGAGACGAATAGAGTGAAGTCGATGAGGCTTTATTAAGCGTGTCTGTTCCCCCGCAGCTCGATAGTAGAATGGCCTGCGGGGGAGGACTCCGGCTTCTTATACTCTGCCTTCGGGGCGGAGCTAGAGGTCAACGGCCAAGCAGGACCCGGGATCTGTCAGCCAATGACATTAGGGCTTCCAGTCCCACATGACCCCCAATACATACTACCACATTCACCCCTTGTCAAAAATGAACCCGGCGGGGTGATGCTTCGTATGGTGGTAAGGGTTTACAGGGCTGGTCCTGGGAGGAAAAAAAAAACATTCACATGGCAATACAGTATTGTACAATTTTGTCCTGTTTCGACTATTTACAGAGGGTATAGGGAAAAAAGCAAAATGTTCTTGTGAAAAGTCCATATTTTGATTTAGATCGACGCCACGAGTCAGTCGGGCGGTCTGGTCGTCCGTGTCGATTGCCTCGGCCCCGGTGGTGGTGGTGGTGCTTGTACCGGTGTTGTCGTCTCCGGGAGCCTTACGGTTTCAGCTTGGGCTTTATTCTTGGTCGGGCCTGAGGGGAGGGGAACCGATCCACCTGGGAAGGGGGCGGTCGCGGGGTGCGGCGGTGGCAGGAAGGGGGGGGGTTGGGTGAATGGTGTCGGGGGGGTGTGTGTGTTGCCGGAGGGCGCCAGATCCCGCAGGGAGACCGTGTCCTGTCGGCCGTCGGGGTACTCCACGTAAGCGTACTGCGGGTTCGCGTGGAGGAGGTGAACCCTTTCGACCAACGGGTCCGCCTTATGTGCCCGCACATGCTTTCGGAGCAAGATGGGTCGTGGGGCCGCCAACCAGGTCGGCAGCGACGTTTCAGAGGAGGACCTCCTAGGGAAGACAAGGAGACGCTCATGAGGCGTTTGATTAGTGCTCGTACATAATAACGACCAGATGGAGTGGAGAGCGTCCGGGAGGACCTCCTGCCACCGTGAAACTGGGAGGTCCCTGGACCGTAGGGCCAGTAGGACGGCCTTCCAGACCGTGCCGTTCTCCCTCTCTACTTGCCCGTTCCCCCGGGGGTTGTAGCTGGTCGTCCTGCTTGAGGCTATGCCCTTACTGAGCAGGAACTGGCGCAGCTCGTCACTCATGAAAGAGGACCCCCTGTCGCTGTGGACGTATGCGGGGTAACCGAACAGTGTGAAGATGCTGTTCAGGGCTTTAATGACTGTGGCCGCGGTCATGTCAGAGCAGGGAATGGCAAATGCGAAGCGGGAGTATTCGTCCACCACATTAAGAAAATATGCGTTGCGGTCGGTGGAGGGAGGGGCCCTTTGAAATCGAGACTGAGGCGTTCAAAGGGGCGGGAAGCCTTAATCAGGTGCGCACCATTCAGCCTGAAAAAATGCGGTTTGCACTCTGCGCAGATGTGGCAGTCCCTTGTGACTGTATGGACCTCCTCTAAAGAGTATGGGAGGTTGCGGGACTTGATGAAGTGGTAAAACTGAGTGACCCCCGGGTGGCAGAGGACCTCGTGGAGGGTTTGGAGGCGGTTAATTTGTGCGTTGGCACATGTGCCGCGGGATAGGGCATAGGACGGCTCGTTCAGCTTTCCGGGACGATACAAAATCTCGTAGTTGAAGGTGGAGAGCTCGATCCTCCACCTTAAGATCTTGTCGTTTTTGATTTTGCCCCGCAGTGCATTATCGAACATGAAGGCTACCGACCGTTGGTCAGTGAGGAGAGTGAATCTCCTGCCGGCCAGGTAATGCCTCCAATGCCCCAAGCTTCCACTGTGGCTTGGGCTTCCTTTTCCACTGAAGAGTGGCGGATTTCTGAGGCGTGGAGGGTCCGGGAGAAAAAGGCCACGGGTCTGCCTGCTTGGTTAAGGGTGGCCGTTAGGGCTACGTCGGAGGCGTCGCTCTCGACCTGGAAGGGGAGGGACTCGTCGATGGCGCGCATCGTGGCCTTTGCGATATCCGCTTTGATGCGGCTGAAGGCCTGGCAAGCCTCTGTCGACAGAGGGAAGGTCGTGGTCTGTATTACGGGGCGGGCCTTGTCTGCGTACTGGGGGAACCACTGGGCGTAGTATGAAAAGAACCCCAGGCAGCGTTTCAGGGCTTTTGGGCTGTGCGGGAGGGGAAATTCCATGAGGGCGCGCATACGTTCGGGGTCGGGGCCTATTATCCCATTGCGCACTACGTAGCCCAGAATGGCTAGCTGATCGGTGCTAAAAACGCACTTGTCCTCGTTGTACGTGAGGTTCAAGGCTTTGGCGGTCTGGAGGAATTTTTGGAGGTTGGCGTCGTGGTCCTGCCGGTCGTGGCCGCAGATGGTTACATTGTCGAGATACGGGAACATGGCCCACAACCCATGTTGGTCAACCATTCGGTCCATCTCCCGTTGGAAGACCGAGACCCCGTTTGTGACGCCAAAAGGGACCCTTAGGAAATGGTATAATCGCCCGTCTGCCTCGAAGGCTGTGTACTTGCGGTCACTTGGGCGGATGGGGAGCTGATGGTATGCGGACTTGAGGTCTGTAGCGCACAAAGACTCCATGAGACGAATATAATGAAGTCGATGAGGCTTTATTAAGCGTGTCTGTTCCCCAGCAGCCCGATAGTAAACTGGCCTGCGGGGGAAGGCACCGGCTTCTTATACTTCGCCTTCAGGGCGGAGCATGAGGTCAACGGCCAACCAGGACCCGGGATCTGTCAGCCAATGACATTAGGGCTTCCAGTCCCACATGACCCCCAATACATACTACCACATTCACCCCTTGTCAAAAATGAACCCGGCGGGGTGATGCTTCGTATGGTGGTAAGGGTTTACAGGGCTGGTCCTCGGAGGATAGAACAGTTATATGGTGGTACAGTATTGGACAGTTTCGTCCTGTTACAACTATTTACAGAGGGTATAGGAAAACAAAATGTTCATTGAACAGTCCATCTTTGTTTTACATCGACGCCACGAGTCGGTCGGGTGGTCTGGTCGTCCGTGTCGATCGCCTCGGCCCCGGCGGTGGTGGTGGTGCTTGTACCAGTGTTGTCGCCTCCAGGAGCCGCACGGTTTCAGCTGTCGGTGAAAAAGGGAGGGGAACTGATCCTCCTGGGAAGGGGGCGGTCGCGGGGTGCGGCGGTGGCAGGAAGGGGAGCGGTTGGGTTGATGGTGTCGGGGGGGTGTGCGTGGTGCCAGCGGGCGCCAGATCCCGCAGGGAGACCGTGTCCTGTCGGCCGTCGGGGTACTCCACGTAGGCGTACTGGGGGTTTCCGTGGAGGAGGTGAACCCTTTCGACCAACGGGTCCGCCTTATGTGCCCGCACATGCTTTCGGAGCAGGATGGGTCCTGGGGCCGCTAGCCAGGTCGGCAGCGACGTTCCAGAGGAGGACCTCCTAGGGAAGACAAGGAGGCGCTCGTGCGGCGTTTGATTAGTGCTTGTACATAATAATGACCGGATGGAATGGAGAGCGTCCGGGAGGACCTCCTGCCACCGTGAAACTGGGAGATCCCTGGACCGTAGGGCCAGTAGGACGGCCTTCCAGACCGTGCCGTTCTCCCTTTCTACTTGCCCGTTCCCCCGGGGGTTGTGGCTGGTCGTCCTGCTTGAGGCTATGCCCTTACTGAGCAGGAACTGGCGCAGCTCGTCACTCATGAAAGAGGACCCCCTGTCGCTGTGGACGTATGCGGGGTAACCGAACAGCGTGAAGATGCTGTTCAGGGCTTTAATGACTGTGGCCGCGGTCATGTCGGAGCAGGGAATGGCAAAAGGGAAGCGGGAGTATTCGTCCACTACATTAAGGAAATATGCGTTGCGGTCGGTGGAGGGGAGGGGCCCTTTGAAATCGAGACTGAGGCGTTCAAAGGGGCGGGAAGCCTTAATCAGGTGCGCTCCATCTGGCCTGAAAAAATGTGGCTTGCATTCCGCGCAGATGTGGCAGTCCCTTGTGACTGTACGGACCTCTTCTAAAGAGTATGGGAGATTGCGGGACTTGATGAAGTGGTAAAACCGAGTGACCCCCGGGTGGCAGAGGTCCTCGTGGAGGGTTTGGAGGCGGTTAATTTGTGCGTTGGCACACGATAGGGCATCGGACGGCTCGTTCAGCTTTCTGGGCCGGTACAAGATCTCATAGTTAAAGGTGGAGAGCTCGATCCTCCACCTTAAGATCTTGTCATTTTTAATCTTGCCCCGCTGTGCATTATCGAACATGAAGGCTACCGACCGTTGGTCAGTGAGGAGAGTGAATCTCCTGCCGGCCAGGTAATGCCTCCAATGTCGCACAGCTTCCACTATGGCTTGGGCTTCCTTTTCCACTGAGGAGTGGCGGATTTCTGAGGCGTGGAGGGTTCGGGAGAAGAAGGCCACGGATCTGCCCGCTTGGTTAAGGGTAGCCGCTAGAGCTACGTCGGAGGCGTCGCTCTCGACCTGGAAGGGGAGGGACTCGTCGATGGCGTGCATCGTGGCCTTTGCGATGTCCGCTTTGATGCGGCTGAAGGCCTGGCAAGCCTCTGTCGACAGAGGGAAGGTCGTGGTCTGTATTAGGGGGCGGGCCTTGTCTGCGTACTGGGGGACCCACTGGGTGTAGTACGAAAAGAACCCCAGGCAGCGTTTAAGGGCTTTTGGGCAGTGCGGGAGGGAAATTCCATGAGTCCGCGCATACGTTCGGGGTCGGGGCCTATTATCCCATTGCGCACTATGTAGCCCAGAATGGCTAGCCGATCGGTGCTAAAAACGCACTTGTCCTCGTTGTACGTGAGGTTCAAGGCTTTGGCGGTCTGGAGGAATTTTTGGAGGTTGGCGTCGTGGTCCTGCTGATCGTGGCCGCAGATGGTTACATTGTCGAGGTACGGGAACGTGGCCCGTAACCCATGTTGATCAACCATTCGGTCCATCTCCCGTTGGAAGACCGAGACCCCGTTTGTGACGCCAAAAGGGACCCGTAGGAAATGGTATAATCGCCCGTCTGCCTCGAAGGCTGTGTACTTGCGGTCACTTGGGCGGATGGGGAGCTGATGGTAGGCGGACTTGAGGTCCACGGTGGAGAAGACTTTATACTGGGCAATCCGATTGACCATGTCGGATATGCGGGGGAGAGGGTACGCGTCTAGTTGTGTGTACCTGTTGATGGTCTGGCTATAGTCAATGACCATCCTTTGTTTCTCCCCTGTCTTCACTACTACCACCTGCGCTCTCCAGGGACTATTGCTGGCCTGGATTATGCCCTCCTTTAGTAGCCGCTGGACTTCGGACCGAATGAAGGTCCGGTCCTGGGCGCTGTACCGTCTGCTCCAAGTGGCGACGGGTTTGCAATCCGGGGTGAGGTTCGCAAACAAGTACGGGGGTTGCACCTTGAGGCTAGCGAGGCCGCAGATAGTGAGTGGGGGTATGGGGCCGCCGAATTTAAACGTAAGGCGCTGTAGGTTACATTGGAAGTCTAAGCCCAGCAAGGTGGGGGCACAGAGTTGGGGAAGGACGTTAAGTTTGTAGTTTTTGAATTCCCTCCCCTGTACCGTTAGGGTAACTATGCAGAATCCCTGGATCTGTACGGAGTGGGATCCTGCAGCTAGGCAAATCTTTTGTGCGCTGGGGTAGGTAGTTAAGGAACAGCGTCTTACCGTGTCGGGGTGTATAAAACTTTCCGTGCTCCCGGAGTCGACTAGGCATGGCGTCTCGTGGCCGTTAATTAGGACCGTTGTCGTCGTCGTCTGGAGAGTCTGGGGCCGAGCCTGATCGAGCGTAACCGAAGCGAGCCGTGGTTGTAGTAGTGGGGTGGGGTCCGTTGTTGCCGTCCAAGATGGCGTCGGGGATGGACAAAATGGCTGCCCCCATACATCGCACGTGGCTGAGGGGTCACAAGATGGCGTCGGGGGTGGACAAAATGGCCGCCCCCATGCGTCGTACAGGTCGGGGGCGGTCCAAGATGGCGGCGCCCCTCCTCCCCTCATGGTGGTCAGGACCCAAAATGGCTGCGTCTGCGGGTCGCACATGGTGTGCTGGGGGGTCTGGGGAGAGCTAGGACCGCGCGGAGTTCCTTCACTGCGAGCGCCAGGGCTGCGGGCGCTAGGACCGCGCGGAGCTCCCTCACTGCGAGCGCCAGGGCCGCGGGCGCTAGGACCGCGCGGAGCTCCCTCACTGCGAGCGCCAGGGCCGCGGGCGCTAGGACCGCGCGGAGCTCCCTCGCCGGGGACAGCGGTGGTCGGGGCCCAAGCCGGCGGCGCCGGCGGGTCAGGCGCGGGGCCGTGGGCGCAAGGAGCGCAAGGAGCGCGAGGAGCTCCTTCACCGGGGACAGCGGCGGTCGGGGCCCAGGTAGGTTGCGCCGGCGGGTCAGGCGTGGGGCGCGGGACGGGGGTGAGGGCCCAGGTCGGCGGCATCGGCGGGACAGGCGTGGGGCCGCGAGCCCTGGGACCGTGCGGAGCTCCCTCGCCGGAGACAGCGGCGGTCGGGGCCAAGGTCGGCGGCGCCGGCGGGACATGCATGGGGCTGCGAGCGCAAGGACCTCCCTCACCGGGGACAGCGGCGGTCGGGGCCCAGGTAGGTTGCGCCGGCGGGTCAGGCGTGGGGCGCGGGAAGGGGGTGAGGGCCCAGGTCGGCGGCGCCGGCGGGACAGGCGTGGGGCCGCGAGCGCTGGGACCGTGCGGAGCTCCCTCGCCGGAGACAGCGGCGGTCGGGGCCCAGGCCGGCGGGTCAGGCGTGGGGCGCGGGACGGGGGTGAGGGCCCAGGTCGGCGGCGCCGGCGGGACAGGCGTGGGGCCGTGAGCGCTGGGACCGTGCGGAGCTCCCTCGCCGGGGACAGCGGCGGTCGGGGCCCAGGTAGGCGGTGCCGGCGGGACAGGCGTGGGGCGCGGGAGGGGGGTGAGGGTGGCGTTCGGGACGCGAAAGACCCATTCCTCTCCGTGGAGAGTGTTGGCCGGCACCCAAATCGGGAGCGCCGGCGGCGGGTCATACATGGACAGCGGGGAGGGGGGTTGGGGAGCGTAGGCGGCGTGCAGGGCTCCCAGTTCTCCCGGGACCGCGGTGGTCGGACCCAAAATGGCGGCGTCTGCGGGTCGCACATGGCGTGCTGAGGGGGTTGGGAGGCATAGACTGCCTGTAGGGCTCCCTGTGGCCCCGGGACGGCGGCGACCCGCGGGATCGGCACACCACCGCATAGTGGCCCTTTTTCCCGCAGCTTTTGCAGATGGCTGCGCGGGCCGGACAGCGTTGTCGGGGGTGCTTCGCCTGGCCGCAGAAGTAACAGCGGGCGCCCCCGGTGCGACTCGGCGTTTGGACTGCGCAAGCCTGTTGGGTGTCCGTGGGGGGGGGGGGGGGTGTTTGCCGCGACGGGTACGTACGGGGCCCAATGGCCTGCCGCGCGGTCGGGGCCGTAGGCGCGGGTAGCGCGGCGTAGAACTCGTCCATCGATTCTCCGGGAGCTTGCCGTCTCGTCGCGAGCTGGTAGCGAGCGTAGATTTGGTTAACTGGGCGAAAGTAGAGATTTCTCAGTGCTGCGAACGCCGTCTGGAAATCGTCGGTGTCTTCAATGAGGGTGAAAATCTCCGTGCTCACCCTCGAGTGCAGGACCTGCCGTTTTTGTTCGTCTGAGACCCGGCCGGTGGTCGGTCTGAGGTAGGCCTCGAAGCAAGTCTGCCAGTGTTTGAAGGCTGCTGCCGCGTTCGCTGCGTGGGGGCTGATCCTCAGGCATTCTGGAATGATCCTGAGCTCCATAGTCCTTTTTAGGCACACTTAATAAATTGTAGCGCACAAAGACTCCATGAGACGAATATAGTGAAGTCGATGAGGCTTTATTAAGCGTATCTGTTCCCCAGCAGCCCGATAGTAAACTGGCCTGCGGGGGAAGGCACCGGCTTCTTATACTTCGCCTTCAGGGCGGAGCATGAGGTCAACGGCCAACCAGGACCCGGGATCTGTCAGCCAATGACATTAGGGCTTCCAGTCCCACATGACCCCCAATACATACTACCACAAGGTCCACGGTGGAGAAGACTTTATATTGGGCAATCCGATTTACCATGTCGGATATGCGGGGGAGAGGGTACGCGTCTAGTTGCGTGTACCTGTTGATGGTCTGGCTATAGTCTATGACCATCCTTTGTTTCTCCCCTGTCTTCACTACTACCACCTGCGCTCTCCAGGGACTATTGCTGGCCTGGATTATGCCCTCCTTTAGTAGCCGCTGGACTTCGGACCGAATGAAGGTCCGGTCCTGGGCGCTGAACCGTCTGCTCCTCGTGGCGACGGGTTTGCAATCCGGGGTGAGGTTCGCAAACAAGGACGGGGTTGCACCTTGAGGGTTGAGAGGCCGCAGATAGTGAGTGGGGGTATTGGGCCGCCGAATTTGAACGTAAGGCGCTGTAGATTGCATTGGAAATCTAATCCCAGCAAGGTGGGGGCACAGAGTTGGGGAAGAACGTTTAGTTTGTAGTTTTTGAACTCCCTCCCCTGCACCGTTAGGGTAACTATGCAGAATCCTTGGATCTGTACGGAGTGGGATCCTGCAGCTAGGGAAATCTTTTGTGGGCTGGGATAGGTGGTCAAGGAACAGCGTCTTACCGTGTCGGGGTGGATAAAGCTCTCCGTGCTCCCGGAGTCGACTAGGCATGGCGTCTCGTGGCCGTTTATTAGCACCGTTGTCGTCGTCGTCTGGAGTGTCCGGGGCCGAGCTTGATCGAGCGTAATTGAAGCGAGACGTGGTTGTAGTAGTGGAGTGGAGTCCGTTGTTGCCGTCCAAGATGTCGTCGGGGATGGACAAAATGGCCGCCCCCATACATCGCATGTGGCTGGTGGGTCACAAGATGGCGACAGGGGTGGACAAAATGGCCACCCCCACGCGTTGTACAGGTCTGGGGCGGTCCAAGATGGCGGCACCCTTCCTCCCCTCGTGGTGGCCGGGACCCAAAATGGCGGCGTCTGCGGGTCGCACATGGGGCGCTGAGGGGGCTGGGGAGCGCTAGGACCGCGCGGGGCTCCCTCACCGGGGACAGCGGTGGTCGGGACCCAAGTTGGTGGTGCCGGCGGGTCAGACGTGGGGCGCGGGGTGGGGGTTAGGGGGGCGTTAGGGACGCGCAAAACTCACTCTTCTCCGTGGAGAGTGGTGGCCGGGACCCAAAGCGGTAGCGCTGGCGGGTCATATATGGGGTACGGGGAGGGGGGTTGGGGAGCGTAAGCGGCGTGCAGGGCTCCCTGTTCTCCCGGGACCGCGGTGGTCGGGACCCAGAGCGGCTGCGCCTGCGGGTCGTACATGGCGTGCTGGGGGGGTTGGGGCGCGTAAACGGCTTGCAGAGCTCCCTGTTCTCCCGGGACAGCGGCGACCTCGAGGGACCGGCACACAACCGCGTAATGGCCCTTTTGTCGCGACGGGCACGTACGGAGCCCAATGGGCTGCCGCGCGGTCGGGGCCGTAGGCGCGGGTATTACGCAAGGCCACGTCTAGGGAGGCTGCTAGGGCCCGGGCCTCTGAGAGTCCTAGCGACTCTCTTTCTAGAAGTCTTTGGCGGATTTGGGAGGAATTCAATCCTGCCACAAAAGCATCGCGCATTAACATGTCCGTGTGTTCATTTGCGTTCACCGAAGGGCAGCTGCAGGCTCGTCCCAAAATCAGCAGTGCGGCGTAGAATTCGTCCATCGATTCTCCGGGACCTTGCCGTCTCGTCGCGAGCTGGTAGCGAGCGTAGATTTGGTTAACTGGGCGGACATAGAGACTTTTCAGTGCTGCGAACGCCGTCTGGAAATCCTCCGAGTCTTCGATGAGGGAGAAGATCTCCGTGCTCACCCTCGAGTGCAGGACCTGCAGTTTTTGGTCTTCTGTGACCCGGCCGGTGGCCGTTCTGAGATAGGCCTCGAAGCAAGTCTGCCAGTGCTTGAAGGCTGCTGCCGCGTTCACTGCGTGGGGGCTGATCCTCAGGCATTCCGGAATGATCCTGAGCTCCATAGTCCTTTTTAGGCACGCTTAATAAATTGTAGCGCACAAAGACTCCGTGAGACGAATAGAGTGAAGTCGATGAGGCTTTATTAAGCGTGTCTGTTCCCCCGCAGCTCGATAGTAGAATGGCCTGCGGGGGAGGACTCCGGCTTCTTATACTCTGCCTTCGGGGCGGAGCTAGAGGTCAACGGCCAACCAGGACCCGGGATCTGTCAGCCAATGACATTAGGGCTTCCAGTCCCACATGACCCCCAATACATACTACCACATTCCTTAATTACCTTTTTAATTTTGTCACAGAACACTTGGTTCCCCAAAGGTCCCACATCTAATTTCCACCCCGGCCTCTGTGCTACCCCCTTCCCCAGCACCATATCCACCCAATGCGGAGAATGATCAGATACTGCAATTGCTGAGTATTCTGACCCCTTAACCCCAGCCAACAAAGCCTTCCCCACCACGAAAAAGTCGATCTGCGAATATACCTTATGGACTGCTGAAGGGTGCAGAAACCTCCAAGGGTCCATCCCCCCCAATTCCACCATTAGCCCAGCTAACGTCTTGCCCCCCCCCCCCCCCCCCCCGATGGGACCAGTGAGCGCAGTCGTAACCTGTTCAACCTTGGATCCTGCACCAGGTTCCAGTCCCCCCCACTATCAGTTCGTGTGTGTCCAAGTCGGGGACGGCCCCAAACACCTTCTTTGCGAATCCCACATTGTCCCAATTGGGGCCATATACACTTAACAGCACCACTAACCTCCCCTCCAGTGCCCCTGTCACAATCACATATCTACCCCACTGATCTGCCACCACCTTCTCCATCTGGAAGCGTACTCTGTTGCTGACCAATACCACTACCCCTCGAGCCCTTCCGTCAAGTCCAGAGTAAAACACCTGACTAACCCAGCCCTTTTTAAGTCTCACCTCGTCCTTCACCCTCAAGTGAGTCTCCTGCAACATTGCTACATCGGCTTTCAAACTTTTAAGATGCGCAAGCACCCTTGACCTCTTGACCGGACCTCCTAACCCCCTCACGTCCCACGTGACTATCCTAACTGAGGGTCTCTCACCCCCCCCACCCTTCTTATCCACCACCATCATACCATCGGGCCCCGCCCCATAAGCCTGCCCCGCCCCTGTCCATTATTAACATCGAACCCCTTGCCCCCTCCCAAACCCCCCCCCCACTACATTTCCTCTCGAAAAAACATCTCCCAGCATCAATCCCCCCCCCCCCCCCCCCCCGCCCCCCTCGCTCGCCTCATAGGTCCATCGAAACCTGCCAACCAGGCTCCAATGTCCGCAGCCCTCCTCTCACCTCACCTCCATTCACTAGCCGACTTTAGTTAGCTAGCGCGGGTGACTCCCCCCGCACCCCCCCCCCACCCCCCAAGGTATACCGTCCCCTCCCACTCAGTCCCAGAGGAAAAACAAAAACAACAATCCAACCCATAAATTCATTAAACTAAGATATAACCGTCGCAACACAGAATGCCAATCAACCCAACTAATAACTTGAACTCTGTAACAATGTGAAGAGAAGTAGATTAAAATACATGTCAGCAAAAAGAAAGTTATAACATTTATACATTTTCCAATCACAGTCCACAGTCTCTCTTCCAGCTCCACTCCTCACATCTTTCCCAAGCCTTCTGCCCTCACGAATGCCTCAGCCACCTCCGCTGTCTCAAAATAAAAGTCTTTGGCACCGTACGTCACCCTCAGCTTCGCCGGGTAAAACATACCAAATCGCACCCCCTTCTTGTACAGTGTCGCCTTCACTCGCCCAAACGCCGCTCGTCTTTTTGCCAACTCCACCGTCAAGTCCTGATGGATCCAAACGCCGGCACCATCCCACTGCTCCTCGCGCTTCTGCTTCGCCCAGCTTAACACCTTCTCCTTCATGCAGTACTTATGGAAACAGACGATTACTGCTCTTGGCGGCTCATTCACTTTGGGCTTCGGCCTTAACGACCAATGAGCTCGGTCCAGCTCGTACTGAGAGGGGTTCTCACCCTCTCCCATCAGCTCCGCCAACTTCTTAGCGAAGTACTCTGTTGGCCTTGGACCCTCTATCCCTTCGGGCAAGCCCACAATTCTTAGATTGTGCCGCCTCAAGCGGTTCTCGAAGTCCTCAAGTTTTTCTCGGAGCCCTCTGTTGACCTCAACCGCACTCCGCAGCTCGTCCCCCCATCGAGGTGAGCTGGTCTCTGTGCTGTGATGCGGCCTCCTCCACTTCCTTCATCTTCTCGCCCAGCTCTCTCACCTCGGCTGATGTCTTTGCCACAGCTACTCTCACCGGGGCGATTGCCTCCTCCACCAATGACTTCAATGTGACTGCTATCTCCTTCCTCAAAGCCTCCATGTGCCTCACAAACTTCTTTTCTAGCTCCACCGCCATCACCTCGGTCATCTTCTCCACTGTAAGTAGTGCGGTCCCACCATGCTGTCCGGCCTCCGCCATCTTGTCAGCATTTTTGCTCGTCTTCTCATTCAACGGCGAGCCCGCGTTTCCTCCCTTCCTCGACGCTGCTTTTCACGTCCTTTAATGGCTTATTATTTTTGTTTTTGATGCACGATCAATTGCACAAAAATGAGAGTTGAATACAACTGAGGCTTTATTGCTCTAAGATGTGTGGCCTCCCATAGCAGCTGGCAAAATGGCTGCTGAACGGAGGACACACATATTTATACTCTGCCTACTGGGCAGAGCCAGCAGGCAGGGACTGATTTGTTATGTTGTAGGTGTAACATAAGCAGCTTCCTTGTGCACTTGACAAAGGAAGGTTCAGACGTGGAGATAACTTCAACACGTTTATTAAACTATTTACACTTCTATTACTCGGGTTCGACACTACTGCTAATCCTACTGTAGCTACCCAGACTGACTAACCAGTTGCTGCAATCCACGTGGTGGGTGTAATATTGAATCAACCCTGTGTCTGTTCTCACTGACTATCTTCACTGGAAAGAGGCAGATCATGTGTGTGGTGTCCTTTATATATGGGTTGGTATAATGCCCCCTTGTGGTCATGTCACCTCCTTGTGTATCATGAATGTCCATTGATCATCTCCTATCTAACTGATCTATTGGCTGAGTGTGTGTGTGTGATGTTTCTGGAGCTCCCTCTAGTGTCTAGCTAGCCTACATGCATTTACATTGATGCACGTCACCACAGGGACTACCGTCGTACCTGTAGTACAGGTCCTATCATACATCACCTAATATAGGTGCAACAATGGTTTACCACATTCACCCCCTGTTATAATTGAGTCCAGCGGGGGTGGTGGAGAATTATATACAACAGTTGAATTTTACATGTACAATTTTTGTGAGAAAAAAATGTCTTTTGAAGTCCAGTGGACCAGTTAGAGATTCAACCAGTCCAGGGCCTTGATGTGCCACTGGGAGCGACGCAGTGGTGGCAGCGATGCCGATGCTGGTATGGTCTTCAGTGACTCCAGGCGTGGGCAGGGGGAGGACGGATGGTCCTGGGCGGGGTTGCTGCTGGGAGCTCCGGGGGAGGGTAGGGTGGCGCCGGGCCGGAGGGGTGTGTGTGTGGGGAACCTGCTGGTGTCAGGTCTCTGAGGGAGACAGTATCCTGGCGGCCGTCGGGGTATACCAGGTAGGCATACTGGAGGTTTGCATGGAGCAACTGCACACTCTCCACCAACGGGTCCGCCTTGTGGATTTGAACGTGCCTACGGAGAAGAATGGGTCCTGGAGCTGCGAGCCAAGTCGGGAGCGACACCCCGGGTGTGGACTCCCTGGGGAAGGCAAAGAGACGTTCATGGGGTGTGTTGTTAGTGGCGGTGCACAGTAGTGACCGAATGGAGTGAAGTGCATCAGGGATAACCTCCTGCCAGCGGGCGGCCGAGAGCTTCCTGGACCGTAGGGCCAGTTGGACGGCCCTCCCTACCGTCCCGTTCTCCCTCTCCACCTGTCTGTTTCCCCGGGGGTTATAGCTTGTCGTCCTGCTGGAGGCGATCCCCCTGCTGAGCAGCAACTGACGCAGCTCATCACTCATGAATGAGGATCCCCTGTCACTGTGGATGTAGGCAGGGAAACCAAACAGAGCGAAGATTTTGTTGAGGGTTTTGATGACGGTGGCAGATGTCATGTCGGGGCATGAGATGGCGAAGGGGAATCTGGAGTACTCATCGACCACACTGAGAAAATACGTGTTATGGTCGGTGGAGGGGAGGGTCCCTTTGAAATCCATGCTGAGGCGTTCAAAGGGGTGGGAGGCCTTCACCAGGTGCGCACGATCCGGCTGGTAGAAGTGTGGCTTGCATTCCGCACAGACCTGGCAGTCCCTGGTGATTGTCCGTACTTCCTCGACGGAGTAGGGCAGATTGCGGGCCTTTATAAAATGGTACAACCGTGTGACTCCTGGGTGACAAAGGCTGTCGTGCAGGGCCCGGGGTCGGTCTGCTTGTGCGCTGGCACATGTACCTCGGGATAGGGCGTCTGGGGGCTTGTTGAACTTGCTGGGGCGATACAAAATCTCGTAATTGTAGGTGGAGAGCAGAATCCTCCACCTGAAGATCTTATCATTCTTGATCTTTCCCCGCTGTGTCTTATTAAACATGAAAGCTACCGACCGTTGGTCAGTGAGGAGAGTGAATCTCCTGCCGGCCAGGTAATGCCTCCAATACCGCACAGCTTCAACAATAGCTTGGGCCTCTTTTTCGATGGATGAGTGCTGAATTTCTGAGGCATGAAGGGTGCGGGAAAAGAATGCCACGGATCTGCCTGCCTGATTGAGGGTTCCACTTGAAAGGGCAGCATCTCATCTACTACGTGCATTCCGGCCTTGGCGATATCGGCTCAGATATGGGCGAAGGCCTGTTGAGCCTCGGCCGTCAGGGGAAAATGGGTGGACTGTATGAGTGGGCGGGCCTTGGCAGCATAGTTTGGGACCCACTGGGCCTAGTATGAAAAGAACCCCAAGCAGCTTTTGAGGGCCTTGGGGCAGTGGGGGAGAGGGAGCTCCATGAGGGGGCGCATGTGGTTGGGATCGGGCCCCAGAACTCCATTCTGGACCACATAGCCGAGGATGGCTAAGCGGTTCATGCTGAACACGCACTTCTCCTTGTTGTACGTGAGGTTTAGGAGAGTGGCGGTGTGGAGAAATTTGGCAAGGTTGGCATCATGGTCCTGCTGATCATGGCCGCAGATGGTGACGTTGTCTAGGCACGGAAAGGTGGCCCACAAACCGTACCGGTCGACCATTCGGTCCATCTCCCTTTGGAAGACCGAGACCCCGTTGGTGACGCCGAAGGGAACCCTGAGGAAGTGATAGAGACGACCGTCTGCCTCGAAGGCAGTGTATGGACGGTCCGCTTTACAGATGGGGAGCTGGTGGTAGGTGGATTTGAGGTCTACAGTTGAGAAGACCCGGTAATGTGCAATCTGATTGACCAAATCAGATATGTGTGGGAGGGGGTACTCGTCGAGCTGCGTGTACCGATTGATGGTCTGGCTGTAGTCCGCGACCATTCTGTGTTTCTCCACAGTTTTAACTACTACCACTTGGGCTCTCCAGGGGCTGTTGCTGGCCTCGATGATGCCTTCCTGAAGCAGCCGCTGGACCTCGGACCTGACGAAGGTCCTGTCCTGGGCACTGTACTATCTGCTCCTGGTGACGACAGGTTTGCAATCCGGGGTTAGATTTGCGAAGAGGGAAGGTGGATCGACCTTTAGGGTCGCGAGACTGCACACAGTAAGAGCTGGTAGGGGCCGCCGAATTTCAGGGTTAGGCTCTGGAGGATACACTGGAAGTCCAGGCCAAGTAGTAGGGCAGCGCAGAGATTAGGGAGGACGTAGAGGCGGAAGCCGCTGAATTCTACGCCCTGGACCATGAGTGTGACCGAACAGTATCCCCGGATCGCCACGGAATGGGATCCGGAGGCCAGGGAGATTCTTTGATTGGTGGGGTGTGCCGCGAGGGAGCAGCGCCTTACCATATCTGGGTGTATGAAGCTTTCAGTGCTCCCGGAGTCCAGCAGGCAAGAGGTCACGTGTCCATCAATTTTAACGCTGGTCGATGCGGTAGCCAGGTTGTGTGGACGAGACTGGCCGATGGTCACTGAGGCGAATCGTGGTTGGTCGTTGCTGGTGTCGGATGATGGGGTTCCCGGGGGGCATGGGTCCTGGAGCGCTGGTGGTGCCCATGTGCCATGGGGGAGACAAGATGGCGGTGCCTGAAGATCTTGGGGAGGACAAAATGGCGGCACCCAAAGGCTGCACATGGCGCGGGTTGAAAGAGATGGCGGCGCCCATGGGCCACACGTGTTTCGCGGAGGGGAAGATGGTGGCGCCCACTGGTCGCGCTTGGTCTGAGGGGGAGAAGATGGAGGCCGTGCGTGATCTGAGGGGGAGAAGATGGCGGCCCCCACTGGCCGCACATGGTCTGGGGAGGTGAAGATGGTGGCGCCCATTGTCAGTAAACAAGGGGGGTGGGAACGATAGCGGCGACTGCGCGGGCCTGGCACACCGCGGCAAAGTGCCCCTTCTTACCGCAAGCCTTACAAAGGGATGCTGCACGGAGGACACACATATTTATACTCCGCCTACTGGGTGGAGCCAGCAGGCAGGGACTACCATCGTACCTGTAGTACAGGATCTACCATTCATCACCTAATATAGGTGCAACAGTGGTTTACCGCACCTTTTTCTCACTCTTCCTTCCTTCTTCAACCTCAAATTTCTTTAAAACTTCTTTCTCTTTTTTTTTGTATTCCTCCAGAATTTCCCTGGGACCGGGCTTCAGTCTTCTTACCACATTCTAGGCGGGAGCCATCCGATGTGGGACATCTCTCCTACATCACGCCCTGGCTTCGGGCCTGCAGCCTCGGTCTCCGTTTGGCTCCACCCCTGCTGCTTCCTTCAAGTTTTCAGGAGAGTGAAAAAACAGAAAAAAATGTTCTCCTTTCCTGTCCATGCTCTTTGAGCCCTTCAGCTTTCAGGATGCTCCTTGGGGAGTAAGTCGTGATCCCCGCTCCTCCTCCACGTGCAGCCGCCCTGCCGAACCCACCGGGACCAGTCTCTCCCCTCCCGTCCTTTCAACCCCCCCGCTCCGTGAAACGGAGCTTTGATGCTATCACAGGGCGAGGGAGGCAGGGCCGACGCCGGAGAGGTTTATTCCTTCCCAAAAAATTTGAGGGAATTTGCAAAAAAGACCGTGATATCGCAGACCGGCGGGAGCTTCTTCTGAACACGGCCGCTCCGCTCGCAGACGCCACCGGGAGTCAGGAGGGATTTATTTCTGAGGAGAGTTTGAGTAGGTTGGTAATTCTCAGTGGTCTTGACAGAGGATGTTTCCTCTTTTGAGAGAGCGTAAGACCAGAGGGCATAAACTCAGAGTAAGGAGTTTCCCATTTAAGACAGAGATGAGGAGGAATTTCTTCTCCCAGAGCATAGTGAATCTGTGGAATTCTTTGCCCCAGAAGGCTGTAGAGGGTGGGTCATTAAGTATATCCAAGCCTGAAACAGACAGATTTTTAATCAGTATGGAAATCAAGGGTTAAGGGGATAAAGCAGAAAAGAGAAGTTGAGAATTATCACATCAGATCAGTCGTGATCGCATTGAATGGTGGAGCAGATTCAATAGGTCGAATGGCCTACTTCTGCTCCTACATTTTATGGTCATTTTGTTATGGGCCAGTGCTTAGAAACTCCAAAGTGTATTATGAGGCTCACCCGACTTATAACTTTTATATTGAATTTGGCTAGGCTAGGCACAAGAGCCTTCACTTCAGGTGTGATTCATCAAACTTCCCAGGTGATTTTATCAAAACAATGTTTATTATACGAATGTAGTTAACATTTATGAAATGCTTATCAAGAATTTGTTATCAATTCCAAACATGACAAAATATAGAACAGCTACGTAACCTATGTATATAACTCTTAATGATTCCCCTCAGTAGCTGTTCCAATTCAATACAAATTCCAATAAACCAAAACCCCTTTCAAGGGCTTGGCCCAGCGCACTGTGATCTCACTTGAATGGGACTGGTCCTTTCTCTGAGATTCTGATCCAGTTCCAACCAGCAGATTCAAAACTCCTTCCGAAAAGCAACTCTATCTTTAAAGTTACCAAGGCAGTTTGCAACACCCAATGTGCTTTCAGTTCACCAGAACAGCTTTAAAATAAAAACAGAGAAAACAGGGAAGCACTGCTTTTTCTTCTGCAGTCTAAAATAAACCAAAACCAAAACACTAAACCCCCTCTCACCTGACAGCCACAGCCCAGCTCCACCCACAAATTACATCACTGAAGCTATGCTGCAAGCCATTTGATCAGACAAAATTTTCATAAAGTGACACTCACATGACTATATGGTCCAACCTTTTCACTCCAGACATCCAGCACTTCAACTGAAATCTGCAGGTCTGCAATGATATCTTAAATAAGTAAACTGAATTTCATCACTATTTGTACATTTTTGCTTTTTCTGTATTTTAACCTTTGCATCTGTATTTTAGTTAATAACTTTATCACTTTTATTTAAGTAACTTTCAGCAGTAATTTTGTAATAGACTAGCCTTGATCTGGTTTAAGACTAAGGGGTGGATTGTCCGTCAGTTGACGTCGAAATCGGGAAACACGATCGGGCAGAGAGTGGTTCCGACGCCGAAATCGAGCCTGATGCCGATTTCATGCAAAATCGGGATTCTCCGGCCTCCCAAAAACGACAAAATTACAACACCCGCCGCACGGCCTCAAAGTACAGTAGACATATCATTAGCGGTCCTGACGACCGATCCTCTGGGGCCCCCGCGAGTCAGCAGCTCGGATGGGCCGAATTCCTGACGGCATGTTTCTAATGTGCTATAACAATTTGTGAACCTGGCTTGAGGAGGAGGTAGGAAGTGGTGTGGGATGACTGCGAGCTTCCGGCTCGGACACGGGCCGTGCTTTCTGCAGGGAGGGGGGCCCTGCCAGGGCCGGGAGAGGGGAGGGGGGGGGACAGGTTGAGCAGCCAGGGAGACACCCAATAGGACAGGGGTGGTGCCCAGGCACAGACCACAATTACAGTGGCCATATTGCTGGCCACCCACACCGGCCCCTGGGTGCACACAGTTACAACGGCCGTATGGATGGGCACCCCCCCCCCCCCCACCAACCCACCAAACTGGCAGCCACCCACCAGGGGACCACCCAGGACCACACCGATGGCAGCCCATAGTGAGGGCAGTGCCATCCAACATTGCCCATGGCAGCAGGGACGGGCGCTAGGACCGGGGGCACCGACGGGTCCGGGGTGCGGGGTGGGGGACATTCGTGGGTGGGGCCCGCTATGCCAACAGGGGCCCCCATGTAGACCATGGTTCCTGATTGGGCATGGGTGTATGCGCCATGATAACATGTTTGCCTTTCACACTCTGCAGAAAATAATGACTTTTAGGCATCAACCTGCGATGCTGGCCGCCATGGCGATGGCCACTGCCCTGAATGCAACCCTGTGGCAGCGTCAGCCGGGGGTCCACTCAGAGAGGAGGCAGAGACTGCAGCAGAGGAATGGGTTGCCAAGGGGCAGATGACAGCCACTCAGGCTGGAGAGCCGGCCGCCCAACAGGCCAAGGAGGAGGAGGTGCCAAGGAGGCACCGGATGAGGCCACGCGTGTACTGCAACCGCATGTCCTTTGAGGAACTTCCAGACCGAGCATGCCGAAGGAGACTGCGGTTGAGCAGCGAGGCAGTGCAACACATCTGCCAGATGATAGCACACCTGGCACCACGGGTGTATGTGGGAGGACACCCGCTACAGGTGGCTGTCAAGGTGACGGTGGCGCTGAACATTTATGCAACGGGGTCTTTCCAGTCGCCGAGTGGGGACCGGATCCAGGGGGTCATCGATGGGGTGCATGTCGTCCTACAGCCACCGGTGGATAACAGGTCGCTGTTCACAAACAGGAAGAGGTACCACTCCATGAACATTCAGGTGGTGTGCGATCATCAGATGTGCATTATGCACGTCTGCGCCCGGTACCCGGGCAGTGTACATGACTCATTCATCTTGCCGCACTCGGTGATCACCGACATGTTCGAGGGACACCCGAACCCGAATGTGGGGCTGGTTGCTGGGCAACAGTGGTTACCCATAGAGGCGCGGGTAATGGCACCTATAAGGAGGCCACAGGCCGATGATACCTATTGTGCGACCAGGGGTGTGGTCGAGAGGTGCTTCGGGGTGCTGAAGATGTGCTACAGGTGCCTGGACCGCTCTGGAGGGGCCCTCCAGTACAAGGCCAGGAGGTTCGCCCACATCATGGTGGTCTGCAGCGTCCTCCACAATATAATCCAGCAGAGGGGCAATGTGCTGGAGGAGGAAGAGGAGGAAGGGCAGGCCTCGTCTGACGCAGAGGATGAGCGGGAGGGGGACAATGAGCGGGACATGGAGCCAGGGCCAACGCGCATGGGACGCCCTCATCGAAACATGTTTCACAGAATAGGGGGGAGGGGGGTCGCTGGCCAGGGGCACGGACACCACCTTACCACACCCCCTCACCTTCCACACCACCGAACTCCCTCACCTCCCACACCATCAAACCATCTGCATTTTATATATACCTGCTGCCCTATGAGCTGGGCGGCAGCTGGTACCTGGGGCCGGTCTGCCCTCTGACCGTCCAGCCCCTCGGATGCTCCTACCTCCACCTGCTGTACCGAACCGACTGTGTGGTGCCTCTTCACTAAAGTTCCCAACCGAGGCGATAATCTCTGAAATGGTGGAGGGTATTGGAGACAGCGGTGATGGAAAGTCAATGTCCTCCTCTCACCCGAACTCCGGGGTCTCCTGAGTCTTGAGCAGAGGGTTGTGTTCTGGGGGTGGGGGACACTGGATGGGCCAGCCCCATCTCCACAGGTCATGCAAGACACAAGACGCCATGTATGGTTAGGCAGCCGGACGGTGGTGAAGCGTGAGGGTGAGGTAGTGAGGCCTGAGGTGAGGGGATGAGGGGTGGGGGAAGGGGGGTTGGGGATGGAGTGAGGGATTGGGGGGGGTAAGTGAGGTTGAGTGGTGGGGTGAGGGGTTGGGAGGGTGAGGGGGGGATGGCGGTGGGGTGAGGGGCTGGGGGGGGTGAGGGAGGGATGGCGGTGGGGTGAGGGGGATTGGGGGGGCACACATTTGTCACAGCAAAATTTTAAGCTAAATTGCTAGTAAAAGGTTAAAGCTTTCAGCTTTTAGTTCTACATTAGCCCATACATCAGTCGAATTAATTAATATGAACTCCCCTAATCTTATGGACCATATCTGTGACAAAGTGTCTCTTGGCTTTATTAACACTCTCCATGAGCTTCTCTTCAAGACTCTGTCACACCACAAGCATCGCTTCCCAGCTTATCATCTCTTTAAAGTAGTTCTCAATATCACGCTGTATCAGAAATGTTCTTTTCCTGTCAGCCCCACTTCCAGTTATGGTAAATTGTCATTGAACTTGGGTGTTAATTATCTTTGGTTTCAGAGCTTGTAATAGTTGCTTATTTGATAAGCTGCAGCAAGAATCTGTAAAATATTAAGACCATAGCTATATTATTCCAGGAAAGGATTTATTGTACCACATGAACAATAGACCACGAGTGAATTTATGTAGGCACTACGCAAATATATAAGAATATAAGAACATAAGCAAAAACAGCTGGAGTTGACCACATGCCCCCTTGAACCCACTCCAACACTCAATCAGATCATGGCTGGTCATCTCCCTCAACTCCACTGTTATGCCTGATCTCCACATCCTAAGCAGCAGAATAGCAAGAAACTGTGACAAGGGCCAGGATTTTATGGGGCAATGGTGACCTCGCTCATTAACCACAAAGTTAGAGGCTATCCCCCGTCCCTAGTAATGGCAGTACATTAATCAGTCAGTGATTTGCCTGCAGTTGTGGTTTCTGTCTTTCGAAGACAGCTATTTAGACTCAGCCGTGCCACAGGAAGCAGTGGCCACTGCTGGGGCTACTGCTGCCCCAGATCACCAATGATAGAGGAGATCCCAGAATGCAGATAAGTGAGGCTGTTTCGGCCTGCTGTGCGCTCCCAACAAACCTGAAATTCAAGTCATAGACAAGTTGGTGAATGGGCAGATAGGTGGCAAATGAAGTTCAATATGGAAAGCTGTGAGGTAATTCATTTTGTTCGGAAGATATGGAGAGACAATATAGAATGAGGGCTATAATTGGGGGCAAGAGCAGAGGGGCCCGAGTGTACACGTGCATAATTGATTAAATGTGACAGGACAGGTGGAGAGGGACCTTAACAAAGCATACTGTCTCCTAGGTTTTATAAATTGGGGTACATATTAAAAGAGCAAGGAAGTTATGTTGAGCTTGTATAAGACACTAGTTAGACCTCAGCTGGAATTTGGTGTACAGTTCTGGGTGCCACACTTCAGGAAGGATATGAACACATTAGAGAGAGTACAGATGAGGTTTACAAGAATGGTTCTAGGGATGCAAAATTTTGGTTATGAGGATACATTGGAAAGGTTGGGACTGTTTTCCTTGAAGAGAAGAAGATTAAAAGGAGATGTGATGGAGCTGTTCAAAACCATGAGGGGACTGGACAGAGTAGATAGAGAGAAACTGTTCCTGCCCGTAGTTGGCCTTTAAATTGTGAATTAAGTCTCAATTGGCCTAAGGGCAGGCAGCTCATCTGTCACCTAATCCGTCACTGGTGAAATGCCAGTGGTGATCATAAGGGGAAGGGAATGAGTATGCACCCTGCATTTGAAGCCACTTTTATTCCCCCACCAGCACCCACCCCCACCTGGCTGCAAATGCACTTCCTGGGGCAGATAAAACCCAATACCCAGTTCTTGAGTGGTATTTTGCTAAGTTCATTTATGGTCTTTGAAAATTCAAAGATCTACTGGGCTAGTAAATGGTGAACTACCTTGTGACAATTAATAGACAATCCCTACCTCCTTTACAGGTATAGGACAGAAATATTTTTTTTCTCATTGCAAGAATTGATGGATATTGGGCAGGATTCTCTGTCCCAGGGCGCCCGGAGTGCATTCCCCAATGGGACGTAGAATCAGGCGTCGGGGGAAAATCATGATCGGCGGCTGGCGCTGATCTGAACGCGATGCTCCGACCCCCCAATGGCAAAGGGAATGAAGTCTACACCGCACGCCAGTGGGAGCATGTAAATAAATGGAAATAGGTCTTAATGCATCTATTTAGTGGGCCCGGCAAAAAATGCTCCAACCTCCCGTGATTCTTTGGTCCCTGCGGCCGGGAATTACATGGATGCGGATAACTTGTTGTCTCTATCAGCGTGACCCTGGTGGGCCAAGGGGGCAAAGCTCCCCCCTGCCCCCCGCCCCCCCCCCCCGCCCCCCCCCCCCCAGGGACCAGCCCCCCACATAGACCGCCAAACATTAAGTGCATTCCAATCACTCAAGTGTGATTTCACTGAACTTACCTCTCTTTCATGCAGTCAATGTTCACAAACATTGGAGTTTCACCACTTAGGCCACTGAACCATGAACGGAGATGAATGAATCAAAGCTGCAGATTGTTTGTAGGAGCTGCTAATCACAGGCCACTGCTAGAAAGCTCTGAATGGCTTGCAGCTAATGGTTCTGCGGTAACCAGACACGGGTCACAGCTGCTCTCCTTTCAGGAATGGACACATGGAACTGCGAGGTAAGTGTCACAGCTGTAATTCCTCCCACTGCCCCTGTCTGGACTGCTCTCCAGCATCCACAGAAGGGTCTTAGTACAGGGGCGGCGGGGGGGAGGGGGGGTCTGTGTATGTTTGGGGGGTCTGTGGGGGGGCCCCTATGCAAGGGGTCCCTGTGAGGGGTTTCCCTATTACAAGGGTCCCGGGGGGGGGGGGGGGGGGTCTCCCTATTACAGGTGTCTCGGGGGGGTGTCTCCTTATTACAGGGGTCCCTGTGGGGGGGGGGGGGGGTAACACAGATTAGTTTACCATGAACCTGGGGTGAGGGGAGCACCCAGGCAATCAGGTGGTGGAGACCTGTTGTGGAGGGGGTGGGAGGGATGTTCAGGGACGATTTGCAGTGCAGGGGGCTGGCCGGTCGCAGGCGCTCGCTATCGGGCCACCGGCCCCAGATGGCGGCCCAATAGCAGGATTCCCTGTAAATACCTCGTATTCGATACCATGCATGTACTTGCATGGTGTGGAACACTGAGTTGCTGACTGGTTTGCTTTCCCAGCTTTGACAAAGAGTCATCCAGACTCGTATCACTAGCTCCCTTTTCTCTTCACATATGCTGTCAGACCTGCTGAGGTTGTCCAGTGTTTTCAGTTTTTGTTGCAATTGAGCTCCCATGGGATTTCGGTAAGTTCATAGGGTGGGATTTGCCATCCAGCAACGTTGGAATAGTGAATCTCTAATGGGTGGAGAATCGTGCGTCAGCCGAAAATCGAAATTGGTGCAAGGTGCCCAGCAGAATGCCATGCTCCAGCGCCTCGACAGCAGCGTGAATGCATTCTATGCTGCACCCCAGTGTGGGCATGCAAATTGTACAGTAAAGGTCCCTGGGCATATCATTAATGGTCCAGACCCGGCATTCTCCAGGCCTCTTGCGATGCTTCACCTCTGCCAGGTGGAAGTACCAATGGCGAGGTTCACTTGTGGTATTTAAAATTGGGAAATAGGCGCCGTGGTTGCTGCGGGATAAAGAGGAGGCAAAACATGTTTCATAAGTCGCAGTCGTGGGCTGCCAGTCCTGCCGCTGGCTGGGAGGCCAACTTCCAGGGCTAGGGGGAGTAGCGGGAATGACCAAGGGATGGGCTGTGGGGTCGGGGTGTCCCCAGGACTGGGGTATCCAGGCATGGACGGCCATTACCGTGTCCTTCAAGGCAGCCAGCTAGCAGTGTCCCCCACTGACTGGCCACCATCACTTGCTCGGAGTGTCTTCGGCCGTTACCCCCCCCCAACACACACAACCGCGCACCACCCTGCTGGCGGGGCATCACACAGCCCACCCAAGGAGGACACCCACTGTGGACCCCACGTCCCATCTCACCCCCCCACATCCTCCCCCATCCGGCCAGTCACCCTCTCCTCTGTTCACCTTCCCTGCACATCTCCACTCGCACCTGCATCCCCCTCCGTACTTAATACCTGCCTCACTACAGGGTGCTGACCCTGGGATGGCAATATCAGCGGGTCTGGACCATGGGATGGAGGATGATGATGACCCGCCCTGTGATGCGCCCTGGTACTCCGCACCATTTAACAATGTCTGACTCCTGCCCTCGATAGCACTTTCCACCGTCCACCCGGGTGACCCCTGCATGCATTCCATCTCACGGTCCCATTGAAGACCTGGGTGGCGGAGGTGGGGATTGGGTCCAGGGTTGGGGGGGTGCGGGGTGGGAGAGGGTGTTCGGTACCTGGGCGGTGTACAGTGGTGGGCCATGCACTGGCTAGGCCCTAACACATGGCGTCCCCACATATCTAGCCCTGTCTCTGCCGCCTGGGGGGTGACATCATGAATGGCCTCTGACTGCCCAGGGGCCCCTGGCCCATACCCAACTCCAACGCCCACGCCCCACGCCAGCAGCCTCCCATCCCCCTACTTTGCACACTCTCTGCACCTAGCCCAGCGTAGCCTTTCCCTCAAACCCTTCTGACAGAGCACCAAGACATGTTGGTGAACAGGTGTTTATTGTGATATATACAAGCATTATGCCCTAGTGCCTATGACTAATCTACGTACTTCACCCATGCCAAATTAACTGGTATCTAACCCTCTGCCTTTACATGCCCTAACGCTCTGTCTAGGTGGGTCTCCAGGTGGTACATCAAAAATAGAGGCGGCCAACTGCGATCCTGGGTCCCTTTTGGCGGCCATCTTCTTGAGTGACCGGGCTAGAATGGGCCTGGAAGTGTTCCGGGTGTCACAGGTGGCATGGTGCAACCCTATTCTGCCTGATGCTCATTGGATGCACCAGGGACAGGTGGGAAGGATTGAGAAGTGCTGATGTGTTCCAACAACTCACCTGCGGGAGTCACTGGCACGGGCCCCATCACCTCCTCCTCACTCTGGGTGCCAGATATTCTCTGGGGTCCCTGGCGTCAGACCATCCGCCCCCTCGGGGGTTCCTACCTCCATCTGATGTACCACTGCATGTGGGTGCTGTGTACCACATAGTGCCCTAGGAGTTTCTTCACTAACATGCCCAACCCGAGGTGAGACATGCTGGGATGTTGGAGGGTGGTGGTAACAACAGTGACGAGACGTTAGTGTCATCCACAGACTGGTTTTCCGGGTGAGTCGCGGGTCGCAGCTTTGGTCGAGGGACACCAGATAGACCCGCCTCATCGCCAAGTGATCCTGCAAGACAAAAGACAAGATGCATGGTTAGATCACAGGTGGGGGTGGCGGCGGGTGCCACACATGCCATAGTGTCATCGTTATTCCTTGCGGGCTAACTTGGATACCCGATGCTGACCTCCGCTTCAGCCATTCTCGCTCTTCGACCCCACTGACCAGGTCCAACGGCCTCTGCCCTGCAACGGCGACGAGTCACAAGTCCGGCGGGACCCTTCAATCTTCTCCCGCTCCTGCCGGTTGTGGGCTGCCTCTTCTGTGGTGACAGATACAGTGTGAGACAATTGGACGTGGGCAGCACAGAGGGTCTGCGGCTTGTGGCCTGTGTGTGCAGGGCACCCGGACATAGCGGGTAGCATGAGTTTTGGCAGGTGGTGCGGGGTGGGATATGCGGACTGCTGACAGGTGGGGCAGCTAGCAGGTGGGGTCCGATTGCCCTCTAGATGGGTGTTATGGGTGACTGGGACAGTGGTGGTGCCAGGGGCATGGAGGTAGTGACTCACCTTGGCCTCCCTGAGGAGGTCATGCAGTTTTCCCTACACTGCAGGCCAGTCCTGGCAGTGGGGCCACAGTGCTCATGGCCTCTGTTACCTGCACCCTGGCCCTGTTGACATGCATGGCTGGGAGCCTCTTTCCCGCCCTGTGGGACAGGATGCCCTGCCTCTCCTCCATGGCATCCAATTGTGTCTCGAGCTCGGCAACAGCAAACTTTGGTGCCGCAAATCTGAGTGGCATCTTCTGGGCTGGAATGAGAGTGTGTGGGGAGTGGAGTGCGTAATGTGGCTGCAGTTTGTCAGGCTCCTGGGTGCCAATCCCAACCCTGGAGAATCACACAGCAGCATTCATTGGAAATGCACTAGTTCCACGTGGCACCGGTGCTAGCCCATTAGGATGTCCTGAGTCACTCTGGGACTGGCGCTGCATTCAATGCCATTGAACTCTCGCGATTCTGTCACAATGTCAATATTTAGTATCTGAAACGGAGAATGCTGTTCATAGTGTCCTAAACTGAGAATCCAGCCCATTAATTTAAAAGTTTCTTGGCCAGTAATTTACAGTAATTTATTACGTCATTATAATTTCCAATGAGAGATAAAGTCTAGGTACTGTTATTTGTCACAGCGCCAGTGTTTCAGTTGTAACAATTGCACAAATCGATTGGAGTTATTGAACCCCATTATATGTCGGGCTGCCCATGTTTGTCACTCAAAATAATGATAACTAATTGACACTTAAAAAATTAGTGTTAAGAGTCGAAAGTTGAAAGAAAAACAAAAAGGGCTGGAAATGCTGCGTAGTTGAGTGAGCAGCTGACAGAAAAATATCGTAAAGGTGAATACAGGGGAAATAGGTTGGGAAGAGCTGTAAGGGAGATTGGCTGATCATTCATCCACTTAAATTAATGGGTTGGACCCTGTTAACTGTCTTCCCCTTTTTCCTGGATTCATCGCGCACACAGAGAGCCCAGTAATCCGACCCCACAAGCCAGCAAACTATGCCATGCCAACTCTAAACACTAACTTCTCACTTACTGATAGAGTTGTGCTTTTTCTAGAATTTTCTGTTACTTTTTTCACAATGTTACATTTGAGGCTTTTTTGTGCCTTGAATTATTAAGTTGTTTTGTTCCTAAAATCTCTGAAATAGATTGACAGGAATGATCGCCACCAGCATCTGAGTAACAACGGCAGGAAACCAAGCAAAGTTGCTTTATTACGACAAATTCCCCATTTATTTGGGTAGATATCACATTCAACAATCCAAGGCTGATTTCAGACTTCAAAAACGTAACTATTATAACAATTGCAATGGTGACAGTAATGATTAATTGGTTTTAAATTTTAATTTATTTGTAAGACTGAATTTTCATGTCACATATGCTGAATTTGTACCAGCATCCTGTATATCTAAACTCAAGACAAGGAAGAGGCTTTACAAGAACATTACATGCATAAAGAAAAGAGGGAGATGGAGACAGTTGTTAAGGAGTGAATTCCAGAGTTTAGGGTCTCGAAAGTTGAAGACATGGAGACCAATGTTGGCGTTGCACAAGAGCTCACCTTTGGTGGTGTGTGCACCTTTTAGATGGTTATAAGGCGAGAGCACTTCACAGGAAAATCTCCTTCCAGGTGAAGCAATGATCCACTTGTAATTTTTTCAGGGCAATATGCTGCTCATGATAAGGTTTCTCTACAAAGGAGATAAAGATGAGGAGAATTTATTTCTCTGAGAGGGTCGTTCATGTGTGGAATTCTCTTGCCTGGCAGTGCAGGCTGACTCATTGAATTTATTCAAGGCACAGTTGGACAGAGTTTGAAAGACACGGGAATCAAATGTGATGTGGACCAGATGGCAAAGTAGAATTGAGACTACAACCAGATCAGCCATGATCTTATTGAATGGCAGAGCAAACTCAAGAGGCTGAATTGACTACTCCTGCTCCTAAGTCCTACTTTCCTATGTTAGAAAGGGGAATTAAAATAATAGGCAACCAAAAGTTCAGGGTTAACCTGCAGACTGAATGGAGATGTTAATGAATAACCCTCACCCAATCTGTGTTGAGGGTCTCAATGGAGGTCTTTGATGGATACCTCTGGTGGGTGTCTCTACTGGGAGTTCTGATGAGGTTGTCTGGTGGGGGGATCTAATGGGGGTCTCTGGTGGGGACACAGATGAGGGTCTCTGGTGTGGGTCTCCAATGGGCGTCTCTGATGGGAATCTCTCACCTGTTGTGGGCCACTGGTGGGTGGTCGATAGGGGTGGGGTTAGGTCACTCATGCATGCATTTGATGGGGGATGGGGTGACCTAGCAATTCTCGTAGTGGGGGGTGGAAGATGACCCTACTTGTTGGGGATGCAGGATTTGCATTGCGAGGTGGTGGTGGGGGAGAGGGGGGGGGGGGGGGGGGGGCGGTGGTGAGGGCAGGCCGGCCAGCCATCAGAGCTTGCTACTGGGCCGCCCACTCACATTGGGGGCCCAATAGTGTGATTCACGACAGAATCACTTGTGATCCTCGTCATGCAGAAATTTGCATGGCAAGGGACACAAATAACTTCTGGGCGCCACTCCCAGCACTGGCATGAAACCGAAGTGATTCAGCTGCTGCAGGAGAACGTCGGGCTGAATTCTCCGCCGTCGGGATTTTCCCTTTTGTTGCCAGCCCGGGGCTGGAGCTGTGGGGCTGCCCCATAATGGGAAACCCCATTGACCAGCCGGCGAAACGGAGAACGGAGAAACCCGCCCATTGTCTCCCGAACGGAGAATCCAGCCTCAGGTATTGAAGAGATTTGAACATGAGAATGAGAATTACACTTTGAGGCACTTCGGCACTGGGAGCTACTTACTGTAGGTTAGCAAGCATTAACATGATGGGGAAACAGGACTTGATGAAAAACAAGAAAAAGGCAACAGTGTTTAAATGAATTGAACTTTATACAGGATGGATTATAGAGGTGGCAGGGGGGGTGGGGGGGGGTTGGGAAAGGTGTAATCGATAGTCAGTTACATTTTCTGTCCATTTAATTATAATACAGTACACAATAGAGGGTTACTTGTGTTAAAGTTATAAATCTGGTGACTGCAGTTTATTAAGTTCAGCCAAGGACTTCAGGTATTTTAAATCATTTTATCTGCGTTGTGACTCCGGATCAAGTGGGGCTGGTATTGGCTGCACATTAGCCCAGGGGGTAGTGACACTAGAGATAACAAAGGCATGGATGGGAAATTCCACCAGGAGATGGATGGCTGATGCAGGGAGTGGCAGATATCATTACAATGGATAGTTTTGCAATGAAGAGGATATGGGAAAAAAGCACAGCTCAGGGTCAAATCGGTCATACAGTTTGTGATCTATCCAGTTCAAAATAAGCTAATGGCTGAAGAAGCAATGCGATTGGTTCTAAAGATGCAAAATCTATGGCTAGGGCCGAAGACAAAATAACTATGATTTTCCCAGTGTTAAACTGAAAGAGCATGCAGAAAGAACTGAAAGAACAACTATTAGGGCAGTAAAAGGCAAAAGAGGCATCAAGAGAGATACTGGGGATATAGAGCTGAATATTAACATTGTATCCTGATCCTAATCTTTGGTTTATGCCACAAAGACACAGCACATCAATGGGAGCATGGGAATAGATGTTTGGTGCCTTTGGAAATAACATGAGGAAACATAGAAACATAGAAAATAGAAGCAGGAGGAGGTCATTCGGCCCTTCAAGCCTGCTCCGCCATTCATTATGATCATGGCTGATCATCAAGTTCAATACCCTGATCCCACCTTCCACCCATATCCCTTGATCCCTTTAGCCCCAAGAGCTATATTTAATTCCTTCTTAAAATTACACAATGTTTTGACCTCAACTACTTTCTGTGGTAGCGAATTCCACAGATTCACCACTCTCTGGGTGAAGAAATATTTCCTCACCTCAGTTCTAAAAGGTTTACCCCGTATCCTCAAACTATGACCCCTAATTTTGGACTCCCCAACCATTGGAACATTCTTTCTGAATCTACCCTGTCCAATCATGTTAGAATTTTGTAAGTTTCTGTGAGATTTCCTCTCACTCTTCTAAATTCCAATGAATATAATCCTAACCGATTGAGTTTCTCCTCATATGACAGTCCCGCCCAGTGGTTAGCCCTGCTGCCTCATGGCGCTGGCCTTCGATCCCGGCCCCAGGTCACTGTCCGTGTGGAGTTAGCACATTCTCCCCATGTCTGCATGGGTCTCACCCCCATAACACAAAGATGTGCAGGGTAGGTAGATTGGTCAAGCTAAATTGCCCCTTAATTGGAAAAGAAAGAATTGAATACTTCAAATTTATTTTAAAAATACACTAAAACAAAAACAAACAAAAAAATGACAGTCCCACCATCCCAGGGATCCCAGTTAAACCTTCGCTGCACTCCGTCCGTAGCAAGAACATCTTCCCTCAGATAAGGACACCAAAATTGCACACAACACTCCAGGTGTGGCCTCACCAGTGTCCTATCCATTTCCAGCAAAATATCTCTTTTCCTGCACTCAAATCCTCTTGCTATGAAGGCCAACATCCCATTTGTCTTCTTTACTGCCTGCTGTACCTGCATGCTGACTTCCAGCGACTGATGCATGAGGACACCAAGGTCTCGCTGAGTATCCACCTCTCTCAATTTGCACCCATTCAAATAATAATCTGCCTTCCTATTTTTGCTACTGAAACGGACAACCTCACATTTATCCACATTATACTGCATCTGCTATGCATGTGCCCACTCACTCAGCCTGTCCCAATCCCACTGAAACATCTCTGTATCCTCCACACAGCTCACCCTCCCACCCAACTTTGTATCATCTGCAAATTTGGAGATAATACATTTAATTCCCTCGTCCAAATCATTAATATATAATGTGAACAGTCGGAGTCCAGGCAGAGATCCCTGCGGTCCCCCACGAGTCACTGCCTGCCAATCAGAAAAAGAACAGTTTATTACTACATTTTGCTTCCTGTCTCCTAACCAGAATTTTTATCCCTTTCAAGACACGACCCTCAATCCGTTTTAACTTTACATATTAATCTGCTATGTGAGACCTTGTAAAAAGCCTTCTGAAAGCCTAAATAAACCACATCCACTGGTTCTCCCTGGTCAACTCTACTAGTTACATATTCAAAGAATTCTAGTAGCTGTGTCAAGCATGATTTTTCTTTTGTAAATACATGCTAACTTTGTCTGATTATACCACTGCTTTCCAAATGCTGTGCTATGAAATCCTTGATAATGGATTCCAGCAACTTCCCTACTACTGATGTTAAGATCACTGGTCTATAGTTCCCTGTTTTCTCTCTATTTTCCTTTTTGAATAGTGGGGTTACATTCGTTACCCGCTAATCTGTAGGAACCATTCCAGAGTCCAATGAATTTTGGTAAATGACCACCAATGCATCTACTATTTCTAGGGCCACTTCCTTAAGTACTCTGGGATGAAGATTATCAGACCGTTGAGATTTGTCTGCCTTCAATCCCATTAATTTCCCCAAACCATTTATTTACTAATACTAATTTTCTTCAGCTCCTCATTAAAACTTGTGCTTCTCAGAACTTCTGATACATTATTCATGTCTTGCTTTGTGAAGGCAGAAATTTAGTTCCTCAGTCATTTCTTTGTTCCCTGTTATGAATTTCCCGTTTCTGACTGTAAGAGCCGACATTAATCTTTAGTAATGTTTTTCTCTTTGCATGTCTGTAGAAATTTTTACAGTCAGTTTTTATGTTCACCGCTAGTTTACTTCCGAATTGCATTTTCCCCTTCTTATTCAATCCCTTGCTCTGCCCTTGCTGAATTTTAAACTGTTCCTAGTACCCTGGTCTATTGCTTTTTCTTGCTAATTTGTATGCCTCTTCATTGATTAACTATCTCTAATTACTTGAAAGCCATGATTCGGCCACATATCCCTTTTTATTCTTGTGCAAAATAGGAATAAACAACTTTTGGAGTCCACCTACTCGTTCCTTGAATCTCTGCCATTGCCTGTCCACTGTAATTCCTATCAGTAATGTTTCCCAGTCAGTCATTAGCAGCTCATGCCTCAGACCATCATAGTTACCATTATTGAGGTTCCGGACCTTGGTCTCAGAATTAACTACCACACTAATAATAATAATCACTTATCATCACAAGTAGACTTCAATGAAGTTACTGTGAAAAGCCCCTAGTTGCCACATTCCGGCACCTGTTCAGGGAGGCCGGTACGGGATTTGAACCCGCGCTACTGGCATTGTTCAGCATTACAAGCCAGCTGTTTAGCTCACTGTGCTAAACCAGCCACTATTCACCTTGATAGAGAATTCTACCATATTATGGTCACTCATCCCCAAGAGTTCTCTCACAACTAGATTGCCAACTAATCCTTTCTTATTGCACATGTCATGTGTGAGAGTACCTTTAAGACATGGGTGTTTAAGCAATGTACCAAACAGTGATGTCAGAGAGCGGTTGGGGCTGAGCTCAGGTCAGCCATTTTGCAGTTTAGTTTTGCAGGTTTTGAAGTTTCAGTTTTGAAAAGTGCCTTGCTGGTTTTGCTGAGAGCAGTTTAAAAGTGTCTGGCTGTTTTGCAGTTTTAAAAACAGCTTGTGTGTGTCTGTGTTATGCAGTGAGCTGTGATGTCTGCCATAAAAGACCATGGGCGAAATTCTCCCCCAACGGCGCGATGTCCGCTGACTGGTGCCCAAAACGGCGCCAATCAGACGGGCATCGCGCCACCCAAAAGGTGCGGAATGCTCCGCATCTTTGGGGGCCGAGCCCCGACATTGAGGGGCTAGGCCGGCGCCGGAGGGATTTCTGCCCCGCCAGCTGGCGGAAACGGCCTTTGGTGCCCCGCCAGCTGGCGCGGAAATGACATCTCCGGGCGGCGCATGCGCGGGAGCGTCAGCGGCCGCTGACAGTTTCCCGCACATGCGCAGTGGAGAGAGTCTCTTCCGCCTCCGCCATGGTGGAGACCGTGGCGGAGGCAGAAGGGAAAGAGTGCCCCCACGGCACAGGCCCGCCCGCGGATCGGTGGGCCCCGATCGTGGGCCAGGCCACCGTGGGGGCACCCCCCGGGGTCAGATCGCCCCGCGCCCCCCCCAGGACCCCGGAGCCCGCCCACGCCGCCTTGTCCCACCGGTAAATACCTACTTTAATTTACGCCGGCGGGACAGGCAATTTCTCGGCGGGACTTCGGCCCATCCGGGCCAGAGAATTGAGCGGGGGGGCCCGCCAACCGGCGCGGCCCAATTCCCGCCCCCGCCCAATCTCCGGTACCGGAGACTTCGGCAACCAGCGGGGGCGGGATTCACGGCGGCCAACGGCCATTCTCCGACCCACTGGGGGGTCGGAGAATGACGTCCCATCTCTGGATCATTTGGGTGATTTAAACTCATAATTGTAAAGCCTTTAACCTGATGTGATTTTGTTTAAAGGTGTTAAGTCTCTTGGAAGTTTGAAGGAACATTTGAAGGAGTTATTTACTGTTGCAATATTTTCTGAGTTATCTTTGAAGTAAGGGGTGTTAAGAGGTCCAATGTTTATTTAAGATGTTAAGTTGAATTCATGGAATAAACAGTGTTTTGTGCTTAAAAACCCACGTGTCATAATTGTAATCCCACACCTAGAGAAAAAGCCGTGTGCTAGGAAAAGCAACAAATCCATTAAAGGGAGAGGGTGGTTGAACTCCATGATACATTTTGGGGTTCTGAAAATGCCTCGCCCATAACAATTGGGGGCTCGAGGGGGATAAAAGTCTATCTATTGGATTGGCTTTTGTGAACATAAAGACAATGAAGGATTATTGCTTTTCCGGTGTGGTATTTTAGTTAAGTGGGGAGAGTGTTGTGAACAATGGCTCTTTCAGAGGCTCAGAAGTTTTTTGGGGATGGAGAATGTCACACGTAGTACTTTACGGACAGAAACGAAAAGCGGACTGTTAGATTTAGCAAGAACATTGCAGTTAACATTACCTGACAAAATGCGAAAAGACGAGGTAATTATGGCGGTGGTTAAGCATTTAAAGTTGCCTGAGATAGAGTTTGACTCATTGGAAATGGTTAAAATTAAGTTGCAAACTAAACAAATGGAACATGAGAAAGAATTAAAGCGGCTGGCATACGAGAGTGAGAGAGAGGAAAAAGAAAGAGAAAGAGAGAGCGAGGAAAAAGAAAAGGAGAGAGAAAAAAGGAGAAAAGAAAGAATAGCCCTAGCAGAACAATAAGAAAAAGAAAGGGAGATACAGATCAGGGAAAAAGATAAAGACAGGGAGTTTGAACTTCAGAAAATGACCATGAAACATGACAATCAGTTAAATTAGGCAGACGTAAAGGGAAACGTACAGTTGGATGATAGTGATGAGGATAGTGAGAAAGAGAGTCATAGTCGAAGGCTTGGTGGGAATCTATTTAAATATGTCCAAGCATTGCCAAGGTTTGACGAGAAGGAAGTGGAAGCCTTTTTCATTTCATTTGAGAAGGTAGCTAAAATAATGAAATGGCCACAGGACATGTGGGTGTTACTGATTCAAACAAAACTGGTAGGTAGAGCTAGTGAAGTGTTTGCATCACTACCGCAGGAGGTATCTGGAACGTATGAGGAGGTGAAGAAATCCAACTTAAGTGCATATGAGCTAGTGTCTGAAGCTTACAGACAAAGGTTTAGAAATTTAAGGAAAGAATTTGGTCAAACATACATAGAGTTTGTAAGGCTCAGAGTAATTTTGATAGGTGGATAAGGGCTTTGAAAATAGACCAAACGTATGAAGCTCTCAGAGAAATTATACTTTTGGAGGAGTTTAAAAACCAATTCCTGATGTGGTGAGAACTCATGTGGAAGAACAGAGGGTTAAAACTGCGGGATTAATAGCGGAAATGGCAGATGATTATGAATTAGTTCATAAATCAAAGATTGGTTTCCGACATCAGCTTCAGCCGGTGAGGGATAGAAACTGGGGACATGAGAAATACTCAACTGGTAAAGGTAAAGGTGATCTGATGGGAGATGATAAGGAGAGTGTACCTCAGATTAAAAAAGAAATCCAGGAGGGTGGAAAAGAAATGAAAAGTTTCAGATATTTTCACTGTAATAAACTCGGCCATGTAAAGTCACAGTGTTGGTGGTTGAAGAAAAGCACTGGGAAGGCTGATGTGGTAAAACAGGATAAGACAGTGGGGTTTGTTAGAGTGGTAAAGGAAAGCCCAAGGGAAGCGAAGGAGGTGCAAACGATTGTACAGTCTGTTCAAGAAGTAATTGTTCAGAAGGTGCCAGATGTCTTTAAAGAATTTACTTGTGTGGATAATGTTTACTCATGTGTATCAGGAGGAGCAGGTAAAGAAGTCACAATTTTAAGAGATACAGGGGCTAGTCAATCTTTAATGGTAAGAGATGAGGAATTATGTAATTTGGGAAGAATGTTGCCAGAAAAGGTGGTGATATGTGGAATTCAGGGTGAGAGGAGTAGCGTTCGCTCCCATAACACACAACTATCCTGTATTCACTCCAGAAATTCCATTGCACTGTGACAAATTTGAACGACCCAATCTATATGCAGATTAAAGTCACCCATAATCACGGATGTTCCTTTATCACATGCATCTCTGATTTCCTGTCTAACGCTATTTCCAACATTACCACTGCAGTTTGGTGGTCTGTATACCACCCCTACAAGTGTTTTTTTGCCCCTTGATATTTCTGAACTCCAACCTGACAGGTTCCACATAATCTGTTCTAATGCATTTCCTCAGTATTATGTCAATATCTTCCTTAATCAACAGTACAACTCCACCACCTTTTCCTTTCTGTCTGTCCTTCCTATAAACTGAATAGCCCGCTTTAGTTCCCACCCTTCGTCAGTTTGGAGCCATGCCTCCGTAATCACAACTATAGCATATCCTTTTACATCTATCTGTGCAACTAATTAATCCATTTTATTTTGAATGCTCCACGCATTGAGGTGCAAAACCTTAGTCCTTTAACATACCCTGTCCCTGCCCTACTATTTTTATAGTGTTATTATCTGATACAGGCTCTTGATTTCTCTACTTATCACTTTTCTTATTCTCCTTTCTGTCTTTTTCTCTTGTTCTTGATTCCCCTGCTCTGAATCCTTACATAGGTTCCCGTCCCCCTGTCATATTTGTTTAAACCCTCCAAAACCATTCTAACAAGTAACCCCACCCAGTGCAGGCCTGTAGCTGTAATGTTCTTATCAGATGGTCTCATTTATATGACAAGAACACTTGTAGCTAGTCTAGGGACAGTTTATTAACATTAACTGTGGGTAAACTATATTCAAAACAACAGATGAATAACAATATGATCATACAAAAGCAGTCTCTCTCTTCCAGCTCTCCAGTCCGTCTGAGGTCCCCTAACTCTAAAATTCACTAATATACCAGTAAGACCCCTAGTGGTCAGTCGGTGAATTGCAACACAACCATGATATTACTGCAGTAGCAGGTGTAACCCGTCCAGTTTGTTCAGGTCGCACCTCCCCCAGAACCGATCCCAATGCCCCAGGAATCTGAAACACTCCTCCTCACATCATCTCTTCAGCCACGCATTCATCCAACACATCCTACTATTTCTACTCTGACTAGCACGTGGCACTGATAGTAATCCTGAGATTACTATCTTTGAGGTCCAACTGCTCAACTGCCGAGTGTGAGGGAAGCAGTTGTATTTCTAAAGGTCCCCTGGTTGTTCTTGTATAAGCAATTGAACTTCCATGATGGAGAGGTGTTGTTAGATGATGGTGTGGTTGAGGTTTCAAATCGGAGTTTTGAGGATGATAAGCAGAGATAATGCACCACAATTGCAAAATGATGTAACATATTCGAGTCATTTCAGTACTGTAGTAAAGATAGAAATCTAGCTGGAGTGATTAAAAAGTGGAGCTACCAGAAAACTTGTAACTGATTTGGGAAGTGATAATGGTGTCAAGGAATTTGGAGAGGAAAAGGGGCAATAATTTGAAAGGGCAGAAGTTGCTTTTTTGAGGAAAGAGTGGTGATGGTGTAGAAACAATAGTGGCACAATAAAGAGTAAACAGCATTAAAATAAATAATACTGCAACACATCAACTTAAAATTGTCTTAATGCAGAATTCAGAAAGATCACCAAACCCAGCCATGAATGTACAGAATTCATATATGACTGAATTTCTTTTAATACTATTATTTAGCTCACCTCTGTTTTTTTAAACTTACCTCTTGTGTGTAAATCTCTTGAATGCATGTGTCTATAAGACTTGGAGTGCTTTCTTAAAATGTTTACATATCATGTTTTAAGTACACTATTTCTATTTCTCTAAAAACACAAGAAAATTTATCTGTGTATCTTTTGCAGTCACAGGACTTAAACAGTTAAACAGTTAAACACTCATTGAGTTCGCAAGTAAATTATTTTAAAACTGTTGCAGACAACCGAGAAGTGGAACGAGAGGGGAAGCCATTCTATCACTTCTCACCTGGCTGTAACTGTTGTAAATTGTAAGTTATTCAGAAAATTAATCAGGAGTTTCTCAACTGCAACATTCAGTCCAATAATAACAGTCAAACTTTTCCCACATCGCAATGAAGCGTGGTCTTGTCTGATACTACTGTCTTGGAATTCCATGGAGGTTCTCCATATCTCCATTCAGTGAGCAATCAATGAGAAGTGGCCATTTCATAAAATATTTCACAGAATTTACCGTGCAGAAGGAGGCCATTTGGCCCATCGAGTCTGCACCAGCCTACACTTCCAACCTATCCCCATAACCCAGTAACCCCACCTAACCTTTTTGGACATTAAGGGAAAATTGGTAGAGCCAATCCACCTAAGCTGCATATCTTTGAAATATGGGAGGAAACCGTAGCACCTGGAGGAAACCCAAGCAGACACGGGGAGAACGTGCAGACTTCGCACAGACAGTGACCCAAGCCGGGAATCGAACTTAGGACCCTGGAGTTGTGAAATTTCTGTCAAGAATCTGCAGAGGTTCCAACTGACCTATCATGAAATTACAGCGGAGCCCAAGAGTAGAAGGAAAATTCCAGGTCCCGCTTTGAATTTCTGAAGAATTGAACATAGCTTCCCAAATTTGGGACCGTGTGATTTTCAAACAATTAGTGGTTAACACTATTGCCTCACAGTGCCAGGGGACCGAGTTCGATTCTTGCCTTGGGTGACTGTCTGTGTAGAATTTGCACGTTCTCCCCATATCTGCGTGGGATTCCTCTGGGTGCTCCGGTTTCCTCCCACAGTCCAAAGATGTGCAGGTTAGGTGGATTGGCCATGCTAAATTGCTCTTATTGTCCAACGGTTAGGTGGGGTTACGGGGTCACAGGGATGGGGTGAGGGGGAAGTGAGCCTAGGTAGGGTACTCCTTCAGAAGGTCGATGCAGACTCGATGGGCTTAAAGATCTCCTTCTGCACTGTAAGCATTCTATGAAATTCCTCAAAAATTCATGCCTTTGGACCGCATAAACGGAACATAATGAGAAACAGGTTTTAAACTTCAGCACAACTTTTCACGATCCCAAATGAATTTAGTGCCATTTGCAGTTGAAAACGCAGCACAAGTGCAAACCTTGAATATTTCAGATTAATTATGAGTGATTAAATCCTGTCTGTTTATGAACACATCATGGGATTCCCATTGATGAAGCTTATTTTCTGAATGCTGACATGTTTGTCAGCTATTAAAATTGAAAATAGAAAATGAGTACGTGTGATTAATAGTCCATGTCTCGTATTTCTGTGCAAGGTGTATTTCACTGGAGAATAAAACAAATACATTTCTTATCAGATAGCATTTTAACAACAAGAACCACTAAGTGTGGAATAATACTGTTTCGATCTCAGTCAGCATCAACAGAGTTTAATTTGTTTATGTGAAGCGGGCATTGCTGGCAAGTCTACATTTACTTCCCCATCGCTAATTGTATTTGGGAAGGTGGTGGTGGAGAGTCAGAGGAGCATATCCAGTATCTCTCTCAACTTCAAAGATGATACTTGCTCCCCTACTAATCAGTTCTCATCAGAATAAGCTACTCACAGGGTATCGCTTTGCAATTAATATTGAAGTTTGAACACCAGAGCGAATTTCAACCATCGTGTTATCTTGAATTTTGACATGGGATTACAACTGGAGTTCTACATTGATCACTGAGCACAGGGCAGAGTATGTTGGGCTGCGATTCAATGTGCTTCGGTCTGTATTTGTTACTATTATTGCCAATGCATCTATAATTTAATTCTTGTTATCTGACTACAGAACAACTTGTTGCAAGTGTGAGCCAGGAAAGGAGAGACAGGTTCAAGCAACAGCTTGCTGATGCAAGGAGACAGCTTTTATCTTTGACTGAAGGTTTTTCAACAAATTGGCAGTTTTTCTTTGCAGCATCAAGGGACAAACAGAAAGAACGGTGAGAGGATTCCTACACTACACGGTGCACAGGTCATCCACTTCCTTTGTAAACTTCTCTTCAACATTTCATTCCTGGTTCAGCTGAATTAATACAGTTAGTATTTTCTTCAGAATCAGATGGCAACATTTTTGTTGGCTTAGTTTGAAATATATCAAATATTTGCTTCCACTTGGGTGAAATCCTGAGCAGAAAGATATCTGAGGATGGCTTGTGACTGCTCATTGGGAGATCGGCTGAATCTGCTGTGAATTTGAGGGCCCATCTCATTTCCAAATTGGAATTGAGCTCCCAGCATTACGTGGAAACACATAAACGTTACAGCGTGGAAATAAACAATTTAGTCCAACCAGTGTCAACATTTATCCTCCACGAGAGCAAATTGTCCCAAACGTCTTAACCAGCCATATTCCCATACTACATGGGCATGAAAAAAGATAGACAAGAAAGGCCAATTGGTTAGCTGGCCTTTTCCAAACCTTGAGAGTATACAAAGGAATATGACTCAGACTCCCATTGACAGTCATCATTTCTGGGAGGGTCAAAAAGTTAGGACAATTAAGGGAAAACAAATTTGGGAAATTGCACTCTTATTCCCGAAGTCAATCAAAAACAAATTTCAGGAGACCATGAGATACAATTTCAACATGTTCCTGCCCCTACCCTATCATTCATGAAGTCCGAGTGCAAGCTAGCTAGTAATATAAAGGAAGTTAGGAAGAGATTTTTTCAATATATAAAAGGTAAGAGAGAGGCAAAAATAGACATTGGACCACTAGAAAATGTGGCTGGGGAAGTAATAATAGGAAACAAAGAAATGGCAGACAAACTGAATAGTTACTTTGCATCAGTCTTCACGTGGAAGACACCAGTGGGATGCCCGAGCTCCAGGAGAACCAAGGAGCAGAGGTGAGTGCAGTGACCATTACTAAGGAGAAGGTTCTGAGGAAACTGAAAGGTCTGAAGGTGGATAAGTCACCTGGACCAGATGGACTACACCCCAGGGTCCTAAAAGAGATAGCTGAGGAATTTGTGGAGGCATTAGTGATGATCCTTCAGGAATCACTGGAGGCAGGAAGGGTCCCAGAGGACTAGAAGATGGCTAATGTAACACCACTGTTTAAGTAGGGAGGGAGGCAGAAGACGGGAAATTATAGGCCGGTTAGCCTGACTTCGGTCATTGGTAAGATTTTAGAGTCTGTTATTAAAGATGAGATCGCGAAGCACTTGGAAGTGCATGGTAAAATAGGACTGAGTCAGCACGGCTTTGTCAAAGGAAGGTCGTGTCTGACAAATCTGTTAGAGTTCTTTGAGGAGGTAACAAGCAAGTTAGACAAAGGAGAACTAGTGAACATGATTTATTTAGATTTCCAGAAGGCCTTTGACAAGGTGCCTCATAGGAGACTGTTAAATACGTTAAGAGCTCACGGTGTTCAGGGTAAGATCCTGGCATGGATAGAGGATTGGCTGACTGGCAGAAGTCAAAGAGTGGGGATAAATGGGTATTTTTCAGGATGGCAGCTGGTGACTAGTGGTGTGCCTCAGGGGCCTGTGCTGGGACCACAACTTTTTACAATATACATTAATGATCTGGAATAAGGTATTAAAGGCGCTGTTGCTAAGTTTACAGATGATACAAAGATCTGTCGAGGGACAGGTAGTATTGAGGTAGATTTGGACAAGCTAGGAGAGTGGGCAATGAAGTGGCAAATGAAACACAATGTGGAAAAGTGTGAGGTTATGCACATTGGAAGGAGGAATTTAGGCATAGACTATTTTCTAAATTAAGAAATGCTTCGGAAAGCAGAAGCACAAAGGGACTTGGGAGTCCTTGTTCACGATTCTCTTAAGGTTAATGTGCAGGTTCAGTCAGCAGTTAAGGCAAATGCAATGTTAGCATTCATGTCAAGAGGGCTAGAATACAAAGACCAGGGATGTACTTCTGAGGCTGTATAAGGGCCTGGCCAGATCCCATTTGGAGTATTGTGAGCAGTGTTGGGCCCCATATCTAAGGAAGGATGTGCTGGCCATCCTTCCAGTGGAGGTTCACAAGAATGATCCCTGGAATGAAGAACTGGTCGTATGAGGAACGTTTGAGGACTCTGGGTCTGTACTCACTGGAGTTTAGAAGGATGAGAGGGGAGCTTATTGAAGTGTACAAGATACTGCGAGGCCTGGAGAGAGTGGACATGGAGAGGATGTTTCCACTTGTAGGAAAAACTAGAACCAGAGGACACCATCTCAGATTAAAGGGATGATCCTTTAAAACAGATTTGAGGAGGAATTTCTTCAGCCAGAGGGTGGTGAATCTGTGGAACTCTTTGCCGCAGAAGGCTGTGGAGGACAATTCACTGAGTGTCTTTAAGACAGAGATAGATAGGTTCTTGAGTAATAAGGGCATCAGGGGTTATGGAGAGAAGGCAGGAGAGTGGGGATGAGAAAATATCAGCCATGATTGAATGGCAGAGCAGACTCGATGGGCCAAGTGACCTAATTCTGCTCCTATGTCTTATGGTCTTATTCTATTCAATCCCTTAATTCCTTTTTCCTTCACGCACCTATCCAATGTAATTTTGAACCTTGACATAGGGTTCGATTTTAATTTGCAGGAACATGTGATTTGGGAACGTGTGGGAGGCTACAACTAAGAGCATATTGGGAAATTGGTTCCAACCCACCTAATTCTGGCTGAATTAGACTGTGCAAGTAAGCCTGCTGGAGGGGTGAGATGTCACAAAACATATGCTAATGGCTCAATTACCTAAATGGACTTTTAACTTTAACTTTGGGTTCACGGGTTTCGAGTACTTCCTGGAATTTACCAGTGAAAGCAAAATGAGAACACGCCAATAATTGAGAGTGTTGAAAAATAGCTGTAAGTATTCTCATTTTCTCATTTTTTCTTGCTTTGAGGGAAGGGGTTTGTTCACAATGTTTGGGGTGACAGGTTACTTTATGCATTTTGGAGGTTTCTTCAATAACTTGGAAGTGGCATCTTCACTTTGGAGGTTCGATCGATCAGATCAAACTGCTGCTTGCATTGCTTCAGAATAAAATGAAATGAGGACCAAGAGGAACATCAACAGCACCACCTACAGCAGAAAGAGCACTACCAGCACTGGTAGCAAAAGCCCACTGGTCACAAACCTGTAGCAGCGCAGGAGAGAACAGAAGAACATAATAAAAATAAGAACAGGCATAGGGCATTTGAGCCTGATCCACCATTTAACCTGATCATGGCTCATCTTCGACGTCCACTCCAACTTCTTGCACTCTAAGTGGGGGGACGGTGC
Organism: Scyliorhinus torazame; assembly: GCF_047496885.1. NCBI lineage: Eukaryota > Metazoa > Chordata > Chondrichthyes > Carcharhiniformes > Scyliorhinidae > Scyliorhinus > Scyliorhinus torazame. The sequence goes on from NC_092709.1 coordinate 179,795,201, forward strand.
CTTCATGGTAATGTCATTGAACTAGTAATCCAGAGGTCCCAGTGTGCGCTAACGCTTTGCAGACATGGATTCAAATCCCACCACGATAGCTGGTGGAATCTGAATTCAGTGAATAAATCTGGAACATCAAGTTGATCAAATAAAACTACCATCCATTGTCTTAAAAACCCATCTGGTTCACTAATGTTCTTTAAGGAAGGAAATCTGCCATATTTACCTGGTCTGGCCGACATGTGACTTCAGGGGCGTCATTCTCCGACCCCCCGCCGGGTTGGAGAATGGCCGTTGGCAGCCGTGAATCCCGCCCCCGCCCCCGCCGAAGTCTCCGGTACCGGAGATTGGGCGGGGGTGGGAATTGGGACATGCCGGTTGGCGGGACCCCCCGCTCAATTCTCCGGCCCAGATGGGCCGAAGTCCCGCCCAGAAATTGCCTGTCCCGCCGGCGTAAATCAAAGCTGGTATTTACCGGTGGGACCAGGCGGCGTGGGTGGGCTCCGGGGTCCTGGGGGGGGCGCGGGGCGATCTGGCCCCGGGGGTGCACCCACGGTGGCCTGGCCCGCGATCGGGGCCCATCGATCCGCGGGCGGGCCTGTGCCGTGGGGGCACTCTTTCCCTTCCGCCTCCGCCACGGCCTCCACCATGGCGGGGGCGGAAGAGACTCTCCCCACTGCGCATGCGTGGGAAACTGTCGGCGGCCGCTGACGCTCCCGCGCATGCGCCGCATTTCCGCGCCAGCTGGCGGGGCACCAAACGCCATTTCCGCCAGCTGGTGGGGCGGAAATCCCTCCGGCGCCGGCCTAGCCCCTCAATGTTGGGGCTCGGCCCCCAAAGATGCCGCACCTTTGGGCCGGCGCGATGCCCGTCTGATTGGCGTCGTTTTTGGCGCCAGTCGGCGGACATCGCGCCGTTGGGGGAGAATTTCGCCCCAGATCCACAGCAAAATGGTTGCCTCTTAACTGCCTGCTGCAATGGCCTAGCAAACCATTCTGTCCTAGAGCAATTAGGGATAGCTGACAAATGCTTTGCTTGCCAGCAATGCCCACATCCCCTGATAGAATACATCCCCACATCCCTTGATTCCCAAAACTCTGTTGTTTCCTGCCTTGAATATGCTGAATCACTAAGTATCCATACCAATGAGAGGCAGAAAATGACAAAGGTTCAGAACAATTTCAGTGAAGACATTTATCCTTGTCTCAGCCCTAAATAAATTACCCTTTTTTTGGATTTTGTGACCCAAAATCTTTGTTAATGCAGTATTATGCTGGGTGGCCAATTAAGGTCTGCCCAACATGGGCAGCACAAGTAGCTAGCACTGTGGCTTCACAGCGCCAGGATCCCAGGTTCGATTCCCCGCTGGGTAACTGTCTGGTCGGAGTCTCCACATTCTCCCCGTGTCTGAGTGGGTTTCTTCCGGGTGCTCCAGTTTCCTCCCACAGTCCAAAGACGTGCAGGTTAGCTGGATTGGCCATATACTAAATTGCCCTTAGTGTCCAAAAAGGGTAGGAGGGGTTATTGGGTTACGGGGATAGGGTAGAAGTGAGGGCTTAAATGGGTCTGTACAGACTCGATGGGCCGTATGGCCTCCTTCTGCACTGTATGTTCTATGTAACGTATCTACCAGTTGGGTCTCTGGGCTGACCGGGATGGGAATGGGTGGGGCACCAGGCGCACATTAGACCCGACGGGGTGTTTAAAAAAAGAGGAAGCTCCTTGAAGGCTGCCAGGAGTTGTGAGGGAGGCTGATGGTGTTGTGTATTCAGAGGAATGTCATCAGTGCCAGGAGGACATGGAAGGTGGGAGGACATGTCAGGTGGGCTAAATGACCCCCCCCCCCCTCACCCCCCACCACCATTATACAGATGAGTGCATGTCTGTCCTGATGCAGGAGGTCAATGCCAGGCACAGTTTTCTGATGGCCAAGAGCGGGAAGAGAAGGCCGCCCATCCTGACGAAGAAGGCCTGGACAGAGGTGGTTGTTGAGGTCAGTGGGCACGAGATGGTGCGCCGCCCCTGGCTGCAGTGCCACAAAAAGTTCAATGATCTTCTGCGGTCAGCAGAGATGCCATGGACTCGTGCCAAGAGTTACAGTCCATTCCCCTGTGAGCTCAGGGGTCTGAGTGTGCATGTCAACTGGCACTGAAACCAGCCCTGCCAAACCTATACTGTGAACACAGTAGGTCGCAGTGCATTGGTAGGGGGAAATGTGCCACGGTGAAATGGCCTGCTATATGCCCTCGGGGGCATCGGTAATGGACCGTAAGCAAGATGGAACGCTAGTTAGACTAACTATTGTTCCCAGTCAGGAAAAAAAAAGTCACAATGCTGTAGAGTGCTGCCAAACTGGTGGGGGAATCCCCAGTCTGCTGCTCCTGACTAGGAGTGAGATTGATGCTCTGGAGTTGAACTACCACTGGCCAGCTCGCTCCCACGGTCTGGGTGAGATGGAAAGAAAGTCAGTATGTAGGTTCCATATGCAGGTTTGGCGGAGGTCACAGGTCAGGTCCCTCTTATAAGAAAGTGAGCTGCTCCAACCATAGTGCCCATTGAAGCTCCAATGCAGATATCACCATATAAAATCTCTCCATTGTTTCAGCAGGCCACTGTGTATTGCGACAATGGTGATTTAATTCACTGATGCTGTGCCTTTCTTCCACAAATGAGCCAACAACATCAGCCGTAGATGACCCCGAGGACCCCACATTGAGCATCCATGAAGATATCGCTCCTGCACCTACATCACATAGTCTTTCAGAACCTGGCACCAATGGGTATTAGGTTATCGCCTCGTGGGTAGCGGATCAGTGCAGACTCGATGGGCCAAATGGCCTCCTTCTGCACTGCAATAATTTTACGGTTCTATGATTCTAGTGCACGGTGGTGAAGACACTTCACACACATGTGAGGAGGTGACAGAGGCAGGGAGGCCCCAGAGTGCCAACAGTTGGAGCCGAAGCTAATCCCAGGAAGATGACGAACCTATGGAGACGCCGATCAGGCAGCAGATACTGCATCTCCAGCAGGATGCGCGGGAAGATCTGGCGGAGATCCATGAGGGTCTAAGTGTCATGGCTTCTGTCACTGAGGAGTCCATGTGGAGCATGAACACTAGGTTGACTCTCATCACCAAGCGCCCATCTTCCTTCATTGACAAAGTGGAGACACTCATGGAGAAGCTGCTTCAGAGGCACGCTCAGGGGTTCCAGGGTTCGCGCTCAGACCTGCAGTCCAACACACCGGCTGTGTGCTCAGGAGGTCTCTACCATTTTGAGTGATGGATGAGACACTGAGTCTCTCTGCTAGATTCCTGTCCATCAACGATGAGCAGGGAGGAACAAATGCACCCCAAATGGCAGACAAGCCTATCATCTCTGTGGGCCTCTGTCAGGATGCTCCACAGGATGGCAGAAGCTCCTCTGCTACTCTGCCAATGGCCACTGCCATAACATATGAGGAATACCCAGCCATGAGGCTGGTTGCTTCTTCCTATCTGGAGCTAACTCAGGTCTCGGTGGCCAGAGGATGCCCGTCAAGAACATCACGGCCACCACAACACATATTCAGCAGGCGGCCTTCGATGCTGCTGCTAGCAAGGGCGGGGGTGGGGGGGTGGGGTAGAGGAGGGGGGTACAAAACCGCAGCACCAACAAGCTTAAATCTAATGTACCTTAAACATAAACTCTTCACCCACCACCCAACTCCATTATCTCTCCATAACAACTCATGCCCCCCACTCACCACCACCCATGCTCCATCATGCCCCTATGGTCCTTCATACCCCACCTCAATAGCCACACACTCAGTAGGCAGACCTCAGGAGAAATTTGAAAATGAAATATCAGTCTAATGAGCTAATACAACTCTCAGCATTCATATATACTTAATCATAAGAAAACTTCCATTTGTGACACCCATTCGAAGCTTTTACATTTCCTCAAGTGGTCACTCTGTTATAAACACAAACTTCTATTCAACCCTACATCAAGGATAGCTATTTTTTTAGCAGCCTCTTTAAACTGTCAATCAAATAGTGAACTCAGTCCCTCTGCTGAAATAATGCTTTTGTAGCTTCTGAAACTCAACCAAGCATTCATAATGACCTCATCTGTAATGATAATCATCAGGAAATACCAACAAAGATCTTAATTGAAACGGTGGAACAAGTAGTCTTGAATTTGTTTTCTAACCAACACTAGATGGTCTGTCAATCAAAGCAGCTCAATAGATTTTTTAAAAACTCTCACTTGCAGCTTAAAGCTGTCTCCTTTCCCAAGTTTAAAGAGGATTTAAAAAAACTCAGATCATGATACCTAAGCAGACCTTATCAATCCTTCACAAATGTTTACATCTTCATCATCAATTTGCGAGTCCCATACTAAGACTCCTGAAACAGCAAAAAAATCAAGTCTGTTTGAGTTTATAACTAATTTCAAATGATCCTGCTGAATTTGGGTTTCTGTCTATGATTCAAATTTCACCCCCGTCCCCCTATCCGAATAAATGGGATCTGTCAGAATGAGGGATCTGCATCCGGATCCCACCCGTCATTTTAAAAATTTCAGGAGTTGGCACGACTCCACAGAAGCCTGGTCCCAGACCTAATAATCCTGAAAACATGGGGCTGGATTCTCTGTCACGCCGCGCCAGATTTCTGGTTCAGCACGCCGGCGGGATGCTCAATTTCGCTGACTGGTCAATGGGGTTTTGCAATGTGGGGCATCACCATGCCGTTGGGACACCCCTGGGCTGCCGGCAAACTGGAGCGCCCGACGGCAGAGAATCCAGCCCATGAGGTCAAAGCAATCAGAAGTGATGATCAGGTAAAATAGCATCAGCTGAAACTTCTTGCTGGCCCAACTGCTACATTCAGTCTCATTATTATTCAATATGTTGCAATTATTGTGTTGGCCAAGTTTTCTCACCTCAGATTTTATAGTTCCATTTCATTCAGTCCAACCTGCTATTTGATTTGTCCAACTGCAAATTACAGTCTAATCAACAGCTATCACCCAATACCAATGATGGTTCCACCTTTAGTCCTTTCTTTTCAAAATTCCTGCTATCATCTTGTTCATAAGTGAAATTTCCACACATTCTCCAGTGACAAAGGTGCCACCAAATTGTTTCCATGTTCATGCCAACTATTTATTTTTGCCCGGGGGCGGAGAATTCACTTTCACTCCGTAATCTTGCCCGGTGTCAGTCCGGCAATTTTCCGTACCACGGAAATTGGCGTGACCGCAGAGTATGCCGTGCGGCCAGGGGCCCATTGCCAGAGGCCCACACAGGAATCATCTGCTCCCGACCGGCCGAGTTCCTGACGGCGTGGAACGAACCACCTATTGCCGATTGGGATGCTGGTGTGACGGCTGCAGACTCAGTCCGTGGCCGCCCTGGTCAGGGGAGGGGGGATCGGAGGCCAGGGGGGCCATATAGGCGGCCGGGGATTAGATCTGCGCGGTTTCAGGCTCGGCCGCGCGACTGATCGGAGGGGTCTTTCTCTGTCTGGCTCTGCGGTCCGAGTTCGCCATAGAGCTTGGCATGGCCGCTGGAGGCTGCCGCCGTGCACATGCGTGGACTCCAAACCGGAGGTGCGGGGGCCCGTATCCGCAGCTAAAGCTGCGAGATTTATTCCGGGTCCCTGCTAGTCCTCTGGAGGGCATTGAATTAGTTCATCTTTTTTATCGGAATTTCGGGAGTAAAACTCCACCTTTTTTACGCCGGCGTGGGGACAGAGTCTCATTTTGGGGGAATCCAGCCCCTGTATTCTGCCCGACGCTGGATTCTCTGCCGCATCTGGAACTCCGGTACCGACGGCGGCCGGCGGAGAATCCAAATGTGACAGAAGAATTCTCAAATTATAAAATGGAAATTCCGGGCATCTGGAGGAATGCATGTTTTTAAATTTGACATATAATAATAAAGGTAGCTCAACGAAAAGAAAAGAAGAATGATTGAATGGTTAAGCTACATCAACTGATGGCCTTCTATTTGAAAAATGTTATTTAGCCTAGAAATTGCCGAAACTGTTAATCCTTACACTTGTGGGAAATGTATAATTATCAGCCCGTTTGAGACTGTGGTATTGGACTCACTTACCATTCATTGCCTTGCATTAAAATTGCTGTGGGAAGAACTTTTAAGTTGGCTGCTAACATTTTCAATATGTGCAAACGACCAATTAAGATGGCAGTGTCCATTAATGCCATACCACTGCATTACTCATTTAATGAGTTCATGTCACTTCAATGAAACCGACATTATTGCAGACACTGCTGTGACAGCCTATATTTAAATGGGAGCAGTTGCAAGTTTTGTTTTCACGGGCTGGATTCTCCGACCTCCGCCGGGTCAGAGAATCGCCGGGGGCTCGCGTGAATCCCGCCCCCGCCGGTTGCCGAATTCTCCGGCACCGGATATTCGGCAGGGGTGGGAATCGCGCCACGCCGGTTGGCGGCCCCCCCGGCGATTCACCGGCCCGGATGGGCCGAAGTCCCACTGCTGGAATGCCTGTCCCGCCGGCGTGGATTAAACCACCTCTCTTACCGGTGGGACAAGGCGGCGTGGGCGGGCTCCGGGGTCCTGTGGGGGGGGGCGATCTGGCCCGGGGGGTGCGCCCACGGTGGCCTGGCCTGCGATCGGGGCCCACCGATCCGCGGGCGGGCCTGTGCCGTGGGGGCACTCTTTTCCTTCCGCCTTCGCCATGGTCTCCACTCTGGTGGAGGCGGAAGAGACCCCCTCCACTGCGCATGCGCGGGGATGCCCTGAGCGGCTACTGAAGCTCCCGCGCATGCGCCACCCGGCAAAGTCAGTTTCGCGCCAGCTGGCGGGGCATCAAAGGCCTTTCCCGCCAGCTGGTGGGACGGAAATCAGTCCGGCGCGTGCCTAGCCCCTCAAGATTAGGGCTCGGCCGCTCAAGATGCGGAGGATTCCGCACCTTTGGGGCGGCGCGATGCCGGACTGATTCGCGCCGTTTTTGGCGCCGGTCGGCGGACATCGCGCCGATTGCGGAGAATTCCGCCCCACATTCTAACTTTTTATGGTCCATGAGGATTGCACTCTGCGCTCCATGAGCACTGGACTTGACAAAACAGAACTGATAAGAGCAAGGTAGGGCTGCCCACATTAGATAGCAAACAAGTTATACCACTGCTTTTTACTCACTGGCTGGTAACTTACATTGGAGTGGAAACTGACTTGGATTGCCACTCCACTCCAGGTTTACTTCTAAATGGAGCCACTCCTATCTTGCCCGACCGGCTTGCTCAGGCTGAGTGAGATCACTCCAGCGCAGTGGTCTCTAACGGCCGACTGTTGCATCCAGACGGTCCTTCACAGTGGCACAGGTGGCTAGCACTGTGGCTTCACAGCGCCAGGGTCCCAGGTTCAATTCCCCGCGGGGTCACTGTCTGTGCGGTGTGTGCACGTCCTCACCATGTCTGCGCGGGTTTCCTCCGGGTGCTCCGGTTTCCTCCCACAGTCCAAATACGTGCAGGTTAGGTGGATTGGCCACGATAAATTGCCCTTAGAGGCCAAAAAGGTTAGGAGGAGTTCTTGGGCTACGATTATAGGGTGGAAGTGAGGGCTTAAGTGGGTTGATGCAGACTCGATGGGCCGAATGGCCTCCTTCTGCACTGTATGTTCTATATTCTATGTTCCTTCTAAAACCATTCTATGCCCTGATGATGTGCGACGGTACTTTAAACCACTATCTTATGGGCAGCACGGTAGCATTGTGGGTAGCACAATTGCTTCACAGCTCCAGGGTCCCAGGTTCGATTCCGACTTGGGTCTCTGTCTGTGCGGAGTCTGCACATCCTCCCTGTGTGTGCGTGGGTTTCCTCCGGGTGCTCCGGTTTCCTCCCACAGTCCAAAGATGTGCAGGTTAGGTGGGTTGGCCATGATAAATTGCCCTTAGTGTCCAAAATTGCCCTTAGTGTTGGGTGGGTTTACTGGGTTATGGGGATAGGGTGGAGGTGTGGACCTTGGGTAGGGTGCTCTTTCCAAGAGCCGGTGCAGACTCGATGGGCCGAATGGCCTCCTTCTGCACTGTAAATTCTATGATGACAACAACAGTAACAGTGAGTAAATATAATAATATATGCAACAGCCATACGTGGCTCACCACACCATTGCTATTTTTCATTAACAGCAGAACTATGTCAGTGAAGCAAAGGTTTCGCGGAAAAAAATAGCAGTGCTATGTTATCTTCTTCAACTTCTTCAGGAAGATAACTGCACGAGATGTAACATTGTAATATTGCAAATGACCATTTCTTTCACAATTTATACACTGGGCTCTTTCCATGCTTGTATTGAGAGCATCTGAACTATTGACTAGTTTGCTATCCAAAGGTGTACCAAGGGAGTGAAAGCTGCATTATTCATCATGGCCAAGAACTTCACACTACTGACAGACAACAGGAATCTGAGACGTCAGCACAATTCGGGAAATGTGTTAGCTTTTCCAGATTTCAGAGATTCTGCGCACAAAGTTGTGGGGCGAAATTCTCCCCAATCGGCGCGATGTCCGCCGACCGGCGCCAAAAACGGCGCAAATCAGTCCGGCATCGCGCCACCCTAAAGGTGCGGAATCCTCCGCATCTTGACCGGCTGAGCACTAACCTTGAGAGGCTAGGCCTGCGCCGGACTGATTTCCGCCCCGCCAGCTGGCGGGAAAGGCCTTTTGTGCCCCGCCAGCTGGCACGGAAATGACATTGCCGGGAGGCGCATGCGCGGGAGCGTCAGCGGCCGCTCACGGCATCCCCGCGCATGCGCAGTGGAGGGAGTCTCTTCTGCCTCCACCATGGTGAAGACCGTGGCGAAGGCGGAAGGAAAAGAGTACCCCCACGGCACAGGCCCGCCCGCGGATCGGTGGGCCCCTATCGCGTGCCAGGCCACCGTGGGGGCACCCCCCGGGACCAGATCGCCCCGCAACCCCCCCAGGACCCCGGAACCCGCCCGCGCCGCCTTGTCCCGCTGGTAAAAGAGGTGGTTTAATCCACGCCGGCAGGACAGGCATTCCAGCAGCGGGACTTCGGCTCATCCGGGCCGGAGAATCGCCGGGGGGGGGGCCCGCCAACCGGCGCGATTCCCGCCAGCCCCCGGCGATTCTCCGACCCGGCGGGGGGTCGGAGAATCTCGCCCCTGATTCTTTGTGCCCAAAAGGAACTTTATTCTCCCAATACCCAGAAGGCATGCAGAAGCATACAGGTTAATGCTCTTTTCAAATCCTTGTGTTTAAATTCCTTTGCTATCTTTTGTTCCCCTGTTTCAGTCATCTCCCTTGGTCCTCAACACTCCTGATTCTTAATTTTTTCAACACTGGCCCCTTGTGCATCACCTACCGGTATACCTGACCATCTGTAGCTATCTAGGATGAATAATACTGTACTCTGGAATTTCCTCGCGACACCCATCTGCCTCTCCTCTTCTAAAGTATGTTTTTGCTGGCTTGGGCTGCTTGGCTTGAAGGACCTGTTTCTGTGCCATTTATCTAATGTTAAAAGAAAATCTCGTTCACCAAGCTCTTTCTCACACCTGCTAATAGTTCATTCTTTGCCTCCGATTTTTGTATTTGCTCCTCTGGCGTGTTACGTTAAAGATGTTGGAAATAGAAGTGTTTTTGTTCTTGAAGGATGAGAATCTTGACTGATGTTTATTTAAACCATTTAGATTTTTGCAGTGTTCGACACTGTGCGATTTTCCTCTTTTCACACAAATATTTTTTTAAACGCTGTGTCAAACAAATTACATAAAAAGCCATTGGATCGTTTACCTCATGATAATGTTACTTTGCATCAGGATACAAAGCTGCTCCACAGTTTAGGTTGACCAAAAATATCAAAGATAAATATGTATTGTCATGCAAAGCTGCAATTTTACAACCATGTGTATCCATACATGCAGACAAGTACACGGCAAATACATCTCTGAGCAATCCAAACATATTCTTGGCCTCTTCCATGTCTGTAAGCTGCATTAGGTTCTTGCACTGCATATTAATGAGAAAGATAAATCTGCAGCCAGCCCTCTCTTGAGGGTCTTTACTCTGCTTGCACAGTTCAATGTATCTCTCTGATGAACTTTGCACTTTTCTGTGACGTGCCTTCATGTTAATATGGCTAGGTTTTCAAAAGGCGAGAGAAGCATTTTAACTCCATATTTGCTGTGCCAGTATACTCATAGTTACAAAATTGGATCTCTAATGGTTGTGCTTGTGATACATTTTTAAAAATCTCGCTGTTTTATTGCTGATTGGTTTTACCTCAGATGGGAAAGTGCATAGGTTAGCAGAAAATGGCATCATTATAATTTAAGCCACAATTAATGAGCCAGGTAGTTGCTCTTCGGTTCTGGCTTTGTTTAACATATGTAACACCAACTGTGACATATTCTCAAAGAGCTTTGTTCGTGAAACCCAGGGAGAAGCCATCTGTTCTTACCGATGTGAGCATTAGAAACGTTTACACATATAAAGATATTGTTTGGTCAAGATTAAAACTATGGAGGTTTACTCATTTAGAGATACTGCATTTATTCAGGAAGAACTTTATTTTCATTGTATCACATGCCAACTATTATCATTACAAATGTAAATCTCTTAAACAAAAGTTAATCTTTTTGTAAATAACAATTCAGACAGCATGCAAATTGAGAAAATGCAATCCAAAAGGCTCACTCAGCCTTATTTATGAAAGCAAAAATGATATCTGAAAGTCTAAAACCAGTGAGTGAACCATGTGTTACATAGAAATGCAAGTTTTCATGAACCAAATGCATGAACCCATATTCAAAAAAGACAGAACCCAGCAAGACTTATACACAAAGAAATCCTCGTATGCACAAAATGTGTGATAACTCCCTCCCTCTAAATAATTAGAGCCCATTTGAAGCAAAGTGACACATATGTAAGATTTCACATACATTAGTAATGGTACTCTCATACAGAGAAAACTAAAGCCTCCATACACAAAACACACTCAATAAATTCCATTCATATCCACAGATTGAACTCCAAGAGTGCAAGCCACACGCAAGAACCACGAACCTCATACACATGAGGAACAAAGCATGCATGTACAACCTAAATGTGAGCCCCAAACCTATTTGATTGAAAAGAAAACAATCTCTTGCATCTCTCCCTCCCCTAAAACCTGGAAGCACTCAACTCTTTAAAGTTTCCAGGACCTAGAGGATAAAGGTTAATGGGTGAATTGTGAACAATCACATCAGCCTTGTGGGTTTCTATCATTCCAGGAAGGAGGCAGATTGTCGATGGCTTCAAAGACACTTTTTAAGAAACAAAAAAAAACACACAACCAGTTGTTACAGATGCACACTGAGGCACAATGATTAGCACTGCTGCCTCACAGCTCCAGGGATCCAAGTGCAATTCTGGCCTTGGGTGACTGTTTGTGTGGAGTTTGCACGTTCTCCCATTCTCCCATGTCTGCATAGGTTTCCTCCACGTGCTCCGGTTTCCTCCCACAGTCCAAAGATGTGAAGGTTAGGTGGATTGGCCATGAATAACATGTGGGGTTATGGAGATAGGGTGGGTGAGTAGGCCTAGGTAAGGTGCTCTTTCAGGTGGTTAGTGCAGAATAGATGGGACGAATGGCCTCCTTCTGCACTGAAGGGGGCCTATGGATTCCAACCCCCAAAGCAGAAGGAACAGTGCCCATCACGTTCATATACTGCTACAATATAAGAAATTGTTACTTTGTGCAGTTATGATATTACATAGATTTTTTTAAACTATTATGAAGATTACATTTTTTTAAATACATTTTTATTAGTTTTTTAATAGTTTGCAAATAATGCAACAAAATACATTTTCAATGCAAAACAGGTAGAGTACAGAACAAGAATTGTTGCTGATATAAGAATGACTTTAGAACAACAGGCTTAGCGAACTGGTGCCTCCAGTTTTAATACCTGATCAATCAGAAGGAACCAATTAGAGGGAGGAAAAGGAGAAGACCAAAGAAATAAGATCGGATGACAACTCAGGCTGCACACCTTTATGTATTGCGAGAACACGACTCACAATATGGCTCAAGGGATCCTAACAGGAGTTGGCCAAGCCCAGAAATGTGAAATAGGGGTCCCAATCTTACTGATTGCATCAGACTTAGAACAGATCACAGATGTCAGGAATTCCATCGGAATACATTCCATGACTAATTTATGGCAATTTTGAATTGAAGGGTATTTTTACGAGCTGCAAAAGTTGATGATATTATACAGCCCTTTTTCATCAACGTCAGTAATTTTCCCAATTTGGAAGACCGAGAATTAGGAACAAAGGATTAAGATTTAAGGCTCTGTCAAATATCCTGTCAAGCTCCATAACTACATCGCACCAATAGGATTGAATATTAATACAGCTGCATATACAGTGTATATAATTACCGTCAACTACCTGGCACATCGGCGATATAGTGGTAGGATCAAACCTGTGTCTCAGACTTGGCGTGATATCCAAATGCTGCAAAAGCTTAAATTGAGTCCCCTTCATTCTATTGTAAACCAAGATCTTATTGGCACAATCCCAAACACTGCCTCATGTCTCCTCATCAATATTAATTCCTAAGTCTTCTTTCCAAGACTGCAGGTACTCAATGTACTAACACAGGATCTAGAGCATAAGGTATCATAGAACTTGCTAATTACTTGTCTAGGCTTTGCAGAAATCAGGAGCGCGATTCTCCGACCCCCCACCGAGTCGGAGAATAGTCGGGGGCCGGCATGAATCCCGCCCCCGCCGTGTCCCAAATTCTCCCTCACCGGATATTCGGCGGTGGCGGGAATCGCACTGCGCCGGTCGGCAGGAATCCCCCGGCGATTCTCCGGCCCGCGATGGGCCGAAGTCCTGCCGCTGTCAACCCACGCCAGCCGGCGTGGATTGAACCACCTTTGGGATGGCGGGACACGGCGCGCAGGCGGGCTCCGGGGTCTTGGGGTGGGCGCGGGGCAATCTGGCTCCGGGGGGGTGCCCCCACGGTGGCCTGGCCCGCGATCGGGGCCCACCGATCCGCGGCGGACCTGTGCCGTGGGGGCACTCTTTTCCTTCCGCCTTTGCAATGGTCTCCACTATGGCAGAGGCGGAAGAGACTCCCTCCACTGCGCATGCGCGGGGATGCCGTGAGCGGCCGCTGACGCCCCCCGCCAGCGCCGCCCGGCAAAGTCATTTCCACGCCAGCTGGCGGGGCGCCAAAGGCCTTTCCCGCCAGCCGGCGGGGCGGAAATCACTCCGGCGTGGGCCTAGCCCCTCAAGGTGAGGGCTCGGCCCCTCAAGATGTGGAGAATTCCGCACCTTTGCGGCAGCGCGATGCCGGACTGATTCGCGCCGTTCTTGGCGCCGGTCTGCGGACATCGCGCCGATTACGGAGAATCCCGCCCCAGAAATCAGTTTAGGGGCGAAATTCTCTGGAAACGCCGTGATGTCCGCCGACTGGCGCCCAAAACGGCACAAATCAGACGGGCATCGCGCCGCCCCAAAGGTACGGAATGCTCCGCATCTTTGGGGGCCGAGCCCCAACCTTGAGGGGCTAGGTCGGCGCCGGACGAATTTACGCCCCGCCAGCTGGCGGAAAAGGCATTTGGTGCCCCGCCAGCTGGCACGGAAATGACATCTCCGGGCAGCGCATGCACGGGAGCGTCAGCGGCCGCTGATGGTATTCCCGTGCATGCGCAGTGGAGGGAGTCTCTTCTGCCTCCGCCATGGTGGAGACCGTGGCGGAGGCAGAATGGAAAGAGTGCCCCCACGGCACAGGCCCGCCCGCGGATCGGTGGGCTCCGATCGCGGGCCAGGCCACCGTGGGGGCACCTCCCGGGGCCAGATCGCCCCGCGCCCCCCCTAGGACCCCGGAGCCCGCCCGCGCCGCCTTGGTCCGCCGGTAAGGTAGGTGGTTTAATTTACGCCGGCGGGACAGGGATTTTAGCGGCGGGACTTCGGCCCATCCGGGAATCGCGGTGCGATTCCCGCCCCCGCCGATTATCCGGTGCCGGAGACTTCGGCAACCGGCGGGGGCGGGATTCACGCCAGCCCCCGGCGATTCTCCGACCCGGCGGGGGGTCGGAGAATCTCGCCCTAGATCTCCCATCTATGTGGCGGGTCATCCTCCACACTCCAAGAGGAGAACAATAATTTTTGCATCTTGCGGAATCTGTCCTTTGTCCCCATAAAACAACAATCTGCTGAGGGTAAACCGACCGGTCTGCTTTAATATCGAGCCAAATAGAGGCAGGGTCCTCCTTAACCCAATATCTTATAAATCTAAGGTGAGAGGCCAGTTGATATAGATTGATATTCAGGACGCCAAAACCCCTCTTGGAGCTCAGGAGTTGCAACTTGGTAAACTTTAGACAAGGCTTCTTCTTATTCCAGGTAAACAAACTGATCATCCCATTAATCTACTGAAAGACTCCAGCTGACAACAAGAGCGGCAACATCTGCAAGGGGTGTAACAATCTAGGGAACACATTCATTTTAATCAAGGAAACCCTCTCCAGCCATGATCTGGCATGGAAGACAAATGGGTCAAACCCCACCTAATAGAAGCAATCAACTGAGGAAGGCTAGCCCCATGCAACTGTCTAAAAGAGGGTACTTAAACATCAATGCCGACCACTTAAAAGGGAAATCGGTAAAGGGGGGGAGGTTTACCCCTCAACTCTCCCACCGGCACAGCCTCCGATTTTGTAAAATTAATCTTATAACCGCAGAAGGCACCAAATCTATCCACCACATCAATCATAGCAGGAACTGAAACATCCAGCTTTGAAACAAATATCAATACATTATCCACATAAAGTATAATCTTATGCTGCCTCTCCCCGCAACCCAGCCCCGATATCAAGGGATCCCTCATACTAGCCTCCGCAAGTGGCTCTATGGGCAGTGCAAACAGTAAGGGGGACAGGGGACACCCCTGTCTGGCCCTCTCTGCAGACCCAAGTTCTTGGACCTAAAACAATTTTTGAGTACTGCCGCTAAAGGTCTATGGCACAGCACATGAACCCATTCAATATATTCCTCACTCAATCCAAATCGCCGCAGTATATACACCAGATAATTCCATTCCACCCGATTAATGGCTTACAAAGACTTTCTCCACATCCAAGGAGGTCACCAGCCCAACTAGTGCCCACTAGTGCAATGCCTGGATCACATCCAATAACCTTCTACTGTTGTTACTGGAAAACCTACCCTTTATGAAATCAGTCTGATCCTCCCGGACAATCATTGGTAAAACTCCAAACTACCTCGCCAATACTTTAGACAACAATTTCAAATCAACATTCAGAAGTGAGATTGGCCTTTAGGAGGCGTTTTCCTCCTATTTTTAAAATCAGGGAGATGTTTGCCTCCCGAGGAGTTGATGGCAGGAGACCTGCCTCAAAGGAGTGACAATACTTACCCACCAGGGACTCCATTACCAGATCCTTAAACGCCGTGCCAAACTCGCACCAATACCACCTGGTCCCAGGCCAAAGCTCCATAATGGCCACGGCCACTTTATTTTTAGAGATAGGAGCACTAGGTGCCAAATGCTGATGCTCAAAAACCACAGGGAGCTCGAAGGAAGAAACAAAGCACTCCATGCCTAACGATACATCACCAGGCATGTATAATTCAGCATAGAAATCCCTAAATACCTCATTGATCTTCTCTGTTTTCATTAACCTCCTATCCCCATGTTTCGCACAGAGGTAATAGCCCTGGAGTCTTCCTTTTTCTTAGTCAAAAAGGGCAAATATTTACTCGACGTATTCCCAAAGTCATACAGTTTTTTTGCTTCGCGAACCTCAGATTTATCTCAGCCTGTTGTGTCAATAATGAATTGAGACCTAACCTTACTACGTTAACCTCCTTCAGTGATTGCTTGCTGGGAGCCTTCCTGTACTGCTCCCCTACCTCGGCCAAGCAAATCGTCAGCCAGTGTTGGCTCTCCAACATTTCCTGCCTCTTGTTAGTTGTGTAAGAAATAACCAATTCCTCAGCATATGCCTTGCAGAACTGCCACAAGGTGGAAGGAGTGACATCAGAAGGAGAATTGAAAGAGTAAAAGAACTCAGACTCCTTCTTAAAAAATGTACTGAAGGATTTATCTCGAAGAAGAGAAGCATCAAACTGCCATGAGCTAGAGCGTAGGGAAGGGAGGCCGTGGCGGTGGGGTGGGGGGGGGGGGGGGGGTGGTGGTGTGGGGGGGGGGGGGGCGCGGGGGGGGGGGGCAAAAGTTCCAGGAAGAGAAGAGCATAGTCAGAGGTTACAATGCTTCCCAGAGAAGAAGAGGACACCAAGTGTAGGATAGTCCTCGGCACAAAAAAAGTCTATTCTCATGTGACATTAATTGCGAACTGAGAAAGAAAGAAAAATGCCGATCTCTGGAATGCAAAGTCCTCCAGATATCCAGATATCCCATTTCCTCACATGCAGAAGCCAGCGCTCTAGCCGGCAGGATGGGGGGATTTTTAGTAACCGGGAAATTGTCCATCATGAGGCTCAGATTACCATTAAAGTATCCACCCACAAAAGAGTCGGCCAAGGCCAACTCCACAAAGTCTGCAAAAGCCTTATTTATAAGCTCCAGGGAGTAACTTGATGGGCCATATTCATTCATGTACCAACCCCTTGGCAATCTCATACCTGCCTCCCTTATCCTTAACACAATTCTCCAGTTTAAAGGGGGCATTCTTGTTGACAAAAAGTACCACACCCCTGCTGCTCGTCGAAAAGAAAGCAAAAAAAACTGCCCCACCCAATCCCATCTTAGTGCACCTTGTGACTCCTGTAACAACACTCCTGCCAACTTTCTCCTGAAGAAAGGACCTTTTTCCTTGCGATACATTGCAGCTGTATAGGGTACTGATGAGGCCACACCTGGAGTACTGTGTAGAGTTTTGATCTCCTGACTTGAGAAAGGATGTACAGGCACTGGAGAAGGTGCAGAGGAGATTCACTAGTTTGATTCCAGAGTTGAGAGGATTGGCTTATGAGTAGAGACTGAGTAGACTGGAACTATACTCATTGGAATTTAGAAGAATGAAGGGGAATCTTACAGAAATATATAAAGTTATGAAGGGAATAGATAAGATATAAGCAGGGATGAAACTAGAACTAGGGGGCATAGCCTCAAAATAAGGGGGAGTAGATTTAGGACTGAGTTGAGGAGAAATGTTTTTAAGGAAAAGATAGATAGGTTTTGAACAGTAAAAGAATAAAATGTTACAGTGAGCGGGCGGGTAAGTGGAGCTATGTCCACAAAAAGATCAGCCATGATCTTACTGAATGCGGAGCAGGCTCAGGAGCCAGATGGCCTACTCCTGCTCCTAGTCTTTATGTTTTTATGATAGGATGATGAATTTCCCGTACTTTCGAAGAGCAGGAACGGGAAGAAAAAGCCAACAAGGGAATGGGAACCAAATGCCCCTCCCGTATTTTGAACCCACCCATAAAACCTGCATCCTCCACTTACCTCCTGGCAATGGCGCCACTTGGTGCTGACATGATTAAAGAGAGGATATACTGAGAAAAGACAACGGGCAATTAGCACACAGCACAGCTACCACTGGAAGAAGATTTAAAGATTCTGAGGCGTCAACGGGGTGATCAACAATAATATTTAATTTAGTAACTTTCCAATGTTAAGTGATAATGCCCCCGAACCACCTATCCCTAACTTCGCCCCCGCCAATGCTGTACCCCTACAATTGTGTACCCTCCCATTCCGCCTAAGTATGTTTCCAGGATGCACATAAGAAGTGGGGGTACCCTGATGCCTTCTACACACTGTTTCTTGAACACCCTTTGCATATTTGCTGAGATTGTCAATTAGCATCAAATTTGTGCTGTTGACCTATGAGCAAAGGGAGTGAGATTGAAACTATGAAAAATTGTCTTGTATAAATCTTTTATATTGAGCAGTCAGGGGAGGCTTTCAGCACATCATCTATATCGAAAATGTTTCTCAAGCCACAATGCAGATTACTGCAATAATATTATTCAATTTATCCTGTAGTTAAGCTACTACCATTCACAGGTGTGAAAATTACATTTCAACAGTGATTGCAGATTGAGGTGACTGAACACAGTGGCAACAAATAACCACATTATTTCCCTCATCTTTTTTGCATAGCATATGATGGCTTCCCAAAGAGCTCAGGCACAGAATGGTAACACATAGTTTCATGCATTTAATGTTCAGCGCAGTATTTTTCTGGCCTTTGTCCATGACAGAAAGGAAAAGTGCAATCTGTAAGTGTTGTGTTTGGTCCTTTGTTCTTCATGAAGGAATCCACCAAACATTGCGATTTGTCCAAGAATCTTTTATTGAGTCTCGTGTGCGAAGATAGCAATCTGATTCAGAGCACGTTATCATGGAGTCTGCTAACTACTCCTCTGGAACTTGCACCTTGCACTGATCATTCACATGTATGTCTTATTACCCTCTCAATCTTCTTCTGAAGATGTCTGGATGTGCCTCCCTTTATATTGGAGTCACAGGTCACATGACCTTAGTCTAGAGTCCGCATGGTGTGTCTGTACCACCACCTGCTGGTTGGAGGTCGCACACCTAACTATGATATAGCCCATAGGCATATCACCACAGTCAGATGTTCCAATTAACTTTAACTGCCTGAACCACATTGGTTCCCTCCTCATCTGAATGCTAATCGTTATCTCCCATGTTTGCTGTCCTGCGAAGCTAATCCCTTGAAAGTCAGCTTTAACTCTTTTTAGAAATGAATGACACCAATGACCCGTTGGGGTGTAATGTCCAAAAGTGTAATAATATGCGACCACTGACTGCTACCCACAACACCCAGCAAGGCTCCTTCGTCAGCACCTTGCAAATTTCCAACCTCAACCAGTTCAAAGGACGAGGGTAGCAGACACAGGGGAGCATCACCACAAAAGCGTTTCCCTCCAATTCACGCACCATCCTGATATGGAATTATATCGCCATTCGTTCACTGTCGCTGCGTTGAAATCCAGGAAATCCCTTCCTAACAGCACTGTGGGTGTACCTCCACCACATGGACTGCAGCGGTTCAAGAAAGGGTGTCGCCGCCATCTTCGCAACTACAATTAGGGATGGGCCGTAAATGCAGTGATAGGCAGCGATGCCCACATCCCCTAAAATAATCAAAAAACGCATTAATTTGCTTCTGAGTGTCTGAGGTTAATATTTGATTCATTGTAATGCTTAATAATGATGAAGATTGGTGCACTTTTAGACAGTTAGAAATATGAGAGCAGCTTGTCATCTCAAACCCAGGTCTGTAAGAATGGAATAAAGCATATTAGGAGCCTTTATTGATGTCAGTAAACTTCTTCCCCACTACAAATTTGGTCGAGAGTGCTGGTTATATCATTATCCCGTTTTATCTCATCTAATTTCACCTTTCCTTTTATAGCCTTGACAGCGTGTGGCATTCTTGATAATGGAACTACATTATCACCACCGAGGGTCCTCATTATATTTCGGACTTAGAGCTATGATTCTGGGTGCTTTCTCCAGCTGCACATGTTTGTATTTATTTCTACATGGACTGCAAAATAGCTCTGTTTGAAGGGAATTAAGTTGGTTTCATTTCCCAGTCTCTTTGGCAATCTAGTCTATTCCTTTGCCTATATTATCTCCATTAATGAACGAAAGAACTCAACATTAATTTACTGGTGGAAACTTTATACTTGGTCCATAACTGAAATGTGCTGTTCGCTTTCATTAAGTCTGCTGAATGTTAAGCCTGGTCGACTGTTGCTGTTTTGGATTGCTTTTCGAATCTCAGTCTTTCTGTTCTCAAAAGGATAAAGAAAAATGTTTTCTGGCATTGATTTGAATTGTAAATGGTGTGTTTTCAAGTTCTGCAAGCCTGCTTGCTACAATGTAATCATCAGTCTTTTTGTTACTGGTTGAACTTCGGAACCTGATAGCAGTTTTAACGGTGTATCTGCTGCGTAATTGGTTAAGGTGCCTCTAGTTGATGTTTTTGTTCCTATTTGAAAGCAGAATGCACTTAGTGAAGTCAGTATGTGACCGACTATAATGTTGTTTTATTAATGCAGGATGATGATGGCACTGGGTGTGACCTGACAAACAGGTGAGTCACAATACTATTTGCAGATCCTTTCTACTTCCCCTGAGCTTTAGTTAGATTTCTTGATAATTTCTTCAGTGAGTTTGAACAGAAAAATTAAATTAATTTTATTATTAAATTAATATTGAAATAAACTCTGGCAACAAAGGGGATGATCTTACAATTTTACAAACATTAAGTTCCTTTTGATAATAGATGGGCAGAATCTTATACCCCTCCCCAGTGGCAGGTTTGGTGGCAGGGGGATATTTAATCAGGCAGGAGAGTGGTGAATGGGGACTCTGCCGCCTTCTGTTGTAAGGTGTTGAGCATGGTTCGGTAGGTCTTGTGAAGGAATTTCAATCAACAATAAGTATTTATTAACTGGGAGAAACTAAATACAGAGGGACAGTAAAGGTCCAAGTTAGGAGCTGTCTCCATGTTTGCATCTACACACAGCTCTATCCAACACTACACTTGATCTCGAGGTGAGAGTCATGTGTTCTCTTCCATCACTGTGTGGATGGTACTGCACTCAGACCCACATTAACTCTTTATGTGCCAGACCCTTACACTACACCTTCCGATCTCCAATCTGATTAAATACTGGGCAGGAAGGCCGATAGACAGCCTTCCTTCGCCACCGTCGACTGAGGCTCTTAAGTGGGCAATTAAAGCCTATGTAAGGGCTTCATCCCACAGTTACTGGTATTAACCCAACAGTGGAAAATGGCTCAGTATGATGAGGGCATGAAAAACAAAACCTGACATTTTTGCTTGCAGACTATTGTGAGGAATCCCTCATTGAAAGACTCTCAGTGTCTGATGAACGGACCCGGCATCGGGAATTGGGGGAGGTGGAATGGTGGGGGTGGTCGCTGCCAGCCACCCCCTTTCCATTTTGATGATTCTCCTCCCCACCTCTACCTCTACCACAATCTCTTCCTGCCTTCACCTTTCTGTGCCTGGGTCCTTCTCGGCCTGAGGTCTCGGTTGAGTGTGGTACCAGCAACAGCCACTGGCTCCATGGTGTACAGTAGAGCTCCTGCCTGCAAATTGGTCAGCAGCTCTCAGCAGGAGAGACTTTGATCCTCGGAGTCCCTGATCACAGGTGAAGGCTTGCTTCTTGGTGGTAACATGCTGAGTGGCACAAGATGCATTGGTCCTTCCAAATTAATTTCTTTAAATGCTTTGAAATACAACATTGATGGAGTCCTCAACATCGACTCTGGACCATGTGAAGTCTCTTGGCAACAGGTTAAACATGGGCAAAGATACCTCCTACTTATTACTACCTATCATTTCCCCCTTAGCTGATGAATCAGTACTCCTCCATGTTGGACACATCTTGGACGAGGCACTGTGAGTGGCAAGGGCACAGAATTTACACTGGGTGGGTTGACGTCAATGTCTATCACCAAGAGTGTCTCGGTAGTACCACCACAAACCGGGCTGGCCGGGTCCTAAAGGACCTAGCTGCTAGACTAGAGCTGCAGCAGGTGGTGAAGGAACCAACAAGAGGGAAAATCATAGTTAACCTCATCCTCACCAATCTGCCTGCTGCAGCTGCATCTGTCCAGAACAGTATCGGTAGAAGTGACCACTGCACAGTCCGTGTGGAGGCAAAGTCACGTCTCCACATTGAGGATGCCCTCCATTCTGTTGTGTGGCACTACCACCATGCTAAATTGGATACATTTCAATCAGATCTAGCAACGCAAGACTGGGCAGCCATAAGGTGCTGTGGGCCAACAGCAGCAGCAGAATTGTATTCAACCACAATCTGCAACCTCATGGCCCGGCATTTCCCCCAATCTACCATTACCACCAGGCCAGGGGATCAACCCTGGTTCAATGCAGAGTGCAGGAGGGCATGCCAAGAGCATACCTAAAATGAGGTGTCAATCTGGCGAAGCTACAACACAGGACTATTTGCGTGCTAAACAGCGTAAGCAGCAAATAATAGATAGAGTTAAGCAATTCCACAATCAATGGATCAGATCTAAGCTCGGCACTTCTGCCACATCCACCTGTAAGTGGTTATGGAAAATTAAAGAACTCACTGGAGGAGGAGACCCCACAGAATCTCCATCCTCAACAATGGAGGAGCCCAACACATCGGGCAAAAGATAAGGCTGGAACATATGCAACAATCTTCAGCCAGAAGTGCCGAGTAGATGATCCATCTCGGTCTCCTCTGGAGGTCCCCAAAATCACAGATGTCAGTCTTCAGCCAATTCGATTCACTCCACATTAGATGAAGCAATGGTTGAAGGCACCAGATACTGCAAAGGCTATGCGCCATGACTGATGGAAATGAGGCTATGACAGGTGAGGACCTTGAGAGGATTGTCATCACCAAGGAGGTAGTGATGGGCAAGCTAATGGGGCTAAAGGTAGGCAAGTCTCCTGGCCCTGATGGAATGCATCCCAGAGTGCTAAAAGAGATGGCTAGGGAAATTGCAAATGCACTAGTGATAATTTACCAAAATTCACTAGACTCTGGGGTGGTCCCGGCGGATTGGAAATTAGCAAACGTGACACCCCTGTTTAAAAAAGGAGGTAGGCAGAAAGCGGGTAATTATAGGCCAGTGAGCTTAACTCTGCTAGTAGGGAAGATGCTGGAATCTATCATCAAGGAAGAAATAGCGAGGCACCTGGATGGAAATTGTCCCATTGGGCAGACGCAGCATGGGTTCATAAAGGACAGGTCGTGCCTAACTAATTTAGTGGAATTTTTTGAGGACATTAATAGTGCGGTAGATAATGGGGAGCCAATGGATGTGGTATATCTGGATTTCCAGAAAGCCTTTGACAAGGTGCCACACAAAAGTTTGCTGCATAAGATAAAGATGCATGGCATTAAGGGGAAAGTAGTAGCATGGATAGAGGATTGGTTAATTAATAGAAAGCAAAGAGTGGGGATTAATGGGTGTTTCTCTGGTTGGCAATCAGTAGCTAGTGGTGTCCCTCAGGGATCAGTGTTGGGCCCACAACTGTTCACAATTTACATAGATGATTTGGAGTTGGGGACCAAGGGCAATGTGTCCAAGTTTGCAGATGACACTAAGATAAGTGGTAAAGCAAAATGTGCAGAGGATACTGGAAGTCTGCAGAGGGATTTGGATAGGCTAAGTGGGCTAGGGTCTGGCAGATGGAATACAATGTTGACAAATGTGAGGTTATCCATTTTGGTAGGAATAACAGCAAAAGGGATTATTATTTAAATGATAAAATATTATAACATGCTACTGTGCAGAGAGACCTGGGTGTGCTAGTGCATGAGTCGCAAAATGTTGTTTTACAGGTGCAACAGGTGATTAAGAAGGCAAATGGAATTTTGTCCTTCATTGCTAGAGGGATGGAGTTTAAGACTAGGGAGGTTATGCTGCAATTGTATAAGGTGTTAGTGAGGCCACACCTGGAGTATTGTGTTCAGTTTTGGTCTCCTTACTTGAGAAAGGACATACTGGCACTGGAGGATGTACAGAGGAGATTCACTAGGTTAATCCCAGAGCTGAAGGGGTTGGATTACGAGGAGAGGTTGAGTAGACTGGGACTGTACTCATTGGAATTTAGAAGGATGAGGGGGGATCTTATCGAAACATATAAAATTATGAAGGGAATAGATAGGATAGATGCGGGCAGGTTGTTTCCACTGGCGAGTGAAAGCAGAACTAGGCTGCATAGCCTTAAAATAAGGGGAAGTAGATTTAGGACTGAGTTTCGGAGGAACTTCTTCACCCAGAGGGTTGTGAATCTATGGAATTCCTTGCCCAGTGAAGCAGTAGAGGCTCCTTCATTAAATGTTTTTAAGATAAAGATAGATAGTTTTTTGAAGAATAAAGGGATTAAGGGTTATGGTGTTCGGGCCGGAAAGTGGAGCTGAGTCCACAAAAGATCAGTCATGATCTCATTGAATGGTGGAACAGGCTCGAGGGGCCAGATGGCCTACTCCTGCTTCTAGTTCTTATGTTCTTATGTTCTTATATTCCGGCAATAGTACTGACGACTTGTGCTCCAGAATTTGCCGTGCCCCTAGCCAAGCTGTTCCAGTACAGCTACAACATTAGCAGCTATGGACCAATCAACCCAGTACCTACCACCCCATACGTCTACATTTGATCATCAGTAAAATGTTGGAAGTGTTGGTCATCAACAGTGCTATCAAGCAGAACTTACTCAGCAATAACTGGGGCTGGTTTAGCACTGGGCTAAATAGCTGGCTTTGAAAGCAGACCAAGGCAGTCCAGCAGCGCGGGTTCAATTCCCATACCAGCCTCTCTGAACAGGCACCAGAATGTGCCAACTAGGAGCTTTTCACAGTAACTTCATTTGAAGCCTACTTGTGACAATAAGCGATTTTCATTTCATTTTTCATAACCTGCTCACGGACGCTCTGTTTGGGTTCCCCCAGGGTCACTCAGCTCCTGACCTCATTGCAGCCTTGGTTCAAACATGGACAAAAGAGCTGAATGCCAGAGGTGAGGTGAGAGCGTTTGACTGAGAATGGCATCAAGAAGCCCGAGCTAAACTGGAGTCATGTGAAAACAGGTGGCAGACTCCCCATTGGTTGGAATCGTACTTGGCACAAAGGAAGATGGTTGGAGGTCAATCACCTCAGCTCCAGGACATTACTGCAGGAGTTCCTCAGGGTAGTGTCCTGGGCCCAACCATCTTCAGCTATTTCATCAATGGCTTTCCTTCCATCATAAGTGGGGATGTTTACAGATGACTGCACAATATTCAGTACCATTATGACTCCTCAGATACTGAAGCAGTCATGTCCAAATGCAGCAAGCCTTTGGACAATATCCAGGCTTGGGCTGACAAGTGACAAGTAACATTTGTATTGCACAAGTGCCAAGCTCTGGCCATATCCATCGAGACAGGATCTACCCATCGCCCCTTGATATTCAATGGCATTACCAATCACTGAATCTCCCACTATCAACATTCCAGGGATTACCATTGATCAGAAACTGAACTAGACAAGCCATATGAACACTGTGTCTCCCAGAGCAGTTCAAAGGCTAGGAATGCTCTTGCAATTAACTCACCTCCTGACTCCCCAAAGCCTTTCCACCATCTACAAGGCACAAGACAGGAATGTAATGGAATACTCTCCATTTGCCTGGATGAGTGCAGCTCCAATAATACCATCTAGAAGCTTGACACCATACAAAACTAAACAGCCCACTTGATTGCTATCCCTTCCACAAACATTCACTCCCCCCACCAATGACGAACAGCGGCAGCCATGTGTACCATCTACAAGATGCACTGCAGTAACCCACCAAGGTTCCTTAGTCAGCATCTTCAAAACCCACAATCTCTACCATCAAGTGCAAGCAGATACCTGGTAATTCCACCAGGAGGTTCCCCTCCAAATCACTCACCATTGTGACTTGGAAATGCATCGCCATTCCTTCACTGTCGCTGGGTCAAATCCTGGAATTCCCTCTCCAACAGCACCGTGGGCGTACCTACACCTCAGGGACTGCAACAGTTCATGATGGCAGCTCACCATCACCTTCTGAATGGCAACTAATGATGACGAGTAAATGCTGTCCTAGCAATACCCACATCCCATAAATGAATAATAAAAGTCTTCACGTTCCTTCCTGAGATAGGTTGCTTAGAAATGGACATGATACTCCATCTCAGGCCAAACTATTGATTCATGTAGGCTTGCATAACATCTTGACTTTTGTACGCTATCGCTTTTTCTAAACACCAGGATTCCACATTCCATTAACTGTATTGTTAAATTGTCCTGCCATCTTCAAAGTTTTGTGCACAGAATTGGCAAGGCTGTCTACTCCCACACCTCATTAAAATTGCACCTCTCTTCTCATTCTTCCTACCAAAGTGTACCACTTCCCTTTGTCGTGTTGTATTTCATCTGCCATGTACCTCCCCAGCCTGCCCATGTCACCTTGAAGTCCGTTTGCATCTGTTTAATTTTCATATCATTGTTCAGAAATTGTGTCCTGTGCCCCTGTGATAATTTAAGACTAAACATCCGTCCTCAACCATGACAATCACAGTTTAGCATCTCAGCAAGCAGAAAATTAGCTTCTTGTGAGATGCCAGGTGGGTGGTGATCTAATTATGCTATTTAAAATTGGAACTTAATAGTGCAGAAAACAAGGAAATTGTGTTTTACAGAGCTCAAAGATGCCCTGATCTGAGAGAAGGTACTGTGGAGTACTGCTTGTGGTGTTGGGTGTTCTGACACACAGATGAGCCAACACAGTTGCATATGGTACAACGCTTCTTTATTTAAACTTACTATTTACAGTTTGGTCTTTGCACTCTGCACGTGGGGGGTTCCCTGCTTGTGGTGTTTTAACAGCTCTTTCTTGTTCCCTTCTCCCCAGACCTACTGACCACCAGGTGTCGTGCTCGTGCTTTTTATATGGTTGGTGTTCTTGTCTGTGATTGGTTGTGGTGTTGTGTGCTCTGATTTGCCTGTTAGTGTGTCCATCATGATGTGTGTGTTTGAATATCATGACATCCCCCCTTTTTACAAAGATATGTGCCTACGTGGTGATAAATATGATCGTGTCGTGAGTGCATCTAGGAGTGTGTGTGTGTCGTGTGCAGCATGTGCATATGACGGAACTATGTACATGGGGCGATGTCGGGTGCGTCACATGAGCCAAGTTGTACCATAACATAACATAAATGCGAACGAGAGAAGAAGAAAAAAAAACTTGAACAGTTGTCCAGTCAGACGACCTCTGGAACGATAAACAACAACAGGTTATCATGTAAAATTGTGCAACTTGTTAAACATATGAACGGTATTATAAGTCCAGTCTAATGGGCTTGCGACGAGTTCGGGTTGACCGCCTCAAGGGTGGATCAAGAACCACCGGCTGCTGTGCAGGCCTGGCCATGGGCGGCGACGGAAAGGGCGTGATGTGCGGCAGCTCCACAAAGTCATCCTCGGAAGCCTGTTGAGGATCTGGCGTGTGCGTGCTGTGTGGCTGTGAGCGTGGAAGTCGGCGAAGGGCGCGCCGATTGCGGCGACGCACGGAACCATCCGGCATGCGAACCAGGAACGAGCGGGGAGCCACTTGTCGGAGGACTTCGGCCGGTGCTGACCAGCCACCATACGGTTGATGGACGCGTACTTTGTCTCCGGAGGACAGGGGGGGCAGGTCCGTCGCTCGTGTGTCGTACCGACTTTTCTGGCGATCACGCTGCAGTTGCATGTTCCGAAGAACCGCCTCATGGTCTGTCGTTGGTGCCAGGATGGACGGTACCGTCGTCCTGAGGGAGCGACCCATTAGTAGCTGCGCTGGCGAGAGACCCGTGGATAACGGGGCCGATCGATAGGCCAGCAAGGCAAGGTTAAAGTCCAATCCGGCAGCAGCCGCCTTGCACAGGAGCCGCTTGGCGATGTGGACACCCTTTTCAGCCTTCCCGTTCGATTGTGGATGCAGAGGGCTGGACGTCACATGAGTGAAACCATATGCTGCGGCAAAGGACGACCATTCACGGCTGGCAAAACAAGGTCCATTGTCTGACATGACAGTCCTTGGAATGCCATAGCGAGCAAATGTTTCCTTGCAGGCCCCAATGACTGCGGACGACGTCAGATCATGGAGAGGCATGACTTCCGGGTAGTTTGAGAAGTAGTCTATAATAACAATGTAATCTCTGCCTAGCGCGTGAAATAGGTCAACACCCACCTTCGCCCAGGGGGACGTCACCATCTCGTGTGGTAGAAGTGTTTCCGGAGGTTGCGCCGGCTGAAACCTCTGACAGGTTGTGCAGTTGAGCACCATGTTGGCTATGTCTTCATTAATACCCGGCCAATATACCGCCTCCCGGGCCCTTCGTCTGCATTTTTCGACGCCCAAGTGGCCTTCGTGTAGTTGATGAAGAATCATCTGGCGCACGCTGTGCGGAATAACGATCCTGTGTGATTTCATAAGGACCCCGTCTATGTTGGTGAGATCATCTCGCTCATTATAAAACTGGGGGCACTGCCCTTTTAGCCACCCTTCCGTCATGTGGCGCATCACTCGCTGCAGAAGGGGGTCAGTCACCGTCTCTGCGCGTATGTGGGCCAGACTAGGATCATCAGCTGGCAGATTTGCTGCTGTCAGAGTTACGTGTGCCTCAATTTGACGCACGAACCCCTCCGCATCTGGTGGTGTGCTCACTGCTCGGGAAAGAGTGTCCGCCACGATGAGTTCCTTCCCCGGAGTGTAGATCAGTTCAAAATCGTACCTCCTGAGTTTAAGTAAGATGCGCTGGAGGCGAGGAGTCATGTCGTTCAGGTCTTTGTTAATGATGTTGACTAGGGGGCGGTGGTCAGTTTCGACCGTAAATCGTGGCAGGCCATACACATAGTCGTGGAACTTGTCCAGTCCAGTTAACAAGCCCAGGCATTCTTTTTCGATTTGCGCGTAGCGCTGTTCGGTAGGGGTCATGGCTCGTGAGGCATACGCAACCGGGGCCCATGATGACGTGCTGTCTTTTTGCAGGAGTACCGCTCCAATACCAGATTGGCTGGCGTCTGTTGAGATCTTTGTAGGGCGAGTCGTGTCAAAGAAGGCCAGCACTGGTGCCGTGACCAGTTTGTGCTTGAGCTCCTCCCATTCCCGCTGATGCGATTGGTGCCAGTTGAATTCTGTCGATTTTTTTACGAGATGGCGCATATTTGTTGTATGAGAAGCCAGGTTGGGAATGAACTTCCCAAGGAAGTTGACCATGCCCAGGAATCTTAAGACAGCCTTCTTGTCAGCCGGTCGTGGCATGGCTGTGATGGCGCTAACCTTGTCTGCATCGGGACGGACCCCTGACCTTGAGATGTGGTCCCCGAGGAATTTCAGCTCCGTCTGGCCGAAGGCACACTTCGTACGGTTGAGACGCAGGCCATTTTGTCGTATGCGGGTAAAGACACGTCGTAGACGATGCATGTGTTCCTGCGGAGTGGTGGACCAAATGATGATATCGTCCACATATACACGTACCCCTTCGATGCCTTCCATCATCTGCTCCATAATGCGGTGGAATACTTCAGATGCCGAAATGATGCCGAATGGCATCCGGTTGTAGCAGAATCTGCCAAAAGGGGTGTTGAATGTGCATAGTCTTCGGCTGGCCGGGTCCAGTTGGATCTGCCAGAATCCTTTGGACGCATCCAATTTAGTGAATATTTTGGCTCGCGCCATCTCGCTGGTGAGGTCTTCTCGTTTCGGGATGGGATAGTGTTCCCGCATGATATTGTTATTCAGATCTTTTGGATCTATACATATACGGAGCTTGCCAGAGGGCTTCTTTACACAGACCATGGAGCTGACCCATGGCGTGGGCTCCGTGACCCTGGATAGGACCCCTTGGTCCTGAAGAATCTGCAGTTGTGCCTTGAGGCGGTCTTTGAGTGGCGCAGGAACCCTGCGAGGTGCGTGAACGACAGGGATGGCGTCCGGTCTGAGTCGAATCTTGTACGTGTATGGCAATGTCCCTATGCCTTCAAAAACCTCCTGGTTGTGAGCAAGGAGGGAATGGAGATTTGCGTGGAACTCAGCATCCGGGAAGTCGGATGTCTCATCTGGAGAGAGAGACATAATGCGCTGTACCAGGTGAAGGACCTTACACGCCTGTGCGCCCAGTAACGAGTCCTTTGATGAGCCGACAACTTCGAAGGGGAGTGTGGCCGTGTACCTCTTGTGAGTCACCTGTAGCTGGCAAGATCCTATGGACGGGATGACGTTCCCGTTATAGTCAACCATCTTGAGCCGGGATGGCGTGATGGGTGGTTTGACCTTCATGGCCTGGACTGCAGAGTAAGCAATCAGGTTGGCGGATGCGCCGGTGTCCAGACGGAAGGCGACGCGAGATCGGTTGACCGTCAGGGTGGCACACCACTCATCGGCTGGATTGATGGCATTGACCTTGTTGACATCAATGACGGAAACTCGGAAGGCATCCTGGTCATCTGCATCACTTAACTGGAAGTCTTGATGCGTGGGCTGGACGGTCCTGACTCGTCTGCGAGGTTGTCGAGGATGCGCCGGATCCATGGGTTGAGCCGAACGACAGTGGGCTGCGTAGTGGCCCATCGTGGCACATCTGTGGCACTGTCGGTTTTTTGCAGGACATTGCCCTTTTAAATGTAGAGCTCCACAATTGCCGCACGTCATGACGTCACGGCGTTCGTTGCGCCACTGCGCATGCGCAGTGCGATCTTGCGGTGGGCGCGCCTGCGCAGTGCGTCCCTCGTTGTGGCCGTTATTTTTGGCGCGCACCTGCGCGGGAGACCGCGAAAAGCGCGGGAAGCGGCCGCTGTCGTCCGGGCCGTGGGTCGGGAAGTAATCGACGGCCTGGATGCGTTCGACGTCGTGGGCGGCCTGGCTTGCCGATTCGACGGCTGGGGACCCCCTCCGTGCCAACTCGGACGCCTGAAATCGGGCAAAACGGCAGGTAGCATTTTCGTGGAGGACACAGGCTTCCACAGCAGACGCTAAGGTGAGGCTTTTCATTTTAAGAAGCTGCTGGCGTAGGCCACTAGAGGCAACGCCAAAAACAATCTGGTCCCTGATCATGGACTCTGTGGTGGTGCCGTAACCGCAGGACTGCGCTAGAATCCGGAGGTGCGTCAAAAAGGGTTGAAAAAGCTCCTCCTTACCTTGCAGGCGTTGCTGAAAGAGGTATCTTTCAAAACTTTCATTTACTTCAACTTGAAAGTGCTGGTCCAATTTGAGGATGACCGTGTCATATTTGGCTTGGCTTTCGCCTTCTTCGAACACCAGTGAGTTGAAGACATCGGTTGCGTGCGGACCTGCGTAGAAGAGGAGCATTGCAATCTTTGAGTCATCCGAGACATTCTGTTTTTCGGTGGCACGGATGTACAGGTCAAATCGCTGCCTGTAGAGCTTCCAGTTGGTACCTAGGTTCCCCGTGACTTGCATCGGCTGCGGTTTGCCGGTGTGGTCCATGTCCAGAATGGCAGGTTAGTAGGCAGGTATCGATCCACTCCTGTACCATGTGGTGTTGGGTGTTCTGACACACAGATGAGCCAACACAGTTGCATATGGTACAACGCTTCTTTATTTAAACTTACTATTTACAGTTTGGTCTTTGCACTCTGCACGTGGGGGGTTCCCTGCTTGTGGTGTTTTAACAGCTCTTTCTTGTTCCCTTCTCCCCAGACCTACTGACCACCAGGTGTCGTGCTCGTGCTTTTTATATGGTTGGTGTTCTTGTGTGTGATTGGTTGTGGTGTTGTGTGTTCTGATTTGCCTGTTAGTGTGTCCATCATGATGTGTGTGTTTGAATATCATGACACTGCTATGCCGATGTTTAGCTCTTAATCGACTTACCAGGAAGTGGGTTTGGAAGGGCAAACCCACTGAACATTACCCCACTAACATAATTACATTGGAAGAGGTGACGAAAAGATTTAATTATGCCAGTCAGGCAAAGACTATTTTGGTTAGCTCAGTTGGCTGGGCGGCTGGTTTGTGATGTGGAGTGATGACAACAGCGCGGGTTTGATTCCTGTACAAACTGATGTTATTCATGAAGGCCCTGTATTCTCAGCTTTGCCCCTTGTCTGAGATGTAGTGACTGTTATAACCTCAGTCCAACCGAAACCTACGGTGTCAGGATCTGGTCTTCCCAGAATTCTTGGGAGAGTATGGGCGGGGTGACTGAAGAGTTTCCAGTGTAAAATCAGCCACCTGGGAAACAGCCAACACTCACTCGGATGGGCATCATTGCCTATTCTGTAGCTAAAGCTCTGAAAATAAATCTTTTAATTTCACTCAACTGTGGACTCCCTCTTCTTGCAGACATAAAACTGACGACAAGGAGAAAAAACAGTCCACTATTGACTCTGAGGCCTTCCAGCTCAGCCACCTCCTGGGACTCGAGGTGCCTGCATTTCCTCACCAAGCCGCTGCAGGGCTGACTGGACGCTTTTGATGCTGGGATCGAGGACTGGACCCAGTATGCAGAGCACATCCGCTCCTTTATTTACGCCAATGGTATCATTGAGGTAGAGCCCTGGACGGTAATCTTACTGACCACTTGCGGGGCCAAGACGTCTGGGGTTATCAGGAGTCTCATGTATCCGCCGGCACTGGACCCCCGCACTTTCGACCAGCTCCTGGAACACATCGAGCAGCATTTACTCCCTCCACTGTCTGTAATCATCCAGAGATGTGGGGCGAAATTCTCCTACCCGCCCCGCCACATTTCTGCGCTGACCGGCCGGCGGGAGTCTCCGTAACGCCGGCCGGTCAATGGGGTTTCCCATTGTGGGGCAGCCCCATGCCGTCGGGAAACCCCCGGGCGCCGGCAGAACGGAGACTCCCGCCGGCGGAGAATGACGCCCGTGGTGACTGTTATAACCTCAGTCCAACCGAAACCTACGGTGTCAGGATCTGGTCTTCCCAGAATCCTTGGGAGAGTATGGGCGGGGTGGCTGAAGAGTTTCCAGTGTAAAATCAGCCACCTGGGAAACAGCCAACACTCAGGCTGGGACGCTTTTGATGCTTCGATATGGCAGTGCGATCTCCAGGTGAGTCTGTGACAGACTTCATGGGCGTCATTCTCCGACCCCCCGCCGGGTCGGAGAATGGCCGTTGGCCGCCGTGAATCCCGCCCCCGCCCCCGCCGAAGTCTCCGAAGGGAGAAAAGTCGGCGGGGCGTTAATGGCGCCGCTGCCGCGGAGAATGTCACGGGTCTGCGCAAGGCAGCCGATTTTTGGCCTGCCGATATTCTCCCTTCCGGATGGACCAAAGTCCCGTCGACGTGATGACCGTTCACGTCGACGTGAATCAAACCTCCTTTTCATCGGCGTGACCAGCGAGGAGGTGAGTGACGGCCTGGGGGGTTGGCTCTGGGCAGGAAATGGCGTGGCCGCAGACTGATTGCGTGAGGAGAGGTGTGTCTCGGCTTGTGTGTGTGTGTGTGCGGCGGGGGGGGGGGGGGTGGTGGTTAGAGTAGGCTGGGCTACGGGGGAGGTTGGGGGTTGGGGGGGGTCCATGCCAGGGTGGAGGTTGGGGGTTGGGGGGCGGTCCGTGCTGGGGTGGAGGTTGGGGGTTGGGGGGGGGGGTCCGTGCTGGGGTGGAGGTTGGGGGTTGGGGGGGGTCCGTGCTGGGGTGGAGGTTGGGGAGGGGGTCCGTGCCGGGGTGGAGGTTGGGGGGGGATCCGTGCCGGGGTGGAGGTTGGGGGTTGGGGGGGTCCCGTGCTGGGGTGGAGTTTGGGGAGGGGGTCCGTGCCGGGGTGGAGGTTGGGGGGGGGTCCGTGCCGGGGTGGAGGTTGGGGGGGGGGTCCGTGCTGGGGTGGAGGTTGGGGGTTGGGGGGGGGGTCCGTGCTGGGGTGGAGGTTGGGGGGGGGGGGTCCGTGCCGGGGTGGAGGTTGGGGGTTGGGGAGGGGGTCCGTGCCGAGGAGGGTGATGGGAGGGCAAATGAGTTGGTCCACCTGGCCAGGTGCCAGCCTCCAACAGTTGGACCCATGCGGTCCATGCCACCTGGCTGGGGGGAGGAGGGGATATGGGCAATGATGACATGTCGTCGTTCCCCTCCCCCCCACCAGGCCATCATGTTTTCAGACCATCCAGCGATGTTGGCCGCCGTGGTGGCAGCCGCTCATGTCTATGTTGCCCTGGATGAGGAGGAGGAGGAGGAGGAGGAGCGTGCCAGAGAGGCGGCGCAGGCTGCCGCAGAGGGGCAGGCGGCAGCCGCCCAGGCTGGCGGGACACCTGACCGACAGGACGAGGAGGGGGAGGAGGACGTCGCGGCCCCACGGCAACGGAGGCACCCGAGGGCGCCCCGTGTGTACCGGCCCCGGCAGTCATACCAGGACCTCACGGACCGGAAATGCAGGAGGAGACTCCGGATGAGCCGGGAAACCGTGGCACACATCTGCCACCTGCTGGCACACTGGTCACCGCGTGGCACTGGCGGGGGACACCCTCTCCCCGTGTCCGTCAAGGTTACGGTGGCCCTGAACTTTTATGCAACGGGGTCATTCCAGGCACCGAGTGGGGACCTGTCCGGCATATCGCAGACATCGGTGCACCGGTGCATCCGGGCAGTGACAGATGCCCTTTATGCCATGGCGCACCGCTACATCCGCTTCCCCGTGGACTGGGCCAGCCAAGATGCCCGGGCCATGGGCTTCTCTGCCGTTGCCGGGTTCCCCATGGTCCAGGGCGCGATCGATGGGATGCACGTCGCCGTGCGGCCACCTGCAGATAACAGGGCCGTGTTCACTAATAGGAAGGGGACCTATTCGATGAACGTACAGGTGGTCTGCGACCACCGCATGATGATCCTGCACGTCTGCGCCCGTCACCCAGGCAGTGTACACGACTCATTCGTGTTGTCGCGGTCATCCATCCCCGGCATGTACGAGGGACGCCATCCCCGGCTGAGGGGCTGGTTGCTGGGCGACAGGGGCTACCCATTGCGATCGTGGCTGATGACGCCTATACGGAGGCCACGCAATGAGGCGGAGAACCGCTACAATGATGCCCATGTCGCGACAAGGGGAGTGATCGAGAGGTGCTTTGGCGTGCTGTAGATGCGTTTCAGGTGCCTGGACCTCTCTGGGGGCGCCCTCCAGTATCGGTCAGATAGGGTCGGCCGCATCATTGTGGTGTG
The DNA here is from genome assembly GCF_047496885.1 of Scyliorhinus torazame. Taxonomy (NCBI): domain Eukaryota; kingdom Metazoa; phylum Chordata; class Chondrichthyes; order Carcharhiniformes; family Scyliorhinidae; genus Scyliorhinus; species Scyliorhinus torazame. The sequence goes on from NC_092709.1 coordinate 179,829,925, forward strand.
CTGCGTCCTGCACAACATAGCCCAGCAGAGGGGCGATGTGCCGCAGGCAGAGGAGGGCGGAGTGGAGGAGCAGCAGGAAGAGGCCCAGTCCTCCCCAGATGAGGGGGATGGGGGCAATGGTCAGGGCAGACGGGGTAGACACAGGCGGGTGGCTGTCCACCGTTACCGGCTGGCCCAGCGGGCACGGGACAGACTGATAGCCGCCCGCTTCACTGACTAGATGGGCGTGGGAATCGGGTAGTATGACCACAGACCGCACACCATGGCAACAGCCGACCACCCACACCCCCCACCCATCCACCCACCCAGCACCCTCACCCCCCTCCCCAACCCCACACACCCCACCCGCATGCACACCACCCCCCCCCCAATTGCCGATCCACCGGCGGCACAACGGGCCGGGCTCACCCAGTTGCGGGTGGACGCGTGTCTATCGCAGGCCATGGAGGATGATGACAACCCGCCCTGCGATGAGCTCCTGGCTCTACATCGTTGGACTATGTCTGACCCATGGCCACAGTACTACCATGCACCCGGACCATCCCTGCATGCGGCTGTGACACTGCAGCGCACGGTCACGTCCTCTGCCCGGGGGATGTTGATGGCGGCCCAGGGGGAAGGGGCAGACTCACCTGGGGCTGAGGTAAGACACACACACACTTGCGCTCAACGTACATGACACGTCCGCACACTTTGGACAGAGCACAAAGGCAGCTTCAGTAGGTGTAACATTGACTTTAATAACCAAAGGAGTTCATGCACGTGCCCTAGCCCCTAAAACTCATCTGTGCCCTGCACCCGTGCCAACTTACTCAGTGTCTAATTGTTTGGCCTTACGGGCCCTTTGACTACGTCTACGTGGTTCCCCAGGCGGTACAGCAGAACTGGAGGTGGACTCCTGTGATTCCTGCCCTCTGACACTGGATCCCTTTGGCGGCCGTTTCCTGGGGCGTCCTGGCCTAGAAGGGCCAGGCTGCGGCCCGGTCGACTGGGATGACGAGCTGCCAGCCTGTCCTGCCCGTTGCCCACCCGATGCACCTGGGACGGAAGGGGGGGAGTCCGAGGTGTCGCGGTGTACCGGGACCTCCCCTACAGAGGGAGCCGGGACGGACCACACCACCTCCTCCTCCCTCGGGGTGCCCGATGTCCCCCAGGCCTCTACATGGGTGGGGGATGCGAACGGACTGGCCATCCGACGCGCCCCCGACATCTGCCGCTGGCTGTCCTGGAGGCCCGTGCTGGTATCGACAGGGGTCTGCAGGTTTGCAGCCATGGAGCCCAGGGGGTTGTCAAACCCTGTCTGTGACAGTGCGACGCCGGCTCGCACATGGCCACTGGCGCTGATGCCCTCAGCGATGGCCTGCTGAGACTGGGCCATGGCCTGCTGAGACTGGGCCATGGCCTGCAGAGATTGGGCCATGGCCCCCAACCTCCACCCCGGCACGGACCCCCTCCCGGCCACGCGTATGACGCTGCACGGCGTGAACCACTGCGCAAGCGCGGATCCCGTTACGTCGCTGCTAGCCCATTTCGGGCCGGAGACTATCGTCCCATTTTTATGATGTGACGCAAGTGGGATTTGCGCCGTTTTTTGCGCCGACCGGCGGACTTTCCGCCGATAACGGAGAATTTCGCCCCAGGACTCGACTGTTCAGACACGCTGAATTTTGCAAGTACGGGAACTCGCTGTAGCGCACAAAGACTCCGAGAGACGAATAGATGAAGTCGATGAGGCTTTATTAAGCGTGACTGTTTCCCCCGCAGTTCGGTAGTAGACTGCCTGCGGGGGAGGACTCCAGGTACTTATACTCCGCCTCCAGGGCGGAGCTAGAGGTCAACGTCCAACCAGGACCCGGGATCTGTCAGCCAATGACATCATGGCTTCACAGTCCCACATGACCCCTAATGCATACTACCACATTCACCCCTTGTTAAAAATGAACCCGGCGGGGTGATGCTTCGCATGGTGGTAAGGGTTTACAAGGCTGGTCCTGGGAGGAAAACTTTCACATGTTATAACAGTATGTATAAGGTTTTTTTTTGTTTCAAACTATTTACAGTAATCGTCAGGAAAAGACAAAATGTTCTCGTTAAAAGTCCACAAAGTCCACATTGTACTGTTAGATCGACGCCACGAGTCGGTCGGGCGGTCTGGTCGTCCGTGTCGATCGCCTCGGCCCCGGTGGTGGTGGTGGTGCTTGTTTCGGTGTTGTCTTCTCCGGGAGCCTTACGGTTTCAGCTTGGGCTTCATTCCTGGTCGGGCCTGGGAGGAGGACTGATCCTCCTGGGAAGGGGGCGGTCGCGGGGTGCGGCGGTGGCAGGAAGGGGGGGTTGGGTGATTGGTGTCGGGGGGGTGTGTGTGTTGCCGGCGGGCGCCAGATCTCGCAGAGAGACCGTGTCCTGTCGGCCGTCGGGGTACTCCACGTAAGCGTACTGCGGGTTCGCGTGAAGGAGGTGAACCCTTTCGACCAACGGGTCCGACTTGTGCGCCCGCACGTGCTTTCGGAGCAAGATGGGTCCTGGGGCCGCCAGCCAGGTCGGCAGCGACGTTCCAGAGGAGGACTTCCTGGGGAAGACAAGGAGGCGCTCATGAGGCGTTTGGTTAGTGCTAGTACACAGTAGTGACCGGATGGAGTGGAGGGCATCCGGAAGGACCTCCTGCCACCGTGAAACTGGGAGGTCCCTGGACCGTAGGGTCAGTAGGACGGTCTTCCAGACCGTGCCGTTCTCCCTCTCTACTTGCCCGTTCCCCCGGGGGTTGTAGCTGGTCGTCCTGCTCGAGGCTATCCCGTTGCTGAGCAGGAACTGGCGCAGCTCGTCACTCATGAAGGAGGACCCCCTGTCGCTGTGGGCGTATGCGGGGCAACCGAACAGTGTGAATATGGTGTTCAGGGCTTTAATGACTGTGACCGCGGTCATGTCAGAACAGGGGATGGCGAATGGGAAGCGGGAGTACTCGTCCACCACATTAAGGAAGTATATGTTGCGGTCGGTGGAGGGGAGGGGTCCTTTGAAATCCAGACTAAGGCGTTCAAAGGGGCGGGAAGCCTTAATCAGGTGCGCACCATCCGGCCTGAAAAAATGCGGTTTGCACTCTGCGCAGATGTGGCAGTTCCTTGTGACTGTACGGACCTCCTCTAAGGAGTATGGGAGGTTGCGGGACTTGATAAAGTGGTAAAACCGAGTGACCCCCGGGTGGCAGAGGTCCTCGTGGAGGGTTTGGAGGCGGTTAATTTGTGCGTTGGCACATGTGCCGCGGGATAGGGCATCGGACGGCTCGTTCAGCTTTCCGGGACGATACAAGATCTCGTAGTTGAAGGAGGAGAGCTCGATCCTCCACCTTAAGATCTTGTCGTTTTTGATTTTGCCCCTCTGTGCATTATCGAACATGAAGGCTACCGACCGTTGGTCCGTGAGGTGAGTGAATCTCCTGCCGGCCAGGTAATGCCTCCAATGTCGCACAGCTTCCACTATGGCTTGGGCTTCCTTTTCCACTGAGGAGTGGCGGATTTCTGAAGCGTGGAGGGTTCGGGAGAAAAAGGCCACGGGTCTGCCCGCTTGGTTAAGGGTGGCCGCTAGAGCTACGTCGGAGGCGTCGCTCTCGACCTGGAAGGGGAGGGACTTGTCGATGGCGCGCATCGTGGCCTTTGCGATATCCGCTTTGATGCGGCTGAAGGCCTGGCAAGCCTCTGTCGACAGAGGGAAGGTCGTGGTCTGTATTAGGGGGGCGGGCCTTGTCTGCGTACTGGGGGACCCACTGGGCGTAGTATGAAAAAAAACCCAGGCAGCGTTTCAGGGCTTTTGAGCAGTGCGGGAGGGGAAATTCCATGAGGGCGCGCATACGTTCGGGGTCGGGGCCTATTATCCCATTGCGCACTACGTAGCCCAGGATGGCTAGCCGGTTGGTGCTAAAAACGCACTTGTCCTCGTTGTACGTGAAGTTCAAGGCTCTAGCGGTCTGGAGGAATTTTTGGAGGTTGGCGTCGTGGTCCTGCTGATCGTGATCAACCATTCGGTCCATCTCTCGTTGGAAGACCGAGACCCCGTTTGTGACGCCAAATGGGACCCTTAGGAAATGGTATAATCGCCCGTCTGCCTCGAAGGCTGTGTACTTGCGGTCACTTGGACGGATGGGGAGCTGATGGTAGGCGGACTTGAGGTCCACGGTGGAGAAGACTTTATATTGGGCAATCGGATTGACCATGTTGGATATGCGGGGGAGAGGGTACGCGTCTAGTTATGTGTACCTGTTGATGGTCTGGCTATAGTCTATGACCATCCTTTGCTTCTCCCCTGTCTTTACTACTACCACCTGTGCTCTCCAGGGACTATTGCTGGCCTGGATTATACCTTCCTTTAGTAGCCGCTGGACTTCGGACCGAATGAAGGTCCGGTCCTGGGCGCTGTACCGTCTGCTCCTAGTGGCGACGGGTTTGCAATCCGGGGTGAGGTTTGCAAACAAGGACGGGGGTTGCACCTTGAGGGTTGCAAGGCCGCAGATAGTGAGTGGGGGTATTGGGCCGCCGAATTTGAAGGTAAGGCTCTGTAGATTGCACTGGAAGTCTAATCCCAGTAATGTGGGGGCGCAGAGTTGGGGAAGGACGTAGAGCCTGTAGTTTTTGAACTCCCTCCCCTGCACCGTTAGGGTAACTATGCAGAAGCCTTTGATCTGTACGGAGTGGGATCCTGCAGCTAGGGAAGTCTTTTGTGCGCTGGGGTGGGTGGTCAAAGAACAGCGTCTTACCGTGTCGGGGTGGATAAAGCTCTCCGTGCTCCCGGAGTCGACTAGGCATGGTGTCTCGTGCCCGTTTATCAGCACCGTTGTCGTCGTCGTCTGGAGTGTCCGGGGCCGAGCTTGGTCCAGCGTTATTGAAGCGAGACGTGGTTGTAGTAGTTGAGCGTCTTCTTCGAACCCCGTGGAGCCGTCGACACTGGGGTCCGTTGTTGCCGTCCAAGATGGCGTCGGGGTTGAACAAAATGGCTGCCCCATGCATCGCACATGGCTGGGGGGTCACAAGATGGCGGTGGGGGTGGACAAAATGGCCGCCCCCATGCGTCGTACAGGTCTGGGGTGGTCCAAGATGGCGGCGCCCTTCCTCCCCTCGTGGTGGCCGGGACCCAAAATGGCTGCGCCTGCGGGTCGCACATGGGGCGCTGGGGGGGTTGGGGAGCGTTAGGAACGCGTGGGGCTCCCTCATCTCTGGGACAGCGGTGGTCGGGACCCAAAGTGGTAGCGCCAGCGGGTCATAAATGGGGCGCGGGGCGGGGGGTTGGGGAGCGTAAGCGGCGTGCAGGGCTCCCTGTTCTCCCGGGACCGCGGTGGTCGGGACCCAGAGTGGCTGCGCCTGCGGGTCGTACATGGGGCGCAGGGGGGGTTGGGGAGCGTAAGCGGCGTGCAGGGCTCCCTGTTCTCCCGGGACAGCGGCGACCTCGCGGGACCGGCACACAACCGCAAAATGGCCCTTTTTCCCGCAGCTCTTGCAAATCGCTGCGCGGGCCGGGCAGCGCTGCCGGGGATGTTTCGCCTGGCCGCAGAAATAGCAGCGGGCGCCCCCGGTGCAACTTGGTGTTTGGACCGCGCAAGCCTGTGGGGTGTCCGGGGGGGGCTGGATTTGTCGCGACAGGTACGTACGGAGCCCAATGGGCTGCCGCGCGGTCGGGGCCGGAGGCGCGGGTATTTCACGCGGCCACGTCTAGGGAGGCTTCGAGGCCCCGTGCCTCTGAGAGTCCTAGCGACTCTTTTTCTAGAAGTCTTTGGCGGATTTGGGAGGAGTTCATACCTGCCACAAAAGCCACGCGCATTAACATGTCCGTGTGTTCATTTGCGTTCACCGACGGGCAGCTGCAGGCTCGTCCCAAAATTAGTAGCGCGCCGTAGAATTCATCTATCGATTCTCCGGGACTTTGCCGTCTCGTTGCGAGTTGATCGCGAGCGTAGATCTGGTTTACTGGGCGGACATAGAGACTTTTTAGTGCTGCGAACGCCGTCTGGAAATCCTCTGCGTCTTCGATGAGAGAGAAAATCTCCGTGCTTAACCTCGAGTGCAGGACCTGTAGTTTTTGGTCTTCTGTGACCCGGCCGGTGGCCGTTCTGAGGTAGGCCTCGAAACAAGTCTGCCAGTGCTTGAAAGCTGCTGCCGCGTTCACTGCGTGGGGGCTGATCCTCAGGCATTCCGGGATGATCCTGAGCTCCATAGTCCTTTTTAGTCACGCTTAATAAATTGTAGCGCACAAAGACTCCGAGAGACGAATAGAGTGAAGTCGATGAGGCTTTATTAAGCGTGACTGTTTCCCCCGCAGTTCGGTAGTAGACTGCCTGCGGGGGAGGACTCCAGGTACTTATACTCCGCCTCCAGGGCGGAGCTAGAGGTCAACGTCCAGCCAGGACCCGGGATCTGTCAGCCAATGACATCATGGCTTCACAGTCCCACATGACCCCTAATGCATACTACCACACTCGCTTTCTGAGATGATGCGAGATCGTCTCACCTGTGGCATCGGCAACTCAGAGACACAGCGGAAACTCCTGGCCAAGCTCTCCTTGAACCTTTGGCAGGCACTGAAAATGTTCCTATCTCGGAAATGTGCGGAAGATGGCATTCAGGAAATTCAGGGTATGGAGATAACAGCCCTGGGACTTGGCCCTTCCCGGGGTGTCCACCCTGCCACCAGTTGGACAGACAGAGGGGTCCAGCCCATGGTCACTGGGCCGTCCTCCACAGCAGGTGCCCTTCCAGAGTTCGTGATAGTGGTTGATAGTGATGCACCTCCGTGCACAGCAGGTGGCTACCGACCGGCTAGAGCTTGGATCCCAGTGTTTTAGGCACCCCGGTTGGGGTCGGCATCGCCCAGGGATAGACCCTTTCACTCAGTTGCTCCTGAGGAAGAGGAAGCTGAGATGCAATTACATTACCTAGCGGTGCACTGTATGGCCCCTAATGGCACGGTAGCACAGTGGTTAGCACTGTGAGGAGTTAGCACGCTCTCTCCGTGTCTACGTGGGTTTCCTCTGGGTGCTCCAGATTCCTCCCACATGTCCCGAAAGACATGCTTGTTCGGTGAATTAGACATTCTGAATTCTCCCTGAGTGTACCCGAAAGGTGCTGACGTGTGGTGACTCGGGGATTTTCACAGTAACTTCATTGCAATGTTAATGTAAGCCTACTTGTGACATTAATAAAGATTATTATTAAGTCCCCATACAGGTAAATGGCCACAGGCTACGCAAGGAGCTGGACACTGGGGCAAGAGTATCCATGGTGGCCCAGAGCACGTTTGACTGCATTCGACGGAGCGTCCCGACAATACTTTGACAAACACATCAGCTTGTTTAGCTATGTATATGGGGAAGCAGCTGCAGATCATGGGGACAGTGTTGGCCCCATTGTTTATGGTCGTGAATCGGCCCAAGTCCCTGTGATAGTGGTTGGTGGTGATGGCCTCTGTCTCCTTGGGTGCAACTGTCTACACCACCTGCATTTAGACTGGCACCGTATTCTACAGGTGGGATCCAGTGGTTTGAATGAAGCGCTCAGAAACCTCCTGGAGGTTTTCTAGCCCAGGTTGGGGACCATCAGAGGAACCATAGCCAAGATCCAGGTGGATCCGGAGGCTCAGCTGTGCTTTTCCCGTGCACAGGGTGTGCACCGAGAACGACCCTTTGGAGGGTCTGGACATCATTCGGCCCATAGGTTTGGTCAATTGAGTGGCACCAGTGGTCCGGGTCCTGAAACCAGACAGGTCGGTTCGTCTCTGCAGTGACTACAAGCTAATGGTCAATACCGCCTTGAGGTTGGACCATTACCCCATGCCCCACATAGAGGACCTTTATGCAAAGCTGGCTGGCAGGTACTCCTTCACCAAGCTCTATCTGAGCAATACTGATGTGCAGCTGGTTCTCAACTGGTCCTCCTGCCAATATGTGACAATACATACGCAACAAAGCCTTTATGAGCACACCCGGCTGCCTTTTGGGTTTTGTTCGGCTTGCGTGATTTTTCAACAATGATAGAAAGTATCCTGTGCGGCTTGCTGCAGGTTGCAGTGTACCTTGATGATGTCCTGATCACAGGCTCAACCGAGCAGGGACATTTGAGAACCTAGAGGTCATAGTGCAACAGTTTTTGGAGTTTGGCATCCGCCTGCAGCAAGCAAAGTGTGCTTTTCACATCAAGGAAGTGGTTTACTTGGGCTACCACAAGGACTGTGATAGATTACATCCTGTAATGGTGAAGGTACGTGCCACCCAGTTGGACACACCCCAACGAAGACGACAAAGCTCTGCTCGTTCCTCGGTTTGGTGAACTACTATGGGAGTTTTGTCCCAAACCATGTGGCTGTGCTGACCCCCCACCATCTTCACATGAAGACGCACCAAGATTGGGTCTGGGGTGCAACCCAGGAGGTGGTTGTTCATCCTATCAAGAGCAGGCTGTCATTGTCCCGGAGTGTTGACCCACTCTGACCCGAGCAAGCCTCTGCTAGTCACCTGTGATGCATCCCCTCATGGGGTCGGGGCGTTCTGGCCCATCAGATGCCAGATGGTAGGGAACAGCCAATCACTTTCATGTACCGGACGTTGACCGCTGCTGAGTGAAAGTACACGCAAATCGAGGAGAGTCTGGCGGTGGTCTTCAGTGTGAAGAAGTTCCGCCAGTACATTTATGATAGCCACTCCGTTATTATTATGGAGCACAAGCCCCTCATGGGCCTCTTCCATGAGGATGAAGTGATCCCGCCCATTGTGTTGGTGCGCATTCAATTCTGGGCACTGCTGCTCACCACTTGCGAGTACCTTTTCGGCATCGGCCAGAGACTCACATAGCGCATGCCGATACTCTGAGCCGGTTGCCCCTGCCAATTAAGGCCTCGCCTCCCTCTCCAGCGGTTGAGGTAGAGGCCGTGTTGAATTTTATGGACTCCCTGCCCTCACCGCGTCACTCATCTGCAAGTGGACCCAGACAGACCCTGTCCTCGCCCAAGAGCGAAATCTCATCTTTATAGGTGGTCAATAGCGATCAGTGGTCAGTAGTGGTCAGTGGCCTGGAGAGCTGTGGGCTTTTTCTTACAGGATGTCCGTACTTAGTGTCGAGGATGGTGTCCTGCTGTGGGGCACTCAAGTGGTGATCCCAGCAAAGGGCCATGCACTTGTGTACTGGGACTGCACAACGGGCTCCCGGGGGTATCAAAGATTAATATGCTGGGGTGGAGCTATGCCTGGTGACCGGGGCTCAATTCCGACATTGAGAGGTTGGCTCAGCAGTGCTTCACGTGCCAGACACACCAGAAGATGCCATTGCCGTACCCCTTCACCCCTGGGAAAGGCTGGGCCCCGCTCTGCCTGGGTCAATGCTGATTTCGCTGGCACATTAATTGTCTCCACGTTTCTCCTGTTGTTGGATGTCGATTCAAAATGGTTAGAGGATCATCGGTTGACAATGAACACCTCCTATGCTACTGTAGAAAAACTGCTTCTCTCCTCTATGAACGGTATCCCCAAGGCTCTTGTTACAGGTAACAAGTCACGAGTGCGAGATTTTTGGCGTTCGCCAAGTGAATTGCATTTGGCATGTGCGGACGGCTCCCTATCACCCAAAGACTAACAGCTTGGCTGAGACGGCCGTCCAAACGTTCAAATGATGTCTCCGCAAGTAGACACCGGGTTCCTTGTATACATGCTTAGCTCGGTTCTTCTTTGCCTACCGAACCATGCCGCACGCTGTGATGGGAGTAGCTCCAGCAGCGTTGCTCATGAGCCGGCGACTCCACACCCAACTGAATTTGATATCGGGACGAAGGTGCACCATTCCCAGGACCAGCAAGAACGCCGGCCTGTTCCGTGTCGTCCACCCCGTTCTTTCTCCCCGGGGAAAAGGTATTTGTCTGAAATTTCACCCTTATTGCCCATTGGCTCTCCAGGATTGCCATTCGACAGATTGGTCCAGTATCCTACCGGGTCCAAGTTGGCAACCAGCAGCCATGGTGCCATTTGGACTACCTGCGGTTGCGCTAGTCACCCCCTTGTCCTGATCCTAATGCACGTGCTGTCTCGGAGCATCCGGCTCCAAGGGCCAACATTGACACCACGTGCCAGCCTTGAGGGACGCCCATGTGAGATGACTTCTTTGGATTCCGAAATGGGCACACTGCCTCCTGCACCTTCCTGGAAGGAGCCCGCTGCATGGATGCCTCCTGCTACTGTTCTGCCATGGCGTTCTTTTCGAAAGCGGCGATATCCAGCTCGGTAATCTCCGTCAGGCTGGTACCTCGAGCACACGATGTTTCGTCGGAGCCGAAGACGGTCTATCGCTACTCCTCTCCCTCTGTTTCTCCTCCTGTTAACATAGAACATAGAACATACAGTGCAGAAGAAGGCCATTTGGCCCATCGAGTCTGCACCGACCCACTTATGCCCTCACTTCTACCCTATCCCCGTAACCCAAAACTGCTCCATCCTTTTTTGGTCACAAAGGGCAATTTATCGTGGCCAATCCACCTAACCTGCACGTCTTTGGACTGTGGGAGGAAACCGGAGCACCCGGAGAAAACCCACGCAGACAGGGGGAGAACGTGCAGACTCCGCACAGACAGTGATCCAGCAGGGAATCGAACCTGGGACCCTGGCGCTGTGAAGCCACAGTGCTAATCACTTTACTACCGTGCTGCCCAACGTTGTTCTTTGTCAACGGGCAATGAACGGTCCTTCAGACTTTGCGGGGGAGGGATGTTACAACCTTGGTCTGATTGAAATCTACGGCGTCGGCGACGTGCTGTTCCTAGAATCCTTAGGGGAGTATCGGCTCCCCGCTGAAGGGGCAGAGCAGGGCGGCTGAAGGGTTTCTGGTGTAAAATTGGCCAGCCGGAGAACGGCTGACACTCACTCGGATGGGTATCATCGCATATTGTATAACTAAAGCTCTGAAAATAAATCTTTTGATTTATGGACTTCAGTAAGGCATTTGATAAGGTTCCCCATGGTAGGCTGATGGAGAAAGTGAAGCCTCATGGGGTCCAGGGTGTACTAGCTAGATGGATAAAGAACAACTGGCTGGGCAATAGGAGACTGAGAGTAATAGTGGAAGGGAGTTTCTCAAAATGGAGAACTGTGCCCAGTGGCGTTCCACAGGGATCCGTGCTGGGACCACTGTTGTTTGTGATATACATTAATGATCTGGAGGAAGGTTTAGGTGGTCTGATTAGCAAGTTTGCAGATGACACTAAGATTGATGGAGTAGCAGATAGTGAAGGTGACTGTCAGAGAATACAGCAGAATATAGGTAGATTGGAGAGTTGGGCAGAGAAATGGCAGATGGAGTTCAATCCGGGCAAATGCATCCGGGTGATGCATTTTGGAAGATCCAATTCAAGAGCGGACTATACAGTAAATGAAAATGTCCTGGGGAAAATTGATGTACAGAGAGATCTGGGTGTTCAAGTCCATTGTACCCTGAAGGTGGCTGCACAGGTCAATAGAGTGGTCAGGAAGGCATACGGCATGTTTTCCTTCATCGGAAGGGATATTGAGTACAAGAGTTGGCAGGTCATGTTACAGTTGTATAGGACTTTGGTTCGGCCACATTTGGATAACTGCGTACAGTTCTGGTCGCCACATTACCAAAAGGATATGGATGCTTTGGAGAAGGTGCAGAGGATGTTCACCAGGATGTTGCATGGTATGGAGGGCGCTAGCTATGAAGAGAGGTTGAGTAGATTAGGATTATTTTCATTAGAAAGACGGAAGTTGAGGGGGGGACCTCATTGAGGTCTACAAAATCATGAGAGGTATGGACAGGGTGGATAGCAAGAAGCTTTTTCCCAGAGTGGGGGACTCAATTACTAGGGGTCACGAGTTCAAGGTGAGAGGGGAAAAGTTTAAGGGAGATATGCGTGGAAAGTTCTTTACGCAGAAGGTGGTAGCTGCCTGGAACGCATTGCCAGCAGAGGTGGTAGAGGCGGGCACGATAGCGTCATTTAAGATGTATCTAGACAGATATATGAATGGGCAGGGAGCAGAGGGATACAGATCCTTAGAAAATAGGCGACAGTTTTAGATAGAGGATCTGGATTGGCGCAGGCTTGGAGGGCCAAAGGGCCTGTTCCCATACTGTAATTTCTCTTTGTTCTTTGTTCTTGGTTCACTCAACTCGGTGTGTACTCCCCCTTCTTGTGGACACAAAAGTGGCACTCAGGTTAGATCAGCACCAGTCAGCTCTCTCTCTCAAAGGGGAGAGCAGCTTACGGTCCTCTGGGACTGTGGCAACATTTCCAAAATTTAACTACAAAGTCAGGAAAATGATCAGAGATGAACTACAGCAACTAAAAGATAAGAGAATTTCAGGTTGGGTTGAATTCTTTGTCCTCATCAGTTTGGTTTGGCATTGAAGCAGTATTGTCCTGATGTTTTGTTTATATAGGAATGTCTGGAAAGATTCTGTGGCTAATATCCTCTGAATAGTGATAGCAACTTGCATGGCAACCAAAATGGCTGGGAGTGAAAAACAATAAGCCAGGAAAACTACAAAGTTAAACATACACCATCAAAAGCAGAACAATCATTGTGTGGAATAGGACAGGATATTTTGTTCAAATTATCATGGCAGAAGTTTCCTCCAACGGGACATTGGAAGACAGAAGACATTGTTGTCAGTCCTCTACGCAATCTCTGTCCCCCTGCTGATGGATTCCATCGCTCTACCTAGAAGCTGCCTAGACTGAGCCAGACTATTGACCACCTTGCTTTGATGTTTGACGCTGAGATGAATTTCTGATCACGCATCCACGAGAGGACCAGGGCCACCTGCTTTTTCGTTCCTCACGTTTCCTGACTCCTCTCCAGCATCAGCACATTTGCTGCACAGTCGCATCCATGCCTCCATTGCCTCTAGGCTTGACTATTGTAGTGCACTCCTGCCCAGCCTCCCATTCTCCACCCTCCAGAAACACAAACTCGTCCTGAGAACCGCTGCCTGCACCCTACTTCACACCAAGTCCAATGCACCCATCAGCCATGTGTTCACTGATGTACATTGGCACCTGCCTAAATAAAGCCTCGATTTAAAAATGATTTTCATATTTCAATCCCTCCAGGGCTTCACCCCTCCCAACCTCTGTAATCTACTGCAGTCTCCCAGCCCTCCCAAATATCTGTGCTCCTCCAATTTCTACTTTCCCCACAGCCCAAAGTTTGATTTTTTAAAAATAAAGTCTTGGGATGTGGGTGTCCCTAGCTGGACCAACAATTATTACCCATCCCTAATTACCCCTGATATGTGGTTGGTCACCCAACTACTTGAAACACTGCAATCCATCTGGTGTAGGTGCACCCATGGTGCTGTAAGGAAGGGAGTTCCAGGATTTTGACCCAGCGACAGTGAAGGAGGGGTGATATATTTCCAAGTCAGGATGGTGAGTGCCTTGCAGGTGAACCTGCAGGTGGTGATGTTCCCATATTTCTGCTGCCCTTGTTCTTCTAGATGATGGAGATCAGAGGTTTGGGAGGAGCTGTCTAAGGATCCTTGGTGAGTTTGTGCAGTGCGTCTTGTGGATGGTGCTTTTATAACCCCCACAAAACCTACGGGGATGACCTGACTGATTTGAGCTCCCCCATTGAGGGATGGCGGCCCAACAGCCTTGTTAATGCCCCAAGATAAATACTGACCCAGGAAGGAGTCAGCATCTCAGGATGGTCCTGGCTGGTACTTGGACTGTTACTTTGCTATTGTATTTCCTAGTGTGAGTAGGAAATAATTGACTCCTTTTCGGGACTCTTCATTGACTACAATAGGTATACACTGCTACCACAGTCCCCTGGTGGTGAAAGTAGTTTATATTTGAGGAAGGGGGTGCCAATCAAGTAGGCTGCTTTGTCCTGGATGGTGTTGAGCTTTCTGAGTGTTGTTGGAGCTGCACTCATTTAGGCAAGTGGAGAGTACTCCATCACATTCCTAGCTTGTGCCATGTAGGTGGTGGACAGGCTTTGGGGAGTCAGGAAGTGAGTTGCTTGTCACAGAGGTCCTAGCCACTGACCCACTCGTGTCGCCGTATTTATATGGCTAGTCCAGTTCAGTTTGAGTCAATGGTAACTCCCAGGTTGTTGATAGTGGGGACATTCAGTAATGGCAATGCCATTGAATGTCAAAGGGAAATGTGTGCGTTCTGTCTTGATGGAGATAATCATTGCCTGGCACTTGTGTGATATGAATGTTATTTGCCACTTGTTGGCCCACATCCAGGTTTTGCTACATTTAGGCATGGATTCCTTCAGTATCTGAGGGGGCATGGACAGTTCTGATCATCAGGCAGTAATCAGCAAACACCTCCAGTTCTGACGTTATGATAGAAGGAAGGTTATTTTTGAAGCAGCTGAGATGGTTGAGCCTCGGATACTATCCTGAAGAATTCCAGCAGTGATGTCCTGGAGCTGCGATGATTGACCTTCAGCAACCAAAACCATCTTCCTTTGTTCTAGGTATGCCTCCAGCAGAGTGTCTTCCCCCTGATTCCCATTGACTCCAGTTTTTCTCAGACTCCTTGATGTCATACTTGGTCAAATGCAAACCCTCCATCACTTGTGACTGCACCTTCACCTGAGAATGCATTAAGCTCTGACCTACCCCCCTAAATATATTATTTTTCCTTATTCTTTCACAGGGTATGGACGTCACTAGCAAAAGCAGCATTTTTACCCATTCATAATTGCCCTTGAATTGAATGGCCATTCAATCACTCGGCCATTTCAGAGCGCAGTTAGAGTCAACCGCATTGCTGTGGGTCTGGAGTCACATGTAGGTCAGAGCAGGTAAGGATGGCAGATTTCCTTCCCTGAAGAACATTTCCATTAAATGGCATTTCCACCTCTTTTATTTTTCTTTCCTCCTTTAATACGGTGCTTAAAACTGACCTCTGACCAAGCTTTTGGTCATTGACCTGAATAGCTTATCTTTTTGACAATTTGTGTTTGATAACACCTGGGAAGCTTATTGGGATGTTTTACCATGTTGAAGAGAATATATAAATACAAGTTGTTGTTGTTTTCTGTTACAAGAGAAAACACAATTGCAAATGTCTGGCAGCAACTTCTTTACTTTTCAATTGGCTTCTGTATATTTATGACCAATGTAAACCGAGTCCTGGAAGTGGCACTTACGAGAGGTGGTCCACCTGTGCTACTCTCCTGCATTCCCAAGGTCCCGCTTGAAAATTAACCATTGTTACTGTTTATTGCTAAGCAACAGCTCTCAAGCAGACAACTGGTTTTTGTAACTCAGTTTCTCCCAGCATTGAAGCACCAAAGTCGACGAGTGAGTCTGAGATCTTCAGGGTGCAAGGTGAACTGATAATGGCCCCCAGTTGTTAAGTTGGACTGAAGGTTGAAATAAGGGCATCACAGTCCAATGAAGTTTCAGTCCTTTATTCAGTACTTAACTTTCTGGAAGTTTCTCATTCACTATTTAACTATGGCATTCTATATAATCACCATTATCAGAGTAACACCACTGGTTGGTGTAATGTCACGTGTCATGCAATGACTCCATCGGAGCGTTTCATGGATTTTTGCCGAGTTCACCATTGTACCCCGTTTGACCAGCACCTTGTAGATAAACCCCTTGCACTAAGTTATATGAAATCGACATCTGTCACCTCTGATTCTTTCTCTTTACGGCTACAACAAAGAACCTAACAAAAGAGAAACTGGCAATAGGATCTGGGCCGTAAACAAATAAAAAAACAGGGCAATTGAAATGGGAGGGAATAGCATAAATATGAGAAACCAGGTAACCTTTAAGAAATTCTCACATTTTTTAACTACAGTTAGAAATGCAACAATGTTATATGTGTGTTACACACCTGGTGATGAAACATCCTTACAATGATGTTGCAGCCCAATAAAGGGGGGGGGGGGTATGTTTGAGCCCTTCCTTTTGATTTCCTTTTATTTCCATTTCTTTCATTTTGGGTGAAATTTAGCCACCGCATTGGGGGGCACAATGGGTGAGTCGGACAAGAGCCCCAAATCAGGCTGCGCGTTTGGCTGATTATGAGTCATCCAACTCACTCCGCATGGCACCATCTTGATCTCTCCCAGCGAGGTAAAATCCAGATTTGCATATTCAAATAAGCCATTGGGCTCAACAGCCGTACATGCGAGACCTCGCCAGGGCGCCATTTAGGTCTGGTTTCTACAAACATGGACCATGCTTAATGGTACTGTGGGGGGAGTCCTGTAGGCCATTCGAGACCCCCGAGTGGTCGGGGACCCTGGCACCTGGGCGTCATGGCTCTGTTATCCAGGCACCCAGGCAGTGCCACCCTGGCTGGAAGTGCCAGGGTGCCAGGCTGGCACTGCCATGGGTTAGGCCTGGAGGGGGGAGGTTGCCCATTGCAGAGGATGAAGCGTGAATCCAGGGGGCTAAAGAAAGTTGGGTAGTGAAGGGGGTCTCCAAAACACAGGTCGGCACCTGAAAGAGAGGGAGGGGAGATCAAAATGGCACCCCAATCTGTGAGGAGCCACTACTGCTGGTGAGCTGAATTTCTCTGAGTGTGGCCTTGGGAGGAGAAACTCGCAGAGGCCAAAAAACCGACAAAGTGCCAATGAATAGCGGGGTGAAACTTGTTAATCAATACATATCTTTACGTCAAGCGGAGGAAGTACAGCTTTCAAAGTTTCAAATTGCTTGGAAACTGGAACACTATGCAAATCTACAGTGAAGATCATTACAAGGACCATTGAAGGAAAAGATAACATCCATCTCAAGGCCTGAACTGGAAAAAGGAACTATTTGACAGAGTCATCCAGATTTGAAATGTTAGCTCCCTTCTCCCTCCACAGATGCTGTCAGACCTGCTGAGATGGTCCAGTATTTTCTATTTTTGTTTCCGATTCCAGCATCTGCAGTAATTTGATTTTATCCATGGAGAAAGGAACTAACTGGAAGATATCCATGAAGTCAAAGATCCCTAACGTTTATTTTTTAATAATTATTTTCTACCCGCTCCACTACCTTTTTCCTCTGTGTTCTCTGTGTGTGGGTGTGTAGAGTTGGGCAAGTTAGAAGGGAGGGTTGGGAAATAGATTTTTTTTTTATTCGTTCATGGATGCCAGTACCGCTGGCTTGGCCAATATTTATTGCCCAACCCTGAGGACATTTAAGAGTCAACCACATTGTAGATAGTGATTAACCAGTTGTATTGTAGCCTATTTAATATGATATACTGTGAAATAATGAAAGGTTATTTGTGTTAAAATTTACAAACCTGGTCGCTGCACTTATTTTGGGATCAAATTAAAGACTGGATATTTAAGTAACTTTAATTTCACCTGTGTTGCGACCCCGGGTCAAAAGGGACTGGAATTGACCACGCACTAGCCCAGGGTGTCATGACAATAACAGGATTAAAATGGGCCTGTAGTTTTTTTCATGTGACACTATTTACTCAAAAGGAAATTTTAAAGCTTGTACATGCTCAGTTAATCGCCTTACCACGGTTACAGCCTGTAGTCTACAGAATGCAATTCAGCAGCAACTTGCTCAGACTGCTTCATCACCATCTCCCATGATTCAATCTAAAACATCAAGCACATTTCATTTGAATATTTCCTGAACTCATGAGATTCAAAATGGGATATGTATGAAACTGGATTGTTTAATCTCTATATTAAATGCTGTCAAATATATTGCTATGGCCACGTGAATCTGTTGCCAAGATCCTGACTTTGAAGACTGGCAGGTCAGCAGATTCTGCACATTTTCAATTGTTACTATTAGGTGATATTCCCAATTATTTAACTCTTTGGGATCAATACATATGTGAGTCTGATTGGTGACCTTTATGGTGACCGCCGGTGGAGCCCATGGTGAGGGTTCTACATTTTGGTTCTGCACGAACCAATAATTAGCATTTATATTGCACCTTCGAAGCAGCTGGAGGCCCCATAGTGCTCCACAGGAGTGCGATCAAACCAATTTCAAAACAGAGCCACATAAGGAAATATTACAGCTGATAGCCAAAAGCTTTGTCAAAAAGGTAGGTTCAGAGATAGAGTTAAAGGAGAAAAAGAGAGAAACAGAGATTCAGGGAGGGAGTTCCAGAGCTCAGTGCCTTGCCAGCAGAAGGCACAGCTGCCAATGCTGGAGGCATTTAAGTCAAAGATGCTCAAGAAGCCAGAATTAGGGAGGCACAGATATCTTGGCGAGCTGTTGCAATGGAAGAGATTACAGAAATAAAGAGAGGACTGCCCACGGGCGGTTTTAAAAACAAGGTTGAGATTTTTAAAGTCAAGTGGTTGCTTAACGAGGAGACTATGGTGGCTTGAGGCAATACCAGGTAATAATGAAAAACAACGTGTTTATTGGCAACTAACAAGGGTACATTATGTACAGGCACAGAGTCTCTAATGTTGGTGTTAACACTCTGGTTCCCAGGTTCACTCTGACCAGAACCCGGCAACCGGACCACACGCTTTTTCCTCATCGGGGGTCATGTCCCTGCACGATAATCTGCGAGCCTGTCACATGGACTGTGAGGGCACGCCACTTAAAGGCTGAAGAAACAAAGGGGAGCGAGTCCAAATAGTCCATCAGTTCATTAATTTATCAGGACATTTCCTGGGTCTCCTGGACCATCTTAATCCTCCAACGGGCTCTTCCAGCTCGGAGGTAACAATGTCATCACTCTTAGAAGAATTTTCCTGAGAGTCAAGCAACGCCGCAGGATTATTTCCTTCTGTAGCTTGTTCTTGGATCATTGATGGGGCCTTATCAAGACTGCAGGATTCCCTTTGTTCCAGTTCAACCACAGGAGCATTGATGCTGCCTCCCAGCTCCAAATGTTGAGATTAGAGTTGTGGTCCGCAGCTTCTCAGGTAGTCAATGTGTTTCATTACTGTTCTGCTGCCCAGATTCACCACGTATGAAACTCGGCCTAACTTGGACACAATTTTCCCTGATAACCATAGTGGGCCTGACAAAAATCAGAGGCTGGATTCTCCGATTGCCGACACCGAAATCGCATTCGGCGGGCGATCAGTTGGAGAATCCATTTGGACGCCAAAATCAGGGGCGGTGCTGTTTTTCTGATTCTCCGCCCACTCTAACACGGTGTACTTGAGGAGTATGCCACAGGCATCGGGACGGCCACAGGACGTCACTGGAGGCTGTCCCCCGATGCTCCACATCCGATGGGCCGACTTCCCGAAGGTGTGTGACACTGGGGCAGTACGGTAGCCTTGTGGATAGCACAATTGCTTCACAGCTCCAGACTCCCAGATTCGATTCCGGCTTGGGTCATTGTCTGTGCGGAGTCTGCACATCCTCCCCGTGTGTGCGTGGGTTTCCTCCGGGTGCTCCGGTTTCCTCCCACAGTCCAAAGATGTGCGGGTTAGGTGGATTGGCCATGATAAATTGCCCTTAGTGTCCAAAATTGCCCTTAGTGTTGGGTGGGGTTACTGGATTATGGGGATAGGGTGGCGGTGTTGACCTTGGGTAGGGTGCTCTTTCCAAGAGCCGGTGCAGACTCGATGGGCTGAATGGCCTCCTTCTGCACTGTAAATTCTATGATCTATGATCTATGATCTATGATCTCTCACCTTTTGTAAACCTGGTGTGGTGGCTGCGGACTGTGACCAGCGCCTCCACAGTCGGGGGAGAGAGCCGTTCTGCTGGCAGGGGGGTTTCAGCAAGTGTTTGGGGGACTGGTGGGGGTTGGTCCGGGGTGGCGAGAAGCATTACAGGGGGGCAGTTTCTGACAGGCTCGGTCCATCTACGACCGGCGCCATGTTGTACGGCGTGTCCTGGTCATTTTGCGTCCATATCGGAATCGGTGAGGGTTCGCCACCGATTTTGGGGTCGTAAAATATCCGCAAATTCTCTGTTTGAGCCAGCACTGGAATGGGGAACCCAGCCCCAGGTCACCCATTTGGAAAGATCTGTCCATTTTCCGTGAAGTATGTCGTTTCCTCTGGGAGGCCTGCCATGCCTCCACCCTCCCCACCAAATTTGGGAAGACCAAGTCCGATCAGGCCCTGAAATGATGGTCCATCAGTAATTCTGCTGGCGTGATGCCCATAGTAGCTGGAATGTCATATTGTAAGATAAAAGAGCGTTGGCCAACGGAATATGTTGTGTTCTGCTGGACTGCTTCTTCATAGCTTCCTTGAATCTTTGTACAGCTCTCTCTGCTAACCGTTTGGTGACAGGGTGGTAGCGGGCTGTCCCAGTCTGGCAAATGCCATTCGTTTAATAAAATGCTGAAAGTCATGTTGTCCGACACTATTACTTTAGTGAGGCCATGTGTAGCAAACACCGGCTGCAAGGCCGGGACTATGGTGGCCGAGGTCGTCATTCACATCTCTTGAACCTCCAACCGCTTTCAATGGGTGTCAACGAAAATGAGAAACATCTTTCCCATGAAAGGGCCAGCACAGTCCACGTGTACCCTCATACATGGGCATTCAGGCCAAGGATGGAGTGTTTGCTGTGTCTGGCATGGGCCACGCTGGCACACCATGTTTACAATGCCCTTGTCAATGCCAGGCTACCATATGCAGCTTCGAGCGAGCACTTTCATTTTTGTCTGGCCTGTATGGCCACAATGTCATTCTTACTACAAGGACTCTCGGGCCAAGGGTGGAACTACCTCTCGGAAACCCCAGAATATGACTACACCCTCACAACTGAGTTTGTCCTTCCGAGTAAGACATGGTTATAATAAGACATTGTGATGCCATCCGGTTGAGATCAGGCGTTTCACTTTGGAGAGGACTGAGTCCCGTCGTATCCAATTCTTTATGTGGCCAGCCAAACCTGACAGGGTGTTCAAAAAGTTCAACACTAAGACGATTTTGTGAGGTATCAGCAGGGGTACTAGGATTTTGGAAGTGGGAGCCGACTCAATGCATCAGCATTCAACATCTGTGTACCTGACCTATTTTGAAAGATGTAGTCATCGACTGCCAGCAACTAGTCCCACCATTGCACTCTGGCAGAGGTGATTGGTGTATCGGCTTATCTTAAAGAAAGAGCCCAAGCAGGAACTTGTGGTCCGTCATCACTGTGAAACATCGCATGTAAACAGACTGGTGAAACATATGGTTGAAAGCAAATTACTGCGGATGCTGGAATCTGAAAACAAAAGAGAAAATGCTGGAAAATCTCAGCAGGTCTGGCAGCATCTCTAGGGAAAGAAAAGAGCTAACGTTTCGAGTCCAGATGACCCAAAGCTGAGCTTTGACAAAGGGTAATCTGGACTCGAAACATTAGCTCTTTTCTCTCCCTACAGATGCTGACAGATCTGCTGAGAATTTCCAGTATTTCCTCTTTGGTTTTCTGCTGAAATATATAGTCGCCGTGGATTACAGTGAGGCCTTCCTTCTCACTTTGCAGGTATTTACGCTCAGCATCAGAAAACAATCTTGAGGCAAAGGCAATTGGTCACTCTGAGCCATCCTCCATTGTATGAGATAGAACTGCCCCAATCAATACAGCAAAGCATCACATGACAGAATGATGGTTTCTGCAGGTTAAAATGTACCAGTACGTTCGATGACTGTAAGACCAACCTAAGGTGTTGGAAGGTTTGCTCCTGTGGTTCCTTCCAATGCCAACATCAACTGGTACTTCTCAAGAGCATATTCAATGGAGCCAATGTGGTTGCGAGGTTGGGAATAAAACAACCATACTAGTTAACCATCCCTCAGAAGAACTTTAATTCTGCTCTTATGGCTCTCACCTTGTCTTCAAGTGGAGTCCTTTAAGTCCATTTTGTACCGTAGGTAAGTGACAGCATGAGCTTGGAAAGTGCACCTCTCATGCTTGAGTCAAATTCCCGTATTTCTGAATCTTCTTAATACCTCTTCGAAGCTTGCTAAGTGTTTTTCATGTGATGTTCCTGTTATTCGGACATCATCCAGGTAGACCACAACCTTCAGGATGCCCTGGCGGAGATTTCTATCGTGCGCTGGAATATCGCACAGGTCGTGGAATGTCAAAAGGTAATCTGGTGTATTGAAACAGGCCTTTGTGTGTGTTAATTGTTCAATACATCAGGATCCGTCATCCAGATCTAGTTGCATGTATGTATGCATGACTGATGTTGAACCTGGTGTAGGTGAGGACCCTCGCCAACTTCGCATAAAAGCCTACAATTTGTGGAATTGGGTATTTATCTACTTGGGCTGGCTGATTGATTGTGTGCTTGTACTCCCTGCATATCCTAATGGAACGGTCCGGCTTTAAAACAGGAGCGATGGGGACTGCCCACTCTGAAACTGCATAGGTCTGATAATTCCCAGTCCTTCCATGAGTTCAAGTTTGGCTTCCACATAATTCTTGGCCTTTACTCCGTTTATTCGATCCAACCCATTCTGGAACACATCCTTTTGTCTATTCAAGACTTCCTAAAAGAACATGGCTGAGATCCTGTGGGTCCACCCACTGGACACTTGATTCGCAATGGCCTGCAGGATCCCATTTCGGGCAAAATCAGCATTCGCACTGGGTGGCAGACTTGCCGTGCGTCTCCGTGCTCGCCCCGCCATCCATTAACAGGCAGGATGTACCATTCATTTGCCAGCTCGGATGCTCCAGAACCCCAGCCGAGAGTCCCGCTGGCGTGAATTGGTCCAAGTATTGAGGAACATGGGCGCGATTCTCCGACCGCCCGCCGGGTCGGAGACTCGGCGGGGGCTGGCGTGAATCTTGCTCCTGCCGTGTCCCGAATTCTCCGCTACCAGAGAATCGGCGGGGGCGGGAATCGCGCCGCGCCGGCCGGCCGGCTCCCCCCCCCGGCGATTCTCCGTCCAGCGATGGGCCGAAGTCCCGCCGCTGTTAACCCTCGCCAGCCGGCGTGGATTGAACCACCTACCTTACCGGCGCGAGCAGACAGCGCGGGTGGGCTCCGGGGTCCTGGGGGGGGGGGGCGTGGGGCGATCTGGCCCCGGGGGGTGCCCCCACGGTGGCCTGGCCCGCGATCGGGGCCCACCAATCAGCGGGCGGGCCAGTGCCGTGGGGGCACTCTTTTTCTTCCGCCTTCGCCATGGTCTTCACTATGGCGGAGACGGAAGAGACCCCCTCCACTGCGCATGCGCAGGGATGCCGTGAGCGGCCGCTGACGTTCCCGCGCATGCGTCGCCCGGCGAAGTCCTTTCGCCACCGGCTGGCATGGAGCCAAAGGCCTTTCCCGCCAGACGGCGGGGCGGAAATCACTCCGGCGCGGGCCTAGCCCCTCAAGGTGAGGGCTTGGCCCCTAAAGGTGTGGAGAATTCCTCACCTTTGGGGCGGCCTGACGCCGGAGTGGTTCCCGCCACTCCATTATGCCGGATTCCCCCGCCCCGCCGGGTAGGGGAGAATCCCGGCCCATATACCTGACAGCTTGTAATCCAAGGGATGGCAAGGTGGTATGTACCCTCCCAACAATTGATGCCAGGATACCGAGGGGATTACTTCATGGGAGGTGGGGGTCATGGGTCTTATACTGGGCTGGAGGGGCTCAGAACATGGGTCTTTCCTGCAGTGGGGTTCATTTAGCTTCTCTTCCCATCTGTCACCTTTAAACATTGAACAGTCAGTAAGTATGTAAAAATTTATGTTTTCTCATAATAAAGTGAAAGTGTTCTTTCTGTATCTCTGAACCCTTTAAAAAGTCTGTCAACATGCCAAGGTTAAGGTTTGTGAGATGGAGGTAAAAACTATCTCTTTGAAATGTTGAAAGCCTTTGAAGGGGTGCAGATGAGAACACTTGCACTTCATTATGAGAAAACTTTAATTTTCACATTGTTACGACTCTCTGGGCTAGTGCACTGTCAATTCCAGCCACACTTGGCTGTCCATCACAATACAATTGAAATTAAGAAACAAATCTTAGAAAACACCCAAAGTCTTTGGTCTATAGCTGCCCAATAACTACAGTCACCAGGGGCGTCATTCTCCGACCCCCCAGAGGGTCGGAGAATGGCCGTTGGCCGCCGTGAATCCCGCCCCCGCCGGTTGCCGAAGTCTCCGAAGGGAGAAAAGTCGGCGGGGCGTTAATGGCGCCGCTGCCGCGGAGAATGTCACGGGTCTGCGCAAGGCAGCCGATTTTCGGCCTGCCGATATTCTCCCTTCCGGATGGGCCGAAGCCCCGTCGACGGGATGACCGTTCACGTCGACGTAAATTAAACCTCCTTTTCATCGGCGTGACCCTGTGCTCCAGGATCACGCCGACCAGCGTGGAGGTGAGTGACGGCCTGGGGTGTTGGCTCTGGGCAGGCGATGGCGTGTCCGCAGTCTGAATGCGTGAGGAGAAGTGTGTCTCGGGTTGTGTGTGTGTGTGTGTGTGCGGCGGGGGGGGGGGGGGGGGGGGTGTGGTTAGAGTAGGCTGGGCTCCGGGGGAGTGCCGGGAGCGGGTTCGTGCCGGGGTGGAGGTTGGGGGGGGTCCGTGCCGGGGAGGGGGATGGGGGGTCCGTGCCGGGGTGGAGGTTGGGGGGGGGGTCCGTGCCGGGGTGGAGGTTGGGGGGGGGGTCCGTGCCGGGGTGGAGGTTGGGGGGGGTCCGTGCCGGGGTGGAGGTTGGGGGGGGGTCCGTGCCATGGTGGAGGTTGGGGGGGTCCTTGCCGGGGTGGAGGTTGGGGGGGGGGTCCGTGCCGGGGTGGAGGTTGGGGGGGGGGTCCATGCGGGGGGTGGAAGTTGGGGGGGGGTCCGTGCCGGGGAGGGGGATGGGGGGTCCGTGCTGGGGTAGAGGTTGGGGGGGGGTCCGTGCCGGGGAGGGGGATGGGGGGTCCGTGCCGGGGTGGAGGTTTGGGGGGGGGGTGTCCGTGCCGGGGTGGAGGTTGGGGGGGGGTCCGTGCCGGGGAGGGGGATGGGGGGTCCGTGCCGGGGTGGAGGTTGGGGGGGGGTCCGTGCCGGGGTGGAGGTTGGGGGGGAGGATCCGTGCCGGGGTGGAGGTTGGGGGGGTCTGTGCCAGGGTGGAGGTTGGGGGGGGGGTCCGTGCCATGGTGGAGGTTGGGGGGGGTCCTTGCCGTGGTGGAGGTTGGGGGGGGCGGTCCGTGCCGGGGTGGAGGTTGGGGGGGGGTCCATGCGGGGGTGGAAGTTGGGGGGGGTCCGTGCCGGGGTGGAGGTTGGGGGGGGGGTCCATGCGGGGGGTGGAAGTTGGGGGGGGTCCGTGCCGGGGAGGGGGATGGGGGGTCCGTGCCGGGGTGGAGGTTTGGGGGGGGGGGTGTCCGTGCCGGGGTGGAGGTTGGGGGGGGGGTCCGTGCCGGGGAGGGGGATGGGGGGTCCGTGCCGGGGTGGAGGTTGGGGGGGGGTCCGTGCCGGGGTGGAGGTTGGGGGGGAGGGTCCGTGCCGGGGTGGAGGTT
Source organism: Scyliorhinus torazame (assembly GCF_047496885.1). Classification (NCBI taxonomy): domain Eukaryota; kingdom Metazoa; phylum Chordata; class Chondrichthyes; order Carcharhiniformes; family Scyliorhinidae; genus Scyliorhinus; species Scyliorhinus torazame. The sequence continues at coordinate 179,855,250 of NC_092709.1, forward strand.
GGGGGGGTCTGTGCCAGGGTGGAGGTTGGGGGGGGGGTCCGTGCCATGGTGGAGGTTGGGGGGGGTCCTTGCCGTGGTGGAGGTTGGGGGGGGCGGTCCGTGCCGGGGTGGAGGTTGGGGGGGGGTCCATGCGGGGGTGGAAGTTGGGGGGGGGTCCGTGCCGGGGTGGAGGTTGGGGGGGGGTCGATGCCGGGGTGGAGGTTGGGGGGGGGGGTCCGTGCCGGGGAGGGGGATGGGGGGTCCGTGCTGGGGTAGAGGTCGGGGGGGGTCCGTGCCGGGGAGGGGGATTGGGGGTCCGTGACGGGGTGGAGGTTGGGGGGGGGGGTGTCCGTGCCGGGGTGGAGGTTGGGGGGGGTCTGTGCCGGGGTGGAGGTGGGGGGGGGGTCCGTGCCGGGGTGGAGGTTGGGGGGGGGTCCGTGCCGGGGTGGAGGTTGGGGGGGTCCGTGCCGGGGAGGGGGATGGGGGGTCCGTGCCGGGGTGGAGGTTGGGGGGGGTCCGTGCCAGGGAGGTGGATGGGGGGTCCGTGCCGGGGTGGAGGTTGGGGGGGGTCCGTGCTGGGGAGGGGGATGGGGGGTCCGTGCCAGGGTGGAGGTTGGGGGGGGTGGGGGGGTCCGTGCCGGGGTGGAGGTTGGGGTGGGGTCCGTGCCGGGGAGGGGGATGCGAGGGCAAGTGTGTTGGTCCACCAGGCCAGGTGCCAGCCTCCAACAGTTGGACCCATGCGGTCCATGCCACCTGGTTGGGGGAGGAGGGGATATGGGCAATGATGACATGTCGTCGTTCCCCTCCCCCCCAACCAGGCCGTCATGTTTTCCGATCATCCAGCGATGTTGGCCGCCGTGGCGGCAGCCGCTCATGTCTATGTTGCCCTGGATGAGGAGGAGGAGGAGGAGGAGCGTGCCAGAGTGGCGGCGCAGGCTGCCGCAGAGGGACAGGCGGCAGCTGCCCAGGCTGGAGGGACACCTGACCGACAGGACGAGGAGGGGGAGGAGGACGTCGCGGCCCCACGGCAACGGAGGCACCCGAGGGCGCCCCGTGTGTACCGGCCCCGGCAGTCATACCAGGACCTCACGGACCGGGAATGCAGGAGGAGACTCAGGATGAGGCGGGAAACCGTGGCACACATCTGCCACCTGCTGGCACACCTGTCACCGCGTGGCACTGGCGGGGGACACCCTCTCCCCGTGTCCGTCAAGGTTACGGTGGCCCTGAACTTTTATGCAACGGGGTCATTCCAGGCACCGAGTGGGGACCTGTCCGGCATATCGCAGACATCGGTGCCTCGGTGCATCCGCGCAGTGACAGATGCCCTATATGCCATGGCGCACCGCTTGTAAGGTTTTCGGGCAATTCGGCCCTTTTTGGACTGCCCAAGAATAAAACCCAGAGACTGTAAACTGACTTTTCAGCCAAGAGAACGTAACCAGATTTCCCAGCAGGCTTGGTCCGCTGAGCTGAGTAGGGGCATAGGTATTTACAAACCCCCCCCTAGGAGCTACAAGGAAGAAGGAGCCAGACAACGAGATAAGATTAACACACAGACAAAGGGGCACGGGAATACACAGGGGGCCTGCCTGCAAGCAGGACAATGGGATGGTCATAGCCCCATGCAGATGTAAATGACTTGGCCTCCACCAGAGTAGAATCCAATTAACACCCCATCAACATAGCAAGGTGAGAATAGCAGCCATCTCCGGAGCAGCTGGAAGACCTTTTGAAAATCTTCACAAGAGAGCCTAACCTTGTTATCCTAAAAAGCAGACTGTCTGGGCTCAGTACATTGCGCTGGAAAAGCCCCTTGAAGATAAGCGGTCGAAAAAAACAAGTTGGAGGCGGACCTGGGGGAGGTACTCCAATCTTGACAGAAGCCACCGGCAGGAACTCACTGGGAGGAGGGGGCGGAGTCGGCGCCAAATTCAAATCGCGGCAGGTCTGCCTGGCTGGAAGGAGCGGACCTGCGAGGAATACCCGGAAGCAAACAGCTCTGACCGGCTCAAAGGGGGCGGGACCAGCGGGAACTTTAAACTTGGACTGATACAACGCAAAGGAGGAGGAAAACCCGGAAGTCGACAGCTCTGACCGGCTCAAAGGGGGCGGGACCAGCGGGAACTTTAAACCTTACCAATTCAATGCAAAAGGGGCTGGCCGAACACAGGAAAAGCCTGGTAAAACGGGTATAAAAGGGGCTGTGTTTCGATTGAGGGTCTCTTGGCTCGACCTCTCCACCTTTGACTGGACCTCTGCAGCCTGTGACTGTAAGTACCCTGCAGCAGCTTGCGAAACTCCCTCGACCTTGATAGTGGTTGAGGCTTTGGGGAAGGGGACTTGATTTGTGTTCTGTGTCATTGCTAAAACTGTGTAACAATAAGATTTTTCGTTGTGTCCGTTATAGTACTTTCTGAATAGACTTAGTTTGTGTTAGAGTTTAAGATTTTATTATAATTTCTTCTGTTTGATGATTTTGACCTGGGTTTTGCAATAAACCTTGATTTGCTGATAATTGGAGTCGTTTAAATTCTTCAATCTCTCACCAGCGATCTCTGACCAAGTCATTGTTAAAATATTCCTCACCTTAATTCCGGGTTCAAGAATCTAGGGTCATCTTGAGCGATTCACTCAGGACAGACTGCTGGTTAGGTAATAAACAGCAGTGTCCTATTCTCTCTCTTGGGAAAGCTACTCCAGCGAAGTAGGAACCGGGTGGGTGTTGCACCACCGGCAAGAGAGAGAATCACCTGGGCATTGGTAGGGGTCTGGATATCTGTGTGATATAAGCCTCAGGCTTCCGGTTAGGGATAAACGGCAGGCTTGATTCAGTGCTCTCTCCCGCGGAGGTGTCCCAGTGCGGCATCCCCTGGCCTCTGAAGTTTCAGTGCCAGCTGGAGAGAGACACACACAGATACTCAAACCCCAGATATCGGCCCAGTAGTGGAGTAACAGAGATGGCACCCTCTACACGCTACATCCACTTCCCCGTGGACCGGGCCAGCCAAGATGCCCGGGCCGTGGGCTTCCCTGCCGTGGCCGGGTTCCCCATGGTCCAGGGCGCGATCGATGGGATGCACGTCGCCGTGCGGCCACCTGCAGATAACAGGGCCGTGTTCAGCAATAGGAAGGGGACTTATTCGATGAACATACAGGTGGTCTGCAACCAACGCATGATGATCCTGCACGTCTGCGCCCGTTACCCAGGCAGTGTACACGACTCATACGTGTTGTCGCGGTCATCCATCCCCGGCATGTACGAGGGACGCCATCCCCGGCTCAGGGGCTGGTTGCTGGGCAACAGGGGCTACCCATTGCGATCGTGGCTGATGACGCCTATACGGAGGCCACGCAATGAGGCGGAGAACCGCTACAATGATGCCCATGTAGCGACAAGGGGAGTGATAGAGAGGTGCTTTGGCGTGCTGAAGATGCGTTTCAGGTGCCTGGACCTCTCTGGGGGCGCCCTCCAGTATCGGTCAGATAGGGTCGGCCGCATCATTGTGGTGTGCTGCGTCCTGCACAACATAGCCCAGCAGAGGGGCGATGTGCCGCAGGCAGAGGAGGGCGGAGTGGAGGAGCAGCAGGAAGAGGCGCAGTCCTCCCCAGATGAGGGGGATGGGGGTAATGGTCAGGGCAGACGGGGTAGACACAGGCGGGTGGCTGTCCACCGTTACCGGCTGGCCCAGCGTGCACGGGACAGACTGATAGCCGCCCGCTTCACTGACTAGATGGGCGTGGGAATCGGGTAGTATGGCCACAGACCGCACACCATGACAACAGCCAACCACCCCCACCCATCCACCCACCCAGCACCCTCACCCCCTCCCCAACCCCACCCGCATGCACACACCCCCCCCCATTGCCGATTCACCTGCGGCACATCGGGCCGGGCTCACACAGTTGCGGGTGGACGCCTGTCTATTGCAGGTCATGGAGGATGATGACAACCCGCCCTGCGGTGAGCTCCTGGCTCTACATCTTTGGACTATGTCTGACCCATGGCCACAGTTCCACCAACAACCCGGACCATCCCTGCATGCGGCTGTGACACTGCAGCGCACAATCCCGTCCTCTGCCCGGGGGGATGTTGATGGCGGCCCAGGGGGAACGGGGCAGAATCACTTGGGGCTGAGGTAAGACCACCCCTCACACACACACTTGCGCTCAACGTACATGACACCCCCGCATGCTTTGGACAGAGCACAAATGCAGCTTCTGTCGGTGTAACATTGACTTTAATAACCAAAGGAGCTCCTGCACGTGCCCTAGCCCCTAAAACTCATCTGTGCCCTGCACCCATGCCAACTTACTCAGTGTCTAATTGTTTGGCCTTACGGGCCCTTTGACTACGTCTACGTGGTTCCCCAGATGGTACAGCAGAACTGGAGGTGGACTCCTGTGATTCCTGCCCTCTGACACTGGATCCCTTTGGCAGCCGTTTCCTGGGGCGTCCTGGCCTAGATGGGCCAGGCTGCGGCCCGGGCGATTGGGATGGTGAGCTGCCAGCCTGTCCTGCCCGTTGCCCACCCGATGCACCTGGGACGGAAGGGGGGGGAGTCCGAGGTGTCGCGGTGTACCGGGACCTCCCCTACAGGGGGAGCCGGGACGGACCACACCACCTCCTCCTTCCTCGGGGTGCCCGATGGCCCCCAGGCCTCTACATGGGTGGGGGATGCGAACGGACTGGCCATCCGACGCCCCCCCGACATCTGGCGCTGCCAGTTCTGGAGGCCCGTGCTGGTATCGACAGGGGTCTGCAGGTTTGCAGCCATGGAGCCCAGGGGGTTGGCAAACCCTGTCTGTGACAGTGCGAAGCCGGCTCGCACATGGCCACTGGCGCCGATGCCCTCAGCGATGGCCTGCAGAGACTGGGCCATGGCCTGCTGAGACTGGGCCATGGCCTGCTGAGACTGGGCCATGGCCTGCAGAGACTGGGCTATGGCATTGAGCGCCTCTGCCATCTGGCGCTGGCACTGGCTCATGGCCTCCTGTGAGAGGGCAGCCATTTCCTGGGCCACAGACGCCGCCTGCACGGAAAGCCCCAGGCCTCGCAAACCGTTCCCCATGTCTGACACCGTCGCACCCATTGCCTCCACCGCGGACGCCACCCGTGCGGTGTCAGCTTGGGTGGCACGCATGACCGGCACCACTCCCAGCTCCTGGACGCGGGTGGACTCCTCCACCTGCTACCGCAGCTGCCGCAAGCCGCCCGTCACCCTCTTCGCTCGTCTCTGGGTCGGTGGTTGCATCGGATCTATGTGTGGGTGTGGTAACTCCAGGAACCCGGGATCCATCTGGGCGGCAGATGTTCGCTTGGGCTGGGCTGCCCTCCGACCGCCCGGCCCATCTGCTGCTCCTACCTCCACCTGCTGTACCGGGACGGCTGTGTTGTGCGCACCAGTGAGTGTACCAGACGCCTCATCACTAAAGTGCCCAACCGAGGTGAGTGTTTCTGCGATGGTGGAGGGTGTTGGTGACAGCAGTGGCGTTGTGTCGTGCTCTTCGTCCCACTCTGAGTCCATGGCACTTTGGGGTGGGGGTTCGTCTCCACCCATCCACTCTGTGTCACTGTCCGGTATTTCGTCTTCCTGGGTAGTGGTGTCCCGGGTAGGGGTGTCCTGTGCAGTGCTGTCCCGGGTAGTGGTGTCCCGGGTAGCGGTGCCCCGGGTAGCGGTGTCCTGGGTAGTGGTGTCCTGGGTAGTGGTGTCCTGGGTAGTGGTGTCCTGGCTCAGATGTGACGGGGGCCTGTGGCTGCCCCCCTCGTCGCTGGGTGGTCGCTCCCGCACGTGACGGGGGTGTCGTCTCCCTGGTGCTCCAGGTCTCTCCGTCTTCCGTGGTGTGCGAGGGGCATCCTGCGGGCGTCGCATGCTGGAGGGTCCGGTTCTCTCCGTCTCCCGTGGCCTCCGAGGGGGATCCTGCGGGCGTCGCATGCTGGAGGGTCCGGGTCTCTCCGTCTCCCGTGGCCTCCGAGGGGCATCCTGCGGGCGGTCTGCATCTGCGGGGATGGGTGCCTGGACGTTTGGTCCTGCGATACACAATGAAGCATGCATGGTTAGACATCAGGCAGTGATCAGGTGATATGGGGGAGGGGGATATAGGGGAGGGGGGATATGGGGACGGGCTGTCGGTGGCTCACTTGCTACTATGCCCCCGACCTCTGCATCAGCAATCTCCCGGTCCTCAGGTCCGCCAGCCAGTTCCAGGGCCCTTTCCTCGTGTTCGGTCAGTGGCCTCTCATCAGCGGGGCCTCCTCCAGTCCTCACATGCTCCCTATTGTTGTGTGCGCGCTTATCCTGTGGGGGGGCGGGTGGCAGGGGTAAAAGGCAACACTGTTGGGCAGGTATATGAATGCATGCCATCGGTTGCGTGTGCATTGCAGAGGTTAAGGTTAGGGCTGGATTCAATTGGGGATATGGGGGAGGGGGAATATGGGGAGGGGGGATATGGGGAGGGGGGATATGGGGGAGGGGGGATATGGGGGAGGGGGGATATGGGGAGGGGGATATGGGGAGGGGGGATATGGGGGAGGGGGGTTATGGGGGAGGGGGGATATGGGGAGGGGGGATATGGGGGAAATGGGGAGGGGGGATATGGGGGGGATATGGATGAGGGGGTGATATGGGGAAGGGGATATGGGGGAGGGGGGATATGGGGGATATGAGGGAGGGGGATATGGGGGAGGGGGTATAAGGGGGAGGGGGGATATGGGAGAGGGGGGATATGGGGAAGGGGGATATGGGGGAGGGGGGATATGGGGGAGGGGGGATATGGGGGATATGAGGGAGGGGGGATATGGGTGAGGGGGATATGGGGAAGGGGGGATATGGGGGAGGGGGGGAAATGGGGGAGGCTCACCCTGCCTGCTCTGACGAGGTTGTTCACCTTCTTGTAGCACTGGGTGCCTGTCCGTGGTTTCAGGGCTGCAGCGGTGACGGCCTCTGCCACTTCCCTCCACAGACGCCGGCTGTGGCGTGGGGCAACTCTGCGGCCGTGCCCGGGATACAGGGCGTCCCTCCTCTGCTCCACCGCATCCAGGAGCGCCTCCACATCTCGTGACTCGAACCTCGGGGCTGAGCGGCGGCCAGCCATCCAGTCGGGTGTTGCGGTCGGGTGTTCCGGTCGGGTGGGGGGGAGCATCGCGGCCTTATGAGCCGTCACGCCGTGCGGCGCGTATGACGCAGCACGGCGTGAACCACTGCGCAAGCGCGGATCCCGTTACGTCGCTGCTAGCCCATTTCGGGTCGGAGACTTTCGACCCATTTTTCCGACGTGACACAAGTCGGATTTGCGCCGTTTTTTGCGCCGATCGGCGGACTTTCCGCCGATAACGGAGAATTTCGCCCCAGGTATGTAAATTTAATGACAATTTTTTTTTCTTCTGAGTAACAATAATTATAATTAAGCAGGCAGCAAATATAACTGGTCAACTATTATCTAATTCCTAACTCCCCCCCCCCCCCCTTACCTTTCTCCAATCTTCACACAAACACAAGACAGACAAAGAAACACAGAGGGGCAAAGAGCGGTGTCAAAATAATGATGAAAGCAGAAGGATATGAGTCTTTGTTTTAGATGGTTGTCTTCCAGTACACCTATCTTTAGTCTCGGCTTTCAGTTCAATGTTTTGCTTTCAGTCTCTGATGGTTTTCATTATAGATTCATCCAGGTTTCAATAACTTCTCTGCAGGTGCAGAAATCAACAGTAGCCAGCATTTATGGAGAAACAGAGAGAGAGAGAAAGAGCAAGAGCGAGCGAGAGAGAGACAGAGACAGAGACTCACAGCTGCTCCTCTCAGCATCCAGGATCGACTCTCACATCTTGTATCCAATGAAGACCATCCCACTTGGGTAGAACCCGATTATTTCCTGTCACCAGGCTAAATACGGCCTTTGGCCAATTCATTGGCAACCAGTCAGACAATCAATCCAAATCCCTCCAATCTCTCGGGTGCCAAAAAATTTGGGTTCTGCTGTTCAAAAGCTAGCATAGTATATTACTTTTCAACTTTTAAGTTCCTCACTTCCTCTGCTCGATTTAAAGGTAAATGTCCATTAAAGATCCATGGATCAGTGGCACAGTGGTTAGCACTGCTGCCTCATGGCACCGAGGACTCAGGTTCGATCCAGGTCCCGGGTCACAGTCCTTGTGAAGTTTGCACATTCTCCCCATGTCAGCGTGGGTCTCATCCCCACAATCCAAAGATGTGCAGGGTATGTGAATTGGCCATGCTAAATTGCCGCTGAATTGGAAAAATTAAAAACACATCTATGGATCGAAAATGATAATCACAAATGAAAGAAATGGGTAATAAGGGAATCAACAGGGAGGGCCCTCACAACATACTGACTGTTCAAAGGGTTTAAAGGCTACAGATGGGGAGAGCAGCCAAAAAGCCTATTCCTAGGTAGGATCCCCGACCTGAGCCCCTCCAATCCCCTCGGCAGCCTGTTGGCATTTGTCAGGAGGGTACTTACCACCTTACTACCCCTCGGACTTCGAGTGCCAGGTTGACCCTGCCGAAGGGCCTGAAAGGGGGGGATTTTGGGAGGGGGTTGTTGCTGTAGGAAGGGACTGGGAGGTGTGGGAGTACTGGAGGGGGGACAATAGCAAGGGTAACCTATGTACAGGCAAAGTCTCTAATGTGGGTGATAACACCGTGGCACCCGGGTTACTCTGACCAAAGACCCACTCCCCAGGCTCCATGCATTTCCCTCATTGGTTGGGGTCCACGCGTTCCTGCACAATCGTCCCCAGGCCAGTCACAAAGATCACTCGGACATGCCCCTTAAAGGGGCCGTGCTGCCTTGGAGACAATATAGATTAGTGAGCATCAGGGTGAAAGGTGAACAGAGCTTGGTCTCACTTAGGATGCGAGCAGCAGAGTTTTGGGTGAGCTCAAATCTACAGAGAGACCTCAAATCTACATACAAGGAGTAGATTGGAACTTTGTAGTACAACCTCACAGTCCAGGGAAGGGAGTTCAAAAATTTCCATCTCTATGTCCTTCCCCACCTCTGCGCGGCTACACTCCAGGGTTTAGACTTCCAGTGTAACCTTCAAAATCTGACTTTCCAATTCGGCGGCCCCACTTACTGTCTGCGGCCTCGCGACCCTTAAGGTCGACCCACCTTCCCTGTTTGCGAACATCACCCCGGATTGCAAACCCGTCGCCACCAGGAGCAGACGGTACAGTGCCCAGGACCGGATCTTTATTAGGTCAGAGGTCCAAAGGCTACTTGAGGGAAGGGGTCATTGACGCCAGTAACAGCCCCTGGAGAGCTGAAGTAGTGATGGTAAAGACCGGGGAGAAGCATAGGATGATCATCGACTACAGTCAGACCATCAACAGGTTTACGCAGCTGGACGGGTACCCCCTCCCCCGCATATCCCACCTGGTAAACAGGATCGCGCATTATAAGGTCTTCTCCACGGTGGATCTCAAGTCTGCCTACCACCAGCTCCCCATCCGCACTAGTGACCTCAAATACACGGCCTTCAAGGCAGAGGGGCGGCTCTATCACTTCTTAAGGGTTCCCTTTGGTGTCACTCACGGGGTCTCGGTCTTCCAGCGCGAGATGGACCGAATGGTTGACCGGTACGGTTTACGGGCAACATTGCCACATCTCGATAATGCCACCATCTGCTGCCACGACCAGCAGGACCACGACACCAACCTCCGAAAATTTCTCCAGTCCGCTAAAATCCTTAAACTAATATACAATAAGGATAAATGCGTGTTTAGCACCGACCGTCTAGCCATTCTCGGCTACGTCGTGCGAAATGGAGTTATAGGTCCCGACCCTGAACGCATACGCCCCCTTATGGAGTTCCCCCTCCCTCACTGCTCTCAGGCCCCAAAACGCTGCCTAGGGTTTTTTAGCTACTACGCCCAGTGGGTCCCCAACTACGCGGACAAGGCCCGTACCCTAATCCAATCCAGTTTTTCCCCTGTCGATAGAGGCCCGCCAGGCCTTCAGCCGCATCAAAGCAAACATTGCAAAGGCCATGATGCACGCCATCAACGAGTCCCTTCCCTTCCAGGTCGAGAGCGATGCGTCTGACGTAGCTCTGGCGGCAACCCTCAACCAAGCAGGCAGACCCGGGTAGCTAAATGAACCTCCTGATGCCCTGTCCTGCAGCATATGTGCCACCACACAAGTGGACCGCCTCCGAGCCCTCCACGAGGACCTCTGCCACCCGGGGTCACTCGCTTTTTCCATTTCGTCAAGACCCGCAACCTGCCCTACTCCATCGAGGAGGTCAGGACAGCCACCAGGGACTGCCAAATCTGCGCGGAGTGCAAACCGCAGTTCTACCGGCCAGAGAGAGCGCACCTGATAAAGGCTTTCCGTCTCTTTGAACGCCTCAGCATGGACTTCAAAGGCCCCCTCCCCTCCACCGACCGCAACACGTACTTCCTGAACGTGATTGACGATTACTCCCGGTTCCCATTCGCCATCCCCTGCCCTGACATGACCGCCTCCATTGTCATCAGGGCCCTCCATAGCATCTTTGCAGTGTTCGGGTTCCCCGCTTACTTACACAGCAATAGGGGGGTCCTCCTTTATGAGCGACGAACTGCGTCAATTGCTGCCCAGCAAGGGCATCGCCTCGAGCAGGCCGACCAGTTACAACCCCTGGGGTAACGGACAGGTAGAGAGGGAGAACGGGACGGTCTGGAAGACCGTCCTACTGGCCTACGGTCCAGAAACCTCCCAGTCTCCTGCTAGCAAGAAGTCCTCCACTCCATCTGGTCACTACTTTGTACAACCACCAATCAGACACCTCACGAATGGCTCCTTGTCTTCCCTAGGAAGTCCTCCTCCGGGACCTCGCTCCCGGCCTGGCTGGCAGCACCTGGACCCATCCTGCTCCGAAACACGTGCGGGCGCACAAGTCAGACCCGTTGGTCAAGAGGGTCCATCTGCTCCATGCTAACCCCCAGTACGCCTACGTGGCGTACCCCGACGGCCAACAAGATACGGTCTCCCTACGGGACCTGGCGCCCGCCAGAACTCCACGCACATTCCATCCACCAGTCCCACCGTCCCCTCCACCGCAGCACCTTACAGGAGGATCGGTCCTTCCACCGCCCCTGCCTAGGCCCCCCCACCCACCGACACCCCCCGCAGGCGCTCCCTCCCCAGGCCAGCTGTTTTTCCCACCAGCGCCATCTAGGGGTGACGAAGCTGCCATGGAGATCGAAGCCACGCTCCCGGAGTCACAGATGCCCGAGCCTCCACCGGAGTCACCACCGAGGCTCCGACGATCACAGAGGACGACCAGGGCCCCAGATCGACTGATTGCTTCATTTTAACCGTAATCTGTAAATATAGAACACCGAATGTCCATAGCTACCAGACTTGTAAATAGTTACTAAACACTGTACGGAGGTATTACGGTACCTCCATCACTAATTATACCATGTTGTTATGTTTTGTAGTTGCTGGCCACCACCCCCGCCGGACCTTTTTTTAACAGGGGGTGAATGTGGTATTATAGGTATTATGGTACCTGGGAGGCTGAAGTACCATTGATAGAACCTATATGCTTGCTATTGGCTAGAGTGCATAATAGCTCCGCCCTGATAGGCGGGGTATAAGAACCCGTGCCGTCCCAGAAGCCCTCATTCTGTACCTGGGCTGCTGGGGGAAACATATGGAAATAATAGCTGGAGCGGTAAAATGGCAGAGCAAATTCCCTACTCGGTGGATTTTGCCTGATATTCATTAAATTGAATTCAAGGGAATGGAAATTGGACTGGTTCTGCAATGGTTTTGTGCTCTTTGTCTGTCATTTTATTGTTCAAGTCAAACTTTTCTTCAAACTAGCATATTGAGATTTGGTGCATTACACCAGTTTAATCGGGGATGATTCTAATGGCTTGCCCTTGAACTGTATTTGCTGTGTTGCTCCCACGCTAGTGATCTTAAAATTGGTTTTGGAATTGCTGACCATAAGAGCTTCGACCTAATCATCATTAACATTCATTGCTTCCATGCCCAACTGAGAACTGATGTGCATTTAATTTAGAGATACTTTCTCTTGATCCCATTGCAGATCAGGCATCAATTTTCTTTTGGGTCCTTTGCTTGAAAAAATGTACAATTGTGTAATATCAGTTGTTTCCTGTACTTCTGTCACTTGACACTGTAGCATAGTAGTCATGCAGATCAATTAACTTGCTCGATTTATTATCATTCTTTTTATGCTTGATGTTGTGCATTTTCTTGGTTTACTGTTTATACAGATACTGTGGTTACAGTGCTCACATTGGGTATCTTGCTGTGAGCAATGACATTTGTTACTTGTCATATTGCGTTGTGTAATATCTTATTACTTATTTGCTTCTTTCCAAGATGGTCTTATACTCGATGTTCATTAACACTCAAAGTTTCCAATTAAAGCAAATACTGTTTATTGAGTAACGACAACAATTGAACTGTGAGTTTGTTCTCTCTTCAACAACTAAACTGGAGATTAAATTAACAAGATTAAATATATATTAATTATGATTAACATTGCCCGCACTCTGAGCTATCTCTCTTTACCTCTGTTCACTAGTCACTCCAAACACGAAGAGGCGGGAACTATCCTTGGGCTGGATTCTCCGCCCCGCGATGCCACTTTTCTGCCCTGATCCGCCGGCAGGATTCTCCGTTACGCTGGCCGGTCAATGGGGTTTCCCATTGTGGGGCACCGTCAGGAAATCCTTGGGAGCCGGCAAAACGGAGAATCCCGCCAGCGGAGAATCCCGCACTACGAGTTTATCTTTTATACCCATCTCTAGTGCTGCCACCTAGTGGCTATCTAGCTGTTAATTCTGCATATTAACCCTTTATATACATACAGATATGCAGATCACTACATTACTTACTGCTTTTTTTCATGGTGTTTCATCTCTTGTCTAAATCAGCTGTGTTGAAGTGTAGGCATGCACTCAAGGCTTTGCCTTCTACTTGGGCACAGCTTATTCATATTCAGTATTCTGCTAGTCTGTGAAGGGTGGTATGAATTCATCTCGTAATTCGCTGCTTTTCATATGATTTTTAGTCCTGTCATCAATCATGTTTTTTTTAATGGTGAAATGCCAATCACCATTTCCCATACATTTTATTTTCATCACTTGCCAGATTGAATCATGCTTTATCACCCATCTGGTGATTAACTTGTCTAATTTTAGTATTCTGGCAAAGTTCCATATTGTTAATATTGCTTTTCTTTCACCTCAGTCATTTCTCAGCTTTGGCAAAGTTATGTTTTGCTGCAGGAACCACAGCAGTAAGAGCCTCTATTGAAACAGTTGTGCTTAATCCTTGACTCCCAATTTATCACTTGACCCACACTATATCACAGGAGAAAGTGCAGTTTCAGATACCCTGGGCGGGATTCTTCGACCCCTGCCGGGTCGGAGAATGGCCGGGGGGTGGCGTGAATCCCGCCCCGTCGCCAGGTGCCGAATTCTCTGGGGCCGTTTTTTTGGCGGGGGCGGGCATCGTGCCGCGCCGGTCGGCGGCCTCTGGCAGTGCCCCCCCCGGCGATTCTCCGGCCCGTGATGGGCCGAGCGGCCGCCCGTTTTCGGCCAGTCCTGCCGGCGTAAATCAAACCAGGTCCGTACCGGCGGGACCTGGCCCTACGGGCGGCCTGTAGAGTCCTCGGAGAGGGGGAGAGGGGGGGTGTGGGGGGAATCTGGCCCTGGGGGGTGCCCCCACAGTGGTCTGGCCCGCGATCGGGGCCCACCGATCCGCGAGCGGGCCTGTGCCGTGGGGGCATTCTTTCCCTCCGCGCCAGCTGCTGTCAACCTCCGCCATAGCCGGCGTGGAGAAGAACCCACCTGTGCATGCACTGGAGCTCCTGCGCATGCGCCAAATCACGCCGGCCGGTGGAGGTCCTTCGGTGACGGTTAGCACGCTGCCAAGCCCTTCCGCGCCGGCTGGCGTGACGCCAACCCCCCCGGCGCCGGCCTAGCCCCTGAAGGTGCGGAATTGGTCGGCCTGACGCTGGAGTGATTCACGCCACTCCTCGGCGCCGTTACGGCCTGCCCCGCCGGGTAGGGGAGAATCCCGCCCAGGTTTCTTTCCTTTACAGTGGATATGATCTGACTTATGACAGCATTCAGATAAAGAAATCCATAGATGCACAAGTTTCAAAACTTCCCAGACTCAATTAGAAGGGAAGCTAAGCCATAACACGTAACTCCTCCTTTGTTCCACAAAACTGAACATCGCTGAGGTATATTAGACTGGAGAAGCAACCCTTCCATGATCTAAAAAATCCTCTGTCTCTGCAATTTATCCCCTAACTCCCATTATTCATTTGTGATAGTTTGAAATGTATGTCGTTTTTGACTGAGATGAACTGACTAGTGGAAATAGTTTGAGCAATTTATTTTATGAGTGAGATTCATAATTTTGAATGCTCCTGTTAGATCTTCCCTTAACCTCCTGTGTTCTAATAAAATAAGTCCCTCTGCTCTAATCACTCCACATTACTAAAATCTTTCATCCCTGCTGTCATCTTCATACTTTTTCCAAGGCCTTGATCCTTTCTAAAGTAGTGTGCTCAAAAGACAGGAAGAAAGACTTTGGTTTATATAACACCTTTCAGAACCTCAGGATGTCGTATAGAACTTTGCAGCTAATGAAGCACTTTTTGAAGTGCTGTGACTGCTATAATCTAGGAAATGTGACAGTCTATTTGTGCGCAGCATGATCTCACAGTAATGCGATAATGATCAATATTCTGGTTTTATTAGATGTAGGTTGAGGGATCGATCAATATTGTCTAGAACTGAGGAGAACTGTCCATCTCTTCTTTGAAATATTGCCAAGAGGTCTTTTACAAGAGGACAGCACAGTAGCACAGTGGTTAGCACTGTTGCTTCACAGCTCCAGGGTCCCAGGTTTGATTTCCGGCCTGGGTCACTCTCTGTGTGGAGTCTGCACGTTCTCCCCGTGTCTGTGTGGGTTTCCTCCGAGTGCTCCGGTTTCCTCCCACAAGTCCCGAAAGACGTGCTGTTAGGTAATTTGGACATTCAAAATTCTCCCTCTGTGTACCTGAACAGGTGCCGGAATGTGGCGACTCGGGGCTTTTCACAGTAACTTCATTGCAGTGTTAATGTAAGCCTACTTGTGATAATAAAAGATTATTATCATTAAATCCCGCTGGGACGGCAAATAGGGCCTCAAGTTTACCTCTCATCTGAATATTGCCCCATCCAAAATTGTTGGACTCTCCTTCAATGCTACATTGAAGTATCAACCTACATTATATGCTCAGGTTCTTGGAACAGGACTTGGACTCACAATCTCCTGCAAGAGATGAAATTTGACTCTGAAGCTGGCATGAACCCTGAGCATTTAAAAGCGGGGAAAGTGCAGTGTGTTCTGCATCCCACCTCCTTGTCTTTTCCATTAAAGTTTTGTGCCCCTGCTGAAGATGAATTTAGCCCGACTATTGTGCTTCAATTAATGATTGCTGCAACATTGGGTGCAGTTCAGCGAACCCAGGCTGGGCGCAGAGCCTGCCGAAATGGGTGATTCGCACCAGAGCCCCAAATTGGGCTCCGCGTCTAGATCTTGGGCTTGCTGGGTAAGATCCAGATCTGAATGTTTAAATGAGCCTAATTTAAATACCCGGACTCCGGATTCACTCGGTGCCCAGGACTCAAAAGGTTGTGTCCAGGAAACCTTGCCAGGGCGCCGCTTAGTACTGATCCACACAAACATGGGTCAGACGTAACGGAACTTGGAGGGATCACTCAGGCCATTGGAGACCCCCGGGTGGTTGGGTGCAGGGCAGGGTGGTACCCTGGCACTCCCCTTGGCACCAATGTGGCACCTTCGCACTGTCAGCCTGACACCCTGACAGAGTCACCCTGTCACTGTCAGGATGCCAGGCTGGCAGTGCCAGGATGCCCAAGTGCTGGGTTGGTGCTGCCAGCAATTGGACGTGGCGGGTGTGGTGTCACCACTGTTGTATTGTATATACCGCATACGAGGGGTATTACGGTAAGGCCCCTGTACTACAAGTACGGGGGGTAGATCCCGGCCTGTTGGCTCCGCCCAGTAGGCGGAGTATAAATGTGTGTGCTCACTGAACTGCAGCCATTTCAGCAGCAGCTGCGGGAGGCTACACATCTCTGCTTAATAAAGCCTCGATTACTCTCTACTCTCGTCTCGTCGTAATTGATAGTGCATCAATTTATTACGCAGATGTTTTACAGCGATGGATCTCCGCATCAAGCCTGATCGCCTGCAGCTGCACCCTCAAGCAGACAACGCCTAGTCGGCCTTCGCACATTGGCTAGCTTGCTTTGAAGCATACATCGGATCTGCGACCGAACCACCCTCAGAGGCACAGAAACTCCAGATCCTTCACATGCGGCTGAGCTCCGAAATCCTTCCCCCCATCCGGGACGCGCCGACCTACGCTGAGGCCATGGCGCTACTGAAGGAGAACTACACTCAGCAGACCAACAAAATCTACGGCAGGCACCTCCTGTCCATGCGGCACCAATGCCCCGATGAGTCTGTGGAAGATTTCTGGTGGCCCTGCACGCCCTGGTGAGAGACTGCGATTGCCAGGCTGTTTCGGCCGTTGAACATTCTGACCTGCTACTTAGAGATGCGTTCGTTATGGGCATAGGGTCAGCCTACATCTGACAGCGCCTCTTAGAAGGGGCTACCCTCGACCTCCTGGCGATCAAGAAACTAGCGATCTTGCTCACAATCGCCTCATGCGTATGCCCCCGACCGCACGGCCCACCCCTCTTGGGCATCGTGGACCGCCAGCGAACACCCCATCGTGGACCCCATCAGCGGCCGCCCCCAGCCAAACCCAGGCCTGCGCCGCGCGGCAGCCAACCAACACGGGGGATCCAGTGCTACATCTGCGGACAGACAAAACACCCCCGGCAGCGCTGCCCGGCACGGAGCGCACTCTGCAAGGCCTGCGGGAAGAAAGGACATTTTGCTGCTGTGTGCCAGGCCCGCTCAATTGCCTCTATTGTCCCTGCACCCCCCCCACGTGCGGCCAGTGGGCGCCGCCATCTTCCTTGCCTCAGACCATGTGTGGCCGTGGGCGCCGCCATCTTGCTCGCCTCACAACACCTGCGGCCCATGGGTGCTGCCATCTTGCTCGCCTCACAACACGTGGGGCCCATGGGCGCTGCCATCTTCCCCGCCTCAGGACCCCTGTTCATCGGCCACCTCATCGGGCCGCTCATCGCCTGCAACCGCCGCCGACCAGCCGCGTCTCGCCTCCATCATGATCGACCAGTCCCGACCGCACAACCTCGTGACCGCGTCAACGACAGTGAAGGTAGACGGGCACAAGATATCCTGCCTTCTGGACTCTGGGAGCACTGAGAGCTTCATCCACCCCAATACGGCAAGGTGCTGCTCCCTCACGGTACACCCTATTAACCAGAAAATCTCCCTGGCCTCCGGATCCCACTCCATGGCGATCCGGGGGTACTGCACCACCACCCTCACAATCCAGGGCGTAGAGTTCAGCGGCTTCCGGCTCTATGTCCTCCCCGACCTCTGCGCTGCCTTGCTACTCGGCCTGGACTTCCAGTGTAATCTCCAGAGCCTAACCCTGAAATTCGGCGGCATCTACCACCCCTTATTATCTGCTGTCTCACGACCCTTAAGGTCGACCCGCCTTCTCTGTTTGCAAACCTCACCCCAGATTGCAAACCCGTCGCCACCAGGAGCAGACGGTACAGCGCCCAGGACAGGACCTTCATCAGGTCTGAGGTCCAGCAGCTGCCATGGGAAGGTATTATCAAGGCCAGCAACAGCCCCTGGAGAGCCCAAGTGGAAATAGTGAAAACTGGCGGGAAAAACAGGATTGTCGTTGACTACAGTCAGACCATCAACGGTACACGCAGCTCAACACGTACCCCCTGCCACGCATATCTGATATGGTCAATTAGATTGCACAGTACCGGGTCTTCTCGACAGTGGACCTGAAATCTGCCTATCACCAGCTCCCCCTTCGCAAGGCGGACCGCCCGTACACTGCGTTTGAAGCAAACGGCCGCCTTTACCACTTCCTTAGGGTTCCCTTTGGCGTCACTAACGGAGTCTCGGTCTTCCAACGGGAGATGGACCGAATGGTTGACTGGTACGGACGGCGGGCCACCTTCCCGTACCTGGATAACATCACCATCTGCGGCCACGACCAGCAGGACCATGACGCTAACCGTTCTAAATTCCTCCACACCGCTAAACTCCGCAACCTAACCTACAACAAGGAGAAATGCGTGTTCAGCACGAACCGATTAGCCATCCTCGGCTATGTGGTCCAGAACGGAGTGCTAGGGCCCGACCCCGATCGCATGCGCCACCTCATGGAATTCCCCCTTCCCCACTGCCCCAAGGCCCTTAAACGATGCCTGGGCTTCTTCTCGTACTACGCCCAGTGGGTCCTTAACTATGCGGACAAGGCCCGCCCACTCATTCACTCCTCTGTTTTCCCCCTGATGGCCGAGGCTCACCAGGCCTTCAACCGTATCAAGGCCGACATCGCCATGGCCGCGATGCACGCGGTCGACGAGATGCTCCCCTTCCAAGTCGAGAGCGATGCATCAGACGTCGCTCCAGCCGCCACCCTCAACCAGGCAGGCAGGCCCTTGGCATCCTTTTCCCGCACCCTCCATGCCTCCGAAATTCGGCACTCCTCCGTGGGCCCAAGCTATCGTTGAAGCTGTGCAGCATTGGAGGCATTACCTGGCCGGCAGGAGATTCACTCTCCTCACTGAGCAACGGTCGATTGCCTTCATGTTTAACAACACACAGCGGGGTAAGATCAAAAATGATAAAATCTTGAGGTGGAGGATTGAGCTCTCCACCTACAATTACGAGATTTTGTATCGCCCCGGTAAGCTCAACGAGCCCCCCGATGCCCTGTCCCGATGTACATGTGCCAGCGCGCAAGTGGACCAACTCCGGACCCTGCACGACGATCTCTGTCACCCGGGAGTCACCCGCTGTAGCGCACAAAGACTCCATGAGACGAATAGAGTGAAGTCGATGAGGCTTTATTAAGCGTGTCTGTTCCCCCGCAGCTCGATAGTAAACTGGCCTGCGGGGGAAGACTCCGGCTTCTTATACTCCGCCGTCAGGGCGGAGCTTGAGGTCAACGGCCAACCAGGACCCGGGATCTGTCAGCCAATGACATTAGGGCTTCCAGTCCCACATGACCCCCAATACATACTACCACACCCGCTTTTACCACTTCATTAAGGCCCGCAATCTGCCCTACTCCATCGAGGAAGTCAGGGCTATCACCAGAGACCGCCAGGTCTGCGCGGAGTGTAAACCGCACTTCTACCGGCCAGACCGTGCGTGCCTGGTGAAGGCCTCCCGCCCCTTTGAATGCCTCAGCGTGGACTTCAAAGGGCCCCTCCCCTCCACCGACCGCAACACGTACTTTCTTAATGTGGTCGACGAGTGTTCCCGATTCCCCTTCGCCGTCCCATATGATGTCTGCCACCGTCATCAAGCCCTCAACGCCATCTTCGCTCTGTTTGGTTTCCCCGCCTACGTCCACAGCGACCCAGGATCCACATTTATGAGCGATGAGCTGCGCCAGTACCTGCTCAACAGGGGCACTGCGTCGAGCAGGACAACCAGCTATAACCCCCGGGGACACGGGAAGATCGAGCGGGAGAATGGGACCGTCTGGTAGACCGTCCAGCTGGCCCTACTGTCCAGAAATCTCCCGGCCTCCCGCTGACACTCCATTCGGCCGCTCCTTTGCACTGCGTCTAACAAAACTCCCCATGAACGTCTCTTTGCCTTCCCCAGGAAGTCCACCTCCGGGGTTTTGCTCCTAACGTGGCTGGCAGCTCCAGGACCCATCCTCCTCCACAAGCACGTGCGGCTACACAAGGCGAACCCGTTGGTTGAGAGGGTACAGCTGCTTCACGCGAACCCGCAGTACGCCTACGTAGCATACCCCGACGGCCGCCAAGACACAGTCTCCCTCAGGGACTTTTCACCAGCTGTGTCCCCACACCCCCCCCCCTCTCTGCCCCGGCGCCACCCTCCCTCCCCCCAGCGCACCCCACCACAGCCCCCGCTCCAGGACGATCCGTCCTCCCCTTGGTCCCACCCGGGGATGAAGATGAGGTCGACACGCTCCCGGAGTCACCGACGACCGAACCAACGCCAAAATTGTCACCAGAACTGCGGCGTCGCAACGACGGATAAAGGTGCCCGATCGTCTGAATTTGTAAACTTATCCTTAAAATGTTAAACACCTGAATGTAAATAGTTTTCCACCACCCCCGCTGGACTCTTTTTTAACAGGGGGTGAATGTGGTAGTCACCACTGTTGTATTGTATATACCACATACGAGGGGTATTCCGGTAATGGCCCCTGTACTACAGGTAAGGGGGTAGATCCCTGCCTGCTGGCTCTACCCAGTAGGCAGAGTATAAATGTGTGGGCTCTCCGAGCTGCAGCCATCTCTGCGTAATAAAGCCTCAATTACTCTCTACTCTCATCTTGTCGTAATTGATAGTGCATCAGCGGGGCTTGCCACTTGGAGGGGGGTAAAAACAGGGGGAAGGGAAGGGCCAATTAAACTGAGCTGCCGAAAGGGGTGGAACGATCAGGGTTGCCAGACAAAATGGCGCCCCAATCCGAGAGCAACCTTTTCTGATGGTGAGCTTCAACTCTAAGTGCGGCTTTGGCTACCTGAGGCCAAAGAAAAATGGCATAGTGCCGTTGGATAGCACAATGTTTCTCGGCACTACAGCCGCCGAGAAACCCTGCTCAATGAGTCTGACAGCAAACTTACTTTGAGGTCCACTGAATCGCACCCAAATTTTGTTTTGCTTTTGAATTCTTTGTTCTATTTTTTTGTGAAAGCTACAATTCACAATGCTTAATGTTCTGTTTCTGAAATGTTTGGAAATGTGGTCCTTGACCTGAAAAGTTAACTCAGCTTTCCTCTCCACAGATGCTACCAGGCATGCTGGATATTTCCAGTGTTTTCTACCTTTCTTTCAGATTTCCAGCATCCATGCTATTTTGCTTTTATTTTTAATTGAGTTTTGAAATGAAATTAAATGAAAATCGCTTCTTGTCATAAGTAGGCTTCAATGAAGTTCCTGTGAAAAGCCCCTAGTCACCACATTCTGGCACCTGTTCGGGGAGGCCGGTATGGGAACTGAACTGTGCTGCTGGCCTGCCTTTGTCTGCTTTAAAAGCCAGCAATTTAGCCCAGTGTGCTAAACCAGCCCCTAACAACCTGTCCTCTCTTTTTTTTACTGTTTTGTATATTTGAACCATTGAGTTTCTCGTTCCTTGTACTCTTTTAAAATTGCTACCATTAAAGCGTATTTCCTCCCATGCCCTCGAAGACGTTGTGGTGCTGGTTGATGATGGCGTTGAGTTGCGCCCTGAAGTCGGCGTCCTGAAAGGCAGATGTGTCAGCAGGAGAGAGAGAGTGAACTCTCTGAACTAGGTTCAACAGCTTGCATGCGTTTCGCACCAAGTAGGGAGGCTTTCGAGGAGCCCACGATTTCAAAGGGAAGGATGGCTTTGTGTGGCCTGTGCGTCACTTCAAGTTGGCACGAGCCGCTTGCAGCAATGGCATTGTAATCTGAGAGCTGGCAGGCTGATGGGAGGATGGCTGGTCTGACACGAAGGCTTTGGAGGTCAGACCGCGCAATGAGATTGGCGGAGGCACCAGTGTCCAGGCGGAATTGTATTTGGGACCAGTTGACCATCAGGGTGGCACACCACTCATCATCTGGATCGATGCTGTATTCCAATAGAGGCTGGATTCTTTGCTTCGGGGACACCCTGTTATTTGTAACGATACCGACTCAAAAAGGCTTTGTCACCCCTTTGTCAGAAGAAACAGCGGGGCCCGGCGGCGTTAGCAGGCCGTCTCGCCGCGCAGGCTTGCGGGGTCAGGGGGAAAGCCTGTGGGGCTGCCGCTGCGGGGTGCCACGCAGCCAAGGGGGCCATCACGCGTTCAGGCGCAAAGGACTGCGCGTTTTTAGAGGCAACGTCCATGGACCCTGCCAGGGCCCGTGCCTCAGTAAGTCCCAGAGTGTCCCTTTCTAGGAGTCTTCGGCGGATATCGGGGGAGCTCATACCTGCCACGAAAGCATCCCTAATCAAAAGTTCCGTGTGCTCGCTCCCCGAAACTGGCGGGCAGCCACAATTTTGGCCCAGCACCAGTAGTGCCTGGTAGAAGTCTTCCAACGTTTCCTCAGGGCTTTGCCGCCTAGTCGCCAGCAGGTGACGAGCGTAGACCTGGTTCACAGGGCAGATATAATTTCCTTCTAGCAGTTCGGTCGTGGCAGCATAATTCTCCGCCTCCTCGACAAGAGGGTAGATCCCAGGGCTGACCCATGAGCGTAGGAGATGCCGTGAGCGTAGGAGATGCATCTTTTGTCCTTCCGTGGGGGTGTAGGCGGCTGTGTCGAGGTAGCCCTTAAAGCACGCCAGCCAATGTTTAAAAATAGCAGCAGAGTTGTCCGCGTGGGGGCTGAGCTGAAGGCACTCCGGTTTGATACGGAGATCCATCCTTCCAACTGAAGTTGTAGCAGATTAAATTGATGCGCAATCAATTACACTCAAGACGAAGTGATTCATAACTGAAGGCTTTAATCTGCTAGAACCTTTTCCCCAGCAGCTTCGATACAGAAAGTGAAGGCTGCTGGGACGGCACCGGTTCTTATACTCTGCCTCTCAGGGCGGAGCTATGTACAACAGCCAATGGTAGACTCCTGGATCTAACCAATGGACATCCACCTCTTAGGTACCGCAATACCTGGTACTACAACACTGGACTTGGGGTATTTGAGGTGGAGGACAGAGGGATAATTGACAGCGGCGTCTGGTTAGGACATGATGGGACTTTACCATACGCAGTGGAGAAGGCAGGGAGGCTCATAGGCACCACTCCAGATAAATGTTAGCAAACTGGCTCGATACCCTGTCTATTTAAACAAGCATGCTATGTGTGGCTTCCGAACAAACATGACTTTCAATTGCATCATAGAAACACGCAGCCTGAACACAGACATCACCCGAGTAGCAGAAGAATACTGCCTGACCACCTCACAAAGCAATGCCAGTACGGCAAAGCACACTGCAACATCACCAATGAGACCTTCTGCATAAAACCCTACATTCCGACCAGGATGGGCTCCGTACACTTAATTGACATTAAAAGGGGAAAGGGTGGACATCAATGCGACTGACGAAGTCCAGCAGACTCGAGTCACAGACCAGAGTTACAGGCTCTCGTCGGTTGTGGCAAGGCTAAACAACTTAATGGGCTACAAAGCGAAGCCAAGCAGTATCTCCAGCAGCAGCGCACCCCTCCCCGATGAACTTAATACATTCTATGCTCGGTTCGAGCATGAAACCAATGATCCACTGTCAAGTGTCCCAGCAGCCCATAACACACGCAGACCCACCATCACAGCTTCCAAAGTCAGATTGGCCTTCCTGAACCCTCGAAAGGCGACGGGTCCGGACGGGATCCCTGGTCGTGCACTCAGAGCCTGCGCGGACCAGCTGGTAGATGTGTTCGCGGACATCTTTAACCTATCCCTACTCCGCTCCGAGGTCCCCACCTGCTTCAAGAAGACCACCATCAATCCAGTGCCAAAGAAGAATTAGGCAACGTGCCTCAATGACTAGTGTCCGGAGGCCCTGACTTCAGTCGTAATGAAGTGCTTTGAGAGGCTGGTCATGAAGCGCATCACCTCCATTCTCCCAGAACGCCTTGATCCACTGCAATTCGCATACCGTCGCAACCGGTCCACAGCAGACGCCATCTCCCTGGCCCTAAACTCATCCCTAGAGCAACAAGGACTCCTACATCAGACTCCTATTTATTGACTACAGCACCGCCTTCAACACCATAATCCCAGCCAAGCTCACATCAAAGCTCCAAAACCTAGGACTTGGCTCTTCACTCTGCAATTAGATCCTTGACTTTCTGACCCACAGATCACAATCAGTAAGAATAAACAACAACACCTCCTCCACAATAGTCCTCAAGACCAGGGCCCCGCAAGGTTGCGTACTTTGCCCCCTAATCTACTCCCTGTACACACACGACTGCATGGCAAAATTTGGCTCCAACTCCATCTACAAGTTTGCTGACGATACGACCATAGTGGGCCGAATCTCGAATAACGACGAGTCAGAATACAGGAGGGAGATTGAGAACCTAGTGGAGTAGTGTAGCGACAACAATCTCTCCCTCAATGCCAGCAAAACTAAAGAGCTGGTCATTGACTTCAGGAAGCAAAGTACTGTACACACTGTAGTGTTACCTGCGTGGTCGACAACACATGTTTCTCAATCCTTGGCTGATAGTGAGGTCCTCTGAATCTTGTTGAAGAAGACTCAAACTCGTCCAGTAACAACAAAGGTTTATTGAGTAACTATAATTATAAATGCATGAGTTCTTTACCTTAACATGAGAACGAGGAATTGGATAACACGATTTAACAATTGTAACTAAATGTAACTCCACTAACTATCTATGTGATTCTGATGTTTCCCTGTTCACAGCACACCTGAGAAAGAGAGACAGAGACCCCGTGTGGCTGCCCTCTATACCCCTGTTGGTCCAGCCCTCTGGTGATCATGTGGTGCTGCTATCTACCCATTAACCCCTTGTGTGCATGTACCTACAGAGATCACCACCACACCCCCCACCCCCTGTCAGCATCAATGGGACCAAGGTGGAGATAGAACATAGAACATACAGTGCAGAAGGAGGCCATTCGGCCCATTGAGTCTGCAGCGACCCACTTAAGCCTTCACTTCCACCCGATCCCCATAACCCCTCCTAACCTTTTTAGACACTAAGGGTAATTTAGCATGGGCAATCCACCTAACCTGCACGTCTTTGGACTGTGGGAGGAAACTGGAGCACCCGGAGGAAACCCACGCAGACACGGGGAGAACATGCCGACTCCACACAGACAGTGACCCAGCAGGGAATCAAACCTGGGAACCTGGCGCTGTGAAGCCACAGCGTTAGCCACGTGTGCTACCGTGCTCCCCAGATGGTTAGCAACTTCAGATTTCTCGGGGTACACATCTCCAAAAATCTGTCCTGGTCCACCCACGTTGACGCTACCACCAAGAAAGCACAACAGTGCCTATACTTCCTCAAGAAACTAAGGAAATTCGGCATGTCCACATTAACTCTTACCAACTTTTACAATGCAC
Organism: Scyliorhinus torazame; assembly: GCF_047496885.1. NCBI lineage: Eukaryota > Metazoa > Chordata > Chondrichthyes > Carcharhiniformes > Scyliorhinidae > Scyliorhinus > Scyliorhinus torazame. Next base: position 179,880,466 of record NC_092709.1, read on the forward strand.
CATAGAAAGCATCCTATCGGGCTGCATCACAGCCTAGTATGACCACTGCTCGGCCCAAGACCGCAAGAAACTTCAGAGTTGTGAACACCGCCCAGTCCATCACACAAACCTGCCTCCCATCCATTGACTCCATCTACACCTCCCGCTGCCTGGGGAAAGTGGGCAGCATAATCAAAGACCCCTCCCACCCGGCTTACTCCCTCTTCCAACTTCTTCCATTGGGCAGGAGATACAGGGGCGGGATTCTCCGACCCCCCGCCGGGCCGGAGAATTGCCGGGGGCTGGCGTGAATCCCGCCCCCGCCGGTTGCCGAATTCTCCGGCACCGGATATTCGGCGGGGGTGGGAATCGCGCCGCGCCGGTTGGCGGGCCCCCCGGGCGATTCTCCGGCCCGCGATGGGCCGAATGCCCGCTGCTGGAATGCTTGTCCCGCCGGCGAGAATCAAACCGCTTATCTTACCGGCGGGACAAGGCGGCGCGGGCGGGCTCCGGGGTCCTGTGGGGGGGCGCGGGGCGATCTGGCCCCGGGGGGTGCCCTCACGGTGGCCTGGCCCGCGATCGGGGCCCACCGATCTGCGGGCGGGCCTGTGCCGTGGGGGCACTCTTTTCCTTCCGCCTTCACCATGGTCTCCACTATGGCGGAGGCGGAAGAGACCCCCTCCAGTGCGCAAGCGCGGGGATGCCGTGAACGGCCGCTGACGCTCCCGCGCATGCGCTGCACGGCAAAGTCATTTCCGCGCCAGCTGGCAGGGCACCAAAGGCCTTTCCCGCCAGCTGGCGGGGCGGAAATCAGTCCGGCGCGGGCCTAGCCCGTCAAGGTGAGGGCTCGGCCCCTCAAGATGCGGAGAATTCCGCCCCTTTGGGGCAGCGCGATGCCGGACTGATTCGCGCCGTTTTTGTTGGCGGTCGGCGTACACTGCGCCGATTGCGGAGAATCCCGCCCCAGGAGTCTGAGAACACGCACAAACAGACTCAAAAACAGCTTCTTCCCCGCTTTTACCAGACTCCTAAATGACCCTCTTATTGACTGACCTCATTAACACTACATCCCTGTATGCTTCACCCAATGCCAGTGTTTCTGTAATTACATTGTGTACCTTGTGTTGCCCTATTATGTATTTAATTTATTTTATTTTCCTTTCATGTACTTAATGATCTGTTGAGCTGCTCGCAGAAAAATACTTTTCACTGTAACTCAGTACACGTGACAATAAACAAAATCCAAATCCAATCTCTCACCTGGCTGAAGGTCTGAGAGATTGGATTTGTTTGTATTAATATATATTGGCATCCTCACATTTCAGTGCCATAGGTGGAAAGCAGGAGTCACCAAGCGACCTATATTCACAATCTGTGCCCCCTTTCTTGGGGCACACGAGGAGAAGCCCTGGAATTGATACGACATTGTACCAAGTACCAAAGTTAACAAGCCCCTGCTGCTAAATGGGCCATTTGTGCCCCTTGTGTAAAGATTTAGGATAAAATATTATGTAATGCGATGCTGCTGTTTTAAATCTATATATTGTAAATACGATTGAATGTGTAAGCAAGCAGCATAAGATTAATTTAATTTAACAATGAACTATCTTTGAAGATTAATTTAAGTTGATGTATGTGAATTGTATTTAATAATGAATTGACTTTTCTAATGAACAGTATTTGATAATTAACACTGTCTGTGTGGAGTTTGCATGTTCTAGTCCCCCGTGTCTGCGTGAGTTTCCTCTGGGTGCTCTAGTTTCCTCCCACTGTCCAAAGGTGTGCATTCCTTTGTCCCCCTCATCTTAACTCTTCTGTCCAATTAGTTGAAATCTCCCATGATTATTATTTCAACACCTTAATTTTTCTTCACATTTCTTCATGATACACTCATATTACATGGGATCCAAACAATACTTGGTTGTCTACCTGCTACCCTGTCAAACCTTCCATCCTTTCTTCTCTTGTTGTTTCTGCTTCTCTCTTTCCAAGGTACCTTGAAGACAGTAATTTGCTGCTACAATGAGTCAGTTGTGTTCTTTGGCTAATTCTGCTGCCTTTGCTTTGCCTTCCCTTTAAACTGCATTTAGTCCCTCTGATGTTCTTACAGCAGTTTGAATGTGGGAAATGGGTATGATGTATGAACCAAGTAAATTCTGAGTAAATTTGCCACTTAACAAGCAAAATATTTTAACACCAGGTTAATGTGATAATGTGCATTCCATTTGTTTACTCCCAAGTGTAAATTTAGGATCAGAGACAAAAGTTAACAAGCACTTTGTCTGAATGGGAGATCAATCAAAATTTGAATACGTTGGTAGACTGTACTGCAGATTTCCTGCTCACTTAACGGGAAGAACAGGTATCAAGAATTACTATATATCTCCTGATGCTAATTTGAAGCTTTCTTTACTCATTTGCATTCACCTTGCATTGCGTTAGCTTAATTGCAGAAACAGTTACAGGTTTCTTACAGGGTCACAAAAGTAAATTTTGTGACAGGATATTGAGAAGGAAAAGTAATATGAAATAGATATTGTTGATTATAGGTTGAAAAAATTAAGAATAGAATGGAATGATGTCGTGAAAAGTATATTAATGTGTATTCAGTCCAGTATGTTAAGATATTGTGGAATAGTTTAATGAGGAATAAACACATGGGGCGGGATTCTGTGATCCTGAGGCGTAGAGTTGACGCCGTCGGAAACGCCCATGGGGTGGGATTCTCTGTTTGCTGACACCAAAATCGCAAAATGCGATTGGGCTGAGAATAGGTTCTGACCTGAAAATCACGGTGTGCGCTGATTAGACGCCAAATCGTGATTCTCCGTCACCTCGACAGCAGCGTCAGTGCGTACCGGAACGCACGTTCAGTAAACACCATTTGCATATCATTAGCGGGCCCGACCCGGTATTCTCCAGGGCCTTCGCGACTCTTCTCCTCCGAAGGGCCAGGTTCCCGACGGTGCGGTTCACTTGTGCTTTTAAAAATTGTGAAACCGTTGTGGTGGCTGATGAGGGTGAGAGAGGAGGTAGGACACAGAGAGGTGTGACTGTGGGCTGCCAGGCCAGACACTGGCCAGGCTGGCTGGGGTGTGAGGGGGGCCCTGTTAAGGCTGGGAGAGGGGGCGTAATGGGAGGAAGAGGCCGAGTGGCCGGGGTGAGCCCCCCGCCCCCCCCACCGCGCCCCCCCACTCCCCCCTACCCCCAACCCCACAGGACTGGGGCAGTGCCTGGACACGGATCACCATTACCGTGGTTTTCTTGCCTCACACCCCACTGACTACCCATCTCGGCGCCTGGTTCTGCAGAGTGACACGGGCCGTAGGAATACATCCCCCCCCCATCCTCCATCACCCCCCCCCCCACTCCAATCCCCACACCTCTATCACAACCACTCCTCCCACCCGGTCGCTACCCACTGGCGGCCCGCCCTACGGAGGCCGCAGTGCATACCCCTAGCAAGGGCAGTGCCAGATGATGGTACCCCTGGTATCATGGTGCTGGCCACCAACTGGGCCAGGGGTGCGTGGATGGGGGAGGGGGGGTGGATATGCGGGGCAGAGCCCGCAGTGCCAACCAGGGCCACCATGTAGCCCGGTGTACCTGGTTGGGCACAGGTGTATGCACCATGCTAACATGTTGGCCTTCCACCCCCCCCTGTAGACAGTGGATATTGGAATACAACCAGCAATGGTGACCTTCCTGCCGGGGATCTTGCAGACCTCGCAGCTCAGGTGCATCCATGACATCACGGCGGCCCTATATTTCAAGCCGGCTCAATGCATCCTCTTCAATGTGGACCAAGCCCACCAGGATGCCCAGGCAGCAGGGTTCGCCACCATCGCCTGGATGCCCCAGGTCCAGGTTGTGATCGATGGGATGCTTGTCTCCTTTTGGGTACTTCCAGACAAAATGCCGCTCTACACAAGCTGAAAGGGATACCATTAAATGTACGTGCAGCTGATATGTGACCATCAGCTGCGCATAAAACACGTTTGTGCCTGATACCTGGGCAGTGTGTACGACTGTGAAAGTTAATGTGATCCTCCGACCGAGCTCTGGGGTTTCCTGAGTCTTGGCTGGAGGGCTGGTGTCCGAGCTGCTCTCAGCGTCACTGCTCGGCTCATGGGGGGCTCCCGCTGTGGCACTGGCTGGGGGCGCCAGATGTACATGGCCCATCCCCAGCAGGTCCTGTAAGACACAATGCTAGATCTATGATTAGACTGTGGGCCGGGGGAGAGTGTGGATTGTGTACGGTGAGGGTGGTGTAGGGTGAGGGTGGGGGGGTGATGGTGTGGGGTGGGTGCAGATGATGGTGGCGTGGGGGTGAGGATGATGTAGGGTGAGGATGGTGTGGGGGTAGGAGTGCATATGGTGTAAGGTTAGGGTGATGTGGGGGTGAGGGTATGTGAGGGTGATGTTGCGGGGGGGGTGGGTGCGGTGTTGACCCACATGTCATGGGGAACCGCAACTAAGTGGAGTCACACTTCCTCGCCCGCGGCCAAGCTCCACCTGGACGACCTCCCTTTCTTATGTGCCGCCGACCATGTCCAGAGCCCTCTGCTCGGCCACAGTGATTGGCTAGTGTTTCCTCTCCTGTCTTCTCACATTCCCAGCGGCTGTGCACAGCCTTCACCTGAAGGAGGAGGGGGTGGAGAGGCTGAAGACGACAGTGTTAGACAGTCCGACGCATACAGAACAGGGATGGGCAGCTTGTGGCCTCAGTGGCCAGGGCAACCAGCCGTAGCGGCCGGTATGGGTGCCGGCATGGGTTGCAGGTTGAGGATTCAACCATCTTCCGGGTTGTGGAGGTGGGGTCGGGTTACGGGTGTGTGGATGGGTGTTGGAGCCATCGCATAGTGTTGCCTACTCACCCTGGCCACCCTGAGGAGGTTGCGCAGTTTCTTCCAGCACTGCTGGCCGGTCCAGACGGTGTTGCTGGTGGAGCTGACCACCTCTGCCACCTGCTCCCAGGCACGACGAACGGCAGCAGCTGGCAGTTTCCTTCCCGGACTGGGGGTACAGGGTCAGACCCTCTCCTCCACGGCATCTTGGAGGGTTTCCAGCTTGGCCTTGGTGAAGCGTGGAGCTGCTCCCCTCCCTGCTGTCTTGTTCGCTGGGATGGTGTGTGTGGGGGGTGGAATATGTATATGCGGCTGCTGCTTGTCAGCCTCCTGAGTGTCAATCATGAAACTGGTGAATCCGGCATCGTTTCTCATTCGAATCGATTGTGTTCCACTAGCCCCTTAGCAGTCGCGGAATCGCTCCAGGCCTGGCGGCAGTTTTGTTGCGAAAGTCCACAAATTCTGCTTGGCGTCAACACTGAGTCTCAGAAACTGAGAATCACACCCATTGAATGTAGCCGGGTCAGAAAGAGAGCCGTCTATCTTGTATGCAGCATATTATGGTTTATGGTGTCATGATATTCAGGTAAACATCATGGTGCAAACACACATACATACTGATGGGCAGATCAACGGACCAATCAATACACATTCAACACCACAGCCAATCACAGGCAAGAGCATACACACTATAAAACGGGGAACACAACACTTCCCGCTCATTCCAGCAGGAGACAGCTCAGGGCACAGAGCTCACAACAAGCCACTCAGACATCCACCATGTGCTGAGTGCCACTCCAAGATAGTATTAGGAATAGGTCCACAGATTCAAGGGTTATGATCGAACCACAATAACCAGTTTACCATTGTAAATATATGTTAGTAATAAAACTGAGTTGTACCATCCGCAACCGTGTTGGTTCGTCTGTGTAGGAGAGCACCCAACACAACATATGGGTTGTATCGTTAATGTAGGCATTGCAACAGTACATGTGTGGGAAGAGAACCCCTTGCAGTTGCAACGTCACAGAGAATTCACAGGATATTCTCCACAAGTTTGTAACCATTACAGTTAATGAGCAGAAAATTATGCTAATAGACTTAATTCCCTGAGATGTGACTCCGAACAGGTGTTCAGTGTTAAATGAAATGTTAAAGTCTCATCAGGGGCTAATTGGACCCAGGTGGGAGAAGGAGGGAGGAGAATGGAGATGTAATGAAGAGGTGGAAGAGAGGACAAGGCAGGAGGAACTTGATGGAATGGAAAGTGTGGGACAATAAGCAAAGGGAAAAAGAGGAGTAGTGGGATAAGGAAGGTGGATATGAGGATGGAGAGGGTAGAGCAAAGAGATGGGGAACTCAGAAAAAAAGATAAAGGTGGAGGAGAGGGGTGTTGTGAGAGTCAGGAGAATAGGAACAAGCTCAGCATCAGGCACAAACAGATTGTAATTGCATTTGAAACATGCAATAGACAGCCCTTCCCTTGCCCGTGGATTTGAATGTCTTCCTTATATGTGGCTAGCAGGAGGGCTGTGCTGTGGTAGATCACCCATAGTTAGAGTTTTCATTCCTTCCAATACCCTGAAGAAATAAGAACATATCATCCCCATCTTCACCCCCAAATGACCAAAATGTGCAATGTCGAATGTACTGCCGTACAACTGAAAATAATCAATCCTGCCCAACTGGCTGAAGCACACGGAGCTCTAGCAGACCTCCTTTTCCACCACCAAAACCATCCACAATGTATCATTTTGGAGAGTAAAGCTCATCCATGGTTTATTTTCTTGTGTAAACACTTGATGATAGTTTCCATCAGAATAATATAAACTGACAGTTATAATTTTACCCATATTTGGGTTAGCAACATTTTTGGTAAGTTGTTTACTGGAAAATGGATCAGCTGCAATCCAAACAGTTACTGTACTTCATTTGAACAACTGGATTAAAAAAACTTTATTGCAAAAAAAAACCTTTAAATGTACGGCAAATTGTTTTAGGAACGGAGGATTTTGAGATCAGATGAAGAGCATTCAGCCCCTCAAATGTGTTATAAATCCATTCAATGAAATCACAGCAGATATGTATCTTAACTCCATCCATCTGTCTTGTCTCCATATTCTTTTCTACTTGTCCAGTTTTAAGATGATTAATTCAGCTAGTATCCACTATTTTTCTAATGAAATGAAAATCGCGTATTGTCACAAGTAGGCTTCAAATGAAGTTACTGTGAAATGTGTATGGGAGTGAGTTCTACACTTTTACCACTGTGTGTATGAAGAAAAGTTCCCTGATTCCTCTTTTGAATAACCAGCTAGGACTGGAAAATTGAAGCTATGGGGAAAGATTGGGTAGGCTGGGATTGTTCTCCTTGGAACAGAGGAAGTTGAGGGAAGATTTGATTGAAATATACAAAATTATGAGAAGCCTGAATAGAGGGGATGGGAAGGGCATACTTACCTTAGCAGAGAGGCTAGTGACGAGGGAGCATTGATTTAAAGTGATTGGGAGAAAGTTTAAGAAGGTCATGTGGAGTCCACACTGAGTAAGAATAAAGGACTTTAGTTTATTTACAGTTATGTTGGAGTCAACTCCCGGTAGATCCCGACTGGGCCTCTTCACAGTCGGTGCCTCACTGGTCAACCTTTTATACACAGCTGAATGGAATACCCCGCCCCTCAGCGGGGGAGCTTGTACTCTGCACGAACCACGGGGAGGACAGTTATCCTCACTTCTTAAGTCCCGTGCGGGATAGGACAGAAGGATTATAGGCTAGATGAAGATGATTTTTTTTGCCCAGAGGATAGTGAGGGTCTGGAACTCACTGCCTGAAAGGGCAGTGGAGGCAAGAAACTCTCAACTTATTTAAAAGATGTCTGGATATGCAAGTGCCGTCACCAGTAGAGTTACACAAAGAATTCTGTAAAGTCGGATTAGGCTGGGTGACTCTTTTTACGGCTGGCACAGACACAATGGGCCACCTTACCTCTTTCTGTGTCACAAATCCTCTTTGTTTCTCTGATTCTAGGGTACAGCGGCCAGAATTAATCATAATTGTCTAATTATAGTCAAACCAGATCCTTGTAGAGCTGTGGTATCACTGTCTTCCCTTTATATTCTGGCCTCCTGATTTGAATGTAGTTTTTCATAGTCACAGACTATTGAATTTATTTTTCTAAACCTTCAGCAGGAATCTTACTGTGGTTCCAAAACTATTGACCATTCCAATTTGAATATTAAACAGTATTTTCTTAGAAAAACTTACCATGATTATCTGTTCAACCATTGTATCTGATTATGTGCTGTACAATTCCATAACCCCCTTACAAAAAAGAAAATACACCATTTCAGCCTTTCAATTGACATTATAAACTTGAAAATATACCAAACAGCGTAATACTTAGAAAACAGGAATTTGAATCAACCATTGGAGGTTAATAAATATTCTTTTTAGAATATTGTTCACTTGAGAATGTAAATGCTCCTTCGGATGAATCAGCTGTGTTGTTTTAATCAATATAAGAATTTATTTATACGGTACTTCCAGTACTTAGGGTGTGTCTTCACTAGAATTAAAAATTCAGCAGCAGAAACAGGAACCATTTTGATGTAAAGCCACTTCTTTTCAAACAGTAAAGTCAGTCAAATGTTATACCTTTTCAGGCAATGGGAGTGAAATTGATCGGGGGCCGTCCCTAATTCTTCTTCTTGGGCAGTTCCTCAACGTCGAGGATGACTTGCTTCCACTCCAGGGAGGTGGGTTCTGTGGGGGCTGAATCATCCAATCTTGGATCCGCAGACTCTGCCACAGGCTTGGCAGGTGTGCCTTGCTGAGGTGGGTGGATGGGACGCTCTGGATGCTGCGATCTCCTTCCATTGTTTACGCTTAGCCACCGCTTGCTCTACCCTGTGACGTTCCAGGTGATTGGCACCCTCGCGGAGGCTTGTTCTCCATTTTGTGTATTCTAAGGCAAGTGATTCCCACATGTCGATGGGGATGTTGCATTTATTGAGGAAGGCTTTCAGTGTGTCCTTGTAGTATTTCCTCTGCCCTCCTAGTGATCACTTGCCGTTGTGGGGTTTGATGTAGAACATTTGTTTCAGGAGTCTTGTGTCGGGCATGTGGGCAATGTGTCCTGCCCATTGCAGCTGGTCCAGTGTGACAGTGCCTTTATATTTGGGATATTGGCCTGGAAGAGGACACTCATGTTTGTATGCCTGTCCTGCCAGTGAATTTGCAGGATTTTGTGAAGGCAACGTTGGCGATTCCTCTCCAGGGATTTGAGGTGTCTGCTGTATGCTGTCCATGTTCCTGATGCATACAGAAGGGCAGGCACCACGGCTGCTTTGTAGACCAGCTTGATGCTGGGTTTGAGGTCTTGGTCTTCAAACACTCTGTTCGACAGGCATCAGAAGACTGCACTGGCGCATTGGAGGCGATATTGGATTTTGTCGTCAATGTCTGCTCGCACCGAAAGGAAGCTCCCAAGCTGTGGCTCACCGTGGATCTTGATGGTCTGGAAAGTTTTGTGTGACAGGAGCGGGCTGGTAGAGAACCTTCGTTTTCCGGATGTTTAGTCTGAGGCCCATTCTCTCATATACCATGGTGAATGCATTGACGGTGGTTTGTTGCTCGGTCTCTGAATATGCACACAGATAGGTGTCGCCTGCATACTGCAATCCGATGTCAGAAGTTGGAGTTGTCTTGCTTCTGGCCTGAGGGTATTGGAGGTTGAACATGTTATATTACCACAACTGGGAATATGTTGTATTCTTTGTCTTTTCGTCCAGAATGACCCGATGTAGTGTTGACAAAGAATATACCAATCAAAAGATTGAAACAAAACTAATTTATTATTACACTACTAATTAGGGATATTAGCCTGGAAGAGGACACTCATGTTTGTATGCCTGTCCTGCCAGTGAATTTGCAGGATTTTGTGGAGCCCTGGGGAGCGAGGGCTTTTCTAACTAGAGCGAAGAAGGCAGAGAAGTGACTTGATAGAGGTGTACAAGGTGATGAGAGGCATGGATACAGTGGATAGCCAGACACTTTTGCCCAGGGTGGAAATGGCTGTCACGAGGGGACATAATTTTAAGGTGATTGGAGGAAGTTATAGGGGAGATGTCAGAGGTAGGTTATTTACACAGAGAGTGGTGGGTGTGTGGAATGCACTGCCAGCAGATATGGTGGAGTCAGAGTCATTAGGGACATTTAAGCGACTCTTAGGCACATGGATAGCAGTAAATTGAAGGGGCGTAGGTTAGGTTTATCTTAGATTAGGATAAATGGTCGGCACAACATCGTGGGCTGAAGGGCCTGTACTGTGCTGTACTGTTCTATGTAATTAAATGAAGTTTGCACACTCTATTGAGTTCTCGATGATAAACAAATGATATTGAATCTGCACTACAGTATTCAATATTCCATCTAACTACTAACTGCTCTATGACTTGACCTCATGCTATATATCTCCAATCAACTTTCAATCTGCTCTCTCTGTGTTCTTCTCAGCTTCTCCAAGAATTCCTTGAGAGGCTGTCTTAAATACAGTGAATTAGTAATGCCCTCTATTGTTTGATTTACACACAGGTGTAATTATTAACCCTTCACTATCCTGACTATATACGTATCATTACAGAACAGTTTCCTGCTTGTCCGGTAGGTTAGCTCCACTCCAGCAGGGAGCTTCAGGGCGACGGGGTGGAGTGTTACTGCGAGAAAGATGGAGAAGAGCATTGGTGTGATGATGCAGCCATGTTTGACCCCGGTTTGCACACCTATTGGGTCTGTGGTTGGTGAGGGTCATGGGGGCAGCACCACAAAATGTGCAAATGCATTTGTACTCCATTTGTACTCCACTCAATTTTCTTTTCCATTGTCTTCTGTAAAGAAATTCAAATCAATACAAGCTGCTCTGCTAGTGCACGGACACCATTTTCATTACTGCCCCAGACCAATTTCACCCCAAATGGATTAATGATCAGCAACAAGTGAATTTTCTGACCATTTTTTCCATCTTGAACAACTATTAGACATTATACTTATATCCATCAAACGAGGCCTATTTGTATTCTGCATGAAGATCAAAGGGATATCCTTGGCAGCTATTTGCTTCATGCAAATGAAGCACCTGTGGTCCACCATTTTGTACTAAGGGAAAATAGATATCTACTTTTAACCCTAGCTACTTAAACATACATGAATATAATTATTGAAATTCATCTGCTGTCATAAGTCATCATATCTCACCACTCACTAGGGATCACTTTGAATTACAAAAACAATACAAATAAATATGTAATTTTGAGCTTCCTCTCTTGAGCAGCCCTTTGAAAAATTTGTATGGTCATGGATGTGGCAAAATTCTGACAAAACTACTATCTATGGTGTAAAATAAGCATCAAGGTGGCTGTTGGTGCATCTTGATCATCCTTCTACAGAAACTATGAGAGCTATTTTTCACCATGAGCAGGGAACACATCCTTTGCCAGTTACAGAACCAACCTAATTTCCCATAACAGGCCGGTGATCTGCTCTATTGGTTTATCACCCAATCAGGGAGGGTAAAATTTAACCGATGGTCCTGTAATCATGTCAACTAACTTCCCTCCGAATGCTACAGGATTTTATTTCCAGTGTACTTCAAGATGTTTGCAGGGAAGGCAGGCCCGATCCACAGCTGAGGAAGGAAACATGAGTATAGGAACACTCTTGAGGCGTCTGGCAAAGGGGAAATGAAATGAAATATAATTGGTTAGTCTCAACATTTCAAAAGTACTTAGCCATTTAGCTAATTGGCTTTATTTGCTTCAAAGTATCAATTATTGTCAAACTCTGGTTCCCCATGAGAAGTAACTGAAGGTTTGTCAGAAGGTAACAGTAGATTGATAGGATACATCACAAGGAAAGTAAATCTGTCTGTCAACATTGAAACCTAAGCACATTTTGATATTTTTAGTATGACAGGAACAACTTTTTTTTTTCCAATTTACCATATAATTCTACGTTCGGCAGCCACTGCCTTTGCAATCGTAGAAGATGCTTGTGATTGAATTGGGAATATTGAAGTATTATTTTCAAAACTAAGACAGGTATATTCCTCTCACAATCATTGTCACAATGTATGCTGTTTGGCAAAATCCCACTCCCAGACAGATATTAGAGGGGATCGAGAGTTTGACGAAAGTTAAGAAATTCTGAAAGATTCTATAATTGTGAGATGTGATGAAATCAATTTTGTTAAATTCATCTTTTTCGAACCCACCTTCTCCAAATTGAGCAAGAGAATGGAAACTAATTAGAAATGGAAACATGGGCTTGGTTTTACTGGGAATGCAATGATATCAGAATGAAATCTGCTGTTGACCAGAAACTTGAGGCAAGGAGAGAACTTATGAATTGTGAATCACATAAGTTGCTGAATGATTTGCACTGCTTCATCATTATCACAACAGGAATTTCATGATAGTGTTATAAATTTTGAGGGAACTATATTTTAAAATTACCTTTACAAAACCTGAACTGATTTAAAACAAAACAGAAACAATTGGATTCTGATGGTCACACGACTTCTCTTATAGATTTGACCCTTGGCACCAGAATCACTACAGTGCAGTTGGGGACCATTTATCCCACGTGTCTGCACCAACCCCCTGACAGAGCACCCTAATTAGGCCCATGCCCCCACCCTATCTCCGTAACCCAGTAACCCCATTAACTTTTTGGACACTAAGGGGAATTTAGCATGGTCAATCCACCTAATCTGTACATCTTTGAACTGTGGGAGGAAACTGGAGCACCTGGAGAAACCCCACGCAGACACGGGGAGAATGTACAAACACCACACAGACAGTTACCCAAGGTTGGAATTGAACCTGGGTCCTGAGCGCTGTGAAATAGAAATGCTAACCACTGTGCCACCGTGCCACCAGGAATGTGGAGCAAGCTATTGTTATGATCCCAATTGATATTATAAGTGAACTGGAAGGTCCCAGAATATGAACCTGGCCCCAAAGGTCGTCGGCTGAATTCTCCGTTCCTGAGACTGTGTTGATGCTAGGGCAGGAGTCGTGGAGTTCCATGACAGTAAAACTGGTGCTGCACCTGGAACAATTCACCGACCACTGAGGGACTAGCACAGCGCCACGTGGAACACGATCAATTCCAATGGAAAATGGTGTCAGATTCGGCAGGGCTGGAGTTTACACTCGAGAGCTGACAAGCTGCTGCCGCATATTAGCTCTCCGTTCCCCACAGACACTCATCCTAGCCAACACTGTGGCACTGGTTGCACTGGAGCACCCCCAAACCCTTTGATGGGTTGGCTGGGACCAGAGGGTACCTAGGAGGGGTAATGACATGCCAATGCCGTTTACTGTATGTGCAGAGTGGAATGTATTGATGTCACTGTCGAGGCACTGGAGAATTGAGATTTGGCGTCAATTCGGCGGCAGTCACGATTTCGGCATTAAAACCGATTCTGCGCCCAAACACATTTTGTGATTCTGGCATCGACCGATGGAGAATTCCTCCCCACAACCTTTATTTTTGTTTATAAAACATGGAGGAACAGAGTCACAGGACCATTGATTAGTTATATTGGGAAAAATTAGGAAAAAACATTTATTAAACATGAAAACATGAAAACATTGGAGTATGATGCAGTACTTCTTTAGCTTAAGAAATACATACAGAATTAAAAATTAACATTGATTACAAAGTACATTTTAAGCTACAATGGTCTTAGTAACAGCAAGCATACAAGATGACGAAGGGAAAATACACTTTCCACGCCGAACAGCAAGTAAATGTTTGTGGATGTCTCCACAAAATCCCTCCAAGTGACTGTCACATGAAAGTTTCCAAACTCGACTTACAAATACACTTTAACATCCTCTCTCATAGCTATGCTTTCCCTAAGCGGTTTGCATTTCAAAATCCAGACCAGGTTTTCCAAATACCACTTTTAAACAAAGCTTCCACTCCACTTTCAACAGTGAAGTCAACCCAAGATTTTACACCAATGTTTTTAGGTTTGCTTTGTCTTAACTGTTTTGCACAAACTCCAAAATCCATCTACCAGATTCCATAGTTATTTCAACTGATGTTCCACAAACTGTAGTAAAATCTCACAAACCTTAAAGTCACATCAGATATCTTTCTGGCTTCCCATGATCCAATGCCTTTTAAACTCTCTGTGACTTAATTGAACCGTATTCTGTTTCTTCAGTTCCGTTACTTTTTGGAAACTCAGTTCCAGACTTTTTGGAAAGTTCTCTTCATTTCTCTAGTTTCCTTAACCAGCTGTGTCATGATATTCAAACACACACATCATGATGGACACACTAACAGGCAAATCAGAGTACACAACACCACAACCAATCACAGACAAGAACACCAACCACATAAAAAGCACGAGCACGACACCTGGAGGTCAGGAGGTCTGGGGAGAAGGAAGCATGAAAGAGCTGTTGAAACACCACAAGCAGGGAGCCCCCCACGTGCAGAGTGCAAAGACCAAGTTGTAAATAGTGAGTTTAAATAAACAAGTGTTGTACCATATGCAACTGTGTTGGCTCTTCTGTGTGTTAGAACACCCAACACCACATGGTACAGGAGTGGATCGATACCTGCCTACCAACCTGCCATTCTGGACATGGACCACACCGGCAAACCGCAGCCGATGCAAGTCACGGGGAACCTAGGCACCAACTGGAAGCTCTACAGGCAGCGATTTGACCTGTACATCCGTGCCACCGAAAAACAGAATGTCTCGGATGATTCGAAGATTGCAATGCTCCTCTTCTACGCAGGCCCCCACCCAAATGATGTCTTTAATTCACTGGTGTTCGAGGAAGGCGAAAACCAGGCCAAATATGACACGGTCATCCTCAAAATGGACCAGCACTTTCAAACTGAAGTAAACGAAACTTTCGAAAGATACATCTTTCAGCAACGCCTGCAAGGTAAGGAGGAGCTTTTTCAACCCTTTTTGACGCACCTCCGGATTCTAGCGCAGTCCTGCGGTTACGGCACCACCACAGAGTCCATGATCAGGGACCAGATTGTTTTTGGCGTTGCCTCCAGTGGCCTACGCCAGCAGCTTCTTAAAATAAAGAGCCTCACCTTAGCGTCTGCTGTGGAAGCCTGTGTCCTCCATGAAAATGCGACCTGCCGTTTTGCCCGATTTCAGGCGTCCGAGTTGGCACGGAGGGGGTCCCCAGCCGTCGAATCGGCAAGCCAGGCCGCCCACGACGTTGAACGCATCCAGGCCGTCGATTTCTTCCCGCCCCACGGCCCGGACGACAGCGGCCGCTTCCCGCGCTTTTCGCGGTCTCCCGCGCAGGTGCGCGCCAAGAATAACGGCCACAACGAGGGACGCACTGCGCAGGCGCGCCCACCGCAAGATCGCACTGCGCATGCGCAGTGGCGCAACGAACGCCGTGACGTCATGACGTGCAGCAAGTGTGGAGGTCTACACTTAAAAGGGCAATGTCCTGCAAAATACCAACAGTGCAACAGATGTGCCATGATAGGCCACTACGCAGCCCGCTGTCGTGCGGCTCAACCCATGGATCCGGCGCATCCTCGACAACCTCGCACACGAGTCAGGACCGTCCAGCCCACGCATCAAGACTTCCAGTTAAGTGATGCAGATGACCAGGATGACTTCAGAGTTGCCGTCATTGATGTCAATAAGGTCAATGCCATCAATCCAGACGATGAGTGGTGTGCCACCCTGACGGTCAACCGATCGCGCGTCGCCTTCCGTCTGGACACCGGCGCATCCGCCAACCTGATTGCTTACTCTGCAGTCCAGGCCATGAAGGTCAAACCACTCATCACACCATCCCGGCTTAAGATGGTTGACTATAACGGGAACGTTATCCCGTCCGTAGGATCTTGCCAGCTACAGGTGACTCACAAGAGGTACACGGCCACACTCCCCTTCGAAGTTGTGGGCTCATCAAAGGACTCGTTACTGGGCGCACAAGCGTGTAAGGTCCTTCACCTGGTACAGCGCATCATGTCTCTCTCTCCAGATGAGATATCCGACTTCCCGGATGCTGAGTTCCACGCGAATCTCCATTCCCTCCTCGCTCACAACCAGGAGGTTTTTGAAGGCATGGGGACATTGCCACACACGTACAAGATTCGACTCAGACCGGACGCCATCCCTGTCGTTCACGCACCTCGCAGGGTTCCTGCGCCTCTCAAAGACCGCCTCAAGGCACAACTGCAGATTCTTCAGGACCAAGGGGTCCTATCCAAGGTCACGGAGCCCACGCCATGGGTCAGCTCCATGGTCTGTGTAAAGAAGCCCTCTGGCGAGCTCCGTATATGTATAGATCCAAAAGATCTGAACAACAACATCATGCGGGAACACTATCCCATCCCAAAACGAGAAGACCTCACCAGCGAGATGGCGCGAGCCAACATATTCACTAAATTGGATGCGTCCAAAGGATTCTGGCAGATCCAACTGGACCCGGCCAGCCGAAGACTATGCACATTCAACACCCCTTTTGGCAGATTCTGCTACAACCGGATGCCATTCGGCATCATTTCGGCATCTGAAGTATTCCACCGCATTATGGAGCAGATGATGGAAGGCATCGAAGGGGTACGTGTATATGTGGACGATATCATCATTTGGTCCACCACTCCGCAGGAACACATGCATCGTCTTCGACGTGTCTTCACCCGCATACGGCAAAATGGCCTGCGTCTCAACCGTGCGAAGTGTGCTTTCGGCCAGACGGAGCTGAAATTCCTCGGGGACCACATCTCAAGGTCCGGGGTCCGTCCCGATGCAGACAAGGTTAGCGCCATCACAGCCATGCCACGACCGGCTGACAAGAAGGCTGTCTTAAGATTCCTGGGCATGGTCAACTTCCTTGGGAAGTTCATTCCCAACCTGGCTTCTCATACAACAAACATGCGCCATCTCGTAAAAAAATCGACGGAATTCAACTGGCACCAGTCGCATCAGCAGGAATGGGAGGAGCTCAAGCACAAACTGGTCACGGCACCAGTGCTGGCCTTCTTTGACGCGACTCGCCCTACAAAGATCTCAACAGACGCCAGCCAATCTGGTATTGGAGCGGTACTCCTGCAAAAAGACAGCACGTCATCA
Source organism: Scyliorhinus torazame (assembly GCF_047496885.1). Taxonomy (NCBI): domain Eukaryota; kingdom Metazoa; phylum Chordata; class Chondrichthyes; order Carcharhiniformes; family Scyliorhinidae; genus Scyliorhinus; species Scyliorhinus torazame. The sequence goes on from NC_092709.1 coordinate 179,897,432, forward strand.
TGGGCCCCGGTTGCGTATGCCTCACGAGCCATGACCCCTACCGAACAGCGCTACGCGCAAATCGAAAAAGAATGCCTGGGCTTGTTAACTGGACTGGACAAGTTCCACGACTATGTGTATGGCCTGCCACGATTCACGGTCGAAACTGACCACCGCCCCCTGGTCAACATCATTAACAAAGACCTGAACGACATGACTCCTCGCCTCCAGCGCATCTTACTCAAACTCAGGAGGTACGATTTTGAACTGATCTACACTCCGGGGAAGGAACTCATAGTGGCGGACACTCTTTCCCGAGCAGTGAGCACACCACCAGATGCGGAGGGGTTCGTGCGTCAAATTGAGGCACACGTGACTCTGACAGCAGCAAATATGCCAGCTGATGATCCTTGTCTGGCCCACATACGCGCAGAGACGGCGACTGACCCTCTGCTGCAGCGAGTGATGCGCCACATGACGGAAGGGTGGCTAAAAGGGCAGTGCCCCCAGTTTTACAATGTGCGAGATGATCTCACCAATATAGACGGGGTCCTTATGAAATCGCATAGGATCGTCATTCCACACAGTGTGCGCCAGATGATTCTTCGTCAACTACACGAAGGCCACTTGGGTGTCGAAAAATGCAGACGAAGGGCCCGGGCGGCGGTATATTGGCCGGGTATTAATGAAGACATAGCCAACATGGTGCTCAACTGCACAACCTGTCAGAGGTTTCAGCCGGCGCAACCTCCGGAAACACTTCTACCACACGAGATGGTGACGTCCCCCTGGGCGAAGGTGGGTGTTGACCTATTTCACGCGCTCGGCAGAGATTACATTGTTATTATAGACTACTTCTCAAACTACCCGGAAGTCATGCCTCTCCATGATCTGACGTCGTCCGCAGTCATTGGGGCCTGCAAGGAAACGTTTGCTCGCCATGGCATTCCAAGGACTGTCATGTCAGACAATGGACCTTGTTTTGCCAGCCGTGAATGGTCGTCCTTTGCCGCAGCATATGGTTTCACTCATGTGACATCCAGCCCTCTGCATCCACAATCGAACGGGAAGGCTGAAAAGGGTGTCCACATCGCAAAGCGGCTCCTGTGCAAGGCGGCTGATGCCGGATCGGACTTTAACCTTGCCTTGCTGGCCTATCGATCGGCCCCGTTATCCACGGGCCTCTCGCCAGCGCAGCTACTAATGGGTCGCTCCCTCAGGACGACGGTACCTTCCGTCCTGGCACCGACAACAGACCATGAGGCGGTTCTTCGGGACATGCAACTGCAGCGTGATCGCCAGAAAGGTCGGTACGACACACGAGCGACGGACCTGCCCCCCCTGTCCTCCGGAGACAAAGTACGCGTCCATCAACCGTATGGTGGCTGGTCAGCACCGGCCGAAGTCCTCCGACAAGTGGCTCCCCGCTCGTTCCTGGTTCGCATGCCGGATGGTTCCGTGCGTCGCCGCAATCGGCGCGCCCTTCGCCGACTTCCACGTTCACAGCCACACAACACGCCAGATCCTCAACAGGCTTCCGAGGATGACTTTGTGGAGCTGCCGCACATCACGCCCTTTCCATCGCCACCCATGGCCATGCCTGCACAGCAGCCGGTGGTTCTTGATCCACCCTTAAGGCGGTCAACCCGAATTCGTCGCAAACCCATTAGAATGGACTTATAATACAGTTCATATGTTTAATAAGTTGGACAATTTTACATGATAACCTGTTGTTGTTTATCGTTCCAGATGTCGTCTGACTGGACAACTGTTCAAAATTTTTTTTTCTTCTTCTCTCGTTCGCATTTCTGTTATGTTATGGTACAACTGGATTCATGTGACGCACTCGACATCGCCCCATGTACATAGTTCCGTCATAGACACATGCTGCACACGACACACACACACTCTTAGATGCACTCACGTCACGATCATATTTATTACCACGTAGGCACATATCTTTGTAAAAAGGGGGGATGTCATGATATTCAAACACACACATCATGATGGACACACTAACAGGCAAATCAGAGTACACAACACCACAACCAATCACAGACAAGAACACCAACCACATAAAAAGCACGAGCACGACACCTGGAGGTCAGGAGGTCTGGGGAGAAGGAAGCATGAAAGAGCTGTTGAAACACCACAAGCAGGGAGCCCCCCACGTGCAGAGTGCAAAGACCAAGTTGTAAATAGTGAGTTTAAATAAACAAGTGTTGTACCATATGCAACTGTGTTGGCTCTTCTGTGTGTTAGAACACCCAACACCACAAGCTGGACATTAGATTTCCGGAGTCTGCTTTCTTAACCATTACCAAATGGTATGACTTTTTTTTTAAACAAGGCTGAAAGACATGTTCCCTCTTTAGCCTTCCAAAACCAACTGTTTCTAGCAGAGCTTTGAGAGCTGCTTCTCTCCCACCACATATCTCCAACTGCAATCAAATTAGCTGAACTAAAACTTAAAAGCTTCTCTATCTTACAAAGCCCCAGTTTCTAAGCACCAAACATTCTTAAGCCTTTTATTTACTCTTCACACTGTAGCCCTCTCTTAGCACAACAGAAACACAGTTGGAACTTAACCAACCTCCACACATGCAAACATGTTTGTCCAGCATGAATCTAACTATAAGTTCTATCCTTCCAGGTACAGAAACATTAAATTAAACCCAATTAAAACTACATCTTATTTTTAATGACTACCAATACAAATATAAATCCCTTAAAACTAACTTTGTTTTCCTAACACTACATTTACCCGAAGAAGGTTCACAAAAATAATTTCAGTGGATCTTCAAACAATGGCTAGGACAGACCGCAGGCTTCAGTTAATCGGTTTCCTTTTTGTAACATGATTTGGCATGGGTAAGGCAGTGGCCTACAAAAGGTCAGATGCACAGAGATCAATTTTAAGAGCTTTAATCCAGAGAGGGCAGGACATTCCAATGCAGCTAATGGCCTTTTGTAAGAAACTGAGCAGCTAAAAGTGCCATGGCTGCAGAACAAGAAGCAATGAACATTCTCTTCTCCATGTAAGCTTGATCTCACTGACTAAGTCCACCAGTTAAAGCAATCACCAGCAATTTGACAGTGGGAGCCATCACTGTAATAGAATGATATTCAGCAGAGCATGGATCAATGTGGGACTGGAGCATAGTAATGTCCTGAGTGTGACTTAGATAGTCACATGATAGTGGACTGAATATTATGGAGTCTAGCAGAAGACAACATGGAGGTCGTGTCTACTTAAGGCCCTGGAGATGTACGTAGCCACAAGTTGTTAATAAACACTTAATGTTCAATCACACAAGGCTCCAAATCTCTTTGTAAAACACAGAACAAACTCTTTGAACAAGATGTCAGCTAATGCATGAACCCAGACCAAAGAAGCTGGAGTAGGCACCCAAAATCTTACAGAATGATAAACTAAAGAAACTGAATTCCTGGCCTGTTTGAAAGCTTCTGAACCAAAGGCAAAGATGGAGATTGCGTAAAAAAGCTCTGTTGCCAGGCCTGATTGAATGCAAAGTAAAAGTATCTAACCAGTGATGCACGATCAATTGCACTCAAGACCAAGTGATTTCATAACTGAAGGCTTTAATCGACTAGAACTTGCTCTCCAGCAGCTTCGGTACAGAAAGTGAAGGCTGCTGGGATGGCACCGGTTCTTATACTCTGCCTGTCAGGGTGGAGCTACGTATCAACAGCCAGTGGTAAACTCCTAGGTTTAACCAATGGTCATCAGCCTCTTAGGTACCGCAATACCTGATAATACCACATTCACCCCCTGTTAAAAAAGAGTCCGGTGGGGGTGGTGGCCAGTGGTAACAGTCGCCTTTAACATGTTATGATCAGCTATGGAGGTACCGTGATACCTCCTTACAGGGCTGTCGAGAATATTTACAAAGTGTTTGTTCACGTTTAAAGTCACAGCGAAGGAATCAGTCGATCGGGTGGCCTGGTCTTCCTTCTGAATCGCCTGGGCTTTGGTGGTGATTCTGGTGGTTGCGGTCATGTCTGGGCAGGGGATGGCGAATGGGAACCGGGAGTACTCGTTAATCACGTTCAGGAAATACGTGTTGCGGTCGGTGGAGGGGAGGGGGCCTTTGAAATCCATGCTGAGGCGTTCAAAGGGACGGGAAGCCTTTATCAGGTGCGCCCTCGCTGGCCGGTAGAAGTGCAGTTTGCACTCCGCGCAGATTTGGCAGTCCCTGGTGACTGTCCTGACCTCCTCGATGGATTAGGGCAGATTGCGGGTCTTGACGAAGTGGAAGAAACGAGTGACCCCCGGGTGGCAGAGGTCCTCGTGGAGGGCTCGGAGGTGGTCCACTTGTGCAGTGGCACAAGTGCCGCGGGACAGGGCATCAGGCGGCTCGTTTAGCTTCCCCGGACGGTACAAGATCTCGTAGTTAAAGGTGGAGAGTTCTATCCTCCATCGCAAGATCTTGTCGTTTGTAATCTTGCTCCGCTGTGCATTATCGAACATGAAAGCAACCAACCGTTGGTCCGTGAGGAGAGTGAATCTCCTGCCGGCCAGGTAATGCCTCCAATGTCTCACAGCTTCAACTATGGCCTGTGCCTCTTTTTCGACCGAGGAATGGTGAATTTCGGAAGGGTACGTGAGAAGAAGGCGACGGGCCTGCCCGCTTGGTTGAGGGTGGCCGCCAGAGCTACGTCGGACGCATCGCTCTCGACCTGGAAGGGGAGGGAGTCGTCGATGGCGCGCATCGTGGCCTTTGCAATGTCTGCTTTGATGCGGCTGAAGGCCTGGCGGGCCTCCGTCGACAGGGGGAAGGTTGTGGACTGGATTAGGGGTCGGGCTTTGGCTGTGTAGTTAGGGGCCCACTGGACGTAATAATTGAAAAACCCGAGGCAGCGCTTCAGGGCCTTGGGGCAGTGAGGGAGGGGGAACTCCATAAGAGGGCGCATGCGCTCAGAGTCGGGGCCTATAACTCCATTTCGCACTACGTAGCCTAGAATGGCTAGGGTCGATGCTAAATACGCATTTATCCTTATTGTACATTAAGTTAAGGATTTTCGCAGTCGAGGGAAATTTACGGAGTTTGGTGTCGTGGTCCTGCTGGTCATGGCTGCAGATGGTGATGTTATCGAGATACGGGAACATTGCGCGACCATTCAGTCCATCTCTTGCTGGAAAACCGAGACCCCATTAGTGACACCAAAGGAACTCTTAAAAATTGATAGAGCCGCCTATCTGCTTCGAAGGCAGTGTACTTGCGGTCACTATTACGGAGGGGTAGCTGGTGGTAGGCGGACTTGAGATCCACCGTGGAGAAGACCTTGTAATGCGCGATCCTGTTTACCAGGTCGGCTATACGGGGGAGAGCGTACCCGTCCAGCTGCGTAAACCTGTTGATAGTCTGACTGTAGTCAATGACCACCCTATGTTTCTCCCCGGTCTTTACCACCACTACTTGAGCTCTCCAGGGACTGTTGCTCGCTTCGATGACCCATTCCCTCAGCAGCCTTTGGACCTCTGACCTGATAAAGGTCCGGTCCTAGGCACTGTACCGTCTGCTCCTGGTGGCGACAGGTTTGCAATCCGGAGAAAGGTTCGCAAACAGGGAAGGCGGGTCGACCTTAAGGGTCGCGAGGACGCAGACAGTAAGGGGGGTATAGGGCCGCCGAATTTAAAGGTCAGGCTTTGCAAGTTACATTGGAAGTCCAACCCCAGGAGGGTAGCCACGCAGAGGTGCGGCAGGACATAAAGGCGGAAATTGTTGAATCTCCTGCCTTGGACAGTGAGGTTCGCTAGGCAGAACCCCTTTATCTCCACCGAGTGTGACCCGGAGGCCAGGGAGATCTTTTGGTTTACAGGGTGGGTAACAAGTGAACAGCGCCTTCCCGTGTCGGGGTGAACAAAGCTTTCCGTGCTCCCAGAGTCAATCAGGCAAGACGTCTCATGGCCGTTGATGAGGACCATCGTTGTTGCTGTTGCGAGTGTCCGAGGTCGACTTTAGTCCAGTGTCACCTCGACCAGATGAAGCAGTTGCGAGTTCTGATCGGGCAGCGTGTAGTCGGCCGTGCTGGGGGCCTGGGGCCCCATCCAAGATGGCGTCTCCCATGGGTCACACATTGTGGCCGGGGATGGACAAGATGGCGGCGGGGATGGACAAAATGGCGGCTCCCACCCGTCCAACGTGGTGTCCGGGGGGCAAGATGGCCGTGCCCATGGGTCGCACGTGGCCCTAGGATAGGGGGGTGGCGGTGAGCGCTGGCCGGTCGGGGCCTGAAGTGGGAGTTGCCGCGGCGGTCCGGAGTCCGCGGCCACGGCGCGGGCCTGGCAGACCCCCACAAAGTGGCCCTTCTTGCCGCACCCTCTGCAGGTGGAGGTACGAGCCGGGCAGTGCGGCGGGGATGATTCGCCTGCCCGCAGAAGAAACAGGGGGCCCTGCGGCGTTAGCGGGCCATCTCGCCGCGCAGGCCTGCGGTGTCAGGGGAAAGGTCTGTGGGGCTGCCGTGGCGGGGTGCCACGCAGCCCATGGGGCCGCCACGCGGTCGGGCGCATAGGACAGCGCATTTTGGGAGGCTACGTCCAGGGACCGTGCCAGGGCCCGTGCCTCTCTAAGTCCCAGGGTGTTATTTTCTAGGAGTCTTTGATGGATCACTGAGGAGGTCATACCTGCTATGAAGGCATCCGTGATTAAAAGTTCCGTGTGCTTGCTCCCCGAAACTTGCGGGCAGCCACAGTTTCGGCCCAGCACCAGTAGCACCCAGTAGAAATCCTCCAACGATTCCCCGGGGCTTTGCCGTCTAGTTGCAAACAGGTGACGTGCGTAGACCTGATTTACAGGGCGGATATAATGTCCTTTTAACAGTTCGATCGCGGCATCATAGTCCTCCGCCTCCTCGATAAGGGTGTAGATCCCAGGGCTGACCCTTGAGCGCAGGAGATGCATTTTCTGTCCTTCTGAGGGGGTGCCTCAGGCCATCTCGAGGTATCCTTTAAAGCACGCCAGCCAGTGTTTAAATATTGCAGCCGAGTTCTCCGTGTGGGGGCTGAGTTGTAGGCACTCCGGTTTGATTCGGAGATCCATTGTTCCAGCTTAAGTCTAGTCGATTAAATTGATGCGCGATCAATTACACTCAAGACGAAGTGATTTCATAACTGAAGGCTTTGATCGACTAGAACTTGTTCCCCAGCAGCTTCGGTACAGAAAGTGAAGGCTGCTGGGACGGCACCGGTTCTTATACTCCGCCTGTCAGGGCGGAGCTACGTATCAACAGCAAATGGTAAACTCCTAGGTTTAACCAATGGTCATCAGCCTCTTAGGTACCGCAATACCTGATAATACCACAACCAGATCACAGAAAAGTGAAATAATTCACTAAAAGGCTGAAATTAACTTTTAACAATCCTCAGGGTGCTGATCGGGTAGAGCATACTACTTTCATGTTTAACCAGTGCAGTTGGAGAAAGGCTGCAGCCCGGTCTGAAGTCAGCACCATACCACATGGCGACCGAGCTCAAATGGCAGCCAGAACCTAAAAAAGCCTCCCTATCAAATTTTGTTTTAAGTTTCAATAAACCCCAATTGGTTTGTTTGAAGATTTCCCGAAGATTCAAAGGCGGGATTCTCTCAGCCCAAGGCCGGGCCGGCGAATCACGCGACCGGCGCGGATCGCGCCACGCCGCCCCGACGCCGGCACGTGATTCTCCGCAGATCGGCGCCATTGGCGCTTCCATGGTTGGCGCAGCACTGGTCGGGGGCCGCTCTACGTGGCCGGCCCTCCGATTCTCGGCCTGACCCCGGCCGAGGCCTCCGATGTGGCCTGGCCCGCGATCGGGGCCCACCGATCGGCGGGCCGACCTCTCTGGCTGGGGGCCTCCTTTCTTCCGCGCCGGCCCCTGTAACCCTGCGCCATGGTGCGTCGGGGCCGGCGCTTTGAAGGCAGCCACTTTGCATGCGCTTGTTGGCTCCGGTGCCACTGCGCATGTGCACATTGGTGCCGGTGCCACTGCTCATGCGCGGACCCCGCGGCGCCCAGTTGACGCCGGGGTCAGCAGCTTGAGCGGCGTGAACCGCTCCAGTGCCGTGCTGGCCCCCTGTAGGGGCCAGAATTGCTGATCCTGAGGCCGTGTTGACGCCGTCGAGAAATGCGATGGCGTTTCCGACGGCACCAACACTTAGCCTCGGGATCACAGAATCCTGCCCCAAATACTTTAACAAAGTAGGCCAGTGATAATCGGGGAACCAAGATGTACACGAAAAAGAACACAGAGCTGATGATTAAAGAACTAAAGGGAAAAGCACTGGATGCCTCAAACTTACTGAGAACCATTGAATTGAGATGAAAATCAAGAACTTGCAGAATGGCCCAAGAAAGTGGGGGTTCTCACAAAAGATCGTGAAGAATCACAGAAATGATTAGCAGAAGTGCAATTACAGAATGTGAGCTTGAAGAAGCTCTGCTCAGGGAAATGTAGAGAATCAATGCAGAGAATCAACAGTTGTACAACACTTTCACTCGACAGGCCAAGGAGTTAGCTCGGATTTTAAATCAGGACAGCAGGAAGCACCCATGATGGTATGGCATGAAGCTCCAGCTGTTTTAATTCTCGGGCTTCATTAATTTTCGAGCTGTAGCACAGATTCCTGCCCAAACATGATGGGAATAACAAGGTGGCCAGTGGTCTGAAGCATGATTTCTCATGCCAAGTGGCCACCAGTTACGTAGTAAGAGGTGAACCTGCAGACATTTTGAGCAGGGCAATAGATGAAAGCCTGGAGCAAGAGAAGCCAATTGATTTCTTGTGGGGGACAGAGAAGCTCTCCTGCTCTATTTTGCCTCGAAGGCAACACTGAGAACTTAAATACGTAACTTGCCTGGATTTCCTCTGGCCTAATTCAGGCTTGTTGCCATGGTTCACTTGTAGGGACAGAATTGAGAATTGCTTGTGTGATCCTCAGTTAAAACTGGGCAGGAGCTGGATGATGTCGTCAGACCCCAACTTCTAAATTTTAATGTGTCCACCCCCCATCCCCAACTGCTGAAGAAAACAAGGGGCTGGATTCTCCGCCGGCGGGATGTTCCGTTTTGCCGTCAGCCCGGGGGTTTCCCGACGGCGTGGGGCTGCCCCACAATGGGAAACGCCATTGACCAGCCCACGTAACGGAGCATCCTGCCGGCGGGGTGAAACGGAAACGTGGCGCGGCGGGGCAGAGAATCCAGTCCTTGTCTTTTGAGCAGCAGGTTCAAACCTGTCTGGAGCACAGCAGTCAGTGCTTGATCAATACTTTAACCACCTGCCAACAGGGTGGGCAAGATTAAAACAGCACTGCATGATCCAAACAAAGCAATTATTAGAAAATCATGTTGAACTTTATCAGCATAACTTTGCAATTATTGATATCTGTGAGGCTTTGAACAGTTACATTTTTCAAATCCTTCTTGTATGATCAGCAATCCACGCAGCCAGCAGAATTGTGAGGCAGCTTTAGCAGTTAGTGCTTGCATTCCAATGGCTGAAACCTTACTGGTAACTTGCCAGCTTAGTCTTTTACATAAGAACAAAAGTAAATAAGGAATAAGAGCAAGGAAAGGCCATTTGGACCTTCAAACCAGCTCCGCCATTCAATGTGATCATGGTTGATCTGATTGTGGCCTTTCTCCACTTTTCTGCCAGCCCCCATTGACCCCTTTAACAATCAAAATTCCATCTGTCATACCTTGTCACACTCTTGTGAAACCGCAGGTAGCCTGTCAGTGAGAAATAATTAGAGCTCATTCCCAACAGTGAACACTTTCATTTTGAACCATCCAGGTGAGACAGGTGGAATATCCATAATGCTGCATCAACTTTAGTTCCCAAGTTTTGAGTACCTGCTGCTATTTTATCTATTATATTCAATGCAGTAAATTGAATAGGTGGCAAAAAGTGATAATAAATAATGATCTCTTTCTTTTAAACGCAAAGCTTTTTCTGTCAAGTCTTTTATTACTGAAATGAAATAAAAAGGCAGGTTGGCAACCTTATTAACCAACTCATTATTTTCCCTGCTTCTACACTTTGCTGGTTAAAGTATTATCACTGTTGGGAAAACCAATTGCATTTCAGTCAAGATTTTCAGGTGAGCAATAGTACTAAAAGAGCAAAAGGCTAAAAGGGTTTCAAAAAAATAATTCAAAATGCAGTGAACCAACGATTCGCCCAAATCATTAGTCAACAGTAAGCAAAAGAACAAAGGCCTACAAGTGTAAGCAGGCAGAATCTAATCACAGTGCCAGTCCCAGCAACAGCTTCTTGAATTATTGAAGTACATATGGACAATGAATAATGAATATCACAAAGATTAAAACACACGTCTGCAGATGCTGGGAATTTGAAATAAAACAGAGAATTCTGAAAATACCTCAAAGGAACAACAGCATCTGTGGACAGAGAAATAGAGTCAATGTTATCACGACGACAACTACTTTACGTATATATTTCTTTCAGCATAATAAAACATCCCAAGGTGCTTCTCAGAAGGTGCTTCACAAAATATGATACCCAGCCACATAAAGAGATATTCAGCCAGGAGACAAAAGCTTGGTTAAATAGGTATGCATTAAAGAGTGGCCGGTTTAGCTCATTTGGCTAGACAGCTGGTTTGTGATGCAAAGCAAGGCCAGCAGTGCGGGTTCAATCCCCATAGGTTATGTCATAATATACACCAGTATATTATGGTGCAGACACACACACACACACTGATGGACATGCAGTGGGACCAATCAGCATACACAACACCGCAGCCAATCACCAGTGAGAGCACACGCACTATAAAGACAGGGGACAGGAGAGTTCCCGCTCATTCTAGTAGCAGCCAGCTCAGAGCACAGAGCTCACAGCCTGCAACACAGACATTCACCATGTGCTGAGTGCATCACCTGGTTAGGACTAGGCAAGGATCAACAGGTAAAGCTGGTATTGCATTTACCCACAGTTCAAGTATGTTAATATAGTTAACCTTATAATAAAATAGAGTTGCACCACTTAAAGTGTTGGTGACCTGTTTGTGATCCAGAACACCCAACACATCATGGTACAAGGAGTGGTTGCATACTAGCACTTCTGAGACCCACCTGCAACTAATCAGCATGCCAACATCCTGAAGTATGGACAACATCAACCCGCCGCCGCTGCCGCTCCGCATCGCCGGCAATCTCGGGGTCAATTGGAAGATTTTTAAACAGCGCTTCCAGCTCTTCCTCGAAGCCACGGACAGGGAGAACGCCTCGGACACCAGGAAGATTGCTCTGCTCCTCTCCACGGCCAGGCAACATGCCATCCACATCTTCAACTCCCTCACATTTGCAGACGACGAGGACAAGACAAAGTACAAGACGGTTCTCCTCAAATTCGATACCCACTTCAGCATAGAGGTCAATGAAAGCTTCGAAAGATACCTATTCCAGCAGCATTTGCAGGGTAAGGACGAGTCTTTCCAATCCTTTTTAACACACCTCCGCATCCTTGCGCAGCCCTGCAGCTACGGGCACACCTCCGACTCCATGATACGCGACTAGATCGTATTTGGTGTCCTGTCAGACCCCCTGCATCAGCAGCTCCCCAAAATTAAGCAACTCAACCTAGCGACTGCCATCAAGCCCTGTGTACTGCATGAAAATGCCACCAGCCGGTACTCCCACATACAGACGGCTGAAACGGCACGGCAAGGTCCCCACGAGGCGGAACGGGTCCAAACAATTGAACACCTCCAAGGCTGCAGCCTGGATGAGGGCGGCCATTTTGCGCGATTATCGCGGCCTCCCACGCTTGTACGCGCCAAACGACGGTGACGTGGAGTAACGTGATGTGCAGGCATGCACCGCGGCGGACCACACCGCGCATGCGCAGTGGCGCAACGAGCATACTGATGTCACGGCCTGCGGCAACTGTGGCTCCGCCCATTTAAAGCGGCAATGTCCTGCAAGATCGCGACAATACCTACGATGTGGCAGACCTGGCCACTATGCTGCCTGCTGTCGAGCTCAGCCTGCCAATTCGCATCGCTTCAGCCAGCCTTGCAGGAATGTTCGGGCAATTCAACCCACGTTCACCGAGTCCGATTCCGACTTCCCGCAGATCAGTGACACTGAGGACCCGAGGGAGCCTTTTCGAGTCGCTGTTATAGCAAAGTACAGGCATCCCCAAATCAAAACCACCAGCCGCTGTCGGTGCACAGCATTGATCCAGACGACGAGTGGTGTGCCACCCTGATGGTCAACCGATCCCAGATACGATTCCGCCTAGACACTGGTGCTTCCGCTAATCTCCTAGCATGGTCAGACTTTCAGACCCTTGGGGTTAAACCAACCATTCTTCCATCGACCTGCCAACTAGTGGACTACAATGGCAACGTCATTCCTGCTACCGGTTCATGCCAACTCGAAGTGACGCACAACTCGCGAAAAGCCATCCTACCCTTCGAGATCGTGGGCTCCTCGAAGGACTCTCTGCTCGGCGCACAGGCGTGCAAACTCCTAAACCTCGTTCAACGAGTACACTCTCTCTCTCCAGAGCACACGTCTGCCTTCCAGGATGCGGACTTCAGGGCGCAACTCAATGCCATCATCGATCAGCACCGCAACGTTTTCGAAGGCATGGGCACGCTTCCATACACTTACAAAATCCTGCTCAAACAAGACGCCACGCCTGTGGTTAATGCACCTCGCAGAGCCCCAGCACCCCTCAAGGACCGCCTCAAGCAGCAGCTGCAGGACCTCCAGGACCAAGGAGTGCTCTCCAGAGTGACGGAACCAACCGACTGGGTCAGTTCCATGGTGTACGTAAAGAAGCCTTCTGGCGAGCTCCGGATCTGCATTGACCCAAAGGATCTGAATCGCAACATAATGAGGGAGCATTACCCTATCCCCAAGCGCGAGGAGATCTTGGGCGTCATTCTCCGACCCCCCGCCGGGTCGGAGAATGGCCGTTGGCCGCCGTGAATCCCGCCCCCGCCCCCGCCGAAGGCTCCAGTACTGGAGATTGGGCAGGGGCGGGAATCGGGCCGCGCCGGTTGGCGGGACCCCCCACTCAATTCTCCGGCCCGGATGGGCCAAAGTCCCGCCCAGAAATTGCCTGTCCCGCCGGCGTAAATCAAAGCTGGTATTTACCGGCGGGACCAGACGGCGTGGGCGGGATCCGGGGGGGGGCGCGGGGCGATCTGACCCCGGGGGGTGCCCCCACGGTGGCCTGGCCCGCGATCGGGGCCCACCGATCCGCGGGCGGGCCTGTGCTGTGGGGCACTCTTTCCCTTCCGCCTCCGCCACGGCCTCCACCATGGCGGAGGCGGAAGAGACTCTCCCCACTGCGCATGCGCGGGAAACTGTCGGCGGCCACTGATGCTCCCGCACATGCACCGCATTTCCGTGCCAGCTGGCGGGGCAACAAACGCCATTTCCGCCAACTGGCAGGGCAACAAACGCCATTTCCGCCAGCTGGCGGGGCGGAAATACCTCCGGCGCCGGCCCTGCCCCTCAATGTTCAGGCTTGGCCCCCAAAGATGCGGAGCATTCCGCCCCTTTGGGCCGGCGCGATGCTCGTCTGATTGGCGCCGTTTTTGGCGCCAGTCGGCGGACATCGCGCCGTTGAGGGAGAATTTCGCCCCTTGTGCGAGATGGCTCGGGCCAACATCTTCACCAAACGTGACGCCTCGAAAGGATTCTGGCAAATTCAACTAGACAGGTCCAGCAGAAAGCTGTGTACCTTTAATACCCCGTTTGGCAGATACTGCTACAACAGGATGCCGTTTGGGATTATATCGGCATCAGAAGTATTCCACCGGATCATGGGGCAAATGATGGAGGGCATTGAGGGTGTGCGCGTATATGTTGACGACATAATAATTTGGTCCACCACCCCGCAGGAGCATATCAGTCGCCTCCAGCGTGTTTTCAAACGAATACGGGACCAAGGCCATCGCCTCAACAGAGCCAAATGTTCCTTTGGCCAGACGGAACTCAAGTTCCTAGGGGACCACATCTCCCGGTTGGGTGTGCGGCCGGATGCGGACAAGGTGGCAGCCATCACGGCCATGCAGAAGCCAACGGATAAGAAGGCGGTCCTCCGATTTTTGGGCATGGTAAACTTCCTGGGGAAGTTCATCCCCAACCTCGCCTCCCATACCACAGTTCTCCGGAACCTGGTCAGGAAGACGACAGACTTCCAATGGCTTCCCGCCCACGAGTGCAAATGGGAGGAGCTTAAGACCAAGCTTACCACAGCCCCGGTATTGGCATTTTTTGATCCCACGAAGGAAACAAAAATTTCAACGGATGCCAGCCAATTTGGCATTGGGGCAGTGCTCCTGCAACGCGATGAGGCCTCATCATGGGCCCCCATTGCATATACGTCACGTGCCATGACCCCCACGGAACAGCGCTACGCGCAGATCGAAAAAGAGTGCGTGGGCCTGTTGACTGGGGTCGACAAATTTCATGATTACGTGTACGGCCTCCCCCAATTCACTGTCGAGACCGACCATCGCCCGCTGGTCAACATTATACAAAAAGACCTGAATGATATGAACCCTCGCCTCCAGCGCATTCAGCTCAAACTCCAGCGGTACGATTTCCAGCTCCTATACACCCTGGGCAAGGACCTGATCATAGCCGACGCTCTGTCCAGGGCAGTCAACACCCCGTGTGACCCAGAGGGGTTCGTCTGCCAGGTTGACGCCCATGTGGCCTTCGCGGCCTCCAATCTGCCGGCCACGGATGAACGCCTTATCCACATTTGCTGCGAGACTGCGGCTGAGCCCCTACAACAGCGTGTCATGCGCCACATGACGGACGGGTGGCTCAAGGGCCAATGCCCGCAGTTCTACAATATCAGAGACGATCTGGCAGTAGTCGATGGTGTCCTCCTGAAGCTGGACCGCATCGTGATCCCGCACAGCATGCGCCAGCTCATTTTGGAACAGCTACACGAGGGCCATCTTGGCGTGGAGATGTGCCGACGGAGGGCCCGAGAGGCTGTGTACTGGTCCGGCATCAATGAGGACATCACAAACACAGTGCTCAACTGCCCCACCTGTCAGCGGTTCCAGCCGGCCCAACCACGTGAGACCCGACAGCTCCATGAGTTGGTCACATCCCCTTGGTCTAAGGTAGGCGTTGACCTGTTCCATGCGCTCGGCAGGGACTATGTTCTGATTGTAGCCTATTTTTCTAACTATCCGGAGGTCGTATTCCTGCACGATATCACATCATCGGCCGTCATCCGTGCCTGTAAGGAGACCTTTGCTCGTCACGGCATCCCACTCACTGTGATGTCGGACAATGGCCCCTGCTTCGCGAGCCAGGAATGGTCCAACTTTGCCAGCAGGTACAACTTTGTGCATGTGACATCCAGTCCCCTGTACCCCCAATCCAATGGCAAAGCGGAAAAGGGCGTCCACATCATCAAACGGCTCCTCTGCAAGGCTGCCAATGCAGGATCCGACGTCTACCTCGCCTTGCTGGCCTATCGTTCGGCCCCACTCTCCACGGGCCTGTCGCCAGCCCAGCTGCTCATGGGTCGCACCCTCAGGACCACGGTGCCGTCTATTCACGTCCCAGACCTCGACCACGTTCCGGTCCTTCAGCGGATGCAAAAGTCTCGTGCACAACACAAGGCGGCGCATGACGCTGGGGTGACTGATCTCCCTGCTCTGGCGCCGGGTGACAACGTCCGCATCCATCTTTCAGAGGGTGGCTGGCCTGCAACTGCTGTTGTTCTTCGGCAGGTGTCTCCCCGCTCGTTCCTGGTTCGTCTGCCAGATGGATCCATTCGCCGCCGCAATCGGTGTGCCCTTCGTCTCATTCCACGCTCGCTACGTGATCCTCCACCGGTGCCACGCCCTCCTGTTGTCCCCAACCTGGACTATGTGGAGATTCCGAATACTCTGCATCCTCCTCACTCTGCCGTGGCCCAGCCCGTTCCTCAGCCGGTGGCTCCTGACCCACCCTTGAGGCGGTCAACCAGAATTCGTCGCCCACCTCAGAGACTTAATTTATGAGTTTTACAATGTTGAACTCTTTGATCTGTTCTGTTACCCTGTTTCATCGTTCCAGTAGTTTGTATATAATGTTCATTTCGCTGTTGGTGTGACACCCTATTTCTCTGCACCAGGCACCTTCCCGTGTAAATAGATTAGCCTCATGTACATAGTCATGTAAATAACAAGCACACACATAGTCAGGTACATTCACTACACGATATTTATTGTCACGCAGGCAGTTGTTCTTTATATAAAAGGGGGGATGTCATAATATACACCAGTATATTATGGTGCAGACACACACACACACACTGATGGACATGCAGTGGGACCAATCAGCATACACAACACCACAGCCAATCACCAGTGAGAGCACACGCACTATAAAGACAGGGGACAGGAGAGTTCCCGCTCATTCTAGTAGCAGCCAGCTCAGAGCACAGAGCTCACAGCCTGCAACACAGACATTCACCATGTGCTGAGTGCATCACCTGGTTAGGACTAGGCAAGGGTCAACAGTTAAAGCTGGTATTGCATTTACCCACAGTTCAAGTATGTTAATATGGTTAACCTTATAATAAAATAGAGTTGCAACAGTTCCAGTGTTGGTGACCTGTTTGTGATCCAGAACACCCAACACAGCAGGTTATTCATGAAAGCTCCGCCTTCTCAACCTTGCTTCTCGGCTGAGGTGAGGTGATCCTCAGATTAAATCACCACCAGTCAGCTCTTCCCCTCAAAGGGGAAAACACCTCTCGTCATGTGGGACAATGGTGATGTTACCTTACCTAAAGAGTGAATTAAAGAGGGACAGACGGGTGGAAAGGTTTAAGGAGGGAATTTGAGGGTTTACTGCCTGTGGTTACTGAAGGCATGACCACTAATGGTGGAGAAAATAAAGTTAGAGATGCACAAGAGGCCAGTATCGAAGAAGCACAGATATTTTGACGGATTGTAGGGCTGGAAGGGGTTACATTGTGAGAATGGAGATAAATCATGCTATGCAATCTATGAAAGTACTTCCCTCTTAACCATAGCATGGAAAATCTCGACTCACATTGTCCTGAATGGCCTACTTCCTGTGGCTGATGACATTCTCCCAGCAAGGCTTTAGACATTTCAGAGGAATCTGTGACATGAGCTTGAATTTTCGTTCCTGGGTTAGGAACTCGGAGTCAGGACATTTCCCTGCTCCATAAATCCAACCCAGGAGAAAGTGGACTGGAAGGTGGGACTTTGATTCTGGGGTGTCAGTGTTCACTGAGTGCCAGTCTGGGTGAACCTGAAATGAATGCAGAGGCTGCCAGGTCTGGAGGGGGCTGGGCGGGAAGCCTGCCTCAGTGCACCGGCATTTTCTCAAATAATGTTTTTAAAATTACAACAAAAACAGCCCTTCAAACCAAACTCCTCACACTCATCTCCCACAAATTGCCTGAGCCCGTCCTATGCCATCTCATGCCTTCTACCCACGCGTATACACTCCATGCCAAATTATATCCCTCTATTCACTCCCATGATCCTTCGTACTCTCTATGCCAACATATGCCCCTCTAAGCACCCCAACCCTTTATACAACCATGTGCCCCTTCACTCACCCCCTAGCCCACTTACCTCCATGCCAATCTATGCCCCTCTATGCATTACCATGGCTCCTCAAGCCTCCCATACGAATCTATGTCCTTCATCCATCCCATAGCCCTTTATGGCCCCTTAGAGTTACCCAGTGCCAATTCAGGCCAACCCATGTCCCATATTAGTGAGAGGCAGCACGGTTTTGTGAAGGGGAGGTCGTGTCTCACTAACTTAATAGAGCTTTTCGAGGAGGCCACAAAGATGATTGATGCAGGAAGGGCAGTGGATGTTGTCTATATGGACTTCAGTAAGGCCTTTGACAAAGTCCCTCATGGCAGACTGGTACAAAAGGTGAAGTCACACAGGATCAGAGGTGAGCTGGCAAGATGGATACAGAACTGGCTAGGTCATAGAAGGCAGAGAGTAGCAATGGAAGTGTGCTTTTCTGATTGGAGGGCTGTGACTAGTGGTGTTGCACAGGGTTCAGTGCTAGGACCTTTGCTGTTCGTAGTATATAAATGATTTGGAGGAAAATGTAACTAGTCTGATTAGTAAGTTTGCGGACGACACAAAGGTTGGTGGAATTGCGGATAGCGATGAGGACTGTCAGAGGATGCAGCAGGATATAGATTGTTTGGATGCTTGGGTGGAGAGATGGCAGGTGGAGTTTAATCCGGACAAATGTGAGGTAATGCATTTTGGAAGGTCTAATACAGGTAGGGAATATAGAGTGAATGGTAGAACCTTCAAGAGTATTGACAGTCAGAGAGATCTAGGTGTAGAGGTCCACAGGTCAATGAAAGGGGCAACACAGGTGGAGAAGGTAGTCAGGAAGGCATACGGCATGCTTGCCTTCATTGGCCGGGGCACTGAGTATAAAAATTGGCAAGTCATGTTGCAGCCGTATAGAACCATAGTTAGGCCACACTTGGAGTAGTGTTCAATTCCGGTCGCCACACTACCAGAAGGATGTGGAGGCTTTAGAGAGGGTGCAGAAGAGATTTACCAGAATGTTGCCTGGTATGGAGGGCATTAGCGATGAGGAGAGGTTGAATAAACTTGGTTTGTTCTCACTGGAACGAAGGAGGTTGAGGGACGATCTGATCGAGGTCTACCAAAGTATGAGGGGCATAGACAGAGTGGATTGTCAGAGACTTTTTCCCAGGGTAAAGGGGTCAATTACTAGGGGGCATAGGTTTAAGGTGCGAGGGGCAAGGTTTAGAGGAGATGTACGAGGCAAGTTTTTATTACAGAGGGTAGTGAGTGCCTGGAACTCGCTGCCGGAGGAGGTGGTGAAAGCAGGGAGGATAGTGACGTTTAAGCGGCATCTTGACACATACATGAATTGGATGGGAATAGAGGGATACGGACACCGGAATTGTAGAATATTTTAGTTTCGACAGACAGTATGGTCGGCGCAGGCTTGGAGGGCTGAAGGGCCTATTCCTGCGCTGTACTTTTCTTTATTTGTTCTTTGTTTGTATTTCCACTTTCTTTGGCCGGGATTCTCCAAGTACTGGCGGCGCTAGCCACTCTGGCGTCAACGGGCCTCACCTGGCAGCAATCCACCTCATCCTAGGGCGCTAGTATGATGCCGGAGTGGTCTCTGCAGTTCCGGCGCCCGAAAGCCGGCGAGCCATGGCCGGCGCAAATTCGCACATGTGCATGGGTTCCCGTCTCTGCGCCGGCTCCCGGGCAATATGGCGAATCCCTACAGGGGCCCGGCACGGAGGAACATAGGCACCCATGGAACTAGCACACCCACCGAATGGTAGGCCCCGATCACAGGCCAGGCCATCGTGGAGGCCCCCCCCCCGGGGTCAGATACCCCCACTCCTCCACCAGGACGTCCCCCGCGACAGAACTCCGAGGTCCCGCCGTGTGGGACCATACGTGACCCACGCTGGCGGGACTCGACTGAACGCAACGGGTACTCGGCCCGGAGAATCACAGGGTGGGGGGGGCGCTTTCAACGGTGCCCGCCCGGCATGGTGGCGATCCCACGGGTGCCCAAAAATCGGTGCCGGAGAATCGACGAGCCGGAGTCGGGGTGGTATGGCGTGATTCTCGCGCCACCCCGGCGATTCTCCGACCCCGCGCGGGGTCGGAGAATCCTGGCCTTTGCCTTTACACCAACCATTCCAATTTACCCAGTATCCACCAGGAGAAAACCCCAGGAACTATTCTGGGGTAAAATAAAATAAATTCCTGAGTGTCTATTGCAAAGCTTATTATTTAAAAATGCACTCTCATTCAAAAACCCCATTCACTGCATTTACATTACTTAAACTACAAAATCCCTTATAAGAGCAAACATTTCATTCCAAGTGCTTCATGCCTTTAAAAACAAGCATTGGCATAAAGGTCCACTTCAAAGGGAATATAACCACTGAGAGCTTTGAATCGAACTGTGATATGGAAAGCACCCCACTGTGATAATGGGAGGCTGTGTAATCAGCCATGCAGCACAAATCCAGTAATGATACCCCTGAGGCTAATGCCAGCAGGCAGAGTGAAAATGCAAGCAGTTCTCTTTCGAACACTCCACACAATTAAACCAAAGGTTGAAGGGCATATGTTTAAATGTCTTTTTATAACAGGATAAATTACATTTTAAATGAAAGCTTGACGGTTCCTCTTGACAATTGATTTTGACACTTTTGACAGTTTCACTTGACAATTACTCTTGACATCTTTCTTGACAGTTCCAATGAGTTTATCACTTTTTACACATGGTCATATTAACTTTTAATAATCCTAAATTGCACCTTAGTTCTCTCAAAGGACCCTTACCTCTCCTAAAGGCCAATTTACCTCACCCAAAAGGTACCTGACCTTCCTAACAGTATCCTAAGACCATATCCGAAAGGTACCCTGTATCTTTAAGAGGGTATCTTCAGCTCTCCAAATGACTCTGCAAAGTTTAGACTTGCTCTTACCATATCTGATCTCCGCAGATTGTGTTTCCCACTTCTGGGGCGGGTTTCTCCCGTACCTGGCGGGGGATCCCGGCGGGACGGAGCGGCATGAACCACTCCGGCGTCGGGCCGCCCCAAAGGTGCAGAATCCTCCGCACCTTTAGGGGCTAGGCCTGCCCCAGAGTGGTTGGCACCCCGCCGGCTGGCGTGGAAGGCCTTTGGCGCCGCGCGAGTCGGGGCCGAAGGGACTCCACGGCCGGCGCGGGTACACGCAAGTGCGGGAACATCAGCGGCTGCTGATGTCATCCCCGCACATGCGCAGGGATGGGTTCACCTACGCGTCGGCCATGGCGGAGGCTGACATGGCCGGCACGTAGGAAAAGAGTGCCCCCATCGCACAGGCCCGCCCGCGGATCAGTGGGCCCCGATCGCGGGCCAGGCCACCGTGGTGGCACCCCCCCGGGACCAGATCGCCCCGTTTCCCCCCCCCAGGACCCCGGAGCCCGCCCGCGCCGCCAGGTCCCGCCGGTAAGGGACCTAGTCCAATTTATGCCGGCGTGATCTGCATAGAACCAGCGGGACTTCGGCCCATCACGGGCCGTAAAATCGCGGGGGGGGACCCGCCGATCGACGCGGCGCGATTCCCGCACCCGCCGAATCTCCGGTGCCGGAGAATTTGGTGGCCGGCGGGGACGGGATTCACGCCGCCCCCAGCGATTCTCCGACCCGGCGCGGGGTCGGAGAATCCCGCCCCATGTTATTGAGAAGCAGAAATAACAGGAGGCAGCTGCTATTTTATATGGGCAGTTGTCCCATGAAATGCATACGGACAAATCTCAACCTGGCCTAATTTCTACCCCGTAAAAGGTATTATATTTAGGGGTGAGAGTTCTGTATTTTGGCACCTTTCACCATTTTTGCAATTGTGGAGGGGCTCTCAGTCATTGTAAAAATTCAGGACATGGGGCTGGATTCTTTGCCCAGCCGCGCCACATTTCAGGTTCACCCCGCCGGCGGGATGCTCCGTTACGCGGGCTGGTCAATGGGGTTTCCCATTATGGGGCAGCCCCATGTCGTCGGGAAACCCCCGGGCTGCCACCAAAATGGAGCATCCTGCCGGCAGAGAATCCCGTCTTTGTTGCCCGACAAATCCAAGAAAAATGTTGAAATTAATACCAGGAACTCTTCATTGCGTTCATCAACCTGCCAATAGTATTTGACTCAGTAAATCAGAGGCTCTATGGATTGTGCTTCAGAGATTTGGTTGTCTAAGAAACTTCATCACAATCCTGCATGTGCTTCTATGAATACAGCTGTCTTGAATGGGGGATCTGAAACAGACACCTTCAAAAGACAGACCAGCATCAAGAAAGACTCTGATAGTCCCCATTTTATTTACAAGTTACTTCGTCAACTCATAAAAGATCAAATGCCCTTTTGTTTATGTATTAAATACTGTCTAGTTAAAAAACTCTTCAGCCTCATTTATCTCTCTATCAAAACAAAGCTGACCATCATAGTCATATATGGGGCTGGAATCTCCGTTTTTGTGACTACGCCCCCTCGCCGTCGTGAAAACTGTGATCTTTTAGGAAAACTGGGCGTCAAAAGGCCACAGATTCACTTTCTTGCTGGGGGCTAGCAGGCACCTGTCATAGAGCCATCAAGCTGCCGATATGGCCTCCAGCATTCCTGGGTCAGAGGCCGCGCATTCGCACAGCGGCGGCCTCCAGCGGCTGCACAGCGCTCCATGGCGGACTCAACCCGTGGACCTGGACGAGCAAAGTAGTGCCCCGCATCGGCCACCCGCGGGTCCCAGACCGCCTGCCCACATAGCCCCCACTCCCGAATGAAGCCACCCCGCCCTCCGATCGTCTCTCCCCCCGACTGTGGTGGCTCTAGACTGAGTCTGCAGCCGCCACGAGAGGATCCCGGACGGTGGGACCATGAGAGGTCCAGACCATCGAGAATTCAGTCGGCCTGGGACGGAGAATCGCAGGACGGACCTCAGGCAATGGCGTGAGGTGGTGGATACTCGATGCGGCGTACTCCACGAGTACGCCAATTTTCAGGGGACGGAGAATTGAAGAACCGGTGTTGCTATCGATTTTGTGTGCCAAAACAGATTCAACGCCCCGTCACCGGACGCAATTTCAGCATCGCGGCGGGGGGGGGGGGGGGGCGGCGGGGGGGGAGAGAATCTAGCCCATGATCTATAGTTGCTGATGATGGCAGTGTCTTTGCATATTCTTCACCAGACTTGCATGTCACTCACAATCTCGTCAATTCTGCATGCAAGAAAATTGGACTAATCTAGAATGTTTCCAAACAAAGCTCATGAGCTAGATTCTTCCATCACCGATGCCAAAATCGTGTTCGGCGATCGGCCAGAGATTCCCCGTATATGACCAAATCGGGGGCGGCGCTCCTTTCGTGATGCTCCGCATCCTCCAAAGCGATGTACTTGGAGAGTATGCTGCGCGACTTATCGACGGCCTCAGGACATTGCCTGAGGCCCAGCCCCTGATGCTCCTCCCCCGGCCAGCCGAACGACAGCGTGAGTCTCTCATATTTTTTTCCGGATCTCGGCGTGGCTGCTGCGGACTCAGTCCAGCGCTGCCATAGTCGGGCGACAGTCGATTAGTGGGCAGGGGGGACTTTGCCAGGGGCTGGAGGCACTGTGGGGGGGGGGGGTGTCTGGGACTCGCGAGCCGGCCAAAGGGAGGAACTATTTCGCAGGCCAGGTCTGCGAGCGGCCGGCGCCATGTTGCACGGTGCGGCCGCTACTGGCCACCGCCATGCGCATGCATGGCCACGTACCTGACAATTCACCGGGCTGTGCAGACAGCTAGAGCCGGGTGCTCTGCGCTGCCTTGCTGCTAGCCCCCAGCCAAATAGATGATCGGTGGCCATTTTACACCATTTTCTCTGTCATAAAATGCCACCGTTTCCACGCCGGTGTGGAGACATAGGCCTCAAAATCGGAGAATCCAGCCCTATATTTCAGCCCATGACTGGTCAGTCAAATATTCCACCTCCCATATACGTTGAACGAACGACGCTGGAATATGTTGAGTACTTGGCATTCCTTGGCCGCCACCTCGCTGAAATGACCAACATTAACAAGGAGATCCAACACTGGATGAACTATGCCAGATCAACCTTCTACAAATTACAGCAGCAAGTGCATGCCAACAAGACCTCTGCAAATCAACAAAAATCTTTGTGCACAGAGCAGTTACAGCATCCACAGCCCTGTATTGAAGTGGGTGCTAGACAGTGTCTCAGTGACACACAAGAACGCTACAGAAATTCCAACAATCCCTCCCCCACAGTGCCTAACTGGCAGTGTCAACCTGTTCCAGGAGTCAGTGCCAGGAACAGGCCTAGTGGGAGTCCGGGGGGGGGGGGGGGGGGGGGGGGGGGGCGGGGGCTTTTACATGTGGTGGAGGGGAGGGAGCGGACACTAAGGTTGGCCAGTGTCGCCGATGAATGTTGGAGGGGGGGTGAGGTGCAATGGCTGTGAGGATTTTTGAAGTGTCAGGGAGAGCCCCTGAAAGCACCGTTATGGGGTCTGGGTTCTGTTCGGCTGCTGTTCAGATTGGGGCGGCCTTTAAAGATAATGCCCTGGTTTCTGTGGAGCCAGTTCCTGGATCTATGAGGCACCACCCCACCAGATTCATGGCGTAAACCACGCGCACTCATTATTTTTTCTCTAAGAGGCTCAATATTTAGAGAGAAAACTGACTGTAGTTCAGTCTGAGCCAAATTCTATTCAGATTGTACCCATAGTTTCAATCACAGCAACTTGGATTGGATTGGATTGGATTTGTTTATTGTCACGTGTACCGAGGTACAGTGAAAAGTATTTTTCTGCGAGCAGCTCAACAGATCATTAAGTACATGAGAAGAAAGGGGAATAAAAGAAAATACATAATAGGGCAACACAACATATACAATGTAACTACATAAGCACTGGCATCGGATGAAGCATACAGGGTGTAGTGTTAATGAGGTCAATCCATAAGAGGGTCATTTAGGAGTCTGGTAACAGTGGGGAAGAAGCTGTTTTGAGTCTGTTGGTGCGTGTTCTCAGGCTTCTGTATCTCCTGCCCGATGGAAGAAGTTGGAAGAGTGAGTAAGCCGGGTGGGAGGGGTCTTAGATTATGCTGCTTGCTTTCCCCAGGCAGCAGGAGGTGTAGATGGAGTCAATGGGTGGGAGGCAGGTTTGTGTGATGGACTGGGCGGTGTTCACGACTCCCTGAAGTTTCTTGCGGTCCTGGGCTGAGCAGTTACCATACCAGGCTGTGATGCAGCCAGATAGGATGCTTTCTATGGTTCATCTGTAAAAGTTGGTAAGGGATAATGTGGACATGTCAAATTTCCTTAGTTTCCTGAGGAAGTATAGGCGCTGTTGTGCTTTCTCGGTGGTAGTGTCGACGTGGGTGGACCAGGACAGATTTTTGGAGATGTGCACTCCTAGGAATTTGAAACTGCAAACCATCTCCACCTCGGCCCCGTTGATGCTGACAGGGGTGTGTACAGTACTTTGCTTCCTGAAGTCAATGACCAGCTCTTTAGATTTGCTGGCATTGAGGAAGAGATTCTTGTCGCTGCACCACTCCACTAGGTTCTCAATCTCCCTCCTGTATTCTGACTCGCCGTTATTTGAGATCCGGCCCACTATGGTCGTATCGTCAGCAAACTTGTCGATGGAGTTGGAACCAAATTTTGCCACGCAGTCGTGTGTGTACATAGAGTAGAGTAGGGGGCTAAGTACGCAGCCTTGTGGGGCCCCGATATTGAGGACTATTGTGGAGGAGGTGTTGTTGTTCATTCTTACTGATTGTGGTCTGTTGGTCAGAAAATCGAGGATCCAGTTGCAGAGTGGGGAGCCAAGTGCTAGTTTTTGGGCTTTGATATGAGCTTGGCTGGGATTATGGTGCTAAAGGTGGAGCTGTAGTCAATAGTCAATAAATAGGAGTCTGATGTAGGAGTCCTTGTTGTCGAGTTGCTCTACGGCTGAGTGTAGGGCCAGGGAAATGGCGTCTGCTGTGGACCGGTTGCGATGGTATGCGAATTGCAGTCGATCAAGGTGTTCTGGGAGTATGGAGGTGATGGGGAGTATGGAGTATGGAGGTGATGCGCTTCATCAGCAACCTCTCAAAGCACTTCATTACGACTGAAGTCAGGGCCACCGGACGATAGTCATTGAGGCACGTTGCCTGGTTCTTCTTTGGCCCGGTATGATGGTGGTCTTCTTGAAGCAGGTGGTGACCTCGGAGTGGAGCAGGGACAGGTTAAAGATGTCCGCGAACACCTCTGCCAGCTGGTCTGCGCAGGCTCTGAGTGCACGACCAGGAATCCCGTCCGGGCACGTCGCCTTCCGAGGGTTCACTTTCAGGAAGGCCGATCTGACATCAGAAGCTGTGATGGTGGGTATGGGTGAGTTATGGGCTGCTGGGGCATTCGACAGCGGATTGTTGGTTACCTGCTCGAACCGAGCATAGAATGCATTGAGTTCATCAGGGAGGGGTGCGCTGCTGCTGGAGATACTGCTCGGCTTCGCTTTGTAGCCCGTTATGTTGTTTAGTCCTTGCCACAATCGCCGAGAGTCTGTCTGTGACTCTAGCTTGGTTTGATATTCTCTCTTGGCATCTCAGATGGCTTTGCAGGGGTCGTATCTGGATTTCTTGTATACGTCATGTCATCTGACTTGAACGCCTCAGATCTGTCCTTCAGTAGGAAGTAAATCTCGCGATTGAGCCATGGTTTCCGGTTGGGGAATGTACGTACCGCTTTCTTTGGCATGCAGTCGTCCACACATTTGCTGATGAAGTCTGTAACGGTGGTGCCATACTCATTTAAGTTGGTCGCTGAGTTCTTAAATATGGACCAGTCCACTGTCTCTAAGCAGTCACGTAAGAGCTCTTCTGTTTCCTCGGACCAGCACTGCATGACCTTCTTAGCTGGATTCTCTCGCTTGAGTTTCTGCTTGTATGCCGGGAGAAGGAGCACCGTCTTATGGTCTGATTTCCCAAAGTGCGGTCGGGGGATGGAACGGTAGGCGCCTTGATTTTTGAGTAGCAGTGGTCAAATGTGGTCAACTTTGGAATGACCGCCAGCTTGAAACAGGTGGGAGCTTGCTCGTCAATACATGCAAGTCCAAATTTAATGTGCATGGAACTGTGATGCCACTTTGACCTACACATGGGCAGTGTCCAAGCTGCACAAGCCTTGCCTGTTCACACCAAGTGTAAAGTCGTCAAACCAGCATCCTTCAAAAAGGTTGGCAGAGGCTACTGGGGAAAGGCCAAATTTCAGGTTTGGGGGAATCTTTAAGGGCTGTCGGAGATTAACTAGCTGCGTGATTTGTTGAGGAGAATCTAATAAACCACCACCATGTCAACAAGGTCTCTGTTAACACCATGACATGAAACATCAGGGGCGAAATTCTCCCCCAACGGCGCGATGTCCGCCGACTGGCGCCAAACACG
This sequence comes from Scyliorhinus torazame, assembly GCF_047496885.1. Classification (NCBI taxonomy): domain Eukaryota; kingdom Metazoa; phylum Chordata; class Chondrichthyes; order Carcharhiniformes; family Scyliorhinidae; genus Scyliorhinus; species Scyliorhinus torazame. The sequence goes on from NC_092709.1 coordinate 179,924,393, forward strand.
GCGCCAATCAGACGGGCATCGCGCTGGCCCAAAGGTGCAGAATGCTCCGCATCTTTGGCGGCCTAGCCCCAACATTGAGGGGCTAGGCCGACGCCGGAGGGATTTCCGCCCCGCCAGCTGGCGGAAATGGCGTTTGTTGCCCCGCCAGCTGGCGCGGAAATGCGGTGCATGCGCGGGAGCGTCAGCGGTCGCTGTCAGTTTCCCGCGCATGCGCAGTGGGGAGAGTCTCTTCCGCCTCCGCCATGGTGGAGGCCGTAGCGGAGGTGGAAGGGAAAGAGTGCCCCCACGGCACAGGCCTGCCCGCGGATCGGTGGGCCCCGATCGCGGGCCAGGCCACCGTGGGGGCACCCCCGGGGTCAGATCGCCCCGCGCCCCCCCCAGGACCCCGGAGCCCACCCACGCCGCCTGGTCCCGCCGGTAAATACCAGGTTTGATTTAAGCCGGCGGGACAGGCAATTTCTGGGCGGGACTTCGGCCCATCCGGGCCGGAGAATCCAGCGGGGGGTCCCGCCAACCGGCGCGGCCCGATTCCCGCCCCCGCCCAATCTCCGGTACCAGAGACTTCGGCGTGGGCGGGGGCGGGATTCACGGCGGCCAACGGCCATTCTCCGACCCGGCGGGGGGTCGGAGAATGACGCCCCAGATTATGAAAACTGAATGGAAATTGCAGACAGGCGAAGTCATGATGTGAAAAATTGCCAGAAGAAAGAAAAAGATAAAAGTGACAATAGGAATAAGGTTTGCAGGCAGACATGAATATTTTGAACATAATACTAACTGATCTTCCATGGCACTGAATCGGCATGATGAGGATCAAGTGTAATCACCAGTTGAACTGAATTTCGATGGTAGGAATAATTCAATGAGAGAATGTGCTCATTAATCAATCCCAACAGGATTTTTAAAAAAAATGTAATTGCCATGATAGCCAGTTTAAATTATAAAGTGGAAAGGAAATGTATAAAAGGTAAGCTGACAGGAAATGTACAGTTATGTCAGATTTTTGACACGGAATTTTATTTGCTTGACTCGGTTCTCACACTGAATTGTTTCTCACAAACTCAAAAGGTTTTCATGCTTCGATCTGAAAAACAAGTGGCATTAACATATCCATTAACCATTAATGGAATTATTATTGTGTCAAAATAATAACTCGTGTTTATACTGCAAAAACAATATAAATTATTTGAAATCATTTGAAAATATTTTTTAAAAGTCAATGACAATCTAATCATTAACTGTGGAGAAGTACAAATTTGCATGTAAATTTTATAATCTAAGCCTCAAGCCAGTACACACCTAACAGTATAATTCATGATGTACCATCATGTAAACAGATAAATAGATAATCCCATGAAATGTGATATTTTATAAAACTAATTCTGCAATTTTCATGGACTTCAGATTTGGGTATAATCATAGAATTAGTTTTTGTGTCATTTCATGGAATTATGTCTTTCTTTGTTCACAGATTGACTACGGGTCAATCGCTTTTATCCTCAGATAAACATGCCCACATCCAGTTCTACTCAAAAGTACAAAGACATATTTTGAGCAGAACAAATAAAATATATAAGGGGCGGCTCTCGCCAAGCAAGAATTGCAAGCAATTTATGCTCCCCCTGAGAGTATAATTCGGGAAGCAATTCCATAACCCTTGCCATGGCAAGGAGTACGATGGATTCCCGAGGTGCCATTTTGAACAGGCGGCCCAATAGCAAAGTCCCACAGCTGGATCATCAACCACATGCCCCTGCATTCCAAATCAGCCCCCACGCATCACAAAGCGTCCCCCCACCCCACCCCTGGATTGCCCGGGTGCCCTCCCTTCCCCCAGATATGGGGGTGACCCCCCCTAACTCCCCCCACCCCAGGGACTCCCTAACTAGGGAGACCTCTCCCCCCCCCCCCCCCCCCCCAAGGGACTCTTTCTAGAAGGAGAAATCCCCAGAGGCCCCTTAACAGGGCGACCTTCCTAGAGACCCCCTTAATAGGACTACAACTCTCTACCCTATGCATAGGGAGACCTCCACCACAGAGACCCCCTAACTAGATGAACCCCCACAGAGACTCCCTAAATAAAGGAACCCTCCCTCAGGGATGCCCTAACCAATTGGAGCCCCACAGAGACCCCCTAACTAAAGAGACCCTCCACAGGGATCCCTGACTAAACAGACCTCCCCAAACAGACCCTCCTGCCCTCCCCAGAAAAGAGACATATCTGGAGGCTGGAGAGCAGTCTCGGTGGGGGCAGTGAAAAACATTACAGCTGTAACACTTACCTGGAAGATCCATGTGTCCATTCCTGGAAGGCGAAAAGCTGTGATTTGTGTTTCAACCCCTCAAATCCATTAGCTGGAAGCCATTCATTCATTTCTAGTAGTGAGCTGTAATTGAAATTTTCCATAAAACAGCTGCAGCTTTGATTAATTCATCTCCCTTCATGGATGGGTGACTCCAAGTGCTGAAACCCCAATGTTTACAAACATCAACCACAGCAAAGAGAGGTAAGTGCATTGCAGTCACACACTTGAATGATTGGAATGCACTTAACTCTCTTTGGAGCTACAGACACTGGATGTTTTAAAAAATAAATTTAGAGTACCCAATTCATTTTTTCCAATTAAGGGGCAATTTAGCGTGGCCAATCCACCTACCCTGCACATCTTTTGGGTTGTGGGGGCGAAACCCCACGCAAGCATGGGGAGTATGTGGAAACTGCACACGGACAGTGACCCAGAGCCGGGATCAAACCTGGGACCTCGGCGCCATGAGTCAGCAATGCTAACCACTGTGCCACCATGCTGCCCTACGCTGGATGGTTGACAACAACCCTCATGCAATCCCTGGTTCTGTGACTGCATCTTCACTATCGATGGACTGCCCTTTCCAGAAGCCGGAAGCCAATATGGACGGCAGCTACTCCCTGGGGTTGGTTCCCCATCTGACCGACATCCCTTCGGGAGTTCCTAAAGCCACCTGCTGTACCGGAGCATTTGTGTGGTGAGCACCAGATAGTGTCCCAGGAGCCACTTCACGAACATGCCAAATGGAAGTGAGTGTCTCTGGAATGGTGAAGAGTGTTGGAGACAGCTGTGTCTGGAAGTCAGTGTCACCCCCAGACTGGTGCCTCAGGGTGTCTCGTGCTACGGATCGAGGGCTCCCATCGCTGTCCGTGTCCTCTCTGCTATCCACTCTGGGTTAGGGTTTGGGTTGTGGTTGAGGTCAGTGGGCAGAGGGACAGGAGAAGGGCCCGCCTCATCACCAAAAAGATTCTACAAAGCACAAGACATGATGCATGATTGGATCACCGGTTGGGATGGCGGCTGGTGATGGCGGGGTGTGTGGGGCTGTTGGTGGTGGAGGGGGAGTATGGGGAGGGTGGAGTGATGCGAGGGTGGTGGTGGATTTGGTAACACACGTGCCATGGGAAACGGCAACTCAGCGGGGTCTCACTTGCTCGCCCGATTCCGACCTCCACCTCGGTCACAGCCCTCTTTCTGTGCCCACCAACCAGATCCAGTGCCCGTTATTGTGTTGCAGTGAGGGGCAGCAGGTACGGCATTCCTCTCCAGTCTTGTTGCTCTCCTGGCAGTTGTGTACTGTCTTCTCCTGGGTGGGGAGACAGAAAATGCACAGTATTAGGCGGTCGGACGCATGCAGCACAGCGGGTGGGGAGCTGGTGGCCTTCGTGGTCAGGGCACCCGGGCATGGCGACTGGTATTGGTGCTGGCAGGTGATGCAGGGTGGGGGTTCATTGGCCCTCCATGTGGGAGGTGGAGGGGTGGGTTACCGGTGTGTTTGACGGGGGTTCCATTCAACGTTTTCTGTCTCTTTATATTGAACTTAAATATGTTGTGGTTGTTGTTTCCGAATAATTCTCCTGCTTTATCACTATACATATCTCTTTATGTGGCTTGGTGCAATATTTTATTTTATAATGCACCTGTGAACTGGTATGGGAATCTCGACTACATCAAAGATGCTTTATTAATAAAGGTGCTGCTGTTGCTTACACAACAATTGTTTGTCCCACTTGGTTTCCCAATGTCAAATCAAATTTGTTTCTTCCCTTGTTGGATGGAAAATGCCAATGATTAATGCAAAGAATTGCCACAAGAAAACAATTAAAGCCTTAGAACAAAAGTCGGGATAAAAGTGATAATTGGGATGAATGTAACAAATGCATCACCAAAAAATAATGAAAAAGAAAGACTTGCATTTATATCCCACTTTCCACAACCAACAAATGTCTCAAAGCATGTTACAGTCGATTAAATATTTTTGAAATTAGTCACCGTTGTAATGCAGGAAACCTGACAGCCAAGCTGCACCCAATAAGCTCCCATAACAGCAATGTGATGATACGCTGATAATCTGACCTTGTAATATTGATTAAGGAATAAATATTGGCTAAGACACGAAGAAATACTATTCTGTTAAATATTTAAACAGCGCCATCGTTATCAAATGCTCCTCCATTAGAGGATGATGTCTATACAGGATGGTGAGATTCTTCATGTAACTGAATGGGACAATTGTTGAACTGCAAATCTTTGTGTACATGGGGAAGGGCATTCCGCAGGACAGTGGGACCCGGAGTTCAGAATTTGCTTCTTTTTCTTTCCTTCTCTGTCACCCTTCTACCTCGTGCAGAGATCTATGTAGTGTTATGGGCCAGGGTTTAGAGAACCCCAAAGTGTATCATGAAGTTCACCTAACCCACGACTTTTACTAGATTGTGGTATGGGGAGCACACAGCCCACACTACAGGTGTGGTGCAGCAGAAATTTAAAAGTAATTTTTCAGCAGAACAATGTTTATTCAATGAACTCAGTTCACCTTTTTAAAACATACAGTGAACAGCTTAGCATCCATCAATTCAAATATACTCGCCAAAGGATACAACACTCTAAGTAATCCTTAAACTTTCCTTTTAACATCCATAAGATAAAAATCCTTAATACAGAAGCACATCAGGTTTAAATTCTCTACTGAAAGCAGTTATCACTCTGAATTCATCAAATGATCTGGTCTTTAGATGGTAGAGAGATCAAAATTACACCTTCTTTGGCTGGCTTCAGCTCCAACACTAAAATGAAGCCAAAAACACAGACACACCCAAGCTTTTACTCAAAGCAAAACTAAAAAGCAGAGCCAGAGTTCAGCTCCACCCACACTCTGACATCACTGCAGCCACTTGAGCAGACAAACATTTCTTAAAATGACATTCCCATGACATCTCCTCCCAAGAAAAAAAAAATAAACCATCAACTTCAAGATGGTTTCATTTTTCACCTTTTCACTTTCCTTTAAAAAATGCAGACAGTAAATATACTTTTTTGTTTAAAAAACAACACACGCAAACAGGCAGAATAACAGAGTCCATTTCAGTTCATCTTCCTGTAACTCGTCATCACATTCTTGACAAAGCATCGGCTATCATGTTTTCTCGTCCTGCCACATGTATTATTTTTGAATGAAATGCCTGTAACAATAAACTCCATCGAAACAGTCTGCCATTGTTATTCATAATCGCGCCAAAAATGTCAGTGGATTATGATCAGTATATATAATGGTGTCAGACGGATTGCTGGTCACAAAAATGTTGCAAAGCCAGCACCAAGCTCAAAGTCTCCTTCTCAATCGTGGAATACTTCTTTTGGTGAGAATTCAATTATTTTGAAAAATAACCACCAATAGGCCGCTCTAGCCCTTCATCGGTGTCTTGTAGAAGCACTGCACCTATGCCCACATCACTCGCATCACCAGCCACTTTGAATGGTTTGGTATAATTTGGGATGACGAACACAGGAGCAGTGGTTAACACAGCCTTCAGGCCGTCAAATGCCTGCTTACACTCAGCTGTCCACTGTAATTTTGTTACGCCTCTTCAGCAAGTCCGTCAGTGAAGCGACCACATTGCTAAAACTCGGTACAAATTTCCAGCATAATCCATTCATACCAAGAACTCGCATTATTTCCCTTCGCATCAAGGGAATTGGAAACTCCCCAATAACTTTTGTTTTCACATCCCGCGGGACCATTTGACCCTGTCTGACTGTATGGCCAAGGAAAGTAACTTAGGCTTTTCCAAATTCACTTTTGGCTGGGTTTATCACCAAACCCGCCTCCTGAAGTGGATCGAATAACTCCATCAAATGCTTCAAATGTTCTGTCCATGTCTAGCTGAAAATTACCAGATCGTCGATTTATACCGCACAATTGGGTAATCCTGAAACAACTTTGTTAGTTAACCGTTGAAATGTGGCTGGGGCGTTTTTCATGCCAAATGGCATAACGTTGAATTGGTATACACCATCTGGAGTCACAAAAGCTGAAACCTCCTTCGCCCTGTCGGATAAAGGTGCCTGCCAGTAACCTTTGAGTAAAACCAATTTGGAAATACAAGCTGATTGTCCCACTTTCTCAATGCAATCCTCCAAACATGGGATAGGATAAGAGTCCATTCTTGTAACTGCATTAACCTTTCTATAGTCCACACACAACCATTGGGTACCATCCGGCTTTGGTACCATCACGATGGGTGAGCTCCATTGGCTGCAACCCACTTCAATTATGCCATTTTTAAGCATACTTTCAATCTCTTTGTTAACCTGTGGCAATTTTAAAGGGTTAAGTCTGTATGGATGTTGTTTAACTGAAACAGCATTTCCCACATCCAGAACATGGATAGCCATTTTAGTACTTCCCAATTTATCTCCACAAAATTGCCCATGTGATATATCAATAACTCTTCCAGGTCAGTCCGTTTTTCCTCTGGAAGGTAACTCAATAATTTATCCCAATTTTTAAGAACATCCACATTTTCTAATTTAATTTGAGGTATGTCAAGTTCACAGTCATCTGGATTTGGTTCGTCACTTTGAGTTAGAATAATGAAAACCTCCTCCTTTTTCTCTCCTTCCCTTTCAAAGTACCTTTTAAGCATATTCACATGACATACTCGGTGAGTTTTCCTTCTATCTGGCATTCTTACCACATAATTCGCCTCACTTAATTTCCTTTCAATCGGACAAAAAATCCACAAAACCTTGCTTTTAAACTCACCAATTTTCTCTCTTACCTCATGACCAAAAATGAGTTCAAAAGGACTGAATTTGGTTGATGCATTAAGTGCATACCTAATTGGAAACAGTTCGAATGGAATTTCTTTATCCCAATCCTCTGGATAATCTTGACAATAAGCCCTCAACATTGTCTTTAATGTCTGATGCCACCTTTCTAATGCTCCCTGCGATTCTGGATGGTACGCAGTTGATTTAAATTATTTTATGCCGATGCTATCCTTAACTTCTTTGAATAACCTTGAGGTAAAATTTGATCCTTCATATCGAGTAAAGAATTTAAGTAACTCCTCCACAATCTTTTTAGCTGTCATATTACGTACAGGAATGGCCTCTGGAAACCTAGTAGGCACATCCATTATAGTCAAAAGATATTGATTCCCACTTTTAGTTTTAGGAAGCGGTCCTACGCAATCAATTAAGACCCTTGTAAAAGATTCCTCAAATGCTGGAATATTAAGGGTGCTGGTTTTATCACTGCTTGAGATTTCCTTATCACTTGACATGTGTGACATGACTGACAAAATTTAACTACATCTTTATGTAGTCCAGGCCAATAAAAATGTTTTTGGATTTTAACTTGAGTTTTCCTTACTCCCAAATGACCTCCCACTGGTACCTCATATGCAACTCGCAATACCTCCTTTCTATACCCTACCGGCAATACTACTTGATGAACTTCTGCCCAATTTTCATCCGCCTGCATTTGTAAAGGTCTCCATTTTCTCATCAAGACATCACTTTTATAATTATAACACATTGGTCTACACTCAGACTCCTCTTCCGTGTATGCTTTCTGATACAGCCAGTTTATTTCTTCATCGTTCTGTTGTAACTCCGCCAATTTTCCTGGACTAAAAATATCCGCCTCATCCTCCACCTGTTCTTGTTCTTTTTCAACCATCTGATCAAAAATCGTTTCTGATAATTTCACTTCAACTTTATCTTCACGCTTTGATCTCTCCTCTTGTCTTAACCTGTGACTTTGCGACCTTATTACTACACAATCCGGAGAAATTGCGGGATACTCGCCCTTCAACACTTCAGTTATCTGATTTTCCACTGGCTCATCAACCACAGTGGGCATCACTCCCACCTGCGATCCAGCTATATCATTACCCAAGATAAACTGTATTCCTGGACAAGATAGTTTCTCTATTACTCCTACTACCACTTCACCACACTACCACTTCACCACTCTTCACTGGACTTTCCAATCTTACCTTATATAATGGAACCTTCTTCTCACCCTGAATTCCACATATTACCACCTTTTCTGGCAATATTCCACCCAAACTACATAACTCCTCATCTCTTACCATCAAAGATTGACTAGCTCCCGTATCTCTTAAAATTGTGACTTCTTTACCTGCTCCTCCTACTACAAATGTGTAAATTTTACCTACATAAGTAAATTCTTTAAAGACACGTGGCACCTTCTTATCAATCACCTCTTGATCAGGCTGTACAATCTTTTGCACCTTCTTCGCTTCAGTTGGGCTTTCCTTTACCACTTTAACAAACCCCACTGTCTTATCCTGTTTTACCACATCAGCCTTCCCAGTGCTTTTCTTCCACCACCAACACTATGACTTTACGTGGCCTAGTTTATTGCAGTAAAAACATTTTAAACTTTTCATGTCTCTTCCACCCTCGTGGATTCCTTTTTAAATCTGAGGTACACTCTCTTTATTATCTGCCATCAGATCACCTTGCCTCTACCGCTTGAGTATTTCTCATGTCCCCAGTTTCTATCCCTCACAGGCTGAAACTGATGTAGGAAACCAAGCTTTGATTTATGAACTAATTCATAATCATCTGCCATTTCTGCTGCTAACCTCGCAGTTTTAACCCTCTGTTCTTCCACATGAGTTCTCACTACATCAGGAATTAAATTTTTAAACTCCTCCAGAAGTATAATTTCTCTGAGAGCTTCATACGTTTGGTCAATTTCCAAAGCCCTTTTCCACCTATCAAAATTACTCTGTTTGATCCTTTCAAACTCCATGTATTTTTGACCAAATTCTTTCCTTAAATTTCTAAACCTTTGTCTGTAGGCTTCAGGCACTAATTCATATGCACCAAAGATGGATTTTTTCACCTCCTCATACGTCCCAGATACCTCCTCCGATAGTGATGCAAACACTTCACTAGCCCTACCTACCAGCTTTGTTTGAATCAGTTATACCCACATGTCCTGTGGCCATTTCATTTGTTTAGCTACCTTAGAACATAGAACATACAGTGCAGAAGGAGTCCATTCGGCCCACCGAGTCTGCACCAACCCACTTAAGCCCTCACTTCCACCCTATCCCCATTACCCAGTAACCCCTCCGAATCTTTTTGGTCACGACTGGCAATTTATCATGGCCAATTCTCCTAACCTGCACGTCTTTGGACTGTGGGAGGAAACCGGTGCACCCGGAGGAAACCCACGCAGACACGGGGAGAACGTGCAGACTGCGCACAGACAGTGACCCAGCAGGAAATCGAGCCTGGGAGCTGTGAAGCCACAGTGCTATCCACTTGTGCTACCGTGCTGCCCTTCTCAAATGAAATGAAAAAGGCTTCTATCTCCTTTTCATCAAACCTTGGCACTGCGTGGACATATTTAAATAGGTCCCATTAAGCCTTCGACTATGACGCTCTTTCTCACTATCCTCATCACTATCCTCCAACTGTACCTTTCCCTTTGCGTTCGCCAATTTTAACTGACTGTCATGTTTCATGGCCATTTTCGGAAGTTTAAACTCTCTCTCTTTATCTTTTTCCCTGATCTGCATCTCCCTTTCTCTTTCTTTTTGTTCTGCTAGGGCTATTCTTTCTGTTTTCTTTTCTTCTCTCTCTTTTTCTTTTTCCTCTCTATCTCTTCCCCCCCCCCTCTCTTTCGTATTCAAGCTGCTATAATTCTTTCTCATGCTCTATTTGTTTAATTTGTAACTGGATTTTTGCCATTTCCAATGAGTCAACCTATATCTCAGGCAATTTTAAATGCTTTACCACCGCCATAATTACCTAATTTTTTTGCATTTTACGCTTTTCGCATAATGTTCACTGCAATGTTTTTGCCAACTCTAAAGGCCTGTTTTTAGTCTCTGAGTGTGACCGTCTTCACCCCCAAAAACTTCAGAACCTCTGAAAGAGCCATTGTCCACAACACACTCCTGACTTAAACTGAAATACCACACCTGTAAAGCAACCACAAATATGCTCACCCCCTTTCAGTTCACTAAGCCAATCCAATATCCCGGACGTGCCCCCAATTTGTTATGGGCCAGGGTTCAGAGAACCCCAAAGTGTATCATGGAGTTCACCTGATCCACGACTTTTACTAGATTGTGGTATGGGGAGCACACGGCCCACTCTACAGGTGTGGTGCAGCAGAAATTTAAAAGTAATTTTTAAAGCAAAACAATATTTATTCTATGAACTTTTTAAAACTTACAGTGAACAGCTTAGCAACCATCAATTCAAATACACCCACCAAAGAATACACCACTCTAAGTAATCCTTAAACTTTCCTTTTAACATCCATAAGACAAAAATCCTTTTTACAGAAGCACATCCGGTTTAAATTCTCTACTGAGAGCAGTTATCACTCTGAAAACACCAAATGATCTCGAAGTAATCTTTAGATGACAGAGAGATCGAAATTACACCTTCTTTGGCTGGCTACAGCTCCAACACTAAAACGAAACGAAGAAACACAGACACACCCAAGCTTTTCCTCAAAGCGAAGCTAAAAAGCAGAGCCAGAGCTCAGCTCCACCCACACTCTGACATTACTGCAGCCATTTGAGCAGACAAACATTTCTTAAAGTGACATTCCCATGATAGTAGTCAAATGGACAGCATGGTAGCACAAGTGGCTAGCACTGTGGCTTCGCAGCGTCAGGATCCCAGTTTTGATTCCTTGCTGGGTCACTGTCTGTGCTGAGTCTGCACGTTCTCCCCGTGTCTGCGTGGGTTTCCTCTGGGTGCCCCGGTTTCCTCCCACAATCCAAAGCCGTGCGGTTTAGGTAGATTGACCAATGATAAATTGCCCTTAGTGACCAAAAAGCTTTGGTGGGGTTATTGGGTTACGGGGATAGGGTGGAAGTGAGGACTTAAGGGGGTCGGTGCAGACTTGATGGGCCGAATGGCCTCCCTCTGCGCTGTATATTCTATGTTCTACCTCATTAACTCATGATGCAGCTTGTTGGACAACGCATGATGCAGCTTGTTGGACAAGTTGATAGAGTGCAAGAAAACTCTTCCCAGCCATTCAGGTCAAAGCCGCACCACTTCAAGGAAAGTTTAGAATGTATTGAAAGGGTTTCCTTTCTCCTCCCCTGCAACTTTATCTCAATCGCACGTATGTGTTATGAATACACATTCTAGGCCTTGTTGTAGTACAGGAATTGGTGATGCAAACTGCTCTGTACACTAGGACTTTTGTTCATGTGCAGAGCTCTATGAAGTCAAAATACCCGCCACCTACATAGTTTAGGTAAAGGTAAAGTCGCCATGGTCCTAGATGACCATAGGCCGCTTTCTCCTTTGAGGGAGAGAGCTGATTGGTGTTGATTTACCTGAGGATCACTACACCTCAGGTGAGGGGCAAGATTGAGAATAACCTGCAGAAATGGAACAGTTGATCGTGTGTTGGATCTCCTTGTCAATGATGGCCTTTTGAGTAGCTGTAAAGACACTTGGTGGGATCTACAGGTTGCATAGTGCCTGAAAGGTAGTCCAGCATGGTGCAACTTGACTGACAGTGATGTGTTGGGTAGGCTGGGTCGATGTGGACTGCACTTGATGCAGTGTAGCAAGAGACAGACCTCCAACACTTCATAAGATGCAACACGATTTTATTTAACATCTAAACTATTATACATGTTCAACTGTGGGTTTACACTATGCTGACTTGACTGGAGACCTGATACTAGCCTAACCAGACTTACTAGCTACCACATGGTGTTTGCACTGGCCAGCTCACAAACTATGACTGTCTCAGTGGCTGGATCCCGAGAGAGCGAGAAAACTGGTGCCCTCTGGCTTTATAGTGGTCGTGTCCTGTCTGGTGATTGGCTGCTCTGTTCTGTGTGCTTACTGGTCATCCTGCGTGTCAATCTCTGCCTGTCTGCCCTCCATTATATACATAGATGAATATTATGACATCTACCCCCCTTTTTTTTGTGTGTGTGTTGAAATAATAAATATTAAGGTGCATGTGCGTGTGGATGTGTATATGTGCGTGACTGTGTACAGAATGTGCTTAAATGAACTAATGTACATAGGAAGGTGTCGCTAGTGCAGCTATAGGGCAGATGAAATGGTAAAATGATATTTACAGAGGTCAAAACGATAAGGTAACACAGTTGTGCAAAAGTTCAGTCTATAAGTTTAGTCTGTGCGGCGGGTGACGAATTCTGGTTGACCGCCTCAAGGGTGGATCAGGGCCGCCTGCACTTGGATAGGCGGGACCGCCGCCAATGCGGTGGTCGCAGAGGTTGGCAGGATTGCTGGTAGATCGGTGGCCTCGTGGTAGGGCACATCCGGAGGAAGCATTGTGTGAGGCGGGACATCATGGTTAGGTGGTGGGCGTGGAACTCTGCGCAGCACCCGTCTGTTGCGTCGTAGGAAGGAGCCATCAGCCATGTGGACGAGGAACGATCTCGGGGCCACTTACTTGACCACCACAGCTGTGGCGGACCAGCCGCCGTCAGGCAATTGCGCACGAACACGATCAGTTGGGACCAGCTCAGGGAGATCCGTGGCATGAGCGTCGTATGCTGATTTCTGTTGGGCCCGAGACTGCTGCATCTTTTGTATGACCATGAGGTGGTCAAGGTCTGGAACATGGATGGCTGGAACCGTGGTTCGCAGAGTGCGATTCATGAGCATTTGCGCGGGAGACAACCCAGTGGACAGCGGGAATGCTCTGTATGCCAGCAGCGCCAGGTTGAAGTCGGAGCCTGAGTCTGCAGCCTTGCATAGTAATCTCTTGACGATATAGACCCCTTTTTTGGCCTTCCCGTTTGACTGCGGGTAGTGGGGGCTGGAGGTTACGTGACAAAAGTTGTATAGGTGGGCAAAATCAGACCATTCCTGGCTGTAAAAACAGGGACCGTTGTCACTCATCACCGTGAGCGGTATCCCATGCCTGGCAAACGTTTCTTTGCATGCTTTAATCACCGCCTTCGACGTGAGGTCGGACAGTTTCACCACTTCAGGGTAATTGGAGAAGTAGTCGACCAGGAGGACATAGTCACGCCCCATGGCATGCCCCATGGCATGGAAAAGGTCGTCACCGACTTTGGACCATGGGGAGGTCACTATCTCATGTTGCTGCAGAGTTTCTTTGGGTTGAGCTGGCTGAAATTTCTGACATGTGGGGCAGTTGAGGACCATGTTGGCAATGATCTGGCTGATGCCCGGCCAATAGACTGCCTCTCGAGCTCTGCGTCGACATTTCTTGACCCCCAGGTGACCTTCATGGAGTTGGCTGAGCACCATAGCTCGCATGCTCTGCGGAATCACAATCCTATCGAGTTTCATGAGGGTGCCGTCCACCACCGTCAGGTCATCCTTGACGTTGCAAAACTGGGGACACTGTCCCTTCTGCCAGCCATTCGTGAGGTGCTGCATCACAGGCTGTAGCAGAGGATCCTTGGCCATTTCCTCACGAATTTGGATGACCCTCTCATCAGAGGCCGGAAGGTTGGAGGCACACAATTGCACCTGCGCATCGATTTGGCAGACAAAGTCAGTCTGTTCACACGGTGTGGTGATAAACCTGGAAAGGACATCTGCAACAATTAGTTCTTTGCCTGGCGTGTAGACAAGTTCAAAGTCATAGCAGCGTAGCTTGAGAAGGATTCGTTGTAACCGAGGCGTCATTTCATTCAAATCCTTCTGGATTATGTGGACTAATGGCCTGTGGTCCGTCTCAACCGTGAATTTTGAGAGGCCATACACACAGTCGTGAAATTTGTCGATTCCCGTTAGGAGGCCTAGGCATTCCTTCTCAATCTGAGCGTACCGTTGCTCAGTGGGCGTCATGGCTTGGGAGGTATACGCAGCTGGGGCCCATGAGGAGGAGTCATCCCGTTGGAGAACTGCCCCAATAACGTCCTGGCTCGCGTCTGTGGATATTTTGGTCTCTTTGGTCGGGTTGAAGAACACCAGAACCGGGGCTGTGGTGAGTTTTGCCCTCAGCTCACGCCATTCGTTCTCATGAGCGGGCAGCCACTGGAATTCCATTGACTTTTTGACGAGATGGCGGTGGGCTGTGGTGTGTGACGCCATGTTGGGAATGAACTTCCCGAGGAAGTTGACCATCCCTAGAAAGCGGAGGGCCGCCTTCTTGTCCTCTGGGGTCTTTATGGCGTTGATCGCCGAGACCTTGTCAGCATCTGGCTGCAGGCCTTGCTGCGTGATGTGGTCACCAAGGAATTTGATTTCTGATTGACCAAATGAGCACTTGGCTCTGTTGAGTCGGAGGCCAGGCTCATGGATTTTGTGGAATACCTGCTTGAGGCGATCGATGTGTCCTTGAGGAATTGTGGACCAGCTTATGACATCGTCAACATACACGCGCACCCCCTCGATACCCTCCATCATCTGTTCCATGATGCAGTGAAATACCTCTGAGGCAGAGATGATGCCAAAAGGCATCTGGATTTAGCAGTAGCGACCGAACAGGGTATTGAATGTGCACAGCTTGTGACTAGATGCATCCAGCTGTATTTGCCAGAACCCCTTGGAGGCGTCCAGCTTCGTAAAGAGTTTGGCTTGAGCCATCTCACTGGTCAACTCCTCTCATTTTGGTATCAGGTAATGTTCCCTCATAATGTTGCGGTTTAGGTCCTTGGGGTCGATGCAGATGCGAAGCTCCCCTGACGGCTTCTTGACGCAGACCATGGAGCTGACCCAGTCCGTGGGTTCTGTGACCTTTGATATGATGCC
Organism: Scyliorhinus torazame; assembly: GCF_047496885.1. Taxonomy (NCBI): domain Eukaryota; kingdom Metazoa; phylum Chordata; class Chondrichthyes; order Carcharhiniformes; family Scyliorhinidae; genus Scyliorhinus; species Scyliorhinus torazame. The sequence goes on from NC_092709.1 coordinate 179,939,431, forward strand.
CTGGTCCTGGAGGTCCTGTAACTGCTGCTTGAGGTGGTTCTTGAGGGGTGCCGGCACCCGACGTGGTGCGTGGATCACAGGGGTGGCATTTGGTTTGAGCAGGATTTTGTATCGGTATGGGAGTGTGCCAATTCCGTCGAACACGCTGTGGTACTGCGTGACGATGTCATCAATTTCAGCCTGGAAGTTCTCATCAGGTGAGGCTGTCGCCTGTGAGGGTGACATGGTGTGGACACACTGAACCAAGTTCAGGAGTTTGCATCCCGAGCACCGAGCAGGGATGCTCTGTCCGGTCCCACAATCTCAAATCGCAGTTTCGCTTTAAATGACTTATTGGAAACTCCGAGTTGGCATGAGCCACTGGCAGCTATGGCATTGCCATTGTAGTCAAGGAGCTGGCAGGCTAAGAAAGCTTGGTCTGACACGGATGGCATCCCGATGTCTCACTGCACTGAGGAGTTCTGGCGAGCGGATCTCCTCAGTGCAGAAACGGGGGCTAAGTGTGATTTCATCAGGGAGTTTCCTGCTGGGGCCCCAATTTACCTGGATGGGCATTAGATAGCGGGGCGTTACTTGACGCTCCGAGTGCCGGGATAGTCCCAGCTCATCTCGCGCACGACATGACTCTGTCCCCATTCGGTAGACCGCCCCCATGACATATTCCAGAGTCTCTCCTTGAACATATTTGGGGAGGGTGGAATATTTGTTGGCTAGGTTTGGGTTGATATATATTTTCTTTTGGGAACATTCAAGGACAGGCCAAGTTCCTTGAATTCAGAATTGCTGCAGAAACTATTGAAGTTTTTCAGTCTTGCCTAAAGCAAGGAAAATCGTAACAGGTGTTCTCCAGAATTGCCTACCATCTATGGCTACTGAGGAAATCCTCCCAGTCACATGTGGCCTTAGACTTTCTGAAGAAAACTTCTGACATGGTCTTTGTTGCCTGATAAATGTTAGAAAAATGTTATAAACAACACCAGGAACTCATCATTGCACTTATCGACCTGACTAATAGTGTTTTTGGCTCTTGTACATCCATTGGAGAAGGCAGATAGGCCTTGGTTTCAATTCTAAACTGGAGTGTCAGCTTTGATTTTAGTGCTTTAGCACTGGTGCTGAACCTGAACCTTGTGACTCACAAGTGAGAGTGCTACCAACCGAGTCATAGCTAACAGAAATCTGACAGAATCTTAGTCCTAATACTGCTGCTGTGTATTATTATCAAGGTCTTGTCCTCTTGTCCTCTTCACACCGTATCATACCCTATCATTTGCAGAACCATTGGCCAGGATTTTACAGCCCCTCCTGTCCAGCAGGATATTAAGGTCCTTCCGAAGTAAATGGCAATTTAAATATCCCGTCGCATCTGCTAGTGCGAGACACACTATGTTGGAGCTGTAAAATCCTGGCCATTAACTCCTCCCGATGATCTTTACCCACTTCACATTACATGCACTTGGCTTTATGTTCACTACTTTCCCATTTCAATGCACTTGCTTCTTCTCATGAACTCAGCACATCTTTTATATGGGCATACTTCACACATCTCCATTGACATTTTAAACAACTTTCATTAAATTACCCTCACTCCTTCTGGGGGTCAAGATGCAAGATGATTGCTGGAACTGGGAAGCTAACATTCAACATTCAACTCAGCCATGAATAAAACCCTGGTATCAGTGGCCCAGTCAGAGCACGATCAATGTGGAGTGTAACACTAGAACCTTGGTTGACTAGAGAGCGTGCAAATTAATTGTAACACCTCAGAAAACGTAGCTACTTTAAACTACAATAGATAGACTGTTACCTGCAAATGTTGAGCCATGCAGTGTCATCCATGTCCCTTTTCTCTTTTGTCTAGATCCTTTCCAGTAGCAAAAACCTTCTGAAGATGCACCGGCAGAAGCTCCAGTCTTCCCAAGCACAAACTCAGCCATTGATATAGTGCAGGGTGAGACAGGGAAGTAGAAGAGTCCACATGTGGTGAGCGACCCTGCACCAGTAGGCAGCTGCAGGTTGTGTTAGCAGGGATAACCCAGGTGAGAACTACCTGGAGGCTTGCCAAAGAGTTTCAGCATAATGATTGAAGGTGTTGAAGTGACAGCTTCCAACTGCATGTTGTCATTTTGTATGGCATCAATGTTCTGCAGTATATCCTGAGGAAAGTGATCACAGGGAACACTGCAGCAATGCCCTCAATGAGGATGTTCATCTCATCAATCTTTGCGGCTTTAGTGGAAGCTCAGCAAGCTGCCATGCAAACTCTGAACCTTAACCTGTGCTCTGCCTCTGAGAGGTAGATATCTCAGACAGACGCCCAGCTTGGAGACATTAGTGGAGGAATTTGGAAGGAGTCACCCATCTCCTGGAAGCGTTTCTTGCAGAGATCATTGGAAGTAATGAGCTCCAGCCACATGAGAATAGTCATGATGGGAACAGTGCATGTTGGGCTCTCTCAGGATGCCAACATGCCTGCTGTTTGATCACCCCGTCAGTCAAGTTGTCAACAAGTCACCTGGGCTACTCTGCTCCAGCAGCGCAAAAGGTGCAGAAGATTGCAGTCAAGCCCTCGCAAATCTAGGGAACTAGTCTATACACCCAGAGCACTGAATGTTGCTTCCTGCGAGCAGCACTCTCATTTGCTATCTTCTCATAAGACCAGTTGACGGTCGTACTGAGGCACCTACTCCTCTTCCTTCAATTGTTCCTCCATCAAATTAAACTGCCAATAATAATAGCATTCAAGATAAACAGCTAAAGGATAAACAAGAAGAAAAAATATCAGAAATAGGAAAATATAAAATTTGGAACCCTTCTGGCAGTCCAGTTATCAGAAAGTCCCCATGATCACATTTCCTGTAGGTCAGGTTATTTTTTAAGCATTATTTAAATACTACTTCAGTGGCTAATGGAGACTAATCATACTAGGTTTTACTGGCAGATTGGGTATTTGGTGGGACTTTCACAATTTTGCATAAAAGTGGCGTTGGGATCCTTAGGTCCCAGTTGTAACATAGGACCCCAATTTACATAAAATGATGAAGCCACTACTTTATCTGATGGGCATCACAGTGGATTAACTGTTAGATGTGTTCTGGTCGATAGAATGTCTGGTTTGCAATGCTTAAATATTTAACCATTAATTTAATGACCCACCCATCCCATTCCTGCTGCACCAAATGTGCTGTCCCATAATCGCTGTGTGCAATCTAAATGTATTTCACTATCTCCAAATAATTGCTGATGCTCCTAACTGATGATTTTTAGTACAAACATAGCAAATTGCTTGATTATGTAACCAATTTACTTGCAAAACAAGGATAAAATTCCAATTTGAACGCATTATCTCTCCGTCAATTTCTGATCGGTCTTTTCTAAGGTCTAATCAAGCCAACACCAGTCATAATTAACTGACCAAAGTCAATTTAGAATCTGTATGGTGTTACAGCACTGACGGCATTTTAATGATTCCAGTGCACTTTCATTATTAGCATTGGGCTCAAGAGTGTTTGCATTAAATATTCCGGAACTCTCAGAGCATTTTGAGCTCCTCTTGTTGTTACTGTTATTGTGGAAAATAAATGAATGCCATGCATCAACCAAGTCATAAAATTAATTAATTAAATCTTAATATTGAATGATTTATGCTGCCTTTCAGATCCGATCTCTACAGTATTCTGTAAACTTTCCACTGTACGGTTTTCTTTGGTCTTATGTGTACACTTCATGCAGGACTTGCCAATGTTCGTGCCAAAAGTCCTTTATTTACTTTTGCGAGTTTAAGAAAAGCCAAAAAATAGAAGCATCAAATGTCCTTTTTAATAAAAACCAATAAAATACTTCTCACAGATGGGGCTTAGTTTTGAATAAATCTAGACACTTGTCAAAATCTCTTTCCACATTACTCAGTGATCCAATGACTGACAGAGTGAATGTGCACAGGAAGAAATAAAGACAGTAACAGGCATATTGAAGGAATGCCTTCATCTCTCCACTAACAAAGAATGATTCTTTACAGCAACGGAAACACAAGCTAAAAAAAAAATCTATTCAGAAGCGGAGGAGCAGAAACAGCTGTCATCGTGTTAGTTGCAGTTTAAACATCTTTGTGCTGCATAGATATAGTGCGGAAGGAAGCCATTTATCCATTGATTTGCACCTTCCCAATTCATCTCTTGATTTGTTCCCTTCACCATCATCTCCTTAAATTATTTGAGCCACTAGTTCCAACAATGCAGAAATTACTTTGAGCTTCCTCGCCCAGCCTCCAGCAGCTTTTGATTTTATTCAAACCCAGTTACATTTTAAACAATCATTCTTCAGGCCCTTGTTCTTCTAGATGTTGGAGGCCATGGGTTGTGAGGTGTGTAGTGATCTGTGCATCTGTACATACATCTGCACATACACCAGGGACTGCAGCACAGATGTGACAGCCACAGCATCACTAGAGGGAGCATCAGAGATGGGTATTAAGGGTCGAGCCCAAGACAGGATGCGCCTCTTTTAGAAGCACAGAGCTAGCGAGCAGCAGCACACAGGGATAGCTTAGCATAGGCAGTTTACCTTAGTTTCACTGGTGATACCGCTTGACTGTTTTACATCTAGTTGAGCTCTGGAAGCAGAACAAACCCTTTGAATAAAGTGTTTGTGTTAACTGTAAGTGTACAGTCGTTATTCAGAATTAGAGAATAACATATAGTGGTTTCAGCAAACCAGCTAGACACCAGCAAGAGAAGAAAACTTAAACCAGACATTCGACCAAGGAAGGCCTCGCAGCATTCGGACCCTTCAGATACCAATCGGCACGATGGACCCAATCCAACCTCCACGCCTGCTCAAGACCACTGGTAATATGCATTCCAATTGGAAACTTTTTATACAACAGTTCAAAATATATCTAGAAGCCAAGGATCTAACCTCAGCGTCTGATGCCAGGAAGATAGCTTTGGTCTTATCCCTGGCAGGTCCGCAGGCATTAGAAATATATAATTCCTTTACCTACCTGGAAGGGGAGGACAAGGGCAAGCTGGAAATAATCACCAAAAAGTTTGAAACCCACTGTCAATCTGAAGTCAATGAGATATTTGAAAGATTCAAGTTCCCCAGGCGTTTACAAAAACCGGGAGAATCTTTCAGCAGTTTTGTAACTGATTTAAAATTATTAGCTCAATCCTGCAACTTTGAAAACCTCCGTGACTCCCTCATCAGAGACCAGATAGTCAATGGTATATCTGATGAGGGACTTAGAAAATCCTTATTAAAATGAAAAGACCTAATCCTAGAAACAGCCATGCAAAGATGCTCTACTAATGAAAAAAGTACAAAAAAATATGAGGAGTTTACTTACCGGGACCAAGGCCTTCACCACAAGGTCGAGCCCGTCAAAATGGTGGCCCAGGCGTCCAGAAGGCGCTCCTCTAGCGGCAATCCCGCGCACGTGAACCTGGATGCAGGCCACACGCATGCGCAGTTCATCTGAAGATTTGACACAGAAGAAAGGCCTACTGCACATGTGCGAGTGTGGAGGGACAGCGTCCTGACTTGTCCCCGCTGCGGACCCACCCACTTAAAAGGGCAATGTCCAGCTTCAGGAAAACAATGTTTAAAGTGTGGCAAATACAACCACTTTGTCTCACAGTGCAGAGGTGCACTGCAAATGAAGACAATAAGACAGAAACACATGAACTCCAACGTAAAAAGCATAGACTGAACGGAGCACAAAAAAAACAATGATGAGTATTCCTCGGATGAGGACAACCTCGCTTGCGACAACTCGTTTGTCGTGGACACGATCAAGACAATTGAGGAACATGACGCAACAATTGCCACGCCTCACCCGGTCAACAGCATTGATTCCAGCAGTGAGTGGACTGCGACTGTGCAAGTCAATGACTTTCCATTAGTCTTCAAGCTTGGCACTGGGGCCTCAGCTAACCTCCTCACTAATAAGGATCTCCATTCGATTCCAGGAGACCATGAAATAATACCCGCTGCATGTCGGCTGAAGGACTACAACGGCAACCAGATCGCCTCAAAAGGATCGTGCCATCTCCGGGTGAACAACAAGACGATACGCAAGCAGCTACGATTCGAGATTTTGAAACGACAATAAATCATCACTGTTAGGCGCTCAGGCCTGCAAAGACTTGCGGCTGATGCAACGCATTTACATGCACACCCAGGATCCATCAAGCCTGGAAGCTAAAATCCAGAGCATGCTACAAGAATTGCCCCGACGTATTCAAAGGCATGGGCACCCTACCCTGCCAATACAAAATCATGCTGAAGACAGACGCCAAACCCTTCATTCAGCCGCCCAGGAGGGTTCCAACTGCACTGCGGGAGAAGTTGAAAGCGGAACTCAACAGACTGAAGTCACAAGGCGTAATATCGCGAGTCACACAGCCGACTGACTGGGTTAGCTCCATTGTCTGTGTTAAGAAACCTTCTGGGATCTTCGCATATGCATAGACCCGAAGGACCTGAACCAGAACATTCACCGGGAACACTACCCCATCCCCAAGCTTGAAGAGATCACATCTGAGATGACGAATGCTCGTATCTTCACCAAACTCAACTCCTCGCAGGGATTTTGGCAGATACAGCTCGATGACTCGAGCAGATTACTGTGTACGTTCAACACGCCATTTGGACATTTCTGCTTCAATCGCATGCCCTTTGGCATTATCTCTGTGTCAGAGATCTTCCACAGGATAATGGAGCAAATGACCGAGGGCATCGAGGGTGTCAGAGTCCATGTGGATGACATCATCGTATGGTCCATCACTGAAGAAGAACACCTCTGTCGTCTGCAGAAGGTGTTTCAGAGGATTCATAACTACGGTTTGAAACTGAACCAGGCAAAATGCACATTTGCGAAGGTGTCTGTAACCTTTTTGGGTGACACCATATCAGGGTGTCGGCCCTGATGAGGCAAAAATCGCTGCAATAAGGACCATGAAGATGCCACACGCCAAGTAGGCGGTGCTACGATTTCTGGGCTTCGTCAACTTCACCCCAAACCTGTTCGCACGGACGGTAGCTTAACACAATCACCTACGAAAGGCCACTGCGTTTGAGTGGACACAATGTCACCAAAATGAACGGGTGGATCTCAAACAGCAACAAACGAGGGCACCGATCCTTGCTTTCTTTGACGCAACCAGACCCACCAAGATCTCCACTGACGCCAGCCAGGACGGGATTGGCACCGTTGTCCTCCAACAGGCTAACCAGTCTGACTGGGTCCCGGTGGCATACGCGTCCAGGGCCATGACCGCAACTGAGTGCAGATATGCACAAATCGAAAAAGAATGTCTCAGACTCCTCACTGGGATTCTGAAGTTCCATGACTATGTGTACGGCCTGCCCATGTTCATAGTGGAAACCGACCACAGACCATTGGTCCATATCATAGACAAGGATCTAAATGACATGACACCTCGTCTGCAGCGCATCATGATGAAGCTGCGAAGGTATGATTTCACCCTAGTATACACTCCGGGAAGAGATCTTGCCATTGCCGATGCACTGTCCCGATCAATTGGCACTGACAACGTACCATCAGCCCCTATCAGAGAAATCGAGGCCCAAACACAGTTATGCATGGAGAATTTGCCTGCTTCGGATGAGAAGCTTTGCCTTATCTGACAGGAGACGCAGAAAGACGCAACCTTACGGATGGTGCTGCACCTACTCCAGTACTGTTGGACGAGGGGACAAGGTCCATAATTTCAGAATGTCAAGTCAGAACTGATTGAAGTTGATGGCCTGCTGCTACGCAATGTGCAGATTGTGATTCCGGCCACACTCCGCGCCGAGATACTATGGAAGATTCATGAAGGCCACCTAGGAATTGAGAAATGCAAAAGGCGAGCACGACAGGCTGTGTACTGGCCCGGCATGAATCAAGACATAACGGACATGGTCATGACATGTGACACCTGTCAAAGACATCAACCCGCACAGTGTATAGAACCACTGCAGCAACACAAACTCACAATGGCGCCGTAGACAAAAGTGGGCAGTGACCTATATCATGCCACAGGGCATGATTACGTCTTGATCATGGACTATTACTCAAACTATCCGGAGGTACTGAAACTCCATGAGCTCACGTCTTCATCTGTCATCAAGGCGCAACATGGAATCCCGTGTGTGGTGATGTCAGATAATGGTCCCTCCTTCGCGAGCTGCGAATGGAAAGACCTCTACAGCTTTCGGCATGTAACTTCCAGTCCACGCTACCCACAGTCAAATTGGAAAGTGGAAAAGGGTGTCCACATTATTAAACAACATATTAGCAAGGCAACAGATTCACGCTCGGACATCAACCTAGCGCTGTTGTCCCACTGAGCAACCCATTGAGCTCAGGACTGGCGCCAGTGCAGATGCTCTTCGGCAAGGACATTCGGACAACCCTTCCGGCGATTCAATTCTGAGACTCCGATAACGCACTGGTACTCAACAAAATGCGGGTACTACGGTCCAAACAAAAACAATACTACGATCAACATGTGATCCCACTCAAGCCACTGAACATGGCGACATCGTCAGGATCAGGGACCCAGAAGGCAGATGGTCTGAGCCAGCCACGGTGATCAAGCAGGAGGCACCACGGTCCTACATTGTCAAGTCGTCGGAGGGAGTATTCGCCGTGACCGCCGGGATCTGTTAATGTTTCGGCCTACAACGCCGGTGTTCCCCACACTGGACTTGCAGTTTACCTTAGTTTCACTGGTGATACCTCTTGACTGTTTTACATCTAGTTGAGCTCTGGAAGCAGAATGAACCCTTTGAATAAAGTGTTTGTGTTAACTGTAAGTGTACAGTCGTTATTCAGAATTAGAGAATAACATATAGTACCAGGAGTGGTTTCAGCAAGCCAGCTAGACACCAGCAAGAGAAGAGTACTTAAACCAGACATTCGACCAAGGAAGGCTTTGCAGCATTCAGACCCTTCAGATACCAATCGGCACGATGGACCCAATCCAACCTCCATGCCTGCTCAAGACCACCACGCCGGGGTCCCGACTGCTGAGACCACACGTACGCCGCGCGGTCGGGAACGTGGCCAATCGGAGGCGGAGGATCGGAGGAGGGCCTTCCGATGATGCGCCAATGCCGTCCCAACGGCGTGTGGCGCACGATGCAATGATGCCATTTTGGAACGGGCGGAGAATACAAAACCAGCATAAAAACTGCCGCCGCCCCCGAGTTGGGCGTCGGAAGGGATTCCACACCCGATCGCCAATTACGATATCGGCGGCGGGCAACGGAGAAACCCGCCCCTTCTCTATTTATAAGGCTAAGTGGAAGAATCAATATAATTTTGTGCATTTTCCTAGGTTTACATTCAGATTTTTATGCGAGAAAGCGAATAGACTACAGGATGCTGTTCCATGTTAAAGATAAAGATAAAGGCCTTTAGGCATAAGACATAAGACTTTAGATGGGCAGGTGCACTTTTCAAATTAAAGTCTCACCTCTAAATATTTCACATTACATTGCTTTTGCTTCCTTCATGTGTGCATCACTGTTATTTGTTGAGACAAGCTTAGTCAGAGAACTAAATGTCCTGGCATACCACATGATTGCCACACATTGATGGTTAGAGGGGTGTTAGGGAAATTTCTTTATACTGGAAGAAACAATGTTGGATGCAATTGATGGCCTTACTGCGCCAGACTTGGTGGCAGGACGAGGTTGCCAAATCCCGTGAGAAGCCTTCATCAGCAATCGCGATGCTCAAAATGTCTCACGAGATTCAATGAAATCTCGCAGCACGTCGCAATCTGGATCTTGCTCTTGCTGAGCGAGAACTAGGGGGGGCATATTTAAATGAAGCATTAGACTCATTTAAATATCCACTGGTGCCAATTTGTACCGGAGGCGCCAATAAGGTTGCCTTTTTTAATACTGAGTGATATTGATTTTCAGAGTCACCAGGTATCAGATGATACCAGCACAAGGTTCAACCGGATATTGATCAAACACCCAACAACCAGTCAGTTAGTTCAAGTTCAATAATGGTTCATTTACATACAAGATTAACTCACACATGCAACATAAAAACACTACAAGCTAAATTGTACCTAACACTACAACAACCTGTACTTAACTTCAGCCACCAGGCTTTGGCAGAGGAGCAAGGCCTTTGTTCAGATCTGGAGTGACTGGGTCTGGAGAAGTAACTCCGGTTCTGCTGGGCTTATCCGTCTGGTAGCGATCGTTGATCTTGAACTTGCTTCTGGTCGTGGTGCTGCAGTTGGCTTCAGGTGTAGGCCGGGCCGAAGAGTGCCGGTGTGCCAGGGCCAAAAGAGATCGAACACATGGCAGTGTCTATCTTTATCCTTTGGGTTTTCACGCTCTTTTTGGCGGTCCTTAGCTTTGGACTCAATAATTCGGCAGGCTTCGATTACTGCCTTCGATTCAAGCCAATAAAGGGGTGGGTGCCTAGGTGGCTGGGCGTGTCCTGAGCGGTCATTGACCTTGGCTGTTTGGGCTTCCTGGGTGAAGGGAGTGGCGCCGATGTGTCTGGAATTGTATCTGATACCTGAGTACCAGTCCTTTGTCCTGGGGAAATGGGCCATTAGAATGCAAATCGGCTCGAGGTTTCAATACTGTCTGGTTCTCTGTTCGCAAATATACATTTAGGCTCTGAGTTTGCCTGAATCTTATATTCGCCAGGATTGATTAGTCTCCTGTTGGGAGAGACTAGAACTAGGGGTTTCAGTTTGAAAAGAAGCGGTCTTCCATTTAAGACAAAGATGGGGAGATTTATTTTCCCTCAGCGGGTCATTAGCCTGTGGCATTTCCTTCCCCAAAGAGCAGGGGAGATAGAGTGATTGAATATTTTTAAGGCTGTGTTGGATAGATTCTTGATTAACAAGGAAATCAAAGGGTATAGGAGGTAGACAAGAATGTTGAGGCCATAGTCTGTTCAGACATGATTTTATCAAATGGTGAAGCATGCTTTAAAGGCCAAATAGCCTACTTCTTGTCCTAATTGTTATGTTCATATGTTTGAATATGATGATATATGATATATAATGGGCGGGACTCTCCATTCCCACAGCCATGTGTTTCTCAGCAGCATACCATTTACCGGGGGTGAGATTATCTACCCCCTTGCTTGTCAATGGGATTTCCCATTGAAGCCACCCCATGCCACCGGGAATTCTGATCACCCTCTTCCACACATTTATTGCTGCAGATTTTAGGAACTTAGTCTCTTTTAAAAATCACTTTTTGGCAGAACATTGCTGGGAGAACAGATATAAAAAACCCTAGGTGCAAGGATGGCTTTTAAATAATCACGTAATTCCCACCAGTTTTCACACCACCCTGGATGCTCCATGATCTATCCTTCAAGGAATAATATGAGTTGTGCCAAGTGACTGTCAGCCAAGATATGAGTAACTTCTTTCATAAGTGCTTTTGTTTGCACATAGAAGCCTTGGTGGAGCAACCTTACCTTTATATGGTGTCCTTACAGTTGTCTCCGCACTGGTCTGTCAGAGACTGGTTTAGTGGATGTTGACCTTGTAAAATTGGGGCCCATTTCAATTTTTTGCATTCTTCAGGTGGTACCATCATATTAAAGTCAGTGAAAAGAAAAAGGCGAGAACGATGTGAGGTGTCTGCTGACTTGCCATCACCCACTTTACGTTGTCACTCAGAGTCAATATATACTCCATTCTTTCTGTTTTGCATTATTTGAATGAATGAACAACCAGTAAAATGATGTACCTTTTTAAATGTTTTTATACACTCTGTCCAATTATTTCCAGTTTTTATTACTGTCTTCTTGTTTCCACATCACTTTTTTTATTTCCTTCTTTTCAGTCTTATCTATTTCCTCTTTTGATGTCTGTTAACTTTTCATGAATTGTAAGTCTGTACTCGCAAATCTATTTTTCCTCTAAAAATCTTAATTTCTCACCATTGAAAAATGTCTCCAGTTTCTCTTTCTTGCATTCCAAGTGGATGATCTCTCACTTAACCTCATTGAGCTTCATTTACCAGACTTGGCAACTACATAATTTGTTTATATCCTTTGTAAGTTCCTATTCCCATCACTGTCTGTCGATGTACCATTTGTCAATGTTCTCTGTTGATTATTCTTTTGTCTACTATGTACGTACTGTGTACGTTCCCTCGGCCGCAGAAAAATACTTTTCACTGTACTTCGGTACATGTGACAAGAAATCAAATCAATCAAGCAATAATCTAGATTACCGAATGTTTTCCATAGCTTAGTACATATATATTGATTTATCATTGGTTGGCGAAAGTACCTGTCAAAAGATTTAGAGTTGTCCAAGGCAATGTCACAGGATTCATCATACAGGGGTAGTTTTGCTGGTAAAATGTATCATTTATAGTTATTGTGCATCATGACCAGTATGATTCAATACAAATTTTAGCAGTAAAGCTGATACCTCCGCAAAGAAAACGTTAAAGCAAGTTAGTTGCTGTCGGGTCAGGGGAAATCCTAACCTAATGTCTAAACTAGTTGATTAGATGACATTCAGGTTTAATACACAATACTGAAAAGCTGCAGTGTAGTAAATACATTCTGTTTCCAAAATGTTCTTGTTCCCTTTAGGGTTTGTTGATCAAGTAAATCCAGAGAGCTCCCAGCAATTTTGCTGCACAAACTGAAATTGAAAACTAAGGGCTAAGGGTTGCTCTGGGAACTATGTGCACTTATTTAGTCCTTAGGTATAATTACATTTTGGAATGTATCGGTAATTTTACTTCAGCATTGAATAGAGGAAATTTTGAAAGATGTGGTTGGCCCCTCGGGTTTCTCTATAAAGAGTCTTTGCTCATGGCTGCCCAAGTATGGCATTGAAAATACTTAACACCATAATGATGATTAGGACTGTGTTGTTTTCTTCTGAGTGAGAAATGAATTAGTAAATGACATACAGTTTAAATTGACCTTCATTGCAATGATGGAAACAAAATTGGAAGAAGATATGTAGGACATAATTGACAATTATCCAGTTTCAAATATCAGCAAAAGCTTTTTCTTTGAGTATCTATAAACAGTAGCTTCTGAGTAATACCACTGGTGTCAATGCAGCATAAACATCAAAAAGATCTGTGTGCACATTTTGCTTTGGAAGTATGTTAAACAAATTGTTAATTAGTACAGCCTCGAGCAATAATATCAAATGCACCTGGTCCAAATTTTAGCATCTGTTATTTTTTTTAAACTTGGCATGCTGTTGACACCAACATTATTGTGCTGACTGCTGTTATATCTCAAGGCTTTTTGTCAATGGACCATTTTCCTATCAATACGTGCCACCAAAAGAAAAGTTTTGTTGGGTTATTTTGGGCACTCCACTGACTTTGAACATCAACCAATATATTTTGGAATATAATTTCCCCCATTGCTGCATCCAGACAGGCTCTGGAGAAATTTCTGTTGAAATGAAGGCTCCTGTAAAAGGTTATCTGTGAACATGTTGATGATAGCAGTGGCAGGCAGAGGTTCCAAAGCAGCAAAGTCAGCAAAAATATCAGTTAGACAGGAGAGGTGGGAGCGCCTCAGACAGATCCAAATTTTGGCAACTTCAGTTACGGGAAACAAAGAGCCAAAGAATGTCAAGAAGGAAAGAAGAATACAGCAAGAAAATAAAAAGATGCAGGAACGAGTAAAACAAGTCATGAAAGTGTGGAACTTACCACTAGCCTTTATCTCAAGGACCTGGAATACAAAAGGGAGGAAGTTAGAGGACATGGATGAATGATTCTGCCCCCAAATTTTAATGGCACTGCCTCTCTACTGGAGGCAGTGCCATTAAAATAAAAATGAACATTCTGAAAGGTGCTCAGGAACTTAGCAACAAAACCAAACTTAAATTAATGACTGTTGTGTGTCAGACATCAACTTTTCACCTTCTATAGGTCTGTTGATTCAATATTTGAATATGGCATTCATTATGTTTGGGTTATGAAAAGTAACCAGTCTGATTGACACCTCAGACTTTCTATAGTCATGTGACCATGCCATGCATCTTCCTCTGGAGGCAGACGTCTTGAGATCAATTTAATAAAAGCCTCTCACAGAAACACATTCATTAAGGTTATTGTCTTTCTTCTTGCAATATGGTGTCAGAAAAGAGTGACAAAAATTGATTGAAACCTGCAAAAGGAGCAGGGAAAACACTGAAAGAGATGAAAGAAAAGCATGCACAGACTGCAAGTGAAATTACTGGCTGTAGAGAAAAAGGAAACACAGACAAAGGCTGCAAGTAAATACTGAGTGAGTAAAAATGGCTGCACTAAATATTCCCATCTCATCTCCAATCCAGTTGAAACATTATGCTTGGCAAAACTGAGATTAAATTAGATTTAGTTAAGACCAGATGACCATAAGATATAGGAACAGAATTAGGCCATTCAGCCCATTGAGTCTGTTATGCCATTCAATCACGGCTAATATATTCCTCATCCCCAGTCTCCTGCCTTCTCCCCATAACCCCTGGTCCCCTTACAAATCAAGAAATCCCCATATTAATCAAGAACACCAGATTGTGCTTGAGGGGCTGTCATCTACAGGGCCACAGGCCAAGAACTGGAAGGTGGAATTAGACAGAATAGTTATTTCTTAGAACATAAGAACTAAGAACAGGAGTAGGCAATTTCGCCTCTTGCGCCTACTCCACCGTTCAATACGATTATAACTGATCTCATGATGGTATCAATTCCACCATCCAGCCAGCTTTCCATAACCCTTCAACCATTACTAATTAAAAATCTGTCTAACTCCTCCTTAAATTTACACACTATCCCAGCTTCCACTGCACTCTGGGGTAGCAAATACCACAGATTCACAGCCCTTTGGGAGAACTAGTTTCTCCTCACCTCTGTTTTAAATTTTCTCCCCCTTATCCTGAGACTATGACCTCTCGTTCTAGAATGCCCCACAAGAGGAAGCATCTGCTCCACATCTACTTTATCCATCCATTTTATCATCTTATATACCTCAATTTTATCTCCCCTCATTGTTCTAAACTCGAGCGAGTACAGGCCAAAACTGCTCAATCTCTCTTCATAAACCCCTCATCTTTGGAATCAAACTAGTAAACCTCATTTGAACTGCCTCCAATGCCACAACATTTTTCCTCAAATAAGGGGACCAAAACTGTGCACAATACTCCAGGTGCGGTCCCACCAATGCCTTGTACAGTTGCAACAACACTTCCTTACCTTTATACTCTAGTGCATTAGCTATAAATACCAACATTCCAATCACTTTTTTATACCTGCTGTACCTGCATGCTACTTTTTGTGACTCATGCCCGAGGCACTCAGATCTCTCTGCACTGGAGCACCCCAAAGTCTCTCCCCATTTAGATAATAATGGTTGCCTTTCCATTTTTCCGACCAAAATGGATGACCTGGGTGGCACGTTGGTGTAGTGGTATTGCTGCCTCACGGTGCCGAGGATCTGTGTTCGATCCCGGCCCTGGGTCACTATCCATGTGGAGTGTGCACATTCTCCCCGTGCCTGCATGGGTCTCACCCCCACAACTCAAAGGTGTGCAGGGTAAGTGGATTGGCCATGCTAAATTGCCCCTTAACTGGAAAAAAAATAATTGGGTACTCTAAATTTATTTTAAAAATAAAAAATAAAAATGGATGACCTCGCACATATCTACGTTAAATTCCATCGTGGTTAAAATTGTGGTTTTCTCTGGAATGAGATCTTCGTCTACTAACCCTGTAAAGGGAAAGAGAATCAATGTTCAAGCACACCACTCGACTCAAACTCAGTGCAAGCATTGTGATTGTCAATCCTGGAACATCAGAGCTAGGAGGTCTGTTTTTGCACCATTTCAATTCAAGAAGTACAAGATATTCTGAAATGGAAAAAGTAGATAGTTATTGATAATAGGAGATACGTTTTCCTGTTTTGTTGGTAGCAGATTCTGATTGCCTCATTTGTATACATTTTGTCCTCGTCCCCTGGCTCAGGCTTCAGGTTGCATTCTCATTCGGCTGCCTTGACTGGAATGGAGACAGGCTGGCTGGTAGTTTCTCGTTACCAGTTGTTGTGCTGGTTTCCAGCATGTTCCTGCTGCTGGGCCACTTTCATACAGGCTGCTTTGGCAGGAGTGATTTGGGAAGGCGGTGGGTGGTCGGAGGGGGGGCAGTGAAGTGATGAGGGGGGTTAGTTGTGGGAGGGGGGGGGGGTGGTGATAACTACCTCTCCACAAGTGGTAGGCAGTCATTTAAGAAAATCAAGAGGTCTATTAAGACCACTCGACCACTCTCCAGACACCGAGTGGATTAGAATTTTTCCCTGCTGAAGCCATAACCCAGTTGATGAATGGAAGTGACTTCCTGAAAGTAGATCATAGGCAGGCGTTCCTTCATGTAATTTAAACTCCCCACCCTCTCCATCACAACCACAGCTGTGGCTGCAGGATGCCTTGTAGCGGGCTTTCCCTTCTGTCATGATGATTAGGCAGCTGGTGTCCCTTTTTATTTTACCGTTAAGTTTCTTCGAAGGGAACTTCCAGCTTGACATTGTACTACCTGCATCAGCAGTGCAGACTCTGATGCTGAGGCTGCCAATCTTACAGTGCTCCAAGGCCTCGTAGCGTCCCTTGAGAGTCCATCTGCTATCCTTCATTGGAGACATGCCCAGTGGCCACTAAATTGGCTGTATTCTTGAAAATAGTTTCAGGGCTCGGACAGAAAGCTACAACATTTTCGATCGTTTAATTGGTGTGGGACAACATCAAATGTCGCGCCCAAGTGAATATTATTCACTCGCAAGTCTAAAGAGTAAGAATTGGCAAGTAGTATGATCCAAGTGGACATCTCAGCCAATTCCAAATCTGCCCTCATTTGACCCGACATCCACACATACATAATTACCAGGAAAATTTATTGAATACTAATTCGGTCTTTGAACCCTCAAAAAATATCTTCAAATACGAGGGTCAACTTATGTGCCAAGTTTAAAATGAGCCACTGGCATGGGCGTGGCTGGTTACCACCTCTGTTGATCATCACACAGGATTGTCATTGTGTGGACGGGTTTGAAACTCCCACACTTTTTTTGCAACACAGCCCTTTGCATGCAGTTAAGATACTGCTAAGTAAAACAGTGCAATAAAAAAATTGAAGCTTACGACTCATAGCAGGCTGTGGCTAAAATGGGGACCCAGCCATCGAATATATGCAAAATCATTGGGGCCAATAGTACGGGGTTGTCTTATTCGTCATCTCAAGTTATACAATGCAATCCATGGTAGTAATCAAGAGAGGAAACCGTGGACAATTTATTCTTCTCAAATCCAGAATCGCTGAGGGCACTTGCACCTTCCTGGTAGCATAGCAGAGATCAGTTAATTCAGCGTAGATTGATGTTTCTACTTGGCAACTTTCCTGCCTGTGTGTCCAACCCTTTATAAATTGGGATCAGAGTCAGTTCTAAATTAGTACATTTGTGTAGAATTCTACGTCATGGAAAAAGAGTTTCAGCGTATCAAAAAGTAAATGTGTTTAAACAAAAACAATTACATTAAAGTAATTTAATTGTTTTGGATTAGCACAGGGGAGAATTGACAATGGTGAAGTACTGTGAAAAAAGGATTTTTCAATATTCCTAAAAAGGATATGATGATTATTATTTTATTATACTAGATCAAAGTTATTAGCACTGAGCGAAAGGTGCAACTGCTGTAGAGACAACGTGACTGAATAAGGTTACTTTAATTATAGACTGGCTTTGGTCATAAGATACGGATATCCTCACAATACATTTCCGCAGGTTTCAATCAGAACCTTTAATTTTACCCCGGACACAAAGTTGAAAGTCCACCTCAGAGATCCTATAGAGATACCTGCCTAAAATCAAAATTAAGTCAACACATCCTAATTCTTTGTACATTTTTGTCAGTGAACATTTACATCATCACTAAACAGGATAATTGTGTATCCACTTATCATGCTTCAAAATATTTAATTACTTTGGAGTTTGCTAGACTGCAATATTGGGAATTGTAGATTTAGTTTCCAGATTGCAGATTCTGGGAATACAAATTTTATGTTCCTGTTCAACTGCTAGTTCAGATCCACAGAGTGTTTTACTTAAATCAGAGTGTTCAGTGACACTTGTTACTCTGCTAGGCTGCTCCATTCCCCCTTCAATATGATTATAGAATCAGCACAATAGGTATTCAGCATTCTGTCACATATAAGAGAGGAACCTTGTGGTGTTTAATCATGGAGTCATAATGACATAGAAGGAGGCCATTTAACCCATTGGATTCATGTTGGGTGTTATAATCCCCATGGAGGTCACAGGATGAGGACCATCCAGTTTCCCAGTGAGTTCTCCCAGTGAGCCAGAGAAGACAGAGCCAGGAGTGCGACACAGCTAAGAGTGAGTTTGGGAATTTGAATATAGGTGGGAATTCGAAGCTGGGTGGGGAGGAAGTGCTTTTTATCCCTGGTAAGTGACTGGTAAGTAGTGTTTCTGTTTTTCTGTTTCATTTCATTGGTATATTTATTTTTTCTTTGTTGTTTTTTTTGTTGAAATTGTAGTTGTTGAAGTTAACCGAAGGTTTAAGACATGGCAGGAGATCTCAGACCCGTGTCATGCTCCTTGTGTGCGATGTGGGAGCTCAGGGACACGTCCACTGTCCCTGGCTCCTTCACGTACAAGAAGTGTGTCCACTTGCAGCTCCTGTTAGACCGCTTGACGGCTCTGGAGCTGCGGATGGACTCACTTTGGAGCATCCGCGATGCTGAGGACGTCGTGGATAGCACGTTTAGCGAGCTGGTCACACCGCAGGTGAAAGGTACTGAGGGAGATAGAAAATGGGTGACCAAAAGACAGAGTAGGAGTAGGAAGGCAGTGCAGGTGTCCTCTGCGGTCATCTCCCTGCAAAACAGATATACCGCTTTGGATACTGTTGAGGGAGATGGCTCACCAGGGGAAGGCAGCAGCAGCCAGGTTCATGGCACCGTGGCTGGCTCTGCTGCGCAGCTGGGCAGGAAGAAGAATGGCAGGGCTATAGTGATAGGGGACTCAATTGTAAGGGGAATAGACAGGCAGTTCTGCGGACGCAATCGAGACTCCAGGATGGTATGTTGCCTCCCTGGTGCAAGGGTCAAGGATGTCTCGGAGCGGCTGCAGGACATTCTGGGGGGGGGGGGGGGAGGGGGGGGGGGGGTGAACAGCCAGCTGTCGTGGTGCACATAGGCACCAACGATATCGGTAAAAAACGGGACGAGGTCCTACAAGCTGAATTTAGGGAGCTAGGAGTTAAACTAAAAAGTAGGAGCTCAAAGGTAGTTATCTCAGGATTGCTACCAGTGCCACGAGCTAGTCAGAGTAGGAATGTCAGGATAGAGAGGATGAATGCGTGGCTCAAGAGATGGTGCAAAGGGAGGGATTCAAATTCCTGGGACATTGGAACCGGTTCTGGGGGAGGTGGGACCAGTACAAACCGGACGGTCTGCACCTGGGAAGGACTGGAACCAATGTCCTAGGGGGGGTGTTTGCTAGAGCTGTTGGGGAGAGTTTAAACTAATGTGGCAGGGGGATGCGAACTGATGCAGGAAGTTGGAAGGTAGTAAAACAGGGACAGAAATAAAAGGCAGTAAGGGGGAAAGTGTAAGGCAGAGAAGCCAGAGTCAAAAATCAAAAAGGGCGACAGTACAAGGTACAGTGACTGAGGGGAGCTCAGTGAATAGGACCAGGAATACTAAAAGAAATAAAACGGGAAGTGAAAACATTAATGGTAAGCGACGCGGCAGGTTGTTACATGAAGATATGGGTTCAACGACAAGGAAAATTAGGAGAAAGGTTAAGAGGAAATATAACTTAGGAGAGGTTACTGATCGAGGTGTTAAGATTCAGAACAGAGGTAAAAAAGCCAACATAAGTGTACTTTACCTGAATGCTCGTAGTATTCGGAATAAGGTAAATGAGTTGATGGCGCAAATCATCGTGAATGACTATGATTTAGTGGCCATTACTGAAACATGGTTAAAGGGTGGTCACGACTGGGAGTTAAATATCCGAGGGTATCAAACTTTTCGGAAGGACAGAGTGGATGGTAAGGGAGGTGGTGTAGCTCTGTTATTTAAGGATGACATCCGGGCAACAGTAAGGGATGACATCGGTGCTATGGAGGATAAGGTTGAATCCATTTGGGTGGAAATCAGGAAGAGCAAGGCAAAAAAGTCACTGATCGGAGTAATCTATAGGCCACCAAATAGTAACATTATGGTGGGGCAGGCAATAATCAAAGAAATAACAGATGCATGTAGAAATGGTACAGCAGTTATCATGGGGGATTTTAATCTACATGTTGATTGGTTTAACCAGGTCGGTCAAGGCAGCCTTGAGGAGGAGTTTATAGAATGTATCCGTGATAGTTTCCTAGAACAGTATGTAATGGAACCTACAAGGGAACAAGCGGTCCTAGGTCTGGTCCTGTGTAATGAGACAGGATTGATTCAGGATCTCATAGTTAGGGATCCTCTCAGAAGGAGCGATCACAATATGGTGGAATTTAAAATACAGATGGAGGGTGAGAAGGTAAAATCAAGCACTCGTGTTTTGTGCTTAAACAAAGGAGATTACAATGGGATGAGAGAAGAACTAGCTAAAGTAGACTGGGAGCAAAGACTTTATAGTGAAACAGTTGAGGAACAGTGGAGAACCTTCCAAGTGAATCTTCACAGTGCTCAGCAAAGGTTTATACCAACAAAAAGGAAGGACGGTAAAAAGAGGGAAAATCGACCGTGGATATCTAAGGAAATAAGGGAGAGTATCAAATTGAAGGAAAAAAACATACAAAGTAGCAAAGATCAGTGGGAGACTAGAGGACTGGGAAATCTTTAGGGGGCAACAGAAAGCTTCTAAAAAAGCTATAAAGAAGAGTAAGATAGATTATGAGAGTAAACTTGCTCAGAATATAAAAACAGATAGTAAGAGTTTCTGCAAATACATAAAACAAAAAAGAGTGGCTAAGGTAAATATTGGTCCTTTAGAGGATGAGAAGGGAGATTTAATAATGGGAGATGAGGAACTGAACAGGTTTTTTGGGTCGGTCTTCACAGTGGAAGACACAAATAACATGCCAGTGACTGATGGAAATAAGGCTATGACAGGTGAGGACCTTGAGAGGATTGTTATCACCAAGGAGGTAGTGATGGGCAAGCTAATGGGGTTAAAGGTAGACAAGTCTCCTGAACCTGATGGAATGCATCCCAGAGTGCTAAAAGAGATGGCTAGGGAAATTGCAAATGCACTAGTGATAATTTACCAAAATTCACTAGACTCTGGGGTGGTCCCGGCAGATTGGAAATTAGCAAACGTGACACCACTGTTTAAAAAAGGAGGTAGGCAGAAAGCGGGTAATTATAGGCCAGTGAGCGTAACTTCGGTGGTAGGGAAGATGCTGGAATATATCATCAAGGAAGAAATAACGAGGCATCTGGATGGAAATTGTCCCATTGGGCAGACGCAGCATGGGTTCATAAAGGGCAGGTCGTGCCTAACTAATTGAGTGGAATTTTTTGAGGACATTAACAGTGCGGTAGATAATGGGGAGCCAATGGATGTGGTATATCTGGATTTCCAGAAAGCCTTTGACAAGGTGCCACACAAAAGGTTGTTGCATAAGATAAAGATGCATGGCATTAAGGGGAAGGTAATAGCATGGATAGAGGATTGGTTAATTAATAGAAATCAAAGAGTGGGGATTAATGGGTGTTTCTCTGGTTGGCAATCAGTAGCTAGTGGTGTCCCTCAGGGATCAGTGTTGGGCCCACAACTGTTCACAATTTACATAGATGATTTGGAGTTGGGGACCAAGGGCAATGTGTCCAAGTTTGCAGACGACACTAAGATAAGTGGGAAAGCAAAAAGTGCAGAGGATACTGGAAGTCTGCAGAGGGATTTGGATAGGCTAAGTGAATGGGCTAGCGTCTGGCAGATGGAATACAATGTTGACAAATGTGAGGTTATCCATTTTGGTAGGAATAACAGCAAAAGGGATTATTATTTAAATGATAAAATATTAAAACATTCTGCTGTGCAGAGAGACCTGGGTGTGCTAGTGCATGAGTCGCAAAAAGTTGGTTTACAGGTGCAACAGGTGATTAAGAAGGCAAATGGAATTTTGTCCTTCAGTGCTAGAGGGATAGAGTTTAAGACTAGGGAGGTTCTGCTGCAATTGTATAAGGTCACACCTGGAGTATTGTGTTCAGTTTTGGTCTCCTTACTTGAGAAAGGACATACTGGCACTGGAGGGTGTGCAGAGGAGATTCACTAGGTTAATCCCAGAGCTGTAGGGATTGGATTACGAGGAGAGGTTGAGTAGACTGGGACTGTACTCGTTGGAATTTAGAAGGATGAGGGGGGGATCTTATAGAAACATATAAGATTATGAAGGGAATAGATAGGATAGATGCGGGCAGGTTGTTTCCACTGGCGGGTGAAAGCAGAACTAGGGGGCATAGCCTCAAAATAAGGGGAAGTTTAGGAGGAACTTCTTCACCCAAAGGGTTGTGAATCTATGGAATACCTTGCCCAGTGAAGCAGTAGAGGCTCCTTCATTAAATGTTTTTAAGATAAAGATAGATAGTTTTTTGAAGAATAAAGGGATTAAGGGTTATGGTGTTCGGGCCGGAAAGCGGAGCTGAGTCCACAAAAGATCAGCCATGATCTCATTGAATGGTGGAGCAGGCTCGAGGGGCAAGATGGCCTACTCCTGCTCGTAGTTCTTATGTTCTTATGTTCCCATAACCTCCACAGAGTTCAAACTTTCCCAGTAACAGGGCGGGGCTTCCTCTTAACAAGGAGAGTCCTCCCTCGTATAAAAACCTTGTCCTGGGTGCAGGTTGGAGAAGGAGACACTTAGAGGAGTGAAGACGGTTGTATTGCTAACAAAACATTATCCAGTATTTTGTACCTACTATTTATGCAAACTATGTACTGCGATTCTACACTGGGTTTCTGTGGACCAATTCTATCCGTGTCCCCTGTGCTCTCCCCATAACCTTTCTTTCAAATGCCTATCTAATTTACTTGTGAAATCAGTCATCCTGGCAAAATCTTGTACACCTCTATCAGATTTCCACCTTGGAGAAAGGGAGCTTCTCCAACCTAATCTTGTGTACAAAATATCCCGTCCTTGGAGATGTTCCGATAAATGTTCGGAGGCATGGCAGCATAGTGGTTAGCACAGTTGCTAAGTTCTGGCTTGGGTCACTGTCTGTGTGGAGTCTGCACGTTCTCCCTGTGTCTGCATGGGTTTCCTCCGGGTGCTCCAGTTTCCTCCCACAGTCCAAAGACGTGCAGATTAGCTGGATTGGGCACGTGAAATTGCCCTTCAGTCCAAAGGGGTTAGATGGGATTACGGGGTTAAGGTGGTGTGGGCTTGGGTGGGGTGTTCTTTCCAGGGGCCGGTGCAGACTAGATGTGCCGAGTGGCCTCCTTCACTGTAAATTCTATGATCAATGAAATCTCCTCTGTACAATTTTTCCTAAAGGGTGAATGAAATGAAAATCACTTATTGTCACAAGTAGGCTTCAAATGAAGTTACTGTGAAAAGCCCCTAGTCGCCACATTCCGGCGCCTGTTCAGGGAGGCTGGTACAGGAATTGAACCGTGCTGCTGGCCTGCCTGGGTCTGCTTTCAAAGCCAGCGATTTAGCCCGTGCTAAACCAGCCCCTGGTGGTGGTGAGCATAACTGAACACAATTCGTAAGTTGATGTTTGATGGAGGTGTTCAAAACGTAGTAAGAAGGAAGCCCAGGTCTGTATAGACAGAATGGCAAAAGCAGAACTGCAGCAAATTGTGTTCCTCAGCTGCAGAAATTGCGTATCAAACTGTCCAGGGTAAGAAACTCTTCACTTCTGCCTATCTCAGCTGATTCGGGCAACAGCTACATCTCTGATTAAATGACACAGACTTTATTGTCGGTGTACAGGGCATCCAAGACTCTGTGAATGGATTGCGGCTTGTTGCCAAAAGGAACAACGGAAATTGAGGGAAGCAAATCAATGGCAGGAAGCTAGTGGAAATGATTGCTGCTCAATTTGCCAACTGCAAAATAATTACCCAGCTTAATATGCACTGAAAATATGGTGAAAATGTCAAGGAAATCCAACCCAAAACTGAATTGTTAGGTAGTCCAGATTTGAATCATTTCTAGGATTAAAAAATAAATATTTTCACCACGTAACTGCACTGTAATATCAGTACTTTGCAATACTCTAGTCGCAGGATCGGTGAGGCGGTGGCCCCGGTTTCAGGTAGAACGCCACAGAACCTCCGCGCGTAGTGTCAGAAATGGAAAATCCAGCCCATCATCGATAGTCTTGAAACTTCTGGACAATTGCTAGATCTGAAATAAAACTGCTGGCCAGCTCCAGCCACTTTCTTGCTCTGGGAATTATTGGGATTTGAGAGCCCTTCAATTAGACAGTGCAAATTAAGTATCAATGTAATTATATTTTAGTTATATTGATAGCGTTGCCAGTTGGTCAACACCTCCTCAGTAATTGGAAACACTATCATACTTTAATAAGAAATATCAATTTTGCATGATATTTAATAATATAAATATGCTCATTTGTCCACACTTAATATTTAATTTCAAATGTTATATCTACATCGGTGTTTAGTGGTTAAATCTCGTAGGAATATTGACATATTTATCCAGTGCAAATATCACTCAAGGAAGAATCTCCTGTATTCAGCTTTAATTTTGGTATTTATCATTAACTGGAGTGAATACAGGTTCTCCCGCGAATGACAATGATCTATCAGATTAATTCCTTTATCAGTTTTATAATGATCGGTGTGCTAGTGGATGTTGTTTATTTCAGTTGGGAGACACATTAATAGCATGCTGGTAAAAACTGCTTAGCTCTTTTTGCACTTCCAAAATATTCCAGTTAATTAGACCTCTGAGTTCTGATGATTCAGGTGAACTATTCGGGATTCTGGAATGCCTTTATTTATATGAATAAATAATCAGAAGTCAGTACTGGAAAGTTTTTGCCCCATAAATTATAAAACAATCAGTCTATTGGGGTGCAGAATAGCAGGCGTTGGAGGAAAGGCAACACTGGATGTTCAGAAAAGACAGGAAGGGAAGAAAAGGAGGGGTGGCAGTATTGGTTAAGGAGCGCATTGTAATGCTGGCGGAAGAGGATGTCCCAGAGGGTCCAGGGACAGAATCAATTTGGCTAAAGCTAAGGAACACAAAGGGGTCAATTACATCGCTCAGTGTAGTGTATATATATATAGACCACCAACTTGTGGGAAGGATGTAGAGGCGACAAATCTACAGGGAAATTACAGAGAGCTGCAAATATTATAGTTAAGTAATAATGGGGGACTTTAATTTCCCAAATGTAAACTGGGACAGTGGTGGAGTACTTTCAAAAGGCATTCAGTACAGTGCCACACAACAGACTTGTGAGGAAAGGTATGGCTCATGAAATAAAAAGAACAATAGCACAATTGCAACGTGGATATAAAATTGACGAATAATAGGAAACAGAGGGTAATGCTCAATGGATATATTCTGGGCTGGAGGAAGGCATGTAGTGGAGTTCCCGTACCCCAGCCCAGGAAGGAGGCTGCCTGCTGCTGTTGTTTATTGTGCATGCGCGTAGTTGGCAGAGGCGGTCAGCGCCACCAGCAACACCGTCCGGACTGGACAGCAGTGGCGGAAGAAACTACACGACCTCCTCAGGGTGGCTAGGGTGAGGCAGCACTGTGCCCCTGGCACAAACCTGCATCCCACACACACGTAACACTACCACCCTCAACCAGGAGAGCAGCTGAACCCCCTCCCTGCCCTACATGCCAGCACCCAGCAGCATGTGTCAGACTGTCTAACACTGTCGGTTTCTGTTTACCCCGGCCCCCCAGGAGAAGGCCGCACACAACCGCCAGGGGTGTGAGAAGACAGGAGGGGGACCGCTGGACTTGCGGTCTTCACTGTATCCGAGCAGAGGGCCCTGGATGTGATTGGTGGCCCGGAGGAAAAGGAGGTTGCCAAGGTGGAGCTCGGCCTCGGGCGAGGAAACGCGACCCCACTTATTTGTGGTTCCCCGTGACATGAGTGCCAACCCTCCCCCACACCACCCTCACCCTACACCAACCTTACCCCCCCACCCACCACCACCCTTACCTCTACACCAACCGCACCCTGCACCACCCCACCCATCACCCTACACTACCCCCACCCCCACACAACCCCCACACGACTATCCCCACCAAACCCACTTACCACCACCCGGTCTAACCATGCATCTTGCCTTGTCTTGCAGGACCTGCTGGAGATGGGGCAGGTTCATCTGGTGACCCTCTGCCCCCAGTCAGTGGCTGGAGGGCCAACACTGAGAGCAGCTTGGACACTAGCCCTCCTCCCGAAACTCAGGAGACCCCGGAGCACGGGTCGGAGGATGACACTATCTGGTGCACACCACAGCTGAGTTGGTATAGCAGGTAGCGGTAGGAACACCCGAGGGACAGACGGTTGGAGGGTGGGCTGATCCCAGGGACTGGGCCATCCAGACGGGTCTCGGGCTTCTGGAACAGACAGTCCCAACGATAGTGGAGATGCAGTCGCAGAGCACGGGACTACATGAGGGGTTGTCGGTGAACATCGAGCCCCAGCAGGTGCAGTTGGAGATGTTCAACCACATGTAGGGGCAGGCGGAGGTGCCGACAATGCGTGCCACCCAGACCAACACCACACAGGTGGAGTCCACGGTGGAGGCATTGGGGGCAATGGTTTTGGCTATGATTGGCATGTCCAAGGCCTGGGCATTCTGTGCAGGTGACCATCTGGAAATCGCAGTGGCGCTCCTGAAAGTGACCCAGTCACAGCAGGCCATGGCTTGGAATGTCAGCGGCATTGCCCAGGCACTGGTGTGAAGTCCTAGATGGAGGTGGTCAAATCCCTATTCTCCATGGCCTCGAGCGTGTGGACTCTGTTCGAGAGCAGAGCGGGCTTCCAGGACTGCCAGCGCCAGGTGGTGGGGGAGTCTCAGTGGATGGCTCCCCTTGCACCCCCGTCCCATGGAATAGCCCAGGGGGCCATTGGGCACCCCGAGAGAGGAAAAGTTGATGGGGCCCATGCTGGTGGCTCCCACAGAGGAGGTGCGGAACACTGCAGTACCTCAGGCCCCCCCCCCCCCCCCCCCGCCCCCGCCTCCACCTCCTGCCCCTGTTGAATATGGTGGGCAGCGGGCAGAACAGGGCGCTACCATGTCACCCGAGCAACAGCCGGGCCCATCCAGGCCCGGTCACCCCAGAAGACGCCCGCCAAGGGGGATCCAGGTCACAGGGCAGAAATCACAGCAGGCCATCTCCACTCCTGCTGTACTGTCTGGAGAATCACCTAGGTGTAGCGTTAGGGCCTGTAAGGCCAGCAAGTTAGACACTAGTTAAGTTGGCATGAGTGCAGGGCACAGTTTAGCTATAGGGGCTAGCACACAAAACTGTATATACGTTGTCACGTTAAACTCCTGTTGCCACTGTTACAACCTGCCTTAGAGCTCTGTCAGATGGGTGTGAGGGATGGGCTGGTCTGGGCTGGCCGGGGTAGGGGAAATGGGTGGTTATTGCGGGGGGTGGAATGGACGGACACTGTAGGCGGCCTGGGCTCGGAGTCCCCCGCCCCCAGCCAGTGCCAGAGCCGGTACCCCTAAGACAGCCGAGCACTGACGAGGAGAGCAGCCCGAACCATAGCCCTCCACCCGAGACTCAGGACACCCCGGAGCTCTGGTCGGAGGATGACACTGACTTTCCGTTACAGCTGTCTCCAACACCCTCCACCATCCCAGAGACTATCACCTCGGTTGGACACATTAGTTAAGAGGCTCCTGCGACACTATCTGTACCACACATCACATCCGATACAGCAGGTGGAGGTAGGAGCAGCCGAGGGCTGGACGGTCGGAGGGCAGACAGGCCCCAGGAACCAGCTACTACCCAGACGGGTCCCGAGCTTTTGGAACATCCAATCCCAGCCACAGTGGAGATGCAGGCAGAGACCCAGGGACTACAAGAGAGGATGACGGTGGGCGTCTAGCATCTATAGGCGCAGGTGGAGGAGTCCATCCACGTGCAGGAGCAGGGTGTGGTGCCGGACATGCGTGTCACCCAGGCCGACACTGCACGGATTGCGTTCATGGTGAGGGCATTGGGGGCGACGGTATCGGCTATGGGTTAGCATGTGCAAGACCTGGGGCATTCTGGACTGGCGGGGCCGAGGCACAGGCCAGGGCTGCCATCTTACAGGCAGCCATGTGCCAGAGCCACCTGGACATTGCAGCAGCGCTCCTGAGCGTGGCCCAGTCACAGCAGGCCATTGCTGGGAACGTCAACGGCATTGCCCAGGCACAGGCCGGCGTTGCGCAGACACTGGGCGAGGTGGCCCAGTCCCAGAGGGAGGTGGCCCAGTCACTGGCCAATGTGGCACATGGTGGTAGCACAGTTGCAGCGTGATGTGGCGCAGTCCCAGACGGAAATGGTCCACTCCCTGTGTTCCATGACCGTGAGCTTTCAGACCCTGGTCGAGACCAGAGTGGGCCTCCAGGACAGGCAGCGGCAGGTGGTGGGGGCTCAGGGGTTAGCTCTGCTCGCACCCCCGTCCCATGGAGTAGCCCGGGGGCCATCGGGCACCCCGAGAGAGGAGGAGGCGGTAGGGCCCGTGCCGGTGACTCACTCAGGGGAGGTGCCGGAACATCGCAGCACCTCTGACCTGACCCCTCCTGTCCTTGGTGCATCTGTTGGGCAGCAGGCTGAATGGGGTGGCACCATACCACCCCGGACACCCGAACAGTGGCCGGGCCCATCCAGGCCGGGTCACCCTTGTCGCAAGGCAGGAGTCACATCAGTCCACCTCCACTCCTGCTGTACCGTCTGGGGAACCACCTAGGTGTTGTATTAAGGCCTGTAAGGCCAGAAAGTTAGACACTGTGGTGGTATGTATTAGGGGTCATGTGGGACTGTGAAGCCGTGATGCTATTGGCTGACAGATCCCAGGTCCTGGTTGGCTGTTGACTCCTGGCTCCACCCTGAAGGCAGAGTATAAGAACCCGAGCTTCTCCCCGCTGCTTCATTCTGTTGCTGAACTGCTGGGGACAAGTCTCGCTTAATAAAGCCTCATCGACTTCATCACTACTCGTCTCTCTCGTAAGTCATTGTGCGCTACAATTTATTAAGCGAGCTTAAAGGACTACGGAGCTCCGGATCGCCCCGGAATGCCTGCGGATCAGCCCCCACGCAGCGAACTCGGCAGCAGTATTTAAACCCTGGCAAGCATGTTTTGAAGGCGACCTCCGAACGGCCCCCGGCCGGATCACAGAAGACCAGAAAATGCACGTCCTGCATTCGATGGTAAGCCCGGAAATTTACCCTCTCATAGAAGACGCAGAGGACTTCCCGACGGCGCTCGCATTACTGAAGAGCATCTACGTTCGCCCCGTGAACCAGGTCTACGCGCGCTACCAACTCGCAACGAGACGGCAAAGTCCCGGAGAATCGCTAGAAGAATTCTACGCCACGCTGCTAATTTTGGGACGGGGCTGCAGCTGCCAGCCGGTGAACGCGATCGAACACACGGACATGCTAATTCGCGATGCGTTTGTGGCAGGTATGAACTCTCCCCAAATCCGCCAAAGACTTTTAGAAAGAGAGTCGTTAGGACTCTGAGGCACGGTCCCTTGCAGCTTCCCGAGATGTGGCCTCGCAAAACGCTCGCGCCTACGGCCCCGACCGCGCGACAGCCCCTTGGGCTCCGTAGACCCCCGTCGCGACAAACCCCCCCCCTCCCTCACAGGCTTGCGCGGTTAAAGCACCAGACCATCCTGGGGGGGCCCGCTGCTATTTCTGTGGGCAAGCGAAACACCCCCGGCAGCGCTGCCCGGCCCGCGCAGCTATTTGTAAAAGCTGCGGCAAGAAGGGCCATTACGCGGCTGTGTGCCGGTCCCGGGGGGTCACCGCAATCCCTGGAGAAGAACGAGCCCAGCATAGCCCAAACGCTCCCCAACCCCCAGCGCCCCATGTGCGACCCGCGGGCGCTGCCATTTTGGGTACCGGGCACCACGAGGGGAGGATGGGCGCCGCCATCTTGTGACCCCCAGCCACGTGTGATTCATGGGGGCGGCCATTTTGTCCACCCCCGACCATGTGCGATCCATGGGGGTGGCCATTTTATCCACCCCCGGCCGCGTGCGATTCATGGATGCCGCCATCTTGGATGACAACAAAGGACCACAGCATCGACGGCTCCACGGGGTCCGAAGAAGACGCCGCGACACTACGACCACGACTGGCTTCGGTAACTCTGGATCAATCACGGCCCCGGACGTTCCAGACGATGACAACAACGGTGCTGATCAACGGACACGAGACATCATGCTTGATCGACTCCGGGAGCACCGAAAGTTTCATTCACCCAGACACGGTAAGACGCTGTTTTCTGACCATCCATCCAAGTACGCAAAAGATTTCCCTAGCTACAGGATCCCACTCCGTAGAGATCAAAGGGTTCTGCATTGCGAACCTAACGGTGCAAGGGAGGGAGTTTAAAAACTACAGGCTCTACGTCCTTCCCCAACCCTGCGCGCCCACATTACTGGGATTAGATTTCCAGTGTAACCTGCAGAGCCTAACATTTCAATTCGGCGGCCCAATACCCCCACTCACTATCTGCGGCCTCGCAACTCTCAAGGTTGAACCGCCGTCCTTGTTTGCAAACCTCACCCCGGATTGCAAACCCGTCGCCACTAGGAGCAGACGGTACAGCGCCCAGGACCGGATATTTATTCGGTCTGAAGTCCAGCGGTTGCTGAAGGAAGGCATAATCCAGGCCAGCAATAGTCCCTGGAGAGCCCAGGTGGTAGTAGTAAAGACCGGGGAGAAGCAAAGGATGGTCATCGACAATAGCCAGACCATCAACAGGTACACACAGCTAGATGGGTACCCTCTCCCCCGCATATCCGACATGGTAAATCGGATTGCCCAGTATAAGGTTTTCTCCACCGTGGACCTCAAGTCCGCCTACCACCAGCTCCCCATCCGCCCAGGTGACCGCAAGTACACAGCCTTCGAGGCAGACGGGCGTCTATACCACTTCCTAAGGGTCCCATTTGGTGTCACGAACGGGGTCTCGGTCTTCCAACGGGAGATGGACCGAATGGTTGACCAGCACGGGTTGCAGGCCACGTTCCCGTATCTCGACAACGTAACCATCGGCAGCCACGATCAGCAGGACCACGACGCCAACCTCCAAAAATTCCTCCAGACCGCTAACGCCTTGAACCTCACATACAACGAGGAAAAGTGCGTTTTTAGCACAACCCGGTTGGCCATCCTGGGATACGTAGTGCGCAATGGGATAATAGGCCCCGACCCCGACCCCGAACGCATGCGCCCCCTTATGGAATTTCCCCTCCCCCACTGCTCCAAAGCCCTGAAACGTTGCCTGGGGTTCTTTTCATATTACGCCCAGTGGGTCCCCCAGTATGCAGACAAGGCCCGCCCGCTAATACAGACCACTACCTTCCCCCTGTCGACAGAGGCTCGCCAGGCCTTCAGCCGCATCAAAGCGGATATCGCAAAGGCCACGATGCGCGCCATCGACGAGTCCCTCCCCTTCCAGGTCGAGAGCGACGCCTCCGACGTAGCTCTAGCGGCCACCCTTAACTAAGCGGGCAGACCCGTGGCCTTTTTCTCCCGAACCCTCCATGCCTCAGAAATCCGCCACTCCTCAGTGGAAAAGGAAGCCCAAGCCATAGTGGAAGCTGTGCGACATTGGAGGCATTACCTGGCCGGCAGGAGATTCACTCTCCTCACGGACCAACGGTCGGTAGCCTTCATGTTCGATAATGCACAGTGGGGCAAAATTAAAAATGACAAGACCTTAAGGTGGAGTATCGAGCTCTCCACCTTCAACTACGAGATCTTGTACCGTCCCGGAAAGCTGAACGAGCCGTCCGATGCCCTATCCCGCGGCACATGTGCCAACGTACAAATAGACCGTCTCCAAGCCCTCCACGAGGACCTCTGCCACCCGGGTGGTCACTCGGTTCTACCATTTCATAAAGTCCCGCAACCTCCCCTACTCTGTGGAGGAGGTCCGTACAGTCACCAGGAACTGCCACATCTGCGCGGAGTGCAAACCGCACTTCTTCAGGCCTGATAGAGCCCACCTGATCAAGGCTTCCCGCCCCTTTGAACGCCTCAGTCTGGATTTCAAAGGGCCCCTCCCCTCCACCGACCGCAACGCATACTTCCTGAACGTGGTGGACGAGTACTCTCGTTTCCCCTTCGCCATCCCCTGCCCCGACATGACAGCGGACACAGTCATTAAAGCCCTTGGCACCATATTCACACTGTTCGGTTGCCCCGCATATATCCATAGCGACAGGGGGTCCTCCTTCATGAGTGACGAGCTGCGCCAGTTCCTGCTCAGCAAGGGCATAGCCTCGAGCAGGACGACCAGCTACAACCCCCGGGGGAACGGGCAAGTAGAGAGGGAGAACGGCACGGTCTGGAAGACCGTCCTGCTGGCCCTACGGTCCAGGGATCTCCCAGTTTCCCGGTGGCAGGAGGTACCCCCGGATGCTTCCACTCCATCCGGTCGCTGCTGTGTACCACCACTAACCAAACGCCTCATGAGCGCCTCCTTGTCTTCCCCGGGAAGTCATCCTCCGGGACGTCGCTGCCGACCTGGCTGGCGGCCCCAGGACCCAGCTTGCTCCGGAAACATGTGCGGGCGCACAAATCGGACCCGTTGGTCGAGAGGGTTCACCTTCTCCACGCGAACCCGCAGTACGCCTGGCGTACCCCGACGGCCGACAGGACACGGTCTCCCTGCGGGACCTGGCGCCCGCTGGCAACACACCCCCCCCACCCGACACCGATCATCCCCTCCCTACCACCGGCGCACCCCGCGACCGCCCCCTTCCCGGGAGGATCGGTCCTCCTCCCGTGCCCGCCCAGGAGTGAAACAGGAACGAACACCGAAACGCTCCCGGAGACGACAACACCAGAACAAGCACCTGCACCACCACCGGGGCTGAGGTGATCGACGAGGAAGACCAGACCGCCCGCTCGAATTGTGGCATCGGCGTGACACCAAGAATGTTGTTGGATTGTAACAAAAAAATTTTTGTCTCTTACTAATATTGTAAATAGTTTCACAAACTTTGTACATAGCCCAGTGTAGGGCTAAAACTGTAGTAACATGCCCAAAATTTTCCTCCCAGGACCAGCCTTGTAAACCCCTAACACCATGCGAACCACCACCCCGCCGGGTTCCTTTTTAACAAGGGGTGAATGTGGTGGTATGTATTAGGGGTCATGTGGGACTGTGAAGCCGTGATGCTATTGACTGACAGATCCCGGGTCCTGGTTGGCTGTTGACTCCTGGCTCCGCCCTGAAGGCGGAGTATAAGAACTCGAGCTTCTCCCCGCCGCTTCATTCTGTTGCTGAACTGCTGGGGACAAGTCTCGCTTAATAAAGCCTCATCGACTTCATCACTACTCGTCTCTCTCGTAAGTCATTGTGCGCTACAGACACCAGTTAGGCTGGCGCGGGTGCAGGGCATGGTTCAGTCATAGGGGTTAGGGCACAGACCCTAAATATTTCCACACAATAAATGCCTGTAGCCACTGTTAAAACCTGCCTCGGTGCTCTGTCTGCTGTGTGTGGGGGTGGGCTGGCGGGGGGTGCGGGGCCAGGGGGCCATGGGACCAGTGCAGGCCCCGTGGGTGGACCGTCCTCTCCACACCCACCCCTCATAGCCTGACCGTCCCCAGCACCCCCACCGCAGGGATTTGGCGGGACCGTGTGATGGACCGGCCAGCTCGCATGCAGGTATCACCCAGGTGGAAGGTGCTATTGTGGGCATGAGACAGACGTTGTCATACGATGTGGAGCACGGAGCTCATCGCAGAGCAGGTTGTCATCATCCTCCGTCCCATGGACCAG
The DNA here is from genome assembly GCF_047496885.1 of Scyliorhinus torazame. Lineage (NCBI taxonomy): Eukaryota > Metazoa > Chordata > Chondrichthyes > Carcharhiniformes > Scyliorhinidae > Scyliorhinus > Scyliorhinus torazame. The sequence goes on from NC_092709.1 coordinate 179,973,450, forward strand.
ACCCACTGTCACTGCCAACCCAGGGCCCCAGCGCGTAGAGCTGCAAGTATGTACAGCGGGAGGGGTATGCAAGCAGGTGGTTTGGCTTGGTGGAGGCTGAAGAGGTGTGTGTCTGGGATGTGGTGTCCATGCCCCTGGCCAGCCACCCCCCTCCCTTCTAGCCGGTGAGCCTTGAGGCGATCAGAGCATCCCATGCGCGTGGGCCTGGCAATGACATTGTGCGGCCTCTCCTGCCTGCCTGGGCCCCATATCCTGCTCATCGTCCCCCTCCCCCGCATCCTCTTTGTCGGACGAGCCCTGCCCTTCCTCCTCCTCCAGCACATCGCCCCTCTACTGTACACAATTATTATTTTTTTGCCAATTAAGGGGCAATTTAGCGTGCCCAATCCACCTAACCTACGCACCTTTGGGTTGTGGGAGTGAAACCCACGCCGGCATGGGGAGAATGTGGAAACTCCACACGGACAGTGACTCAGGGCCGGTATTCAAACCCGGGTCCTCAGTGCCATAGGCTGCAGTGCTAACCACTGCGCCACATGCCAACCTCCCTCTCAGCATCATAGTGGAGAGCCCCTCTGGAGACCAGGCACCTGAACCGCATCTTCAGGATGCTGAAGCACCGCTCGACCACGCTCCTGGTGGCTGTATGGGCATCATTGTAGCGGGTCTCCGCATCAGTCTGTGGCCTCTGGATAGGTGTCATAAGACATGGCTGCAGCGGGTTACCCCTGTCGCCCAGGAGCCAACCTCGCAGCTGGGGGTGGGTGCCCCTTGTACATGTCAGGAATCACCGAGTGTGCCAGGATGAAAGAGTCGTGTACACTGCCCGGGTATCGGGAACAGAGGTCAGCTGATGGTCACTGACCAGCTGGATGCTCATCGAGTGGTATCCCTATTGATTAGTGTAGAGCCGCCTGTTATCTGTCAGTGCCCGTAGGGTGACATGTATCCTGTCTATCACCCCTGGACCCGGACTATCCCGGGGATGGCAGTGAACCCCACTGCCCGGGCATCCTGGTGGGCTTAGTCCACAAGGAATTGGATGTATTGAGGCGCCTGGGCATATAGGGCCTCCATGACGGCACGGATGCACCTGTGTATCGAGGTCTGTGAGATGCCAAACAGGTCCCCACTCGGTGACTGGAAGGATCCCGTTGCACAGATGTTTAAGGCGACCGTCACCTTCACATCACTGGGAGCGGGTTTCCTCCCGCATACCCTGCGGTGCTAGGTGTGCCATCATCTGGCAGATGTGTCGCACTGTCTCCCTGCTCATCCGGAGTCTCCAACGGCAAGCCTGGTCCAACAGGTCCTTGAATGACACGCGGGACCGGTACACGCGAGGCCTCATGCGGTGCCACCTTGGCACCTCCTCCTCCTCGGCCTGTTGGGTGGCCGGCCCTCCAACCTGTGCGGCCACCACCTGCCCCTCTGCAGCCCGGTCCTCTGCTGGCCATTCCGCTACTGCATCCTTCGCTGCTGCAGCTTCCCCCTCCTCTCTGAGCAGCCCCCACTCACGCAGCCGCAGATCATCTTGCAGGGCTGCGGCCTTTACCACAGCGCCCACAGCCATTGTCTGCAGGGGTTGGAAGGCCAACGTGTTCGCATGGCGCACACTCCCGTGCTCAACCAGGTTCCATGGACTACACGATGGCCCTGAATGGCACTGCTGGCTCCGCCCACAAATGTTCCTTCTGCACCCCCGCACCCCTCCCCTGTTGGTATCCGGCCCTGATGTGTTGGGTGCTCTGGATCCGTGGAACACATACAGGCCACCAACACTTAAAATAGTGCAACACTATTTTATTAAGTTAGAAACTGTTGAACATGCTTTCATTGTGGGTTAACACGATGTTAGATTAAACTAAAGACCAATGCCTGTCCTAACCAGTTTATGCACTCAGCACATGGTGAGGATCTGTGCTGTAAGCTGTAAGCTCTGTCCTTGTAGGAGGCTGCATCCCGAATGAGCGGGAACTCTGATGCCCCCTGTCTTTATAGTGCGTGTGCTCTAACTGGTGATTGGCTGTGGTGTTGTGTGTGTTGATTGGCCCAGCTGTGTGTCCATCAGTGTGTGTGTATCTGCAGCATGACATACTGGTGTATATTATGACAGGCCCCATTGGTGCCCCTGATCCTGGCGCCCTCCCTGTTGCCAGGGGCACTGTTGGCTGGCATTGCCCTCACTGGGGCTGTCTTGGGTGTGGCCCTGGGTGGTCCCCCAGTAGGTGGCTGCCTGTTTGGTGGAATGTTCGGGGGCGAGGGTGGGGGTGGGGTGGGGGCACGCTATGGCGGGGGGTGGGATGCGAGGGTGTGCGCACCCCTACAACCGGTGTCGCTGTGTGGAACCAGGAGTCAGGGTGGGTGGCAGCACGATGGCCGGCGTAATGGCTGTCGGTGCCCGGGTACCCACAGTACTGTGGGGGGGCACCCCAGCTGCTTGGCCTGTCCCCCCCCTCCCCCTTCCTCTCCCCTCCCCCGGTCCTGGCAGGAACCCCCCACTCCAGCCAGCACGGCTGATGTCCGGGCCGGCAGCCCGCAGTCACTCCACACCATTTCCTACCTCCTCTCTCTCGCTCAGCAGCCAGGACGCCAGGTTCACGATCTTTAAAACCACAAGTGAAGCACGCCATCGGGAACTCAGCCCACTGGAGGCTGTGAATCTCGGAGGCCCCGGAGAATAGGGTGTCAGGCCCAAAAATGAAATGCCTACTGTACTTTACCCCGCATGGCGAGCGAAGGATTTACGCCATTTTCGGGGTGCCGGAGCATCACAACTTGGCATCAAACCAGCACCTACCCCTATTTAGGCACGGAAGCCATTATCCGCACAATTGCGTTTCGCGATTTCGGCGTCGATAAACGGAGAATCCCGTTCGCGATCTCTGGAGAGAATTGCATTTCCCGATTCCCCCCAGATTTTCTGCTCCTGTCGGCAATCCCGAGCACGGTTGACGTGGGCTCAAAATCATCCCCACTGATGCAACCATCAATTCACTCGAGACAAGAGTAAAAGTAAACCGTGGCTTTAATCAACTTAGAACAGTACCTGCCTGTGACTGAAACAATACAGTTCGACTGCTCTTTATACCCCCCTCAAGGGGAGGAGCCATGGGCGGAGCCCATACGTGTCCCAACATGTTCCCCTATGGATGATGCGATACAATGGTCCATAGGTGGAGCCCACAAGGGCAACAGCATAGCACAGATGCAAATACAAAGGCAAAGCATGATACTGATACAATGGTGGATTATTGGTATAATACATTCACCACATTCACCCTCTGTTAAAAAAATGAAGTCCGGTGGGGGGTGACAGGTTCATAAGTTCGGCTGGTCCGGCGCACGGATTGTGCGCTGTGATCGCCGAAGCTCTGGCGTCGGTGCTGGCCCGGGAGGCGAGCTCATCCGTGCTGGCATCAGTAGTGGGGGCGACAGTGCGGGTACAGACATGGACTCCGGGAGCGTCTCTTCTGGAGCTTCATTCCTGTAGACCGGTGAAGGGGGAATGGGGGCAGGAGCCATAAAAGGGGCGGGGACGCTGATCATGGTAGGTGGGCGGGATATAGTGGAGGGGCAGTGGTGGTGGTAGTGGTGGTGGTGGTGGAACCGGCAGGCGCCAGGTCCCGGAGGGAGACCGTATCTTGTCGGCCATTGGGGTGTTCGATATAAGTGCACTGGGGGTTTGAGTGTAGGAGATGGAACCTCTCTACCAGAGGATCGGCCTTATGGCTCCTGACGTGTTTTCTGGCCCCGGTGTCTTCAGCCAGGACGGAAGCGAGGCCCCTGAGGTGGATCTCCTAGGGAAAATAAATAGGCGGTCATGAGGTGTCTCGTTTGTGCCGTGGAAAGTAGGGACCTAATAGAGTGGAGCGCATCGGGGCGGACCTCCTGCCAGTGAGAAACTGGGAGATTCCTGGACCGCAGGATCAGTAGGACGGTCTTCCAGACCGTTGCGTTCTCCCTCTCCACCTGCCCGTTTCCCCTGGGGTTATAACTGGTAGTCCTGCACGAGGCGATGCCCTTACTGAGCAGGTACTGACGCAATTCGTCGCTCATGAACGACGAGCCCCGGTCACTGTGGACATAATTGGGGAAACCAAACAGGGTGAAGACACTAGGTAGGGCTTTAATGACGGTGGACGTGGTCATTTCGGGGCAAGGGATTGCAAAGGGAAAGCGGGAGAACTCATCAATAGTGTTGAGGAAATATGTATTGCGGTTATTGGAGGGGGGGGGGCCCTTTGAAATCAATACTGAGGCGCTCAAAGGGCCGGGATGCTTGTACCAGGTGGGCCTTATCTGGTCGATAAAGTGCGGTTTACACTCCGCACATATCTGGCAGTCCCTGGTCATGGCTCTGACCTCCTCGGTGGAGTAGGGCAGGTTGTGGACCTTGATACAGTGGATAAGCCACGTGACCGCCAGGTGACAGAGGTCATCGTGGATAGCCTGTGGTCGGTCATCTTGCACGCTGGTGCATGTACCGCGGGACAGGGCATCTGGGGGCTCGTTGAGCTTCCCAGGACGATTAGGTGGAGAGTTCGATCCTCCACCTCAATATCTTATCATTCTTGATTTTGCCCCGCTGTCTATTGTCGAACATGAAGGCTACCGATCGTTGGTCGGTGACGAGGGTAAACCTCCTACTAGCGAGGTAGTGCCTCCAGTGCCGCATGGCTTCCACGATGGCTTGGGCCTCTTTTTCGACCGAGGACTATCGAATTTCAGAGGTGGTGAGGGTGCGCAAATAAAACGCCACCAGTCTTCCTGCTTGATTGAGGGTAGCGACGCGAGCGACCTCTGATGTGTCGCTCTCCATCTGGAAGGGGAGGGACTCGTCCACCGCGCGCATCGTGGCTTTGGCGATGTCCGCCTTGATGCAGCTGAAGGCCTGGCAGGCCTCAGTTGCCAGTGGAAAGATGGTGGCCTTCATTAGTGGGCAGGCTTTGTCCGCATAGTTGGGGACCCACTGGGCATAATACGAAAAGAACCCGAGGCACCTCTTCAGGGCCTTGGGGCAGTGAGGGAGAGGGAGTTGCAGGAGGGGGCGCATACGGTCAGGGTCGGGCCCTAGGACCCCGTTCTCCACGACGTACCCGAGGATGGCTAGTTTGGTCGTGCGGAAAACGCATTTCTCCTTGTTGTACGTGAGGTTTAGGGTTTGGGCGGTTTGGAGAAATCGGTGGAGGTTGGCGTCGTGGTCCTGCTGATCACGGCCGCAGATGGTGACATTGTCCAAGTACGGAAATGTGGCCCGCAGCCTGTACTGGTCCACCATTCAGTCCATTGTTCTTTGGAATACCGAAACCCCGTTCGTGACGCCAAAGGGGACCCGGAGGAAGTGGAAAAGGCGGCCGTCTGCCTCAAAAGCCGTGTAGTAGCGGTCCTCCGGGTGGATTGGGAGCTGGTGGTATGCAGACTTCATATCCACCGTGGAGAACACCCGGTAGTGTGCAATCTGGTTTACCATGTCTGCAATCCGGTGAAGTGGGTACGCATCGAGTTGCGTGTACCAGTTTATGGTTTGGCTGTAATCAACAACCATCCAGAACTTTTCCCCGGTCTTCACGACCACCACCTGAGCTCTCCAGGGCCTCGATGACTCCCTCCCGCAAGAGACGCTGGACCTGGGACCTAATAAAAGTCCTGTCCTGTATGCTGTACCGCTTCTGGTGACGACTGGTTTGCAGTCGGCGGCGATGTTTGCGAAGAGTGAGGGAGGGCCGTCTTTTAGGGTCGCGAGGCTGCATATGGTGAGTGGGGGCAGGGGCCCCCCGAACTTCAAGGTTAGGCTCCTGAGGTTGCATTGGAAATCGAGTCCCAATAGGAGAGGAGCGCAGAGGTCTGGGAACACATATACTTTAAAGTTTGCTTACTCGGCGCCCTATATCGCTAGGGTTGCGGTAGTGCACCCTTGGATTTGCACCGAGTGCGACCCAGAGGCGAAGGAGATGGTTTGGTGCACCGGGAAAATTGGGAGCGAGCAGCATCTTACCATGTCCGGGTGAATGAAGCTCCCTGTGCTCCCGGAGTCGAAGAGGCAAGGCGTCTCATGTCCGTTAACCCGGATGGTCATCACGGAGCTCCGGAGGTGCTTGGGTCGCGACTGGTCCAGGGTGACCATGCTGAGTTGTGGGTAGCCGGCATGGTCGGAGGTGCTGGGGCAGCTCCGCGATGGCTGCCCATGTTGATCGTACGCGTCGAGCGGCGTAGCAGATGGCGACCAAGATGGCGGCCCCCGTTGGTCGAGCCTGTCAGGCGGCGAGGAAGATGGCGTCCAAGATGGCAGCCCCCATGGATCGTACGTGGCCAGCCGCGTGGGGGAGGATGGCCAAGATGGCGGCCCCCGTGAGTCGCACGTGCTGTGAGGACTGGAAGATGGCTGCTCCCACTGATAGCATGAGGCTGATGAGGGGGGCGGAGTCTGCAGACACGCTGCCACACTGCGGGGCCTGGGGGCCTGTGAGTCTGAGGATCGGGCCTGTGAGTTAGACTTCTTAGACCTGGCCAGGCAGACTTTGGCGAAATGTCCTTTTCTCCCGCAGCTGCTGCAGCTCGCGTTGCGGGCCGGGCAGTGCTGCCGGGGGTATTGGGACTGGCCGCAGAAATAGCAGGGTAACCCCCCATGGTGGCGGGCGGCTGCGCGGCACAGGCCTGGGGTAGTCTGTGGTCGGGGGTCCATGAGTGGCTCACGAGGTCAGCCGGGAATGCGGTAGGGCTCTGGAACATCACTTCCAGAGAGGAGGCTGAATTTATCGTCTCATCCAGGTCCAGGGCCCCTTTTTCGAGTAGGCGCTGTCCCACATAATTAGACCGGACCCCCGCCATGTAGACGTCGCGGATGGCGAGTTCCATATGCCGAGTGGCCGTAACGGCCTGGTAATTGCAGTTGCGTGCGAGGGCTTTGAGGTCGCGTAGGTAGTTATCTAGCGACTCCCTGGGACGCTGGCGGTGAGTGGTGAGGATGCGTCGCGCGTAGACCTCGTTCAGTGTGAAAAGATAAAAATGGCATGGAAAGTTACTTATGTGTCGGGTGTGCAGCTTACAAAGTGGGAAGGTCAAGTTTTCCTAAATCCATAGAGTTTTTGCCCTGGGTGTCCATATAACTTCTGGATTCTAGAATGCCATGGCTCAATTGTTACCCACAGTGGGCTAAACAGCTGGCTTGTAATGCAGAACAATGCCAGCAGCGTGGGTTCAATTCCCGTACCGGCCTCCTCGAGCAGGTGCCGGAATGTGGCGACAAGGGGCTTTTCACAGTCACTTCATTAAAAAGCCTACTTGTGACAATAAGCAATTATTATTATTATTATTATTATATTAGTGCTGTGTTTTGCTTAAGACATTGTACTGATGCAGTATTTGCCTGTTCTGGTGGATGTCAGCCACCTGAATGTTAATTCTGTTTCTTTCTCCAGAGATGCTGCCTGACCTGCTGTGTAATTCCAGCATTTTCTGTGCTTTATTTCAGTTTTCAGCATTCACAGAATTTAGCTTTTCCTTTTGTGCTCATTTCACAGCGACTTCACTTCCAGCTTGCCTTCCTTGAAGTAATTCTGCTCTTCTCTGCAATGGGATTTCTGTTTCCCTTCGCCCTTGTTCACCATCACTGCTTTCGATTTCTCTCTTCGTGTTTGATCAGCTATCTACCAAAACTCACATTCACCGCCACATCTCTTCCCTCAGCAACTGACTGCAGCTCTGAGTTTTTCAACTGCTTTGACAAAGAGTCATCGGACTCAAAACGTTAGCTCTTTTCTCTCCCCCCAGACCTGCTGAGATTTTCCAGCATTTTCTCTTTCGTTTCAGATTCCAGCATCCGCAGTAATTTGCTTTTATCTGAGTTTTTCAACGTGGATTCCACAAGAAATTCCATCCTGGATGTTTCAAATCCACCCACGCGTGATTCATCACGCTTCGCATTAAGGATCAGGAAAAGGAAATACAAATTTGATTTGAATGATACACTTTGTTCAAGTTACTTTAATTGCATAGGTCCAGAGGTATGTTAATACCTGTAGCTGACAACTGGAGTACCAGTTATATTCTTTCTGGGTAATCTATGCTGTGTCTCCATGAGAGCTAAAATGGAAGTAATTTCCTTCGGTGAACAGCTGTTGCAACCAGGTGAGAAGGGGTGAACTGGCTCCTGTCTATTCAAACTGCTCAATTGATCACAACAAAGATCTAAGTTTCTTTTTTGCACAGTTATACCTTTCCAAATCAAAATGTATTTAACTATTTAAGCTCTGGGCAATAAGGGGCTAATCAACCAAGGCTTTCTTGCGTTAAAGAAAGAGCAAATTTATTCACCAATAAGCCCTCAGACTGGCAATCAGTTTCGGATTATCACTCTGTACCCATTTGCCTGTGCTAAAATTCTCAGGTGTCTGTCCTGACCGACCTCCCTGACTCAAGCTTGGTGAGATTCAGGCAGTGCAGTGTGTCCCTGGCACCAGCATCAAAGTCCAAAAGAAGCAGGACAAAGGATTACACCAGAAGATCAGCTCAAAGCAGGGGGTGGGGGGGGGGGTGGGGTGGAGTTTAGTCAAGAAGGGGTGGGTAACCCCGTTAGGGCAGATGGTGTATGGGGGAGGTGGGGGGGAAATTGAGCTTTGGCTGGGTTCAGGGGCGGGAATACTCACGGGGGGGGGGGGGGTGCATAGTGGGGAGGGGTGTTGGGAGTCTCCCCTGGGGTGTGGGAGTGTGGGTGGTGTCCCGTGCGGAACTCAGTCTGGGTATTTAAAATAGTTATGCTGAAGTTGGAAGTACTTTTATTTATTCTAACTCTTAGTATAACACTGGCAGGACAATCCATATTTTGCGATTTAAACCACTGTCAGATGGTTCCCACTGCGGCTCAATTGTCCAGCGGATGTTAACATTTCCGTACAATTGCTGGGTAAACGTTTGCCTACAAACTATCGGGAGGGATTTCCCAGCGCATCTTTGGGATGTACCGAACAAATCTAATGCAAGGAAGCTGTGGGCCAATAAAAATGTGATTTCAAGCATTCAACCCGCATGCAGTCATTAGGGTACACACATACACAAGCACACACATACCACAGACCATACTCACTCACACAAAAACAGCTATCAAAAATAAGGTGAGTTCTTGTCCAATGTTAAAAAAGGTAAGAGTATACGGTCAAGTGTTCTTTGTCCTTGAGGTGTAGTTTGTTCAAGTTGAGGTCAATTTGAGTTAGCTTTTTTTTTTTGGTGATGGTCACATGTTCAAATGTTGTCATTATTATGCGATCTTGGTTTACGGACAGTCTTCTGGTTGACTTGGCTTCTTGAACTGGGTGATATTCTTATTCCAAAAGAGAGAGGGGGAGAGAGAGGAGCCTTCAGCTTGTTTTCTCTTCTGAAGACTCTTGCCACTGCCGGTGTCATTTCAATCTCTCCCTCATGGCTGGCAGCTTTGTTTTGAAGTACTTCACCAATTGTGTATTTCCAAGAGATTTTGAATGGGTCTGTCTGTGGCAGTCATTGTTTCACTATCTAGTACTTTGCATTTTCAGACACCTATGAGTTTCGATGGGTGCCTGGAGTATAGGAAATGTTGCTCTCTTCATATCCCCCTAAGGGTGCTCTTTTTGGTTTCTCATTTTCACCTCGGAATGTGGCTTTGTGTTTTAAGCTGTTTGCTCTGTCCCAATTAAAATTGCAAAATTTCTAGTCAGTTGAAAATTGAAAAGTTATATCTTCAGAAATAAATCGGCATATCCTTGTAGCAATACCATGTGACAAGTCCACTAAGTGACATCATATTAGTGTCTGATAAGTATCATATTTACTGTGAAGGAAAAGAGCATTTCCCCTTTACTTGTACAAAGTGCAATTGTTTGTCATTTATTTCCATCCACGTGCCATATTTCTTTGTCACCACAGAATTTTCAAGTCAATAACGAGGCAATGATGAAGGGAAGGTGTTATCAGCTGGTGCTTTAAAAAACTCTTTGCACATTGAAGACTATCTCATGTGCCATATTTCACAATCACAGAATTGTTACAGTGCAGAAGGAGGCCGTTCAGCCCATCATGCCTGCACCAGCTCTCCGAATGAGCATTATGATTTAGTGCCATCCTTCTGCCGCATCCCCGTTACCCTTGCACGTTGTTTTTATTCAAATAACCATCTCATGCCCTCTTGAATGCATCGATTGAATCGGTCACCACCACACTTCCAGCTGGTGGATTCAAAGCATGATCCACTCGGCAAATGAAATGTTTTTTCTCACATCGCATTTGCTTCTTTTCCAAATCTGTGCCCTTTCATTCTCGATATTTTTACAGGCGGGAATAGTTTCTCCCGATCTGCTTTATTCTGCCTCCGTATGATTTTGAACACCTCTATCAAATCTCCTCTTCGCCTTCTCCCCTCCAGAGAGAACAGTCCCAACCTCTCCAATTTATCTTCATAAATGAAATTTCACATCCCTGGAACCTCTTCTGCGCTCTCTCCAATGTGTTCACACCCTTCCTAAAGTGTCATGCCCAGAGCTGTACACAATATTCCATCTGAGGTCTAACTCGTTTCCTGTATGGGGCAACTAATTTCCACAGTATGTCTCCTGACCTTATACCAAAGATAGAGCTACTAGTGGGAACGCAGCATCCCAAATCAATCGAAAGCTTCAAAAAACAAAACCCCAAATTTTTAAATTTGCATGCGTTGTCCAAACTCGACCAGGTAGTTTGTGCTAAAATATTAGATACAGAGGGAGACACAAGTTAAGTTGATTGTGTGTATTTGATCTTACTTTTCAAAATTGTTCTCTAGTATTATGTTAATAGCTATATCTGGAATACAGGGTAGTTGGGCGGGAGTGAAAGATGAATAATGCATTGTGATTCACATAGATTTTCTTGTGATTCTTCATCCATAATAATAGATTTGCACAGCCTGAGAAATATTTCAAAGCCGAGGTGGAAGGTCTCAAAATAAACCACATGGCTTCATATAGATCGTAGGGATACTAATGTGATGCAAACCACCTTCAGCCTCCCGGAGACAAAAGTAAGGCATGTGGATTTGTACTGAGCTTGTGTAATCCCCTGAATAATACTGAAAGAACATGATGCTCCAGAGTCTATCAGTAAAGAGCAAGAGTAAATATCTGCAGGGGATAACCAAAAGGAGACTTCAGAAAGGGTGCCTCTATCAACCATCCCACAACTGAATCATCAATCATGACATGCCAAACTTTCCCAGAAAAAAACTTTGTTACCAGTGCTCAGGGATCCATGTCAGAAGGATAGGAGGAGAAAGCAGTGTAATAAATGAAAAACTTGTGAAAGAAATAACCACTCAGGTGACACAATTGAGACAGCAACGTTCACAATGAAATTAAAACTCCAAGAACAAGCTGCGGAACATATTAGGAAGAAATTGCATTCACAGAGGCCCAACTCAAAGATTATTGTGAAATATCTAATTATAATAAAGATGTTTAAGAAATATTGGGCTGAATACTCTGCCTCGTGTTGCTGGAAACGTGAATTGCGATCGGGCGGAGAATCTGGCGTCTGTCCAAAATCGAGGTCCACGTCGATTCAGGTGCCATGCTCCGGTCCTTCCCTGGCGGCGAAAAGCAAGTTCGAGCCCCGCACTGATGGGGGCTTACAAAACCAGCATTTTCATGCAATTAGCAGGTTTCTAAACTCACTTCATAGTAAGAGATTGGGTCCCACCCTTTATGGGCGGGATCCAGAGACTGCGACGTCTCGCAAGACCTGGTTAGTTCTCAGGAGGTGTAACGGCCGTTGGGTATCCTGGTGATTCCGGTGGGACGCTGCCAGTAAATCATGCTCATAGTCTCTTACACAAACTGAATGTAAAGTTCAATCATATTATGGTCACTGCTGCCCAAGGCCACCTTCACTATGAGATCATTAATTACTCTCATCTCATTGCACAACACAGGTCTAGTGTAGCCTGCACTCTTGTTGTCTCAGAACATGCTGTTCTAAGAAACTGTCACTAAAAGAATCTATTAACTCCTCATCTAGGCTACCATTGCCCATATGGCTTTTCCGTCCGTATGTAAATTAAAATCTTCCATGATTATCACCGTACCTTCTGACAAGATTCAATTATTTCTTCTTTTATACTCCAACCTACTATGTAATTACTGGACCATGCGTAATCCACGCCGGTGGGACTCGATGGGCACTCGGCCCATCGCGGCACGGAGAATCACCGAGGGAGCCGCTTTCAACGGCGCCCGACCGGCGTGGCGACGACCCCACGCGTGCGATTGGCAGTGATTCTCCGGTGGCCGGAGAATTGGCGGCCTGGCGTCGGAGTGGCTTGGCTGTTCATGACTCCCACAAGTGACTTCTTGCCTTTACCGTTTCTCATCTCTACCCAAACTGATGTGTTGGGTGTTCTGGATCACAAACAGGTCACCAGCACTGGAAGTGGTGCAACTCTATTTTATTATAAGGTTAACTAAATGAACATACTTGAACTGTGGGTAAATGCAATACCAGCTTTAACTGTTGACCCTTGCCTAGTCCTAACCAGGTGATGCACTCAGCACATGGTGAATGTCTGTGTTGCAGGCTGTGAGCTCTGTGCTCTGAGCTGGCTACTACTAGAATGAGTGGGAACTCTCCTGTCCCCTGTCTTTATAGTGCGTGTGCTCTCACTGGTGATTGGCTGTGGTGTTGTATATGCTGATTGGTCCCACTGCATGTCCATCAGTGTGTGTGTGTGTGTCTGCACCATAATATACTGGTGTATATTATGACATACCCCTTTTATATAAAGAACATGTGCCTGCGTGACAATAAATATTGTGTAGTGAATGTACCTGACTATGTGTGTGCCTGTTATTTACATGACTATGTACATGAGGCTAATCTATTTACCCGGAAAGTGCCTGGTGCAGAGAAATAGGGTGTCACACCAACAACAAAATGACCATTATATACAAACTACTGGAACGATGAAACAGGATAACAGAACAGATCAAAGAGTCCAACATTGTAAAACTCATAAGTCAAGTCTCTGAGGTGGGTGGTGAATTCTGGTTGACCGTCAGGGTGGCACACCACTCGTCGTCTGGATCAATGCTGTGCACCGACAGCGGCTGGTGGTTTTGATTCGGGCACAGCCTGTTCTTTATTATAACAGCGACTCGAAAAGGCTCGGGTCCTCGGTGTCACTGATCTACGGAAATCGGAATCGGACTCGGTGAACGTGGGTTGAATCGCCCGAACGTTCCTGCGAGGCTGGCAAAGTACAAAGCGATGCGAATTGGCAGGCTGAGCTGCTCAACAGCAGGCAGCATAGTGGCCAACTCTGCCACATCGTAGGCATTGTCGCGATTTTGCAGGACATTGCCGCTTTAAATGGGCGGAGCCACAGTGGCTACACGTCGTGACGTCAGTACGCTCATTGCGCCACCGCGCATGCGCGATGAGGTCCTGCGTGGTGCTGCGCACCACGTTCCTCCGCGTCACCGTCCCCTCGTTTGGCGCGTACAAGCGCGGGAGGCCTCAAAAAGCGTGCAAAATGGCCGCCCTCGTCCAGGCTGCAGCCTTGGGGGTGTTCAATTGTTTGGACCCTTTCCGCCTCGTGGGGACCTTGCCGCGCCGTTTCAGCCACCTGTATGTGGGAGTACCGGCTGGTGGCATTTTCATGCAGGACACAGGTCTCGATGGCAGTCGCTAGGGTGAGTTGCTTGATTTTGAGGAGCTGCTGATGCAGGGGGTCCGACAGGACACCAAATATGATCTGGTCGTGTATCATGGAGCCGGAGGTGGGCCCATAGCCGCAGGACTGCAGGACTGCGCAAGGATGCGGAGGTGTGTTAAAAAGGATTGTAAAGGCTCGTCCATACCCTGCAAGCGCTGCTGGAACAGGTATCTTTCAAAGCTTTCATTGACCTCTTTGCTGAAGTGGGTATCGAATTTGAGGAGAACCGTCTTGTACTTTGTCTTGTCCTCGTCGTCTGCGAATGTGAGCGAGTTGAAGATGTGGATGGCGTGTTGCCCGGCCGTGGAGAGGAGCAGAGCAATCTTCCTGGTGTCCGAGGCGTTCTCCCTGTCCGTGCCTTCGAGGAAGAGCTGGAAGCGCTGTTTAAAAATCTTCCAATTGACCCCGAGATTGCCGGCGATGCGGAGCAGCGGCGGCGGGTTGATGTTGTCCATACTTCAGGATGCCGGCATGCTGATTAGTTGCAGGTGGGTCTCAGAAATGCTGGTATGCAAATACTCCTTGTACCATGATGTGTTGGGTGTTCTGGATCACAAACAGGTCACCAACACTTTAAGTGGTGCAACTCTATTTTATTATAAGGTTAACTATATTAACATACTGGAACTGTGGATAAATGTAATACCAGCTTTAACTGTTGACCCTTGCCTAGTCCTAACCAGGTGATGCACTCAGCACATGGTGAATGTCTGTGTTGCAGGCTGTGAGCTCTGTGCTCTGAGCTGGCTGCTACTAGAATGAGCAGGAACTCTCCTGCCCCCTGTCTTTATAGTGCGTGTGCACTCACTGGTGATTGGCTGTGGTGTTGTGTATGCTGATTGGTCCCACTGCATGTCCATCAGTGTGTGTGTGAGTCTGCACCATAATATACTGGTGTATATTATGACACAAACTATGTCCTGGATTCCTGAACTTAGATCATCCTACTGTTTTGTGCTAGTTCCATCATTACCTAACAGAGCCACCCCTCCACATTCTCCTCATTTCCTGTGCTTTCTAAATATCCTGCACCCTTCAATACTCAGGTCCCAATCAATATCCTCCTACTGTCATTTCCCAGCAATGGCTATCAACTCGTATTTATTTATTTCATTGTCCACTCTCAGTTCAACTGTTTTGTTTTGGATACTACGTACATTCAGATACAGAGCTTTTCGGTTTATGCTTTTATTCTTTTTATAATCTCTAGCTTTGTCTGTTGATTTACTGTTAGAGATGTAGGCCGGGATTCTCCGATCCCGCACCGGGTCGGATAATCGCTGGGAGGGGGTTGCGAGAATCACGACAAGTCACTCCGACGCCAGGCCGCCGATTCTCCGGCGACCGAAGAATCACTGCTGAAAGCGGCTCCGCCGGCGATTCTCTGTGCCGCGACGGGCCGAATGCCCACCGAGTCCCACCGGCGTGGATTACGCATGGTCCTACCCGGCGGGACCTTGGAGTTCTGGCTGCGGGAGCCGTCCTGGTGGGGGGGGGGGGGGCAGGGGGATTCAACGGGGGGGCCTCCACCGTGGCCTGGCCCGCGATCGGGGCCTACCGATCGGTGGCCGGGCTAATTCCGTGGAGGGCCTACGTTTCTCCGTGCCGGGCCCCTGCAGGGCTCCGCTATATTGCCCGGGATCCGGCAAGGAGACAGCAACCCACGGACATGCGCGGACCCGTGCCGGTGTGGCGCTCCGGCTTTCGACGCCGGAGCAGTGGACACCACTCCGGCATCGTACTAACCCCGTATTAAGGGGTGAATGCCTGGGCCTGGAGGCACTTTGATGCCGGAGTCGCTCATGCTGCTTTTGACGCCGGCGTCAGAACTTGGCCACGGAATTGGAGAATCCCGGCCGTAGTCCCTTTCCCTTCCTCTTACAGGCTATTTTTCATTTCCCATAATGGGCTGGATTCTCCTCCGGTGGGATGCTCCATTTTGCCGGCAACCCGGGGGTTTCCCGATGGCGTGGGGCTGCCCTACAATGGGAAACCCCATTGACCAGCCGGCGTAACGGAGCATCCCGCCGGCGGGATGAAACAGAAATGTGGCGGGGCGGAGAATCCAGTCCAATATCTTTCTCCTTGCCTTGTCTCTGTTCTTTGATTTACCACACTTTCCCACATTTGATCCTCTCCCCACTAATTAGTTTAAAAACCTCTCTACTTCCCTAGTTATGAGGCACACAAGAAAGCCAGTCCCAATAATAGATGTAAAGTTCCAGACGAGGGACCACCCAGAAGCGATGACTGTAAGAAAAACTCAAAGTTCATTTCACCTGCTATAATACAACTCCTGCTTCCCAAAGGATCTCCCGCACCCAACCCACACTTGGGCCGGGATATTTATCTCCCAAGAGGCCCTTGGCTTAAGGGTGTAGCTCCGCCCCCTCATCATGGGAGATCAGGGGCGAAATTCTCCTCAAACGGCGCGATGTCCGCCGACTGGCGCCCAAAACGGCGCCAATCAGACGGGCATCGCGCCGCCCCAAAGGTGCGGAATGTTCCACATCTTTGGGGGCCGAGCCCCAGCATTGAGGGGCTAGGCCGGCGCCGGAGGGATTTCCGCCCCGCCAGCTGGCGGAAACGGCCTTTGTTGCCCCGCCAGCTGGCACGGAAATGACATGTCGGGGCGGCGCATGCGCGGGAGCGTCAGCGGCCACTGACAGTTTCCCGCCCATGCGCAGTGGGAGCGTCTCTTCCGCCTCCGCCATGGTGGAGACCGTTGCGGAGGCGGAAGGGAAAGAGTGCCCCCACGGCACAGGCCCACCCGCGGATCGGTGGGCCCCGATCGCGGGCCAGGCCACCGTGGGGGCAGATCGCCCCGCGCCCCCCCCCAGGACCCCGGAGCCCGCCCACGCCACCTTGTCCCGCCGGTAAATAGGTACTCTAATTTACGCCAGTGGGACAGGCAATTTATCGGCGGGACTTCGGCCCATCCGGGCCGGAGAATCCAGCGGCGCGGCCCGATTCCCGCCCCCGCCGAATATCCGGTACCGGAGACTTCGGCAACCGGCGCGGGCGGGATTCACGGCGGCCAACGGCCATTCTCCGACCCGCTGGGGGGGTCGGAGAATGACGCCCCAGATTCAGATGAGGCTACAGGAACTCTGATTTTGCAGACCCTGTGGCCTCCAGTCGGGTTATAACACCCCTCCCCCATAAGTCCAACATGTCTTCCATCTCGATGGCAGGAGGGGGGAGAGCCTTTGCCCACTTTGCTCGGGCTCAATATGCCCTGTTCTGGGCCCAGAGGAGTGTCACAAATCGGGCAGCAACATTTGTGGGATGAATACCTGGGTGGTTCCACCGTACTTGGCCCAATGGCCACTACTGGATTTGTTTCAACTGCTATTGGCAAAGTCTCCATGAGACGACCTCCTGAAATTCCAAGTTGAGTGTCTCACCGCCTCATTGGTAACAAAAGTGGCTGCTCTGGAAGGGGCACCACTTGTCATGGGGGCTTTGATATGTCCTTGAGGACCTGTAAGGCTCAGCTGTGGAGGTGATCCATGTACCTCTTTGACCCTTTTCCCAGTACTTGTATGGAATATGAGACCGGCCCCGATCGCTTTATGACTTCACTATACCCCATCAGCAAAATTTTGGATGTAGATCGTGTCGCCCGCTTCCAATTCCCTGATGGGTCTGGGTCGTCGTGTTTTGGAGTGTTCCTGCTGGTCGTGGACCTATTCCCCAATGTCTGGCAGGATGAGGCTCAACCATGAGCGCAGGCGACGACCCATTAACATCTCCGAAGTGGCAAGTGCCATGTTTTGGTAATAGATAAGGCAATGGGTCAGAAAGCCCAACTGCAGGATGCCATCTACCAAAGTGAGTTCAGCCACTTTTATGGTGAATAATGCACAAATCCGCTGGGAGTGCATGATTTTGGGCCCCGTACAGCACTATGTGGCGCACGCTGGCCTACAGTGGGTCCGTATGCATCCATGCCTTCACTTGGGCTGCTGTAACTGGCAAGGAATCTGCAAAGTGCAAGGTTGCAATTTCCACGCCTGACATGGCAGTCGTCGGCGCGCTGAGGGTGTCCGCGGGCGGAATCTTCGTTTCGGAAGATGTTCCAACACATATTCACATGCCACCACGAGCAATGCCCAGCGCTGAATGCAGGCAGACACCATGGGGTGGGATTGCCCTATCCTCCTTGAACAACCCCAAAAGAGGCTTGTGGTCCTTATGCCCATAAATGTATGCCCGTATACGTACTGGCAGAATCGCTTCAACCTGAAGATCATTGCCAAACTCTCCTTTTGAGCATAGTTCCACTCTGCCGCCACCAGGGTGCATGAAGCAAACACACATGGGTCATTCCATTCCGTCATCCATTTGGTATGCCAGAACAGCCCGATGCTGTAAGACGAAGCATTGCAGTTTAACAACAGGGCTTGGATAGGTCAAAACAAAATGAGTCAGCAGCTGCAAGGATGAGAAGCGCCGTTTCCCCTCGTCAAACGCCATCTTATGTGGCAGAACCCACAATCATTGCTGGTCCTTCTTTAGCAACAGATGTAATGGGACCAATACAGTTGGCAAATTTGGAATGCCATAATAGCTGATTAGGCCCAAGGAACAGCGGAGTTCCATCAGATCTTTTGGCACAGGGGCCTGCCAGATTGACCATACAGTGTCATCCACTGGGTACAAGCCATTTCGGTCCACCCTGTAACCCAAGCAGACCACTTCTTTTGCGGGGAATGAACACTTTTTGCACTGTACACAGACACCGACTGTCTCGAGCCAATGTAATACATCCTCCAGGTTCTTCATGTGTTCCCGGTCGGACGAACTGGTGATCAACACATCGTCCAGGTTAAACGGCGGCCTGCATTAATCCCCAGAGAATGTTCTCCTCTACCCGCTACAAAATGGCACATGGGGAGAAGACTCTGAAAGGCAATCTGGTTTAGTCATACAGACCCCGGTGTGTATTAATGGTCACGTACTTCCGTGAGGCCAGGTCCAAAACTGACTGCAGATAAGTGTGATTCATGTTGAGCTTAGGGAAGGTACGCCAGAGCTAACAGGTGTTCAATCCTGGGGACATCCCAAACGGGAGGATGCCCGATTTATCGTCATCTTGTAATCCCCGCAGAGATGGATGGAGCTGTCAGGCTTCATGACTGGCACAACCTGCGCAGCCAAATCCGCGAACTGCTCCGGATGACAGATCCCTAATTTTTCCAGGCGGTCCACCTTTGCATCCACCTTAGGCTTCAATGTGTAGGGGATGGGGGGGGGGGGGGGGCAGAAAAGACTATGGATGGGCCTTGGGATTCACCAAAATCTTGTTTGAGGACCCTCAGATGATACCGAATCAGTCTTGAAAAATACCTGGAAAATGCACCACATGCAGCGCATTGGGGTAAATGCAGCCCATCTGTTGCCAACGGTGCCGGAGGCGTTTTAGCCAATCCGGCCCCAGCAAGCTGCGACCCAAGCCGTTTACTACCAGTGGTAGGTTTTCTGACTGTGCTCCATATTCCATGAGGACTGCCAATGTTCTCATGATCTCCAAGGGCTCCCCCATATACGTTGTCAGGCGTGCATTGGTGTCTCGTAATACCAAGCTGTGGATGCCCGAGTGGATTTGGTTGTATGTGCGATGGCTGATTACTGAGACCATAGCCCTGGTATCGAGCTCAACCTGGATGGGGAAACCATTAACCCCGACCTACACCTGGATGAGCGATACCCTTGGCGTTGAAATACAATCACCTGGTCCCCAAAGAAATGGGCCCCCCGGGGGCAGTCATTAGGGTGTAGCGGCGGGCGGATGCGCATCCCCGCTGGTGCCCGTTCCATCAGTTTCGCTGTGTGTTTCTCCGGTGCGTCCATCCCACAGGTCGGGTGTTTCCGGCATGGGGGAGTGCTGGCGTCTCTCTCCACGAAAATGCTAACGCTTGCCCTGACCTCAAGGAGTGCATCCCCAATGGCAGGAATCCTGAACTGCAGCACAGGGAGAGGGTGTTCTGTGCCCACTGGGCTCCCTAGAGTTAAGGTGGCCATTCCGTAAAGCTCCTGGACAGAGCGCTGTGCGCATACCTGGGAGAAAGCCATGTCAGTCAGCTTTTTAAAATTAAGATATGTTACCCCAAGCAAGCAATCTTGGGTCGCCGTATCGCGGATCGCAGACCAACCAGTCTCGGAGTGTCTCGGACAAGGGTCGTCTTAAGAAGTAACTCTTAATGAATTCTAAAGAACTTGAAAAATAACCCTTTTTTTTCATAAATTCATGTTGTTGCCTGAGTTCTTATTGATTTGACCCAATATTATAGAATCTAATTTGTCAACGACTGAAGTCAGATGATCCCATCATTTGTTGAATAATTCTTTGTCACGTTTTGGAAAGAGGTATCTGGAGCTGGATTCTCCATTTTTGGGACTATGTCCCCACGCCGTCGTAAAAACTGTGGCTTTTCACGCCAGAAAAACTGTCATCAAAAGGCCACATATTCACAGCACTGCAGGGGGCTAGCAGGGACCCATCGTGAACCTCATAGCTTTAGCTGCAGATACGGGCCCCCGGACGTCCGGATCAGAGGCCACGCATGCGCACAACGGCGACCTCCAGCGGCTGTGCCGTGGTCCATGGCAGACTCAGACCGCGGAACTGGACCTCGTAAATAGTGCCCCTGATTGGCCGCGCGCCTGACCCGGACTGCCCGCCCAAAAATAGTCCGGTCCCATATGAGGCTGGGGACGCCGCTTTTCGGGGCACGGAGAATCGAGGAACCGCCGCCTGTCCGGATTCCATGCGCAAAAGTGGATTCTCCACCCCGGCGCCGGACTCGATTTTGGCGTCAGGGTGTGGCGAATCCAGCCCCAGATCTGACTCGCTTCCTCAGCAACGATTTTCCTTTCCAAAGAAATTTGAAATATTTACGTAAATCTCCAGCCTTGCCTAGCTGATTTCAGAATCCTCAGAGGTAAACCATCAACTCTTGCTGCGTTATTTATCTGAAGCTTGAGCAACTTTGAGTGTAATTTCTTTTTGAATATCAAACTCCATTAACTATTCTACTCTCAACTCTCATTATCCACCTCCTCTGTAAAAACAGAAGCAAAGTACTTAATTAGCTCTATTTTGTCACCCTCCACAATAAGCTTTGCCATCTTTAGCTCTGAACAGCACCACCCCATGAGGTCCGTGGGGCTTGTGGAATATGAGCTTCCCAGGAAGGGGGTGGATGCCCACCCAGCAAGGACTTGTAAACCGAGCATAAAAGCCGGCCCGAGCAGAGACCGCCATGTTGGTTGCCGCAATGGGGACTGTGATTGTAGATATTTAGTGTCGTGGGCAGCTTGTTGTTCAGCTTGTTGGGAAAAGTAACATAAATCATTCCCTTCCTACGACTGACTTCCTTGGTCATTAAACTGCTGGCGAGGAAAAAAAGAGACTCCGGATTCAGTTTGCAAGACACCCAGCCACCATGACTGACTACTGTGTGAGATATAAGGTTTAAAAATGCTGCTGTTTAGTAAGAATGAAGAGGTATGTTCCAAAAACATATATATAGACATATTCAAAGATGCCAGACAATGCTTGGAATACGAGCATTAACAGGTGATTAAATCTTTACAGATCCAGAGATGGGGTAACCCAAGGTTAAAGAGGTGTGAATTGTGTCAAGCCAGGACAGTTGGTTGGATTTCGCAGGCCAGTTGGTGGGGGATGAATGTAATGCGACATGAATCCCAGGTCCCGGTTGAGGCCGCAGTCATGTGTGCAGAACTTGGCTATAAGTTTCTGCTTGGCGATTCTGTGTTGTCGCGCGTCCTGAAGGCCGCCTTGGAGAACGCTTACCCAGAGATCAGAGGCTGAATGTCCTTGACTGCTGAAGTGTTCCCTGACTGGAAGGGAACATTGCTGCCTGGTGATTGTCGCGTGATGTCCGTTCATTCGTTGTCGCAGTGTCTGCATGGTCTCGCCAATGTACCACGCTTCGGGACATCCTTTCCTGCAGCGTATGAGGTAGACAACGTTGGCCGAGTCGCACGAGTATGTACCGCGTACCTGGTGGGTGGTGTTCGCACGTGTAATGGTGGTATCCATGTTGATGATCTGACATGGATCTCTTGCAGAGATTGCCATGGCAGGGTTCTGTGGTGTCGTGGTCACTGTTCTGAAGGCTGGGTAGTTTGCTGCAAACAATGGTTTGTTTGAGGTTGCGCGGTTGTTTGAAGGCAAGTAGTGGGGGTGTGGGGATGACCTTGGCAAGATGTTCATCTTCATCGATGACGTGTTGAAGGCTGCGAAGAAGATGTCGTAGTTTCTCCGCTCCGGGAAAGTCCTGGACGATGAAGGGTACTCTGTCGGTTGAGTCCCGTGTTTGTCTTCTGAGGAGGTCGGTGCGGTTTTTTGCTGTGGTGCGTTGGAACTGTCGATCGATGAGACGAGCGCCATATCCCGTTCGTAAGAGGGCATCTTTCAGCGTCTGTAGATGTCTGTTACGCTCCTCCTCGTCTGAGCAGATCCTGTGTATACGGAGGGCTTGTCCATAGGGGATGGCTTCTTTAATATGTTTAGGGTGGAAGCTGGAGAAGTGGAGCATTGTGAGGTTAGCCGTGGACTTGCGGTAAGGCAAAGTGCTGAGGTGACCGTCCTTGATGGAGATGAGTATGTCCAAGAATGCAACTGGTTTTGGAGAGTAGTCCATGGTGAGTCTGATGGTGGGATGGAACTTATGTCATCCTGTAGTCGTTTCAGTGATTCTTCGCCGTGGGTCAAAAGGAAAAAAATGTCATTGATGTATCTGGTGTATAACGTCAGTTGAATGTCCTGTGCGGTGAGGAGGTCTTGTTCAAACTTGTGCAGGAAGATGTTGGCATATTGAGGGGCAAATTTGGTCCCCATGGCTGTTCCGTGTGTCTGAAAGGCCACTTCAACCATTCAAAAAAGGCATGAAAAAGCAGACCCCGGGTTCCATAGACACGTGACTGGCAAGATTCCTTTTTAATTACAGGACGACGACACACGTAACAACAGGGGTGACCCCAGCAGAACTGCTGATGGCCTACAGGCTTAGGACCCGGTTAAGCCCGACGTTCCCAAAGCTGGGTGGGAAAGTGGAAGTACAGCAAGAAGTATAAAAAAGGTACCATGACTGTCAGGTGCCAGGGTGGAATTTCCATTCAGGAGACGCGGCCTATGTCTGCAACTTTGGAGATGGGGCCCTCTGACTCCCTGGAGTCATAATTGAGAGAACAGGACCAGTCTCCCTCAAAGTCAAAGTCCAAGGGAAGATCCAATGCAAGCATGTGGACCATCTCAAGAAGTGGGAGCCTGGACTACACAGCCCAATCTGAAACGTTGACGCCTCCGCCTTGCCAAGAACCACCCCTCAGCCAGGAAACCCATCCAACTGTAGGCCATCGAGCGGACCAGCAGGAGGAATATGACTCCGCTTGGACATGGGCACAGAGGCATCCATGAAGAGTGACAATGTTGTGTGTGGCGCCGAGGTTCCAGCAATAGCCCTCCGAAGTTAGGCCAGAAAAAGTCGGTCAATCAACCGGTACACATCTCTCGACCCAGACCCACCGCAGGCAGAAGTTCAATCTCAGGCAAAGCGGCGCGGAAGGCCTCCTCTGATGACGGTGGTGGGAACATTCTGACTTGGTGGGGGCAGGGTGTCATAACCCCCATGAGGCCCACGGGGAAACCATTATCGATCTCCCCATGCAGAGAATATAGCTTCCCAGGTTGGGGGTGGGTGCCCACTCAGCTGGGGCTCCTTAAAACCCGATCAGGGACTGCAATATTTCATCAGGAAATGTGATTGTGGATAGTCACTGCCATGGGCAGCTTATTGTTGAAAATGAAATAAATCTTTCCCCTCCTATCGCTGGCTTCCTTGGTCATTAAAAACAGGTTTACACATTAGGACTAATTTTAACGTTAATTGGATTAGCAGATGATACAGTTCTCAGCAGCTCAAAGCCTGCAATTTTAACTGATGGGCTTCATGTTTGTGTTGCCAGTCAGCTGCCTGCATGAAAAGGGAAGAAAATGTTAGCAGGCCAGGTGGCAGCAGACTTTTCTGCAACAAGAGATCAATAGCCGGCACCAAAAGAACATTCACCAACAAGGTAAGTTGTGTAATGAGGGTACAGAAGAGTATTGTGGGTGTGAAAGTAGTGATGGAACAGGCAGGGCAGAAGCAGACTCTGCTTTCCTTGCATGAAGTAAAATAGAAAAATGGTATAAATGCACTTCTTGCTCCAGCTTCTTGTCCCACTTTCTTGAATCAGTGGGTTAGCTGTGATGGCTTTGCCACTCTTGCTACAGATAAGAATTGCAGTCGAGGGCTGATAATTTCATCAGACTCAAATCTATATATGGCTAAAGTAGGACCCTGCTGATTTTAGGTGTGTGTCCTTGAGGAGAATATCATGGTGGTGACGGGGGTTTCAGCCACCAGTTGGAAGGCCAACCACATCTTGTGCCACTCGGACAATTAACAGGCCAGTGGTGAGCCTTCCTAAAGGATCAAGGATCCCTGGGGCAGAGGTCCCAATTGCCGAGAGCAGCCTGCTGAGAGCAGCCAGCTAATCAAGAGCAACACCACCTGAGGCCTAAGATCGAGGAGGGACCCAGACATGGATTAAGTACTGAAGGGCATCACAAGAGGGGGGGGGGGGGGTCACACGGGGTGGGATACAGCAGCAAAAGTAGAGGTGGGTGACTCTCATCAAGTATCAAGCACTGAGTGTCTCTGACCAAGGCGCCCCCTGCCACTCCCTAATCCCTGCATGACAAGTCTCCCGAGCACCACTGCATTCATTGTCCACTGAAGTGCTTCAATAAGTGGTGATGTAGAGGGTGCCATCTCTGCTACTCCACTACTGGGCCGATATCTGGGTTTGAGTATCTGTGTGTGTCTCTCTCCAGCTGGCACTGAAACTTCAGAGGCCAGGGGATGCCGCACTGGGACACCTCCACGGAAGAGAGCACTGAATCAAGCCTGCCGTTTATCCCTAACCGGAAGCCTGAGGCTTATATCACACAGATATCCAGACCCCTACCAATGCCCAGGTGATTCTCTCTCTTGCCGGTGGTGCAACACCCACCCGGTTCCTACTTCGCTGGAGTAGCTTTCCCAAGAGAGAGAATAGGACACTGCTGTTTATTACCTAACCAGCAGCCTGTCCTGAGTGAATCGCTCAAGATGACCCTAGATTCTTGAACCCGGAATTAAGGTGAGGAATATCTTAACAATGACTTGGTCAGAGATCGCTGGTGAGAGATTGAAGAATTTAAACGACTCCAATTATCAGCAAATCAAGGTTTATTGCAAAACCCAGGTCAAAATCATCAAACAGAAGAAATTATAATAAAATCTTAAACTCTAACACAAACTAAGTCTATTCAGAAAGTACTATAACGGACACAACAAAAAATCTTATTGTTACACAGTTTTAGCAATGACACAGAACACAAATCAAGTCCCCTTCCCCAAAGCCTCAACCACTATCAAGGTCAAGGGAGTTTCGCAAGCTGCTGCAGGGTACTTACAGTCACAGGCTGCAGAGGTCAAGTCAAAGGTGGAGAGGTCGAGCCAAGAGACCCTCAATCGAAACACAGCCCCTTTTATATCCGTTTTACCAGGCTTTTTCCTGTGTTCGGCCAGCCCCTTTTGCATTGAATTGGTAAGGTTTAAAGTTCCCGCTGGTCCCGCCCCCTTTGAGCCGGTCAGAGCTGTCGACTTCCGGGTTTTCCTCCCCCTTTGCGTTGTATCGGTCCAAGTTTAAAGTTCCCGCTGGTCCCGCCCCCTTTGAGCCAGTCAGAGCTGTTCGCTTCCGGGTTTTCCTCGCAGGTCCGCTCCTTCCAGCCAGGCAGACCTGCCGCGATTTGAATTTGGCGCCGACTCCGCCCCCTCCTCCCAGTGAGTTCCTGCCGGTGACTTCTGTCAAGATTGGAGTACCTCCCCCAGGTCCGCCTCCAACTTGGTTTTTTCTACCGTTTATCTTCAAGGGGCTTTTCCAGCGCAATATACTGAACCCAGACAGTCTGCTTTTTAGGATAACAAGGTTAAGCTCTCTTGTGAAGATTTTCAAAGTCTTCCAGCTGCTCCGGAGATGGCTGCTATTCTCACCTTGCTATGTTGATGGGGTGTTAATTGGATTCTACTCTGGTGGAGGCCAAGTCATTTACATCTGCATGGGGCTATGACCATCCCATTGTCCTGCTTGCAGGCAGGCCCCCTGTGTATTCCCGTGCCCCTTTGTCTGTGTTTTAATCTTATCTCGTTGTCTGGCTCCTTCTTCCTTGTAGCTCCTAGGGGGGGGTTTGTAAATGCCTATGCCCCTACTCAGCTCAGCGGACCAAGCCTGCTGGGAAATCTGGTTACGTTCTCTTGGCTGAAAAGTCAGTTTACAGTCTCTGGGTTTTATTCTTGGGCAGTCCAAAAAGGGCCGAATTGCCCGAAAACCTTACAGATGCCCCTTCGATACGTCCCTACCTGCTTGGACCGTATCGACACAGGTGAAGGGCAATCATTTCCTTTTGTGTGGACCGTAGGCCCCCCCTCAACATCATGCGAAACTACAAGTCCCAAGACAGTTCCCTTAATCTAGGCTACCCCTGATTTCAATGAAAGGGAAAGACAAGACCATACTTAATTCAAACACACAGTAACATACACACATTTCACCGGAACCCCAAACGTAAGGGTCCCTGTACATATATCACAATCAAGTAACTGAAACCCGCGAATCCATACAACTATTTACATTTGAATCTCTTTATTTCACTAAGGATCCTCTTTTCTTGGCTGCACTTCGCTTCTTCCCGTTGAAGGCTCTTCATTTTTCCTCCGTCGTCGATACCTGCAGCTGAGAGGTTTAGTCCAACTGAGGCGACAGCATAATGTACCCCCTTGTACAACATTTTCTTTGTGGGGACAAACACTAAACCATTCTCAGGCCCCCCTGGTGGTGATCGGACAGTTGTGAGGGTCGATCGGTTGGGCTGTGGGCAGGGGTCGCTTTACCTGAACCAGCAGTTCGGTAGCTTTTACAGTCATCCCTTCCCTGGGCGTTACACATCCCTCCCCACTGCGGTCAATTCATCCCGTTCCCTGGGTTCTGCCACCGCCCAACAAAAGTGATCGATGCCCCTTGTGGACATGCCTTGGTAGAAACACAAATAAATGCCCTGGTCAGAAGCCCACCACTTATCCCAGCAAACGGTGATCCTACCCGGTGACCCCGTGATGGTCCGGTAGGTGTTGTTGTCCAGGCGTTCCCAGTCCGAGGACCGATCCCTCATGTCCAGGCTCAGCTTCCTGAGCCACCACCATCTCCCCAAAGGAACGTCCCCCTTACAGGTTAACCACACCCACCTGCCCTCAGTCACCCTAACCCGGTCAGTCGCCACCTGTATCTCCTCGCAGAGTACAGAGGCCTCTCCATAGGTGAAGCTCTGGTGGCTGGAGTACCTGGTCGAGTTCGACCCCAGCCACCCAGGCCACCTCCCCAGGTGTGAGTAGCGGGTCTGCTCTGTGGCCACCTGGTCTTCCTGTCCGGTAGTGACAAGAGGGGCTCTGCCGCCAGAGCACCCATAGAAGAAGGACTCTTCTGTCTCGCCTCTGCGGAGTTCTCCCGGTCCCACCATCGCCAAGATCATCAAACTCCACATCGTCGGGTGCCCCATCTGTAAAAGAGACAAAACACATCCTTGCCTCTACAGAACTACCTACCTTAAAGTGCATGGGTTCTATCCGGCGGCAGCAGCAGCTTCCGCTTTGAAGTTGTGAAATCAACATGAAATTGCCGCAGCCTGTCTGTGGTTCTGTGTCCACAGCCCGGCTCCACCAGGGTCCTAGTGCCTGCTGCTATCCGGCGGCAGCAGCAGCTCCCGCTTTGAAGTTGCCGCAGCCTGTCTGTGGTTCTGTGTCCACAGCCCGGCTCCACCAGGGTCCTAGTGCCTGCTGCTCCATCATTATACCATTGCACTAGGCGCTTCTGTGATCCCACGATCCTAAATAACCCACACACCACTACACACTAATTAGAAACTAGGAGGGGGAAAATGATATATACAATGCCACCCGTCTCCGGGTGGCCAAATTAAAACTGGGCCCCGCTAAACTGGGGCAGTTCACCTGTTTGGACCAACGGCTCGGGCCAGACCGTCCCCTCCTGGGGGTTCGGGCTGCCCCTTGCCTCTCCTTCCCCAACAGGGTTCGGTGATCCCTCAGCGCTCCCTTCTACTCGGGCCCCCTTACTGCGGGACCGGGTTCTAGGGAGGTGTGATGGGGACCATCTTACCGGGGGCTTGGAGACCCGATTGCTCCTTCGTCCCCTGACTGGTTCCCAAGCCCAAGGTGATACCTCCACTTCCTCCGCCTCCTTAGCCTCTATACTAAGGCAGGCTACCTGACCCACAGGTAAGGGCTTGGGAATCGTTACTGTCCCTGGGCTGGGTGCTTGCAGCACTGTCGGTTTCTTTGGGACTGCCCCTTCGGGACAGCACCTTGTCACCGGTTGTGTGACCGTGGAGTCAGGGACCTCCCCCACCGTCGTTAATTCTACGGGGGGTTTCTCCACTACCACCCCCAGTCTTCCCCCCACCTTGCTCTTTCTTGCCCTTATGGGGTGGAACAATTTAAATTGACTGATGTGGCGTTCGCATGGGTCCCACCTTAAGGGATTTAAACTGCAAATAGCCGCTGAGGCAGCCTCCAGAATGGGACCCTGCACCTGGACCGGACCAGGGTCTGGGGCTAGAACTACCCCTGCGCTCCCTTTTTCCTGAGGCTGTTCCCTGGGTAGTCATACGGGTTCTTGTGGTGTGGGTGCGGGCAGGCCCTGGCCCGTTGCCATTGCCACCTGTCCTGAGCCTTGCAAAAGGGCTTAAATTTTACTTACCTCGATGGTTTCCGGGGCAGCTGCTCCTGCCGCCGGGGTCTGAGTCTCTACTGCGGGAGCCCTCTCCTGCTTGCTAGGGTTTTTACATTCCCTCTTGAAATGCCCGGCCTTCCCACACCTGTAGCATACCGGTTTCTTGTCGGAGGTCCGGGTGCCCTCATGCTTCCACTCTCTCTTAGGGGCTGCTGGCGCGATTTCATGCACCCTACCCTTAAGGGGCTTGTCCTCACCCCTCTCCCCGTTGCGATATGCAAGGGTGAGTTTTCTAAGGACCTCTGCCTCATTAAGGTCCGGACTCTGCGGGTCGAACCAGTGTTCGGCCTTTGCCCTAACGTGAGGGAGACAGTTAGCTACGAGGGTCTTCAGCCAGTGGGCTGTTCTCTCATCTAAATTCTGCCTATCCGCGGGAGTCCCACACGCCTCCACATAGACAGTCCACAGCCTGTCTGCGAACATATTTGGCGATTCCCCTAGCTGCTGCTTGGTTTCCCCCACCCTCATGAAGGGGCTACCCAGATTCAAGCCCATTGCCTCCAGAACAGCAGTCCGTGCTGCCACCCATGTGTCAGGTCGTCCCCCATTCCCGGAGGTCACTGCCCTGCATAGTTGGGGATCTAGGGTCATCAGGAGCATCCTTATTTGCTCCCCCTCGTCGCATTCATTAATGCTGGCTGCCTGCTCCACCTCCATAAAATGAAGCGACGGATCCCCTTTTGGAGTTAGCCTGGGAACGTGGGCCACCATCCCCCTGAGCGCGGATGCCCCATGAGGAATGATAATGTCGCCCTCAACCGGTCCCCTATTCGCCAGCCCCGCCGGGGGACCATACCTTCTCTGTCTGACAGGGCACATCTGCCCTACCTGGGGTTCCTGCTCCTCCTCCCCACTGTCCAGCTCTCCTGCCCCGTTGGGTAGCCCCCCTGTCCCCGGGCTAACTACCCATATAGGAGACGCCGCTATCTGGGGATACACCACTGACCCCCCTTGGACCTGCCCCTGATCGGGCGGTCCAAACCCTACCTGCTGACCCGGCCCCATCACCGGCATCCCAGGCAGCGGTCTGTCCCCATCCCATGGGGACCCACATACGAAACCAGGCGGACACGCCGCCAGCTGGGGGTACCCTGCCGACCCCCCTTGGACTTGCCCCTGAACGTGCAGTCCGATCCCCCCCTGCCGACCCGGACACAATCCCGGCGCCTCAGGAGGCGGTCTATTCCCCTTGGCCTTTGGGGAATCATCCGCTGCGAGGAACACCTTGCCCCTAGGGAACCCCCCTGGACCTACCAGGTGTACCTGTCCCCTGACCTTGGACAAGGTCTCCTCCAACTCCGTTATTCGTGCCTGGCACGGCCCATGAGCACAGTCCCCTACTTCCTCGCGAGCCACTCGGTACGCTGCCTGGATGTCTCGGAACTTCCCCTCCAGCTTCCTACACTGCTCTGTACTCCGAGCATAGAGTTCCTGGAGCCTCCGTTCCTTTTCTTTACCCTCCACTATCTGGCAGTGGAGATAGTCCTTCTCGCGCCGGTTAGACTCGCTTTCCTGTAGGCTGCCCCGTTTAATTTCTGCCAATTCCTCCCGCAGTCGTTCCGCTGCGCTAGCGCTGTCCCCTGCGCTGGCCCTCACTTCTCCCAACTCCTGCTCTAATTCTTCGACCCTTTGCTCTGTTTTGACTACCTGCTGGGACAGGCAGACCAGCCAAACTGCCTTCTCCAAGTGCCTTTTGTGCGCCTTACTTTCTGTCCATGCAGCCGCTGCCATTACCGGTTGCTCCGCATTGATTAGTTCTGAGACCCAAGGTTTGGTGAGGTTGACCTTTTGCCACATATACGAGAAGATTCTCTCCTCCATTTTACTTCGTTCCCTCACTCCCTCTGCCAAGTCACATACTCCACGCCACCGGGGTCCCTTCGTGGTCGCCATTGTAGAGGGTGCCATCTCTGCTACTCCACTACTGGGCCGATATCTGGGGTTTGAGTATCTGTGTGTGTCTCTCTCCAGCTGGCACTGAAACTTCAGAGGCCAGGGGATGCCGCACTGGGACACCTCCACGGAAGAGAGCACTGAATCAAGCCTGCCGTTTATCCCTAACCGGAAGCCTGAGGCTTATATCACACAGATATCCAGACCCCTACCAATGCCCAGGTGATTCTCTCTCTTGCCGGTGGTGCAACACCCACCCGGTTCCTACTTCGCTGGAGTAGCTTTCCCAAGAGAGAGAATAGGACACTGCTGTTTATTACCTAACCAGCAGCCTGTCCTGAGTGAATCGCTCAAGATGACCCTAGATTCTTGAACCCGGAATTAAGGTGAGGAATATCTTAACAATGACTTGGTCAGAGATCGCTGGTGAGAGATTGAAGAATTTAAACGACTCCAATTATCAGCAAATCAAGGTTTATTGCAAAACCCAGGTCAAAATCATCAAACAGAAGAAATTATAATAAAATCTTAAACTCTAACACAAACTAAGTCTATTCAGAAAGTACTATAACGGACACAACGAAAAATCTTATTGTTACACAGTTTTAGCAATGACACAGAACACAAATCAAGTCCCTTCCCCAAAGCCTCAACCACTATCAAGGTCAAGGGAGTTTCGCAAGCTGCTGCAGGGTACTTACAGTCACAGGCTGCAGAGGTCAAGTCAAAGGTGGAGAGGTCGAGCCAAGAGACCCTCAATCGAAACACAGCCCCTTTTATATCCGTTTTACCAGGCTTTTTCCTGTGTTCGGCCAGCCCCTTTTGCATTGAATTGGTAAGGTTTAAAGTTCCCGCTGGTCCCGCCCCCTTTGAGCCGGTCAGAGCTGTCGACTTCCGGGTTTTCCTCCCCTTTGCGTTGTATCGGTCCAAGTTTAAAGTTCCCGCTGGTCCCGCCCCCTTTGAGCCGGTCAGAGCTGTTCGCTTCCGGGTTTTCCTCGCAGGTCCGCTCCTTCCAGCCAGGCAGACCTGCCGCGATTTGAATTTGGCGCCGACTCCGCCCCCTCCTCCCAGTGAGTTCCTGCCGGTGGCTTCTGTCAAGATTGGAGTACCTCCCCCAGGTCCGCCTCCAACTTGGTTTTTTCTACCGTTTATCTTCAAGGGGCTTTTCCAGCGCAATATACTGAACCCAGACAGTCTGCTTTTTAGGATAACAAGGTTAAGCTCTCTTGTGAAGATTTTCAAAGTCTTCCAGCTGCTCCGGAGATGGCTGCTATTCTCACCTTGCTATGTTGATGGGGTGTTAATTGGATTCTACTCTGGTGGAGGCCAGGTCATTTACATCTGCATGGGGCTATGACCATCCCATTGTCCTGCTTGCAGGCAGGCCCCCTGTGTATTCCCGTGCCCCTTTGTCTGTGTTTTAATCTTATCTCGTTGTCTGGCTCCTTCTTCCTTGTAGCTCCTAGGGGAGGGTTTGTAAATGCCTATGCCCCTACTCAGCTCAGCGGACCAAGCCTGCTGGGAAATCTGGTTACGTTCTCTTGGCTGAAAAGTCAGTTTACAGTCTCTGGGTTTTATTCTTGGGCAGTCCAAAAAGGGCCGAATTGCCCGAAAACCTTACAGTGAGATGGGAATGTTGTCCACAGGCCTTCCTGCCTTGGAATTAATCAGGTTGAACATAGGAAGGGGGCAAGGTTTCAAGACTTTGTTAATATTATTGTCAAGTCTACAATCAAGACAATAACCCCATGATTTCCTACTCATGGTTAACTGTTTTCAGGCACAAAGCAAACACCAGGCAGTTGAATTTCTCACCCCGTCGCTTTCATCAGCATTTTTCAACCCCTCACAACCAATATGATTACTTAATTTTTAGAGGGTAAATATCTCTTTGGAAACTTATTTTATATATCTTGGGCTGGATTCTCTGATTCACCAGCTGCGTGTGGTTCGCTGGCAGCAAGATTCCACACTCCTGCCGCTTGTCAATGGGATTTCCCATTGAAGCCAACCCACGCTGATGGGAAACCCACGGGTGGGCTGCTCTGCTGGTAAGAAAAGAGAATCCAAAAGGGCGGAGAATTCCAACCTATATGTTTGACAGCTTTAACTTTCATCCAGTTGAATATCTGAGTTAACCAATTGGTGGTAAGTTGAGATGCACAGAATAAGAGCACAACTTATCTGTTCACATATGTTCATGTAAATTAACTTCTCGATCATGCAACTCAAATGTTTGGTACTCGTAATATTAGTGGTGAGACACGGAGGGCGAAATTCTCCGTTATCGGCGGAAAGTCCGCCGATCGGCGCAAAAAACGGCGCAAATCCCACTTGCGTCACGTCATAAAAATGGGCCGATAGTCTGCGGCCCGAAATGGGCTAGCAGCGACGTAACGGGATCCGCGCTTGCGCAGTGGTTCACGCCGTGCAGCGTCATACGCGCTGCACGGCGTGACGGCTCATAAGGCCGTGCAGCTCCCCCCCACCCGACCGGAACAGCCGACCGCAACACCCGACTTGATGGCTGGCCGTCGCTCAGCCCCGAGGTTCAAGTCACACGATGTGGAGGCGCTCCTGGACGCGGTGGAGCAGAGGAGGGACGCCATGTATCCCGGGCACGGCCGCAGAGTTGCCCCACGCCACAGCCGGCGTCTGTGGAGGGAAGTGGCAGAGGCCGTCACCGCTATGGCCCTGACACCACAGACAGGCATCCAGTGCCACAAGAAGGTGAACGACCTCGTCAGAGCAGGCAGGGTGAGCCTCCCCATATCCCCCCTCCCCCATATCCCCCCTCCTCCATATCCCCCCCTCCCCCATATCCCCCCCTCCCCCATATCCCCAAGTGAATCCAGCCCTAACCTTAACCTCTGCAATGCACGCACAACCGATGGCGTGCATTCATATACCTGCCTAACTGTTGCCTTTTACCCCTGCCACCCCCCCCCCCCCCCCACAGGAGAAGCGCGCACACAACAATAGGGAGCATGTGAGGACTGGAGGAGGGCCCGCTGATGAGAGGCCACTGACCGTACACGAGGAAAGGGCCCTGGAACTGGCTGGCGGACCTGAGGACCGGGAGGTTGCTGATGCAGAGGTCGGGGGCCCACGAGCAAGTGAGCCATCAACAGCCCGTCCCCATATCCCCCCTCCCCTATATCCCCCTCCCCCGTATCACCTGATCACTGCCTGATGTCTAACCATGCATGCTTCATTGTGTATCGCAGGACCAAACGTCCAGGCACCCATCCCCGCAGATGCACACCGTCCGCAGGATGCCCCTCGGAGACCACAGGAGACGGAGAGACCCGCACCCTCCAGCATGCGACGCCCGCAGGATGCCCCTAGCACACCACGGGAGACGGAGAGACCCGCACCCTCCAGCATGCGACGCCCGCAGGATGCCCCTCGGAGACCACGGGAGACGGAGAGACCCGGACCCTCCAGCATGCGACGCCCGCAGGATGCCCCTCGCACACCACGGGAGACGGAGAGACCCGGACCCTCCAGCATGCGACGCCCGCAGGATGCCCCTCGGAGACCACAGGAGACAGAGAGACCCGCACCCTCCAGCATGCGACGCCCGCAGGATGCCCCTCGCACACCACGGGAGACGGAGAGACCTGGAGCAACAGGGAGACGACACCCCCGTCACGTGCGGGAGCGACCACCCAGCGATGAGGGGGGCAGCCACAGGCCCCCGTCACATCCGAGCCAGGACACCACTACCCAGGACACCACTATCCAGGACACCCCTACCCGGGACACCCCTACCCGGGACACCCCTACCCGGGACACCCCTACCCGGGACACCCCTACCCGGGACACCCCTACCCGGGACACCCCTACCCGGGAAGACGAAATACCGGACAGTGACTCAGAGTGGATGGGTGGAGACGAACCCCCACCCCAAAGTGCCATGGAGTCAGAGTGGGACGAAGAGCACGACACAACGCCACTGCTGTCACCAACACCCTCCACCATTGCAGAAACACTCACCACGGTTGGGCACTTTAGCGATGAGGCGTCTGGTACACTCACTGGTGCGCACAACACAGCCGTCCCGGTACAGCAGGTGGAGGTAGGAGCAGCAGAGGGACCGGGTGGTCGGAGGGCAGCCCAGGCCAAGCGAACATCTGCCGCCCAGATGGATCCCGGGTTCCTGCAGTTACCACACCCACACATAGATCCGATGCAACCACCGACACGGAGACGAGCGAATAGGGTGACGGGTGGCTTGCGGCGGCTGCGATCGCAGGTGGAGGAGTCCACACGCGTCCAGGAGCTGGGAGTGATCCCGGTCATGCGTGCCACCCAGGCTGACACCGCACGGGTGGCGTCCGCGGTGGAGGCAATGGGTGCGACGGTGTCAGACATGGGGAACGGTTTGCGAGGCCTGGGGCCTTCCGTGCAGGCGGCGTCTGTGGCCCAGGAAATGGCTGCCCTCTCACAGGAGGCCATGAGCCAGTGCCAGCGCCAGATGGCAGAGGCGCTCAACGCCATAGCCCAGTCTCAGCAGGCCATGGCCCAGTCTCAGCAGGCCATAGCCCAGTCTCTGCAGGCCATGGCCCAGTCTCTGCAGGCCATGGCCCAGTCTCTGCAGGCCATGGCCCAGTCTCAGCAGGCCATGGCCCAGTCTCAGCAGGCCATCGCTGAGGGCATCGGCGCCAGTGGCCATGTGCGAGCCGGCGTCGCACTGTCACAGACAGGGTTTGACAACCCCCTGGGCTCCATGGCTGCAAACCTGCAGACCCCTGTCGATACCAGCACGGGCCTCCAGGACTGGCAGCGCCAGATGTCGGGGGCGCGTCGGATGGCCAGTCCGTTCGCATCCCCCACCCATGTAGAGGCCTGGGGGCCATCAGGCACCCCGAGGGAGGAGGAGGTGGTGTGGTCCGTCCCGGCTCCCTCTGTAGGGGAGGTCCCGGTACACCGCGACACCTCGGACTCCCCCCCCCTTCCGTCCCAGGTGCATCGGATGGGCAACGGGCAGGACAGGCTGGCAGCTCGCCATCCCAGTCGCCCGGGCCGCAGCCTGGCCCATCTAGGCCAGGACGCCCCAGGAAACGGCCGCCAAAGGGATCCAGTGTCAGAGGGCAGGAATCACAGGCGTCCACCTCCAGTTCTGCTGTACCGTCTGGGGAACCACGTAGACGTAGTCAAAGGGCCCGTAAGGCCAAACAATTAGACACTGAGTAAGTTGGCACGGGTGCAGGGCACAGATGAGTTTTAGGGGCTAGGGCACGTGCATGAACCCCTTTGGTTATTAAAGTCAATGTTACACCTACCGAAGCTGCCTTTGTGCTCTGTCCAAAGTGTGCGGGCGTGTCATGTACGTTGAGCGCATGTGTGTGTGTGACGGGTGGTCTTACCTCAGCCCCAGGTGAGTCTGCCCCCTTCCCCCTGGGCCGCCATCAACATCCCCCGGGCAGAGGACGGGACCGTGCGCTGCAGTGTCACAGCCGCATGCAGGGATGGTCTGGGTGGATGGTGGTACTGTGGCCATGGGTCAGACATAGTCCAACGATGTAGAGCCAGGAGCTCATCGGAGGCGGGTTGTCATCATCCTCCATGGCCTGCGATAGACACGCGTCCACCGCAACTGGGTGAGCCCGGCCCGTTGTGCCGCCGGTGGATCGGCAAATGGGGGGGGGGGGGGGGGGTTGTGTGCATGCGGGTGGGGTGTGTGGGGTTGGGGAGGGGGGTGAGGGTGCTGGGTGGGTGGATGGGTGGTCGGCTGTTGCCATGGTGTGCGGTCTGTGGCCATACTACCCGATTCCCACGCCCATCTCGTCAGTGAAGCGGGCGTCTATCAGTCTGTCCCGTGCCCGCTGGGCCAGCCGGTAACGGTGGACAGCCACCCGCCTGTGCCTACCCCGTCTGCCCTGACCATTGCCCCCATCCCCCTCATCTGAGGAGGACTGCGCCTCTTCCTGCTGCTCCTCCACTCCGCCCTCCTCTGCCTGCGGCACATCGCCCCTCTGCTGGGCTATGTTGTGCAGGACGCAGCACACCACAATGATGCGGCCGACCCTATCTGACCGATACTGGAGGGCGCCCCAGAGAGGTCCAGGCACCTGAAACGCATCTTCAGCACGCCAAAGCACCTCTCGATCACTCCCCTTGTCGCTACATGGGCATCATTATAGCGGTTCTCCGCCTCATTTCGTGGCCTCCGTATAGGCGTCATCAGCCACGATCGCAATGGGTAGCCCCTGTCGCCCAGCAACCAGCCCCTCAGCCGGGGATGGCGTCCCTCGTACATGCCGGGGATGGATGACCGCGACAACACGAATGAGTCGTGTACACTGCCTGGGTGACGGGCGCAGACGTGCAGGATCATCATGCGGTGGTCGCAGACCACCTGTACGTTCATCGAATAGGTCCCCTTCCTATTAGTGAACACGGCCCTGTTCTCTGCAGGTGGCCGCACCGCGACGTGCATCCCATCGATCGCGCCCTGGACCATGGGGAACCCGGCAAAGTCAGAGAAGCCCACGGCCCGGGCACCTTGGCTGGCCCGGTCCACGGGGAAGCGGATGTAGCGGTGCGCCATGGCATAAAGGGCATCTGTCACTGCCCGGATGCACCGATGTCTGCGATATGCCGGACAGGTCCCCACTCGGTGCCTGGAATGACCCCGTTGCATAAAAGTTCAGGGCCACCGTAACCTTGACGGACACGGGGAGAGGGTGTCCCCCGCCAGTGCCATGCGGTGACAGGTGTGCCAGCAGGTGGCAGATGTGTGCCACGGTTTCCCGGCTCATCCGGAGTCTCCCCAGCACGGACCCCCCCCAACCTCCACCCCAGCACGGACCCCCCCCCCAATCTCCACCCCGGCACGGACCCCCCCCAACCCCCAACCTCCACCCCAGCACGGACCCCACACCCAACCTCCACCCCAGCACGGACCCCACCCCCCAACCTCCACCCCCCAACCTCCACCCCGGCACGGACCCCCTCCCCAACCCCCAACCTCCACCCCAGCACGGACCCCCCCCAACCCCCAACCTCCACCCCAGCACGGACCCCCCCCCCCCAACCTTCACCCCAGCACGGACCCCCCCCCAACCTCCATCCCAGCACGGACCCCACCCCCAACCTCCACCCCAGCACGGACCCCCCCCCCCAACCTCTACCCCAGCACGGACCCCCCCCCCAAATCTCCACCCCGTACGGACCCCCCCAACCTCCACCCCAGCACGGACCCCCCCCAACCTCTACCCCAGCACGGACCCCCCCCCAACCCCCAACCTCCACCCCAGCACGGACCCCCCCCCCAACCTCCACCCCAGCACCGACCCCACCCCCCAACCTCCACCCCCCAACCTCCACCCCGGCACGGACCCCCTCCCCAACCCCCAACCTCCACCCCAGCACGGACCCCCCCCAACCCCCAACCTCCACCCCAGCACGGACCCCCCCCCCCCAACCTCCACCCCAGCACGGACCCCCCCCCCAACCTCCACCCCAGCACGGACCCCACCCCCCAACCTCCACCCTCCAACCTCCACCCCGGCACGGACCCCCTCCCCAACCTCCACCCCAGCATGGACCCCCCCCAACCCCCAACCTCCACCCCAGCACGGACCCCCTCCCGGCACTCCCCCGGAGCCCAGCCTACTCTAACCACCCCCCCCCGCCCCGCCGCACACACACACACACAAGCCGAGATACACCTCTCCTCACGCAATCAGTCTGCGGCCACGCCATTTCCTGCCCAGAGCCAACCCCCCAGGCCGTCACTCACCTCCTCGCTGGTCGGCGTGAGCCTGGAGCACCGGGTCACGCCGATGAAAAGGAGGTTTAATTCACGTCGACGTGAACGGTCATCACGTCGACGGGACTTCGGCCCATCCGGAAGGGAGAATATCGGCAGGCCGAAAATCGGCTGCCTTGCGCAGACCCGTAACATTCTCCACGGCAGCGGCGCCATTAGCGCCCCACCGACTTTTCTCCCTTCGGAGACTTCGGCGGGGGCGGGATTCACGGCGGCCAACGGCCATTCTCCGACCCG
The DNA here is from genome assembly GCF_047496885.1 of Scyliorhinus torazame. NCBI lineage: Eukaryota > Metazoa > Chordata > Chondrichthyes > Carcharhiniformes > Scyliorhinidae > Scyliorhinus > Scyliorhinus torazame. Next base: position 180,011,999 of record NC_092709.1, read on the forward strand.
GCGGGGGGGTCGGAGAATGACGCCCGGAGTGTCGTCATGGGATTGCTGGGACTAAGTATCTCCTGTTACTTTACCCGTCCTCCTTCCAACTTCTACCAGGTGGGGAGTTAAAATTAGAATCTTGGTAGGAAAATCATGCACTGAGATTGGTAAACGGATGTCAGGACTGTTTCTGGAACCTGATCCCGCCCCCAGGGTTACAGAGTCACAAGCTCAGGGGCGAAATTCTCCTACCCGCCCCGCCACATTTCTGCGCCGACCGGCCGGCGGGAGTCTCCGTAACACCGGCCGGTCAATGGGGTTTCCCATTGTGGGGCAGCCCCACGCCGCCGGGAAACCCCCGGGCACCAGCAAAACGGAGACTCCCGCCGGCGGAGAATGACAAGATTTTTACAGGCTGGCCTGTTAATCGGCTGGAGGGCAGGTTGGGTATCCAATTAATAGCCACAAGGTGTTGGGATGGTGACAAGAAACAGGCATGCTGCTGGTATTGTTATTCTCACTGCCTGTCCACCTCCATTCTACTCCCAGCGGGACTTACAAAACCTTAATGTGGGGAAGGTGGACATATTAAAGGGCTGATATTGCTGGTATGTGTGACACAATTTGAAAGAAAGTATGAGCTGCCAACAAGAGGTCAGATGACAATTGCAATAGCATGTGTCATGGATGTTGCCAGCAGGACTCGGGCTAAGATTTTCTTGCTGTACTCACAATAAATGGCCTTTTACAACTATCTATTCATATGTTCTACTTTGCTAAACTTCACCCACAGAGGAAAATGACTAACTGATTATGAGGAGCAATCACTTTCAATGCCATTCATCAAAAAGCCACACAAGTAAAAGTCAGGATTAAGTTATTTTTTTCCCCTTTGTTCTGGAACAAACCGCCAAGAATATTCACAAAAGGTATCAAAAATTGAAACCACAGTGGCTGAAAAACTGTTTGTACATGCCAGTGAACACCTGCTGTAACTTTGGCAAGTGCTGTTCACAAATTAGGCTGAATCCAAGATGTCAGGTTCTGACATTAATTTCTGGAACAACTTTGTGGAACTGAGCTTCCCCCCCCCCCTAGAAGAGCTGAAATGTAAAGTGGGGACAGGTCGGAAGTGCAATTGCCAGTTAATTTCTTTGGGGTTTTGCAAATCCTCTTTGAAGTTGGGGGTCAGGGGAATTTTGGGAGCCCTCATGGACTTTGTATCATATCAAGGAAAATCACTTAAAGAAATTCACATGAGAGGCTGATCACAGGGGAATGAGTTCTGAGAAGGATGCCAAAACATGCAAAAAGTTTGGAAGAGAATAGGGCAGGGATTCTAGAGGGTAAGTCTATAATGGATAAATGAGCAGCTGGCAATTTTGGAGTCCGAGTGTTATGAAAACATCCTAATTGCATTAAAAAGTGAAGAAAAGCAGAGAGATGGCTTAGTATCATGGCCAGCATCCCGCCTTTAATCAACACCACCAAAACAGTTGCATTGATCATTTCTCACATTAAATGCCCTTAAATGGGACTATGCTGTATATTGGCCTCCACAGCCTTCACTTCAGGGTCTCCTAAACCCAAAAAGCACATCTATTTCCCAAACAACAAATAGGACCACCCTGATAGATCTATCATTTCAGCCTGTTCCTAACACTATACTGATTTCATTCTGTCTTGAATTTATTTTTTCTCCCCTTGTCCAGTTTCTTCCCATCCACATCTATGACAGTTCCAAGACCTTAACCATTTCAACTTCATCATGGATGTTCAATACCTCTGCATCTCCACCCCCCACCAAAATGGTCTGAGGGATTTCCGTTTGTTCTTTGATTGGAGGCTCAACCAATCTCTACCCACCACCTACATTCCTCCGCCTGGTTGAGCTTTTTCTTTAATTCCACTATTTCCGCCAAATAAAAACTATCGCTGTAGGAGCCCTCAGGCATCCTGGCCAGGATTCTCCGACCCGACGCCGGGTTGGAGAATCCCCGGGGCGAGCGCGAATCCCCGGGGCAACGCGCCCCGCCGTCCTGAGGCCGTCTCCCCATTCTCCGGCGCCGTTTCTCGGGTGCCCGCGGGATTTCCGCCGCACCAGTCGGGGGCCGTTGACAGCGCCTCCCTCCGGCGATTCTCCGGGCCCTGGTGGACCGAGTGGCCAAGTCTCGCGGCATGGGTTACTCAGGTCCCACTCGGCAGGACCTGGAAGGTGAGTCTGCGGGGGCCATCCTGGAGGGGTGGCGGGGGTGATGCGACCCCGGCCGGGGGGGGGGGGGGCACGGTGGCCTGGCCCTCGATCGAGGCCTAACGATTGGTGGGCGGGCTGGTTTCATGGGGGCCTATATTACTCCACGCTGGGCCCAGTAGGGCTCCGCCATATTGCCCGGGGGCCAGCGCGGAGAAGGGAACCCCGCGCATGTGCGGAAATACGCCAGCCGTTCCGCACATTCGCGAACTCGAGCGGGCCGTACCGCGCCGGCTGGAGCTGTGGGGATATCTCCGGCTACAACCTAGCCCCCTAGGAAGGGGAGCATTCCCCATTATTGGGGACCGTTGCCGGAGTGGTTGGTGCCGCTTTTCACGCCGGCGTTGGGGACATAGCCCCATTATTGGAGAATCCCGCCCCCTGGCTATGGCCAGCTTTTTGTGGAAAATGTGGAACAGTCCTGACCTGAATCAGATCCCCAATCCCCAATTTTTCTGATACAATGATTACTGTATTCTTCACCTTTGCTTTCAATTTCAATTCTTCGCTTACCTACACATGCTCCACATCCAACTCTTCTCTTCCTCAACTTCTCTGTCTTCATTTATGGGGATATGCGGTCAACAAAAATTGAATACAAGCCCACGGACTCCTCCAGTGACCTCGACAACACTTCTTCACATCTCATCTACTCTGATGATGGAATTTTCCATAATCATTGCTTCTAATAAGTCTTTCTTTTTCCACCCACTTTGCTTGACAGGATATTTTGTCTTCAATTCTTTTCCATGGGATGTGGACATTTCTGGCAAGGCCAGCATTTGTTTCTCATCCCTAATTGCCCTTGAACGGAGTGGCCTGCTAAGTTATTTCAAAGGGCAGGTTAGAGTCAATCACATTACTTAGGTCTGGAGTCACATGTAGTCCAGACCAGGTAAGTACAGCAGGTTTCTTTCAAAGGTAATTAGTGAACCAGCTGGGGTTTTACAACAATCTATGATGCTGAGATTAGCCTTCAATTCCAGATTTGTTCATTGAATTTAAATTCAAATGTTGCCTTGTTGAGATTTGAACCCATGGCCCACAGCACATTAACTTGGGCCTCAGGTTTACTGGTCCAGTGGCATTACCATTGCATCACCATCTCCCCTTGACTATGTCCGTCCCATTTCCCACACTTCTGCTTTCAATCAGATTCATGATACCTTTCAAAAGCCAAATACTATAGAAAATACTGGAAGTACTCCACAGCTCTTACAGCATCTGTTGAAGTAAATAAAGTTAATATGCGCGATTCTACGTTCCAGAGTCTAAGTGCTCACGCCAGTGGAGAATCGGAACATTTTCACACTGTCATTAGAAGCACCGGGAGGCAGGATTCCATTTATGCAGATGGCCAGCAAGCCCAGTGCATTCCGCCCGAGTCCCAGTCTCTGAGGTGTGTAATTCGCTGGGGTCAAGATTCCCATTGTGAGCCTGACAAGCTGGAGCCGCTTTTTAAGTGCTCCACTCACCTCAGCCTCCCATTCCAGCCAAGAAGATAGCTGCTAAAAAACCTGCAACACACTTCCTTGATGCAGATATCCACAGGATTTTGAATGTTGTTAAAGACAGGAGGGGCACCCTCTTCCCCAGGGTCGGGTGGAGACAACAGGCAGCTGTAATGAATCAAGCCTGGGATGAGATGGCAGAGGCAGTGAGTGCTGCCAGCCTCACCAAGAAGACCAGCACGCAACACATGAAGAAGAGGAATGACCTCCTTTGAGCAGCTAAGGTGAGTAATCATCTGTGAGACCCTGGCATCACTCCTGTTTGTGACCCCTGACATGTGCCCCAAAACCCTGATATACCAGTAACACTCCACCTACCTGCATGCCCCTCAGAACCCCCCCCCCCTTCCAGGAACCTCTATCACATGCCCAGCTCTCTTTGGCCATGCGTCTTTTCCACATGTCCACATATGCCATTAGATGGATCACCGCCCCAGCCCACATAAAACAGGCATGCTGGCATCTCACTGTGTCCTTCCTGTGGCCCCAAGGATAAAGCAGACCATAATGGAAGGGAGCATCAGGAGACGGTAGGTGGCATTCGCAATATACGCGTCCACAACCCCTTTGAAGAAAGGGCCATGGAACCCACAGGGTAGGCCGAGGAGTGTACTGCAGCTGACATGGAGCCTATCTCAACTGAGTCTTTCATCTCCCACATCCCTGACCTTCCCAACAGCTGACCCCATGTCCTTTGTCTTCCAGGATCCCAACAGTTCAGGTAAGGTCATCCAGGGTCCCAACCCCTGTCCAGACCCTCAGAGAACCTAGATCAGACCTCCAGAGAAGATACCAACTTCTGGTGTCACCCAGGCACCCTGGCAGGTGCCAGGCTGGCGATGCCAAGCTATCATTGTTTGCACTACATGGATTGGAACCAGGGGCGCCATGTGTAAGGTGCGAGTTGGGATTTGGGGGGCATTACATCAGGGGGTTGAGAGATTGGGACACCATTTAAAAATGGAGTTCTGATTGCTCCCTACACTGAAGTGTTCCAGCAAACAGAGTTCCTCAGTGTCGAAAACGGGACTGTGTGTGGCCTCGGCTGCGCATTCCCCGCTGAGAACCCCAACCTACCCAAATGGCCATTTGAAAGCGTGGTGTTTCTCGCTGCTCCGAGTTCCGGGAAATGCCCGGCTAATCAAGCACTCTGTTCCCATTCGGTAGAGCGCATCCCATGTCTAAGAAATCTCATTAAATATTTGTGAGGTGGTGACTAGGTGTGTGGATGAGGGCAGTGCAGTTGATGTAGGTCGGAATTCTCTGGCTGTTCGTTGGTGGCGGGATTCTCTGGTCCCACTGGCAGCAGGCCTCTGCCCATGGGTTTCCTGGCAGCGTGGCGTGGCTTCAATGGGAATTCTCATTGACAGCATTGAGAGCAGAGAATCATGGTGCCAGTGAATGGCGTGTTGCCACCCGTCGCTGAGAAACACACAGCTGGGAGGCCAGAGAATCCTGCCTATTGTCTTCATGGACCTCAATCAGGCTTTTGTCAAGATCTCACATACATGGGCAACTGATCAAGAAGGTAAGAGTCCATGACATTCAGGGCAATTTGGCAAATTGGATACAAAATTGGCTTAGTGGCGGTAATGGTTGAAGTTGTTTTTGTGTCCAGTGGTGTATCGTAAGGTTTGGTGCTAGGGCACTTGCTGTTTGCCGTGTACATTAAGGATCTAGACAGGAATGTTGGTGGTATGATCAGTAGGTTCGCAGATGACACAAACATTAATGGTGAGGTAAATAGCAAGGAAGGAAACGGTAGATTACAGGATGTAGTTGGGCTGGTCAGATGGGCAGAACAGTGGCAAATGGAATTTAACCCTGAAAAGTCTAAGGTGATGCATTTTGGGAAGACTAACAAGGCAAGAGAATACACAATGAATGCGGGGATGCTAAAAGCATAGAGGACCAGATAGACCTTGGATGCATGTCCAAAGATCCCTGAAGGCATGTAGAGGGTTCCATCTCTGCTACTCCACTACTGGGCCGATATCTGGGGTTTGAGTATCTGTGTGTGTCTCTCTCCAGCTGGCACTGAAACTTCAGAGGCCAGGGGATGCCGCACTGGGACACCTCCACGGGAGAGAGCACTGAATCAAGCCTGCCGTTTATCCCTAACCGGAAGCCTGAGGCTTATATCACACAGATATCCAGACCCCCACCAATGCCCAGGTGATTCTCTCTCTTGCCGGTGGTGCAACACCCACCCGGTTCCTACTTCGCTGGAGTAGCTTTCCCAAGAGAGAGAATAGGACACTGCTGTTTATTACCTAACCAGCAGCCTGTCCTGAGTGAATTGTTCAAGATGACCCTAGATTCTCGAACCCGGAATTAAGGTGAGGAATATCTTAACAATGACTTGGTCAGAGATCGCTGGTGAGAGATTGAAGAATTTAAACGACTCCAATTATCAGCAAATCAAGGTGTATTGCAAAACCCAGGTCAAAATCATCAAACAGAAGAAATTATAATAAAATCTTAAACTCTAACACAAACTAAGTCTATTCAGAAAGTACTATAACGGACACAACGTAAAATCTTATTGTTACACAGTTTTAGCAATGACACAGAACACAAATCAAGTCCCCTTCCCCAAAGCCTCAACCACTATCAAGGTCAAGGGAGTTTCGCAAGCTGCTGCAGGGTACTTACAGTCACAGGCTGCAGGAGGTCAAGTCAAAGGTGGAGAGGTCAAGCCAAGAGACCCTCAATCGAAACACAGCCCCTTTTATATCCGTTTTACCTGGCCTTTTCCTGTGTTCGGCCAGCCCCTTTTGCATTGAATTGGTAAGGTTTAAAGTTCCCGCTGGTCCCGCCCCCTTTGAGCCGGTCAGAGCTGTCGACTTCCGGGTTTTCCTCCCCCTTTGCGTTGTATCGGTCCAAGTTTAAAGTTCCCGCTGGTCCCGCCCCCTTTGAGCCGGTCAGAGCTGTTCGCTTCCGGGTTCTCCTCGCAGGTCCGCTCCTTCCAGCCAGGCAGACCTGCCGCGATTTGAATTTGGCGCCGACTCCGCCCCCTCCACCCAGTGAGTTCCTGCCGGTGGCTTCTGTCAGGATTGGAGTACCTCCCCCAGGTCCGCCTCCAACTTGGTTTTTTCTACCGTTTATCTTCAAGGGGCTTTTCCAGCGCAATATACTGAGCCCAGACAGTCTGCTTTTTGGGATAACAAGGTTAAGCTCTCTTGTGAAGATTTTCAAAGTCTTCCAGCTGCTCCGGAGATGGCTGCTATTCTCACCTTGCTATGTTGATGGGGTGTTAATTGGATTCTGCTCTGGTGGAGGCCAAGTCATTTACATCTGCATGGGGCTATGACCATCCCATTGTCCTGCTTGCAGGCAGGCCCCTTACAGCATTACCATGCCCCTTTGTCTCTGTGTTTAATCTTATCTAGTTGTCTGGCTCCTTCTTCCTTGTAGCTCCTGGGGGGGGTTTGTAAATACCTATGCCCCTACTCAGCTCAGCGGACCAAGCCTGCTGGGAAATTTGGTTACGTTCCTTTGGCTGAAAAGTGTCCAGTTTAGTCTCTGGGTTTTATTCTTGGGCAGTCCAAAAAGGGCCGAATTGCCCGAAAACCTTACAGGCATCAGGACAGTTAGATAAGAGTTAAGGCACATGGGATACTTGCCTTTATTAGCCAAGGCATAGAATACAAGAGCAGGGATGTTATGATGAAGCTGTATAAAATACTCATTAGGCCACATATAGGCCACTGTGTGCAGTTCTGGTCACCACGCCATAGGAAAGATGTGATTGCACTAGAGAGGGTTCAGAGGAGATGCACCAGAATGTTGCCTGTGCTGGAGCATTCCGACTATGAAGAGAGGCTAGGTAGGCTGGGCTGTTTTTCGTCAAGCAGAAAAGGCTAAGGGAGAACGCTTCTCCGGGTAAGCATTCTCCTAGGTGGCCTTCAGGACGCACGACAACGCAGAATCGCTGAGCAGAAATTTATAGCCAAGTTCCGCACACATAAATACGGTCTCAACCGGGACCTTGGATTCATGTTGCATTACATTCACCCCCCACCATCTGGCCTGGGCTTGCGAAATCCTACCAGCTCTCCTGGCTTGAGACAATTCACACCTCTTTAACCTGGGATAACCCCTTTCTCTGGATCTGTGAAGACTTAATTACCTGCAAATGCTCGCATTCAAAGCATGGTCTTGCATCTTTGAATTGGTCTATATATATGGTTCTGGAACCTACCTCTTCATTGACCTGAGGAAGGAGCAGTGCTCCGAAAGCTTGTGATTTGAAACAAACCTGTGGGACTTTAACCTGGTGTTGTAAGACTTCTTACTGTGCTCACCCCAGTCCAACGCCGGCATCTCCACATTACAATTATGAGGGATATAGGTAGGGTGTCAAGCAAGAAACTTCTCTCCTTAGTCGAGGAGTCAGTAACCAAGGGGCATAGATTTAAGATAGGGAGCAGGAGATTATTTTTAAAAAAAATTTAGAGTACACAATTCATTTTTTCCAATTAAGGGGCAATTTAGAGTGGCCAATCCACCTACTCTGCACATTTTTAAGTTGTGGGGGTGAAACCCACGCAAACAGGGGGAGAATGTGCAAACTCCACACAGACAGTGACCCAGAGCCGGGATCGAACCTGGGACCTCGGCGCCGTGAGGCCGCAGTGCTAACCCACTGCGCACCGTGCTGCCCTTGGGAGCAGGAGATTTAAAGGGGATTTCAGGAAAAGCTTTTTCACCCAAAGGGTGGTGGGAAATTTGAACTCACTGCCTGAAAGGATGATAGGATCGGGAAGCTTCACATCATTTAAGAAGCATTTAGATGAGCACTTGAAACACCACAGCATACAAAACTACGGGCCAAATGCTGGATATTGGGATTAGAATAGATTGTTGTTTGATGGCCAGCGCAGTCATAATGGGCCAAAGGGCCATGTGCTGTAAAACCCGACAACTCTGAGACCTTAAAACGCACAAAAATTATTTAATCAATACTTTACGTGCCATAATTTCCCTAAACATCGTTCAATTAAAGTCGCCAAATGAAATGCTAAGAGTAAAGTGCCTCAGGAGTTTTCAAAGTTAAAAGAAAGCTGAATGAATGGCTTGAGCATGTAAATTGGTGTGTGAATAATTAGTGAACTGGTAATTAATGTGCATCTGTGGTCTGTGAATGAGCACGGTCCACAGAGACATTACTGCTGAGTGGCGAGGATTTACCAGTGGTGTTTGGGCATACAGCTTTACCACTTTTACATTTCTGACTACATCTGTGGTTGTTTAATTAGAAAAAGTGAATTCCCGTTAACCAAGCACATCAATTAATAATGTTAAGTTAAGGACTGCAGTACCTGCATAACTTGATTACATGGCACAAGGTGAATGTCATCTTTAAATAGCTCTAAGACCTACAGGCAAATAAATCACCTTGACTGCAAGAAAATAGGGAATCTTGTTCTTCAGAAGATAAGTAGGGGAAAGACATGTATCTCAACATTAAGGACCTTTTTCAGTTAAACTAAGTAATTTGAACTAAGTAAATTGAACCGAGTTCTGCATTAGGGGTAAGTCCTTTGTATCCACTGTGAATAGTCACCTTCCATTTTCTGACACCCTAAAAAGGAAACAACATTTGAAAAGCCAGCTGTTCATCTATTGTCAGCTTTTATTATTATCCCTTGGCAGTGCAGATCGAATGGCTGTGTCACAGCCCAGCTCATTTTATTACAGCACCACCAGAAAACCTGCCGTGTTTAAGAGAAAGTATTGAAGAATCCTTGCTAATATTCCAATTGGCTCTTCACAAATGGAGAAACAAACTTGGGACTTCCCTGCTTTAAATGGGCCAGTCACACAATGGGCAGCAAAATTCTAAACTAAGCAAGCAGACAGGGATTCCTCCGAAGATAGTTAAATTGTACCTTTATATGTCCAGTCTAAGAATTCAGATAATTCAACCATGTCAGCAAATAGCTAAGTGGTTTGATAGGTTGATTTATTAAAACCCACTGATGAAACTTCTCTGGGGGTTCCTCAATCTTTTGCCGTAGCTTCAGCAGGTGATCAACTTAAAGCCTGGAGGAACAAAGTGAATGGGCATTTTATGCCACAATAAAGCAATAATAGTAGAGGATTTCAACTATCTTAATTCCACTACCCAAATATTGTCCTATTATTAATTCAGATAAAAGGTATAGAGGGTGCAACATACTTAAAAATGTCTTTGGGAAAACCAAAAGGTGAACAAAATACAGGCCAATTTTGGATTTGGTTTGAGCGAATCAAGCTGAGTAGGAGGAAGAACATTTTGGTGATAATTCAGTTCGATTTCATGTAGTTGTGGCAAGGGACACAGAGCAACCAAGAGTAAATGTCTTAAATTTGGGGAAAGGCCAATTTTACTAAGCTGCATGGTGATTTGGAAAAGGTGGGCTGGAAACAACAGGTCAGAGCTGTTGGAGGCATTCAAGGAAGAGATAGAAAAGTTCAGAACAAACATATTTGCACAAAGGAAAAGGAGGTTTGACCAGCAAAGCTAGGTCCCCATGCCCTACCCCACTGGATGTGAAAGAGCATAGAGTAGGATGAGGCAAAAAAGAAAAGCTTATATCATAGCTTAATAGGAAGACCGATAAATGGCTATAAATTGGGAGAGAAGAATATACAATGAGACTTGGGTGTCCTCGTACATCAGTTGCTAAAGGTGAGCATGCAGGTTCAGTACTAGCCCCACAAATGGGACCAGTCGGAATGGAACTTTTGGGGGTCTCCCAGGGAATCGGAGGTCCCCAGCTGCATGGCCTTTGGGAAGAGTAGTCCCCTGGCACTGCAAGTGCCACCTAGATACCCTTGCAGTGCTACCTGTGTGCCAGCCAACTGGCATGGGCACTGACAGGGTGCCAAGCTGGCATTTTTGGGAATGTGCATGCGATCCGGCTAGGGCTGTCTGGCATGGGTTTTGAGGGGCATGTATTTACAAATGGCGTCCCGATCTCTCGCTACAATGCGGAGTTCTGGCGAGCGGAGCTCTCCATTGTACAAAACGGGGCTATGTGCAGCATCGGCTGCGCATTCACCATTCAGGCCCCTTATTCAATGTGAGTCTCTGGTTGAACATCCATGTGTTTCTCAGCACTGCTCATGCCGGGAAACAAAGTCTGCTTGCTAGGGGACTTTGTTCCCTTTTGGGCGAATTGCGCCCTGTATGTTTTCAAGAAGCAGTTAGATATAATTCTTGGAGTGAAAGCGTTTAACGGATATGGGGGAAAGGCAGGAACAGGCTATTGAGTTGGATTATCAGCAATGAACATAATGAATGGCAGAGCAGGCTCGAAGGCCTGAATGGCCTCCCCCTGCTCCTAATTTCTTCTTTCTGTATACCAAGAGCTTAATATTGACTAAAACCTAGAGAAGTGTAGAAAGTACAAGGGTGAAAAATATGGAAATTAGGAAAGCAAAGAGAAGATGGCTAATCTCATCCAATATTTCACACTCTTTCTTAACTACAATATTAGGACCATGCCTCTCTCTTACTAAGATAGCCATACAGTATTCAATAAGAACATGACCGTGCTTTCCATCTCTTTCCAGTCCGAGGAGATAGGAGAGGTGCTAAATGAATATTTTTCATCAGTATTCACACAGGAAAAAGACAATGTTGTTGAGGAGAATACTGAGATTCAGGCTACTAGACTAGAAGGGCTTGAGGTTCATAAGAAGGAGGTGCTAACAATTCTGGAAAGGGTGAAAATAGATAAGTCCCCTGGGCCGGATGGGATTTATCCTAGGATTCTCTGGGAAGCTAGGGAGGAGATTGCTGAGCCTCTAGCTTTCATCTTTAAGTCATCTTTGTCAACAGGAATAGTGCCAGAAGACTGGAGGATAGCAAATGTTGTCCCCTTGTTCAAGAAGGGGAGTAGAGACAACCCCAGTAACTATAGACCAGTGAGCCTTACTTCTGTTGTGGGCAACATCTTGGAAAGGTTTATAAGAGATAGGGTGTATAATCATCTGGAAAGGATTAATTTGATTAGACATAGTCAACACGGTTTCATGAAGGGTAGGCCGTGCCTCACAAACCTTATTGAGTTCTTTGAGAAGGTGACCAAACAGGTGGATGAGGGTAAAGCAGTTGATGTGGTGTATATGGATTTCAGTAAAGCGTTTGGTAAGGTTCCCCACGGTAGGCTACTGCAGAAAATACGGAAGCATGGGATTCAGGGAGATTTAGCAGTTTGGATCAGAATTGGCTAGCTGGAAGAAGACAAAGGGTGGTTGATGGGAAGTGTTCAGACTGGAGTCCAGTTACTAGTGGTGTACCACGAGGATCTGTTTTGGGGCCACTGCTCTTGTTCATTTTTATAAATGACCTGGAGGAGGGCGTAGAAGGATGGGTGAGTAAATTTGCAGATGACACTAAAGTCGGTGGAGTTGTGGACAGTGCGGAAGGATGTTACAAGTTACAGAGGGACATAGATAAGCTGCAGTGCTGGGCTGAGAGGTGGCAAATGGAGTTTAATGCAGAAAAGTGTGAGGTGATTCATTTTGGAAGGAATAACAGGAAGACAGAGTACTGGGCTAATGGTAAGATTCTTGGCAGTGTGGATGAGCAGAGAGATCTCGCTGTCCATGTACATAGATCTCTGAAAGTTGCCACTCAGGTTGAGAGGGTTGTTAAGAAGGCGTACGGTGTGTTAGATTTTATTGGTAGAGGGATTGAGTTTCGGAGCTATGAGGTCATGTTGCAGCTGTACAAAACTCTGGTGCGGCCGCATTTGGAGTATTGCGTGCAATTCTGGTCGCCGCATTAAAGGAAGGATGTGGAAGCATTGGAAAGGGTGCAGAGGAGATTTACCAGAATGTTGCCTGGTATGGAGGGAAGATCTTATGAGGAAAGGCTGAGGGACTTGAGGCTGTTTTCGTTAGAGAGAAGAAGGTTAAGAGGTGACTTAATTGAGGCATACAAGATGATCAGAGGATTGGATAGGGTGGACAGTGAGAGCCTTTTTCCTCGGATGGTGATGTCTAGCACGAGGGGACATAGCTTGAAATTGAGGGGTGATAGATATAAGTCAGATGTCAGAGGTAGGTTCTTTACTCAGAGAGTAGTAAGGGTGTGGAATGCCCTGCCTGCAACAGTAGTGGACTCGCCAACACTAAGGGCATTCAAATGGTCATTGGACAGACATATGGACGATAAGGGAATAGTGTAGATGGGATTTACAGGTGGTTTCACAGGTCGGAGCAACATCGAGGGTCGAAGGGCCTGTCAGACCATAAGACATAGGAGGGGAAGTAAGGCCATTTGGCCCACCGAGTCCACTCCACCATTCAATCATGGCTGATTTCAGCTCCATTTACCCGCTCTCTCTCCATAGCCCTTAATTCCTCGAGAAATCAAGAATTTATCAACTTCTGTCTTAAAGACACTCAACGTCCCGGCCTCCACCGCCCTCTGTGGCAATTAATTCCACAGACCCACCACTCTCTGGCTGAAGAAATTTCTCCTCATCTCTGTTCTAAAGTGACTCCCTTTAATTCTAAGGCTGTGCCCCCGGGTCCTAGTCTCCCCTGCTAATGGAAACAACTTCCCTACATCAACCCTATCTAAGCCATTCATGATCTTGTAAGTTTCTATTAAATCTCCCCTCAACCTCCTAAACTCCAATGAATACAATCCCAGGATCCTCAGACGTTCATCGTATGTTAGGCCTACCATTCCTGGGATCATCCGTGTGAATCTCCGCTGGACCCGCTCCAGTGCCAGTATGTCCTTCCTGAGGTGTGGGGCCCAAAATTGCTCACAGTATTCTAAATGGGGCCTAACTAATGCTTTATAAAGCTTCAGAAGTACATCCCTGCTTTTATATTCCAAGCCTATTGAGATAAATGACAACATTGCATTTGCTTTCTTAATTACGGACTCAACCTGCAAGTTTACCTTTAGAGAATCCTGGACTAGGACTCCCAAGTCCCTTTGCACTTCAGCATTATGAATTTTATCACCGTTTAGAAAATAGTCCATGCCTCTATTCTTTTTTCCAAAGTGCAAGACCTCGCACTTGCCCACGTTGAATTTCATCAGCCATTTCTTGGACCACTCTCCTAAACTGTCTAAATCTTTCTGCAGCCTCCCCACCTCCTCAATACTACCTGCCCCTCCACCTATCTTTGTATCATCAGCAAACTTAGCCAGAATGCCCCCAGTCCCGTCATCTAGATCGTTAATATATAAAGAGAACAGCAGTGGCCCCAACACTGAACCCTGCGGGACACCACTCGTCACCGGTTGCCATTCCGAAAAAGAACCTTTTATCCCAACTCTCTGCCTTCTGCCTGACAGCCAATCGTCAATCCATGTTAGTACCTTGCCTCGAATACCATGGGCCCTTATTTTACTCAGCAGTCTCCCGTGAGGCACCTTATCAAAGGCCTTTTGGAAGTCAAGATAGATAACATCCATTGGTTCTCCTTTGTCTAACCGATTTGTTATCTCTTCAAAGAATTCTAACAGGTATGTCCGGCACGCCCTCCCCTTACTAAATCCATGCTGACTTGTCCTAATCCGACCCTGTTCTTCCAAGAATTTAGAAATCTCATCCTTAACAATGGATTCTAGAATCTTGCCAACAACCGAGGTTAGGCTAATTGGCCTATAATTTTCCATCTTTTTCCTTGTTCCCTTCTTGAACAGGGGGGTTACAACAGTGATTTTCCAGTCCTCTGGGACTTTCCCTGACTCCAGTGACTTTTGAACGATCATAACTAACGCCTCCACTATTTCTTCAGCTATCTCCTTTAGAACTCTAGGATGTAGCCCATCTGGGCCCGGAGATTTATCAATTTTTAGACCTCTTTGTTTCTCTAGCACTTTCTCCTTTGTGATGGCTACCATATTCAACTCTGCCCCCTGACTCTCCGGAATTGTTGGGATATTACTCATGTCTTCTACTGTGAAGACTGATGCAAAGTACTTATTTAGTTCCTCAGCTATTTCCTTGTCTCCCATCGCTAGATTACCAGCGTCATTTTGGATCGGCCCAATGTCTACTTTTGCCTCCAGTTTGTTTTTAATGTATTTAAAGAAACTTTTACTATCATTCCTAATGTTACTGGTTAGCCTACCTTCATAATTGATCCTCTCTTTCCTTATTTCTCTCTTTGTTATCATCTGTACTGCGCTGTAATGTTCTATGTTCTATGTTCTAAACACAGGCTTCACTTTGTAGATTCTAATAGGCTCTTCTCTTTCTTCAATTATCCCTTTGATCATTGAAACATCTTTGGATATCACTTGATTTTACATGCCAAATTGTTCATACCCTCCTTTTGTTGCCGTAATTTCCTGTATTAATAATAATAATAAGATTTAATAATAATCTTAATGTCGGCTTACATTAACACTGCAATACGTTACTGTGAAAATCCCCTAGTCGCCGGCCTATGGCACCTGTTCGGGTACACCGAGGGAGAATTCAGAATGTCCAATTCACCTAACAAGCATGTCTTTCAGGACCGGTGGGAGGAAACCAGAGCATCGGCAGGAAACCCCACACAGACATGGGTAGAATGTGCAGACTCTGCACAGAGAGTGTCCCAAGCCAGGAATCGAACCTGGGACCCTGACACTGTGAAGCAACAGTGCTAACCACTGTGCTCCCTGCCGCTCACAGTATCATTTCACCCCTGCATTTTTATACTCTTCCAGACTTTCTGCAGTATTGAGCTCTCGGTAGCAGGGCTACTCAAGTGAAGGTACAGGATTCCGTCTGGAAATGTATCGTCTTGTTTCTTCTCGGCGCCAACTGAAGATCTCCTTGTGATTCTGGAGCAGATCCTTAATCTGCCCACCAGTTTCCACTGACCTAAGAACATAATAAATAAGGAAATAGGAGAAGGCCATCCTGTTGTTTAAACCAACTCCAGCAGCACAATTGAAATTATCAAATAATTCTTAGAAAAACACTCAAAGTCTTTAACCCTTGGCTGCCCAATAACTACAGTCACAAGATTTGTAAATTCAAAGAATTAATTTTACTAATAACAGTAATTATAATTAAATATGCAGCAAATACAACTGGTTAACTATTATCTAATTCCTAACCCTACTTCTTTAACTCGGCCCCACACTCTACACACACACACACACACACAAGACAGACAAACAAACACAGAGGGAAAAAGAAGGATACGAAAATAATAAAAGCAAAAAGGATAAGAATCTTTTTTTCCCAAATGGTTATATTCCAGCACTCCATCCTTCAGTTTAGGCTTTCAGCTCAAGATTTCTGCTTGCAGCCTGCAATGGTTTTCACTGTAGGTTCAGAAATACAGAAACTATGCAGATTTTCTGGAGAAAGAGAGAGAGAGAGAGAGAGACAGGGAGAATCACAGTCTCCTCTGAGCATCCTGGATGCAACTGCCCATTCCTTGGTTCTCTGAAAGCCACTTAGTTAGGACCTAATCACCACTTGTCGCTGGGCAGGAAACATTTTTTGGCCAATTGATTGACCTCCATCCAACCAATCGAATCGAGTCCCTCTGATCACTTGGATACCAAAAAGTCTGAATTCTGCTGTTTGAACGCTAACACATTGTACTATTTTGTAACGTTTGAATTCCTCACTTCCTCTTCTCAACTAAAAGATATATCCAATAAACCTCCAAGGATCAAATAACAGCAAAATAAAATAAATGGTAAATAAGGAAATCAACAGGAAGGGCCCTTACATATCTCCTTCCCTAAAAGGAATGAAAAGGCAGGGCACAGATGTTTCATTATGAGGTATGCAAACATAAATCATAAACAGATATTCATTCATTTATCCTCATTATATAAGTTCCCTTCCCAATCTCTACATTGGCCTTTCATTCTCCACTTCCAATCATTTTCAAAATTATGGGGTGACAGAACAATGGTTTAAATTTATGGATCAGCTCATAACCGTCAGCCATTATTGTTGCTTGTCCAACGGTTATAACCCTTTGGTCTTCAACATGGGTTCTTATCACAGAAGGTAGGGAATCATTAAATTTTTCTAAGAGAATTACCTCTTTCAGAACTCCCAATACTTGTCCCCATTTATGAAAATTGTTCTGCTTAGCCCTTTCGAATTTGGCATACGTCTGTCCCGGCTGTCTCCTTAAATATCTTAGGAGCCAATTCATATGCACCCAGAATAGCCTTTTTTACCTCGTCATAATTCTTAAACACCCCCTCCAACAGGGAGGCAAAGCCTGCAATTTATTTTGCATGGCTAAAGCCCACTTTTCTTTAGGCCACTCCATTTGGGTTGCTACTTTCTCAAATGCTCTAAAAAAGGTTTTATTTAGTTTTCTCCAAATTTTGGGAGGACCTGTATACACTTAAACATATTGCCACTGCTTTCCATTCGAAGATTAAGCTCCCCTCCAGCTCATGGCTGCTGTCTTTTAATTTCCAGTGCCTTCAACTGGAAATCTCTGTCTCATGCCATTTCCTCTCTCTCGGCTTTGCTTTTTCCTCTCTCTCTGTTAGGGGCCATTTAGCACAGAACTAAATCACTGGCTTTGAAAGCAGACCAAGGCAGGCCAGCAGCACGGTTCAATTCCCGTACCAACCTCCCTGAACAGGCCCCGGAATGTGGCGACTAGGGGCTTTTCACAGTAACTTCATTTGAAGCCTACTTGTGACAATAAGCGATTTTCATTTGCTTATTTTCCCTCCCTCTAATTGCCACCTCCTTATTTTAATTTCCATATGAAAAGCTTTATTTATTTTCTATTTGCTGCATTTCCATTTCTTTTTCTTTTTACTGCATCTCCAATTGTTTCATTTGTAACTGGATTTTAGCTAATTCTACTGATAGTTGTCATGACCCAGGCTGTGTTTCTGGTATTTCTTTCAAATTTAAATACTGAGCAATCGCTTCAGTTATCTCTACATTCCTAGCTTAAGCTGGCACCTCTGTTTTTAATTCACCTGCCAATTTGATTAGCTTGTCTTTCAGATGGCCTTCTAAATAAATCCACCTGAAGAATAGCTTGTCTTTCAGATGTCCTTCTAAATAAATCCACCTGAAGAAAACCCTGAATAGCTTCCAGAGCCATCCTGTTACATTACTACAAACTTAATTTGTTCTGTAAACCAAACATGGCCATCAATCTTTCCAAAGGTTATGGAGCCGAGCCCCCAAATTATGTTATGATCCATTCAGCTCGTGCACGGTCAATTCCAGCTCCACTTGACCTGGAGTCGTAACACAATTGAAATTAACAAATAATTCTGATAAAAACACATTGGGCGGAATTCTCCTCCCCCCCCCCCCCCCCCATGAATCGCCCCAGCGCCGGGAGAGTCCCCCCACGCCACCCCGGCACCCGCACACGATTCTCCCAACCCCCCAAACCGGCGCGGCAAGAATCACGGCTGGCCGCTGGGAGAATCGCCGCTTGCCGTTTGTAACGGGCAAGTGGCGATTCTCCGGCCCGGATGGGCCGAGCGGCCTGCCCCACGACAGGTTCCCGCCGGTGCCGTCCACACCTGGTCGCTGCTGGCGGGAACAGTGCGGGAACGCTGGGGGGGGGGTTCCTGCACCGGGGTGGGGGCCTCAAAAGGGGTCTGGCCCGCGATCGGTGCCCACCGATCGGTGGGCCGGCCTCTCTGAAGGAGGACCTCCATTCCTCCGCCACCCCGCAAGATCCATCCGACATCCTTTTGCAGGGCGGCCGCGGGGAGGCTGGCAACCACGCATGCGTGGGTTGGCGCCGGCCAACCCGCGCATGATGTCATTTACGCGGCGCCGCTTTTAGGCAGTGCCAAGGCCCGGCGCGCGTAAATGATATGGCGCCGCTCTTTGCCCCCCGGAGGCGGGAGAATAGGGGGCTGGGAGCGGCCTCCGACGCCGGAGTGAAACACTCCGGTTTTCACTCCGGCGTCAGGACTTAGTCTCCCGATGGGAGAATTGTGCCCATTAAGTCTTTGGATCTTGGCTGCCCAATAATTACAGTCAAAATAAAATAAATGGGAAATAAGGGAATCAACAGGAATCAATTCTTTCGTAGAATGTTAAATCAAAACTGGGCACTGTACTCCAAAGCCCTGCCCAACTGCAGGAAGATTTTCTTGCTCCTGCACTCTAACACTCTTGCAATGAAGGCCAATGTGTAATTTGCCTTTCTAATTCCGTGCTGTACCTTTATGCTAGCTTCTTGCATTTCTTGTATGACAACACCAACATTTTTAAAATTCTCATAGCTTGGGAAAATATTCAGAGTTTCTATTCTTCCTACCAAAATGAATGACCTCACATTTCCCTGTCATAAACTTCACCTGCCACCTTATTGTCCACTCATTCAACCTCTTCACATACTTTTGTAGCTTCTTCTATCCCTCTCACAATTTATTGTCCGATACGTAACATATAACAGCAAACATGGTTACAATATTTTCAGTCCATTTGCCGAAGTAATTAATACAGACTGTAACTATGTGAGGCCCTGGTGTTGATCCTTGTTGCACCCCAGCCTGCCATCTTGAAAGTGCTCTGTGCGGGCGGCATAATAGCACAGTGGTTAGCACTGTTGCTTCACAGCTCCCGGGTCCCAGGTTTGATTTCCGGCTTGGGTCACTGTCCACGTGGAGTCTGCATGTTCTCCCTGTGTCTGCGTGGGTTTCCTCCGGGTGTTCCGGCTTCCTCCCACAAGTCCCGAAAGACGTGCTGTTAAGTAATTTGGACATTCTGAATTCTTCTCCTGTGTACCCGAACAGACGCTGGAATGTGGCGACTCGGGGCTTTTTACACTTGCTCATTCTTAGTAACCCATTGGTTCCCCATCTTTTGTGGTACCATTTTTTGTTCATTCTACTGTGAAGATTGATACAAAATACTTGTTCTCTGACATTTCCTATTCAGCATAATAATTTCTCCTATCTCAGCCTCGAAGGGACCACTATTTACTTTTGCTTCTCTCTTCCTTTTTACATACTTAGAGGAATTCTTATAATCTGTTTTTATATGTCTTGCTAGTTTCCTCTTATATCTTATGGTCTTTCTTTTTTTAAATCCTTTCTGGTCAACCTTTGGTGGTTTCTAAAACTCGCAACCCTCAGGCTTACTACTATTCTTTGCGACATTGTAGGTCTCTTTTTAAATCTAATATTATCCTTAGCTTTTTTCAGTCTGCCATGGATATGGAATTCTTGGGCGAAATTCTCCCCCAACGGCGGGATGCCCGCCGACTGGCGCCAAAGCCGGCGCAAATCAGACGGGCATCGCGCCGGCAAAAAGGTGCGGAAGTCTCCGCATCTTTGGCGGCCTAGCCCCAACATTGAGGGGCTAGGCCGACGCCGGAGGGATTTCCGCCCCGCCAGCTGGCGGAAATGGCGTTTGTTGCCCCGCCAGCTGGCGCGGAAATGCGGTGCATGCGCGGGAGCGTCAGCGGCCGCTGTCAGTTTCCCCGCGCATGCGCGGGAGCGTCAGCGGCCGCTGAAAGTTTCCCGCGCATGCGCAGTGGGGAGAGTCTCTTCCGCCTCCGCCATGGTGGAGGCCGTAGCGGAGGCGGAAGGGAAAGAGTGCCCCCACGGCACAGGCCCGCCCGCGGATCGGTGGGCCCCGATCGCGGGCCAGGCCACCGTGGGGGCACCCCCCGGGGTCAGATCGCCCCGCGCCCCCCCCCCCCAGGACCCCGGAGCCCGCCCACGCTGCCTGGTCCCGCCGGTAAATACCAGGTTTGATTTACGTCGGCGGGACAGGCAATTCCTGGGCGGGACTTCGGCCCATCCGGGCCGGAGAATCCAGCGGGGGGTCCCGCCAACCGGCACGGCTGAATTCCCGCCCCCGCCCAATCTCCGGGAGCGGAGACTTCGGCGGGGGCGGGGGCGGGATTCACGCCGGCCAACGGCCATTCTCCGACCCGGCGGGGGGTCGGAGAATGACGCCCGTTGTTTTTCAATGGAATATTCCTTGCTGAGAAATTTGAATTATTTATTAAAACGGTTGCTGCTGTTCATCTACAATCACACATTTTAATCAATTGTCCTAATTAACCTCAGACAATTCTTCCCTCATATTTATGTAATTAGTTTTGTTTAAATTTAAGACTCTTGTATCTGATTTAAGTAGGCCAGTCTCAAATGTCATGTGAAATTCTGTCGCATTATGATCACTCCATCCCATAGGGTCCATTACTATGACATTACTGAGTAATCCTATCTTATTTCACAATATTAGATCTAAAATAACTGTATCACTAGTTGGCTCCATGATGCATTCCATTAACCCATCCTCCAGACTATCTTTACCAACCTGATTGCCCAGTGGGTATGAAAATCAAAGCCCTCCATGATTGTGACATATCTTTATTACAAGGCCTTATTACTTCTGTTTTAGACTCTCACACACATGGCATCTAGATAGCTAATCTGGACTCAAGTTGCCTGGACTTACTGGACAATGTGTCAGGATCAGTTATGTCTGTTTGAGTGAGGGATAAAAATCAGGTGTGTTCAGCTGTTAAAGACAAAAGTTCCTGAAATGGAAGAGGTTGAAATTCGTTTCATAAAAATGTCAGGAAATGGATTTTTTTTAAATGTTGCATTCTTCTTCTGTTGTACTTCTTTCTGATAGCTGTTCAGAGGGAATGAACAATGGTAGATTTTTGAGACCCTTGCATCTCAGTCTCAGCTATCATCAGGGTTACTCAGGAGTAGGTACAGAGATTCCTGGGGACAGCTATTCACATGCTTCTTCTAGGTACCAACTGACAGTTTGAATCATGGTTGCCTCCACAAGCTGCCTGGACGGTTTATGAGAGTGAAATGGGCTACATCCTCCCAGAAGGTTGTGGTGGCCTAAGGGAGTAATGTTGCACACTTTTTGTCTATACCATCTCACTGGCTACAATTTGGCAAACCGTGTATGCCCCGAGTATTCATGTCCTCGCTTTTCTGTCCATCAACCAATCCTTCATCCACGCTAAAATAATTCTAAAAATCCTAATCTTGTGTAGCAACCTGTTGTGTGGTTCCATGTTGAATACTATGTCCACAGGTTCCCCTTACACCCTAAAAAACTGCTGATTGATTTGTCAATATTTCAACAATCGCATTTTGGGAAAAACCATCTTGACTTGATTACCCAGATGGAATAAAAGGGACAGTAGCAACGTGGACACAAAATTGGCAGAGTAAATGGAAACAAATAGTAATGGCTAACGGAAGGTTGGAATGGAGTTCCCCAGGGATTGGTATTGGGCCCTTGCTCTTCCTCATACAGATTAAGGATCTAGATCTTTGCGTGTAGGGGACAATTTCAAAGTTTGTGGATAATACAAAACTTGAAAACATTGGAAACTGCAAGGAGGACAGTGCAGAATTTTAAAAGGGCATAGATAAGTTGGTGACGTGGCAGGTAGGCGGCAAATGATGTTCAATCTGAAGGTGTGTGAGGTGACTCATTGTGGTCAGAAGAACATAGCGATATAATATAAAATATGGTGTTCAATGGGGGGGGGGGGCAGAAGCAGAGAGAGCTGGGTGCATATGTGTATAAATTATTAAAGGTGGCAGGACAGTGGGAGAAAGCATTCGATAGCTTTGACAAAGGGTCATCTGGACTCAAAACGTTAGCTCCTTTCTCTGCCTACAGATGCTGCCAGACCTGCTGAGATTTTCCAGCATTTTCTCTTTGGATAAAGCATATGTGTTCTGAGGCTTTACAAATAGTGGCATCAAGTACAAGAGCAAGGAGATTATGCTGCGATTTTTAAGATACTATCAGTTGGAATATTGTGTACAGCTCTGGGTGTCACACTATAGAAAGGATGTGAACACGTTGGAGAGAGTGCAGAAAGGGTTTCCAGGAATGGATCGGAAACTTCAGTTATGAGGCTAGGTTGGAGTGGTTAGGATTGTTCTACTTGGAGAGCAGACGGTTAAGAGGAAATTTGATAGAGGTGTTCAAGATCATGAGGGGGCTGGACAGAGCAGATAGGGAGAAAATATTCCTGCTCAAAGAATTAAGAATGAGAGGGAAGATTTAAAGTGATCTGCAATGTGAGAAAAAACATTTTTCACACAGCGAATGATTCGAGTCTGGAACACACTACCTCGAAGCGTGGTGGAGGAAAGTTCAATCAAGGCATTCAAGAGGGCATTAGATGATTATTTGAACAGAAACAATAGGCAGAGTTTCCTATGACCCAACAACATCCCTGACCACCCAACTACTCCTCCCGACCTGACAAGTTCTGACTACCCCCCTATGTGACAACACCCCGATCCAACCCCGACACCCCTCCCGGTTTGACTTGACTACTCACAACCTACGAAGCCACAAACTGTGACCTAATTACCACCATACCCACCCACCTACTTATCAAACTACCCATTTATCCACTTCTCCCACCTACCACCTCACTCACCTACATATTCAGTGACCCATACATCCACTTACCCATTCACTATAACATTAAATCTGCAGCTTTATACTTATGACAAGCAAAACCAGCACATTCGAAAGGGGGTGTGTTCTGCCTTCCCCTGATTCGACTACAATCCAATTGAGGACCCCTGGGTATGCTGTGTTTTGTTATGAAGTATTGGTTTAGTTAGGGTTTGGGGATTATTTAGTCTGGCAGAAGTATGTTGCTGGAGTTCATGGTCTTTTTAACCAGAACTATTTATTTATAGCAAGTATTTACACGTTTTGATACAAGTTAAAATGTTCTACTCCTTCCAGATCTCTTGTACTACTTAGTCATGTGATCTGACAACATTATGAAATCAGCCTAATGTATGCTTCTGATGCTAACCCTTTATTCTACATTGTACCCAAGAGTGGGATTCTCTGCCCTCTCCACGGCATGTTTCTCAGTTGCCCGCTGGCAAGATCTTCTGGTCCTATTGATTCCACCCCATGCCCGTGGGATTGTGAGATAAAGCCAGGGGAGTCCAACAAGCTTCTTAAAAGTCCTTTATTTCAGCAACAGCATCATACATACACAGGGCCCGATTCCCTTTCACCAGGTCCTCGTTCCTTTTTAGCTGGCTCTACAGCTGCCTGCCTTTTCTGCTTGTGCTAGGTTAACTCAGTCCAATTGAACACAGGGAACAATCATCCCCAGGTGGATGAGTCCTGTGCAGGTTATTACACCCCCCCCCCCCCCAAAGCCCAAAACCCCTCACAAGGATGGCAATTTAGGAAGAGTGGATACGAGAGGACCAAACGGGTGTAAACCCCACAGTGACCAGACAACAAACCTAAAAAAAAATTAGTTTGGATAAGGCTCCACCGAACGGGGAAGCAGGCCGGGCAGGCGTGTACTCTCACCAAGCATTACGTCCGGCCCAACACCCTCACCAGTCACACAAGGGGCGAAGCTGCCAACAGCCGAACCCGGGGACAGCGCGCGCCACAGCATCGGACCCATCAACCCAGGGCCCAATCGGCGTGGCATGCCTTCCAGCCACAGAGGGAACGGGGGGGGGGGGGGACATCAGACAACGTCACCTCAACGTCCTGCAACTCCCAAAAATTTTTAATATTGGGCACTCAAATTCTACCCTTAAAAAAAACACCTACCAAAATGCCCAGGGAGCTGTCGCCCCGACATTCTTACAGTACACAGGCAAATCAACACAGCACAAATAAAAAAAACAGCAGGGTTCCGTGCAAGCTTCCACAGGACCAGAAGTCACATATGGAATGTCCAGTCAACTCCACACCAGAGTCTCCAGGCACAAAACCTGCAGTCGTACAATAACTGTCAGCTCGCAGGCAAAACATCACTGTTGCAAATCCCACAGTCCAAGCTGCCGTAGAACAGTCTTCCAAACACAACGCTGCACTCACGACCAGAATGACGTTCCAAAACGGCGGTGGCAACTCGGGAATGGACTCCCCGGTGGACCACTCTGCCAGCATCAGGAAACAACAGCAGACAGAGATGGATGAAACGCCAAGCGACCCACACCAGAATGATACCGCATCTGGTACTGCCGGACACATCAGACTCCAGATCACTCCCAGCAGACACACTTCACAAGCTGGCAGCAAAAAAAAAAAAAAAACTCGACCCGGCTCTCGCCTTCCATAACATTAGAGGCTCTAAAAAAAAACCACAGAAACAAACTCGGTACCGTAGTCCACTCTTTTAAAAAAGAAATTCCCAGGAGGTAGCTCAGCCGAACAAGCAGCACGCCGACAGCTCCAATTCATCATAGTCGCCAATGTGATAAAGCCAGGGGAGTCTAACGAGCTTCTTAAAAGTCCTTTATTTCAGCAACAGCATCATACATACACAGGGCCCGGTTCCCTTTCACCAGGTCCTCATTCCTTTTTAGGTGGCTCTACAGCTGCCTGCCTTTTATGTAAGTGCTAGGTTAACTCAGTCCAATTGAACACAGGGAACAATCATCCCCAGGTGGATGAGTCCTGTGCAGGTTATTACAGATTGTAAACCACCAATCACCCCCATTTACATTCCCTTTGTTTTTATTGCCCACAACATCTTCGTCAATCTTCACCTATCAGTGGCCTTCCATGCAGCCCCACTGCTCCATGCGCCACCTCCGTCCCACACTACAATATATATCTCAACCTATTTTCAGTTCTCTCTAGCTTTGATCAAGAATCATCCAGACCCAAAACATTAGCTCCCTTCTCTTTCCACAGATGCTATCAGACCGCTGATATTGTCTAGTATTTTTTGTTTTTGAATGGAATATAAAAGTAGGAATGTTTTGCTGCAGGCTTTAGAGAGGGTGCAGAAGAGATATACCAGGATGTTGTCTGGTATGGGGGGCATTAGCTATGATGAGAAGTTGAATAAACTTGGTTTGTTCTCACTGGAACGAAAGAGGTTGAGGGGCGACCTAATAGACGTCTACAAAATTATGAGTGGCATAGACAGAGTGGATAGTCAGAGACTTTTTCTCAGTGTAGAGGGGTCAATTACGAGGGGGCATAGGTTTAAGATGCGAGGGGCAAGGTTTAAAGGAGATGTACGAGGCAAGTTCTTTACACAGAGGGTAGTGGGTGCCTGGAACTCGCTGGCGGAGGAAGTGGTGGAACCAGGGACAATAGTGACATTTAAGGGGCAACTTGACAAATACATGAATAGGATGGGAATAGAGGGATACGGACCCCAGAAGTGTAGAAGATTTTAGTTTAGACGGGCAGGTCGGCGCAGGCTTGGAGGACCGAAGGGCCTGTTCCTGTGCTGTACTTTTCTTTGTTCTTTGTTCTTTGTGTGTGAGACCAAGTACTGTGTATAGATTTCCTTACTTAACAAAGGATAGAAATGTGTTAGAAACAGGTCAGAGAACGATCACTTGACTGGTAAATGGGATGGGAGGGGGACTATCTTGTAAGGAAAGGTTGGATAGGCTGGGCCAGTAACTAGGAGCCCAGAACTTTTTTCTCCAGTTGGCCCACCTCTAGGCCTACTCTGGGCCTTCAACACTCTGAGAAGTATTCTGGGAGTGGTAGACTGGATTCAGTGCTTCTGCATCACTGGAATTGTGGTAAAATGTGGCATTGTTCATTTTGGAAGAAAGAATGCGAAGGTGATTATTATTTAAATGGAGAGAGCCTGCAGAAAGCTGTAGCACTAAGGGACTGGGGTCCCAGAAACCCAGAAAGCTAGCATACAGGTGCAGAAGGGAAGGCAAATGGAATGCTGGCTTTTATTTCAAAGGGACCGTAGTGTAAAAGAAAGGAGGTGTTGCTGCAATTGTAGAAAGTACTAGTGAAGTCACATTTAGAATACTGTGTACAGATTTGGTCCCCTTATTAAAGGAAAGATAGAGCAGGATTGTCTGGCTGCCCTAGGGCGGGATTCTCTAAAAATGGGGCTATGCCCCACGCCGGCGGGAAAACAGGCGCCAACAACTCCGGCATCAACAGCCCCCGAAAGTGAGGTATTCGCACCATTCTAGGGGATAGGTTGCCGCGGCCCCAGCTGGGGCCGAAGGGCAGGCGTATGTTCACGCATGCGCGGAACGGCCGGCGTGATCTCGCCCATGGACAGGCCTGCCGGCTTATTTCCACGCATGCGCGGGGATTCACTTCTCCGCGAGGGCCCCCGGGCAATATGACGGAGCACTACAGGGGCCTGGCACGGAGGAAAGAAGGCCCCCACGGAACCAGCCCGCCCACAGACCGGTAGGCCCCGATCGCGGGCCAGGCCACCATGGGGGCCCCCCACGGGATCGGATCCTCCCCCCCAGGACGGCCCTCGCACACCTACATGCCAGGTCCCACCAAGTGTGAGGTGAGTAATCCATGCCGGCGGGATTGGGCAAAACTTGACCGCCACTCGGCCCATTGGGGCCCAGAGAATCGCCGGAGGGGCTGCCGTCAATACCACCCTACCGGTGTGGCAGGAATCCCACCAGCGCCCAAAATACTGCGCCGGAGAATAGGGAAGCCGACGTCGGGATGCAGGGCAGGATTCGCGCCTCCCCCCGGGACTCTCCGACCCTGCGCAGGGTCGTAGAATCCCGACCATAAGGTTCTTAGGGGGTTAGAGAGGGTAAATGTTAGGAGGATGGTTCCACTCATGGGGGTGTGTAGGACCAGAAGATGTAGTCGCAAAATAAGGGGATGCTCATTTAAGGTGGATTTGAGGAAGAATCTGGGGTGGGATTCTCTGACCCTCCGCGCCGGAATCGTGCCCGGTGTGGGAGCGGAGAATAGCCGTTCACGCCGGAAATCCGGAGCAACGGCGCTTCCGCGATCCTTCGCAGACCCGCAAGTCGTGTGCACGTGGCGCCGGTCGGGGACCGTTGGAAGATACTTCCGTGGCGATTCTCCGCGGTCAACTGCCGAGTTCCTGCCGGCGTGGTTTACATCTGGTACCACCTGGCGGGAGCTCGGGCCCGCAGCCGCAGTCACGGCCACGGTGGCGGACCTGGTGGGGGGTCGGGAAGAATCTGACTCCGGGGAAGGGCCTCAGCGGTGGCCAGGCCCACAATCAGGGGCTACCGATCAGAGGGCCATTGCGATCTGGGAGGGACCTACCTTCCTCTACGCGGGCCCACAGTGTGGGTCCGCCATGTCGGTGGCGCCTGTACTGAAGTGGGCCGCCGTGCGCATGCATGGCCGCGCAGTCTGGACAGCAGGGCCCTGCCGACAGCCACAGCTGGGGCCCTGCTCGCCCCCTGGAAAACAGGGATCACCCCGGGCTTTTGAGGAAAAAGTCCAGAGTGATTGCCGCCCGTTTTCCATCGGGCATGGGGACTTCTCCCCCAAAGGGAGAATCCTGCCCCTCATGTCTCAATGATTGGTAAATCTTGGGAATTCGTTACCCCAGAAAGCTGTGGCGTTTGAGTTCTTGAATGTTTTAATGAGTAGAAGAATTAAGTGTTACTGAGAGAAGACAAGAAAGTGGACTTAGTGACTGTTAGATTAGCCATGAACTTATTAAATGGCAGAGTAAACTTGAAGGGCTGAATGGCCTACTCCTTTGTTTGTTATTTACAGTGCAGAAGAAGATCATTTGGCCCATCATGTCTGCACCAGCCCCCAAAAGAGTTACCTAGCTAGTTCAATTCTCCAGCCCTATCTTCGTAGCCCTCTCAATTAATCCCTTTCAAACATGTATCCAGATCTCTTTTGAAACCACCTATGGAATCCGGCTCCACCACTCTCTCAGGCAGCGCATTCTAAATCCCAACAACTCTCTGAGTAAAGAAGTTTCTCCTCATCTCACTTCTAGCTCTCCTGCTGACTATCTTAAAATTGTGACTCCTAGTCACTGATGTTGTGTCGGGTGTTCCGATACACAAACGAACCAACACGGTTGTAGATGGTACAACTCTGTTTTATTATTCTGTACAATAATAACTATTAACTTCTGGCTGTGGTTCGTACTTCACCAGCTAACCTGTGGACCCAGCCCTAACACGATCTTGGTGAGGCACTCAGCACATGGTGTATGTCTGAGTGGCACGCTGTGAGCTCTGAGCTATCTTCTGGTAGAATGAGCGGGAACTGTGGTGTTCCCTGTTTTATAGTGCATTGTCTCTCACTGGTGATTGGCTGCGATGTTGTATGTGTGTTGGTTGGTCCAACTACCTGTCCATCAGTGTGTGTGTGTGATTGCACCATGATATGTTATGTGGATATCATGACAACTGACACATCAACTAGTAAACAGAATATACTTCTTTACCCTGTCAAAATTGTTCAGAATTTTGAACACCTCAATAATGTCACCTTTTAATCTTCTCTACTCTGAGGACAACAAGCCCAATTTCTCCAATCTTTCCTTGTATCTAAAATTCCTCATTCCTGGTATCATTCTAGTAATCGCCTCTGCACTCTCTCTCGAGAGCTTTAACATCCTTCCGTAAATTAGGTGCCCAGAACTGACACAATATTCCAAATGTGGTCTGACCAATGATTTGTAGATATGTACCATCACTTCTTTGCTTTTATACTCTATGCCTTTATTCAGAAACCCAAGGATGTTATAAGCCTTCTTAATAATGGTTTCAACTTGCCAGGCCCCCTTCAGAGAATTATGCACTTGAACCCTGAGGTCCCTCTGCTCCTGTGTCCCCACAAAGTTGTACCATTAAGCCTATATTGCCTTCCCATGTTTCTTGTACCAAAATGCATTGCCACATATTTCACTGCAATGATGTTCATCTGCCAGGTGTCTGCCCATTTGGCCAACATTTCAATGTCCCCCTGAAGTCGCCCAGAGTCATCCTCACAATTCACTGTTCTCCCTAGCTTAGTATCATCTGCAAATTTAGAAAATTTGGCCCCAACACCCACCTCAAAATCATTTATATGAATCAGAACAAGCAAGAGTCCCAAAACTGAGCCCTGGGGAACATCACTTTCAATTCATCTCCAGTTTGAGAAATGCCCATCTATACCTATCCTCTGTTCCTATCTCTTAACCAACCTCTAATCTGTGCTGCCCAGGACCTATCAACCCCAAACATTTTTAATTTGCTAACCAACCTGCCATGTGCGACCATATTAAATGTTTTTTAAAGTCCAAATATACAACATCCCTGCAGGAAATGTATAATTCCATAATCTGCCGACAAATGCTCTCTTCCATTTCCACCCCACTACAGTAAATACCAAACAAGGTCGCCGCTCCCTTCTTGTTTCTCACCTCCAACTTATAGATTCTAATTCAGGAACTGCATCTCGTTCAAGAGCTATGATACTATCTTTGACCAAGACTGCTACACTTCCTCCCTTTTTACCCACCCTGTTCCTACTAAAAGCCTTACAACCCGGGATATTCTGGGCAGGATTCTCCGGTTGCCGACGGCAAAATCGTGTTCGGTGATCGGCTGGAGAATATCCATTTCCGACCAAATTGGGGGTGGTGCCGATTTCACGATGCTCCGCCCCCTCCAAAGTGGCAAACACGCAAAATATGCTGTACGCCGTACTGACGGCCGCAGGACTTAGCCTGAGGCTCACCTCCCAGATGCTCCGCACCCAACAGACTGTGTTCCCGGCAGCCTCGGCCGTGTGTGCTATCATCCGTCGGGAACTCGGTGTGGCGGCTGCGGACAGTCGGGGGAGGGCCGATCCGCGGGCAAGGAGAGAATTCATCAAGGGCTGGGGGCACTGTTGGGGGGGCGGTCCGGGGCGCGCGAGGCGGCCAAAGGGGGGGGCACTATTTTGCAGGCCAGGTCCGTGAGTGGCCGGCGCCATGATGCACGGCGCGGCCACGGATCCGGCAATTTTCCGAGCCATATCGGCAGCTCAGGCCGGGTGCTCTATGCTGCTCGGTTGTAAAACGCTATCGTTCCCATTCTGGCAGGGGGACATAGCCTCAGAATCAGAGAATCCAGTGCCAAGTATCCAGTCCTGTTCTGGCTTGAACCACGTTTCTCTCCATGCTACTAGTTTATATGCCCCTAGAGCAACTTCCGCTTCCAGTCCCCAATTCTGTTCACTATACTCTGTGCATTTACATAACATACAAGTTAACCCTGCCCTTGTCTCTTCCTTGTCCTTTGGGAGGTGACCATTTTATCAACACAGCCTTCCCTCACTTCCTTTTCTCTGTTCCCCATCTTCTCTCTTTTGCCCTCACTGGTACTTCTAAAACTAAGCACATTAGTCAACCCACCCCCCTTGCCTTACAAGTTTAAATCTACACTGCACTATTCTACACTACACTATTCTACACTGCACTACTTACACTACATTACTTAATCCTTTTCCTATTTCTTATGGTCTTATGGTTTTGCTGTCTCAGGCATGTGCTTATTGCTGTTTGGTCTCTACATCTTTGTCACAGCTTCCCTTTCTGTTGCCCGTGTGATGTTCCAATATCTTGATAAGTCTTGATATTTTTCATTTGTCCTCCTTTTGAGGTCCCCTTTTCTTGCGAGCCTTATAGAATATTTTAGTCTTTGCTCAGTCTTTTGTCACTGCCGCCATGTGGTAAGTTATTTAGAGAGGGTTTGGGATTGTCTCGTCTCGCCAAAAGAATATACATTTGGACCTCCACATGCAATAAGAGCTCCTGCTCTCTTCAAGATCTTTCTCATTACTCAGTCCTGTGATCTGAAAAAAACATAGAAGCATAGAAAGTAGAAGCAGGAGGAGGCCATTCGGCCATTCGAACCTTTTCCACCATTCATTATGACCATGGCTAATCACCAAGTTCAATTCCCTGATCTCGTCTTCCTGTCATATCGCTTGGTCCCTTTAGCCCCAAGAGCTACATCTAATTCCTATTTGAAATTACACAACATTTTGGATCCCAGCCGAGTAAAGCTCAAGAGGGAAACTCGAGGGCAGGTAGAAGTAGAAAGAAGTTGAACCGTGATGTCACAGCCTGCAGGTAAGTGATTGGCTGTGACTGGTAAGTAGTTTTTCTTTTGCCTGAGGTGTTATCGTGCGGGGCGCAGTGGTTGCTGAGTGAGTGCTTGCTGAGAAGGGGAGTAATTTTTTTTTTTAAACTTACTGTTGGGAGTGTAAAAATGGCAGGAGATCCCAGACCCGTGTTATACTCCTCTTGCTCAATGTGGGAGTTCAGGGATGCGCCGATGCCCCTTACTCCTTCATGTGCGGGAAGTGTGTCCAGCTACAGCTCCTGTTAGACCACATGACGGCTCTGGAGCTGCGGATGGATTCACATTGGAGCATCCGCGATGCTGAGGAGGTCGTGGATAGCATGTTCAGTGAGTTGGTCACACCGCAGATTAGGATTGGTAAGGGAGACAGGGAATGGGTGACCAAAAGGCAGAGAAAGAGCAGGAAGGCAGTGCAGGTGTCCCCTGTGGTCATCTCCCTCCAAAACAAGTATACTGTTTTGGATATTGTTGGGGGAGATGACTCGCCAGGGGAAGGCAGTAGTAGCCAGGCTCAAGGCACCATGGCTGTCTCTGCTGCATAGACGTGCGGGGAAAAGACTGGCAGGGCTATAGTCATAGGGGATTTAATCGTAAGGGGAGGAGACAGGCATTTCTGTGGTCGAAAACGAGATTCCCGAATGGTATGTTGCCTCCCAGGTGCACGAGTCGGGAATGTCTCAGATCGGCTGCAGGACATACTGAAGGGGAGGGTGAACAGCCAGTTGTCGTGCTGCATATCGGCACCAACGATATAGGTAAAAAACGGGATGAAGTCCTACAATCAGAATTTAGGGAATTAGGAGATAAGTTAAAAAATAGGACCTCAAAGGTAGTAATCTCAGGATTGCTACCAGTGCCACGAGACAGTCAGAGTAGAAATTCAAGAATAGTCAGAATGGCTTGAGAGATGGTGCAGGAGGGAGGGATTCAGATTTTTGGGACATTGGAACCGGTTCTGGGGGTGGTGGGACCATTACAAATCGGATGGTCTACACCTGGGCAGGACTGGAACCAATGTCCAAGGGGCTGCTTTTGCTAACACTGTTGGGGAGGTTTTAAACTAATGTGGCAGGGGGATGGGAACCAGATTAGGAAGTTAGAGGTCAGTAAAGAGGCAGAAACTAAAGCCAGTAAGGTACTAGATAATAAACTCAATGTGACTAAGGGGAAGAGTGGACAGGGAAGAGATGATGAACGCAAAGGGACAGGTGGTCTGAGGTGCATTTGTTTCAATGCAAGAAGTGTAGCAGGTAAGGCAGATGAACTTAGGGCTTGGATTAGTACCTGGGAATTTAATGTTATTGGTATTACTGAGACTTGGTTAAGGGAAGGGCAAGACTGGCAACTAAATATCCTGGGGTATAGATGCTTCAGGAGGGTTAGAGAGGGAGGTAAAAGGGGTGGAGGAGTTGGATTACTGGTCAGAGATGATATCACAGCTGTGATTAAGGAGGGCACGATGGAGGAGTCGAGCACTGAGGCAATATGGGGAGAGCTAAGAAATAGGAAGGGTGCACTAACATTGTTGGGACTTTACTACAGGCCTCCCAAAAGCGAGCGTGATGTAGAGGTACAAATATGTAGACAGATTATAGAAAAATGTAGGAGCAATAGGGTGGTCGTGTTGGGAGATTTTAACTTCCCCAACATTGAATGGGACTCATGTAGTGTTGGAGATGTAGATGGAGCAGAATTTGTAAGGAGCATACAGGAGAGTTTTTTGGAGCAGTATGTAAATAGTCCAACTCGGGAAGGGGCCATATTGGACCTGGTATTGGGGAATGATCCTGGCCAGGTTGTTGAAGTTTCAGTTGGTGATTACTTTGGGAATAGCGATCACAATTCCATAAGTTTTAGAATACTCATGGACAAAGACGAGAGTGGTCCTAAAGGAAGAGTGCTAAATTGGGGAAAGGCCAAGTATAATAAAATTCAGCAGGAGCTAAGGAATGTGGAATGGGAGCAGCTGTTTCAGGGTAAATCCACATTTGAAATGTGGGAGTCTTTTAAGGAAAGGTTGATTAGAGTGCAGGACAGACATGTCCCTGTGAAAATGAGGAATAGAAATGGCAAGATTAGGGAACCATGGATGATGGTTGGAGTTGTGAGACTAGCTAAGATGAAAAAGGAAGCATACATAAGATGTAGGCGACTTAAAACTGATGAAGCTTTGGAGGAATATCGGGAAAGTAGGACAAATCTCAAACGCGCAACAAAGAGGGCTAAAAGGAGTCATGAAATATCTTTGGCTAACAGGGTTAAGGAAAATCCCAAAGCCTTTTATTCGTATATAAGGAGCAAGATGGTAACTAGAGAAAGGTTTGGCCCACTCAAATACAAAAGAGGGAATTTATGCGTGGAGTCAGAGGAAATGGGTGAGATTCTCAATGAGTACTTTGCATCGGTATTCACCAAGGAGAGGGACATGATGGATGTTGAGGCTAGGGATGGATGTTTAAATACTCTAGGTCAAGTCAGCACAAGGAAGGGGGAAGTTTTGGGTATTCTAAGAGGCATTAAGGTGGACAAGTCCCCAGGTCCGGATGGGATCTATCCCAGGTGACTGAGGGAAGCGAGGGACGAAATAGCTGGGGCCTTAACAGATATCTTTGCAGCATCCTTGAGCATGTGTGAGGTCCCGGAGGACTGGAGAATTGCGAATGTTGTCCCTTTGTTTAAGAAGGGTAGCAGGGATAATCCAGGGAATTATAGACCTGTGAGTTTGACGTCAGTGGTAGGCAAACTGTTGGAGAAGATACTGAGGGATAGGATCTATTCACATTTGGAAGAAAATAGACTTATCAGTGATAGGCAGCATGGTTTTGTGCAGGGACGGTCATGTCTTACAAACCTAATAGAATTCTTTGAGGAAGTGACAAAGTTAATTGATGAGGGAAGGGCTGTAGATGTCATATACATGGACTTCAGTAAGGCGTTTGATAAAGTTTCCCATGGCAGGTTGATGGAAAAAGCGAAGTCGTATGGGGTTCAGAGTGTACTAGCTAGATAAAGAACTGGCTGGGCAACAGGAGACAGAGAGTAGTGGTGGAAGGGAGTGTCTCAAAATGGAGAAAGGTGACTAGTGGTGTTCCACAGGGATCCGTGCTTGGACCACTGTTGTTTGAGATATACATAAATGATCTGGACAAAGGTATAGGTGGTCTGATTAGCAAGTTTGCAGATGATACTAAGATTGGTGGAGTTACAGGTAGCGAGGAGGACTGTCAGAGAATACAGCAAAATATAGGTAGATTGGAGAGTTGGGCAGAGAAATGGCAGATGGA
This sequence comes from Scyliorhinus torazame, assembly GCF_047496885.1. Taxonomy (NCBI): domain Eukaryota; kingdom Metazoa; phylum Chordata; class Chondrichthyes; order Carcharhiniformes; family Scyliorhinidae; genus Scyliorhinus; species Scyliorhinus torazame. The sequence goes on from NC_092709.1 coordinate 180,046,826, forward strand.
GTTCAATCCAGGCAAATGTGAGGTGATGCATTTTGGAAGATCTAATTCAAGAGCGGACTATATGGTCAATGGAAGAGTCCTGGGGAAAATTGATGTACAGAGAGATCTTGGAGTTCAGGTCCATTGTACCCTGAAGGTAGCAACGCAGGTCGATAGAGTGGTCAAGAAGGCATACAGCATGCTTGCCTTCATCGGACGGGGTATTGAGACCAAGAGTCGGCAGGTCATGTTACAGTTGTATAGGACTTTGGTTAGGTCAAATTTGGAATACTGCGTGCAGTTCTGGTTGCCACATTACCAGAAGGATGTGGATGCTTTAGAGAGGGTGCAGAGGCGGTTCACCAGGATGTTGCCTGGTATGGAGGGTGCTAGCTATGAAGAAAGGTTGAGTAGATTAGGATTGTTTTCGTTGGAAAGACGCTGGTTGAGGGGGGACCTGATTGAGGTCTACAAAATTATGAGAGGTATGGACAGGGTGGATAGCAACAAGCTTTTTCCAAGAGGGGGGGTGTCATTCGTGGGGGTCACGATTTCAAGGTGAGAGGGGGAAAGTTTAAGAGAGATGTGCGAGGAAAGTTTTTTACGCAGAGGGTGGTGGGTGCCTGGAACGCTTTGCCAGCGGAGGTGTAGAGGCGGGCACGATAGCATCATTTAAGGTGTATCTAGACAGATATATGAACAGGCAGGGAACAGAGGGAAGTAGATCCTTGGAAAATAGAAGACAGGTTTAGATAAAGGATCTGGATCGGCACAGGCTGGGAGGGCCGAAGGGCCTGTTCCTGTGCTGTAATTTTCTTTGTTCTAAACTTTGGACACAAACCTGTACATCTTTGGACTGTGGAAGGAAACTGGAGCACCCGAAGGGAACCCACGCAGACACGGGGAGAAAGTGCAAACTTCAAACAGACAGCCACCCATGGTCGGAATCGAAGCGAGGTCCCTGCTGTGAGGCAGCAGTATTAGCCACTGTGCCGCAACTAATACTGCAAAGCAAATAATCTTGCTTCAAATACAGATAATATAATTCTGTCCATGTGAAGTCATGGAAAATTCATTTCTTTTTATTAAGCAATTCCATTTTGTGGATCTTTTACTGCTTCACACAGTGAAGATCCAATACTTTCACATGGTTTATATGAACCTGACTGATTCCTAAAACCTCAGTTAAAATGCATCAACACTCCCCCCTCCAAAAATGTTACACTGAACAACACGGGAGAACACAGAACCAAAAATGTTCCCTGTAACCTATCTCCACATATATCTTCAGTGTCTCTCAAAACCTTAACTTTAACCTTCACCTCAGAACCATTTCTTCTGTCACTTCACTTACTGTCATTGAGTGAACTTTTGATGAGGGTATAGGCATTGAAAAGCCATCATGATAGCTTATATCTTTGAAGTTGAGCCCGGATAAAACTGGAGATTTTGGATCAGAGAAATGAAAGCATTCCTTTTGTAATCCAAAACTTCAAATGAGTCATTTATTTTTTAAAATTCCCATTTACATTTAAAGTAATGAACTTAACCCTGTAATATTTCAATCCAACATATATTGGACAATATCTAGCACAAAAAAACTATTGTCTACTTTATTGCACTTAGTAATTTGTGAAAACTTGTATTTTAATTATAATAATGGATATCGTGGAACATTAAAATTGCATTGGAGATGTCTTCTTAGCACGCTCAATCGGATGACCAGATGTGAGATATTGCGCAGGTTCTAATGTTAAGAACATATTAAAAATCAATAAACATGCTAAGGGGAGAACAAGACAGCCATGGCTGATGAGGGAAGTCAAGGGCAGCATAAAAGCAAAAGAAAAAGTATATAAGATGGTGAGGATTAGTGGGAAGTCAGAGGATTGGGAAGCCTTTAAAAGCAAGCAGAGGACAACTAAAAAAAACAATAAGAGGGGAGAAGATGAAATATGAGTATAAGCTAGCTAGCAATATAAAAGAGGATAGCAAGAGTTTTTTTCAATATATAAAAGGTAAGAGAGAGGCAAGAATAGAGACTGGACTGCTGGAAAATGAGGCTGGAGAAGTAGTAATAGGAAACAAAGAAATGGCAGAAGAACCAAATAGTTACTTTGCATCAATCTTCACGGTGGAAGACACCAATGGGATACCAGAACTTCAGGAGAATCAGGAAGCAGAGGTGAGTATAGTGGCCATCACTAAAGAGAAGATGGTGGGGAAGTTGAAAGTTCTGAAGGTGGATATATCACCTGGACCGGATGGACTACACCCCAGGGTAATAAAGGATATAGCTGAGGAGATCGTGAAGACATTGATGGTAATCTTTCAGGAATCACTGGAGGCAGGGAGAGTCCCAGAGGACTGGAAAATGGCTAGTGTAACACCCCTGTTTAAGAAGGGAAGGAGGCAGAACACTGGAAATTAAAGGTCGGTTGGCCTGACGTAGTTCATTAGTAACATTTTAGAGTCCATTCTTGAAGATGAGATTGCGGAGTACTTGGAAGCACATAATAAAATAGGACTGAGTCAGCACGGCTTTGTCAAGCGGCGGTCATGTCTGACAAATCTGTTAAAGTTCTTTGAGGAGGTAACAAGGAAGTTAGAAAATACAGAAACAGTGGACGTGATTTATTTATATTTACAGAAGGCCTTTGACCTTAGAGGAGGCTGTTAAATAAGTTGAACCCATGGTGTTAAGGGTAAGGTATGGCATGGATAGAGGATTGGATGACTGGCAGAAGGCAGAGAGTGGGGATAAAGGGGTCTTTTTCAGGATGGCAGCTGGTGACTAATGGTGTGCCTCATGGGTCTGTGCTGGGTCCACAACGTTTCACAATAGTTATTAACGATTCTGGAAGAAGGAACTGAGGGCACTTCTGCTACGTTTGCAGATGATACAAAGATATGCAGAGGGACAGGTATATTGAGGAAGCAGAGGGGCTGCAGAAGGACTTGGACAGGCTACGAGAGTGGACAAAGAAGTGGCAGATGGAATACAATGTGGAAAATGTGAGGTTATGCACTATGGAAGAAAAAATGGAGGCATAGACTATTTTCTAAATGGGAAACGGTTTAGGAAATTAGAAGCACAAGGAGACTGTAGAGTCCTAGTTCAAGATTCTCTTAAAGTTAACGTGCAGGTTCAGTCGGCAATTAGGAAGGCAAATGTAATGTAAGCATTCAGGTCAAGAGGGCTAGAATACAAGACCAAGGATGTACTTCTGCAGCTATGTAAGGCTCTTGTCCGACCTCATTTGAAGTATTGTGAGCAGCTTTGGGCACCATATCTAAGGAAGAATGTGCTGGCCTTACAAAGGGTCCAGAGGAGGTTCACAAGAATGATCCCTGGAATGAAGATCGTGTCATATGAGGAACTGTTGAGGACTCTGGCCCTGTACTCATTGGTGTTTAGAAAGATGAGGGGGGATCTTATTGAAACTTACAGGATACTAATAGAGTGGCCGTTGAAAGGATGTTTCCACCGGTAGGAAAAACTAGAACCTGAGGCCACAGCCTCCTACTGAATGGACGACCCTTTAAAACAGAGATGGGGAGGAATTTCTTCAGCCAGAGGGTGGTGAATCTGTAGACCTCTTTGCTGCAGAAGGCTGGGGAGGCCAAATCAATGAGTGTCTTTAAGACAGAGATCGATAGATTCTTGAATAATTAGGGGATCAGGGGTTACGGGGAGAAGGCAGGAGAATGGGGATGAGAAAAATATCTGCCATGATTGAATGGCGGAGCAGACTCCATGGGCCGAATAGTCTAATTCTGCTCCGCTGTTGTATGGTCTTATAGTCCAATAGAAAATCAGGATATTTGAACAGATCGACTACTCACTCTTTCAGCCAGGATACAGTAAGTAAATTCAAAGAGCTATGTAAGAAGAGTTTAAGTGTGTCTCTTTACTATTCATATAGTAATAGAATTGTTCAAAAAAGCACTGCTGGAATAATTCACACAGACACTGACTTTACAGAGCTACATTATACTAAGTGAGTAGTCTAGGATAAAGTAATTTATTAATAAAAGGTGCTGTGCACTTTGTGCTTCTTTCAACTCAAGGATCTTATTTCAGAAAATCACCATGAAGATGGAAGTTTTGTTATTCATAATTTTGCACAGGTAACAAGGAGAATACCGTTAACGTGCGATTCACCCCTTAAAGTGTATCACATTGCTTTTATGGATGAGAACAAAACTTAAGTAATTAAAACTATATCAATGAAAAAATCCTTTTTTAATAAAATTAAATTCAAATGTTATTCTGGTTCAAAGTGGCTGAAAGCCTTTGAAGACCCAATTTTGAGTATAAACTATGTTCAAACCTGAGTCCAATTATTGACATCATTGGGAAAGAGTCAGCGATACTCAAACATTTCGCCTGGAAATGGAAAATAAGGCAAGTAAAGGAAGGTTAAATTCTCCTGGTTCGGCTCCTACATCTGGAACTTGTGGTTTACTTGCAGACAGGGTATACTGGGTGTGAGGAGGGCATGCCTCTAAGGGAGTCAGTCTGATACTGGGTGTGAGGAGGGCATGGCTCTAAGGACGTCAGTCTGATATATGCCATCCATTGACTCCCTATTTATACTGGTTATAGGTGTGCAGCACCTTTTGTAAAGAATGGTTATTTAAAGACAGTCAGCCAATGGGAGAGAAAAACAAATGAAACTAGCAAATGACATCTCTAGATAAGTGATAAAAAGCCCAGCAACCAATTTCTGATTCTTTTTTAGAATAGATATTGAACTGGAGATGCTGCTGTGTAAAGTAGCTTTTACAGGGCTCCCTGTTTGCCACTCCAGGGAAAACTAGTGGGGAACAATGCAAAATGCCTAGGGGAAACTGCCAGATATTGTCAACATTGTCTTCATATTTTTTCTGCGTATCTTCACACTCACAATTTTTTCCGTTTGGGCATTAGTGGGGAAGTGTCAGAAGGATTCCTGAGCTGATAATCAGCTCGTTGAACCGTGTTATGGACATCCTTCCATGACCAACAATTTCAGGCTTTGGACTTGCCCCCGGAGCTTAGGGACCCTACCACTGTACCACAAAACACCGAGGATGTCTCCAGTGTGAACAATCAACCAGTACGGTGACAGATGACAAGAACATGGACGGGATAACTATCCAAACCATAGAATTTTGCAGAGGCCATTCAGCCCATCGAGTCTGCACCAGCTCTTGGAAAGAGCACCCTACTTAAGCCCACACCTCAACCCTATCGCTTAACCCAGTAACCCCACCTCTCCTTTTTGTACACTAAGGGCAATTTATCAAGGCCAACCACCAAAACTGCGCATCTTTGGACTGTGGGAGGAAACAGGAGCACCCGGAGTAAACCCGCGCAAACACGGGCAAAATATGCAGACTCCGCACAGACAGGGACACAAGCAGGGAATCGAACTTGGGAACCGGGAGCTATGAAGCAATTGTGCTAACCACTGTGCTACCATGCTGCCCACTCTCTGGGCTCTCTGAGAAATAGCAATCAAGTAGTTCATTATTTCCTCCTCCACGAATGCTTTGAGAGGAATGATTTGACAGGGTCAAAGGGGTACACACGTCGGGCGGGATTCTCTAAAAATGGGGCTTTGTCCCCACGCCGGCGGCAAAACTGGCACCAACCACTCCGGCGTCATCAGCCCCCGAAAGTGAGGAATTCTCCAATTCTCGCTGTCAACGGGCCCCGACTGGCGTGGTGGAATCCAGCCGGCCTCCGAAAAATGGCGCTGGGGAATAGGGCAGCCGGTGTCGGGGCGGCAGGATGGGATTCGCGCCTCCCCCCAGGGATTCTCTGACCCGGCGCAGTGTCGGAGAATCCCGGCCAATATGTGAGTACTACAGGAAGTGTCAGCTCATAAAACAGGATCATCACATATCGATAGCAAAAACTGGAAAATAACTTAGTTTCTGTCCAAAATGCAGTTTCAAGCTACATACAAGTGACAAGGATTAAAGCAGTGCACCAGGAAGCAACAGCAAAAGGTCATTTCAAAGGAGCCGAACACCCCTCTTCCCATCATAGCCCCCTGGGAAATCATCATGAACTAGAGAGGGGCAACCATCACAAAAAGCATTTTTCAACAAGCCACCAAACCATGAGATTCAACTCAGAGGATCCCTAGCAGATAAAATCAGGAAGAGTCCAGCAGAGGGAAAACTAAGAGACTCGCAGGTGGCAAAGAGGAAATCTGGCAATAGGAAACTCCAGAGTGTTACCAATTTAAGTTTTATAAGATTATTATGTTTTTGGACCATGTCTTTAAGTTTAGGTTCAAATGAAGAAAGTTATGTGACTATTCTGAATTCTGCCTGACAGCAGACTTGGTTTTAGTCAAGGGATTGGCAGATATCATCTTAATAGCTCCAAGCTTTTGGCACAGAAGAAAAAAAGAGAGTGAAAAATAACAGTGGTTGATGTGGTCAGCAAAGATAAGAGGCTGCAGGTTCTCCATGAGTTACAAAAGCTGGCTGCAGGAGGGAGATAGTCTTTTGTTGAATAAATGCATTCTGCAATCGTCCAGGGATTTCATTCAATTCATCCTGAGCATCATCGGGCTTGGGGGGAGGGAGAAGAAAAATCATCAAAGTGGAATTTACAGGGGGTATTGGATCTGGAAAACTCCCCGAAAACTGAGGAAAGCACCTCGGCACCGTAACTTGAAAGTACAACTCAACAAAATGGAAAAGTGTGAACCCATTGGAAGCTGGAAGCGACTGTGAACTGTTTGCTGTAAGGGCCATAATTCTAAGGAGAATGTGGAATCGAAAGAGGAACATTCCTTTCTATAGTCTAAAATATCAGTTGCCTACAATAATAGTGTTTGGATAATGGTGTTTCAATCATTTGTTACAGTAAAAATCATGTTGTGCCATCCTTTTTAGCTATTAAATGGAAGTTTAAATTTCTTTTTAAACATAAACAGGGACCACTACAAGAGAATTGTAAGAGCTGCTGCCAATACTGTTATAATACTTGTTTGTAATAAGTTGTTATTCTTTGCTTTACTTCCCGAATGATCTGATGGTGAGATTTCACAGAAACTACCAATCTTCAATTCAAAGCAAAATAGATTTCATGAATAACGAATTAAATTCTAATGTGTTTGTTCACTCTTACAGAACTATAACTGGTGATAAAGTAAATCAGAATAAGTATTAACTATATTTAACTACACGTGCTAACTATGCTATATCTCTCAAACACTCTGCTGTCTAGTCACTCCTGTTTCGAAGAGACCCAAGATCCTTTGAGTTCACTTATTTAAACATGAATCTAGTGCTACCATCTAGTGGTTGTTTTACATTATGATGTAGTTAACTCTTTATATACCAACTTATATACATATCACTACATCCCCCCTTTTTTAAACATATTTTCTGAGGTGTAGCACAGAAAAATGTATAACTATAATATAATAAACCTGTATATCTGTACAAAGCAAAATGAGTAATGATCATACAAATAACAGTGAATTTACAAATTAGACTCTTTTGTTTCTTCCTTTGTCTCGTCGAACCTCTGAGTTGGCGAGGAGGTGATGCTGATGTCCTGACTATTTTGAGCATGTCATCATTACTTCTGGTATTTGTTAAAGTGTCATGAAAAATTGATTCAGTCATACCCCACTACCTTTCCTTTCCATTCTTCATGAGGTGTGATTGTCACTAGAGGCCATTCCCCTTAAGACAGCAGTGCTGAGCTGCCTTCTGGAACCGCTGTAGTCCATTATGTAGCAGTTTAGTAGTTTGTTGGTCCATTTTCGAGGCCAGTTACAAGTCAACCACATTGCTGTTGATCTGGAGTACAGGTCGGCCAGACTAGGAAAGAACAATAGTTTCTTTCTCTAAAGGGCATTTATGAACCAGATCAGTTTTGCAACAAGAAACAATAATGTCATGATCAAATTTCTGAGGCTAGCTTTCAATTCCAGATGTATTCATGCATTTAAATTCCAACAGCTGTGACAGCGAATTTCAAACCCATGCCAGATAATTAGCTTGGATCTTTGGATTACAATCTCAAGACAGTACCATCATGTTCCCTACTGACAGCAGCCACAACGGTGGTTCCATAGACAACCTGTCTTGCTGGAAGGCAGTGGTCACCATTCATCAGGCCTATATATTATGGTATGCAGAGACAACTTCACCATCACTGAAGTAAAAGAGCTCACAGATAACCACCTCCTCATAACCTATATACTGCACAAAAATGTTCCTCTCATCTAATTGATGTCCACGTCAGTTCTAAAGAGCGAGTGACTGGTCATCATTGACCTACTTCACTGATGCTGGTGACTTCCAGAATGGTCATTTTAGGTGGTGGCTTAAAGTGCCACCATCGTGCAGTTGGACAATCCAGCAGAGCCCCCGGTAGAAGTAGCAAAAGATTCCAAGCCACACAATGTCTTCAGCAACCCTGCAGGTGAAGCGTCATGTAAACAAGCCTGGACAAAAGCAGGTGGATTTTTCATCCCCAAGTAAGCTTCCTGTTTGTCCCAACGACTCACATCCGATGCTTTAAAGGTAAGCCGGTGTTTTTCTCTGATCACAGACTTCTACTGGTCACCGACAGAAAGACACTTGGATGACAAGGGTATATGGTAACCAAACATTAAACTATTCATCCTAGTAAAAATTGAGGCACTTATAAGGGGTTGGAAATGTTGAATAACAGTGAAAGTCCTCTTTGGGTCGCTAATGAACTGGTGTGACCTGATGAAGGCATCATGAACTGGTTCTTTCATTCTTAAAGCTGTTCAAAAGATGAGATTTGGAGACAGAGGAAAATGACCTGTCTCCAGAGAAGTATAATACCATAAGAATAAAAAATATAAGCAGGAGAAGATCATTATCCTGTCAAGTCTGTTCCACCATTTAATCTGATCGTGGCTGATCTCGGGCTTTAAATCCCTACCCACTCCTCATATCCCTTCATTCCCAGACAGACCAGATATCTGGGGCAGGATTCTCCGTTACCCAACGCCAAAATCGGGAACAATGATCGGGTGGAGAACAGCTCCCGATGCCGAAATCGCGGCAGGTGCCGGTTTGACGTCGGGTGGCGATGCTATGCCCCCTCCAAATTGGTGTGTTCGAGATGTGCGCTGAGATAGTAGATGCATTGGCTTTAATTCACCAAAATTCCCTAGATTCTGAAAAGGTCCTATCAACTGGAATTGCATGCAACTCCTCTGTTCAAGATAGGAGCGAGACAGAAAGCAGGAACCGACAGCCCAGTTAGCCTAACATCTGTCAAAAGGGAAATGCCTGATTCTATTATTTTAAGGAGATTAAAACAGAGTACTTGAAACATCTTAAATCAGGCACAGTTAAACATGTGTTTGAAAGATAAATCATGGGACCTGAGTTCAATTCCAGCCTTGGGTGATTGTGTTGACTTTGCACTTTCTCCCCGTGTCTGCGTGGCTTCCTCCAGGTGCTCCGGTTTCCTCCCACAGTCCAAAGATGTGCAGGTTAGGTGGATTGGCCATGTTAAATTGACCCTTAGCGTGCAAAGGTTAGTTGGGGTTATGTCTACATGGATGGGGCGGTGAGTGAGCCTGGGTGGAGTGCTGTTTTGGAGGGCAGACTCAATGGGCTAAATGGCCTCCTTCTGCACTGTAGGGACTCTATGTTTGCTGAACTCTTTTGCATTCTTTAAAGAAGTAAACAGCAACATGGTTGAAGGGGAAACTGTGAATGTGGTGTGCTTAGCTTACCAGAAGACAAGCAAGTTGCCACATCAAAGGTTACTGCATGAGACCATGGTGCAGGGAGAAACATATTAGCATGGATAGAGGATTGGTTAACTAACAGAAAATAGTGACTGGGAATCAATTGGTCATTTTTGGGGTGGCAAGACATAATGAGTGGAGGGTCATAGGAGTCAATGCTGGTGTGTCAACTATTAACAATATTTAATCATGACTTGGGTGACAGGATTTAATGCATGGTTGTTAAATTTGCTGATGACATAAAGATAGGTAGAAACTTAAGTGCTGGAGATAATGTAAAGAGACTGCAAACAGATATAGACCTGTAACTTCCGCTGAGTGGCAATCTCTGGCTGATCTGCAAAGAGAATCAGAGGTACAGAGTGTCCTGATATGGAAATAAATTCAATCAAAAGCTCAAGGAAGAATTACACCTTGGTCTGAGTCTTCAATATTTCGTGCAGTGAAGCTGAGCTATTGTGTAAAAGGAAGCGGAAGCCCCATATTGCAAATTGCAAGTTATTATTGTGCCTGGTCTGAGTCTTCATGTCGGGATCAGCCCTTGTCCCTGTTCGACAGGTTTGAGATTCTTGCTCCCTGTGTGGATGGGAACAGGGATTCCAGGGAGGATGAGCAAACTGACTACAGCACCGTGGTACAAGGAGCCGTTCAAGTGGGGGTGGGGCGGGGGGGAGATGAGAAGAGAAATGTAGTCATAATTGGGGATAGTATAGGTAGGGGCATTGACACCGTTCTCTGTGACCAGGATCAAGAATCCTGGGGCGCGATTCTCCGACCCCCCACCGGGTCGGAGAATCGCCGGGGGCCGGCATGAATCCCGCCCCCGCCATGTCGTGAATTCCCTGCCACCGGAGATTCGGCGGGGGCGGGAATCGCGCCGCGCCGGTCGGCAGGAATCCCCCGGCGATTCTCCGGTCCGTGATGGGCCAAAGTCCCGCCGCTGTCAACCCACGCCAGCCGGCGTGGATTGAACCACCTTTGGGATGGCGGGACATGGCGGCGCGGGCGGGCTCCGGGGTCCTGGGGGGGGCGTCGGGCAATCTGGCCCCGGGGAGGTGCCCCCACGGTGGCCTGGCCCGCGATCGGGGCCCACCGATCCGCGGGCGGGCCTGTGCCGTGGGGGCACTCTTTTCCTTCCGCCTTTGCCATGGTCTCCACCATGGAGGAGGCTGAAGAGACCCCCTCCACTGTGCATGCGCGGGGATGCCGTGAGCAGCCGCTGACGCTCCCGCGCATGCGCCGCCCGGCAAAGTCAGTTTCGCGCCAGCTGGCGGGGCGGAAATCTGTCCGGCTCGGGCCTAACCCCTCAAGGTGAGGGCTCGGTCGCTCAAGATGTGGAGACTTCCGCACCTTTGGGGCGGCGCAATGCCGTACTGATTCGTGCCGTTTTTGGCGCCGGTCGGCGGATATTGCGCCAATATCGGAGAATCCTGCCCCTGAAGGTTGTGCTGCCTGCCTGGTGCTCGGCTTTGGGATATCTCATCTGGGCTGCAGAGGAACTTAGAGTGGGAGGGTAATGCTCCAGTTGTCGTGGTGCAGGTAGGTACCAATGACATGGGTAGAACATGGACAGAGATTCTGCGAAGGGAGTATGAATAGCTTGGAGCTAAATTAAAAAGCAGAACCAAAAAGGTGATAATCTCTGGATTACTACCTGTACCACGAGCTAATTAGCACAGGGTCAATAAGATTAAGGAGGTAAAAGCTCAAGGATTGGAGTGGGAGAAATAGGTTTGAATTCATGGGATGTTGGTACCAGTACTGGGGAAGTGGGGACCTGTTCCAGTGGGACAGTCTTCACCTGAATCATGCTGGGACCAGAGTCCTGGCGAATTGCATAATGAGGGCTGTAGATTGGGCTTTAAACTAAATGGTGGGGAGGGAGGGTCCAGTTGTATTGAGAATTAGAAAATCAAAGTTAGATGGAGAATTAGAAAATCAAAGTTAAAGGAGAAGGTAATAACAATAACCTTTATTAGTTTCACAAGTAGGCTTACATTAACACTGCAATGAAGTTACTGCGAAAACCCCTAGTCGCCACACTATGGCACCTGTTCGGGTACACTGAGGGAAAATTCAGAATGTCCAATTCACCTAACAAGCATGTCTTTCGGGATTTGTGGGAGGAAACCTGAGCACCCGGAGGAAATCCATGCAGACACAGGGAGACAGTGTAGACTCCACACAGACAGTGACCCAAGCCGGGTATCAAACCTGGGACTCTGGAGATGTGAAGCAACAGTGCTAACCACTGTGCTACCGTGCCGCCCATGGCTCATGGTATAAGCTTGATGCTGAAATTGGAAATGGCATCCTGTATGATATTGGCTCACCTGATCATATCATTTCACACTGTATATCATATAAACTCATCATTGGGCCCAAGGTCCTGAAAAGTGGCCAATCTACTTCCGATTACCCTGGAAGGGCAAGGTCAGGGTATTTTGATGTGAGCGAGAGGTGAATCGCGCTGTTTCATGCTGCTAACAACACGAGTGATGTTTGTAGAAGTGCAGGTTAATGACGAGGACTTTAAATTAGTTAATGGGGTCGAGGGCTGAGGAGAATTCGTAAAGTTTGCAGAACAAGTAATAAAGTATAGAGTACAGAAGGTGGCAGGAAATTAACTTCAGGCAGAGCAAAAAAGGGGACAAATATGTACCTAAATGTGCACCGTATACAAAACAATGTAAATCAGATTGTTGCACACATCAAAAATGATCGGTACGATGTTGTGGCTATCACAGAGACGTGGCTGCAAGGAGATCAGTGCTAGGATCTAAATATCCAAGGATATGAGTCATATCGAAAGGATAAACAAATGGGCATAGGAGGTGGGGCTGCATTGTTCGTAAGGAATGAAATTAAGTCGACAGCAAGAAGCAATATAAGATCAGAAGGCATAGAATCTGTGTGGTAGAGTTGAGGGGCGAAATTCTCCCGAAACGGCGCGATGTCTGCCGACTGGTGCCCAAAACGGCGCCAAGCAGACGGGCATCGCGCCGCCCCAAAGGTGCGGAATGCTCCGCATCTTTGGGGGCCGAGCCCCAACATTGAGGGGCTAGGCCGGCGCCGGAGGAATTTCCGCCCCGCCAGCTGGCGGAAGCGGCCTTTGTTGCCCCGCCAGCTGGCGCGGAAATGACATCCCCGGGCGGCGCATGCGCGGGAGCGTCAGCGGCCGGCGAGAATCAAACCACCTCTCTTACCGGCGGGACAAGGCGGCGCGGGCGGGCTCCGGGGTCCTGGAGGGGGCGCAGGGCGATCTGGTCCCGGGGGGTGCCCCCACGGTGGCCTGGCCCGCGATCGGGGCCCACCGATCCACGGGCGGGCCGGTGCCGTGGGGGCATTCTTTTCCTTCCGCCTTCGCCATGGTATCCACTATGTCGGAGGCGGACGAGACCCCCTCCACTGCGCATGCGCGGGGATGCAGTGAGCGGCCGCTGACGTTCCCGCGCATGCGCCGCACGGCAAAGTCAGTTTTGTGCCGGCTGGCGGGGCACCAAAGGCCTTTCCCGCCAGCTGGCGGGGCGGAAATCAGTCCGACGTGGGCCTAGCCCCTCAAGGTGAGGGCTCGGCCCCTCAAGATGCGGAGGATTCCGCACCTTTGGGGCGCCGCGATGCCGGACTGATTCGCGCCGTTTTTGGCGCCGGTCGGCGGACATCGCGCCGATTGCGGAGAATCCCGCCCCAGATGTATTCCAATTGAACAAAGATAACTACAAATACATGAGGGAGGAGCTGGCCAGAGTTGATTGGAAGAGGAGCCTAGCAGGGAAGACAGTGGAACAGTAATGGCAGGAGTTTTGGGGGGTTATTCGAGAGGCACAATGGAAATTCTTCCCAAGCGTTCTCAAGGAGATAGCTAAGGAGTTTGTGGAGGCATTGGTGGCGATCTTTCAGAAATACTGGAGGCAGTGAGGGTCCCTGAGGACTGGAAAATGGCTGAAGTGATACCCCTGTTTAAGAAGGGATGGAAGCAGAAGAGAGGAAATTATCGGCCGATTGGCCTGACTTCGGTCATTGAGAAGATTTTAGAGTCCATTATTAAAGATGAGATTGCGGAGTACTTAGAAGTGCATGATAAAATAGGACTGAGTAGCACGGCTTCGTCAAGGGGAGGCCATATCCGACAAATCTGTTAGAGTTCTTTGAGGAGGGAACAAGGAAGATAGACAAAGGAGAACCAGTGGATGTGACCTATTCCAGAAGGCCTTTGACACGGTTCTGTATAGGACATTGTTAACTAAGTTTTAAGAGCTCATGGTGTTAAGGGTAAGGTACTGCCTTCTTAATCACCTTGGCCACTTGTCATGTTGAAAGGGCTAGAATACATGAGCAGGGATGTACTTATGAGGCTGTATAAGGCTCTGGTCAGACAGCATTTCAGGTTTTGTAAGCAGTTTTGGGCCCTGTATCTAAGGAAGGACGTGCTGACCTTGGAAAGGGTCCAAGGGAGGTTCACAAGAATGATCCCTGGAATGAAGAGCTTGTGGTATGAGGAGCGGTTGAGGACTCAAGTTTAGAAGGATGAGGGGGGATCCTATTAAAACTTACAGGCTACTGAGAGGCCTGGATAGAGTGGACGTGATGAGGATGTTTCCACTGTTAGGAAAATTTTGAACACGAGGGCACAGCCTCAAACTGAAGGGACAAGCCTTTAAAACAGAGATGAAGAGGAATTTCTTCTGCAGAGGGTGGTGAATCTGTGGAACTCTTTGCCGTAGAAGGTTGTGGAGTCCAAATTACTGAGTGTCTTTAAGACAGAGATAGATAGGTTCTTGATTAATAATGGGGTTAGGAGTTATCGTAGAAGGCAGGAGAATGGGGATGAGAAACATATCAGCCATGATTGAATGACAGAGTGGACCCGATGGGCTGAATGTCCTAATTCTGCTCCTATATCTTACAATGTTCAGGTCAATAGTGAGCTCATGAAAAATAAAAGGCGAGATTCTCTAGCCTCCCCATTGTTTGTTTTTCGGCGGCAGGATATGGCCCATCGTTGGTCGGCAACGGGATCTGTCAATGGGGTTTCCGATTGAATCCAACCCTGCTGCTTGAAAACCCGTGGCGGGGGTGCAATGTCAGCGGGACTGAAAGATCCCACTCGCATGAACAGACAGAAGATCTTGCCCAATATCAGGTTAACTAGTTCAGTCCTTCAACTTGGAATTTTTCTCATACCTTCTGATACATGTAACTTTGATTTGGGTGATAATGTATAATAAATGATTCTCATTCAGCTGATCATTATACATCACTCCTGATTTCTATGATTTCCATTGACAACATTAATACGATATGGTAAATACATACTGAGCATGGAACAATTCTCCATTATTACAGTTGTAGATGAAAATATAATTAACTACTGTGCTCACTTCAGAAAATGTCATTTTGACAAATCACAAACTTTCCTCAAAACTCCTGAACTTTCTTCGCACATATTTGATTTTGCTTTTCTTCAAACCCGTTGGTATTTATTTAGTTCCTGTGATGTTGGCAGCCTTCTCCGGGGTGGCCTGGCTGTTGCGTCTATAGAATCCAAGTGTATAAGCATGCTAATGTTCTCAGAATATATCACCTGTTCCCTTCACAGAACAAGGAAAGTCCAGCCAAGTATCTGAAGCTGGAAAAGTCATGGATAGACACAATTGAGAAGAATACAGTGATGAGAGCAAGGGAACACAAGGTAAGTCATTGAGTACTGATGAGCAAGAGATAGTAGCAGCATGGTTTCAGAAAGCCTGATAGTTTAGTGCTTCTTGAATTCTTTGCAAAAATCCTAATGGCCTACTTTAGAATGGGAAGTCAGGGTAGTAACAGCAGTGTTGAACACTTGATTTCTTGCACACAACAGTGAAAGCTGTCTGAACAGTACTGGAAAATGCCTGATATGTGCTGTCATCTGCCAGATAAATTATACCCTGGAGCTGTAGTTTTCTGCACTACAGTATTCCACTGAGCACGTCACAGCATTGATGGCACTGTCAGTGTAAGCTTTAGTTTTGCAGGCCATAAAGAGGTTTGAAGCAATTCTGATGCTATAATGGAGGCGTTGGTTTTGAAACATCAAGACACAGTCATGGCCAACTTCAACTCTTTTAAGAACGATGGGAGGCACATGAGGGAGGGTTCATAAATGCTCACTGTTCGAGGTGCAGATCGCTGTGCATCATGAGGGGAAAAGTCAATGGGTACGAATATCACTGACATGTCTCCAACAGAGGCTTCATCTACTGATGTAGATACAGCAGTTTTAATCAAACATATGCTTTTAACTTGTCAACTGAGTTCCACCTCCTGCATCCACCCCCCCCCCCCCCACCCCCACCCCTGACCCCACCACCAACTCCTCCACCCATCCATCCCCAAGTTGGATCAATTTGTGCTCTGACAATTAACCTCATCTTCAGGATCAAATTTGATCAGAATGAAAATTCTCCATGTCATATGGAGCTGCTTACTGTTAACGTTTATCACCGGATGACAGCAATTCAGCCCATTTTACTTACTCTTCATGTTGGTTTCTACGCCATTGAAGTCATGCCGATCTACTGTCACCCAGATTTCAGTTGATGGTAAAGGTCAAAATTAACTTTCATTGTTTCATAACTCTGCCAGAAACTGAAGAATTTAAATATATTTTACAACAATCTTGGATGAGAAATTTTCACTGTGACAGTCTTTGTGGATATTCTTATTTATTCTGCCTGCCTACAGTGCGAGCAGACATCGACAACAAAATCCAACATTGGCTCCAATGTGCCAGTGCAGCCTGAGGACGCCTGAGGAACAGAGTATTCGAAGGCCAAGACCTCAAACCCAGCACCAAGCTGATGGTCTGCAGAGCAGCCGTGGTCCCCACCCTCCTGCATGTATTAGAAACAAGGACAATGTACAGCGGACACTTCAAATCCTTGGGGAGATATCACCAGCGCTGCCTCTGTAAAATCTTGCACATCTACTGACAGGATAAATGTAGCAACATGAGCGTCCTCTCCCAGGCCAATATACCCAGTATCGAGGCATTGGTCATGCTAGACCAGCTGTGATGGGCGGGCCACATTGCCCACATGCGTGACACAAGACTCCCAAAACAAGTGCTCTACTTGAATGCGGAATACAGGGTTAACGGTAGAGTTCTTGGCAATGTGGAGGAGCAGAGAGATCTTGGGGTCTATGTTCATACATCTTTGAAAGTTGCCACTCAAGTGGATAGAGCTGTGAAGAAGGCCTATGGTGTGCTCGCGTTCATTAACAGAGGGATTGAATTTAAGAGCCGTGAGGTGATGATGCAGCTGTACAAAACTTTGGTAAGGCCACATTTGGAGTACTGTGTACAGTTCTGGTCGCCTCATTTTAGGAAGGATGTGGAAACTTTGGAAAAGGTGCAAAGAAGATTTACCAGGATGTTGCCTGGAATGGAGAGTAGGTCTTACGAGGAAAGGTTGAGGGTGCTAGGCCTTTTCTCATTAGAACGGAGAAGGATGAGGGGCGACTTGATAGAGGTTTATAAGATGATCAGGGGAATAGATAGAGTAGACAGTCAGAGACTTTTCCCCCGGGTGGAACAAACCATTACAAGGGGACATAAATTTAAGGTGAAAGGTGGAAGATATAGGAGGGATATCAGAGGTAGGTTCTTTACCCAGAGAGTAGTGGGGGCATGGAATGCACTGCCTGTGGAAGTAGTTGAGTCGGAAACATTAGGGACCTTCAAGCAGCTATTGGATAGGTACATGGATTACGGTAAAATGATATAGTGTAGATTTATTTGTTCTTAAGGGCAGCACGGTAGCATTGTGGATAGCACAATTGCTTCACAGCTCCAGGGTCCCAGGTTCGATTCCGGCTTGGGTCACTGTCTGTGCGGAGTCTGCACGTCCTCCCCGTGTCTGCGTGGGTTTACTCCGTGTGCTCCGGTTTCCTCCCACAATCCAAAGATGTGCGGGTTAGGTGAATTGGCCAATGATAAATTGCCCTTAATGTCCAAATTGCCCTTGGTGTTGGGTGGAGGTGTTGAGTTTGGGTAGGGTGCTCTTTCCAAGAGCCCGTGTAGACTCAAAGGGCTGAATGGCCTCCTTCTGCACTGTAAATTCAATGATAATCTATGATTAATCTAGGACAAAGGTTCGGCACAACATCGTGGGCCGAAGGGCCTGTTCTGTGCTGTATTTTCTATGTTCTATGTTCTATGTACTTCTAGCTCCACAATGGCAAGTGATCACTAGGTGGCCAGAGGGAACGCTACAAGGCCACTCTAAAATCCTCCCTAAATAAATGCAACATTCCCACCGACATGTGGGACTCCCTTGCCTTCGAACGTACAAATGGAAAAAAAAGCATCTGTGACAGCACCAATCATCTGGAGCGTCATAGGTTGGAGCAAGCAGATGCCAAGGGAAACAGCAGAAGGAGAGCGCAGAATCCAGAAACACCACCTGCTAAACCTGTGGCAGAGTTTGCGGATCCAGGATCAGACTTTTCAGCCCCCATAGAACCCACTTCCCCAAAGTGGAAGTAAGTCACCCTCAACAATGAGGGACTGCCCAAGAAGAAAGAAAAATATTTTGATTGCCTCTACTCATTTTACATGCAGGTGAATCTCATGTGCAATCTAAATACGCACTTTCGTATCTTGAAACACTTCAAATTCATCTTCATGACGACTCAAAAATTCTCATTAAACCATGCAAAAATACATGTAGCTTTCCATCAAAGTGTGCCATAAGGGAAATTTTCTTTTATTGAAAAGATAGGAATCCCACATTTCTGTTAGAGGATTTTTGCCCTACTCCTTTCAGAAATGATGTTCTCTGGCTTTTCTTACTTCTTTTGTTCAGGATCTGTTGATCACTTGAGGGCTGAAATTTCTTTGTGCACTATTTTTGGTGGATTAAGTAACTTATTTGCCTTAAATTCCCGTGCACAATATTTAATCAAGAAATCAGCGCATTTGAAATAAAAAGTAAAGTTTAAAATGAAAGAACTAATGACTTCATTAAAAATAGCAGAAGGAAACTTTGAGATGAATATTATGGCAAACACATTAACATCACAGAGAAATTCCAACTGCTTCGAGAGAAATAAAGCTGAGTGCTTCAGTTAATGAATATTTTCTGTGCTGACACCAGTTATTTGATGTAACTGGGGAGAAATTTAATTTATGTCACATTTCAACACACATTTTAAGAAATCACCTCATGTGTCCAATTGAGAAAAGTGCCTTGTTTTAATGATTTTTAAACTTTCAATCGCTGGCATATTCACACATCGCGCAGAAAACACAAGCAGCACAAAATAAAACAGATGGCTACACCTGCCTAACAATTCCAAGCAATTTAGCATAAACTGTCCATTATAAAATCTACAGATTACTTTTTTCTTCAAGGTGTAAACTGAGAGGAAATACATAAAATGTGAAGAATTGACATGAGAGGATGCATCTTTGAGTAGCATAGATGCACTTAAGGGGCACTGAGATAATTACATGAAGGAATAGAGTTGGATGAAGAAGGGTGGGAAGAGGATCTTGCGGAGCTGCTGTAAATTGTATGTAATTCTAAGTATCATAGAACCATAGATTTCCTACAGTGTAGAAGGAGGCCATTCGGCTATCAAGTGTGCACCAACCCTCAGACAGAGCACCCTACCTAGGCCCACTCCCCCACCCTATTCCCATAACCCCATAGCCTCACTTAACGGGCACATCATTGGACACTAAGGAGCAATTTAGCATAGCCTCACCTAACCTACACATCTTTTTTCCCCAACAGGCAGTCGAAATTGTCCGTATCAACAAATCACAGAATCTTTACAATGCAGCAGGAGGCCATTAAGTCCATTGAGTCTGACTGGCTCACTAATAGAGCACTTTACCTAATCCACTCCCCTGCCAAATCTCCATAACTTTTCTTTTTGCTCTCTTTTCAGATAGCAATCTGATCCATTTTGAATACCTGGCGATTAAACCTGCTTCGACCACTCTTTCAGGAAGGTTATTTCAGACTCCAGCCACCCTATGGGCAAAAACATTTTTTTTTTTGTTTTGCGGCAGACGCTGATTACGACGCTCTGCTCCGGTCCATTGCTGCCGGTTAAATCAAAGTTTGCACTGTGCGCCAGTGGGTCCATCCAAAATGATCATTTGCATGGATTTTAACACTGTTAGTGGGTTGGACACTTCATACTCCATCCCTCCATTATGCTCCACCCTGCTTAGGCGGAGGTCACCCAAGCACGAATTGGTGCAACTACTTACAAGCAGGTCGTGAGCACCATGGCTGTTGTGGAGGAGCAAGAGGAAAACTCTTAAAAACTTTCCAAAATTGTCGGGCTTGCTGGGGTGTGGATGCCTTGGCCAGGAGGAATTGCAGGGACGAACTTGAAGCCAAATCTGTGGACTCAGGGTGACAAAGTCCTGCATAAGAAATTAGTGTGTGTTCAAGGTGGTCGGGGGCAGTTTTCGGTATTTGGGAATTCATGTGCGCGGGAGTGGGAGCAGCTGCACAAGCTGAATCTGGCTCAGTTGGTGGAGCAGCTGAGGGAGGACTTTAGAAGATGTGATGCGTTCCTGTTGTCATTAGTGGGGCGGGTACAGATGGTGAAAATGACGGTACTCCCGAGGTTATTGTTTGCTTTCCAGAGCCTTCCAATCATTATCCCCAAGGCGTTTTTCAAGAAAGTGAATGCGGTGATCTCAGGGTTTGTGTGGGTGGATAAAACTCCGCTGGTGAAGAAGGTGCTGCTATGGCGGGGTGGGATTTGCCCGGCCCTTCCAACTTTATGAATTATTATTGGGCAGCAAACATAGCGATGGTCAGGAAGTGGGTAGTGGGGGAGGGGTGCGGATGGAGGCGGCATTATGCAGGGGCACAAGTTTAGGGGCACCGTTAATGGCGCCTCTGCTGTTCTCGCCTGCCAGCAACTCCATAAGTCCGGTAAGGAGTGGCTCCCCAGGGGGCATGTGGCGTAGTGGTAATCACCGGTTTGTCCCAGGGGAGTTGGATGGGGGGTTCCGGGGTGGCAATGGGCAGATGTCAAGTGGTTTGGGGATTTGATTATCGATGGCGGCTTTCTGTGTGAGGATGAGTTGGAGGAGCAGTTTGAGCTGCCTGGTGGGAATGGGTTCCGTTACCTGCAGGTGAGGGACTTTGTGTGGAGGCAGGTATCGACTTTCCCACACCTGCCGCCCCAGGGGCTACAGGATAAGGTAGTGTTGAAAATGGGAGTGGGGGAGGGTAAGGTATCTGAGATTTATAAGGAGCTGATGGAATGGGAGGAAGCCCAGATAGGGGAGGTGAAGCGGAAGTGGGAGGAAGAATTGGGTAGGGAGCTGGAGGCTGGGTTGTGGGAGAATGCCCTGAGGTGAGAAATGCATCCTCGTTGTGAGCCAGGCTTAGCCTGATACAATTTAAGGTGGCCCACAGAGCGCACATAACTGTGGCCCGGGTGAACAGGTTCTTTGAAGGGTTGGAGGATAGGTGTGGACGGTGTGTGGGTGGGTCTGCGAATCATGCCAATATGTTTTGGGGATGACCAAAGCTGAGGGGATTCTGGCAGGGGTTTGCTGACGTCATGTCGGAGGTATTGTAGGTAAGGGTGGTTCCGAGTCCAGAGGTGGCAATTTTGGGTGTGTCAGAAGACCTGGGAGTCCAGGAGGCGAGAGAGGGCGATGTCTTGGCCTTTGCCCTAAGACGGATTTTATTGACATTGAAGGACTCGGAGCCCCTGATGTCGGGGGTGTGGGTCAGTGACATGGCCGGGTTTCTCAGGCTCGAGAAGATCAAGTTCGCCCTGAGGGGATTGATATGAAGGTTTGCCCGGAGGTGGCAGCCGTTTATTGACTTCTTTGGGAAAAATTAAGCTGTCAGCAGTGGGCGGGGGGTGGGGGGGGAGGGGGAGGCGTGGTCGTTGATGGAAGCCATGTTGTCTGGGTTTTGTTGTTGGTTGGGTGTTTGTTATTCATTTTGTTATCTTGTTGTTAAAATCGTCAAAATTATAATATAAATGCCTGAATAAAAATATTTTGAAAAAGAAAGAAATTATTGTGTAAAATTAAAGTGCATGGAAATGGATAGAAAACTGGTTGGCAGACAGGAAACAAAAAGTTGGAATTAACGGGTCTTTTTCAAATTGGCAGGCAGTGACTGGTGGGGTACTGCAGGGATCGATGCTAAGACCCCAGCTATTTCCTCTTTCTATGATTTAGATGAGGGAACAAAATTTTATATCTCCAAATTAGCAGATGACACCAAGTTGGGTGCGAGGGTGAGCTGTGAGGGGATGCAGAGATCCTTCAGTGTGATTTGGACAAGTTGAGTGAGTGGACAAATGAATAGCTGATGCAGTTTAATTTGGAAAAATGAAAGAGTATCCACTTTGGTAGCAAAAATAGGAAGGAAGACTTTCATCTGAATGGCTATAAATTAAGAGAGGAAATGTGCCACGAGACCTGGGTGTCCTCGTACACCAGTCATTGAAGGTAAGCGTGCAGGTACAGCAGGTGGCAAAGAAGGCAAATGGCATGTGAGCCTTCAAAGCGAGAGGATTCGAGTACAGGAGCAAGGATGTGTTGCTGCAATTATACCGGGTCTTGGTGAGGTGTCATGTGAGAGTACCTTTAAGAAATGGGTGTTTAAGAAATGTACCTTTAAGAAATGGAGCTGCTCATGTTACTGGAGTGATGTCAGAGTGTGGGTGGAGCTGAGCTCTACTTCTGCTTTTTAGTTTCAGTTTGAGAAAAGTTTGGGTGTCTGTGTTTTTCAATGATCTGCATTTGAAGTTTAAACAAAGAGCTGTACGGTTGATCTCTGCCATCCAAAGACTATCTATGGATCACTTGGTGAACCTAGAATTGTAAAAGGTCTCAGTATTGAAGTAAACCTAATGTGCTCCTGTTTGAAGGTTTGGTTAGTCTTTTGGATGTTAAAAGGACAGCTTACAGGGTGACTTAGTGTTGGAGTCTTTGGGGTTGTATTTGAATTAATGGTAACTTAGATGTTCACTGTTTGTTTCCAAAAGGTTAACTTGCGTTCATAGAATAAACATTGTTTTGTTTTAAAAATTACTTTTCCATTTCTGCTGTACCACACCTGCAGAGTGGGCCGTGTGCTTCCCATACCACAATCTATTAAAAGTTGGGGGCAGGTGAACTCCATGATACACTTTGGGATTCTCTAAACTCTGACCCATAACAGAGGCCATACCTGGAACACTGTGTGCAGTTTTGATCTCTTTATCTGAGGGCGGATGTTCTTACTGTAGAGGGAGTGCCATGAAGGTTTACCAGACTGATTCCTGGGATGGCAGGACTGGCATATGAGGAGAGATTGAATCGGTTAGGATTGGATCTGCTGGAGTTCAGAAGAATATGAGGTCTCATAAAAACCTATAAAATTCCAACAGGACTAGACAGGGTGGATGCAGGAAGAATGTCCCCGATGGTGGTGGTGGTGGTGGTGGTGGTGGTGGGGGGTGGGGGGGGGGGGGGGGGTCAGAATCAGGGGACACTGTTTTAGAAAACAGGGTAGACCATTTAGGACAGATTATCTTTTTCTAAATTTAGAGTACCCAGTTCATTTTTTCCCAATTGAGGGGCAATTTAGTATGGCCAATCCACCTAGCCTTCACATTTTTAGGCGAAACCCACGCAAACACGGGGCGAATGTGCAAACCCCACACAGATAGTGACCCAGAGCTGGGATCGAACCTGGGACCTCGGTGCCGTGAGGCAGCAAGGCTAACCCTCTGCGACACCGTGCTGCCCTTCGGACAGAGATAAGGAGGGATTTCTTCACCCAGAGAGTGGCGACACATGGCTCTGACTTTTTGCCCCCAGGCCTTCTACCGCAGGCAGCACCCGTTCAGTGTTGGTCTGGTTACCACACATTGTCTGGCGAACTCCTGCACCTGAAGGCAGTTGGACTGGTTTGGAAGGCAGTCCAAAGATGTGCAGGTTAGGTGGATTGGCCATGATAAATTGCCCCTAGTGTCCAAAATTGTCCTTTGTGTTGGGTGGGGTTACTGGGTTATGGGGATAGGGTGGAGGTGTTGACCTTGGATAGGGTGCTCTTTCCAAGAGCCGGTGCAGACTCAATGTACCGAATGGCCTCCTTCTGCCTGTAAATTCTATTAAATCTATGACTGCCCAGGAGCTGGAAAGTTGCTGACGCACCCTCCTGTAAATTCTGGCTCTGTGTTTCCATCTCTACCAGTGATGAGATCATACTTTCCAGAAGCATGACACCTGTCCAGACTACAGCTGTTCCCTGGGATCGGGCAGCTCTCCGACTGCTCGCTCCCTCAGAGTCCCTGCCTCTGCCTGATGTGCTGCAGTATGGATGAAGTGTGCACCAGCAAGTGACCCAGGAGCCTGTTCATTAAAATGCTCTACCAAGGTGATCGTCTCTGCGATGGTGGAGAGCACAGATGACAGCAGTGCCGAATGTTCAATGTCTTCCCAGGACTTGTCCTGGGATATGATGGGGATGTGGCTGGGGAGCAGCGACCCTGGATAGCCCGGTGGTCCTGCAAGACAAAAGACATAATGAGATCTTGGGATCAACTGCCCTGTGGGAAAGGGCTGACCTACTTGATACAGGTGCACCAGCGTTGCATTGACCGCTCACTTGGTTGCCGCATGCTGAGCTCCGTGGATACATGTAGGCTAGCTAGACACTAGAGGGAGCACCAGAAACATCACACACACACACTCAACCAATGGATCAGTTAGATAGGACACGACCAATGGACATTCACAATACACACAGAGGTGACACGACCACAAGAGGGCATTACAGCAACCCATATATAAAGGACACCATTCACATGATCTGCCTCCTTCCAGTGGAGACAGTCAGTGAGTAGAGACACAGGGTTGATTCAATATTACACCCACCACGTGGATTGCAGCAACTGGTTAGTCAGTCTGGGTAGCTATAGTAGGATTAGCAGTAGTGTCGAACCGGATAATAGAAGTGTAAATAGTTTAATAAACGTTAATAAAATAGAATTTATCTCCATGTCTGAACCTTCCTTTGTCAAGTGCACCACAAGGAAACCACTTATGTTAGAACGAGAACATAACAAATCAAGCCACTTCTTCCACGTCCGCTAGTTCTATTGTCCTCTCCTCCGCAGAAGTTTTCGCGCACAGATCAGGGATGCCCCCTCCGTTTTTCTGGCGCTCTCACTTGTTATGGGCACATTGTCCAAGAGGCACAGAAAGGTCATGGTGAGATGCATGGATGCAGGTTCTATGGGCAGTGTGTAGCTGGTTCCTTGTGTGTTCATGTGTCCTGGCCAAAGAGGACACTAGAAATGTGAGTTTTGATGGAGGGGGAAATATAAGGAAGATGCAGCCTGGTGGGGGTGTGGTTGGTGGCTTCTTGGGGGCGGGGGGGGGTTGTGTGGGGGGGGGGGTGATGTGAGTGTGGGATGGGAGTGATGCCGGGGCACAGAGGTGGTAACTCACCCGAGCCAACCTGAGGCGGTCATTCATCTTTCTGCAGCACTGGGTTCCAGACCGTCTCTGCCACCTCCTCCTAGGTCCTGTTGACTACAGCTGGCTTGAGTCTGCAGCCCATCCTGGGGAAGAGTGTGTCCCTCCTCTCCTCCACCACGTACAGCATTCTGTCCACCTCATCTCCATAAACCTCTAGGCAGCTCGCCTTGCAAAGCATCCTCTTAGCTGAAATGGGAGTGTGTGGTGAGTGGAGCACTTATAAGCAGCTATGTCCCACTGGAATTAATGCTGGGTGTAGTCAGGAATGCGAGTCCCATAGTTTTCCTCAAGAATAGGAGGAAACTTACTGCACTTACCAAGAAAGCATTGTTTGTAGATATTTGCTAAACAGGAACAGGAAAGGTGTGCATATTCATTATTGCAATAGCGGTAACAATTTATTGATCTAAATAGACTGATGCATTTCCTGATGAAACCTCCTATTTAGATTTAAGCCAACCCTCTCTGTCACAATGTCTTGCTGAGTGTTTTCCATCACACGATTCCTCAGACTTAGGCAATATCCAGAAGCACCCACCTTTCACTTTCTGTTCGCTCACCATCTCCATATTTATCCATGTAACCATAAATTTATCTATGTATGGTTTCAAGAAGCATTTTAGACTTAGCGCTTAGGGTGAAGGAGGGTTGAAGGATATAGTGGAAAGCAGGATTAGGCTATTGAGTTGGATGATCAGCCGCGATCATGATGAATGGCGGAGCAGGCTCGAAGGGCTGAATGGCCTCCCCCTACTCCTACTTTGTTCTTTATTTTTCTATGATTTCAATGAAAGTTGACATTCACCGAAAGCTTATCCAATTAAACTCCTTATTGTCACTGTCACTGCATGCACTGCATTCATCCTTACCTTTGCTCAGTTAAAGGTTTGTTTTCTCACTCCTTTAAGAAAATAATTCAAAACACGAGGAAGAAGAAGAAGGTTAGAGGTGAGCTACCAAAATAATACATCTCACAGATGCAGCAGAAGATGCCCTTGAGGTAATTGGGATATCTGTGCACGATCAGTTGACAATGGAGAAACAGGGAACTCATAGATAGCCTGTGACGGAATTACACACATTTACCAACTTAATTTCATCAGTGACTGAAGCAGCAGAAGACTGAGTTTAGTTATTGTAAAGATCGTGACTTTCCTTGACTACAATGTTTTGTTTCTTTCTGTCTTCCAAAGCCTTCACATTTACAGCAAGTGTTGCAGGATATCAGAGAATCCCTACAGTAGAGAAGGATGGCATTCAACCCATGAAGTCTGCACTGACCCACCGAATGAACACCCTAACTAGGCTCACGCCCCCACCCTATCCCTGTGACCCCCTAACCCCACCTAACCTTTTGGACACTAAGAGACAATTTAGCTTGGCCATTCCAACCAATTAGCACATCTTTGGACTGTGGGGGGGAAATCCGAGCACCCAAAGGAAACCCACGCAGACACAGGGAGAAAGTGCCAACTCCACACAGGCAGTCACCAAGGCCGGAATCGAATCCGGGTCCCTGGCACTGTGACGCAGTAGTGCTAACCACTGTGCCACTGTGCCGCCCCAACATCCAGGGGAAATCTCCTCATGGATGTCATTCAGCCTGAAGGTGTCCCATCAAGGGATGTACATCCATGTACTAGCACAGATGTTCACATTTCCATGTGTTCACTTCGACAGTGAGAAGGGTTTTCACCTCCTGATTCAGGCATCTCATAGTGAGCACAAGGTGACACTGAAGATAGGGACAGCTGGGGGAATGTCTGTGTCAGAGGCTACAATCACCTCTGTTCAGCTTGATACAAATCCCAGAGGTCATTATTGAGAAAGAGAGTGCTAGAGATGCATCGGTCAGGAATACGCTCCACAATAGCAGAGAGGATGAAGGAGTCGAGCCAAATCAATAGTCAATTGGTGGTGGCAGGAAATGTGGAAATGTCTGTCTTGAGAGACTGGCCGCTTCCATGGAGCTTTAATCGTGGCTTCAAATCAAACAATCTAGGTCATGACTAATTGACAGCCTTCCCATCCTGTAATCTTCATTGTTTGGGCTGATGTTGAATCTTGATATTGTAGTATGAACAAAGAACATTAGACTTTGTTTTATGAACAAAGTCATTTATTGTTAACACTACACTAACAAATTACTAAAATGTCTAAGGTTAATACAATTGGAAATAATAGGTTAACATTAACTTAATACACTAGGATACGACAGAGCTACTCTAATATGCGACTGCTACAAACTCCTTACAAACACCTTGTCCAGGAACACATGGAGCGGGATTCTCCGCCGGCATGATTCTCCATTCTGCCGGCGCCCAGGGGTTTCCCGACGGCGTGAGGCTGCCCCTCAGTGGGAAACCCCATTGACCGGCCGGCGTAATGGAGACTCCCGCCAGCGGGTCGGGGCAGAAATGTGGGGCAGGGTTCTCCGACCCCGCACCGGGTCAGAGAATCGCTGGGGGAGGGGGGCGCAATTCAACCAACGCCGCCCCGTCGATTCTCCGGAGAATCGGCGCGCCGCCAGTCGGGGGCTGTGTCGCGAATCTCCGCGCACGATGGGCCGAGTGCCCGCCGAGATAGGCCAAGTCCCGCCAGCGCTGTACACGTGTGGGTCCTCGGCGTTCATGTTGCGGGGGGGGTGGCCTGGTGGGGGAGGGGGATCCGACCCCGGAGGGGTCCTCCACGGTGGCCTTGCCCGCGATCGGGGCCTACCGATCGGCAGGCGGGCTTATCCTGGTGGGGCATATGTTCCTCCGCGCCAGGCCCCTGTGGCTCTCCACCATGTTGTGTCGGGCCCGGCGCAGAGAAGGCAACTCATGCGCATGAGCGAACTTGCGCCAGCTGCAGCGCGCATGCGCCGACCCGTGGCACACATTCCGACGCTGGTATCAGCAGCTGGAGCAGCGTGAGGCTCTCCAGTGCCGTGCTGGCCCCCTGTGTGGCGCAGGATCGCTGCTCCTAGGGGCCTGTTGACGCCGGCGTAAAATGCTCCAGCGTTTACGACGGCGTCAACACTTAGCCCCAGGATCAGAGAATCCCGCCCGTGGCATGGCGGGTCGGAGAATTCCACCCAAGGTGTGCCTGGGTCACGTGTCTGCATACTTACACCACCTAGTGGTTAGATGCTTGAACTACAACAGTTATATATATATTGCTATTTGCATAAAGATGATAATACAGATGACAATCTGCTTATTATCACACATCCCGTTGTCAATTGAAGTTCATAAGTAGCCAATTAATGGTCATTAAACAAGCAACTGGTGGGGTGTTTGCCATGTGGTGCGTATGACAAGCAAACCCTGGTGTGTTTGCATGTGGGCTCCTATGTTGGGTGCTTCATTCAAAAGCCTGATCGAGGGACGTAGCATCAGGAAGTGTGGGGGGAGGGGGGGGGGCGGGGGTGGGAAGCCAGAGAACCATTTCTCTGTCCTTTACTAACCTCTCAATTGCCATCCCACAAAGCCTATCTGGCATTTACTCCTCCGGTGAGCTAGTCCTGGGCCTGAGGTGATTGGTGTATATTCAAGAGTCATCACCTCTTCTTTGGTGCTGCCATTCAAAACAGCTTCTGGCTCTGGCTGATCAGGTCGGATCTCTATCCTTGGGATCCTGATCTTGGAAATGCTCACCACTGGCTTTCCAACTGCCTGATTGGCACACTGCCAGCAGCCCTTTCCAGAAAGATGCAAAGTGGCAGCCAAGATCCCCATTGCCAGCACAAGACTCCTCTTGACGTTTGTAGTTATTCCAGTAAAAGGGATAAGTTATTCATGTGGTTTACCAGAAATAAGGAAAGCTTTGGAATAAAAAAAGTAGTTAATTCGCATTTCTACCCAGCTACTGGCTGGATATGTGACATTGTCATGGAGATGGATGGAGTACAGTGAGAATCTATGTTTTGAGTTATCACTAAGAATTCTATTGGGCTGATTGTTGGAAAATTAGCTAAGAGACTCTGTCAGCTATGGGTTTTGTGCAACTTGTATATCCTTGGAAGTTGAGATAAAGCCAGGCCTAGATTGGGAGATGATGTTCAGTATGAGACAAATTATAAAGGGGAAAAAATGATTAGAAGGTTTGCTCAGTTAAAAGCTAAAGGAAGTAATGCTCAATAAAAAGTAGTTAACCTTGTTGCAGTTGGAGTTCTGGAAGCTGCAGTTTGAAACCATAGCAGAGGGCTGTTGGAAACCAAGGGTAAGTTCCAGTGACCCCGTTCACTGAGCGGGGGAAAATTCCATTATGCTGCTAAATCTCGCAAGAGGGCCAAAATAGAATTTGCGCTGGTGAGATCTTGGTTTGATATCTTCCCCGCCCAGAGAGTGAACCTGATTTCCATGGTTTTACATAAATTTTAACTTAATTAAAGGGCTTTATGCCACAGTGTCTGCCCACGATGTATCATCCCCTACTGGCAGTGTGACATCACGTCGGCATGAACCACTATTGGTTTTCAAGAGCGAAAACCAGTACGCTGAAGGTGCAGAGGTGCTTGGAGGCCACGGGGGTTGAGGTCCAAGGCTGGGCATTGCCCCCCTGGCACATGGCTGTGCCCCCTGGCAGTGCAGGGGAGATCTACCAGTGCGGTGTGGTGGCAATCCTCCTCCGTTGAGGGATGTTCCCTTTGTATGTGGTTGGGGGGAGAGCCCCGATGACAGCAACAGAGGGAGGGAAAGGGGAGATCCCTGAAGACTGCAAGGGTGGAGGGGATAGGGGAGAGCCCCGACAACTGCAAGGGGTGGGGGGGGGGGGTGAGGGACCCAATGACTCAAAGGGGAGGGGAGAGGGGAGAACCCAGATGACTGCAAAGGAGGAGGGGAGATTCTCGTTAGTTGAAAAGGGGCACGTGCCCCGATGTGTTAGCGTTTTGGTGGAGGGGTATGTCACAATGCTTGCAGGTGTTGGGCTGATCTCTGTGGGGTGAAGGAGGGTGTAACTGTCATTTTGAGATTGGGCATCCTTTAATAACGGCGCCCCAGGGTGACATAGTGGTGCAGTGATTAGCACTGCTGCCTCATGGAGCTGAGGTCACGGGTTCGATTCTGGGTCACTGTCCTTGTGCAGTTTGCACATTCTCCCCATGGGTCTCACCCCCACAATCCAAAAAGATGTGCAGGGTATTTGGATTGGCCATGCTAAATTGCCCTTAATTGGAACAAAAGAATTAGGTGCTCTGAATTTATTTGAAAAAAAGGAAAACAATCGGCGTCTTAATCTTAGATTCTCAGCTGTGCCGGCATATTTACCTTTTAAATTGGCCCCAGGAAACGTGACAGAGCCTTTAAAGATTTTATGAGATTAGTATGGGGTGAAATAGAAATATAGCATATGTCTTTATAGGCTATGGTGTTAGGTTCATCGTGTTTACTTTAATTATTTTCAATATGCAGGAAAGTTTGGTTTGTTTAAAACTGAGACGTGAAATGGCTCTGTCAGTTAATTGTAATCAGATTTCTTTTTTAAATGTTAATGGGCCCATACAGGATTCTAACACTATGCAGACATTGGGTACCAGCCTGCCTTTCACCTCTTAAGCAGGATGATATACACCTTATAGATGGCACGTGGCACATTGCTGACCTTGACCAAGCTGGTCTGCAGCAGAGATGTAGGGCTGATGTGACACTTGCCCAGGAGAGTGAAAGGGACATGGAGGTGGGGGATTACAATCAAAGCACTCCCATGTTTCCTCACCTATTGCTTCCCCCAAATCCCCCAATCTCCATGTTGCTTTGACATCCAATGTCTCAGGAGCTCTGAAATCTAGAAGTTGTGGGCCAAAAGCACAACCATCGTCAGAATAGTAATCGGAGCAGCCTGTTTGTACCCCTGCTCAATGATCTATTTTGAAAATTGAAGAAATTGTAATTCATCAAAGGTGTGCTCAAGGTACGCACATGTAGCAATTGACAAAATGATTTGTTTATCTCTTATCTTTGTAAGGTTCAGCAACTATTTATTGGAACCATGTCCACGTCGGGCTCTTTTTTATTTCCTTTTGAACATTGAAGTATCTACGAAGTTGTACTCCCAATGTAAATTACAACCTTTCACAACCAACCTATTTTATAATTCCCTTTAAATCTCATGCCTTCAGTACTCTCTCCGGCAATTTCTAAATGATCACTACTGTGAACTTAAAAAAAAAACTGCAATAGAAGTGACAGATGTTAATGCACCTGTAAACTAAGTAATGACAAACCCAAAAATAAAAGCAAAATATTGCGGATGTGGGAAATCTACGAAAAACAGAAAATGCTGGAAAACTTTAACAGGTCTGGTAGCATCTGTGGCGAGAGAATATGTCAAGTCTAATATGATCTTCTTTGGAATGACAAACCCATGTTTCATTGCACTCTAGGTTTAACTCATTGTCTCCACATGTCTGGGGACTACATTCAGCATTGTCCCAGGTTCGATTCCCGGCTGGGTCGCTGTCTGTGCGGAGTCTGCACTTTCTCCCCGTGTCTGCGAGGGTTTCCTCCGGGTGCTCCAGTTTCCTCCCACAGTCCAAAGATGTGCGGGTTAGGTGAATTTGCTATGCTAAATTGCCTTAGTTAGTGTCCAAAAAATAATAAGTGGGGGTTACTGGGTTACGGGGATAGGGTAGATATGTGGGCTTCAGTACGGTGCTCTTTGTAAGGGCCAGTGCAGACTCGATGGGCTGAATGGTCTCCTTCTGCACTGTAAATTCTATGATTCTATGATTGTTTGTGAACTTTCAGAATGTTTGGCCCAATGTTAGTTTTGGAGAGCTGTTAGCCAGCTTTTGCTAGTTTTCTGGGCCGGCCTGTGTGCTGCAATGACTCACTCCCTATCTATGTTCACCCAGATATTCTGAACTGTCCTCCCTACCAGAGGGTGTCTTTTAGTCCCAAAAAAGATCAGTTATCATTTTCAATGTATCAGAATATCTTAAAATGGCCTGAGTGGTCAGGGAATTCCTTCTTGCTTTGCTCTAACATATTAGCCTGTAGCCATCTGGGATGGCCACTTCCAGAATACAAAATGGACGCTCACAAAGAATGTAGGGAAATGTGGACAATGCTAGACAATAAGAAGGCACAGTGCCTGAATGTATATTTGGGAAGCAGTTATCAGACGGAATCGAAACTCTGGGTCGATTAGCATATTGATGGCCCATCTCCGAGGAACAAAGGACTAACACTCAGGTAGTTGATACTGTCGCAGACATCCCGGCGCCAGTACCCCAACCGAAAGGCACAAACAAAGCAAGGCCAACGTTCAACTAGGACACGCCCAACCATCTGGGCATCCACCCCTTTATTGGTTAAGATCGATAACAATGATCGAGAAGCTGCCCAATTAATTGGGACCAAGTTTAAGGCCTGCCTAAAAGCGCGTGAAGCCCCTCCAAGTATAAGAAGGAACCTCCACGAGAGATTCACTCTCTTGGATTTGGCTCTCAGGCAGAGAGACCCATCCACCAGCATCACCAGAAGCAAGTAAGTTCAAGGACAACGCTCGTTACCAGACGGACGACCTTAGCTGTTCTCCTGTATCTCTTCGAACCCAACAGCCTCAGATATGAACAACGGCCATTGTTCCTCTGACTAAGTGGGCACCCGAAGCTAAGTATAGGCGTTAGCGTTAGAGATAGTTTCGTTTGTAGTACTGTTCTGCATGAGTAGATCTTACTGTGTGTGTAAATAAATAGTATTGACTTTGAACTAACTAACTGGTGTATTGGCTCTTTGATCGGTATTCAGGTTGAACCTTGTGGCAGTATCGAGAGATACCTGGCGATTCTGAAAGTAGAAACATAATTAGGATTAAGAAAGGCGACCATATTGACCGCCATATTTATAACCAGATAAACAGAGCAACAAGCCAGAGAGCCAATGTGAAGAAAAGGGAGTGAGGCAAGGCAGCACGGTAGCATTGTGGATAGTACAATTGCTTCACAGCTCCAGGGTTCCAGGTTCAATTCCAGCTTGGGTCACTGTCTGTGCGGAGTCTGCACATTCTCCCCGTGTGTGCTCCGGTTTCCTCCCACAGTCCAAAGATGTGCAGGTTAGGTGGATTGGCCATGATAAATTGCCCTTAGTGTCCAAAATTGCCCTTAGTGTTGGGTGGGGTTACTGGGTTATGGGGATAGGGTGGAGGTGTTGACCTTGGGTAGGGTGCTCTTTTCAAGAGCCGGTGCAGACTCGATGGGCCGAATGGCCTACT
Organism: Scyliorhinus torazame; assembly: GCF_047496885.1. Lineage (NCBI taxonomy): Eukaryota > Metazoa > Chordata > Chondrichthyes > Carcharhiniformes > Scyliorhinidae > Scyliorhinus > Scyliorhinus torazame. The sequence continues at coordinate 180,080,267 of NC_092709.1, forward strand.
TCTGCACTGTAAATTCTATGATAATCTATGTATGTGAAATGTAGACAGTTTGGAGACTCAAAGACAGAGAATGGTACGACAACAGAATGATAATACACACCCAGTAAAGAGAATGTCCTCACCTAGCACAGGGATTAGGTGCTATGAGATCCACATACTAAACAAGCAAGGCCATAATTGAGCTGACATTGTGATAACTTGTAAAGCATAAGACACTCACAGATAAGAGGCAAGAATTATAACAAGCCTATGAAACAGAGTTATGCTGAAACAATTAGGATGTTGCATAAATAATTCAGTGTGACAGCATCTTGGTGGAATGTGAGTACATGCAGCCCAAGGTGATTCAATAGTTTAAGAGGAGAACATGTTCCTTCCAAAAGTTAGAGTTCATGGAACTGGCAATTGTCAATTGTCAATGGACCAGTAATCCAGGAACCTGGAGCTCTAGCGACCTGGGTTTGAATGCCACCATGGCAGATGATGGAATTTGAATTCAATTAAAATGTGGAACTTATCAACTAATGATGACCATGCAAAAAAACAGCCGTTCACTGATGTCCTTCAGGGAAAGAAATCTGTCATCCCTACATGTGACTCCAGATCCATATGTGGTTGACCCTTAAATGCCCTTGGAATTGGCCCAGCAAGCCACTCAGTTATATCAAACTGCTAAAAAGTCTCAAAGATATGAAATTGGACAGATACTCGGCATTGGCTTAGGCATCAGCAGAAATGACAGTGGCAAATGCAGCACTGTTGACCCTGTAAAGTCTAACATCTGGAGCCTTGTGCTAAAATTTGGAGAGCCCCTGACAGACTAGTCAAGCAGCAGCCTGAATGAGTCATACTCACAGAATCATACCTTACAGACAATGTCTTGGACACTACCATCACCATCACTGGATATGTTCTGTCCCACTGGTAGGACAGACCCAACAGTGCTGGGGACACATAGTTGCGGGGGGGGGGGGGGGGCGGGTGGGAGTCCTCAACATCAGATTCAATTTCATGGCATCAGGTCAAACATGGGCAAGGAAATCTCCTGCAGATGGCTACGCACTGCCCCCCCCCTCCCCCGGTGATGAATTAGTACTCCTTCATGTTAAACACTGGAGGAAGCACTGAAGGTGGAAAGGACGCAGAAAGTACTCTGGGTGATGGACTTCAATGTCCACCACCAAGCGTGGAGCGGTAGCACTACGACTGAGCAGCTGGATGGGTCTGAAGGGACACAACTGTTAGACTGGATTTTCAGCAGGAGGGAAATAAACAAGAGGAAATAATATACTTGACCACAGCCTCACCAATCTGCCTGGTCATTGATTAATTTGTCCATGACAGCATTGGTAAGAATGACCACTGTGCAGTTCTTGTGGAGACAAAGTCCCAACTTCATGCTGAGGATACCCTCCATCATGTTGTGTGGCACTATTATCTTGCTAAATGGGATAGATTTCGAACGGATCTAGCAATGCAAGACCGGGCATCCATGAAGCGCTGTGAGCCATCAGCAGCAGCAGAATTGTGCTCAACCACAATCTATAACCTCTTGGCCCAGCATATCCCCCACTCTACAATTACCACCAAGCCAGAAGTTCAACCCTGGTTCAAAGAAAGGTGCAAGTGGGCATGCCAGCAGCAGTAACGGGCATACCTAAAGCTGAGCTGTCAATTTGGTGAAGCTACAACGCAGGACTGTTTGCATGCCGTAAACATCATGTGATAGACCGATCTAAGCTCTGTAGTGCTGCCACATCCAGTCATGAATGTTGGTGGACAATTAAACAACTAACTGGAGGAGGCTCCATAGATGTCTTCATATTCAGTGATGGGAGAACTCAGAATATCAGTGCAAAAGGTAAGGTTGAAGCATTTGAAACAATCTTTAGCCATAAGTGCCAATGGATGATCTATTCTGGTCTCCTGCATAGGTCACCAGCATCACAAATATCTGTCTTCAGACAATTCAATTCACTTCATGTGATAGCGAGAAATGGTTGAGACACTGGATTTTGCAAGTTTATGGGCATTGACAGTATTCTGGCACCTCTACTAAACATTTGTTCTCCAGAACTTGTTGCACCCCTAACCAAGCTGTTCCAGTGCAGTTATAGCATTGGCATCTACCTAGCAATGTGGAAAATTGCCCAGCAATGTATTGTGGATAAAAAGCAGGATAAATTCAACATGGCCAATTACCGTCCCATCAGTTTACTCTTGCTAATCAGTAAAGTGATGGAAGAAGTCATCAACAGTGCCATTAGAGAGCACTTCTTCGCAATAACCTGTTCAGTTTGGGTTCACCGGCATCACTCAGCTCCTGACCTTATTACAGCTTTGGTTCAAACTTGGACAAAAGAGCTGAACTCCAGAATTGATGTGAGTGACTGCCCTTGATATCAAGGCAGAATGTGATGGAGTATGGTGTCAAGGAACCCTAGCAAAACGGGAGTCAATGGGAATCGAGGGGAAACTCTCCACTGGTTTGAGTCAGACCTGGCAAAAAGGAAGATGGTTGTGGCTGTTGGAAGTCCATTAGCTCAGCCCAAGTACATTACTGTAGGAGTCCCTCAGGGTAGTATCGTAGGTGCAACCATCTTCATTAGCTTCATCAGTGACCTTTCATTATAAGGTCAAAAGTGGGAATGTTTGCTGATGATTGCACAATGTTCAACTCACAAGCCTCCTCAGACAAAACCTTCCAAACCCACAATCACTACCATCTAGAAGGACAAGGAAAGCAGATACATGGGAACACCTCCACCTGGAAGGCCCCCTCTAAGCCACACACCATCCTGACCTGGATATGTATTACCATTCCTTCACTGTCACTGGGTCAAAATCTTAGAACTCCCTCCCAAACAGCACTGTAGGTGAAACTACACGGCATGGACTGCAGTGGTTCAAGAAAGTAGCTCACCACCACCTTCTCAAGGGCAATTAGGGATGGGCAACATATGTTGGCTTACTCAGCAAAGCCCCAGGTCCTATGAACGAATTTTTAAAAAAACCTCCTATCTTCTTTATGGTAGTGTACAGATCTGGAATTGATCAGTTTGGGCCTAGGAATTAGGCTGTATTATATGCTTGCCATTTTCTTTTGATCATTTAATGTAATCCAAAGATGATTGTACTCTAACACTGTAAATAGTTGATGTACATGAAAGCTTTTTCTTGGAAACTACTCAGACTTCAAACATGCAGTGGCTATATTTGCAGGATTATTAACTCTTTGTTGTGATTATAACAATGGGAAATACCCTAACTGATTATGTTGTCCAAATTCAGTGCTGACCAGCTGACATGTTTGGTGGTATAAAGACCTTGGAGGCCGAATAGCCGGGTAAAATTATTCATGGTCAATGGAAATGGTTGCTACAGCGGCATATACACACAGTCTAAGTCCCAGTAGGGACTACCAGGACGCGGTCCTTGTCCTGGCAGGCTTTTACACAGGTTGATTATGAGTCCCAGCTGGGCAACCTCCACAAGCTAGTAGGGAAGCTCGTATGCCATGGTTCCTACGGGGAGATCGATTATGATATCCCCGTGGGCTTCGTGAGGGTTATTACACCCCTCCTCAATGCCCGTTAAATCTGAAAGTTCCCTTTTAGTAGTCATCTGAGGAGGTCTTCCTTTGCCGCTTTGCAAGCATTTGTGCTTCTGCCAGTGTTGCCTGGGGCTGAGTCAGGTGATGTGTAGTGCTTCTCCATGAGTGCGGATGCTTCCGTGTCCATATCGGAGGCTGAGTCTTCATCATCTTGACAGTCCAGATGCTGATGTGCCGCTTGGCTACATAGCACTACCAGAGGCAGTGGAGACATCGATGTGCCTGGCGCGTCTTGCTCCAAGGTGGGCTCTCTGCCGTTGAGCTGGCCAACCTGTACCTGCATGATCTTCTCCTGGTTCTGACCTTGTACAATAATGGCCCTGCTTTGTCCAACACGATGCCAGGGAGCCAATGGGTGTTCTCACTGAAATTCCAGACATATATGGCATCCCTGGTTGAAATCTTCTCCCAGGCATCCAGTGGTCATGATATTTCTTCTGACTGTCCTGTTTTGACTCTACCTTTCCGTAAAGACTCGGGGACATCAGGCACAGGTGGGTTTAGAGACACCAGCCCATTAATAGCTCTGCCGATGCTACCATGTTATGCCATGATGCATGATCCGGTAATGGAACAGGAAACGTGCTAGTCTTGTACACAGGGAGCCCATGGTTGGTTCCCACATGCCTTGTTTAAATTTTTGAACCATCCGTTCTGTAACACTAAAGAACAAAGAACAAACAACAAAGAAAAGTACAGCACAGGAACATGCCCTTCGGCCCTCCAAGCCTGTGCCGCCCATGCTGCCCGTCTAAACTACAATCTTCTACACTTCCTGGGTCTGTATTGTTCTATTCCCATCCTATTCATATATTTGTCAAGATGCCCCATAAATGTCACTATCGTCCCTGCTTCCACCACCTCCTCCGGCAGTGAGTTCCAGGCACCCACTACCCTCTGTGTAAAAAACGTGCCTCGTACATCTCCTCTAAACCTTGCAGCTCGCACCTTAAACCTATTCCCCCTAGTAATTGACCCCTCTACCCTGGGAAAAAATATCTGACTATCCACTCTGTCTATGCCCCTCAGAATTTTGTAGACCTCTATCAGGTCACCCCTCAACCTCTGTTTTTCCAGTGAGAACAAACTGAGTTTATTCAACCGCTCCTCATAGCTAATGCCCTCCATACCAGGCAACATCCTGGTAAATCTCTTCTGCACTCTCTCTAAAGCCTCCACATCCTTCTGGTAGTGTGGCGACCAGAATTGAACACTATACTCCAAGTGTGGCCTAACTAAGGTTCTATACAGCTGCAACATGACTTGCCAATTCTTATACTCAATGCCCCGGCCAATGAAGGTAAGCATGTCGTATGCCTTCTTGACTAACTTCTCCACCTGTGTTGCCCCTTTCAGTGACCTGTGGACCTGTACACCTAGATCTCTCTGACTGTCAATATTCTTGAGGGTTCTACCATTCACTGTATATTCCCTACCTGCATTAGACCTTCCAAAATGCATTACCTCACATTTGTCCGGATTAAACACCATCTGCCGTCTCTCCGCCCAAGTCTCCAAACAATCTAAATCCTGCTGTAACCTCTGACAGTCCTCATCGCTATCCACAATTCTACCAACCTTTGTGTCGTCTGCAAACTTACTAATCAGACCAGTTACATTTTCCTCCAAATCATTTATATATACTTCGAACAGCAAAGGTCCCAGCACTGATCCCTGCGGAACACCACTAGTCACAGCCCTCCAATCAGAAAAGCACACTTCCATTGCTACTCTCTGCCTTCTATGACCTAGCCAGTTCTGTATCCATCTTGCCAGCTCACCCCTGATCCCGAGTGACTTCACCTTTTGTACCAATCTGCCATGAGGGACCTTGTCAAAGGCCTTACTGAAGTCCATATAGATAACATCCACTGCCCTACCTGCATCAATCATTTTTGTGACCTCTTCGAAAAACTCTATCAAGTTAGTGAGACATGACCTCCCCTTCACAAAACCGTGCTGCCTCTCGCTAATACGTCCATTTGCTTCCAAATGTAATTCCCTGGATTATCCTTGCTACCTTTCTTAAACAAAGGAACAATATTGGCTATTCCGGGACATCACCTGAAGAGATTGAGGATCCAAAGATTTCTGTCAAGGCCTCAGCAATTTCCTCTATAGCCTCCTTCAGTATTCTGGGGTATATCCCATCAGGCCCTGGGGACTTATCTACCGTTATATTTTTCAAGACGTCCAACACCTCGTCTTTTTGGATCTCAATGTGACCCAGGCTATTTTCACACCATTCTCCAGACTCAACATCCACCAATTCCTTCTCTTTGGTGAATACTGATGCAAAGTATTCATTTAGTACCTCACCCATTTCCTCTGGCTCCACACTCTGCCTGTCCTTCAGTGGGCTAACCCTTTCCCTGGCTACCCTCTTGCTTTTTATGTACATGTAAAAAGCCTTGGGATTGTCCTTAACCCTATTTGCCAATGACTTTTCGTGACCCCTTTTAGCCCTCCTGACTCCTTGCTTAAGTTCCTTCCTACTTTCCTTATATTCCACACAGGCTTTGTCTGTTCCCAGCCTTCTAGCCCTGCCAAATGCCTCCTTTTTCTTTTAGACGAGGCCTACAATATCTCTCGTTATCCAAGGTTCCTGAAATTTGCCATATTTATCCTTCTTCCGCACAGGAACATGCCGGTCCTGAATTCCTTTCAACTGACATTTGAAAGCCTCCCACAGGTCAGATGTTGATTTACCCTCAAACATCCGCCCCCAATCTAGGTTCTTCAGTTCCCCTCTAATATTGTTATAATTAGCCTTCCCCCAATTTAGCACATTCACCCTAGGACCACTCTTATCCTTGTCCACCAGCACTTTAAAACTTACTGAATTGTGGTCACTGTTCCCGAAATGCTCCCCGACTGAAACTTCTACCACCTGGCCAGGCTCATTCCCCAATACCAGGTCCAGTACAGCCCCTACCCTACACTAACTGGACTATCTACATATTGTTTTAAGAAGCCCTCCTGAATGCTCCTTACAAAGTCTGCCCCGTCCAAGCCCCTGGCACTAAGTGAGTCCCAGTCAATATTGGAGAAGTTGAAGTCTCCCATCACCACAACCATGTTGTTTTTACTCTTTTCCAAAATCTGTCTACCTATCTGCTCCTCTATCTCCCGCTGCCTGTTGGGAGGCCTGTAGGAAACCCCCAATATTGTGACTGCACCCTTCTTATTCCTGATCTCTACCCATATAGCCTCGCTGCCCTCTGATGTGTCCTCCCGTAGTACAGCTGTGATATTCTTCCTAACCAGTAGCGCAACTCCGCCACCCCTTTTACATCCCCCTCTATCCCGCCTGAAACATTTAAATCCTGGAACGTTTAGCTGCCAATCCTGTCCTTCCCTCAACCAGGTCTCTGTAATGGCAACAACATCATAGTTCCAAGTACTTATCCAAGCTCTAAGTTCATCTGCCTTACCCGTTATACTTCTTGCATTAAAACATATGCACTTCAGGCCACCAGACTATTCGAGGATGGGTATATGATCGCCAAGCTCTCCAGGCACCGTAATTCAGTATCCACCTTTATGAGCGAGGAGTAGGGAACCAGTCATGCGCTAAGAATTTGGGCTGGGCCTCTGGGTCGATGTAAATTTGCCTCTTGGCCTCCTTTATTTTACGTAGGATCTCCTGGAATACCTACGGATATTTCCTGAGCATCTCGTACAGGCTGCCTGTGTCCATCTGAAAAATCTGCTGTTAGTCCAAATGAAGGGTTCTCAGCCAACCATGTCCGAATAGATTATGTTCCGGCCCATGTGCCATTATTAGTGACAGCCTGACTGTCTGTTTCCCATGGGTCACCAGGGACGCGGTGGTTCCAATAATGTTCAGTGGTTCCCCAGTATAGGTCATCAAACTGGCCTTGGTATCACATAAGCTCAGAGGCAGTATTCCTGTGCGAAGCCGACGGAAGGCCTGCTGACCGATGATGGAGACAGTAAGCCCCGTGTCTATCTCCATTACTAGGGGGTAACCATTGACTTGCACTTTGATACAAATCGGTGCCACTTTAGGGGCCATGATGTACTGCAGCTGCATCAAGTTATCCTCCTCAGGATAGGCCAGGTACAAGGGCCGGCATGAGGCGACCTTATTGTCTGCTCAGAGCGGCGTTTCCTTTGGAGATTCTGGAGGCCGTGGTTGCCACGCTTTCTGTGACCGCAGGCTTGGCAATGTCGCTGGTATTCCCTGTTGACCTTTGGGGAGGTGTCATGCTGGTTTGTGGTGGTCCCTGACCATTGAGTCCAGACGCGGCATTGCGTAGTCGGTTGCTGTTTTGGTGGTGATCTGGTCATGCGAGCAGTGTCCTGAGAGGACGCTGGATTCCTACATGCGGGTCGACCAACAATATAGATGCTGTAGTCAATGGAACCCTGGAACTCCTGAACACCCTTCTCAGCATTCCCGCGGGCCAGAGCTTGCTCAATGGCTCTTTTCATGTCCAGTGTGGGCTCCGCCAACAACTTTCTCAGATTGGTCATACTGTTAATCCCTCACATCAAGCGGTCCCTTAACATCTCCGAAAGGGATGGATGGACTCGCAATGCTCAGCCAGCCTTTGGAACCGAGTTAGGAAGTCTGTAACTGCTCCCCCTGGAGTCTGCACAGCAGTATTGAATTGTTAACGTTGCATAATCGGGTCATAGTGCACCAGTTCATCAAAGGACTTTAAATCCGGGGCAGCCAGGTGCACAAGACTTTTAATTGTGCCAAAGGTTGGAACTCCAACCAGGTAGTCAGGAGGATTATCTTCTATCGGTCCACTCCACTGATGCCAGTAGCTTGGAAGAAATACCACTTTCGCTCGCCATGGTGGGCTCAATCTTCTATGCCTGCGTCAAAGGCCTCTAACTTTCCAAAGATCTGCATTTATAAACTCTATTGAACACATTGTTGCACAGCAATATCCCGATGTGGTTGGGACATCCAGAATCATAATTACTGCTTCGACCGCGTCACCAGTATAAGGACCCTGGAGGCTGGGTAGTTGAGTAAACATGAGTTTATTCACGATCAATGGAAACAACCACTATGGCGGCATATACACACAGTATAAGTCCCAGTTGGGATGACCAGGATGCCGGTCTCTGTCCAGGCCAGGTTTTATATAGGTTGATTACGAGCCCCAGCTGGGTGGGCCTCCGCCAACTAGCGGGGAAGCTCATATTCCACAAGTCCCACAGGGAGATCCATCGGGGTATGCCCGTGGGCTTTGTGAGGAAGTCATAGGTGGCTTCTTTTTTAGTCAATGTAGTCGTTTTAAGAGTCCTTGGAGTTGTGTGCATTTTTGAAAAAGCATAATTACTGTACTATGTACCTACCTTGCACCTTGCCCAATTTTCCCTTAAATTTGTGTCAATGGGAATGAAAGGCAGGCGAGGTGGATAATGAGAGGGCAATCTGCATGTTACTCATTCTGTAAACACACACAATGCTGATAATCGTGCCCATCATTGAAGTTCACAATCTTTCAGCATTTGCATGTCGATATGTAAATTACTTGAGGTATAGTTAATTCAAAATTACCTCAGGGCAAAAAAGAAATATAAATCACCAAATCCACCAGTTTTATCCAGTACAGGCAAGGCAGAAAAACCCGTCAAAATTATCAGTTAAACTGCCAACCTTTCGAACTTCTGGCTCATCTGGTATATTGTTATTGTAGATCTTAACATGCTAACCACAGCAATATCTTGAATTGCTTGTTTACCAAGCAGTACCTGTTACTTGCAGGCAGATCTACAAGTGAGGAAGTTCAACAAAGAACATTATTTAAGGCCAGATTTCTGGATTTGTGTTCAGAGCAAACAACCCCAGCGGACCATTGTATATATGTATCTTGCTGCTTGCTAAAGTGTGTCATCAGAAAATTTGGGATAGACTATATATGAAAGCATGTTGTTTTACTGAAATAACTCACGACAAATTGAAGACTTGTCCCCACCACAAGTTCATCATTGCATGGATGCAGAATATCCTTAGGTTGCTTTTCTTTTATTCTTTCATCAGAATGACGGCCTTTCTTGTGTTTATATTTACCCTACCCTTTCCATTTCTCCATTCCTGTATTTGTACGTGCGTCTCTGCTGGGTTTGCAGTGGCACCCCTTCCTCTTAATTACACTCCGATGGAGTTCACTTTAAATAAAAATAATAAGCCACCCAGAGTTTGGCATTTAACTGACAAAGCGGTGACATAAAATATGAAAAAGTCAATTGTGTTGGCTCACAAAAAAAAACACTTGCTGGAGGAATACAGGGCAAACTCAAACCAAATTACAGTCAAAATAATAATCATCTCATTATATCAAGCTCAATAGCAACAAAAAAAACAGCAGTTCGTAGCAGCCAATAAGAAAACAAACCTGTATATATATTCTGTCTGTCAAAATTTCACAAGCTATAATGAGCTTAAACATGTTTCCTCTTCATATCACCTTTAGACCATATGTGAAATGCTATCACTTCCCAAATTAAGGTAATTATATGTATATATGGTAATTAACATGCAAAGTAGAAGTCTTTCAAAACAGTCTCTACACTGATACTAATAGTGATGCTGTGCAAATTTTAACACCAATACAATATATATTTAAGCAGCTGCCAAATACAACCAGATGAATATTAAAATCCCAATATAATTCTTTACATTTTGTATTTTCTGCATTGAGTTTTCAGCTCACACACTTTAATACTAAAACAAACCCATTATTACAGGGCTAAATTCACCAAATTGTTAGGATTAGTTTTATTGCCATGAACTATAAATATACCCCTCTATTTATTCTGGGGGTGAAAGAATGATGATCCGTGTGCCACATGCAGCCTATGAGCCATGACAATCCAAGCCACAAAGCTCAGGCATCTCATTCCCATTTTTGCTTCATTCCGATTGCTGTTTGCTGATTTTCATTGTTTGAATTCCAAGGACCTCAACATTTTGAGCGAGCATTTTCAGCATTGTTGAAATGCCATCATGGCCAGAATTTTACGTTCAGAGATTGGGTACGCGATTGACAGGACGGAACTTAAAACTTTGTCAAATAACGTTGGGCATGCTTCCTCACGTCATTGTGCATTTCCTTACCAAGGACATGATAAAAGGCCCCTGGAGCAGCAGCATTTTCTCTGCCATTGCAAGTTGTTCACTGTACGAGTACAGAGTTATCCCTGAGTTTCTTAGCAATTCTTTAGCTTTTCACAGCTGTGTTTCAGCATTTCAAGACCTCATCTTCCCTGGAAGGTTTCCCTGAGATAGAAACATAGTGGTCCCTCATTTGCAAGGCACTAGTGCTGTGTATTTGATCCACTGGGAATAATGTACTTAGCTAGTGGGACCTCCTCTGACGAGGAAGAGAGAGGCAGGAGGGAGAGGAGGCCAGGTGAGTGCAGGCTGTGTCCCAGCAAGAGACCTTTAAGAGGAGACACATAGGCTGTGTGGGTGCAGGTTCAGCGGGGAGGCGAAGTCAGGAGTATATGCCACACACACTATTACCCAGCAGGTGGAATGCACAGAAAGTGCTCCAACTACCTCCAAATATCCAAGGTTGCAGTGCCACAGCAAGCTACACATCTCCAGGGACACATTGACATAAATATGTGACATGATAGTTCCTGAAATCACCTCCATCTGTATGGTTGGGCTCTTCATTCCAGTCACCCCATGCCGGTGATGTTGAAGGTCACCGAGGCCCTCAACCTCTGCCTCTCTGGTTCTTTTCAGGGCTCAGTGGGGGCTCTGTGCGGTGTCTCTCCATCAGCTGGACCCAGTTTTGTCAAGTTGCTGACTAATGCCATCTTCAGACATGCCTGTACATTGATCCACTACTGGACAGACGAGGTCAGCCAGGCGGGGAGAGCAAGAGGCTTCACTGCAATGGCTGGATTTCCCCGCATTCAGGGTGCAATAGACTGCATGCATGTGGCCATCAAGGTATCAGCAAGTGAGTTGTAAGCTTTCGTAAACAGAAAAAGTTCTATTCAATGAATGTTCAGGTTGTCTTTGACCACACAATATGGATTGTACCTTTTGCCCTGGGAGTTACCTTGACAGTTACAGATTGCAGCACTCTCAGATTCTGAGACTGTTTGTAGCTCCTGCTGATTGGATGGATGGCTCCTGTGGGACAAGAGCTATCCCTTGAAGGGATGGCTGGTGACTCCACTTGGTCACCCAAAAACTGAGGCTCAGGAGAGTTACAACTGGATATATGCCTCCCCTCTTCCCTCCCTCTCCACACCCTCCCTCCTCCTTGCCCCCTCCCCATGCATTTACAGCCTGTTGGACAAATCTAGAGGCTCAATATCTGCCCTGGACATCGCATGGTACTCGTCTCCAGCTGTGCTACTATGTCAGCCTCTTGGGACCTCACTGCCTCTGCCAGCTCTTCATATGAGTGCGATAACACCCCACCACTTTGCACTATGCACAGAACCGGTGACCTAATGCCCACCGACATGTGAGTATCTGCATTGGTGCCTTGTTCGGAGAGACGGTGTGATGCTCATGGAGGAACAATGTCTTCCTTTGAGCTAATTAGGTCAGTGACAGGGGCTTCACGGGGTCACTGGAGGCTCCTGTGGACAATGGTGACCTGCCACAACATACCATCTGCATTTGAGCTTCAATGTGAACTCTGGCTGCACCAGTTCACTTTCTTCTGAGAGGAGCCCATGTTTCCGGTACTGTCATAATATACACCAGTATATCATGGTGCAGACACACACTGATGGACATCCAGTGGGACCAATCAACATACACAACACCGCAGCCAATCACCAGTGTGAGCACACACACGAAAAGACAGGGGGCATCAGAGTTCCCGCTTATTCGAGTAGCAGCTAGCTAGGAGCACGGAGCTCACAGCCTGCAACACAGATGTGAAAGTGTACAAACTCAGCAATAGCATGATGGGAAAAATAGCCAACTTATGTAACCAAGTGTGAGAAAGCTATGTCAGCTAGTGCCAAGATCAGACCCTGACAAACTAGACAAAGCTAAGAATCCACATAATTGTATCATACAAGGCCAGAAGAGGGAAGATAGTGCCTGACCTTGTTAAAACCTGATAACAAAGCCACGATCTAGGAATGTCCTAATAACACAACTTCCTCATGACCTAGGTCCATTTGCGTCAAGGCATCATGAGGGCAGAGGTGATGTAAATATTACGCACACACACACCTTTAGCTGCACTCAGGACACATTTATATTTATAACCACATAGGCACATAATCTTGTAAAAAAAGGGGGATGTCATGATATTCAAACACACATCATAACACATACATAATGATAGACAGACCAACAGACCAATTAGCACACATAACACGACAGCCAATCACAGACAAGAGCAGACACAGTATAAGACAAGAAACACGACACCTCCTGGCCAGTACATCTGGAGACAGCACAGGGCCAGGACCTCATTAGCAAGACACTCACACAGTCACAACGTGCTGAGTACCAAGTCAGATGTATAAATAGTTAAATGGAATAAAACTGCGTTGTACCAATCGCAACCGTGTTGGTTCGTCTGTACCTCAGAGCACCCAACACCTCAGACGTGATTTGCCGGGCTCCCCGAGCCCCTCCCACATCTGTCCTCCACCCCAAAGAACCTACTCAACCTCGCCCCTGTCATATGCGCTCTCTGAGTAACTTTGAACTGTATTAGGCTGAGCCTGGCGCAAGAGGAGGTAGAATTAACCCTACTCAGGGCATCAGCCCACAGACCCTCATCTATCTCCTCCCCAAGCTCCTCCTCCCATTTGCCCTTTAACTCCTCCACCGAGGCCTCCTCCTCTTCCTTTAGCTCCTGGTAAATCACCGAAACCTTGCCTTCTCCAACCCATGCACCCAAAATCACCCTGTCCTGAATCCCACGTGCCGTAAGCAGCCGAAATTCCCTCACCTGCCGCCTCACAAACGCCCTCACTTGCATGTACCTGAAAGTGTTTCCCGGGGGTAGCCCAAACTTCTCCTCCAGCGCCCCTAGGCTCGCTAACGTCCCATTGATGAACAGGTTCCCCATTCTTCTAATCCTGCCCGATGCCAGCTCCGAAACCCCCCATCCATCCTTCCCGAGACGATGATTCTCCCGAATCGGGGACCAAACCGAGGCTCCCACTTCGCCCCTGTGTTGCCTCCACTGCCCCCAGATCTTCAGCGTCGCCGCCACCACCGGACTCGTGGTGTACCTTGTCGGCAAGAGTGGCAGCGGTTCCGTCACCAGCGCCTTCAGGCTCGCGCCCACACAGGACGCCATCTCTAGCCTCTTCCACGCCGCCCCCTCTCCCTCCATTACCTACTTACGGATCATCGCCACATTGGCTGTCCAATAATAGCCACATAAATTTGGCAGCGCCAGCCCCCCCTGTCCTTGCTACGCTCCAGAAACACACTCGTCGCCCACACAAATCCCATGATGCTCCTGCTTACCAGTTTGAAAAAGGCCTTGGGGATCATAATGGGAAGGCACTGGAACACAAAGAGAAACCTCGGGAAGACCGTCATTTTGACCGACTGCACCCTACCCGCTAGTGAAAGTGGCAGCATATCCCATCTTTTAAAATCCTCCTCCATCTGCTCCACCAACCGCGTCAAATTGAGCTTGTGCAGGGCCCCCCAACTCCTAGCTACTTGGATCCCTAGGTACCGAAAGCTCCTTTCCGCCCTTTTCAGCGGTAGCTCGTCTATCCCCCTTCCCTGGTCCCCTGAATGCACCACAAAGAGCTCACTCTTCCCTACGTTGAGTTTCTACCCCGAAAAGTCCCCAAACTCCCTAAGGATCTGCATGACCTCCGCCATCCCCTCCACTGGATCCACCACATACAACAGGTCGTCGGCATACAACGACATCCGGTGTTCCTCTCCCTCCCGGACCAGTCCCCTCCATTTCCTGGACTCCCTCAGTGCCATGGCCAGCGGCTCAATTACCAGTGCAAACAACAAGGGGGATAAGGGGCACCCCTGCCTCGTCCCCTGGTACAGCCGAAAGTACTCCGACCTCCGTCGGTTCGTAGCCACACTCGCCACTGGGGCTCTATATATTTCATAGAATTTACAGTGCAGAAGGAGGCCATACGGCCCATCGAGTCTGCACCGGCTCCTGGAAAGAGCACCCTACCCAAGGTCCACACCTCCACCCTATCCCCATGACCCAGTAACCCCACCCAACATTAAGGGCAATTTTGGACACTATGGGCAATTTAGCATGGCCAATCCACCTAACCCGCACATCTTTGGACTATGGGAGGAAACCGGAGCACCCGGAGGAAACCCACGCACACACGGGGAGAACGTGCAGACTCCGCACAGACAGTGACCCAAGCCAGGAATCGAACCTGGGACCCTGGAGCTGTGAAGCAATTGTGCTATCCACAGTGCTACCGAGCTGCCCTAAAAATCAAATTGGAGAATGTGGGCATCGATCCCACTTCCTCTTACATGCAAAGCAAGCGCTCTACCATTTGAGCTAATTCCCCCCATCTGTCATTAACTACCCATTTTGTGCCATTAACTACCCATATAGCAGCCTGACCCAACTGATGAACCCCTCCCCGAACCCAAACCTCCGCAACACTTCCCAAAGATACTCCCACTCCACCCGATCAAAGGCCTTCTCCGCGCCCATAGCTGCCACTACCTCCGCTTCCCCCTCGACCGAGGGCATCATAATCACATTGAGGAGCCTCCGCACATTTGTATTTAGCTGCCTACCCTTCACAAATCCCGTCTGGTCCTCATGAATCACCCCGGGACACAGTCCTCAATTCTCGTAGCCAGCACCTTCGCCAGCAACTTAGCGTCAACATTGAGGAGCGAGATCGGTCTATACGACCCACACTGCAATGGATCCTTGTCCAGCTTCAAGATCAAAGAAATCAGCGCCCTAGACATTGTCGGGGGCAAGGTCCCCTCCTCCCTCGTCTTATTAAAAGTCCTCACTAGCAACGGGCCCAGTAGGTCCACGTATTTCCTGTCGAATTCAACCGGGAACCCATCCGGCCCTGGGGCCTCCCCTGCCTGCATGCTCCCCAATCCTTTAACCAGCTCCTCCAGCCCAATCGGCGCCCCCAAACCAGCCACCTCCTCCTCCTCCACCCTCGGGAACCTCAGCTGATCTAAGAATCGTCGCATCCCCTCCTCCCCGCTGGGGGCTCAGACCTGTACAGATCCCCATAGAAGTCCCTAAATACCTCGTTTATTCTCACCGCACTCTGCACCGTATTCCCCCCTCTATCCTTAACTCCACCAATTTCCCTCGCTGCCTCCCTCTTACGAAGCTGGTGTGCCAGCATCCGACTCGCCTTCTCCCCATACTCATACGTCGCCCCATGAGCTTTCCTCCACTGTGCCTCTGCTTTCCCCGTGGTGAACAAATCGAATTCCGTCTGGAGGTTCCGTCGCTCCCTAAGTAGCCCCACCTCGGGGGCCTCTGCATACCTCCTGTCCACCCTTAAAATCTCCCTCATCAACCTCTCTTTCTCCCTCCCCTCTCTCTTCTCCCTGTGGGCCCTAATGGAGATTAGCTCTCACCTGACCACCTCCTTCAACGACTCCCAGACTACCCCCACCTGCACCTCCCCGTTGTCATTGACCTCCAAATATCTTTCAATGCACCCCCGCACCCGTCCGCACACCCCCTCATCCTCCAACAGTCCCACATCAAGGCGCCACAGCGGGCGCTGGTCCCTCTCCTCCCTCAACTCCAGCTCCACCCAATGCAGGGCATGGTCCGAGATGGCTATGGCCGAATATTCCATTCCCTCCACTTTCGGGATTAGCGCCCTACTCAAAATGAAAAAATCTATCCGGGAGTAGGCTCTATGGACGTGGGAAAAGAAGGAACATTCCCTGGCCAGCGGCCTGGCAAACCTCCATGGATCCACTCCCCCCATCTGGTCCATAAACCCCCTGAGCACCTTGGCCGCAGCCGGCCTCTTACCCGCCCTGGACCTCGAACAGTCCAGTGCTGGGTCCAGCACCGTGTTGAAGTCCCCCCCCATTATCAAGCTTCCTACCTCCAGATCCGGAATCCGACCCAGCATACGTTTCATAAATCCGGCATCATCCCAATTCGGGGCATATACGTTCACCAGTACCACCCGCACCCCCTGCAACCTACCACTCACCATCACATATCGACCTCCATTATCCACTACAATATTCATTGCCTCAAACGACACCCGCTTCCCCACCAGTATTGCAGCCCCTCAGTTCTTCGCATCCAGCCCTGAATGGAAGACCTGCCCTACCCATCCCTTTCTCAGCCTAACCTGATCTGCCACCTTCAGATGTGTCTCCTGGAGCATAACCACGTCTGCCTTGAGTCCCTTTAAGTGCGCAAACACCTGGGCCCTCTTGACCGGCCTGTTCAGGCCCCTCACATTCCAAGTTATCAGCTGGATCGGGGGGGCTACTCGCCGACTAGCCATCTCCTTTTCTAGGCCAGCCACTTGCCCGCGCATCCCGCACCCTCCAGTCCCCCAGGCGGCGGACCCCCGCCCGACTACCTCTCCTACTTCCAGCTCCCCTTTGGCCAATGCAGCAGCAACCCAGTTCCCCCCCTCCCCTCTCCCCCTTCCCCCCTCCCCCCCCCGCTAGATCCTCATCTAGCCATTTTGCTCCCCCCATGACACTCCCATAAGTCAGCTGACTTCTGCTGACCCCAGCCTCTCCCGCCATTCCATCGACCCCCCAGTGTGAGAATCCCCCCACCCCTTGGCAGTCAGTGTGCGCTCCTCTCCAGCACTGCCCTTCCCCCCACCCCCGGCCCTGCCCCCATCCTTCCCTAACGCAGGAAAAAGCCCGAGCTTCCCTGAACCGGCCCCGCCCCCTCTGGCGCAGCTCCTTTTTGCGGCCTTACTCCAACTCCCCATCCCTGGGTCTCCACCCCCCCTTCCTCCGTGGGCCCCTGCCCCTCCAACACCGACGCCCACACATTCCCACAGCCTCCACATCAAATCCATTCACCCATCCTCACACAGCACTCAAACAAAAAGAACATTCCCCAAACGCCGTAAACACAGCAAACATCCCCCCACGACAAACCCTCAATTTGAGTCCAACTTTTCAGTCTGTACAAAGTTCCATGTCTCATCAGGCGTTTCAAAATAGTGGTGCCGATCTTGGAACGTGACCCACAATCGCGCTGGCTGCAGCATCCCGAACTTCACCCCCTTCCGATGGAGCACCGCCTTAGCCCGGTTGAAACCAGCCCTCTCTTAGCCACCTCCGCACTCCAGTCCTGGTAAATTCGGATCTCCGTTTTCTCCCACCTGCTGCTCCGCTCTATTTTGGCCCATCTCAGGACACACTCTCTGTCCATAAAGCGGTGGAACCTCACCACTACAGCCCTTGGCGGTTCATTGGCTTTGGGTCTCCTTGCCAGGACCCGATGAGCCCCATCCAGCTCCAGGGGCCTCGGGAAAGCTCCTCAAAGCAGAGTTTAAGAAACTCCTGCTGCTCCTGCGACCACTGCACCCACGTTGCTTAGTCTCCACCCCCCGCCATCTTGCTTTTCCTCCCTCGCACTTTTCGCTGCACCTGGATCACTTTTTTAACCGCTCCACTCCTGATCCAATCCATTTCCTGTCGGGGGGATCTTGCTGTCACCTTCCCACACTGGAAGCCGTCGAACAATTGTCATTGGGGCCCCTCTGAAGAGCCCAAAAGTCCGTTCCCGGCGGGAGCTGCCGAACGTGCGACCTACCTAGGCATAGACGCAACCGGAAGTCTACTAGCACTTCTTAGACCTACCTGCAAGTGATCTGCCTTCCGCCAGCATTCCGTCATCCTGCAACATGGACAGCATCAGCCCGCCGCCGCCGCCACCGCTCCGCATAGCCAGCAACCTTGCGGCCAACTGGAAGATTTTCAAACAGCGCTTCCAGCTCTTCCTCGAAGCCACGGACAGGGAGGACGCCTCGGACACCAGAAAGATTGCTCTTCTCTCCACGGCCAGGGACCATGCCATCCACATTTTCAACTCTCTCACCTTTGCAGATGATGAAGACAAGACGAAGTTCAGGACGGTTCTCCTCAAATTTGACACTCACTGCAGCTTAGAAGTTTTGAACGCTACGTGTTACAGCAGCGTTTGCAGGGTAAGGATGAACCTTTCCAATCCTTTCTAACGCACCTCTGCATCCTTGCACAATCTTGCAGCTACGGGCCCACCTCCGACTCCATGATATGCGACCAGATCGTTTTTGGTGTTCAGTCGGACCCCCTACGTCAGCAGCTCCTCAAAGTAAAGCAACTCACCCTGGCGACCGCCATCGAGACCTGTGTCCTACATGAAAATGCCACCAGTTGGTACTCCCATATACAAGCGGCTGAAACGGCGCGGCAAGGTCCCCATGAGGCGGAACAGGTCCAAGTGATTGAACACCTCCAGAGCCTCAGCCTGGATGAGGGCGGCCATTTTGGGCGCTTTTTGCGGACTTCCGCGCTTGTACGCACCAAACTAGGGGACGGCGACGTGGAGGAATGTAATGCGCAGGCCGCACCACGCATGACGGCAACGCGCATGCGCGGTGGCGCAGCAAACGTGCTGACGTCACGACGTGCGGCAACTGTGGCTCCGCCCATTTAAAGCGGCAATGCCCCGCAAAATCTCGACAATGCCTACGATGTGGAAGACTTGGCCACTATGCTGCCTGCTGTCGAGCAGCTCAGCCTTCCAATTCATATCGCTTCAGCCAGCCTCGCAGGAATGTTCGGGCAATTCAACCCATGGTCACCGAGTCTGATTCCGACCGCCCACACAGCAGTGACACCGAGGACCCGAAGGCGCCTTTTTGAGTCGGTGTCGTAACGAAAAACAGGCTGTCCCCGAATTAAAGACACCAGCCACTGTCGGTATACCGCATCGATCCAGACAATGAGTGGTGTGCTACCCTGACAGTCAACCAGAATTTGTCGCCCACCTCAGAGACTTAATTTGTGAACTTTGTGCACTAATGGACTCTCTGGTCTGTTCTGTTCTTCCGTTTAATCATTCAAGTGGTTTGTATATAGTGTTCATCTCGTTATTTGTGTGTCACACTGTTTTTTCTGCACCAGGCACCTTCCCAAGTAAATAGCTTAGTTTTATGTACATAGTTCTGTAAATATTTCGCACACACGTAGTCAGGAACATTCACCATACACTATTTATTACCACGCTGGCACATTTTTTTATATAAAAGGGGGGATGTCATAATATACACCAGTATATCATGGTGCAGACACACACTGATGGACACACAGTGGGACCTAGCAACATACACAACACCGCAGCCAATCACCAGTGAGAGCACACGCACTATAAAGACAGGGGGCATCAGAGTTCCCGCTCATTCGAGTAGCAGCTAGCTAGGAGCACAGAGCTCACAGCCTGCAACACAGACATTCACCATGTGCTGAGTGCATCAACTGGTTAGGACAAGGCAAAGGTCTTTAGTTAAAGCTAGTATTGTATTTACCCACTGTTCAAGTATGTTTAAATAGTTAACCTTTTAATAAAATAGTGTTGCACTACTTCAAGTGTTGGTGACCTGTATGTGATCCAGAGCACCCAACACATCAGGTACCTGTGGCGCATTCATCTTTAACCTGCGATCTTACCTTCATCCAAGACCCTCACCTCATCATGGCCATTCTAGTACATTACTTCCATGCTCCATGAGAACCAACAGATTCCAGAAGAACTCCAGCAGTTCTTCAGCACTTCACAGCATTATGACTTGTCGCCTCCTGATTGGGAACAATAGAAAGCCAAATTAGTGCTCCGTCTTCATCAGGGTTTGTTCAGCTCCCCTGCTTCCCCCGACCCTGGCACTAAGTGGGCCATTTCACTGTGGCACCTCTGACTCTCCATTGCACTGAAGCCAATCATGGCAGGCTTAATGCACTCAGACCCTTGAGCGCACAGAAGAATAGACAGACGACTACACTTTTCCCCACAGGCCAATGCCACTCTGAAGCAACGTGCAGTACACTATGTCATGCCAACTAATCTAGGTAGTGACCTCTGCCCATACCTTTTTGGTCAGGATGGATACCTTCTCTTGCCACCCATGGGCATGAGAATTTGCCACCTGGCACTGGCTTCCTCCACCAGGCACTCATCGGAGAAATGGCCGGGAGGAGTCAGATTGCCCATCTGACTTGTCTTTCCACCATCCATGAGCACCAGGGGTGAGACCATGCCTGCAGAACAAGGATGATTATTGAAATCCTTCAAGGCAGCCCCTTCAGCCTCCTCCACAACTTCTGGCAGCTTTCAGAGACCTGGCTGTCAACATATTCCCACCGCCGTGCCGTGCAAACTCAATTGGCAGGCTTGTTTCATGCTGGGCGGGCTTTAATTGAGCACCCAGCATGATATCGTGTTCGCAACATGATCTCGACCAGGAGCAGATTTTACATCTGCTTCTAGCCACACCTACTTAGACTACTCACCCCCCCACCAACCCAGAGTAAAATTCAGGCTCATGGTTCACTCATAGAAACCCACAGAGGCAAAAGATTTGAACATTGACACAAAGCTTTAACTGTCCGTTATACCAATCATCCCCAAAATTCTGGCTGTACAAAGAGAAAAAAACTCAACTATCTCTGGTCTGCTTTACTGCCCTTCAAATAACCTTGAGAAGATTGTTGAAATAACAAGGAGAGCAACCAAACACTGGCCAATCTGCAGAAACTTTGAATATTTATACCAATTAACCTTTGACCCACCATAACATCAGTTTACAACAGACTCATGGGAAACATCCATGCAGTTGTGTTAAAAAAGGTTGACTGACTCAAAGTTACACCGTAATTCCAGATGCCGCAAAAAACTTGGCTGTTGCAATGAAAACATCTCCTCATATTTGTAACAAAAAAAAAAATCACTTTTGCTTATCATGTCCTTTTGTTCTATTCCCAATTTCTTATTCACCCTCACTTTGAATTTTAATGTTTTACTTGATTTCTAACTTAAAATATCCTATTCTAATTTTGCAGTTTTTCCTGCATTTTAAAATTAACTTTGCACACTTTTCTTCATTGCACCTTTGTGCTTTCACTTGAACAGGCATCGAAATTCCAAGCATTAGCAGTGAACTGACTTTTAATTCCAATTTTGCAGCCTGTCAAATTTCAAGGAAGTGTCAAAATCGACATGGTTCTGTCATAGAAGCAACCAGGCAAACTTCCACTCGAATGCTTAGTTATGAAATAAGAATAACTACCACTCAGTGAGTCCTCTTGTTAGTGACCTTGGCTGTGCGATCACAGCCTGATAAGATGACACACTGGCAGCAGTCCAAGGATTAGAAGTTCTTCTCTAAGGCTGTCACTGCTGTGTTAAAGGGCCAATCATTGCAACAGGAGTGAGGAGATGATCACACAAATGCTGCTTGGAAACTATTCAAAGAAGTAACGTCAGTTGAGCACCATGTCAGGAATAGGATCAAGGACTGATGATGCCATTTTAATGCAACATAAAAGCAGAAAATATTGGAAACATTTGGCAGGGCCAAATGGAGGTCTGATATTTCCTGAACTGCAGATGCAGCAAAAGACATGTAGGGTGGAGTTCCCACCACAACGGAGCTGGGTATCAATTGAGGTTTAGAAGCCAAGTGAAGTAAATTTTACAGTGCATTCAGAACTCTGGGGTTCAGGATTCCAGAATTTACAAAACATCGCAGGGTTTCCAAGCCTTACAACATGCTGACTAGAGTTCAGTGCTGCTTCTGCTTTGTAACCATACTGTGTGGCAGAAAGGAGGGTCGATACAGAGATTATTGCTAGATGGTAGCAGAAGGAAGGTGAAGGTGGCCACATTAACAGGACGGTGCAGAGTGGGGCACTGTAAAGATGGCAGGACCACTGGGGAATGGTTTTTTTTTTGAGTTCAACAAGGGACACATAGGGACAGTTGCATCTGCTGTCAAGGCAATAGTAAAGGAAATGTTTTGAGGGAAGAGGACTGCCAAAAACATATAGGAAAAGGAGAGAGTGACCACTTGGGAAAGGACTGTTCCATCCAGTCTTCATGGGCCGTCTTCCAAAGAAGAGGAGGAGCAGCACTGAGGGAAGGCGGCCTAGACAATGGCAGGCCCACAGCAGGAGCGGAAGAGGCCACCCTCCTGATAGTAGTGTATTGTCAATTCCAGACTGCGATTTGAGCATGTACATTGCATGAGCTTGTGAAAACAAAATAAAGGGGGTTGTTGTAGCAGCAGAGTGTAGTCCCAAGTCTGTCCTAATTGAGAACTGTACAGTGATGATCAGGATCTCACATTTTAGCAACATTGCTTCCAGTTATAATACTTCTGGAAGTTGTTTGTCTAATTTCTGTAGGGACTACATTAAGGCTGTAGCCTATTCTTGGACATACAAACCTGAGGTGCTGCAGCTTGAGAGGAACACCCATACTGCACAACATGCACACCAACACACTCATACACGCACACACAGAAAAGGCATAAATAACCATACAAACTGGGAAATAAAGAACATAACATACAGCTCTGACTGGGCTCTAGAAGACCAAATGGAGCAGAGGCTGAATTGAAGACTGTTGCTGCAATGTACCAGCAAGGACACTGAAGATCATTGAACAGCTGAGCTAAACAATCGCTGGAAACATTTCTCTTGGATCATTGCAGATAAGCTTTTCTATGAAAAGAATGTGATCCTAGTTCTTTGGTGCAGCAGCAATGCGTAATCAAAGATGGCAATGACAATGCCCACTTTGACTTGTACTCCAAGCTATCATCTGTATTTCCACATTGGCAGAAGTGGCTGTGGTATATTGATGATGCAATTTTACACAGAGAAAAAAGGCCTTAGTCCTCTGCTGGGGAAGTGAAGAATTGGAAAATACTTTTGAGACACCTAGGCCTGTGCAAGATAACTATGAGGCAGCAGAAAGTGCACAACCTATTTCATGGTCAAGAACAATGCCATCAAGAACAATAGTTTTTTGATGCACGAGGTGAGAAAAACTGAGATCATTGATCAATACTGTATGTGATTCAGGTAACTAGCAACCAAATATGTCATGTTGAATATGTCAAGAGGAAAATCAAAACACAAATAATTTAACGTTGCCTATAAAGCCCAGAGCTAATGAAGTTGAGGCAGCCAACAGTAACTAACATGGTCCAAATTAAACTCCTGTGAGCAGTGTTCATCACTCATGTGCCAAGAAACCACATGCAAAGTAACGTTAGCTGTTTCACAAGCAGAAACGTAACTCCAAACAATGTTTCCACTGAGGTGGTTCTTCCGTACACCAGTGACAATGCCCTGTTGTTGGCAGATAGAGCAAAGCCTGTGGAAACCATTTTACTTGTATTTGATGCCCATCAACAAAAACAAGGGTGCCCGGGACATGTACCGCACCTTCAGAAGAGCGAGAGAATATCGCCAATGTCGAGGTGGCTGACCCTGAATATACTTTTGTACTTTCTTCTGTTCCCAGTACCAGCCATGTGTGGCATTAATCGATGGCTGCTGAATAATAGGTGCTCTTGACAGATAGTTGACAGATAATAGCAGCATCTGTCAACATCATGGGAGATAAAAAGTTCAGCACATTTCAGGACCTCAACATCCTCAGCAAACTAGAAATATAAAAATCTTCCCTTACAACAGTGACAAACCACTGGAAGTTCTTGGGATTTTTAAATGCTAGTCACATTCAAAGATGCCAGAGTAAATTAAGTTACACAGATTGTACACCAATGGTTGTAAGCAAGTTGCACAAATGTCTATTCTGATCCTGAGTAATTCACCCAGGTAGTCATGGAAGCAAGCCTGGTTGGCAAAGGTGCAGTTCTCATGAAGAAAGACAAGGCAGGCTCCTCATCGATTATTGTAACGGCAAACAGATCGCTAATAACTGTCAGACAACTTTATTCACAAATAGAGAGTAGTGCTGTCACTCACATGGGCTACTTTACACTTTCATTACAGAAGTGAGTTTTCAGTGATCATAAGAGTTTTGGTAAGCTTGTTAAACAATCTGCGTGGTCAGCCACCAACTCAGATTTGAGTTCCGTATTAAGTGTCAGCTTGGAAAGCTCAAACCAATGGACTGTCTTTCATGCCATCCTTTGCTGAAAATCAATCCTACTAGTCATGAAGAAAGGTCGGCAAACAATAACTTAACTATGTGAGGGTAAAATTGCTAAAATTGACTAATATCAAAGCAGCAACAAACCAAAATGAAGCATTGCAGATAAAAATGACTATTATGCAATCACTAAATTTGAACGGTGTGATCGAGAGAGCATCCGCAAACAAATTACACATACACTACAGGGGCTTCACAATGTTCGAAATGAGCTCATAGTTGCAGCCACATCTAATCTCATGATACTAGGCAATTCATTGTTATTCCACAGTCACAGAAAATGGCACATTTTTCCGTGTCCATTTGCCATGGCTGCAAATCCCGTTATGGCCATGAAGTCCCGCGAGAAGGCCATAATGGAATTTACGCTGGGGAGAGGATCAGATTCAAGCTCAGAAACAGAGTGAACCTGATTACCATAAATTTGCATGGATTCTAATTTCATTCAACAGCTTTCTCGCCGGCACGCATCACTACTATTTTTTGGAAATGAAAACCTGTCATGGTGACTGTACGGAGGTACCCGGAGGCCCTGGGGTTGATCGCTGAGGCTGGGTATTGCCCCCAGCACCAGATAGCGCCAAGGCCAGTACCAGGGAACACTGAGGTGTGCAATGTCAGGGGGCACTGGCAGGAAGGTATCCTTTCTCCATTTGTAAAGTCCAACAGGTTTGTTTTGAATCACTAGCTTTCGGAGCACTGCTCCTTCCTCAGGTGAATGAAGAGGTGGGTTCCAGAAACAATTATATAGACAAAGTCAAAGATGCAAGACGATACTTTGAATGCGAGTCTTTGGAGGTAATTAAGTCTACAGGTCCAGAGAAGCAACTAGTTTGTGTATGTGTGACTGCTGCAGTAATGCTGAGAAAGAATCCTGGTTTGAAAAGTTTGGGGAGCCACAGGTGCAATTGAGGCATCATAAACCTGGGGCGAACCGAGTTTTGTTTGGATTAAAGGGGTTCCCTGCAGAGTTAATTAAATACATTGGCCGGGATTCTCCGAGCCCCCGCGCCGCAATCGTGCTTGGCGCGGGGGCAGAGAATGGGGCGTCATTCTCTGAAATTAACTAATATCAAAGACAGCAGCAAACCAAAATGAAGCATTGCAGATAAAAATGACTATTATGCAATCACAAAATTTGAAAGGTGTGCAATCCTCCGGCCACCGGAGAATTGCCGCCAGCCATGTGCGCGTGGTCGACACGGCACCGGTCGGGGGCCGTTGAAAGAGGCCCCCATGGCGATTCTCCGCAGTCGACCAGCTGAGTTCCAGGCGGCGTGGTTCACATGTGGTTCCACCCAGCGGGTGCTCGGCGTTGTGGCTGCAGTGGCCATCCTGGTGGGGGGCAGTGGGATCAGTCTCTGGGAGAGACTCCACCACGGCTAGGCCTGCGATCGGGAGGGGGGGGACTACCTTCTTGCGTGCCGGCCCGCTGTGTAGATCCGCCATGTTGCGCGGACCCGGTGCCGCAGCCGGCCGCTGCGTACATGCGCGGACCCGCGGCCGGAAGTGCAGGGCCACATATCGGCAGCCTGAGCTGCGTGGAGCACTCTGGCGCCGTGCTGGTCCCTGTGGGCCATGGAATCGCTGGGCCAAGAGGCCCGTTGATGCCGGTGTGAATCACTCTGGTGTTTATGCCGGTGTCAACACTTCGCCGCGTTTTTGGAGAATCCCGGTCACTATGTTTCAGCTTGATAAGATGATGTAATTAATGGAAGGAACTAAGGTACCAGGCATTTTGCAGAGAATTAGTTTAGTTTTAGTTAAGGAGATGCAAGTCAAACTATGAAGGCAGTGTCTGAAGATATCAGCTGGAGATCCTATATTGTTCTGACGGTCAGCTCTCTTGCTTTAAAGCAGTGTTGAAAGATCTCTCTTACTCAAAGTATCCAGACTTCACTGTATAGTAGGTATTCCTGAGTGCTAGCTATATTTGAAAGTGGATTCAGAGCCAAAATAATGTTGTTGTTTGAGTGGGAATAAAGATAGAAGTTAATTTTTAAAAATAATTTTAGAGTACCCAATTCAATTTTTCCAAATAAGGGGCAATTTAGTGTGGCCAATCCACCTAGCCTGCACATCTTTAGGTTGTGGGGGTGAAGCCCACGCAAACTTACTAGGTCAGGAAGTCGATAGTGTGGAAGGATGTAGCAGGTTACAGAGGGATATAGATAAGCTGCAGAGCTGGGCTGAGAGGTGGCAAATGGAGTTTAATGTAGAGAAGTGTGAGGTGATTCACTTTGGAAGGAATAACAGGAATGCGGAATATTTGGCTAATGGTAAAGTTCTTGAAAGTGTGGATGAGCAGAGGGATCTAGGTGTCCATGTACATAGATCCCTGAAAGTTGCCACCCAGGTTGATAGGGTTGTGAAGAAGGCCTATGGAGTGTTGGCCTTTATTGGTAGAGGGATTGAGTTCCGGAGTCGGGAGGTCATGTTGCAGCTGTATAGAACTCTGGTACGGCCGCATTTGGAGTATTGCGTACAGTTCTGGTCACCGCATTATAGGAAGGACGTGGAGGCTTTGGAGCGGGTGCAGAGGAGATTTACCAGGATGTTGCCTGGTATGGAGGGAAAATCTTATGAGGAAAGGCTGATGGACTTGAGGTTGTTTTCGTTGGAGAGAAGAAGGTTAAGAGGAGACTTGATAGAGGCATACAAAATGATCAGGGGGTTGGATAGGGTGGACAGTGAGAGCCTTCTCCCGCGGATGGATATGGCTGGCACGAGGGGACATAACTTTAAACTGAGGGGTAATAGATATAGGACAGAGGTCAGAGGTAGGTTCTTTACGCAAAGAGTAGTGAGGCCGTGGAATGCCCTACCTGCTACAGTAGTGAACTCGCCAACATTGAGGGCATTTAAAAGTTTATTGGATAAACATGTGGATGATAATGGCATAGTGTAGGTTAGATGGCTTTTGTTTCGGTGCAACATCGTGGGCCGAAGGGCCTGTACTGCGCTGTATTGTTCTATGTTCTATAACACAGGGGGAATGTGCAAACTCCACATGGACAGTGACCCAGAGCCGGGATCGAACCTGGGACCTCGGCGCCGTGAGACCACTGCACCACCATGCTGCCACAAAGTTAAGGGTTATTGTGCCAATGTACTGATTAACATTGTTTGAGGGGAAATTGTAAGCTATTTTTCTCATGTAATGTTCATGATATTTTAATACTCTATTAGTGATAAAGTTTGTTTTGATATACTATATCTTATTTTGCGTGTAATCACTCCTGGAGCGGGGTATCGTTTCCTCACAGTCTTACAAAATTAAAATAAAATATTGGGTTTTTTGTCCAGTATTGTGGCCATTGTTGGGGTCTGGTCCAGGATCATAATAACAGGCTCTAGGTCGTAAGTTGGCTGATCACTGAGCTATCAGTTTTTGACAGCCACATGATAGCTGAATGGAAGTGACACTGGCTTCCAGTGCCGCCACTAGGACCTGTGGCTCCCAAACCAAATACAGCCCAATGTTTAACGTCATTGACCTTTTATTGGTTATGATTGACTTCCAAAGTAGATTTTTCTACAACTCCACAGATGCTGAGGATTTCCAGCATTTTCTGCTTTAATTTCAGTTCGCCAGCATCCACAGCTTTTTACTTTGTTTTTGACATTTTTATTGTTAGGTCTCAGAATGCTATTTGTGTAGTTCAGCACTGGACTACCTCTTAAAATGTAATATTATAACACCAGCCAAGCGATATTCATGTGATGCAAAATGAACTTGATTGTAGCTGTCGTGGAGCATCAAAGTAGAATTATTAATTTCTCCTCTTGTTGCTTCCTTCTATGGCTCAGCATGAAGATCCCGTGCCACTGTTAATATGGACAATTGATGTACATCATAGGATAACGTCACGATAACGTCACATCCTGATATAATACCAGGCAAGACCAATAATATTTAGCTTAGGTGTTAAAAGATTATTGCTCTTTTCTCAAGAATCCAAACAAATGTGTTGCTTGAGGTAGTGTGGAAGAGTGGAGGGCCAGGTAAAGTACAATTTGGTCTCATCTCATACAATGCTTAGGTCAAGACT
Organism: Scyliorhinus torazame; assembly: GCF_047496885.1. Lineage (NCBI taxonomy): Eukaryota > Metazoa > Chordata > Chondrichthyes > Carcharhiniformes > Scyliorhinidae > Scyliorhinus > Scyliorhinus torazame. The sequence continues at coordinate 180,109,075 of NC_092709.1, forward strand.
TGGAAAATCGATCCGGTCACAATGCAGTGAACGCAATGATGAATCAGTGACCTCATTAGCAACATGACCAATGGTTTTCCTCAGAACAATATGTGACGCTCTATAAAGTGGAAAACAGAAGTCATTTTATTCCCATGGGATGTGGGTGTAACTGGCTAGGTCAGCCTTTGTGGCCTATCCCTAATTGCCTTGAACTAAGAGGCTTGCTAGGCCATTTCAGATG